>NC_134096.1:39598223-40931030 GCF_000715075.1 Nicotiana tabacum | reverse complement strand
CAAGTTGACACTTCTCCTTGATAGAACACCATGATCTTTAACCAAAACTCACCCCACGACATCCTAGCATAAAAAAACATCACCCTAAGGCCCATAAGCTACTGAATTCCCTCTTAAGCACCCCCAAAGCACTACAACCGAGACACTCACTCTGAAGAGACCTTCTATGAATCTAAAGTCGTTTCCTTCACCCTCCTGATACTGAAATGTAGATCCATAGTGATACAGAAACACTGCGAGTCCCGACACCATATCGATGCAAATCCCAGATCTTAGCCATATACAAATCCGGAATTTCTCAATTGCCATATGTAAATCCTGAATCCATTGAACCTTCTCTAGAGTCCTCCACTCTGCTCAATTCTCAATTGCACCACCCAAACGGGTCGAACGACTTGTGCCCCATTAGCATGACAACACCCAAAGAAGTAATACGCACCTCTAAGCAACCGAGTAAATTCCTACTCCATGCGCACTACATCCCTCACGAATAACCATTCAAATCATTCCATGATTTCCATATACCTGTTAAGTGTAATACACCATGTATCCAGAAATTTCCTTGATTAAGTCATCCTCCAAACCAGCCTCTACAAGTCATAACTGATCCACAAGTATTCCTCAGACCGAAACCAGTACAACACGTAACCATGCAATCAAATCGTCAATAAAAGACTCCCCCACTTGGCTCAAAGCCATGGAATAAAACATCTGATAACTTACAATAACAATATCCCATTACTGCCATAATACCGCAGTGAGATTCAACTATATCCTTCATAAGCCCATGTAACGCAAACCATATAATACCTCAAATCATCTGCTAAGATCACATTCATCTTCGCAACGGTCAGGTCAACTTTCTCAACCAATCCAAGCTCGAATCGCATCACATATAACCCACTAGTAGAAGGAAACTCCACACACAATATCATAAGGATCACACCCTCTTAGCCTCAAACTGACATCTCTCTATACCCTTTCACAGCCACAACTACTACGCCATCACTTAATCTTCCTGAGTCTGAACTCACAGCAAGACGTGAAAATCTGATTTGTTTCACAACTAGGCAACATGAAAGACCCTTCAACACACTCACAACTCGAGACTATACGTCACATCAAAACAAAAATCAAGCACCATATAGTCCTTTTTACATCTCAAGAAAACTTTTCTCGTCACATTCAAACCATCTGAACACATTCCGTAGTCACATCATACTCATCATATAGCCATCCAACCACTCATTGAGCCATAAATCCCACTCATAGGGACACTACCGGATATATAAGTCCCAAAAGCATGAACTCACATAACTAAAACTACTGAGAGTAAGTTGCAGTCCAAACCCGGCATCAAGTCTTCCAGACTGGCCAATCACCAGCATACAGAAAAACACATCTCGCATCTTATCCATGGAATCACAAGTCGTCGATGCACAGCTGATACCGAGCGCTCACGTATGCATATGAGTGAGTGGAAGGAATTCAAAGCGATATGCTTCAAGCTGAATCAATGATGCACGATAAAGAAAGAAAGATGGGAGATTTATCCTAAATGCCTTGTAGCCTATCGAAGATAGGTATGGACGTCATCAGACCGATCCGCAAGACTTTACTAGACACTTTCTCATGACTCGTAGAACCTATGAACTTAGAGCTCTGATACCAACTTGTCACGACCCAAAATCTAACTAGTCGTGATGGCCCCTAACCCAACCCGCTAGGTAAGCTAATTAACAACTATCCAATTTAATGAGATTTATTGAGACAAATGAATGATAAAATAATTGAACCTTCATACATTTTTTAAGGACTGTTAGTACAAGTCATGAGCATCTAAGATTTAGAATTTACAAAGCCGGTATGAAATAAATTACATCATCTGTTTGAAATATACATGATTAGATTAAAATTCTAAAGCTACCAAGATCAAGAGGCAGCTATGACCGGAACGCATGTACATCTTCAAATCCATCTCCTACCGTACACAACAACATCATCATCCAACATCTACACGCAAGGTGCAGTAGTGTAGTATGAGTACAATCGACCCCATGTACTCAATAAGTAACATACCTAACCTTAGGTTGAAAGTAGTGATGAGCTAGAACAAAGCTTGGAGTCCAACACTAATAGCCAACATAAGTTTAGAACAACATAATAAAAGTGATAATAGTAACTCGGAGATAAAATGCTCAGCTTGTTCACAGTTTTGAAAAATAGGCATGCTTTTCAAGTATATCAGTGAAAACCCAAATCTTTTACCGAATCACAAAATATGAGTAAGTTTGTAAAACTGTGATTTTTCCTAAAACTTTCAACAGGTAAATGTTTCGTTTTCAAATGGCATGAGGAAAATACATCTCTATGCCTACATGTCAATGCGTATGTGAAGTCGTGAACGATGCAATACCGTACAGCATGAGGAAAATGTATCTCTATGCATGTATGTCAAGTGTGCATGCCAACTGTAATGCAATGCGATGATAAAGCCATGTGCATATTCACGGAGTATCAATGCACTCAATCCTCCTAATCACTCAATCCTCATAGTCACTCAGCCCTCACAATCACTCAGTCCTCATAGTCACTCGGCACTCGCACTCAGCACTTAGCACTTGCACTCAGTACTGTACATGGAAGATCCAGCCCCAAATGCAAATAAATCCAGGGCAGATCCATCCCAAATGCAAATAAATCAATAGCAACTGCGCTAAATGTGGATGTGCAGACTCCGGAGGGGAAGATCCATTCCAAGCGCTATAATAAGCCAAATTCTAGCATGAATCAATATAACTTGCTGCGGCATGTAGTCCGATCCCATAAATGTCACTCACAAACAAGCCCTAGGTCTCACTCAGTCACCAATCTCTCCAGTCATTCGGGCTCACAATGTCATGAAAATCAGCCCCAAAATGATAATGTGATGTATCAATAAATGGTAACCGAGAATGAAATATGATATGCAAATGAATGCGTATGACTTAGTATGTAATTGCAATGTAAGCAAATAACTCAACAACAGAAATGACCTCAGTGGGTCCCAACAGGATAAGCATATAGCCTAGACATGGTTTCTAACATGGATCTCAACTCAATTACTCTAGCACGTAGAGATTTCATAGATACAAATAAGATTAGGTAACTACACTGTACCATAGAAATAACCGAGTCACAATTCACACGGTGCACGCCCACACGCCCGTCACCTAGAATGTGCGTCATCTCAACACCAAACATATATCACATATATTCAGGGGTTCATACCCTCAGCACCAAGTTTAGAAGTGTTACTTACCTCAAACAAGCTAAATCCAATACCGAGCAAGCCACACAATACTCTAGAAATGACATCCCGCATGTACCAGCCTCCGAACGACTCGAAACTAACCAAAAGCAACTCAAATACATCAAATAATGCCTGATAAAGGTCGAATATTTAATCAAAAACCCAAAGTCAACCAAAAAGTCAAACCCGAGCTCGCACCCCGAAACCCGACAAAACTTACAAAATCCGACAGCCCATTAGATTACGAGTCCAACCGTACTAGTTTCACATAAGTCTGATTCCGAATTGTTGTTCAAAACTCAAACATTCACTCTATGAAACTTTAGACAAAAACTCCCAATTTCTCTCTTGAAATCCTCAATCAAATGCCAAAAATGAAATTAGATTCATGAAATAAAATCAAAACTGGGTAGAGAACACTTACCCCAATCCATATGGGTGAAAATTGCTTCAAATATCGTCTCAATCCGAGGTCTATAGCTCCAAATATGAACAAAATTACCAAACCCTCGATTTAATAGCTTCTGCCCATATCTTTCGCAAATGCGAATAAGTAGTCGCACCTGCAACCTCCGCTTTTGCGGCAAACGACTCGCAACTGCTAGAAATCACAGAAGACCAGCCTATCGCACCTGCGGAATTTCCCCGCTTCTGCGCACACGCAGGTGCGACAACCACACATGCTTCTACGCCACATGCCGTTTCTGCGGCTCACAATTACGCTTCTGCGGACGCGCATATGTGCCCCTAATTCCGCTTTTGCGGTTTGCCATTTCCAGCCTGATTTCGCTTCTTCAACCAAAAGGCCCCACATCTGCGGGCTCACATCTGCGATCAGCCCTCTGCAGATGCGGTCGCACCAGAATAGACCTGCCCTCATCCTTAACCAAGAATGATCCAAATGATCCGAAACTCTTTTGAGCCAATCGGGACCCTGTCTGAATATACCAACAATTATTAAGGGTGGGCATCGACCGGTTCATTTTGATTTTTATAAAGTTCGGTTCGATTTGTTCGGTTTTTGATTTTCTATTTGGTGCACCAATAACCGAACCAAAATGAATTCCGTTTCTTCGGGTTTTGCTAATTCGGTTCGGCCGATTTTTGGTTCAATTCGGTCGGTATGGTCTTGTCGTATTGAGCTTTTAAATTGGACTTTTTCTACTAAAAATATGATTAATTTCATATTTTAGTGCAACTAAAACTCGAAAACGCCATACTTGTAATATGATAAGCCAAATCATTTAGTTGATGTAGGAAATAAAAATTTATTTGACAAATATTACTTACAATATAACTATCTCGTAGAGACGTAGACAATCATCTAGAAGCAATCTAAGCAAGTTCAAATCTCAAAGGTATGTAGCTTCCATTACAACATCTTTGGTTGATGAGCAAGAAATAAATGAGGAATATGCACATTGGGAAATTCACTCGAGTTGTTTTAGAAATGTGCTATAAAAAGATTGCGGAAAGAACTATTTAGTACAAAGACTTTAGAGACGTACCCTCTATGAAAACTTTGGTTTTCAGTTTTGTAACGACCCGGTCGATCGTTTCGAGAGTTGTAGCCTCATTCCCCCATTTACTGTTCCATATATGCTTTATAGGAATTATATGACTTATCGGGTTAGTTGGTTCGGGTCCGGAGTGAATTCGGTGTGAAATGAGACACTTAGTCTCTTAAATGGAAAGCTTAAGTTGGAATAATTGACCGGATATTGATCTATGTGTAAACAACCCCAGATTCAAATTATGATGATTCCAGTAGCTCCGTATGGTGATTTTGGACTTAGGAACATGTCCGGAAAATATTTTGGAGGTTCGTAGTGAGATTAGGCTTGAAATGGCGAAAGTCAAATTTTTGGGAAGTTTGACCGGGGGTTAACTTTTTGATACCAGGGTTGGATTCCGATTTCGGAAGTTGCAGTAGGTTAGTGCGGTCATTTATGACTTGTGTGCAAAATTTGAGGTAAATCGAACGTGATTTGATAGGTACCGGCGTCGTTTGGAGAATTTGAAAATTTTGAGGTTCTTAGGCTTGAATCCGTATGTAATTCGTATTTTCGATGTTGTTGGAGGTGATTTGAAGATTTGATTAAGTTTGTATAATGTTATAAGACTTGTTGGTATGTTTGGTTGAGACCCCGGGGGCCTCGGGTTGATTTCGGGTGGCAAACGAATCCAAGTTTGATGTTGAAGGATAGCTGAAGTGTTGTTCCTGCTGGTATAATCACACCTGCGAGTGGGGAACCGCAGGTGCGAGCTCGCATAGGCGGAGAGGGCAGCGCTGGTGCGGAGCTTGAGGCGAGGCAACAGATGGTCGCAGGTGCGATGCGTGACCGCATATGTGGCATGAGGACCGCAGAAGCGGAAGTGGACTGTGGGTTGGGCTTCGCAGAAGCAGATTTTTCCTCGCAGGAGAGATCCCGCAGGAGCGGAATTCCTCGCAGAAGCGGACGACCTGTTTGTACCCGCGAAGCCGCAGATGCGGGTACATGGCCGCAGGTGCGAAAGGCCTGGACAGACTCCTTAAATACGAGACTTCGCGATTTTAGTCTCATTTCAACATTTTGGACTCGGATTTAGGCGATTTTGGAGAGGATTTTCGAGGGGATTATTGAGGTAAGCTTCTTGCACTCGTTTTTAATCATAAATCTTGTTTCCCCATTATTTTCCCACCTAGATTGTGTGGTGTTGAGGTGAAATTTGGGGGTTTAAGGCTAGGGATTTGTAGAGTTGGTTTTGAGGATTTGAATGACCAATCGGTGTCGGATTTTGATGAATTTGGTATGGTTAGACTCGTGATTGAATGAGCTTTCGAATTTTGTGACTTTTGTTGGATTTTGAGATGTGGGCCCGGGGGTTGGGTTTAGGCCGATTTTTGGATTTTGGCTATAATTTCGTATTTTTCTTGTGGAATTAATTCCTATAGCCTATAATGATTGTGTTGTACTACTTGTGGCTAGATTCGGGATGTTTGGACACGGATTTGAGAGGCAAGGGCATTTTGGAGTAGAATTTAGCCCGGATTGAGGTAAGTAACACTTTCAAACTTGGTTTTGAGGGTTCGAAACCCCGAATTATGTGTTATGTGATTGGTATTGAGGTGACGCACATGCCAAGTGACGGGCGTGCAGGTGTGCACCGTGAGAATTGTGACCTGGTTGACTCCATGGCACCGTATAGTGGTTTTATCTTGTTTATACCCATGTATTTATCATGTGATAAAGTAATTGAGATGTCACTCATGCTAGATATCATGTTTAGGCTTTATGCTGGTACTATTGGGACCCATAGTGGTGGTTTCTTGTTGTTGTCTTACTGATTTCATTGATATTTCATACTCAGCCATATTCATTTATTTCATATCCCATCGCAGTCTCTGTTGTTATTTATTGATGCATCACATCATTATTTTCGGGCTAGTATCATGACATTGTGAGCCCGTGAGAGAGAGACTGGAGAAATTGATGACTGAGTGAGGCCGAGCGCCTGATTATGAGTGACATTTATGGGATCGGGCTACACGCCGCAGTAGTTATACTGGTTTATGATAGCTATTGAGGGGTAGATCTTCCCTGGACATGGATCTTGTCCGAACTACTTGATACCCAGAGATGGATCTTCTCTACAGGGTTGGATTGGCCTTCCTCGGTACTGGGTGACTTATAGTCAGTGATGTATATGTTCTGGGATGGATCTTCCCTGGGCCGTATGGGCCATATACAGTACCGAGTGGTTGAGTATTTGAGAGTGTGAACCTGGAGATGGATCTTCTCCACAGGGCTGAATTGGCCTTCCTCGGTACTGGGTGACTTATAGTCATTGATATATATGTTCCGGGATGGATCTTCCCTGGGTCGTATGGTCCATATACAGTACCGAGTGGTTGAGTATTCGAGAGTGTGAGCACATGAGGCTGTCAGCATGGTGCATCACATACAGCATTGCATTGGCATGGTAGAGGTTGAGGAGTTATATTTTTCATATCATTCAGATTGATCCATTTTACTATTTTAAGATATCTACCGAACTTGAAAGCATGTCTACATGTCTGCACTGTTATTTTCTGTATTGAACTGTGCCGGTTGAGTTCGTCACTACTTTCAGCCCACAGTTTGGGTTTATTACTTACTGAGTTGGTTGTACTTACGTTACACCATGCACCTCGTGTGCAGATCCAGGTGCTTCTAGTTAAGGCGGCTGTTGATTGAAGTGATATGATCTCGGAGACTATCGAGGTAGCTGCATGGCGTTCGTAGGCCTTGACTCTCCTTCATTATCTTTATCTGTACTTCAGTTTTTACTCCTTAGACATTGTAGTAGACTGTATTCTGACATATATGCTCATGTACTCAATGACACCCCGGTTTTGGGATGGATTGTATCGTATTTTGGATATTTCTGTTTTCAAAAGGCTTTTTCCTTAATTATTAAATTGCTTCCGCCTAGATTTTAAAGCTTTTACTGTGTTGAGATAGTTGAGTAGTGGCTTGCCTAGTTCCACGATAGGCGCCATCACGACGGTTGGGTTTTGGGTCGTGACAGGTTTAACCGAAAACCAAAGTTGCAAAACCTAGCACCGAACCGAACACCGATTATAGAAAACATAAACCGCAAACCAATCGAACAAGCCGAAAAACAGAAATCGAATAAACCGAAATTTACGGTTCGGTCAATTTTTTGATTCGGTTGGTATTATGCCCACCCCTGAGTCATATAACATAACGCGGACCTACTCGAGGACTCAAATCACGCATAACAATATCGAAACGATGAATCACACCTCAAATCAAACTTAATGAACTTTTAACTTCCAAAACTCGCGCTGAAACATATCAAATCAACTCGGAATGAACTCAAATTTTGCACACAAGTCCCAAATGACATAACGAAATTATTCCAATTCCTGGAACCACAATATGAATCCGATATCCTCAAAGTCAACTCTCGGTCAAACTTATGAACTTTTCAAACCTTCAAATTTTCCAACTTTCGCCAATTTAGCGCCGAAACCTTCTAGAATTATCCAAATGCAAATCCGGGAATACGCTCGAGTCCAAAATCACCATCCAAACCTAACGGAACCATCAAAACTCTAATCCGAGGTCAAATACTAAAAAGTTAAACTTGGTCAACTCTTTCAACTTAAAGCTTCAATCATGAAATTTATTTTTCCAAATCAAGTGTGAATAACCTGAAAACCAAAATCGATGATTCAAACAAGTCATAATACATCATACATAGCTACTCATGCCCTCAAACTACCGAGCGAAGTGCAAATTGCTCAAAACGACTGGTAGGGTCGTTACACATTCAATGGTTTGAGACTTTGAGTAGTTTCATATTATGTGTTATGATGTGCGTGTATGGTTGGTTTCAGTTTTCGAATGGCTCGGAATTGATTTGGAAGAATGATTCTCATTGTAGAAGCTTTAAGTTGTAAGAGTTGACCAATGTTTGACTTTTAGGTAAACAGACTCGAAATCGGGTTTTGATTATTTTGATAGGTTCGTATGATTATTTTGGACTGGTACGTATGTTCGGATTTAGTTTCAGAGGTTCTATTTGTCGAAAGTTGGCAATTTGAAGAACTTAAGAGTTCATAAGTTTGACCAAAAGTTGACTTTGATGTTATTGGATTTCAATTGGTGTTCCAAGACTTTGAATAGGTATATATAGTTGAATTAAACTTGTGTGCAAAGTTTGAAAGTAATCCGAAGTGTTTAAGTTTGATTCAGACACTCTTTTGAGAGAATGAAGATTTAACAACTTAAGAGAAATTCTATTCGGTTTGAACCTCGATTCTTTGTTGTGATATTTCTATGGGTATTTTGAGACTTTGGATAAGTTTGTGTGATGTATTTGTACTTATTGGTATGATTGGATGGGGTCTCGAGGGTCTCAGGGGTATTTTGGAACATTGGTTGAGAAACTAGTTAAATTAAGGATTTGAAGTTTGACCATGTTCAATATCGGATCAAGATGACCTATTTTCTGTGTTTTGAGTACGCGAGCAGGTTCGTGGCGTGTTTTATGATTAAAATACATATATTATTTGTGTCCGGGAGGTTCCGAATAAATTTTGGGTGCTAAAAAGAAGTTTTCTTATTGCTGTTTTTTTCTGATGTAAATAATTACGCAAATACCATTGAAATTTTCAGATTTTTTTTAAAACTTCAAAACATCATATCTCCCTCGTTTTAAGGCCAAATTGGGTGATTCAAGAGGCTATCTTGGGTGTAATCTCTCAAGGATCGTGTTGGGCTTATCAAATATGAGTTTTGGGATTATCTAGGATCTGAATCGACCTGAAACAGCTGTTGTATTTGTTTTTCTTGTTTCAGAATTTAATTACTTTTTCTCACAAGGTTTTGCAGCTCGATTTTTAGTGATTTTGGAAGATATTTTCATCTACAAATATTGGGTAATTGATTCTAATCAATTTTCAACTATATTTCATGAATATACCTTAGATTTTAACATCAAATTTATGAAAAACAAAGAGGAAAATTGGAAAATTTTGTCAAGTTTTTAAAAAATGAAGAATTGAGTTTTGAGAGTCGATTTGGACTCGGATTTGAAAAAAAAAAGTACATATATGGACTCGTGGGTTTATGAGTATCGGAATCTACACTTGGCCCCGGGTTGACTTTTGTTGAATTTTTGGAAAAATATAAAGATCATAGCTTTATTTATTTCAATTGGTTTCTCTTGCATTGTTTGATGTTATTAAGTCATTTTTTGTTAGATTTGAGCCGTGTGAAAGCGAATTTTAGGGAAAAAACTATTTCTGATGGTTGAGTTGACCTAGTTAAGGTAAGTATCTTGCCTAACTTTGTGTGGGAGAAACTACCCCTTAAAATTTAGGTTGATGGTGTTACTATATGTGATTTTTGACCGATTTAGGTTATCTAGACTCTTTTCATGCCTTTAATTGTATTGCCTTATTGTTAATCTACTCTTACATGCTCTATTTGACGTTGTTAGCACTTGTTCTACCTTTTACTTGTTATTTTGATCTTACATTCTTTCGTTGAAGTTATTGCCTTCCTTATTGTCTTGTTACCTCTTAATTGTTGAATCACTTTTAATTGAAGTTGTTATTTCGTAGAATATCATCTTGCTGAGTTATTGGTATTGAAGTTGTAATAGTCGTTATCACATTGAGGCGAAGTTGTTAATTGTTGAGATACCTTTCCTTGTTGAGCATTCTCATTCGTTTTGTTATTGTTGAAATTCTTGTACACATTGTGGTTGAGCCATGGGCTATTTGTTATGAAAACATTGGTGGTTTTGACTTTGTGGCAAGTTATGGCATATGAGCACTTGTGGTGCGAGTTGTGATTGTGTTGTGATATTGATACGCATGTGGTGGTATAAGGCTAGGGGTTGATACGCATGCGGTGGTATAAGGCTAGGGTTCACGGATTCGCTTGCGTAGCGTGATATTGAGCATTCAATTAATTCATTAATTTCACACCATATCCGATAGCTTTAATTAATTCCTTATTTAGTTAATCCCTTGCTATAAATCGCGGACTCGCTTGTGTAGCGCGATAGTTGACATTTAATAAATTCCAAAAAAATCAATTTTCTCAAATGTAGTTTTTTTTTAAAGTAATAACGTACTAATAACCCTTTGTCATGACTGCAGATTCGCTTGCGTAGTCCTGTTATGACAAAATTAATAAATTTCGTTTCGATCACGCATTCGCTTGTGTAGTGTGGTTATGACAACGTAATATTATCCAAGTCTTTCTTTAATATTCTAATTATCAAGCAATAAAAGCGGATATAGAAAAAACATGAAAAATAAAACATATAAATTATAGTTTGTCCAACATTAATTCAAGCCAAATCTAAGTCAATAACGACCGTGCTAGAACCATGAGACTCAGGGAATGCCTTACATCTTCTCCCCGGTCAACAGAATTCCTTATCCGGACTTTGTTTTCGCAGACCAATAATAAAAGAGCCAAACCGTCCTTTGACTAGGGATTCAAATAAAAGGTGACTTGGAATACCAAAAATCAATTCCAAGTGACGACTCTGTAAATAAAATAATCTCTACTCAAGTTTGTCATTTTAATTGAAAAAATTCTTTAATCCACAATAATCCATAACACATTCTTTTTGGGGTAGAAAAGGGGTGTGACACATATTAAAGGTAAGAAGTGGATTTTGAAGTCAAAATGTAGATGTAATACCCTCCAGAAATTAATTCATAAACGAAATGCGACTTTAGCCACCAAAAGTGACAGACAAATAGATCGCTGAGAGGAGGTAACGCTTTACTCGTCATTTTAAGTGAAAGACGTAAATAATCCTATACCGTATAGACAGAACGTGCTATATTGAAAACGTTCCCCAAGTTTCATCGATTACTTATATTATTAAATTGTAAAAGGGTCAAGCAAATCATATTCAAGTTCAGGTTATCTCTCATAACATCGTTAATTGAGTGAATATTATCACTTGTATCAATAAAGCAAAAAAATTGAGGTGATTTACTGGAAAGCGAATTTTTGCTTAATACACTTTACAACTTTACATACACAAGCTACTAATCACGTTCCTTTTTGTTGGGGAATTGCAGCTTGGGGAGGAAGAGGAAGCCACTTTTCTTTCAAGGGAAAACTCACAATCAGAATCAAAAGGTACAACAGTCTGAGTGACAGGAGTGGGCACGGGCAAATCCGAAATTCAAATTTTTTGGATTTTTTATTTGAATTTCGGATTACGAATTGGATCGAATTTAGTTTTTAAATTTTAAATTTCATAATTGGATTTAGATTTGGGACATATCCGAAAATTTAAAAAATTTATACCCTATATTTAGCCCTACCTGTTAAATTTTAGCCCATTACCCATATCACAAATACTTACCAAGTCACTGCTAAACACATTATATTTGGACATTAAGGCCATATTGGTGCTTCTATGGTGTTTCCTTGATAATGGTATCATAGCTTACGTAAATATTTTATTTGGACTTGGATGATTGTCGTGAGAGTGATGAACTATTAGGACAATTGGACATACTTTATTTGGATGTTGTTTTTGTAAGAAATAGCTCAACTCGGATTTAAACCAAAAAATTCAAAATATCCAAATCGAATTATCTTAAACATAAATTAAATAAACCGATCCAATCCGAACTTATTTGGATTGGATTTGAAATGTAATTTCTTCAATCCAAAAGTCAAAAATCAAAACAATCTAAATTTCCCAAACGCCAACCCCTACAAGTGACTAGTTAACACAAATGTAGACGCTGGAACCCTTCTAAAAAGGAAGAAATTAGCATTGCCTGGTGAAATAGTTTCTGTTTGAGTCAATTTCAAACCATCTACCCATAAGCCATTACTAAAGTAATGAAATTCAAAAATAGTCAGATTTACAAGTGATAATTGAAAAATTGTCACCGTCAAAAGTAATCGAAATTTAGCCACTTTTCATATAAAGATAAATCTGAACGAAAACACTGTTTAAAATCCGAAAAATATTCCAGCATAATATACTGGAGTTCGAATTTTTTACATGTGAACTTCCAGCATAATATATTGGTCCAGCATAATATACTGAAAATTCATACACATATGCTCCAATCTCCAATATATTATGCTGGAACTTTCCTTGTTGCAACAAAATAGTGGCTATTTTTCAATGATTTTGCAAACGCTGACTATTTTTCAACTATCAATCCGAAAACTGACTAGCTCGTGCTATTTTTACATTACTTTACATTCAACTAGCACTAAAAAGGCTATTCCTAGTACAAATGGTAGAATTATTCCAAGTATTTATGCTAGAACAACTATGTACATTTTCTATTTCCTATTCACTCATTTTTGCCTCTTCTTGTTCAAGGCCCTACAAAATGTTTCGAAGAATCTTACACCCACAACTTGTGTTTATACCAAACCAACCAATAAACACACAAATTGTGTCTTTCGAACCCACAACTTCTATCACTAACCATGATTACTTTATATATATACAACCACCCAGAATAATCCCACTAGTGGGGTCTGGGGAGAGTAGTGCGTACGCAGACCTTCCCCTTACCCTGGGGTAGAGGTTGTTTCCGATAGACCCTCGGCTTCCTCCCTCCAAGAACTCCCCACCTTGCTCTTGGGGTGACTCGAACTCACAACCTCTTGGTTGAAAGTGGAGGGTGCTCACCACTAGAGCAACCCACTCTTGTCAATATATATATTATCACCTCAATTTAACCAAAGTTAACTAATGTAGTTTGGTGCAAACACCAGCGTTGTATAAGTTTTTTCGTATTTACACTACATGGTGAGAAAATTCACCCACCATGGAAACTAAGAAATGATTAAAAATGGAAACAGAGGGAGGAGGGGGAGTTAGAGAAGTACACAAGACTTGATTTCCAGTTCTTGCTCAATTTTATAACCATTTTTTTACCTTATTCCTATTCTACAGTTATTTCCAGTATAGCAGTAAGTCTGGGTTTCTTGTATCTCTTTAGAAGCAGAGAAGAACATACAACACTTACAGATGACATAGCCATGCATGCACCAGCTACCCAAGGTGGCAACTTGAGCTTTGTTAAAGGAAAGAAAACACCAGCAGCCACTGGGATTGCAATCACATTATATGCCATGGCGAAGACATAATTCCATCTAATACGGGAAAATGTCTTCCTCGACAGATCTATAGCTGTGATAACATCCTCCAAGTTGCTCCTCATTAACACGTATTCAGCAGCTTCTATTGCGATATCAGTCCCTGCTCCAATTGCCATACCGATATCAGCAGCAGCTAATGCAGGCGAGTCATTGATTCCGTCACCTACCATAGCAACTACATTTCCTCCCTTTTGAAATGAACGGATGACCTCAGCTTTTCCTGCAGGCAATACTTCTGCTCTAACATCATGAATGCCAACCTGCAATGCAAAACGACAAGCAAAGCTACTGCATTTAATCTACAATTTGTAGCCTATCTAAGGATAATTGATAAACTGCATGTGCATGGAATAAAACTCAAATGGTACGGCATCTATACAATGCCTTGTAACGAAACTCAATGATACTGCAACCCCTGTTTTAGCAACTGACCTCAGCAAACTGGCTACATCATGTGGATAACTATCTGTCTATCTCTGTACTTATCTCGTAGCAGTCGCACCTTCCGCATCACTCTCACATATGGTGGATTCTCTCAAATACCAACAGTTCAACAAACACAAGGAATCAATGGCCACAAATTACCATAAGCATCATTACAGCTGTTTAAGAAGAACAGGCATGTGAACTTTGCTCAGCCTTATTACAGGAAGTCCATAGCTGATGGAAGTCAGCTATAGCACATAGCTGTGAACAATTTTAAGTTTCAAAAAGGTGGGCCTTATTTTTCAAGGTATAGCTGCACTGATGGCTTAATATTATTAAGATGCAAGTCAAACATGGGGAAAATGGAAGGAAGAGAAGTAGAAAAGCAAAAGACTAGTTCCAGGAATTGAACTGAGGCATCAGTTTCTCTGTACTCCATTGGCAAATTAATATTACATTGCATATACACATTTGTATTATCAGTTTGAATTAAGATACAGACCTCCTTAGCAACTGCACGAGCTGTTCTCCAATTATCGCCAGTGACCATGACAGGTTTGACGCCCATTTTCAGGAGCCCCTCTACAACAACAGCTGCTTCTCTCTTCAGTGGGTCTGCTATCCCGATAGCACCTACGATAGCACTATCTCGTGCGACAAGAATGCCAGTCCTGGCGCTTTCTTCCATCTCTACAACAAAACGTTCTACATTGGAAGGTATGGTTATCCCGTTTTCTGTTATCAGCTTCCGGTTACCAACCTGTCACAGAAACATAAGAAATCATCACTATTTCCTGATTACAAAAAGCTTCTCTTCCTTTCCACAAATCTACACATATCAATGAACTCACCAAGATCCATTTCCCTTTTATGAAGCATTGCACGCCTTTTCCAGGTAAGGCAGAGAAATCTGAGACATCATGAAGCCATCCAGAGAACTTGTCTTGTTCACTGTTACTTTGAGACTCCTTGGTGTCAAAAGGTTCGTCAAAGAAATGGAAATGGCGAGAATACTCCAGTATGGCTTTAGCCAAGGGGTGTTCACTGCTAGCCTACATATAAAGCATATTTTTGTAGTTGATGTTAGAAAGTAGTTCTTGGAACATTACAGCTGGTTTAAATGAACCGCATTGCCATATTGGACGTAAACATCATAGCAACAAATGACTGCCTTAGCGAGAAAAAAAAGGCTGCTAAAAGCTCGTTCTAGAAATCAGTTAGTGGTTTATGAAGGAAGAAAAGGAAGGAAAAAGAAAGAGAACAGAAATCTCTTTGTTTTAATGTTGTGTGCTCTTCTCATTATTTTAGAAGTGACTGCTCTTTGTTAACAGTATTTTACTTTCTTACTTATTTTTTCATTTAGAAAGCAGCATATAGATAGTATCAAAAGAGAACAAGGGAAAGGTGAGGAAACTAGCTTGAGGATTTGAATGTACCTCCGCTGAAGCTACAAGTGTAAGTAATTCTCCACGATTCATTTCTGTGAAAACTTTTACTGTCGTAACTGTAGCCTTTCCCTGGGTCAGAGTACCTGTTTTATCGAATATCACATATTTAATCTTCTGTGCCCTCTCTAATGCATCTCCTCCTTTTATCAGCACACCATTACTGGCACCAACCCCTGTTGCAACCATAACAGCAGTGGGAGTGGCCAAACCAAGTGCACATGGACATGCAATCACCACAACTGATATTGCAAACATGAGAGCAAACACGAAATAATTGCCATTTTCTGGCAGCCATTCTTCTGGATAGCCTCCAAGAAGCCCAGCAACATACCTGGTGAGTGTAATAACTTATCCAGTATTAAGGCACACAACAAGAAAATTATTGGTGATATATTATGGCATAGCAGACAATTGCAAATTGAATAGTTAAGAGAAGAAGCTCACCATCCCAAGAACGTAAATAAAGACAAAGTTACAACTGTAGGGACAAAAATGCTTGCAATCTGAAAGTCAAAAGATAACCATAATGAGAAAATTCTGGCGGCTCACAACATGAAATACAATGCTAGATCAAGAATTCAACTACAAATTCAAAAATCAAAAGAGGCAAAGATAAAGAAGTGAAGACGCTCGTTGACACTTTAAGTACTACTTAAGATATGCTACTGAAGCTGTATAAGCTCGAACCCTGTAACAAATTCACCCTTTTAAGTGGTTCCTTTATCATGCACTTACCAGATAAAATTCCAGTAGCAAGAAAAGACAAGGACGGCAAAGGATACAGTTTAGGTTCAACTAATGAATTTCTTTATTTCAGTTTGCTTATTGTTTCTTGACCACTAAGATATGCTATTGAAGTTGTATAAACTCCAACCTGCAACAAATTCACTCTTTAAGTTGTCCCTTTATCACACACTTCTTAAATAGAATTCCATTAGCAAAACATGACAAGGACAACGAAGGATAGAGTTTGGCCATGCCCATTGATGTACAAAAAATCGATGTTCAATTTAGTGGTCAAGTAAATAAGCAAACTGAATAAGAAATTTACTAGTCGAACCTAAACTGTTATGATTTTCAGGTACTTAAGCTGTTGGAAATTCAAATTGGCAATCCAATATTTGATGTGGTCAAAAAAATAAATAGAAACATGCTTCGCCCAAAGCATCAAACTGCAACAAGCACTTTACAGATCCAGGAAGATAATAGCAGGACAGCATATAAGAAAGCAGTCATGCAGATACAAAGAGTAAAACAATGACTCTGACTAAGTAAGGAGATGAGTTTTTTTTCTCATCTATTTTCAATACCACAGCTCTAGACTTGTACCCCTACAACATTTAGATAGGAATGCAGGGAGAACATCTGACAGCATAGATGAACTGTATGTAATGGAAAGAAAGGAGGTTTGTAGTTCCTATATGGACATTCTTAGACTTATTCAATTATTCATAAGTGCTTTTCCAAGGCCATCAATCATTTGTCCTAGAGCAAGCAAATATAATAAAGTTCAACACCACTAAAACGGTTAATTTGCACAAAAGTCATGACACTATTTTGACAAAAGATATGACAAATAATACTCACATAGTCAGCGAACTTCTGAATAGGAGCTTTTGACATCTGTGCTGTCTCGACCAGCGATATAATCTGACTCAAAACTGCGTTAGAGCCAACTTTTGTAGCCTGTATGTGAAGTGAACCATGTAAATTTATTGTACCTCCAATGACTGCTGAATTGACCTCCTTCAGAACAGGAACAGATTCTCCAGTGACTATACTCTCGTTAACATGACTTGAACCCCATACAACGACACCGTCTACTGGAACTTTTGCACCAGGGAGCACTCTAAGAATATCACCAGGTTGAATCAACAAAGCATCTATTTCTCTTTGTCCTATGACTCTTCCACCTAAAGACAGATTAAACATAACTTCAGTGACAGTCCTTTGTTATCAACATTGGTTTTTGCGTTTTGGTAAAAGTTGTTGGTTGTTTTCATACGTTTGCCAGTAGTATATTGCAACTCTGACAGAAAAAACCTGATAGGTACTATTATTGAAACACTAAAAGAAATTCTGAATACTTGTACCTTTATCTTTGACAAGCAATGTAGCAGCAGCTGGAGTCAGTTCCACGAGCTTTTTGATAGCATCTGATGTCTTTCCTTTTGCGAGAGTTTCCAAGTACTTTCCCAGAAGTACAAATGTTATTAACATGGCACTTGTTTCAAAGTAAGTGGGAGACCAGAATCCAGAAATTGCACCATAAAGTAGCGCATATACAGAGTAAACATAGCAAGCTGTAGTTCCCACTGCAACTAAGACATCCATGTTTGTGGAACCATTTCTAAGTGCTCTTCCTGCTGCAACGTAAAAACGCTTACCAATGACAAATTGGACAACAGTCACTAAAGCCCACTTTAGCCAATCACCCATTAGGAAGGGACCGCACTGCCAAAGTAATAAAGCATAAAGCAGAGGTATGTGAGGGCAGACGACTCGCATGAGAAATAGAGGAACCTGGCACAAATATATAGATGTTAGATAACTAAAAGTCTAACAACTGAATGGAGACAAAGAGGATGGACACAGTTTTAACTGTTAGCAGCACCGGGAGTCGATTCCAGCATATAATAGGAAGTTATAAACACACATTTCTCATTCAACGATTTCCAGATTAGCATCTGGCTTAAAAGAATTAACATTAAGGATGATAAGGAGTCTTATAGTTTGAAACTCCAAATTACATAAATTTTTAATGATGGTGGTGGCAGACAGGATATTTCCCTTTCTTGCAGGGATAGCAACTCTCAGCCTAGTTTTCATTGTACAGAAACCATACTTATCGGTTAGAAGTCTCCAATAGAACATTTAAGTCATGCCCTTCCAACCTTCCTGCACCATCCGGAAGAGAGGGGGAAGGGATAGGCCGGCACTAGAGGAGGGAGGTAAAAACCAGAGGAGAGGATTGCAGTTCTAGAACAGTAGCGAAAAGGGTAACTTACACTGAGAGACAAACTTGCTGTGAATAGCCTAAACATGCTTGAGGATTCTTCAAGATCTCCAGAAGCAATTCTTGTGTAAGGGTTCTTAACAAGCAACTTAAACTTTCCACCACTTCCTCCCTCAATACCATCAACTAAGGATCTTGAGCCAAGAACCTCAGGATCAAAGACAACTTCTAGTTCTCTTGATATCCTATCGAAATAAAACTGTTTGACACCATGCAACTTGGAAAGAATGCCTTCTAACAACTGCGTATCCATCTCAGCAGATACTCCAACCACCCCAAGTACAATCTTGTCCTGCTCACTGCTCTGTGCAAAGGAAGCTTCAAAACCAGCATCTTCAACTGCATTCACTATATCGTCTTTACTGATTATGGATGGATCATATTCAACCTCGCCTAGTGATGTAGCCAAAGCAACTACTGCCTTTCTTACTCCTGGAAGCTTTCTTAGGATACCTTCAACAGAATTTACACAAGCTGCACATGTCATACCACCGATCGTGAACTGTCCTAATACAGTTCCATGTTGGCTTGTGCAAGATGCACTAGGTTCTTCAAGAACCTCTGCCTTGAACCCAGCATCTTCTATAGCAATTTTAATCTCTTCATCCTGAAAATAAAAGGGGACAATGGTTTGATATTTGCATCTAGCTGCTAATATACACCATTAAAAAAAATCATGATGGTGTTTGACAATGCTAACAGTAGGACAAAGCACTGCCACAATCTCAGCAAGAACCAGCCAAAAGCACAAATATTTATGTATTTACTAATAACAGTTTTATGACAGAACAGATAGTCATGCCATTCTTTCTTAGGTTAACCAGAGAATCCCATGGGTGTCCTGACTATTTTCCTTCTCCTTTCCATATTTTGAAACTGAAATCCAGACAAGAGTACCATATGGAACTAAAAGGTGCCAGTCCAACAATCTAAGGAACTGATAAAGAGATAATTCTAACAGGGAATTACAAACTTGAATATAGCTGAATTTCCTTGATTTTAAACCAAAAGACACATCAGAAAGCTAAAACATGACTAATACGCACAGTCAAACCCAAGCAAATTAAAATGCAGATGATAAATTAAAAGAAGACCACAAAGAAGGCATCTCAAGATCAACCTACGCACATAATTTTTAGCTTTAACTATTGAGATATTTTAAAAGTCTATCCCATTTCACTTGTTTGTAGTCATAAATATATTCAATTAACTACGTCTCAATCCCAAATTAGCAATGTTTTGCAGTCATATGTTCATCAGGTATAAATTCTACATACCAGAAAGTATACATTAAGAATGAACAAGTAACTGACACTTGCTAGAAGCAAAAGAGAATTCAATTCCGTTGCATATCAAACTTAGAAATGAACTGCTCCATCAAGGCCAACGACGTACTTCCACCAATAGAAAAGAGGGTGGCAATCTAGTTAACAGTCCATTGAGAGAGACAATTGTAACTTAGTACTCCCTCTGTTTCAATTTAGGTTGCGTAGTTTGACTAGGCACGGAGTTTAGGAAAGAAAGAAAGACTTTTGTAACTTATGGTCTTAAACATGCCACGAGTAGTGGCTATAAAAGCATGTCATTAATAGTAAATTGAGAAGTTAAAAGTCAAATAAATTCCAAATATAGAAAGTTGTCATTGTTTTTGGAATGAACTAATACATAAATAGTGTCATATAAATAAAGCAGAGGGAGTATCAGCTTCTCGTTAATTTGCACCCCCATGACCGAATATCAGTTTGTGATATGAGGTCCATTTCATGCGCCACCCACAGCAAAGCAAACCACAGTTAGGTAATATAATCATGAAGCTGAAAAAGGAAAAATATCATCACATAGGCAAATCACACAAAGATCCAAGCTTAACAACAAACCCACTAAAACCCCCCAAAAGAATTAGGAATTAATGCCAACCCATGTCCCCAAAAAGCATAAAGATTGCAATAATGCTAAAACCTGAACTTAAAATTCCTAATTTATTCAAAACCCCACAAAAATAATGATAAAGGAAAAAAACACAACTAAGCAATTAAGCTGAAACAAGCAATGAAGAGATAGTCAACCTTGACCAAATTAGGATCAAAAATAACATCAGCCTTATTCTGAAGCAAAGCAACAGACGCTTTAAAAACACCATTAATCCCCATCAAAGCTTGCTCAACAGAATTTGAACAAGATGCACACGTCATACCCGAAACTCTCACTTGAATCCTCCTCAAATTATCGTTCAATTTATCGGAATTCTCTTCGTCATAAGCATCCAATAATCTGACTTCCTCAAAGGCGCCATCTCCGGCAGCCGTCAACTGCACGTCACTCATTGTAGGAGCCATCTAATACCCACGGGAGAATCACATGTATGTAATAATGATTTTTTGTACAGAGTATAATATATGCATATGCATATGAAAATAGGGATCGTGGAAGTGGGAAGACATCGAATTTGTAAGTATGGAAAATGGAAAAGCAAAAATAAAAAGGATAAAGAGTAAAGGAGAGAGAACATTCATTAATTGACGAGAATATCCTTGTGCTTTGGAAGAAATATATGGAATTTGTACTTGCCTTTGGTAGTATTGTGAAACAAAAAGTAAGCATCTAGTGTTAATTGCTCCCCCATTTAAGTTGGCCAAAATGATGTGATTTGCAGTGTCGTTATTACAACAAAATAGTTATTTCGTTTTATCCTAAAAGAATTAATCTAAAATTATGGGCAACTGTGAGAGGATTAAATTTCTTAAAGAGACACAAAAAACTTATGGGCTCAAAATTTTCTGATTTTTTATTTTCTCAAACTAACGTCTTCTGATTTTTTTGGTTTTTGAATATAGAATATTAACAAACTTAAGAAATTAACTATAATTTTGTGTTCATCTTACTTTCTACTTTGGGAAACTAAAATCCTAATAATTTTTTACTCCCGCGTTGGAGATTAAAATCTTCGAATTTTCTACTCCAGTTTGAGATTAAAGTCTTTGTGACTCTCTACTCAATCCGAGATTAAAATCCTTGTGATATTCTACTCGGTTGTGTGTATACGGTTTGAAGATATAAAAACTTCATCGACTTACTAATTTTAGTTGTATCAATTTCGTTTACAGGAAAATGACAACAAATACAGAACAACAAAATAGTTTTGTTACGACTATTACTATTGCAATGACGACTGTTTCTTCAAGTCGCACAACGCTTGCACCGGTGATCGCACCAGCAGAAAAGCCCAAAATAATTTCGGCGTGGATTTCAAGCGCTGGCAGCAGAAAATATTCTTCTACCTAACCACACTCAGTTTGCAGCGCTTTATCAACGAGGACATTTCAGTCTTGGCTGAAGAAATTCCGGATAATGAACGGTTTGTGGCACGGAGGCATGGAAGCATTCAGACTTCTTGTGCAAAAGTTATATCTTGAGTTGTTTGGAAGATGGCTTGTACAATGTTTATAGTATCATAAAAACTTCGAAAGAGTTGTGGAATAATCTTGAAAAGATGTACAAGATGGAAGATGCTGGACCTAAAAAGTTTTTCGCCGCAAAGTTCTTGGACTTTAAAATGGTTTTCAATAAGTCTGTCATAACTCAGGTCCAAGAAATGCAAGTCATCGTTCATGACCTTCTTGCCGAAGGTATAAATCGTATCAATATTTTTATTAAAGATATTGATTATACTACTAATTATAAATTTATGATTGTAGGTATAGTCATAAATGAAGCATTTCAAGTTGCGGCATTTATTGAAAAGTTTCTTCCAATGTGGAAGGACTTTAAAAACTACTTGAAACATAAGCGCAAGTAGATGATACTTGAAGACCTTATTGTTCGCCTAAGGACTGAAGAGGACAACAAGGTTGCAGAAAAATAATCTCGTAGAAACTCAATAATAATGGGAGCAAATATTGTTGAGGAAGCTTCAACGAGCAAAAAAAAAACGTCGTCTCGACTAAAGATTATCCAAGCAAAAAGAAGTTCAAAGATAATTACCACAATTGTGGAAAGGTTGGACATAAGGTTGATGACTGTCATGCACTAAAGAAAGACAAAAATAAAAGCCAAGTAAACATGATTGAGAAGGACGAAGAAATGGACAACTTGTGTGCCATGCTTTCTGAATGCAACCTGACAGGAAATTTTAAAGAATGGTGGATTGATTATGTGGCCACTCGTCATGTTTGTCCTAACAAAGAGTTGTTTACTTCTTACGCTCCAGCTGGACCAGACAATATAGTTTTTATGGCAAATTTCTCTACTGCAAAAATTGAAGGAATGTGCAAGATAATTTTGAAGATGACTTCTGGCACGATTGTTACTCTATACAATGTCCTTCATGTTCCTGAAATGCGGAAGAATATAGTCTCAATATCACTTCTAGTCAAGAACGACTTTAAGTGCATTTTTGTTTCCGACAAGGTTGTAGTTAGTAAGAATGAAATGTATGTAGGAAAATGTTACCTTACTGAGGGCCTTTTCAAACTCAATGTAATCGCCATTGGTATGAATAAAATGTTAGATTCTTCTTACTTGCTTGAGTCAAATAATTTATGGCATGAACCACGTTAACTTCAAAACTCTGCGAAAAATGATTAATTTAGAAGTATTGCCTAAGTTTGAATACAATAACTCGAAATGTCAAATATGTTGTCATGACCCAAAATCCAGCTATTCGTGATGGCACCTAACCTCACCCGCTAGGTAAGTCAAATAACAACAATCCGATTTAATTAATATTTAACTGACTTTAATACACTCCCAAAGGACTGATAGTACAAATCATGAGCTTCTAAGATTAGAATTTATAAAGTTGATGTGAAATAAAAATACGTCATCTGTCTGAAGTATACATGAACAGATTAAAAATTCTAAAGCCACCATGAACAAGAGGCAGTAATGACTGGAACGCAGGTACATCTTCATATCCAGCTCCCACCGTACGCAGCTACATCAAAAATCTGCACACAAGGTGCAGAAGTGTAGTATGAGTACAACCGACCTCATGTACTTAATAAGTAACAAGACTAACCTTTGGGATGAAAGTAGTGACGAGCTCCACAGGTACAGTCCAATATAGAAATAACAGTACATAAATATAGGCATGCTTTCAAGTTCAACAGTTAGCTTAGAACAAATAAAATAGATCAATTCTAAATGATATGAGGAATGTGACTTCTCTATATCTACATGCCAATGTAGATGCTGTATGTGATGCACCTCGGTGGAAATCTCGTGCACGCACAAATCTCAAAATACTCAATCACTCAGTACTGTTTATGGCCAATCCAGCTCAGGGAAGATCCATCCCGTATATATACACATCAACTGACAATCAGTCAATCAGTACTGTATAAGGCCAATCCAGCCTAGGGAAAGATTCATCCCCAGATATAAATGATTCGGACAAGATCCATATCCAGGGAAGATTCATCCCTCAATATAAATTAATTGCGCTCACTGGGGGTGTGTACAAACTCCGAAGGGACTCCTTCAGCCCAAGATCCATGTCCAGGGAAGATCCATCCCTCAATATGAATGATTCGGGCAAGATCCATGCCCAGGGGAAGATCCATCCCCAAATATAAATGATTCGGACAAGATCCATGTCTAGGGAAGATCCATTCCTCAATATAAATGATTCGGGCAAGATCCATGCCCAAAGGAAGTCCATCCCCAAATATAAATAATTCGGACAAGATCTATGTCCAGGGAAGATCCATCCCTCAATATAAAATCAATTGAGCTCACTGTGGGGGGTGCAGACTCCAGAGGGGCTCCTTCAGCCTAAGCGCTATAATACCCAGATCCAGACATAAATAAATAAAATATGTTGTGGCGTACAACCCGATCCCATAAATATCACTCAAAATCTCCAGTCTCTCAGGCTCTCAATGACATGAAAATCAACCTGACATGATGATATGATGTATCAATGAATGACAACAAAGACTGAGATATGATATGCAAATAATAGATGTGATTGAGTACAAACTTACAATTCAAACAAGTAATTCAATAGCAATAAGACCTCTATGGATCCCAAAAATATCACGACCCAAAATCTTGCCACAGGCGTCGTGATGACACTTAGTCTGTAAGACTAGGTAAGCCGATTATAATAACAATTCAAGCCATTTTTTTAATATAAACCAACAGCAGAAATAATTATAAATATAACAACCTCTCATCGAAAATAATTACAAATATAAAAACCTCCCAAGACTAGTAATACTGAGTCATGAACTCTAACTGAATACATGAAATGATCTCAAGGATCGAATACTCAATATTGTTTGATTGATAATTAACAGTACAATAAAATGAAAAGACTTCAAGGGACTGCGACGATCAAGCAACTCTACCTTGAATCCTTGCGATCACACTTTAACTTTGTCCGAGTCCGATAACTCCAATACCTGGCTTTGCACAAAAATAAGCAGAAGTATAGTATGAGTACACCACGGTCGGTACCCAGTAAGTATCAAAACTAACCTCAGTGGAGTAGTGACGAGGTACAGCCGAGACACTCACTAGTCTAATAACCTGTGCAATGTAGTATACAAAAATAATCGGAAACAAATAACAATGATGGCAACAATAATCAACCAGTGATATACACAGCAGGGTGACAATAACACCATAAATATTGCGCAACAAATAATGAATACAAGTACAACTAATTAATCAAGTCCTTCCAATATAAATCTTTCGCCTATATGTTTTTCAAATAGAAATCTTCAAGATATAATACTTTCAAATAAATCTCTTTAAAATATCTTTCAAATATAATTCCTTCAAATAAATATCTTTCAAATAAAATTCTTTCAAATAAATCTCTTTCGAATAAAAGTAACCCTATGACACATAATTTCAAAATCATAAAATACGGGTCTCAACCCACTTTCATATTTTCACGACACCTCGTGCCAATTTATCTATCACAGCCACACGGACAACTCACGTGCCAAATATCATCATCATTTAACCACGGCACCTCGTGCCCACATTTCATATCATAACTGCACGGATAATTCACGTGCCAATATCATCATTATTTACTCACGACACATCGTGCCCACATTTCATATCACAACTGCACGGACAGTTCACGTGCCAATATCATCATTATTTAATCACGGCACCTCATTCCCACATTTTATTTCATAATCCGCCTAGCGATAACCACATGCTCCCAATTTCAACATAGATCAGACTATTATCAATTTACCAACAACAAGACAAATTGCACAAGGTATAAAAATAAACATAAGAAAAATCACAACATCACATGAAAATTACCAACGTAATAACCCCATGTCATCACATATCATCCCTGACAATAGCCACCCTTATCTCTCCTATAGCCACCCTTATCACTCCTATAATAACATCCCTTATCCCTTCGCCCTGACAATATCAATAGCCACCCTTATCGTTCATATAGCTACCATTATCTCTCCTATAGCCATCCTTATCACTCCGCCCAAACAATATCCCAACACAAATATCAACAGTGAAATACCACCCTTATACCCACATAATATCAATAGTGAAATGCCACCCTTATATCCTCAAAATAATAACTCAAATAACACAACAATTTACACGGAATATTATCAGGACAACATAACAAAATCAATTCATATCACAATCTACCCAATGGCCACAACCAATTCCAAAGATATAACAAAATTAATTAATTTCACAACAAATAGCCCAAGCCTCCACACAATGTGTATAAAATCTCAAAATAACAACAGAGATGGAAAATACTTAGTATAGGGCAACGCCTTTATTAATCCAAATTCTTGATAATTATATAACACCTTGATTTAAACTTATTTTATTAATTATTTGCAGATGAAAAATCCATAATATAATTATTTCCAGGAAATATCAAATCACCAAACTCACGGAATTCACATAAATATACAAGCAATAACCACATCAAATTGTCATATAAAAATAAATTCAACAAATGCGAATTGAGGCATGGCAAATAGATGATTTAATAAATGCCAACAATTATCCAATTTACTACACAATATGCCTAAGACTTTAACCCAATCAATTTTGCACATATAAGCCCAAGTACGTACTCGTCACCTCGTGTACACGGCTTTTCACATTTCACAAATGGCACATAAGACTCGATGCCTAAGGGGTGATTCCCCCACTCAAGGTTAGGCAAGATACTTACTTTTTTTTTGAAGTTAGACCGATATTCCAAAATTGCCTTCTTGCTTGAATTGACCTCCGGGCGGCTAAAATCTATCCAAATTAATTCAATTCAGTCAATACTAATTATAGGAATTAATTCCATATGAAAATACTAATTTTCCAACAAAAATCCAAAATTTAACTCAAAAATTGCCTGTGGGGCCCACGTTTCGGAATCTGACGAAACTCACAAAATCCGACAACCCATTCAATTACGAGTCCACCCATACCCACCCATACCAATTTTATCAAATTCCGATAACAACTCGACCTCTAAATCTAAAATTTTCGTTCTTGAAAAGTTTTACAAAAATCTTGATTTCTTCCATTTAAATCCGAAATAAATGATGAATATAACCATGGATTTACGAAATATAATCACTTTTGGATATAGGACACTTACCCAAGTCGAAGTCGTGAAGAAATCCTCAAAATCGCCTAAGAACCGTGCTCCAAAAATCTAAAACGAAATGAAGGAAATGACCATTTTTGGTTCCTTAAGTTTCTGCTCATCCGTCACTAAAAGCCCATTTTCCGTCACTAAAAGTCCATTTTTCGTCACTAAAAGTCCATACTAGAACTTACTTGCACCAGCAGTTATTCTTTTTACTAAAAAGGCTCTAACTCCATCATACGAACTCGAAATCCGACGATTCTTATTCCTATGAGTCACAAATAATAATATGAACCTAGTCGTTCAATCGAAACTCAATTCAAAGCTCATTTGTTCAATGAGATATCAATTTTGCTCGTTAAACAATTAACTCATGTTTCGCACTAAAAACTCAATCACGACTTGATGAAATTAGACCAAACTTTTCAGATCACTCATATAATTCATTATCAAAATCCCGAAAGTCTCCAAATCGAATTTCAATCTCTAGATAACAATCCCTCTACGGGTTCGGCTGCTCATACTGAGTCTGTGCCGGATAACTGGAATAACCATTATAGGAACCCCGTGCCGGTGGTGCATTAAAAGAACTTACTGGAACACCCCGAGTATTTTGAAATTATTTCCATGACCCCGCTGATATTGAAATGTAGAATTATTAAGGACGCGGGAATACCGCAAGTCCCAGCATCATCCCATACAAATCTCAACTCTTAATCATATACAAGTTTCGGAGAACCTTTCAATACCACATAAATACATCTCAAGCCAAAACGGATATAATACATGATCCCGTAATATGATCGTTGATAGTGGACTCCCCTCACTTGGCACGAAGCCATAAGACACATTCCGATGATCAACAATACTAACCTTCATCGCTCGTACGACACCGGTCATAAGACACCTCAAACTATTTATTTGGCGCATGTCATCCTCGTGACAGTTAAACTCGCTTCCTTCAGTGTCTTGGCTGCTAGTATGTACCCTTCGCTAAATAAAAGTCTCATACGAACCACATAGTCTCTAATACCACCAACTATCTTCAGATCTACATCCACCTCGTGACCCTACCATGATTGTGAGGATTAGGCAACTAACTAAACCTTCTTAAGATCGTACTTATCAACCAGATGTCAGAACCTGCTGCACCCCCATATGCACAACTGAATGATCTCTCAAAACTTCCACATCCTCGATTTGGACGACATGTGGTAACAATGGTTGAGCACCCTGGCTCCCTTATAACCCTCTGTAGTATCACGAACCATTGGCTCATAGTTGATACCGAGTGTGCAATTTCATACACGAGTGGATGCAAAAGAACATAAGATATATGCTTCAAACTAAATAAATGACGCACAATAAGGAATGAAAGAAGTGGACATTTTCCTACTAGCTTTGTAGCCTCTCGAAGATAAGTACAGACATCTCTGTATCGATCCACAAGACTCTACTAAACTCATTCGTGAATCGTAGAATATATGAACCTAAAGCTCTGATACCATCTTGTCATGAACCAAAATTCTGCCACATGCATCGTGATGGCACTTAGTCTGTAAGACTAGGTAAGCCGATTATAATAATAATTCAAGCCATTTTTTTATATAATTAAATACTAGTGTCAAACCAACAACGGAAATAATTCTATTAACCTCCCAAGACTGGTAATACTGAGTCACGAACTCTAACTGAATACATGAAATGATCTCAAGGATCGAATACTCAATACTATTTGATTAATAATTAACAGTACAATAAAATGGAAAGACTCCAAGGGACTGCGACGATCAAGCAACTCTACCTTGAATCCTTGCGATCACACTTTAACTTTGTCCGAATCCGATAGCTCCAATACCTGGCTTTGCACAAAAATAGGCAGAAGTATAGTATGAGTACACCACGGTCGGTACCCAGTAAGTATCAAAACTAACCTCAGTGGAGTAGTGACGAGGTACAGCCGAGACGCTCACTAGTCTAATAACCTGTGCAATGTAGTATACAAAAATAATAGGAAACAAATAACAATGATGGCAACAATAATCAACCAGTGATATGCACAGCAGGGTGACAAGAACACCATAAATATTACACAACAAATAATGAATACAAGTACAACTAATTAATCAAGTCCTTCCAATATAAATCTTTCGCCTATATATTTTTCAAATAGAAATCTTCAGGATATAATACTTTCAAATAAATCTCTTTTAAATAAATCTCTTTCAAATATAATTCCTTCAAATAAATATCTTTCAAATAAAATTCTTTCAAATAAATCTCTTTCGAATAAAAGTCACCCTATGACACATCATTTCAAAATCATAAAATACGGGTCTCAACCCACTTTCATATTTCCACGACACCTCATGCCAATTTCTCTATCACAGCCGCACGGACAACTCACGTGCCAAATATCATCATCATTTAACCACGACACCTCGTGCCCACATTTCATATCACAACTGCACGGATAATTCACGTGCCAATATCATCATTATTTACTCACGACACATCGTGCCCACATTTCATATCACAACTGCACGGACAGTTCACGTGCCAATATCATCATTATTTAATCACGGCACCTCATTCCCACATTTTATTTCATAATCCGCCTAGCGATAACCACATGCTCCCAATTTCAACATAGATCAGACTATTATCAATTTACCAACAACAAGACAAATTGCACAAGGTATAAAAATAAACATAAGAAAAATCACAACATCACATGAAAATTACCAACGTAATAACTCCATGTCATCACATATCATCCCTGACAATAGCCACCCTTATCTCTCCTATAGCCACCCTTATCACTCCTATAATAGCCTCATTTATCCCTCCGCCCTAACAATATCAATAGCCACCCTTATCGCTCATATACTGTAATGACTCGGTCGATCGTTTCGAGTATTATAACCCTGTTTCCCCATTTACTACTCAATTTATTCTTTACAGTTGTTTTATGACTTGCGGGGGTAGTTGGTTTGGGTCCGGAAGGAATTCGGAGTGAAATAAGACACTTAGTCTCATAATTAAAAAATTTTAAGTTAGAAAAGTGACCGGATGCGGACTTATTTGTAAACGACCTCAGATTTGAATTTTGATTATTCCAATAGCTCAATATGGTGATTTTGGACTTAGGAGCATGTCCGGAAATTTATTTGAAGGTCCGTAGTGTAATTAGGCTTGAAATGTCGAAAGTTGAATTTTTGGGAAGTTTGACCAGGGGGTTGACATTTTTGATATCGGGGTTGGAATTCGATCCTGAAAATTGAAATACCTCCGTTATTTCATTTATGAATTTTATGCAAAATTTTAGGTCAATCGGACGTGATTTGATAGGTTCCGGAGTCATTTGTAGAAATTAGAAATTTCAAAGTTCATTAGGCTTGAATTGGGGTGTAATTCATGGTTTTAGCGTTGTTTGAGGTGATTTGAGGGTTCGACTAAGTTCGTATGGTGTTTTAGGACTTGATGGTATGTTTGGTTGAGTTCCCGGGGGGGCTCAGGTGAGTTTCGGAGGGTTAACGGTTCATTTTTGGCCTTGGTGAGATTGTTGATATCTGCTACTGCCTTCTTCTGGTTTCCTTATACGCGATCATATAGGTCCATCCACGATCGCGTAAGGTTATTTGGGGCAGGAATATTTTTGTTCTATGCGGTCGGAGAGGAAGGAACGTGATCGCGTACGTGTATTAAGTTATGCTTCGCGAACGCGTGGATGAGGTCACGTTCACGTAGAAGGATTTGAGCAGTGGATGAGGGGAGTAAATTGCTCTACACGATCGCGTGGGTCTGAACGCGTTAGTTTAAGAGGCAGTGTTCTGCATTCGTGTGGAGTCAACTGTGTTCGCAAAAGGCCAAATTTGGGGGCAGCCTCTTTTGTGCTACGCGATCGCGTGAAATAATCCGCGATCGCATAGAAGAGAGGTCTGGACAGAAAATTTAAGTTCTGAAAATGGGACTTCGTCCCATTTTTTATTTTTAACGATTTGGAGCTCGAATTGAAGCGATATTTGGGAGATTTTTAGAGGAAACAATGGGGTAAATATTCTTAACTCAATATTGGTTAAATTACCCGAATCCATGGTTATTTTTATCATTTAATTGGTGAATTAAGTTAGAAAAGTTTGAAAACCCTCTTGGATATATTTGTGAATTTGAGGGTTGGATTGTTATCGAAATTTAGTAATTTTGGTATGGTTAGACTCGTGGTGGAATGATGGTTCATATTTTGTAACTTTTTTCGAGTTACAAGATGTGGGCCCCACGGGAGATTTTTGGAGTTAAAATTCAGATTTTTATGGAAAAATTATATTTTTCATATGGAATTAATTCCAATAAATTTTATTGACTGAAACGAATTATTTGTGACTTGATTCGAGGCATTCGGAGGCCGATTTGCGAGGCAAAGGCATAGCAGAGTAAAGAATTTCACGCCCTGAGATAAGTTACCGTTTTAAATCTGGTCCTGAGGGTATGAAACCCCGGATTTTGTGTCATGTGATTATTTTGGAGGTGACGCACATGCTTGGTCCGTTCCGGAGAAACTGTAAAGCTGAATAACTTGTTGATAGTTATGTGCTCTCTATGTGTTGTGGAAACTTGACTATAAGTCATGCTAGAAACCATGTTTAGGCTATATGTTGGTATTGTTGGGACCCACAGAGGTCGTGTACATGTTGAATTATCTGCTTAAATTGTTGTTTTGTACTCAGTCACAGCTTACTTGATTATTTTATCTCAGTTTCTATTGTTCATTATTGATGCACCATATCATTGTTGTTTGGGCTGATTTTATGATTATTGAGAGCCCGAGATACTGGAGAGCTTTATGATTAAGTGAGGCCGAGGTCCTGATTATGAGATATTATACTATAGCACGTGAGTTGTCCGTGCACCATGTGAGTTGTCCGTACGGATCCTTATATTATACTATAGCACGTGAGTTGATCGTATATCACGTGAGTTGGTCGTGTAGATCCAGATATTTATATTATGGCACGTGAGTTGTCTGTGCAGATTATAGCGCTTAGGCTGTAGGAGCCCCTCTGGAGTCTGTACAACCCCAGTGAGCGCGAGTACCCATTGAGTGTGAGTGCTGAGGGGTGGGAGCCCAGTGAGTGTTTGTTATTCTGAGAGGTTGTACTTGTTTTTCATTGGTTGATGCACTTAGTTGCTATCTGTTGTTGTGGTGAAATTTCTGAAGCATTCTATATCCGGATTACATGAACTTGAATTGTATAAAATTGATTTGACTTAAACTAGCGGATTTGAAAGCATATCCATTCTTTGTTGGAATTACTGAAAATGAATTATAATTGTATAGCTCGTCACTATTTTCAGTTCCTTATTTATTTCTGTTACTTGCTGAGTTGGTTGTACTCATGCTACACCCTGCACTTCATGTTTAGATCCAGGCGTGTTTGATCACGGAGGTCGTTGAGTTTGGGTGCGATCGAGTACCGGAGACTACGAGGTAGCTACTAGCGTCCGCAGGACCTTGTCTCTCCTTCTATATTTCTTTTTGTCTTGCATTTATACTTAGACACTGGTTGTACTAGTTTGGTTATCTAGATGCTCATGACTTAGTGACACTCTGATGTTTAGGGCTAGTTTCCGTATTTTGATTCTATATTGAGTTCAACTTTGGTTTTTATGAAAATTTCTGATATGAAAAAGTTTTAAACGACCTTTTCTATTGAATTACTAGGGTATTTTGGGAAATTCGGCTTGCCTAGTACCATTGATAGGCGCCATCACGACAAGTTTGAGTTTTGGGTCGTGACAAGTTGATATCAGAGCCTAGGTTACATAGGTCTCACGAGTCATGAGCATGTTTAGTAAAGTCTTGCGGATCGGTACAGAGACGTCTGTACTTATCTTCGAGAGGCTGCAGAACCCTTAGGAAAATTTCACTTTCTTGTATTCTGTCGTGCAAATTTGTTGATTCTGGAAACTAAATTTCTGTTATTCTATTCTCTCATAGATGGTGAGGACACGTACTACCAGATCGGAAGGTTAGCCACCAGTGCCACCAGTTAGGGCCGCGAGAGGCCGCGACTGTGGTAGAGGCCGAGGTAGAGGTCGAAGTGTAGCTCGTACCACAGTTGGACCAGCACCTGTAGTACCACCAGTTGCTCCAACTCAGGAGCAAATTCCAGATATAGCTGAGCCGACAGGATCAGCTTAGGAACTAGCTGTGCCCATTACGATTCCAAGCCTTCAGGAGACTTTGGCCCAGATATTGGCAGCTTGCACTAGTCTGTCTCAGGCGGTTTCGGCTCAGGTCGTACCTGCCACTTCTCAGGCCGGGGGAGGTACTCATACCCCTATTGCACGTACTCCAGACCAGGTAGTACAGGGACTTCATATACCGGGAGCACTACCAGCCCAGCTGGTTGCAACTGCTCATGCCCCGGTAGTTCCTGTTATGGCACATGATGAGCAGAGGAAACTTGAGAGATTTGAGAGGCTTCGACCTCCACTATTTAGCGGTATTGAGTCAGAGGATGCTCAGGGTTTTCTGGATAGGTGTCAATGGATACTTCGGACAACAGGTATTCTGGAGACCAGTTGGGTCTCATTCACTACTTTTCAATTTTCTGGGGCTGCACTCAGATGGTGGGAGACTTACGAGAGGTGTAGGCCTGTTGGCATGGCACCCCTTACTTGGCAGCAGTTCTCCGTGGTCTTTTTGGAGAAGTTCGTGCCTCAGTCCCGCTGAGAGGAGCTGCGCAGACAGTTAGAGCAGCTTCGCTAGGATGATATGTCCGCGATGCAGTACGAGATGAGATTTTCTGAGTTGGCTTGTCACGTAGTCTGGTTGGTTCCCATTGATAGGGAGAGGATTAAGAGGTTCATTGATGGCCTCACATATCAGTTGCGGTTACTTATGACTAGGGAATGATTATCTGGTGCTACTTTTGATGAGGTAGTGGACATTGCTTGGCAGATAGAGATGGTTCGTAGACAGGAACGTGGAGAGAGAGAGGCTAAGAGGCCTCGTGGTCCAGGTGATTACAGCGGTGTTCCTTCAGGGGGTCAGTTTTACCACGGTAGGGGTCATTCTTACAGACACGATCAGACGGGTCATCCAGCTCATCGTGGTGCATCAGCTAGCCACCGTTCTTATAGTACTCACTCAGGCCAGTCTTCATTCAGTGCACTACCAGCGCAGAGTTCTTATCATGCCTCGTCCGCTCAGGCTTCTGCAATTAATTCCTCGGGTCATCAGGAGCAGCAGTTCAGTCAGAGGAAGGGTTATTTCGAATGCGAAGAATTTGGTCATTTCAAGAGAGATTGTCCTAGGCTGTTGAGTAGGGCTCCACAACAGATTCCTCGACTGGCGGCACTAGCACCAGCAGTTCCACCACCCGCCCAGCCAACTCGGGGTGGGGGTCAGGTAGCTAGGGGGTCGCCCAAAAGGGGGAGGCCGATCAGGTGGCGGGCAGGCTCGATTCTATGCTTTTCCTGCCAGGCCAGATGTTGTTACCTCAGATGCAGTGATCACAGGTATTGTTTTAGTGTGCCACAGGGAGGCTTCTATATTATTTGACCCTGGTTCCACTTATTCATATGTATCATCATATTTTTCTCATTATCTGGATATTCCATGTGAGTCCTTAGTTTTACCTGTTTGTGTATCTACTCCGGTGGGCGATATTATTACTGTGGACCGTGTGTGATAACTATTGGGGAACTGGAGACTAGAGTTGATATTTTATTACTCGGTATGGTTGATTTCGATATAATCCTGGGTATGGATTGGTTGTCTCCATGTCATGTTATTCTGGACTGTCACGCAAAAATCGTTACGTTGACGATGCCGGGGTTGCCAAAGGTTGAATGGAGAGGTTCTCTAAATTTTATTCCTAGCAGGGTAATTTCTTATTTGAAGGCCCAACGTATGGTTGAAAAGGGATGTCTGTCATATTTGGCCTTTGTGAGAGATGTTGATGCATATACTCATATTACTGATTCAGTACCGGTCGTGCGAGACTTTCCAGATGTATTTCCTGTAGACCTGCCGGGTATGCCACCCGACATGGATATTGATTTCGGTATTGACTTGGTGCAGGGCACTCAGCCCATTTCTATTCATCTGTATCATATGGCACCAGCTGAGTTAAAAGAATTGAAAGAGCAACTTCAGGAACTCCTTGAGAAGGGGTTTATTAGGTGTAGTGTGTCACCTTGGGGTGCGCCAGTTTGTTTGTGAAAATGAAAGATGGTACTATGCGGATGTGCATTGATTATAGGCAGTTGAACAAAGTTACAATCAAGAATAAATATCCTTTGCCATGTATTAATGACTTATTTGACCAGCTCTAGGGAGTGAGGGTGTTCTCCAAAATTGATTTTAGGTTTGGGTATCACCAGTTGAAAATTCGAGATTCGGATATTCTAAAGACGGTATTTAGAACTCGTTATGGCCACTATGAATTTCTTGTGATATCTTTTGGGCTAACCAATGCCCCATCAGTATTTATGCATTTGATGAATAGTGTATTCCAGCCATATCTTGATTTATTTGTAGTGGTATTTATTGATGATATTCTGGTGTATTCAGGTAACCAGGAGGAGCATGCACAACACTTGGGTATTGTATTATAGAGATTGAAAGAGGAGAGACTTTATGCCAAATTCTCTAAGTGTGAGTTCTGGCTTAGTTCGATGGCATTCTTAGGACATATAGTGTCCAGTGAAGGAACTAAGGTGGATCCGAAGAAAATAGAGGCAGTTCAGAATTGGCCCAAACCATTTTCAGTTACTGAGATTCGGAGTTTTCTTAGTTTGGCCGGTTATTATCGTCACTTCATGGAGGGTTTCTCGTCTATTGCATCGCCTATGACTAAATTGACCCAAAAAGGTGCTCCGTTCAGGTGGTCGGATGGATGTGAAGAGAGCTTTCAGAAGCTCAAGACAACGTTGACTACAACTCCAGTATTGGTATTGCCTACAGGTTAAGAGTCTTATACTGTGTATTGTGACGCGTAACGTATTGGTCTCGGCGCAGTGCTGATGCAAGACGATAGGGTGATTGCCTATGCGTCGAGACAGTTAAAGGTACATGAGAAGAATTATCTAGTCCACGATCTTGAGTTAGCAACTATTGTTCATGCCTTGAAAATTTGGCGGCATTACTTGTACGGTGTCCAGTATGAAGTATATACCGATCATCAGAGTCTACAACATTTGTTTAAACAGAAGGATCTAAATTTGCGGCATCGAAGGTGGTTAGAGTTGCTTAAGGATTATGATATCACCATTCTCTATCATCCCGGAAAGGCCAATGTAGTGGGCGATGCCTTGAGTCGTAAGGCGGAGAGTTTGGGCAGCCTAGCATACTTACCGGTGGCAGAGAGACCTTTAGCATTGGATGTTCAGGCCTTGGCCAACTAGTTTGTTAGATTGGATATTTCCGAGCCGAATCGAGTTTTGGCTTGTGTGGTTTCTCAGTCTTCTTTATATGATCGCATCACAAAGTGCCAATATGATGATTCACATCTGTTTGTCCTTAAGGACACGGTTCAACACGGTGTTTCCAAGGAAATCACTATTGGAGATGACGGTGTATTACGGATGCAGGGCAGGCTATGTATGCCTAATGTAGATGGTTTACGTGAGCTGATTCTCCAGGAAGCTCACAGTTCGCGGTACTCTATTCATCCAGGCGCCGTGAAGATGTATCAGGATTTGAGGCAGCACTATTAGTGGAGGCGAATGAAGAAAGATATAGTTGGGTTTGTAGCTCGGTGTCTAAACTGTCAACAGGTAAAGTACGAGCACCAGAGACCGGGCAGATTACTCCATAGACTTGAAATTCCAGAGTGTAAGTGGGAGCGTATTACCATGGACTTCGTAGTTGGGCTCCCACGGACTTTGAGAAAGCTTGATGTTATTTGCGTGATAGTAGATCGGTTGACCAAATCTGCGCATTTTATTCCAGTTGGTACTAATTATTCATCGGAGCGGTTGGCTTGGATTTATATTCGTGAGATTGTTCGCCTACACGGTGTACCATTGTCCATCATATCAGATCGGGGCACACAGTTTACATCACATTTTTGGAGAGTAGTGCATCGAGAATTGGGCACACAGGTTCAGTTGAGTACAACATTTCACCCTCAGACAGACGGGCAGTCCGAGCGCACTATTCAAATATTGGAGGATATGCTACGCTCTGGTATCATTGATTTTGGAGGTTCTTGTGATAAATTTCTGCCACTCGCGGAGTTTGCTTACAATAACAGCTAACAACCGAGTATTCATATGGCTCTGTATGAGGCTTTGTATGGGAGACGGTGTTAGTCCCCGGTGGGTTAGTTTGAGCCGGGTGAGGCTAGGCTATTGGGTACTGACTTAGTTCAGGATACTTTATAGAAAGTCAAAGTAATTCAAGAATGACTTCACACGGCACAGTCTAGACATAAGAGTTATGCCGACAAGAAGCTTCGTGATGTTGTTCACATGGTTGGGGAGAAGTTTCTGCTCAAGATTTCACCCATGAAGGGTGTGTTGAGGTTCGAGAAGAAAGGCAAGTTGAGCCCTCGGTATATTGGGCCTTTTGAGATACTTAAGAAGATTGGAGAAGTGGCTTACGAACTTACTTTGCACCTAGTCTATCAGGTGTTCATCCAATGTTTCATGTATCAATGCTCCGAAAATATGTCGGGGATCCTTCTTATATTCTAGATTTCAGTACAGTGCAACTAGATGGTAATTTGACTTATGATGTGGAGCCGATGACTATTTTAGACCGGCAGGTTCGAAAGCTGAGGTCAAAGAACATAACATCAGTGAAGGTATAATAGAGAGGCCAGCCAGTCGGAGAAGCTACTTGGGAGATTTATCAGGAGATGCATAGCCAATATCCACACCTATTTGTTACTCTAGGTATGATTCTAAACCCGTTCGAGAACGAACATTTGTTTAAAAGGGGGAGAATATAATGATCCGGCCGATCATTTCGAGTATTATAACCCAGTTTCCCCATTTACTACTCAATTTATGCTTTACAGTTATTTTATGACTTGCCGGGGTAGTTGGTTCGGGTCCGGAAGGAATTCAGAGTGAAATGAGACACTTAGTCTCATAATTTAAAAAGTTTAAGTTAGAGAAGTGACCAGATGCAGACTTATGTGTAAACAATCTCGGATTTGAATTTTGATGATTCCAATAGCTCCGTATGGTAATTTTGGACTTAGGAGCGTATCCGGAAAATTATTTGGAGGTTCGTAGTGGAATTAGGCTTGAAATGCCGAAAGTTAAATTTTTGGAAAGTTTGACCAGGGGTTTGACTTATTTGATATCGGGGTGGGAATCTGATTCTGAAAATTGAAATACCTCCATTATGTTATTTATGACTTGTGTGCAAAATTTGAGGTCAATCGGACATGATTTGATAGGTTCCGGAGTTATTTGAAGAAATTAGAAATTTCAAAGTTTAGTAGGCTTGAATTGGGGTGTAATTCATGGTTTTAGCATTGTTTGAGGTGATTTGAGGGTTCGACTAAGTTCGTATGGTGTTTTAGGACTTGATGGTGTGTTTGGTTGAGGTCCCGGGAGGCTCGGGTGAGTTCCGAAGGGGTTAACAGATCATTTTTGGCCTTGGTAAGATTGCTGATATCTGTTGCTGCCTTCTTCTAGTTTCCTTATACGCGATCGCATAGGTCCATCCACGATTGCGTAAGGTTATTTGGGGCAGGGATATTTTTGTTCTATGCGGTCGCAGAGGAAGGAACGTGATCACGTACGTGTATTAAGCTATGCTTCGCGAACGCGTGGATGAGGTCGCGTTCGCATAGAAGGATTTGAACAGTGGATGAGGGGAGGAAATTGCTCTACACGATCGCGTGGGTCTTAACGCATTCACGTAGGTTTGAGAGGCAGTGTTCCGCGTTCGCTTGGAGTCAACCGTGTTCGCGTGTGAAATAATCTGCGATCGCATATGGTCAATTTTTGGCAGTGGAAATGTGTGCTTCGCGATCGCATGACTTGGTCCGCGATCGCATAAAATAGAGGTCTGAACAGAAAGTTTAAGTTTTGAAAATGGGACCATTTTTAACGATTTGGATCTCGGATTGAGGCAACTTTTGGGAGATTTTCAGAGGAAACAACGGGATAAGTGTTCTTAACTCAATATTGGTTAAATTACCCGAATCCATGGTTGTTTTTATCATTTAATTGGTGAATTAAGTTGGAAAAGTTTGAAAACCCTCTTGGATAAATTTGTGGATTTGAGGACTGAATTTTTATCGGAATTTAGTAATTTTGGTATGGTTAGACTCGTGGTGGAATGGGGGTTCATATTTTATAACTTTTGTTGAGTTACGAGACATGGGCCCCACAAGCGATTTTTGGAGTAAAATTCAGATTTTTATGGAAAAATTGTATTTTCATATAAAATTAATTCCAATAAATTTTATTGACTGAAACGAATTGTTTGTGACTTAATTCGAAGCATTCGGAGGCCGATTTGCGAGGCAAAGACATAGCAGGGTAAATAATTTCACGCCCTGAGGTAAGTTACCGTTTTAAATCTGGTCCTGAGGGTATGAAACCCCAGATTTTGTGTCATGTGATTATTTTGGAGGTGACGCACATGCTAGGTGACGGGCGTATGGGTGTGCACTGTGCACCGAGGGGATTGTGATTTGGTTCGTCCCATGGAAATTGTAAAGCTAAATAACTTGTTGATAGTTATGTGCCCTCTATGTGTTGTGGAAACTTGACTATAAGTCATGCTAGAAACCATGTTTAGGCTATATGTTGGTATTCTTGGGACCCACAGAGGTCGTGTACATGTTGAATTATCTGCTTAAATTGTTGTTTTGTACTGAGTCACAACTTACTTGATTATTTTATCTCAATCTCTATTGTTCATTATTGATGTATCATATCATTGTTGTTTGGGATGATTTTATGACTGTTGAGAGCCCGAGATACTGGAGAGCTTTATGACTGAGTGAGGCCGAGGGCCTGATTGTGAGATATTATACCATAGCACGTGAGTTGTCCGTTCAACACGTGAGTTGTTCGTGCAGATCCTTATATTATACTATAGCACGTGAGTTGGCTGTGCAACACGTGAGTTGGCCGTGCGGATCCAGATATTTATATTATGGCACGTGAGTTGTCCTTGCAGATTATAGCGCTTGGGCTGTAGGAGCCCCTCTGGAGTTTGTACACCCCCAGTGATTGCGGGTACCCATTGAGTGTGAGTGCTGAGGGATGGGAGCCCAGTGAGTGATTGTTGTTATGAGAGGTTGTACTTGTTTTTCATTGGTTGATGCACTTAGTTGCTATCTGTTGTTGTGGTGAAATTTCTGAAGGATTTTATATCCGGATTACATGAACTTGAATTGTATAAAATTGATTTGACTTAAACTGGCGGATTTGAAAGCATGTCCATTATTTGCTGGAATTACTGAAAATGAATTATAATTGTATAGCTCGTCACTATTTTCAGTTCCTTATTTATATCTATTACTTGCTGAGTTGATTGTACTCATGCTACACCCTGCACTTCATATGCAGATCCAGGTGTGTTTGATCATGGAGGTCGTTAAGTTCGGGCGCGATCGAGTACCGGAGACTACGAGGTAGCTGCCGGTGTCCGCAGGACCTTGTCTCTCCTTCTATATTTCTTTCTGTCTTGCATTTATACTTAGACACTGGTTGTACTAGTTTGGTTATCTAGATGCTTATGACTTAGTGACACCCCGATATTTGGGGCTGGTTTCCGTATTTTGATTCTATATTGAGTTCAAATTTGGTTTAAATGAAAATTTCTGATATGAAAAAATTTTAAACTACCTTTTCTATTGAATTACTGGGGTATTTTGGAAAAGTCGGCTTGCCTAGTATCATTGATAGGCGCCATCATGACATGTTTGAGTTTTGGGTCGTGACATGTAGGCACCCTTATCTCTCCTATAGCCATCCTTATCGCTCCGCCCATACAATATCCCAACACACATAACAACAATGAAATACCATCCTTATACCCACATAATATCAATAGTGAAATTCCACCCTTATATCTTCAAAATAATAACTCAAATAACACAACAATTTACATGAAATATTATCACGACAACATAGCAAAATCAATTCATACCACAATTTGTCCAATGGCCACAACCAATTCCAAAGATATAACAAAATCAATTAATTTCACAACAAATAGCCCAAGCCTCCACACAATGTGTATAAAACCTCAAAACAACAACAGAGATGCAAAATACTCAGTATAGGGCAACACCTTCATTAATCAAAATTCTTGATAATTATATAACGCCTCAGTTTAAACTTATTTTATTAATTATTTACAGATGGAAAATCCATAATATAATTATTTCCAGGAAATATCAAATCACCAAACTCACGGAATTCACATAAATATACAAGCAATAACCACATCAAATTGTCATATAAAAACAAATTCAACAAACGCGAATTAAGGCATGGCAAATAGATGATTTAATAAATATCAACAATTATCCAATTTACTACACAATATGCCTAAGACTTTAACCCAATCAATTTTGCACATATAAACCCGAGTACGTACTCGTCACCTCGCGTACAAGGTTTTTCACATTTCACAAATGGCACATAAGACTCGATGCCTAAGGGGTAATTCCCCCATTCAAGGTTAGGCAAGATACTTACTTTTTTTTGAAGTTAGGCTGATATTCCAAAATTGCCTTCTTGCTTGAATTGACCTCCGTACAGCCCAAATCTATCCAAATTAATTCAATTCAGTCAATACTAATTATAGAAATTAATTTCATATGAAAATACTAATTTTCCAACAAAAATCCAAAATTTAATTCAAAAATCGCCCGTGGGTCCCACATCTCGGAATCTGATGAAACTCACAAAATCCGACAACTCATTCAATTACGAGTCCACCCATACCAATTTTATCAATTTTCGATAATAACTCGACCTCTAAATCTAAAATTTTCGTTCTTAAAAAATTTTGCAAAAATCTTGATATTTTCCATTTAAATGCGAAATAAATGATGAATATAACCATGGATTTATGCAATATAATCACTTTTGGATATAGGACACTTACCCAAGTCGAAGTCGTGAAGAAATCCTTAAAATTGCCTAAGAACCGTGCTCCAAAAATCCAAAACGAAATGAAAGAAATGACCATTTTTGGTCCTTAAGTTTCTGCCAATCCGTCACTAAAAGCCCATTTTCCGTCACTAAAAGTCCATTTATCATTACTAAAAGTCCATTTATCATTACTAAAAGTCCACACCAGAACTTGCTTGCACCAACAGTTATTCTTTTCACTAAAAAGACTCTAACTCCATCATACGAACTCGGAATTTGACGATTCTTGTTCCTATGAGTCACAAATAATAATACGAATCTAGTCGTTCAATCGAAACTTAATTCGAAGCTCATTTGTTCAATGCGATACCGATTTCGCTCGTTAAACAATTAACTCATGTTTCGCGCTAAAAACCCAATCGCGACTTGATGAAATTAGACCAAACTTTCCAGATCACTCCTATAATTCATTATCAAAAGCCCTGAAGTCTCCAAATCGAATTTAGATCTCTAGATTTAAAAATAGTCCTTTGGATCATTACATGCTTATGCTGAAAACATCAAACTCTTCCAAAACTCTTTCCCGATAGCTTGTAGTGTATCAACCATAACTTCTTGTAATCAACTCTAACTGCCAAATGGTTTACATATCTGTAAACTAGATATAGAGGGCTACAACTTTTATGTTTTTCTCATTGCCAAACTCCTAATAGATTGCGAGATATAAGCTCCCAAAATCAACCCTCTGCAGCAGAAATATCTAGCGATGCACACTGCTGTAGGCAAAATCTGCAGTACCAACTTCAGTTAATCGATCATAACATTTTGTACAAATGTCTGCATGATGAATGGTTTATCATTCTGGAAATTAAATCAAAGGGCTACAATTTTCATGTTATGAAAATTTCCAGATTCCTTATAGATTTCGAGATATAAGCTTCCAAAATCAGCTCTGCGCATCAGAAAATTCGCGCATTGCTGTCAAAGAAACAGCAGTTAAAAATGATCTCAAACCACTCTGAAACTCACCCGAGGCCCTTAGGAAATCAACCCAATATATCAACAAGTCCTAAAACATCATACGAACTTAGTTGAAACCTCAAATCACATAAAACAACACTAAAACCACGAATCATACGTCAATTCAAGCTTAAGGAACTTGAGAAGTTCCAACTTCTACATTTGATGCCGAAACCTATCAAATCAATTCCGATTGACCTCAAATTTTGCACACAAGTCATAAATGACATAACAAATCTATGAAAATTTTCAAATCTAGATTCCGACTCCGATATCAAAAAGTCAACTCCCCGGTCAAACTTCCCAAAAATTCAACTTTCGCCATTTCAAGCAAACTTTCACTACGGACTTCCAAAAACTTTTCTGGACACGCTCCTAAGTCCAAAATTACCATATGGAGCTATTGGGATCATCAAAATTCCATTTCGAGATCGTTTACATATAATTCACCATTCAGTGAATTATTTCAACTTAAGCTTCCAAAATAATATTTATTTTTTCAATTAAATCCTAAATCATCCGAAAAGCAAACTTGACCACCCTCGCAAGTCATAATACATATTTCAAAGATGCTCAAGATCTTAAGCCATCGAACACAATATAAATTTTAAAATGACAAGTCGGGTCATTACAAAAATATCGGCACGTAGCCTAAACATGATCTTTAACATGAGTCTCAGCTCAATTTCCTCTAACACGTGGAGGATATGTGGATAATGGCATGATGATTTGATTATGCAACTCCACGGAATCAATTAAGTCACAATTTCTATGGTACACGCCCACACGCATGTCACCTAGCATGTGTGTCACCTCGATATAATTCACATAATATGTAATTCAGGGATTTATACTATCAAAACCAAGTTTAGAAGTGTTACTAACCTAAAACCGTGTAATTCTTTATTCCTATATGCCTTTGCCTCGCGAATCGGCCTTCGAACACCTCGAATCTAGTCACAATTAATTCGATACAGTCAGCACAATTTATAAGAATTAATTTCATATGAAAATATTAATTTTCCCACAAAATTCGAAATTACACTCAAAAATCGCCAGTGGGGCCCATGTCTCGGAACTCGACAAAAGTTATAAAATATGAACGCTCATTCAACCATGAGACCAAATTTACCAAATTCCGACATCAACTCGCCCCTAAAATCTTCAATTTAACCTTAAGGGTTTTGCACAATTTTTTCAACTTTAAACACCAATTAAATGCTAAAAATAGCAACAGATTCGGATAATTTGACCAAAATTGAGTTAAGAACACTTATCCCGCTGTTTCCCTTGAACATCTCCCGAAATCCGCCTATCCCCGAGCTCCAAATCATTAAAAATGGAAAATGGGAGTGTGTTCTTCGCGTTCGTGATGAACAAGTTCCTCAACTGCCATTTCCAAACTATTCCGAGACAACCTCTAGTATAATGGTCATAACCTTTTTGTACAAAACTCCAAATGACAAATGGTTTAACTTTCTGAAAACTAGACATCAAGGGCTACAACTTTCATATTTTGATCATCTCCAAATTCCTTATAAATTTCGATAGATAAGCTTCCAAAGTCGGACGACGGACACTAGGAGTTCCTTCTTCGCGAACGCGAAGAACAAAATCCCAGAAGCCAAATCCTTCTTCGCGAAAGTGAGAGGATCCTCGCGAACGCGAAGAACAAAACTAGACATCAGAAAACCAGGATCCAAAGTAGCCCAAAATGATCCGATAATACCCGAAACACACCCGAGGCCCCCAGGACCCCAACCAAATATACCAACAAGTACCAAAACATATTACGGACCTACTCAAGGCCTCAAATCATATCAAACAACGTCGAAATAACGAATCACACCTCAAATCAAACTTAATGAACTTTGAATCTTCCAACTTTCAAATCTCGTGCCGAAACATATCAAATCAAGTTCTATTGACCTCAAATTTTTCACACAAGTCATAAATGACATAACGAACATATTCCAATTTCCAAAATTGGATTCTGACCCCGATATCATAAAGTCAACTCCCGGTCAAACTTTCAAATATTCAATTTCCTATTTTCATTATTTGAGGCCTAATTTAACTACGTACTTCCAAATAATTTTTCGGACACACCCCTAGGTCTAAAATCGCCATACGGAGATATTGAAATTATCATAACTCAATTTCGGAGTCATTTGCACAAAAGTCAAACTACAGTTAGTCCTTTTTATTTAAGCTTCCAATATGAATTCCATTCATCCGAACTAATCCCGAACACCTAAAAACCAAATCTGACAATACACACTGGTCATAATACTTCATATAAAGCTATTCAAGATTTCAAATAATTGAAAGGAGCGTAAATACTCAAAACGACTGGTCGGGTCGTTACATATGTGTGGAATCGAAGTATGTTAAATATCTTTATAAGTCAGTTGAAAGGAATTTAAATCCTTTAGACTTAATTTACACAGATATTTGCGACATGAAGTCAATACCATCTCGCGGTGGGAAAAAGTGTTTCATAACTTTTATTGACGATATTAATAGATTTTACTATATTTACTTACTTAACAGTAAAGATGAAGCAATTGGTGCATTTAAACAATACAAAAATGAAGTTGAAATGCAACTAAGCAAAATGATCAAAATGATAAGAAGTGATAGGAGTGGCGAATATGAATCTCCTTTTGAAGAAAAATATTTGAAATATGGAATTATTTACCAAACAACTACCCCTTGCTCACCGCAATCTAATGAAATTGCGGAAAGAAGGAACAAAACGTTAAAAGAGATGATGAATGCCTTGTTAATAAGTTCTGGTTTACCCCAGAACTTGTGAGAGAAAGCTATTCTTACAGCTAACCGAATACTCAATAGAGTTGCCCATAGCAGAACGCAATTTATTCCATATGAAAAATGAAAATAAAGGAAATCAAACTTAAAATATTTTAAAGTGTGAGGATGTTTGTGTAATGATCCGACCGGTCGTTTTGAGCTCTAACGCGTCATTCAGTAGTTTGAGACCCTGAGCAGCTTCACTTCGGGTATTATGACTTGTACGTGTGGTCGAAATTTAATTTCAGGAAGTTCAGAGTCGATTTGGAAAGAAAATTCAAATTTCGAAGCTTTAATTTGGAGGAATTGACTAAAGTGTGATTTTTAAGTAAACGACCCCTGAATCGGGATTTGAAGGTTCCAACAGGTTCATATGGTGATTTTGGACTTGGGCGTATGTCCGGATCGAATTTTGGATGACTCGGGAGCGTTTCAACGCCTATTGTGGAAGTTGGCATTTTTGAAGAATTTCATAAATTTGGGTTGAAGTGTATTTCAATGTTATCGATGTCCGTTTGGGATTCCGAGTCAAGTAATAGATCCTTAAGGTGATTCTGGTATTGGGGGCGCGTCCGGATGTGGATTTGGAGGTCCATAGGTCATTTTGGGGTCATTTGGCGAAAGTTAGAAATTTGAAGGTTTTTGAGAAGTTTGACCGAGAGTGGACCTTTTGATATTGGGGTCAGATTCCTATTTCGGAAGTTGGAGTAGGTCAGTAATGTCGAATGTGACTTGTGTGCGAAATATGAGGTCAATCAGACATGATTTGATGTGTTTCGGCATCGAATGTAGAAGTTTGAAGTTCTAAAGTATATTAAGTTTGAATTGGAGTGTGATTCATGATTTTGATGTTGTTTGATATAATTTTAGACCTCGAGCGGGTCCGTATTATGTTATGGGACTGGTTGGTGTGATTGGACGGAGTCCCGGGGGGCCTCGGATGTGTTTCAGGGTGATTTCGGATCACTTCGGGATGTTTTGGACTGCTGTTGCTGGTGTCCGGTGTCCTTCGCGAACACGAAGGAAGTCCCTCATTAGCGTAGAGGAAATTTGTGAGGCTGCTGGGTTGGCCTTCGCGAACACGAATAAGAGAGGGGGAGCTGGTCCTAAGGTCATTTGGTCTACGCGAACGCGTAGAAGAGAACGCGAACGCGAGGGGTCTGAGCAGGCAACCTTCGCGAACACGATCAGAGTGTCGCGAACGCGAAGAGGAAAATTGGAGGCAGTGTTTCTTTGGCCTTCGTGATCGCGATGGTCTTTCCGCGATCGCGAAGAAGGGCGAACCTAGGCAGTGAAGTTTTAAAGATGGGGATTTGGCCATTTTTCCTGCATTTTTCATTTGGTTGGGCGCTTTTTGGAGCTCCTGGAAGGGAGATTTTTGTCATCTATGTGGGGGCTACGTGCACACGAAGTGACGAGAGTCCGTACGTAGCTACTATTCTTGTTTGTGTCCGGGTAATTTTAGGTTTGCACCATGATTTGTGGACACCGTTATTTGATTATATTTGTTAATTGTATCAAATGGAACTAAGTTAAGGATTTTATGGATTTAAAAGCTTCAAGTTGAATTGTTTTTATTTTGAAAAGAATCAAGAAAAAGTTATGATTTATTGATAATTTATATTTGACCGTGTCGTATGTATGATTCGCGAGCGGTGTATTTCTTCTACTACTCTCATGGGAGCAGGTCGTTCGCCTCGGCAGGTTAATAGATGCATCTATAGTTCGCGCCATTCGACAAGTTCCTTTTATAATTGGTATAAATTCATTATTTAAAATTTATTTATTTTTAATGAAGGAAGTGATTTGGGTCCTTAAATAGGGTAATAAATTGTTCAGTTATTTCTTGTTCTGAGTTTTATTGTTATATATAACATGCTTAATTAGAATTTAATAATATCATATTGTTGGCCCTTAGTAAGTGTCGAAGTCGATCCCTCGTCACTACTTCTTTGAGGTTAGGCAAGATACTTACTGGGTACGCGTTGATTTGCGTACTCATGCTACACTTGCTGCACATTTTTATGCACGTGCATATATGTCTAGTGGCCTTGTGGGCACAGAGGCGCGGTTATTGCGGGGACTTAGGTGAGCTGCATTCCACGTTACTTGTCCGCGGCCAACAGAGTCTCCTTCAGAGTATTTATATTTTCCTGTCCAATTTGTATTCCGGACAGATAATGTCTTTTATTTTAAATTCCTAGTTGATGCTCATGCACTTGTGACACTGGATTTTTGGGCGGTTATGGGTTGCACTCTATTAAATTTTTTAAAGATATTATTATGTATTTTGTAAACTCCATCTTTTACTATTTAATTGAAGAAAATATGATTTCAGAAATATTAAAAATGAGAGCCCAATTTAGTATTTATTGTTGGCTTGCCTGACAGTGGTGTCCGGCGCCATCACGACCTTAATGGATTTTGGGTCGTGACAGTTTGGCTAAAGGGCAAGCTCCTAAACCCAAAAGGTAAAGGTAGGACAAAAAATTCTTGATTACATTTTCATAGGATATGCAACAAATAGTAAGGCATATCGATTTTCCGTTCATAAATCAGTAAATCCCAACATTCATATTAATACGGTAATCATATCAAATAAGGTTGAATTCTTTGTGAATATTTATCTGTATAAAAAGTAATATAACTCGTTTAGTGAAAACTCTAAGCGACCTCGGGAAGACATAAAGGAAAGAACGTTTAATGAAAACTCTAAGACGTAATAAACGTCAAAAGAAAACTACTTCCTTTGGACCAGATTTTCCGACATTCTTGTTGGAAAATGAGCTCAAACGTTCAAAGAAGAAATGTGTTCCTCGAATTGGAAAGAGGAAGTTGTCACACCACAACCTCGGGGGGTGCGACCGACACATGACGCCCGAAGGCCTGTGCGAACCGATGTCCATACTTACATCTCTTATCATGATTCTGGGACGACCAGGCCTTCATGGGTGATATCCAAAAGTTAATAAAGATTCATAATTGATTGTGAAAGAAACATTAACGTCTTATGAATATTCACAATCATTACCAAGAAGGTCATAACCAACCCTTATATATACGTCTGAATCAGTATATTAAAAGGCGTGGGCGTAAGGCGAGGCGTTTTACATATGCCTCAGCGAGGCGTAAACCCTGAGGCACGGGGCGTAAGCCCCATGGGTATTTAATTTTTAATATTTTATAAAATAATATAATTACAATAAATATTTATAAACAGGTAAAATTGAATAAAAATTGAAGCAAACTATAAATATGTGAAATATATATGTGCGCTCCATCCCCACAAACAATTAGTCAAAATAATCTATTATACGCTACTTACAAGCACAAATAGCTTGAGTCGAAAAGAATAAAAATTTTTACATGGAGAAATAAAAAGGATGACTAACCTGCAATTTGAACTTTGAATTTGCTACTATGAAAAAGAATGGAGTTTTCTCTTTGTATTTGTAAAAAAAAATTGAATATTCGTTGCTTTTGAGAGATATTAACAGACTAGCGGACAAGATAAAGAATTAGAAAAGTCCATAAATTAGGGCTTCAATCAATAAAAAGGTCTTTACTTTTAAATTTAATACATTTTAGTTCCTTTTTAAAACTTTTGAGTAATTACAAGTTGAATTTTGAGAATTTGGGTATTATATGAAGGACTTATTCAACAAATTTTATTTTAATTTGAAAAAGTCTCTTGGGCTTACACCTCACTTCAAAAACGCGCCTCAAACGCCCGGGCGTACACCCCGAATTGCTGGGCGTACGCCTCTTGAGACTTTCGCCTCACACCATCGCCTCGGGGCATTTTTGGTGCGCCTTGCCCCAGAGCTCGCCCCGAAAACGTATTTTAAAACACTGATCTTAACACCAGTCTGTAAGCCTCTAAGAATATATATATATATATATATATATATATATATATATATATATATATATATATATATATATATATATATATATGTGTGTGTGTGTGTGTGTGTGTGTGTGTGTGTGTGTGTGTGTGTGTGTGTGTGTGTGTGTGTGTGTGTGTGTGTGTGTGTGTGTGTGTGTGTGTGTGTGAGAGGTATCGACCTCTGAACAGCTACTCCGGAGAAGTGGAGTACGACAACCAATAGATGCAATGTATACCTAATAGGGAGTAATGTCACCGGGCTTATCTGTATCTATGGGCATGAACAGATCGTCCAAAAGAAGGGACGTTCGTACAAAAGATGCATTGAGTATGTAAAGCTGATAATATACAAGTAAATCGAAGACATAACATAATAGGTATGAGTACACAACTTCAACTTGGATAACAGAAACAATCCACTGGGGGCGTACACTACGGAAATCATGAATCTCAAATATATGCAAGTTTTGTAAAAGGGATGCCACTCATTGGGCCTATGCATTGAATACATAATATAGTATCATTCAGCCGCTCTTTGGGGCATATTCTCATGTTTTCATCACATCGTACCTGTCCTCAAAGAGGACTCACTCCATACCCGGCCTCAAGAGGTCTCGATTGTATCCAGCCTCAACAGGAATCAGCATACCCGGCCTTAGGAGGACTTGGTCTTACCCAGCCACAGGAGATCTCGAATGTACACGACCTCAACAAAACTCGGCGTACTCAGTCTCAAGAGGAATCGGTAATCTCACATGATACATCATTTCGTACTCGCCCTCATACAAGACTCGGTCGTACCCGGCCACATCAGGGCTCGGTAAACATTTCACATCCTATCTCATCATACCAAACTAATTAGTGGTTGCACAATAGGTGTCGTACCCAGCCGACTATAGCGCGGCTCGGCAAAATAAAATAGATACATATACATATAAGTGCAATGCAAGACCACATTCAAGATGTTTTCTCAAGGAGGTTTTAGAGCATTTTGGTGAACTAAAGTTGTTGATATGTTCTAGAATGAAAGAGAGAAAAGCTATACTTCCCTTTTTATACCATGTTTAGGAATTTTCGCTACCCCGAATTCCAAACGGGTTGCCCCACACTGGCCGCTGCGCCCGATGGGATAGCTGGTGCAATTTGGTCAAATATAACCGTCTTTTTGTCCTTATAACATGCTGACATATGGTTGGTTGTACTAAAACTGTATTAACCTTCAACTTCATACGTGGGGGAGAGGTTTGGGGTATAACAACAGTCAATAGTAAGATAGAATCCATAGTAAGTAATCATACTTGGGAATTGGTTGATCTTCCTCCATAAAAATAAACCTTTGAATTCTAAGTGGATTTTCAAAACGAAAATGAAAGCTGATGGTACTATTGAGAAATATAAGGCAAGATTAGTTATCAAAGGATTTAGGCAACGAGAAGGTCTTGATTACTTTGACACATACTCGTCGATAACGGGGATTACATCTATTCGAGTGTTAATAGCGTTAGCCGCTATGTATAGTCTTGAAATCCATTAGATGGATGTGAAGACAACATTCTTAAATAGAGATTTGGGGGAAGAAATTTATATGGAACACCTTGAAGGGTTCGTGGTTTTTGGAAAAGAAAAGAAGGTGTGTCGACTTGTTAAGTCACTTTACCGACTAAAACAAGCACCAAAATAATGGCATGCAAAATTTGACCAAATAATATTATCAATTGGTTTCAAAATCAATGAGTGTAAATATGTGTTTACATTAAGAATATTCTGAATCAAATAATTATTGTTTGTTTATATGTGGATGATATATTGATAATGAGTAATGACATTGCTAACATAAATGTTATTAAGCGCATGCTTACTATTAAGTTTGATATGAAAAATTTAGGAGTTGCCGATTTAATTTTGGGAATTAAGATTATTAAGACCCCTCAAGGTTTAGTATTGTCTCAATCTCATTATATCAAAATTGTACTTAAAAAGTTCAAAATTTGGACTTTAAAATTGCAAAAACGTCAAGAACGTCACATGATACATCATTCTGTACTCGCTCTCATACAGGACTCGGTCGTACCCGGCCACATAAGGGCTCGGTAAACATTTCACATCATATCTCATCATACCAAACTGATCAGTAGCTGCACAATAGGTGGCGTACCCAGCCGACTATAGCGCGACTCGGCAAAATAAAATAGATACATATACATATAAGTGCAATGCAAGACCACATTCAAGAGACATCAAGGTTAGACTCAAAGTGAATCATACTTCACGACCTTACGATACATTCCGGGAACATCTTTTAAAGGAAATTCCACCAGTAAAGAATGAATAAAGGACATGAACATATCTATCAAGAAAGGCTTACAACATAAGGATCATATAGAAAGAAACGCTTATGTCAAGTCATGCCAAGAAAGAAAGATGCCTTATATACCTTGTTGAAGAACTAGCTACGTTTTCTGAGTTCTTAGGCCTTTATGATGATGAACTCCACCTCCAATGAATCTCCAAAACATATCAGTGTAACAAGAAGATCAATGATACGGTGGTGGTCTCAAAATTCTTCACACTAAATCCCACTGGATTTGCCTTTGATTTAGCCTTAGACTATTTAGGAATTCTCAAGGAGGTTTTAGAGCATTTTGGTGAACTAAAGTTATTTATATGTTCTAGAATGAAAGAGAGAAAAGCTATACTTCCCTTTTTATACCATGTTTAGGAATTTTCGCTACCCCGAATTCCAAACGGGTCGCCCCATACTGGCCGCTACACCCGATGGGATAGCTGGTGCAATTTGGTCAAATATAACCGTCTTTTTGTCCTTATAACGTGCTGGCATATGGTTGGTTGTACTAAAACCTTATTAACCTTCAACTTCATTCGTGGGGGAGAGGTTTGGGGTATAACAACAGTCAATAGTGAGATAGAATCTATAGTAAGTAATCATACTTGGGAATTGGTTGATCTTCCTCCATAAAAATAAACCTTTGAATTCTAAGTGGATTTTCAAAACGAAAATGAAAGGTGATGGTACTATTGAAAAATATAAGGCAAGATTAGTTGTCAAAGGATTTAGGCAACGAGAAGGTCTTGATTACTTTGACACATACTCGTCGATAACGGGGATTACATCTATTCGATTGTTAATAGCGTTAGCCGCTATGTATAGTCTTGAAATCCATCAGATGGATGTGAAGACAACATTCTTAAATGGAGATTTGGGGGAAGAAATTTATATGGAACACCCTGAAGGGTTCGTGATTTTTGGAAAAGAAAAGAAGGTGTGTCGACTTGTTGTCACTTTACCGACTAAAACAAGCACCAAAATAATGGCATGCAAAATTTGACCAAATAATATTATCAAATGGTTTCAAAATCAATGAGTGTAAATATGTGTTTACATTAAGAATATTCTGAATCAAATAATCATTGTTTGTTTATATGTGGATGATATATTGATAATGAGTAATGACATTGCTAACATAAATGCTATTAAGTGCATGCTTACTAGTAAGTTTGATATGAAAGATTTAGGAGTTGCCGATTTAATTTTGGAAATTAAGATTATTAAGACCCCTCAAGGTCTAGCATTGTCTCAATCTCATTATATCAAAATTGTACTTAAAATTTTCAAAATTTGGACTTTAAAATTGCAAGAACGTCAATTGGTTTAAATCATACTCTGGTAAAGAATAAAGGTCGAAGTAAGTCTCAATTGGAATATGCTCGAGTGTTGGAAAGTTTGATGTACATCATGAATTATACACGACCTAATATAGCTTATGCGATAAGTAAGCTTAGCCGATACACAAGTAATCCCGACCAAGCTCATTGGATAGCAATGAAATGATGCATTACAATAATTATCTCGTGGTTATAGAGGGATATAGTGATGCAAATCTAATCATTAGATCAACTAAAACAAAATCCACTAGTGGATACAATTTTACTATTGGTGGAGGAGCAGCGTCTTGGAAGTTGTCCAAACATACATGCATAGCCCGCTCTATAATGGAGTCTGAGTTCATAGCTTTAGGAAAGGCCGGTGAAGAAGTTGAATGGCTCCGAAATTTTTCGGAAGATATTTAATTTTATCTCAAACTGTTGGCACCTATATGCATACATTGCGATAATCAAGCGGCAATAGGAAGGGCTGTGAGCGTTATGTATAATGGAAAATCTCGTCACATAAGATGAAGACATAATACCGTAAGATAACTATTATCTAGTGGACAATTGACTATGTAAAGTCAAAATATAATATGTCAGATCCGCTTACAAAAAAGGCTAACTAGAGAGGCGGTTGAGAAGTCATCAAAGGGAATGAAACTATGGCAGAGGACAAATCACCATGGCGGTAACTTTACCGAGAATACTGGAGATCCCAAGATATAGGTTCAAGAAGATCAAACAAAGTCATTAGTGATGGTTCAATATTGTCAAATAAAATTTTGGTCCATTCTCATGATGAAGACAATGTTCAGTTACAAGGATAAAGCGTTAGGGCTTCTTAATGGTTTCTATGTTTGATACGAGATATATCAAATAGTGTATCTACGTGATAACACGTTTAGGAATCACCCATATAAGTGTGAAGTATAAGCCGTTTCAAGGAGAATTATGTAAGGCCGGTATTCTATGCACTTATGAAACCAGGCAGTATTTATGGATGAAACGAACACAATAATAAGAACCGAAGGATGGTTAAGGGTTGATTGTGTGATGTATGGCTGTCTAGGTATACATCAAAGTTCGACGGTTCAAAATATCAAATCTACTGATTGATCGAGTATATTCGATATATGTGCACTAAGAAAAGTTCAAAGGGAAACCTACTTATCCAGATGTGATTAATCCTTACTTGTGAATCACACATTTTTGTCATGCATATTTTCAGATAGCCATTCCCCATTCATGTGGGGGATTGTTGGATTTTTATCTAATTAAATAAAGCAGTGTGAATGAAAAATGGGGGGGGGGGGAATTTGGAGGAAAATGACAAGTTTGAAGTGTTCATTCTACTAAGGCACTTTGTCCCTCATCGGAAAATGGAAAGAAAATCCTTGTTCTTATATAGAGAAGCACATCTTCTAGCTCTTAAAGAGTTGAGAAGATGTGGTGCCTCGCACCGTCGTTGCTCGCTCTACTTTGACTTCGGGTTTGGATTTGGTTAATTGATATAATTGATTGATAAATTTTTTGGACTAAATTTATTTTCCGTTTTTTTCGTTATTTATTTTCTTTGCCTGAAATTTTAATAAATTCTCTGGTTAAATTATTAATTTCCAAACAAAAATTTGAAAAATTTCTGGCCAAACAAACACCAATTTCCGAATAGGTTCCAACTGGTTGGCTATAAATTCAAATGCTTGGCTTATTTTTCACCACAAAAAACTGTAAACTAGATCTCCCCTCTCTCTTCTGCATTTGTATATTGATTTTCAAAGCAAAATGAAAGCATCTAGTGTGATTTATTCCGCCATTTGAGTTCGTCAAAGTTCTGTGATTTGTTGTGCCGCTATCACAGAATAGTTATTCCTTTATATCCTCGGAGGAATTAATCTGAAACATTGGACTGTTGGAATTTTAAGCTTGTGTAGCTTAAAGAGGGTGAATGAGAAATGGAGGGAAAATGAAATATTTGAGTTTTCCTTGGCAAAGGGACACTGTCCCATATCGGAGGAAGAAAAGGTTTTTGATGGGTATATATATAATTGCTCTTCTTCTAGCTCTTAAAGAGTAAATAAAAAGGCAAGCCTCACACCGTTGTCGCTCGCTCGGCTCGGCTTCGGTTTCGGCTTTGGATTTGGATTTGGATTTGGTCAAAGATCGATTGATTAATCTTTTTGGACAAAATTTCTTACAATTATTTAATTAATTAATTAAATAATTAATGAAAAATTCAATCCGGAATAACCCATGACCCGCGACCAGGTTCGGTCAGGCCCGTTTTCTTTTCTGAATTATTTTAAATACATTTTCTCGCAATATTTCAAACAACCTTGTTCCAACAGCCATGGCTGTTGCTGAAAGGTTGCAAACCTTTTCAGAAACAATGCCAGCAACTCTATAAATAGAGTTTGAATCCCAGAATCTTTCCTTACGTAATTTTCTGCCCTTCTTCTTCTTCTTCTTTTTCTTCTTCTTCTTCTTCTGCACAAAAATTCCAGTGTGTTTTACAGCCTTTGAGTGGCTCGCTGTTCACCAGTATTTTGGTACCAACACTCTGGTGAGTTAAATCGTTCTATCTTGGGAGGATATATTCCAGCACCTCGGGTACTTGAGGGGAATAATTTCCTTAAGGATACACTGTGTATTCAGTGGGCTCGATTTATTCATATACTATTTCTTTTTTCAAAATTTATTTCGTTAAACAAGTATTACTAACTTTCTGTTTTGTTTTTTCAGAAAGTTTAATTGTTTATTACAACAATACAGAATTATAACATTCTTAAGGAAATTATTTTATTATATTCTATATTTTGTTTGTGGAGATTAAAACTTGTGTGGTTTTCTACTCCTTCTGAATTTTACTATTCTGATTTGAAGATATAAAAAACTTCATCAGTGTATTAAAATTCATAAATCGATTTGAAGAACATAAAAACTTCATCGTTTTTCTATGAAACAGTATATAAAAACTTCAGTTTTATTTATTATACATACTGTTTTTGTTAATAACAGTATTGTTTACTGTTCTGATTTTGCCATTAGTTGAACTCTTCTGTTGTTTACAGTGAGAAATGGCAATTGATAACGGAATTTTTTCTGCGACTATTGCGGCAACGACGATAGCCTCGTCAAGCCGGACTGCTCTTCCACCGGCAGAGAAACCGGGGAGATTTTTCGGAGCCAATCCATATAAAACTGAATGTGAGTCGTTAAGTGAAAGACCTAAACGACCTCGGGAAGAACCAAAGGAAAATACTCCAAGTATAGAAGATCCAAGGCGTAGCAAACGTCAAAGAACATCTACTTCCTTTGGACCAGATTTTGTGACATTCTTGCTTGAAAATGAGCCTCAAACTTTTAAAGCAGCTATGTCATCTTCTGATTCAGCGTTTTGGAAAGAGGCAGTCAATAGTGAGATTCAATCAATTTTGGATAACCATACATGGGAATTGGTAGATCTTCCTCCGGAAAATAAGCCTTTAGGTTCGAAATGGATCTTTAAACGGAAAGTGAAAGCTGATGGCACTATTGACAAATATAAGGCAAGACTTGTTGTCAAAGGTTATAGACAAAAGGAAGGCCTTGATTACTTTGACACTTACTCGCCAGTAATGAGGATAACATCTATTAGGGTGTTAGTGGCACTAGCGGCCGTGTATGGTCTTGAAATCCATCAAATGAATGTTAAAACAACTTTCTTAAATGGAGAATTAGAGGAAGAGATTTACATGGAACAACCTGAGGGTTTTGTGGTAACTGGTAAAGAAAAGAAAGTGTGCAAACTTGTTAAGTCGCTTTATGGACTTAAACAAGCACCCAAACAATGGCATGCCTAATTTGACCAAACAATGTTGGCAATTGGGTTTAAAATCAACGAGTGCGACAAATGTGTTTATATTAAAAATACTCCAGGTCATGAAGTCATTGTTTGTTTATATGTTGATGACATGTTGATAATGAGCAAAAACATGGCAGATATAAATGCTACTAAGCGCATGTTGGCTAGCAAATTCGATATGAAAGACTTAGGAGTTGCTGATGTGATCTTAGGAATCAGAATTCACAAGACTCCATAAGGTCTAGCATTATCACAGTCTCACTACATTAAAAAGGTACTTGACAAGTTCAAGTATTTGGATTTCAAAATTGCCAAGACTCCAATTGACGTGAGTTATGCACTTCAAAAGAATGAAGGTGAAAGTGGCTCACAACTGGATTATGCAAGAGTATTGGGAAGTTTGATGTATATCATGAATTGTACACGACCAGATATAGCATGTGCTATTAGTAAACTGAGTCGGTTTACAAGTAATCCCAATCACATATATTGGATGGCAATGAAACGAGTTTTGGGGTATTTCAAACATACCCAAAATTATGCTTTGCATTATAACAAATATCCCTCCGTGATCGAGGGATATAGTGATGCAAATTGGATCACTGGATCATCTGAAGTTAAATCCACGAGTGGATATGTTTTCACAATTGGGGGTGGAGCAGTGTCTTGGAAATCATCCAAACAAACGTGCATCGCCCGTTCTACAATGGAATCTGAATTCATAGCTTTAGATAAGGCCGGTGAAGAAGCTGAATGGCTCAGAAATTTCTTGGAAGATATTTTATTTTGGCCTAAACCTTTAGCACCTATTTGTATACATTGTGATAGTCAAGCGGTAATAGGCAGGGCAGGGAGCGTTATGTATAACGGAAAATCTCATCATATACGACGGAGACACAATACCATTAGACAACTAATCTCTAGTGGTGTTATCACAATTGACTACATAAAGTCAAGAGATAACGTGTCGGATCCACTTACAAAAAGCCTATCTAGAGATGCAGTTGAAAGATCATCAAAGGGAATGGGGTTAAGGTCTAGGAAAAGTCATCATGACGGTAACTCTACCTAGCAGACTGGAGATCCCACGAGCTAGGTTCAAAGAGATCAAGCAAAGTTATGAATGACGGTTCAATATTATCAAATAACTCAACCCATTCTCGTGATGAAGACAATGTTCAAAAATCGAGGTAAAGCATTAAGGATTTTTGATGAGTCAACAAAGCTTAAAGGTTTTTAATGATTTTCTAAGTCTGGCAGGATATGACCAGATAGTGTGTCTACAGGATTACACGTTTAGAAATTACCTATGTAAGTGTGAAGTGTAAGCCGCTTCAAGGGGAATGAAAGTAAAGGCCCATTCTCTAAGCACTCATGAAACCGGGCGGTGTTCATGGCTGAAACGAACACAACCGTGAGAACCATAGATGGTTAAGGATTGATTGTGTGACTTATGTTGTCTAGGTATACAACAAAGCTCGACGGTTCAAAGATATCAAATCTACCGATTGACCGAGTATATCCGATATAAGTTCACTACGGAAAGTTCAAAGGGAAGCCTACTTATCCAGATGCAATTAATTCTTACATGTAAAACAACACGCGTCCGTGCATTCCTTTATTTTATAGTCATTCCCCATTCATGTAGGGGATTGTTGGGATTTTAAGCTTGTGTAGCTTAAAGAGGGTGAATGAGAAATGGAGGAAAAATAAAATATTTGAGTTTCCCTTGGCAAAGGGACATTGTCCCATATCGGAGGAAGAAAAGGCTTTTGATGGGTATATATATAATTGCTCTTCTTCTAGCTCTTAAAGAGTTAAGAAGAAGGCAAGCCTCGTGTCGTCGTCGTCGTCGTCGCTCGCTCGGCTCGGCTTCGGATTCGGATTCGGATTTGGTCAAAGATCGATTGATTGATTAGTCTTTTTGGACAAAATTTCTTTCAATTATTTAATTAATTAATTAAATAATTAACAAAAAATTCAATCCGGAATAACCCATGACCCACGACCCGGTTCGGTCAGGCCCGTTTTCTTTCCCGGATTATTTTAAATATATTTTCCCGCAATATTTCAAACAACCCTGTTCCAACATCCATGGCTATTTCTGAAAGGTTGCAAACCTTTTCAGAAACAATGCCAGCAACTCTATAAATAGAGTTTGAATCCCAGAATCTTTCCTTACAAAATTTTCTAAGTTTCTTCTTCTGCACAAAAATTCCAGTGTGTTTTACAGCTTTCGAGTGGCTCGCTGTTCACCGGCGTTTTGGTACCAACACTCCGGTGAGTTAAATCGTTCTATCCTGGGAGGATATATTCCAGCACCTCGGGTACTTGAGGGGAATAATTTCCTTAAGGACACACTGTGTATTCAGTGGGCTCGATTTATTCCTATACTGTTTTTTTTTTTCAGAATTTATTTCGTTAAACAAGTATTACTAACTTTCTGTTTTGTTTTTCAGAAAGTTTAATTGTTTATTACATCAATACAGAATTATAACATGGACAACTGTAAGGAGGTTAAATTACTTAAGCACACACAAGAAACTTGTGGGCTCAAATTTTTCTGTTTTTTATTTTTTTAAACTAACGCCTTCTAATTTTGTGGTTTTTGAATACATAATACAAGAGATGGCCGAGTGGTTCAAAGGGTAGCATTGGATTTCAAGATCGTGCCTATGCACCTTTTGGAAAATCTACGAAACTTGTTGGAACTATCTTAAACAGTTCCTTCCTTGTTATCATCAATGACGCTGTTAGTGCCATGCTCCAACTTGTAAACATGAAGTAGTCTCAGTAAAGAGTGCTTTAGATGTGAATCATGTAGCATTTGTTTTCAATTGGTGTTAAAAATTTTATTCAAAAAAACTTTAATTTTTTCCTAAATCTCTTTTAATCAAATATCATTAGAAATTCTAGAGTAATTTTCAATATTTGCAAAAAGTTTTCTTTAATAACGTTTTAGGTTTTGGAAAAAGATATTAACTTCTTTTTGAAACAAACACCAGTGGATAGTTATGACAAAGGAAACTATAAAATAAAAAAAAAGACAAAGGAAATTAGAAATTTACCACCAAAGGATGTGATGCAGCGGATGGAGCTGCTATTTCATTAACCAGAGATATCAGATTCGAGCCATGTGTATGGAAAAATCCTTGGTAGGGAGCGCTTCCCCTCAAATAGGGCCTTACACGCGACGCGAATCCGGATATAGTCGGGTTCTAATACGGGTACCGGACACCGTGTGGAAAATAAATAAATAAAAAGACAAAGGAAACTGGAAATGTTGTACTGTATAAATTGTTATAAATTTATCCAGAAGAAGGGTAATTTAGGGATTTGAGATTTCATGCATTGTGTAGAATAGTTTACATCGCACTAATGAGGCGTATTTGTTTGGTCAATGAGGGCAACACGGCAGGAGTCGAAGATCTATCTTCTACGTTACTTACAAAAGGAACTTTCCCCTTCTTTTTCTGAGTCATTCGTTCATGATACTAATCAAAGCAAGTATCAACCTAAAGTCCATTTGTCCGTGCATAAATTAATCTTTGAAAAAAGTTATTAGTATGCTCTGAACACTTTTATAGTAGAGTATATAAATGGCTTCGAGCAACTACATTAGCTCCTAGTGCAAATTCATAAAATCGCCATTGATTTTCTTATATAGAGGTCTTTTAGGGAGTCATAGATATTGCGTTAAATGTTTTCTATAAAAGAATTCTGTCAGTTAAGGTGCATTAAATTAGTGAATTAAGCTTTTTCTTAAAATAAAATATTATACAGCATTGGAAGAAAAATATTTAAGAATGTTTGTTATTTTTCTCTACTGTATCAAGTCTTCTCTCATATCACTTAGCTTGTTTCAATCGATATATATATTAATTAATTAATTAATTCTAACGTCTAATATTCAGAAGTATCATCATTGATATTTGCGCAATACGGGAGTCGAGAGGCTCTCCTCGAAAAAGAGGAGCAAAGAGAGGCAGCAAACTATAATTTTTAAGTTAAATAATGATCAATTATTAATTTGGAATAACTTGACGACTCAAAACACTTACGCCTTGCTGTATCAATTTGAAGAAGAAACAAGAAAAGGCACAGTACAATTTGTGTAAAGTATATTACTTTCTAATAAAACCAAATTTCTTTTACAATATGATCAATCAGGAAAGTGATGCTTTTAAATTCTTTTGACTCACATTTTGAGAGGTTTTCTTAAGTTAGTACCGCTTTCCCATATTCGCAAATAATTTTGATTTTACCTTACCGAGAAAAACTATAGGATTATCATGTATACCAAAATCATAGATTATTAGTCAGGTAAGTGACACAAAGATGATGAAGAAAAAGCAAATTGCTCGTATAGACAATTGTAAAAAACAAAACTGAAATCTATCTTTCATTTACTCACTTGAGAAGTTTCCAATTGGAAAGATGACATTGTTCCACTTAACAAAAGATGAGAAAAGAAAAAGTGATGTTACGTAAGGGAACCAAAATTTGGGATTTTTACGTTCCTATACACTATTTGAAACTTTATTACCCTCCCTACTCAAGTTTCAATTTAATTACATAGGCATATATAATTTACCAATTATATACATTTTAGGAATTTAATGAGAATTAATTAACTCCTATAATCTCGCTAACGTAAACAACCCACTCCCCCCACATTTCTCTGTCCATACCTCCCACGATTCTGATACTCTCTTCCATTTTTGTTCAAAAATCCTTTATAATCTCTCTCAAACTTTCTAATTTATCTCTCAAAATCCTACGAAATCAGTAATAGCTTAAAAAATTTCTTCCTTTGCGATGAAGAAGAAATGATCTCCGAAGAATAGCCCTAAAAAAGCTAATGTTGGTGATATTCCTACTTTTGATTTGGGTGTTTTTCCACGGGATTCACAAAAAAACGTAGTGAAATCGACACATGCAAAACCAGAGGCAAAGTCCAAGCTTTCCCCTCGTGAAGCTAGGGCAAAAGCTCGAACAAAACTCAAGCATGACAGGGATGCTGATGAAGCTTCGACATCTGCTAAATCAGTAAAGCGGAAGGGCAAAGAAATTGCTCGTGATGATGATTTCGTCGAAAAAGAAGTTATCCCGAAACCTGCAAAAAAATCAAAGTTTCTCCTACTGTCAAACCTTCAAAAAAGAAGAAGGTTAAAAAATCTCCTAAAAACATACCTCAACAGCCATTGGAGAAGGTAAAATTTTAGTATTTACAATTTTTGTTCTTTTTTTTTAGTTACAAAACCTATTTTTTATTTTTCTGTATTTGTAGAAATTTTATCTACATTGTGTATATTTGTTGTTGGTTATCAACTTTTCTATATTTTTCTGAAAATTATAGATTTTTTGTATATTATTCGAAATAATTTTGTTAGGGAATGTACTACATAATTTAATTGATTTTATTGGTTATTATTGGTTATTATTTGCTCTATTTGTAGAAGTTAGTTTCATTTTCTATAAACAAATTGTATATATTATGTCTAGTTGTTAGTTTCTACTTTTTTGCTCTAAACATAATTTTGTCAATGCATTTGTAGCTTCAATGTAGTTCAGTTGTTATATATGTTTACTAATTTTGTAACTTATTTGTATGCAATGTATTAAGGGAAAATAGCCAAAATTATCCATGTACTTTGTTAAATAGTTTACATCTATCATTCGTTATACTTTCCGTTCAAATTTAACCCTACCGTTAAGATAGTAAATAAATTTGTCCCTAACCCTAACGGATGTCCATCAGAGCATTCGGACCCCTAAATTAAAAATGCCGCGTAATTAACCTCACCATTCCCAATACCTCTCTTCCCCTTCGATTTCCTCTTCCATCAGCAGCTTCACCACCCAAAAGCCTCAATTTTTCATCACAAAAGAGCTTCAAAATCAGAATTTAATCAATAATTTTCAGCCTCAACAGTATATTCAAGTAACATAAAATGAACTTCAACAACTTCTGAAGAATATGACAGACCCATTAGGTATTCTTCAAGCTTTTCCAAACCCTTTAATGGTGATTTTAGTCTCCTTTCAAATACATATCCAAAATCGGTACTAGCCAACCACCATTAATTGACATACCCACCTTCTTCACATAAACCCCCTACCGTAACTCCTCCATTTTTTTTTCACATTCTCGGCCATAGCAAAATAATGAAGAACTAGACAGAATAAAATGAAGAAAAAACCAAAAGAAAGAATAGACCTTTAATGACCGAGATCAGAGTGACTCTTTTGGTGGTGATTGCAGCTTCTTCTTTTTTCTGAATGGGAATGGAAAGAGGTGGTAGTGAGAGGTTTTTTCGATAAAGATTTGGATAAAGCATACAGTCGCTGATGAAGCTCCCTCGGCGAAGATGCCGATGAAGATTAAGAAATCAACAAGCCTCAAATCACCAACAAACCCAGCTAACAATTTTGCTCAAACTTCAATGAATCTCAATACTTTTATGTTCTCAAGCTTTCTTTACAAATTCTTCAATGGTGCCATCAAAGTAACATTTTTATGACATAAAGTGGGTGTTTGCCAACAAGATCTGACATGGCTGCATTGAGTACAGCTAAGGTAGTGATACTTTGGTGGCTTTTAATCTTATCGACGATTTTGGTCTGTGTGAGTTGATTTGAATTTCTTGCCAGAATCGGGAAAAAAGCTGGCAGTTGATGAAGACAATAGAGATGGGGTAAAATCAAAATGGGAATGTCTTTTAATTTTTGTTTTTTTGATTTTGTAAATCTATGAAATAGATAAGATATTGTAAAAAAAATGGTGACATGGACTCTAGCTGGCAATTTATTTGCTGAGTCCGGTGCCACAATAGACATCCGTTAGGGTTAGGGACAAATTTGCTTACTATCTTAACGGTAGGGTTAAATTTGAACGGAAACTATAACGAAGGATATATATAAACTATTTAACATAATACCAGTATAATTTTGGCCCTTTTCCCATGTATTAATGTCTTTCTGGTTGTAGCTAAAATGTAGTAGAATTATTATTATTTTATTTTTTGGTCTTTAAATATTTTTAATAACTTACTGTTTCTTTTGGTGCAGAATCGAACATGATGTTGATTATGGCATCACTAGGTTCCAGACATTATCTGACCCTGTTATTCCTGCCCAAATCAAGGTGTTATTGTCTGAAAATGGGTTAAAGTTGTTTAAGAAGACATGTTTTGAGCACTTTCTTTGCATGTCCAAAATATGTATCCAAAATCAGGCAATTCACCTTCTCATGATGTATGAATTGAACGCATCCAGTTCTCATTTGTTTACAATAGAGGTAAAGGGTGAGAGGCTTAACTTTGGGTTGAGGGAGTTTGCCCTTATCGCTGGTCTTAAATGTTTTACAGAAGTAACGGACTTTGGTTACACAACTAAGTATGACAGTAAAATAATGAGGAGCTATTTTCCGAACAAGGAAAAAGTTGAGAAGTCGTACTTGAAACAAATTGTAACCAGCTGTAGTTGGGTGAATGATGAGGATGCAGTCAAGCTGTGTATTCTCTATCTGATAGAATTCTTCCTCTGTCCTTCAGAGAAAAATAATGGTTTGATAGACCATTTTAGGTTCTATTTGGTAGACTCGGGGTAGTATGCGAATTTCGCATGGGGTATCGAAGATTATACACAATTGCTTCAGTCTGTTAGGAAATGCCTCCACCTTCTTCGGATGCACCTTAATCTCCTCACTAAACAACATATGGCCCAAAAATTCCATTGAATCAAGCCAATAATCACACTTGGAGAATTAAGTCTCGAGCACGATGCTTAGATGCCGCTAGGGCTGGCAAGTGGGCCGGTCCCGGGCCTAAACGGGCTTTTTGTAAGGACCGGCCCGGGACCGGGCTAAATGGTCCCGGCCCGCGGGCTAAGTGGGCTAAGTGGGCCCAACATATTTTGAAAAAACAAAAAAAATTAAATAGATATTAGAGACAAAAGGATGTTAAAAAAAAATATCTAAGACAATGCTTTGTAAATTTTATTATAGAATTGTGACCTAAATTTTAATATTCAATATTTAATATCGAATATATATAGTATATAGGATGTATATATAGTGTATATATATAGTATATAAGATGTATATATAGTATATATATATATATAAGTAATAAGCTATATTCGATAAGCTATATATAAGATGTATATATAGTTTAGTATATATATATATATATATATATATATATATATATATAGTATCTTTATATATAAGCTATATTCGATATGCTATATATACATCTTATATACTATATATAAGATGTATATATAGTATAGTATAGTATATATATTAGTCTAAAGACAAAAGGATGTTAAAAATAATATCTAAGTCTAAAGACAAAAATATTGTAAAGAGATATGCCTTGTAATTTTATTATAGCATTAAAAAATATGGCAATATCTTTCTTAGTCTTCATCCTTTATAAGTAGGATTAAAAAAAATTCTAATATAATGCACAAAGTTAGGATCAGAAGGAAAACTATAGGGTAAACACATAACAGTTACCATTTTTGCCAATTCTTCCCGATCTTTTTTTGGATCATAATATAAAATACCACCGGTAACAGTGTTAATTCCCGGTTGAAATTGATTTGAACCGGTACTAGGGTCAACCTGACTAGGAGTAGGTAGACTTTTCCCCTCGGCCAAAGCTTTCAGACGAAGATATCTCACTTTATCTTGAGGGTATTTCATTATGTGTCTAGCCAAAGTTCCCCCCACCCACCCCGCGATCCAAAATATTTAAAAACTAACTCCGTGCCACAAGTTTTACACTTAGCCTTATTTTCTAGAATTAGTTGAGTAAAAAATGGCCAAACGGGAGATGTTTCCGTCCGTTTGCTAAGTTGTCTAGAAAAAGTAGGGGTAGTAACAGGAGTATCAAATGGGGCATCATTTGGATTAGCAGGGTTACCACTAGTTGGGTTAACATCAGGAGCAGGACTAGTTGGTGTATCATCATCCGGTTGAGTTTCATCAAAATCTATTTCCTCGTCATCATTTTCATCAATAGTTGGATTAGCGCGAGATCGGCCCAGGCCCACTAAAACCGGGCCAAACGGTCCTAGCCCGTTTGGCCCGCGGTCCCGGGCCTGGACCGGCCCACTTGCCACCCTTAGCTACAAGGGTTGGTAATTCGATCCCCCACATACTTATGTGATGACCCAAAATATCATCTTTAAATTTAATAATTAATTCTATATTCTAAGATCTTGAAAAGCACTATTTATCATTCCTCGACTTGCATGCGCAGTCCGTAAAATTTTTTCCGAAAAGTTTTTATGTGAAAAATGGATTAAAATATGAATTAGAGCTTTAAAACTCAACTGAGTTGACTTTGGTCAACATTTTGAGCAAATGGACTCGGATCAGTATTTTGACAGTTTTGGTAGGTCCGTATCGTGATTTGAGACTTGGGTTTGTGCCCGGAATCGAATTCCAAGGTCCCTAACCCGGGATATGGAATTTTGATGAAAAATTAAAAGTTTGAAAGCTTATGAGTTTTAAGAAATTAATGATGTTGAATTTATAGACATCGGGTCCGTATTTTAGTTTCGGAGCCCGGTATAGGTCCACTATAATATTTATGACTTGTCTGCCAAATTTGGTGAGAAATAGATTTGATTTGACATGATTCGGATGCCCGGTTGTAAAAATATAAGTTTTAAAGTTTTCTTGAAACTTTCTTTTGATTTGGTGTCTGATTCGTAGTTTTAGGTGTTATTTGGGCAATTTGATCGCACGAGCAGGTCCGTAGCGTGTTTTATGATTGAAATTCATATATGGTTTGTGTCCGGAAAGTTCCGGATGAGTTTCGGGGTGAGTTTTGAGCGAGTTCGGGCATTTCGGCACTCTAATATTGTTCTGACACTTTTGGGGGCGCGGACCGCACATTTTTGGGCGCTGAGGCGAAGGAGGGGCGCGGACAGCAGCAGAATTTCGCGGCCGCGCTCAATATTTCGCGGACCGAGCAATTTTGTCCGCGGCCGCGCTCCAGGAAGTTTTGCAGATCCGCTGGTCCGACTTCGGAAGCCTATATCTTTTGATCTACAAGGAATTTTGAGATGATTCAAAAACGAAAGTTATATCCCTTCGTGTCTAGTTTCTAAAAAAGGTAAAGAAGTCATCATTTGGACATCTATAGAGACGTTTATGGCCAAAATACTGAAGCCTGGAAGTGTAGCCCCAAGAATTTCACGGCCGCACTATTTGTTTCGCGACCGCAGGACTTGGGGCGCGGCCGCGCTTGGAATTTCGCTGACCGCAAAATTTGAGTTTAGAGGATGTACTATATATCCGAGGTTTAGGTTATTATTTCATTTTTGCACTTTGGGAGCTCGGTTGGAGACGAATTTTCGTAGGCTTTTCAAGAAATTTATCGGGGTAAGTGATTCTAACTCGAATTTGGTTAATATACATGAATATATCAATGATTTCATCATATGATTAGTACTTTGAGGTGAAAATTTGAGAAAGATTGTAGAATCTTCAAAAAAATGAAGTTTCGAGATTTGAATTCCGATTCAGAGTCGGATTTGAGTGAAATTAGTATGGTTGAACTCGTAATTAAATGGGTTGTCGGATTTTGTAACTTTTGTTGGGTTCCGAGACGTGGGTCCCCCAGGCCATTTTTGAGTTAATTTCAAATTTTATAGAAAAATATAGTATTTTCTTATGGAATTGATTCTATAATTTTTGTTGACTGTATCGAATTAATTATGACTAGATTCGAGTCGATCGGAGTCGAAAAATTGAGTAAGAGGCATACTACGTGATTAAATCGGAGCAAGTCGAGGTAAGTGACTTGTCTAACCTTGTGTGGGGAAAATTTCCCCTAGGATTGGTATTAATTGCAATGTGATGAACGCCGTGTACACGAGGTGACGAGTGTGTACACAGGCTAAATGTGAAGGATTATGTTTTTAAATTGTGTAGATCATTATTGCATGTTAATTAAATTATCAATCTTGTTATATATTCCATCATTGATTTGATTCATATACTTTAAATTTGCTTGACCTTTTTTATGTTAATTGTTTTACCTGTTTAGTTGGAACTTGGTTTCTTTTATTCTGTGCATTATTTGCTGGTTGAGTTCCTTTAAATTAAATATTAATAATATGAAGTATTGGACATTTTTAAATTTGGTATTGAAGCAATGTATTAAAGATTTGAAATATTATTTTGCTGAATTATTTATTTATGCATATTTTTTATAAGATTTTCGTACTCATTGTGATGGAGCCGTGAGTTCTTTATTGTGGAAAAATATTGTTGTTGAATTATTTTGAAAAGTTAAATTATTTGAGCACTTGAGGTGCAAATTGTGATATATTGTGATGTTGATACGCATGCGGTGGTATAAGGTATGAGTATTGAAAAGCATGCGGTGAGATAAGGGTGGCTTGATACGCGTGGCTAGTAGGGAAAACTACTAGAAGTCATGCGGTATGATAAGGATGGCTAAAACGCGGGATGCTATTTCGGGAAAAAATGATTTATTTAAAATGAATTGTGAAGGCTCCCGCGGTGAGATAAGAAAAATGAGATATTGTGAATTTATTTATGATTTGGGACTACGAGACGGTATCTTGGGAGTGCCCTTGTTGATATTGATTTATGGCCGTAGTTGCTTTTGATTATTTGTTGTGATTTTCTTAAGTTGAAAGGAAATTTTATTGGTTTCTACGAGATATTATTTGTCATTATTTTGTATAATTAAATGGTGACCTGCTACTTGATTCATTTCCATTATCATTTATTTTATTATATTGTTAAATATTTTTCCATGCTATTATTATTTTCCAGTAGGGCCTGACCTGACCTCGTCACTACTCTACCGAGGTTAGGCTTGGCATTTACTGGGTACCGTTGTGGTGTACTCATACTACGCTTCTGCACATTTTTTTGTGCAGATCCAGGTACATCTTATCAGACTAGGCATCAGTAAACTAGTTGTACGAGGAGATTTCGAGATATATCTGCCAGCATCGGCAGACTTCGAAGTCCCCTTCTATCTTACTATGTTGCTTCTTTATTTGTTTTAGACTCTGATGTATAGAGACATAAAGAATAAATTCTTAGAAGCTTGTGACTTATTTCTACCGGGTTTTGGGAGTTGTAATTATTTGAATTGTAGTTTATTTATTTCAAATATTTATTATTATTTTGCATTGATAGGCTTACCTAGTCTTAGAAACTAGGTACCCTCACGATCTCCTATGGAGGGAATTTGGGGTCGTGACAAGTTGGTATCAGAGCACTAGGTTCATAGGTGTTATGAGTCACAAGTAGGTTTAGTAGAGTCTTGCGGATCGGTACGGAGATGTCTGTACTTATCTTCGAGAGGCTATGGAACTATTAGGAAATATTCACTTCTTTGATTCCTTATCATACGCATTTGTTGACTTTAAAGTTCTAAACCATTATCTTTCTATTCTCTTACAGATGGTGAGGACACGCACAACTGGATCCGATGATCAGATACCTGTGACCCCTGTTGTAGCCGCAAGAGGCCGGGGCAGAGGCCGAGCCAGAGACTGAGGAAGACCACGTGGTGCAGCCAGAGCACCTGCACGAGCTGTTGCACCAGAGCCACCAATAGCTCCAGTTGGAGAGCAGGCACCTGAGACGGCTGTTACTACTCCTACACTTCAGGAGACTCTTGCCCAGTTTTTGAGCATGTCTGTCACTCTAGATCAGGCAGGGTTAATTCGACTTGCTCCTACCACATCTCAGGCCGGGGGAGAAGCACAGATTCCCACCGCCCGTACTCCAGAGCCACGGGCCTAAGTTGACCATGGCCCAGAGGTTATACCAGTGCAGCCAGTTGTTCCAGTTTGACCTGAGATTAGGACAGCAGTTTCAGAGGGGGAGCAGCTCAGGCTTGAGAGGTACAAAAAGTACCACCCTCCTACTTTCATCGATTTTGCTTCAGAAGATGCTCAGGGTTTTCTGGAGGAATGTCACCGTATCCTTTGTACTATGGGTATTGTGGATTCTAGTGGGGTTTCTTTCATGGCATTCCAGTTTTGGGGAGCAGCCTACCAGTGGTGGCAGGCATACGAGTTGGATAGTCCCGCTGAGGCATCTTTACTTACTTGGACTAAATTTTCAGATATGTTCTTATGGGAGTATGTTCCTCAGAGTCTTAGAGATGCGTGGTGCGCAGAGTTTGAGTAGCTGTGCGAGGGTTCCATGACAGTGTCAGAATATACGGTCTGATTCAGTGATTTGGCTAGGCATGCACCGGCCTTAGTTGCTACTATTTGAGAGCGGGTTCGCAGATTTATTGAGGGTCTCTACCCTAGTATCAGATACAGTATGGTCCGAGAGCTAGAGATGGGAATCACATACCAACAGGTGGTGTCAATTGCTAGGAGATTTGAAGGTATGCGGACTCGGGAGAGGGAAGAGAGGGAAGCTAAGAGACCCCGAGATTCTGGCACATATAATAATTCTCATGCCCCAGTTGCAGCCCATCATGGTAGAGGTTATGTGAGCCGTCCTATTCATTCGGCACTTCCAGCTTCCAGTGGTATTCCAACTACTTCCAGACCTTAGAGTCCATATTATGCACCGCCAGTGTCTACTGTATCTCATGTACGGGGTGCTTTTAGCAGGTAGTCTAGTCGATCAGGCCCGAGCCAGTCCCAGCAGCCATGACCTCCGAGGGCTTGTTTTGAGTGTGGTGACACTTGTCATATTATGAGAGATTGCCCCTGATTTAGGAGGGGGGCACCTCCACAGATTTCTTAGGCCCTACCTATTCCACAGGGCCCTCAGGCTTCTCAGGCCATGATTACTGCACCAGTTGACACTCCACCTGCACAACCGGCTAGAGATAGAGGAAGGACAGGTAGAGGTCGCCCTAGAGGGGGAGGACAGGCTAGATATTATGCCCTTCCTGATAGGACAAACGCCATTGCATCCGATACTGTTATCACAGGTATTATTCTGGTATGTGATAGAGATGCATCAATCTTATTTGATCCAGGCTCCACTTATTCTTATGTGTCATCTTATTTTGACCCGTATTTAGGTGTATCACGTGATTCCTTGAGTGCTTCTGTTTATGTATCTACACTCGTGGGTGAATCTATTATTGTGGACCACGTGTATCAGTCGTGTTTAATTGTTATCGGTGGTTTTGAGACTAGAGCTGATTTATTATTGCTCAAAATAGTAGATTTCGATAATATTTTGGGCATGGATTAGTTGTCGCCCTATCACGCTATTCTTGATTGTTACGCCAAGACGGTAACGTTGGCTATGCCAGGTCTACCGTGGTTAGAGTGGAGAGGTACCTTGAATCATGTGCCTAGCAGGGTTGTTTCATTTCTTAAAGCTCAACGAATGGTTGAGAAGGGGTGTGATGCGTTTCTGGCCTATGTGAGAGATGTTAGTATTGATACTCCTACTATGGAGTCAGTTCCTGTAGTAAAGGATTTTCTTGATGTATTTCCAGTAGATCTTCCGGGTATGCCACCCGACAGGGATATTGACTTTGGCATTGATTTATTACCGGGCACTCAAGCCCTTTCTATTCCACCATACCGTATGGCCCCAGCGGAGTTGAAAGAATTAAAAGAACAATTATAAGAGTTGCTTGATAAGGGTTTCATTCGGCCCGATGTATCGCCTTAGGGTGTTCCTGTCTTATTTGTGAAGAAGAATGATAGTTCAATGCGGATGTGTATTGATTACCGCCAGCTGAACAAGGTTATAGTGAAGAACATGTATTCATTGCCACGTATTGATGACCTATTTGATCAGCTTCAGGGTGCCAGGGTATTCTCTAAAATTGACTTGCGTTCAGGCTATCATCAGTTGAATATTCGAGAGCCAAATATCCTGAAGATTGCTTTTAGGACTGGGTACGGTCATTACGAGTTTCTTGTGATGTCTTTTGGACTGACCAATGCCCAAACAACATTTATGCACTTAATGAATAGTGTATTTCAGCCCTATCTTGATTCTTTCGTCATTGTGTTTATTGACGACATTCTTGTGTATTCCTGGAGTCAGGAAGATCATGAACAACAACTGAGGACTGTGCTTCAGATTTTGAGAGAAAAGAAGTTATATGCAAAATTTTTAAAGTGTGAGTTTTGGCTTGATTCAGTGGGATTTTTGGGTCATATAGTTTCGTGTGAGGGGATCAAGGTAGATCCGAAGAAGATTGAAGCAGTGCAGAGTTTTTCCAGACCGTCCTCAGTTACGGAAATCCGGAGTTTCCTTGGTTTGGCAGGGTATTATCACCGATTTGTAAAGGGTTTCTCTTCTATTGCTGCATCTATGACCTCTTCTATTGCTGCATCTATGACCAAGATGACCCAGAAGGGTGCTCCGTTCAGGTGGATAGAGGAATGTGAGGAGAGCTTTCAAAATCTCAAGACAGCTTTGACTACAGCCCCAGTATTGGTATTACCTACAGGTTCAGGGTCTTATACTGTGTATTGTGACGCTTCGGGTATTGGCCTCGGCACAGTGTTGATGCAAGATGATAGGGTGATTGCTTACACGTCCATACAGTTAAAGGTACATGAGAAGAATTATCCGATCCACGACCTTGAGTTAGCAGCTATTGTTCATGCCTTGAAGATTTGGCGGCATTATTTGTACGATGTCCATTGTGAGGTCTACACCGATCATCGGAGTTTACAACATCTGTTTAAACAGAAAGATCTTAATTTGCGGCAGCGAAGATGGTTGGAGTTACTTAAGGATTATGATATAACTATTCTCTATCATCTTGGGAAGGCCAATGTAGTGGCCGATGCCTTGAGTCATAAGGTGGAGAGTTTGGGCAGCTTAGCATATTTACCGGTAGCAGAGAGGCATTTAGCCTTGGATGTTCATGCCTTGGCCAATCCGTTTGTCATATTGGATGTTTTCGAGTCGGGACGAGTTTTGGCTTGTGTGGTTTCTTAGTCTTATCTTTATGATCGTATTAGAGAGCGTCAGTATGATAACCCCTATCTGCTTGTCCTTAAGGACACAGTTCAGTACGGTGATTCCAAGGAAGTCACCATTGGAGATAAAGGTGTATTACGGATGCAGGGTAGGCTATGTGTGCCTAATGTAGATGGGTTGCGTGAGTTGATTCTCCAGGAGGCTCACAGTTCGCGGTACTCCATTCATCCGGGTGCTGCAAAGATGTATCAAGACTTGAGACAACACTATTGGTGGAGGCGGATGAAGAAAGACATAATGGAATATGTAGCTCGGTGCGTAAATTGTCAACAAGTGAAGTTTGAGCATCAACGACCGGGTGGATTGCTTCAAAAGTTGGAAATTCCAGATTGGAAATGGGAGCGGATCACTATGGATTTCGTTGTTGGGCTCCCACAGACTCAGAGGAAGTTCGATGCAGTTTGGGTGATTGTGGATAGATTGACCAAGTCAGCTCATTTCATTCCTGTGATTACTACTTACTCTTTAGACCAGCTGGCTCAGGTATATATTCACGAGATTATCAGACTTCACGGTGTACCGGTATCTATCATCTCTGATCGGGTACACAGTTTACCTCATGGTTTTAGAGGGCTGTACAGTGAGAGTTAGGTACTCGTGTGGAGTTGAGTATAATATTTCACCCTTAGACGGATGGATAGTCCGAACGCACTATTCAAATACTAGAGGATATGCTTCGTGCATGTGTGTTAGATTTTGGGGGTTAGGATCAGTTATTACCACTTGTGGAGTTTGCTTACAACAACAGTTACCAGTCAAGCATTTAGATGGCTCCGTATGAGGATTTATATGGTAGGCGGTGCCGGTCTCCAGTGGGTTGGTTTGAACCGGGCGAGGCTAGACTATAGGGTACAAACCTGGTTCAGGATGCCTTGGAAAAGCTTAAGTTGATTCAGGATCGACTTCGTACAGCCCAATCTAGACAGAAGAGTTATGCGGATTAGAAGGTTCATGATGTTGCATTCATGGTTAGTGAGCGGGTATTGCTCCGGGTTTCGCCTACGAAGGGTGTGATGAGGTTCGGAAAGAAGGGCAAGTTGAGCACTAGGTATATTGGGCCGTTTGAGATTCTTGAGAGAGTTGGAGAGGTGGCTTACAAACTTGCACTACCACCTAGTCTCTCTGCGGTTCATCCGGTATTCCATATTTCCATGCTTCGGAAATATCACGGTGACCCGCCTCATGTGTTATACTTCAGTTCGGTTCAGTTGGACAAGGATCTATCTTATGTTGAGGAACCAATGACTATTTTAGATAGGCAGGATCGAAAGCTGAGGTTAGAGAAAATTGCTTCTGTGAAGGTTCAGTGGAAGGGTCATCCGGTCGAGGAGGCAACTTGGGAGACTGAGCATAATATGCGTAGTTGTTATCCACACTTATTTACCAGCTCAGGTACTTTTTTCTAACTCTGGTCGAGGACGAACGTTTGTTTTAAAAGTGGAGAATGTGATGACCAAAAATGTCATATTTAAATTTAATAATTAATTCTGTATTCTAAGACCTCGAAAAGCACTATTTATCATTACTCGACTTGCGTGCGCAGTCCGTAAAATGTTCTGAAAAGTTTTTATGTGAAAAATGGATTAAAATGTGAATTAGAGCTTTAAAACTCAACTGAGTTGACTTTGGTCAATATTTTTAGCAAATAGACTCGGATCAGTATTTTGACAGTTTCGGTAGGTCCGTATTGTGATTTGGGACTTGGGCGTATGCCCGAAATTGAATTCCGAGGTCCTTAACCCGGGATATGGAATTTTATTGAAAAAATAAAAGTTTAAAAGCTTATGAGTTTTAAGAAATTAATGATGTTGGATTTATGGACATCGGGTCCGTATTTTGATTCTGGAGCCCGGTATAGGTCCACTATAATATTTATGACTTGTCTGCCAAATTTGGTGAGAAACGGAGTTGATTTGACGTGATTCGGACGCCCGGTTATAAAAATATAAGTTTTAAAGTTTTCTTGAAAATTTCCTTTGATTTGGTATCCGATTCATAGTTTTAGGTGTTATTTGGGCAATTTGATCACGCGAGCAGGTCCGTAGCATGTTTTATGATAGAAATTCATATATGGTTTGTGTCCGGAAAGTTCCGGATGAGTTTCAGAGTGAGTTTTGAGCGAGTCCGGGCATTTCGGCACTCTAATATTGTTCTGAAACTTTTGGCGGCGCGGACCGTGCATTTTTGGGCGCTGAGGCGAAGGAGGGGCGCGGGCAGCAGCAGAATTTCGCGGCCGCGCTCAATATTTCACAGACCATGCAATTCTGTCCGCGGCCGCGCTCCAGGAAGTTCTGCAGATCTGCTGGTCCGACTTCGGAAGCCTATATCTTTTGATCTACAAGGAATTTTGAGATGATTCAAAAACAAAAGTTATATCCCTTCGTGTCTAGTTTCCAGAAAGGTAAAGAAGTCATCATTTGGACATCTGTATAGATGTTTATGGCCAAAATACTGAAGCCTGGCAGTGCAGCCCCAAGAATTTCACGGCCGCACCATTATTTTCGCGACCGCGGGACCTAGGGCGCGGCCGCGCTTGGAATTTCGCTAACCGCAAAATTTGAGTTCAGAGGATGTACTATATATCCAAGGTTTAGGTTATTATTTTATTTTTGGACTTTGGGAGCTTGATTGGAGACGATATTTCGTGGAGTTTTCAAGAAATTCATTGAGTAAGTGATTCTAACTCGGATTTACTTAATATATATGAACATATCAATGATTTCATCATCTCATTAGTACTTTGAGGTGGAAATTTGGGGAAGATTGTAGAAAATTCAAAAAAATGAATTTTTGAGATTTGAACACCGATTCAGAGTCGGATTTGAGTGAAATTAGTATGGTTGAACTCGTAATTGAATGAGTTGTCGGATTTTATAATTTTTGTCGGGTTCCGAGACGTGGGTCCCACACACCATTTTTGAGTTAATTTTGGATTTTATTGAAAAATGTAGTATTTTCTGATGGAATTGATTCTATAATTTTTGTTGACTGTATCAGATTAATTATGACTAGATTCGAGTCGATCGGAGTCGAAAAATCGAGGAAAAGACATACTACATGATTAAATCAGAGCAAGTCGAGGTAAATGACTTGTCTAACCTTGTGTGGAGGAAATTTTCCCTAGGATTGGTATTAAATGTAATGTGATGAACGCTGTGTACACGAGGTGACGAGTGTGTACACGGGCTAAATGTGAAGGATTATAATTTTAAATTGTGTAGATCATTGTTGCATGTTAATTAAATTATTAAATCTTGTTATATACTCCATCATTGATTTGATTCATATACTTTAAATTTGCTTGACTTTTTTTCTGCTAATTGTTTTACCTGTTTAGTTGGAACTTGGTTTCTTTTATTCTGTGCATTATTTGTAGGTTGAGTTCCTTTAAATTAAATATTATTAATATGAAGTATTGGACATTTTTAAATTTGGTATTGAAGCAACGTATTAAAGATTTGAAATATTATTTTGCTGAATTATTTATTTCTGAATATTTTTTGTAAGATTTTTATGCTCATTGTGATGGAGTCGTGAGCTCTTTATTGTGGAAAAATATTGTTGTTGAATTATTTTGGAAAGTTAAATTATTTAAGCACTTGAGGTGTAAATTGTGATATATTGTGATGTTGATACGCATGCGGTGGTATAAGGTCTGGATATTGAAACTCATGCGGTGAGATAGGGGTGGCTTGATACGCGTGGCTAGTAGGGGAAACTACTAGAAGTCATGCGGTGTGATAAGGATGGCTAAAACGCGGGATGCTATTTCGGGAAAAAAATAATTTTCTTAAAATGAATTGTGAAGGCTCCCGCGGTGAGATAAGAAAAATGAGATATTGTGAATTTGTTTATGATTTGGGACTACGAGGCGGTACCTCGGGAGTGCCCTTGTTGATATTGATTTATGGCCGTAGTTGCCTTTGATTATTTGTTGTGATTTTCTTAAGTTGAAAAGAAATTTTGTTGGTTTCTACGAGATATTATTTGCCATTATTTTATATAATTAAATGGTGACCTGCTACTTGATTCATTTTCATTATCATTTATTTTATTATATTGTTAAATATTTTTCCATGTAATTATTATTTTCTAGTAGGGCCTGACCTGACCTCGTCACTACTCTACCGAGGTTAGGCTTGGCACTTACTGGGTACCGCTGTGATGTACTCATACTACGCTTCTGCACATCCTTTTGTACAGATCCAGGTACGTGTTATCAGACCAGGCATCAGTAAACTAGCTATACGAGGAGACTTCGAGGTATACCTGCCAGCGTCCGCAGACTCCGGAGTCCCCTTCTATCTTACTATGTTGCTTCCTTATTTGTTTTAGACTCTGATGTATAGAGACATAGAGAATAAATTCTTAGAAGCTTGTGACTTATTTCTACCGGGTTTGGGGAGTTGCAATTATTTGAATTGTAGTTTATTTATTTCAGATATTTATTATTATTCCACATTGATAGGCTTACCTAGTCTTAGAAACTAGGTGTCATCACGATCTCCTATGGAGGGAGTTTGGGGTCGTGACAACTCAACTGGACATCTAGTAAGGACAAGATATGAATTTATGCATAGGAAGAGAGGATGATCAAACCATCATGGATCAAGGTAAATATTTTTCACTTCTATACAGACAATATAAATACAAATTATCTACACATTTTATACATATGATGACTAGGTCCCTCACTTTTTTATTTCACTCAGTTCACCAACATGATTGAAGCCTCAGAAGAGCTTTCTAGAATGACTTTGCTAGACAAAGTTGAATACATCCTTGAAGAAGCTGAAACACAGGCCGAGCATCCGACAGATACTCCATCTCCATCTGGCAATAAGCAGGCAATGAGAATAGATGACAAGAAAGATATTCTGAAACAACTAAAAAAATTAAGAAAAGATGTTGATAAGGTAACAACTGATGATATTCCTAGTTGGTTTCTTTAATTTATGTTATGCAAATTATTTCTTTAACTCTTTCTATTTTAATGTGTAGGTCGGTTCAAACCTTGGATTGTTCAAGAAAGATGTATACTTAATTCTTGATTTTTAGTCTTCTTTATATATCTGTAAGCTCTAATTGTCAGATACATTATAACCATTTGTTTTTCTTTAGGTTTTTCAAGAACTAGATTGCATTCGACTACTACTCAATGATTCCATCAAGTCTGTGTTACAGGCAATAAAAAGTCAACAAGATACTAACATTGATGCTAAGGTTTCATTCAAAATATATCTATTTTGGAAAATAATTTTTACCATGTTTATGTTTATATATTAGCATTCATAAAGTATATAGCCTAAGAAATTCTGCTTGAAGTTTACTGGCAGTTCTGCGAAAAATGATGAGCATTACAAAGAAAAGAACAAACAACAGTATCGTGGTAGTAGTGCTAAACCAGTGTTGGGCAGCAGCAGTAAAACATGTATTTTAACAATTTTAACACAATTTCATGACAAATAATCTATATTATATTTACATTATATCTACATACAGCCTAAATTACCAACAAATAATCTACATTATATTTTCAATTGTTTTCTTAGATACAGGACACATGTCTGGCATTCAAAATGAGAAGAATGTTCCTATATCATGCCCTGTAGGTATTGACTTATCTTTTCAATTTCTAGGGGCATTTGAGGAAGAAATTGCAGGTATGATTTAGTATATTTTTTCTACATATTTCACAATACATATTACATTTCAGCTACAGGACAACATTTCAACAAATTAACTACAACTAAATTACAATTTATCTACAATGTTGTTTCTGTTTACTACAAATGATCTACAATTTTATTAAGTTGTACACATTTATTGTAACAGAGAAGGAAACTATGCATGTGGACTCACCAAAACAGGATGCAAAAGTTGACATACAAGGAGAGCATTTATATGAGAAGAAGGAGACTATGCATTTGCAATCTCCAATTCAAGAAGCAAATGTTATACAACAAAGAGACGATTGCAATGAAGATTTCAGCGGTATTATATATTACAATATAATTGTAGGACAAAAACAACAACTTTCATATAAGTTTCAGTTTTTCCAAAAGAACTGATACAACCAACATACAATGTTGTTCTTTTGTTTTTAATTTTGTAGGTGAACCAGTCGACTACATCAATATAGGTGATTCGAACAATGACTCCAGGTCTGGAAAAAGGGCAGTAACACTTGATGATTTTGAATTGCTAGAGAACTTCTCATAGATTGTTAAGTTCGGCGAGGTTAATGAAGATGAAACAACCCCTGTGCATCAAGGAAGAACAAGGGTTCCTAGAAGCATGCCAGATCCCCCTTTCTCCCTTATTTCAGTTCTGGGGGAAGCACTTCTGTTGGACCTCCTCCAATTTTCAACATCAAGCATCCATTTACAAGGGTTATTGGCGATGATGTTAATCCTGACTTGTTGGAAGAATTCAATAAGTGGTTATATTTAGGTACCGACACGGTTTCAAAGAGGTTAGATTATACATTTTTTTATATTATCGAGTGCATACAATTTATGGATTTCCAATTGAAACTACATAATAATTGTACTTGCTATGTCTTTAAATAGAAAGAAGGTGCCTTATACTTTAAAAGATAACCAACTCAACCCGTAATTTGATCTTGGAGTAGAGAAAGTTGATAAAAAGAACTAGTTTTATACTTTGGCACATCCCGAACAAATTCTTAACAAAACGGTACATACATACCCTGGCAGAACTTAATGATTAACTGTAGTATTCTATTATTTTAGATATTTATAGATTCTTTGTTTGAAAATTGTAGTTAAATTGTATTCAGCATTGAGAAATAATGAAATCTATTTTTTTTTCCAGAACATTGATGTTATTTTATACTATTTGAGGAAGAGAGGAAAGTATGGTCTTGAAAACAAAACAAAGTTTACAACCACTGAATATATCTTCAAGACTAGAATTGAATAAATTTATGAGAGGTACATTAATGCTCCTGCCGATAGGAAGCTTGTTGTAGTCAAACCCCAGAACGTCGTATCACAATAAATATTGGGGTACCGATTACTTGCAAATGTTGAATGGGACAAAGTTAATTTTGTGATTATGCCCATAAACAATGTGGAGAAATTTCATTGGTTGTTGGTTGTGTTTGACATTACCGATAGGGTTCTATATGTGTAAGATTTTATGGTCTCTTCACGAAATCACAAACTTATTGAATCTATTGTTGACAAGTTTTCTATTATGATCCCCATCTACTTGTCATGCACCGGCTTCTATGGAAAGCGTCCAGACATCAACTACAAGAACACAAAGGCATACATTGAAAAAAGTGTTACTTATTCTCTTGACATTCAGTGATTGGTCGGTGAGATACCCCAGCAAAAAAAGGGATCACTGTATGTGCTGCTTTTCCTTCTATTTAAACAGTTATATTTTACATTGAATGCTAAATCTTTTTCCCTATTATTTTTTGCAGTAATTGTGGTGTATACGTGGCGGCATTTGCAGAATATGTCTGCATTGGAGAGCTATCGATTTCAAAGAAAGACCTTTCTGAATTGATAAACATTGTAGATGCTATGGAGCGCTCCATTGGGATTATGCTAGGAAAAGGCAAGAACTTGGTGCAATTAGTGAAAGTGAGGTGATTGGCAAATTAGCAAGAAGAAAAGGTGCACTAGCTGTGAAGGAGAGAACACGAGTCCGGAACAAAAAGAATTAGTTGCCCTTTTCAGTAGAAAAATTGTAGTTAAAGTGTTTAGTTGTGGCTGGATTGTAGTAAAGTTGTAGAAAAATTATTTATTAAGAACAAGTCAGCTGCAATTTATTTGTAGCAAATTTGTGCTACAGTTGTTTTACCTTTTATTTTGTTATTTTGTCCAGAATTCTACTACTTAAAATAGAAAACATCTGTGGCATTATTTTGGTTGAAAGTTGTTAGTACTTGATCTCGATATTGGTACTATATAATTTCTTTATAGCATAACTATAACTATGTCTACAACTACTATACAGAAATACATAATCTATTCAATTTTAGTAGTGTTGTTAGGAAAGGCTAAAAAGTAATAAATAAACCCAGTATTCGAACAAAACAACTACAAACCAATTGCATTAAGAGTTAAAATCTGTTTAGCAAACATTCAATATAGGAGACAATCTTTATTCAAATTAGCAACATAATTACACCACAACTATAATTCTCCAGAACAGAACAAATACAACTTAATATGTCTTAAAGGGCAGATTATCATCAGCAGTACTCAGTAAAAAATAATTCTTTAAACTATATCAATTTTTATTTCTTTTTGGGAGCATTCCTACAAGATCTTTTGTTATGCCCTTCTAGTCTGCAGTTGCCACATGAAACCTTGTACTTCTTTGCATTTACTTCATCATATGGTTTGTATCTTTTTTTAGGTCTCCCTGGCTCCTTTTCCCAGTAGATGGCATTACAACTTTTTCAGCTATATGTTGTGGCACATTCCATTTGCTTTCATCAGGCAGTGGGTCAACTGGTATTTCATAAGTCTGCATAAGGCTCTCCCTCGTATAATAAGGAGAGCAATAGTTTTCATAAGACTCGTTCTTGTGCCTCAAAACTGCCAAAGCATGTGGACAAGAAAGTTCATCAAGCTGGAATTGTCCACAACTACATCTCTTATTTTAAAGGCAAACAATGAAGCACTTCACACAATCTATCATAATATGAATGTAATCTGTTGAATCCCTCACCTACAATTTCATTACAAACATACAAGAAGTTGTCAACAACAGATACAAAACAAAATAACTACAATCATACAACAATATTTCTATAATTATCAGTATATATTTAGTTTGATGAAATCAATGATATGATGTTATTGGTCATAACTTACTCTCATCTTCTTCGATAATGTCATGTTGTCCTCCAACTCATTGTTGTATTTTTCCCAAGGTATGTGAATGTATCCTTTCATTCAATAACTTTTCATTAGTCCAACATTCAAGAAGAGTCCTTATGTACTCTAATAGTTCTATTACGGGTAGCTCTCTTGCATCTTTGGTTACCGCATTCAAGGACTCTGCAATGTTTGATGTCATCGTCCATGTTCTGTTCACCGTAGCATGTACCCGAGACCATATGTGATAGCCAATATCGTATAGGTATGCTTTAACATGTGTGTCGATCTCTTCAATCTTTGACATTCTTTCATTAAATTCATCAAGCGTGTATGATCGTGCCGTGGCAAAGTATAATTCGCTTAACTTTAGATGACCTTTCTTGAACTTTGACCTTGCATTTGTTCAAATATGCCACATGCAAGCATAATGTGGCATGCCGGTATAAACAGTAGATGTTGCCTTCAATATACTCTCATTCCGATCCGAAACAACACACATATTTGGGTTTTCACCATATGCATGTTTGAATTGCTCAAAAAACCACCTCCATGATGCATCATTTTCTAAATCAACAACGGCGTATGCTAGTGGTAATATGCTACCTATCACATAGGTAGCAAAAAGAAATTCAATTTCAGTAATAAAACTTGAAAATATAAAAAATACATTCTCAAAAATAACTTTATAACTTTTTTTTTACAATTAATCTACATTACCTGTTGCATCCATTGTACTAGCTGTTAGCATGATTCCCCTATATGCCGACTTCAAGAAGGTGTCATCGACTACTACAACTGACCTACAATGCTCCCAACCCTTGATGGACGTACTAAGTGCAACAAATGCATACAAGAAACAGTCATCCTCAGTCTTCTGCAATTTCACTACCGACCCTAGATAAGTCTTCTCCAGAATATACAAATAACTCGGCAAGCGACTGTAGGAATAAGTAGGATGACCTCTCAAAAATTCCAAAGCCTTTTCCTTTGCTCTCCAAACTTGCATGTATGTTAAGTTCACACCATGATCCGACAACATGTCAGTTTGTATGTCTTTTGGTGTGTATATTGTCTTAGGATCTGCATATTTTGGCATCACCATGCTGCCAACTACCATGGAAGTAGGTTTGCGTTGCATATATGTATTGTCCATCAAAGAGCATGTGTGCAAGTTTTTGAATTTTCGAACCTTAAACAATGTTGATTCATTTATGCTGGTGGACTTGAAGTGCCACGTACAATTGTCCCCAACACATACGAGGCAGTAGCAACAAAATAAAAACAATTCAAAAAATATTATGCAAATTGTAGATACTAAATACGAGGTTGTTCATGCACAACAACTTGTTTTAAACAATTTATATACAAAAAAACTACAACTTATACACAATATGAATTTGACAAATAAAATATTCCTACCTTCTTGCACTAGACTTTTTCACCCTAAATTGAAACTTATTCATGACAGAATAGTGCTTCATTGCACTGACAATTGTTTGCTTATCTTGGTAAACTTGGCCTACTTCAATTATATTTGGCGTATGTTCTGTTATGATGATACTTTCATATTCCAAAATTATCGGAGATGTTTGCATATCAATCAACTTCATTGTTCCTGATACTTATCCAATTGTGTTACAATTGCTTGACAATTATACCATGTTAGTATTACGATAATCAGAAGAACCTGCACTCAATTAAAAGTATAGTAATTCAGACTTATGTATGTTCATGTGTTCAGTATTTGACAGAATACTTGTAGAGACGTAACAGTTGAACTACATTTGCTATGTAGTATTATTGTAGATAATTTGTAGTAAAATTGTAGAACATTTGAAATTGAAAAAACATCAGCACTAGAAAAATAGAGCAAACTAGCAATTGTGCTCGCATTCGATATACTGCATTCTAAATCAAAATCATGCACTGTTATACACAACGGATACATTCCTAAGTTTTTATTTTCCTTTTTAGTCTCCATATACACTCGAACTCCCATATCGTTCTGAATTTCTATTGGAGGACAACGTTTGTTGATAGTGTATTTGATTTCGACGATTTTTGCGGAGGTATCGATCATTAGATGCTCTGCAATTGCGGAATTCAATTGACTATAATTTGAATCTTCATTGACCACAGTTTCATCAACATCAAAATCTTTGCATCTCCCAACGCTATCCCACCGACCATTGAGGTGAAGCATAATCGCTAATTTTGACATTATGTCGTAAAATTCAATTCAATTGTAGCTAATTATTTGCAATTATTTTCTTCAAAACCTTTGTTTATGGAAGACCAGAGGAAACCAGAGAAAACCAGAGAATAGAAGGGTACTACAGATATGTTGCCTCGATTATGGTGCGATGATAGCCAGAAAAAATCTACGTAATAGAAGGATTCTACAAATATGTTGCCTTGATTATGCTGCGATGTGTAACGACTCGATCGGTCATTTTGAGCTCTAATACATCGTTCGGCAGTTTGAGGCACTGAGTAACTTCACTTCAACTATTATGACTTGTACGTGTGGTCGGAATTGAACTTCGGAGTTGATTTGGAAAGAAAATTTTAATTTTGGAAGCTTTAAGTTGGAAGAATTGGCTAAGATTTAACTTTTTGAGTAAACGACCTCTAAATCGGGATTTGAAGGTTCCAATAGGTTTGAGTATCGGATCACCCGGGAGCATTTCAGCGTTTATTATGGAAAGTTAACATTTTGAAAGTTTAAGAATTTCATAAGTTTGGTTTGAAGTAGATTTTTTATGTTATCGATGTCCATTTGGGGTTCTGAGCCTTGGAGTAGCTTCGTTATGTCATTTAAAACTCGTGTGTAAAATTTGAAGTCATTCCGGATTAATTTGATACGTTTCGGCACAAGATATAAAATTTGAAAATTTAAAATTTTAAAGTTTGATTCGAGGTGCGTTTCATGATGTTGATGTTGTTTGACGTGGTTAAGGCTTCGACTAAATTTGTATAGTATTTTGGGATGTGTTGGTATATTTGGTTAAGGTCACGAGGACCTCGGGTGGATTCCGGATGGTTAACGGATCGATATTTGGATATAAGGAAAAGCTGGAAAATTCATGTTGCTGGTGCGATCGCTTCTATGGAAGCCTGGTCGCAGAAGCAAGATGGGCTCCACAGAAGCGGCCAGGCATGACCGAGGTTGGGGTCGCAGAAGTGGGAAGGTTGACCACAGAAGCGGAGTCGCACTTGCGGAAGGGGGAGATCACAGAAGCGGAATTGGCCAAGAAGGCTTGGGACCGCATGAGCAGACTTTATCACGCATGTGCGTGAGCGCAAAAACGCTAGTTGTCCGCAGAAGCGGAAGTGCAGAAGCGCTATTTGGGACGCAAAAGTGGAGGCTGCTGGATTGAGCTGGAGCCGCACCTGCGATGGTTTTTCCGCAGGTGCGGAGCCGCATAAGCGACTATTTGACCGCATATGCGAAAAGTCATCTGGGCAGAGGGTTCTTTTAAAAGTGTGATTTGACCCATTTTCTCTCATTTTTACTTTGTTGGGGCAATTTTGGAGAGGTTCAAGGGGAGATTTTCATTAAGCAACACAAAGTAAGTGATTCCCACCTATTACAAGTTAAATACATGGGTTGTATATGGATTTAAGCGTGGGAATTAGTAGAAATTTGGGATTTTGGTATAAAATCTATCAATTGGTATTTTTGGATTTTGACCACAAAATTGGACATGGAATTAGGAATAAATTATATATTTGAGTTCATGGTATTATGGGTAAAGTTTATCTTCGAAAATATTCGAAATCCGGACACGTGGGCCCGAGGATTGACTTTATTGACTTTTCGAGCGGAGTTGGGAATTATTTAAATTGATTAATTATGGGTATTAGAATGTATTTTGATTGGTTTGCATATTGTTTGAATAATTTTGGATCGACGGGCTTTGATTTGAGGTGTTAGAGAGGCCTTGGAGCCGGTTATGGAACTTCGGAGCGAGGTAAGTCTCCTGTCTAACCTCGTGAGGGGGAAACTACTCCCTAGGTGAGATTTATTGTTATGTGCAACTAGTTGTGGGTGCTAAGTACGCACGAGGTGACGAGAGTCGGTACCTAGCTAAAGCATGTTTATGTCCGGGTAGACTTAGGATCTTATTTCGTAATATTTAAATTATTTGAACTCATGTTGCTGGCTTAATTAATTGAAGTTATAAATGAAATTGATTTAGAAATAAATATATGTATACTAGGCCAAGCCTTAACACTTTGAGTTGTGGGCGAGTTATTTGATAAACAGTAAGAATTATATCTATTTTGTACTCATGTACGGTATTGTAAATACGTGTCTCGTAATTCGGTAACTTCCTTTCTTTTCTTGTGGAGCGGGCCGAACGCCTCGGCAGTATATAGATACATCTATAGTTTGTGCCGCTCGATCCTCGGTAGTGTACACATTATGCTGGATCGGGTTGAACGACCTAGGCAGAATCGTGTGTTATATCGCTAGCAGTTCGAATATTCATGAGCTAATCTCTCCATTGATGCCCAGCATGTTATATGATATTGTTTATTTATTTTATAATGACACTTGACATTTTTCTGAGTTGTTAAGGTAGAATAGAAGATTTAGAAATTCATGCTTTGAAAGAAGAACTTGGAAGATTATGTAACTTATAGATTTACCCCATCATTGTCGCATGCCTCATATCTGCTTATATATTATTTTAATGCTTTATTGGACCTTTAGTAAGTGTCGATATCGACCCCTCGTCACTATTTCTCCGGGGTTAGGCTAGATACTTACTGGATACGCGTTGATTTATGTACTCATGTTGCACTTCTGCACTAAATGTGCAGGATCTGACAGGTTCATTGATGATCACCTTGGCGCGTAGGTACACCTGTTGAGGAGACCTCACGTGAACTGCATTTCAGGCTACGCATCGCAGTCCACCGAGTCTTCATTGTACTAATTATTTTATTCGGTCGTATTACATTTGGGACAGCCGTTGTATTATTCTTGTACTCCTTAGAAAAATCCGCATACACTTGTGACACCGGATTTTGGGGGTTCCTACGAGTTGTTCGTTATTGTAGTTATGCAAATATTATCACTTACTCTGTAAAACTCTATTTCATACGAGTTAATTAAGGAAAAGCTTTTATTTGAATTACTAAAATAGATAATTAAGTTGATCAATCATTGTTGGCGTGCATGTCGGCGATGTTAGGCGCCATCACGATCTTTAGTGGATTTTGGGTCGTGACACGATGATTGCGTCAGTAAAATCTCTAACTGAAATATAAGCGATCCTAAAATCCTGCGTCTAAACAAGGAAGATTACCGCAGAAAGGAGTCTAGTTTAAACAAATATATATTTTTTATAGTTAAAACGTATTTAGATCGGATAAATACTAAAACTGTGATATTTTTGATAATAAGGTTTCAAACAGTGTATAGGAACGGAAAAATCACAATTCAAAAACCAATCCATTATAGATAGACTTAAAAAGAAGGCCTAAAAAGAAGGATAAAGACAACAGATTATTCTTGCATATAGATTTGTCATCCAACAATCGCAAGGAGTGCTACTCTCATGATGTGAAAGCCCTATATTGGTCTAGCTAAAACAGTTAAATATTTGGGACTTTTTTAAGGTACACATTATCTTTTATCAGCACACTAGATGGTCTTCGGCCCGTTCAAGCACGGACCCAACAATTTATGCTAAGATGTAATTTATTTATAGTTTATGTCTTAACAAATTTTCCCACTTTTTTTTTCAACTAACGTTGGTATTGCAAGCATGTATGGATAGTTAAATGTCTAGTCGTACACCAATCAAAATAATTATGGAACAAATTCGTGTTTGCTGATAATAACAATTATCCTAACGTAAAGCTTTAGATTATACTATTCTAAAGTTTTGGTATTAAACTCCAAATCCTATACAATAAAATAATTAATATATTTGCTCTTTTTTTTTCAGATTGTTCCTCCCTTTATTTTTTCAGTATGTCCTAGGTTGGAAAAAAAATCCAACCTATAGTAAATATATATAGTTTCTACAACATTAAACTCTTAATTGATTAATTATTCCTCAAAAATAAAATGCACTATAAACTTCTATAACTTTAAATGTAATAATATATCTTATATATGCTCTTTAATAATACTTCTCAAAATCTGAATATACTATATTTGATTTTCTCTAGATTTTCTCTATTAAATAATTTACAGTCTTTTATCATAATAGGGTACCCAACATCGAAAGTAGTAGTCCAAATAATACCTTTTATTTTCTTACAATGAAACATGTAAGTTTCTAAAGTATTAAGTATGTACGTTGTTTTACTTGTGGTGAAACTTATAAATAATATATTTAACAATATAACAATTTATCATTGTCTCTAGAAATTAATGAACTAGACCTTAAAATAAGATCTGATTTGAAATTGATAAATTAATAAGTGATCTTATTAGCACTCTTTCAGTCTCATTTAGGTGATTGACCTATAGGATAGAATGTAATATAATTGTCTTCTTATCAATAATTATTAGTAGTTAACTGTATTTTCAACTATTTTTAAGTTAATAAAACTTAAAATTAGTCCCTACTGAATCAAAGAGATTATACCACGCTAAATTTATTGAGAAAGAGAGCAGTATAATAGTACATAGTTATTTTACTTTGTTACAGGTACCAAAACTGATCGAAATTACATCTTCTTTATTAGTATTGATGATAACAATCACAAGAAACTGAAAATAATTTTTAAGGTTTATTCATCATATTTATAACATAATCTCAAAATAATTCGTTAATCAGATGAGCCTATTTATTCTTGAGAGCGAAAAGCATATTCTATTACAAATATTTCATTGAATTTACCAAATTTATTTTTTTAAATTTGAGTTTTGTTGTCTCTTTGGATGGGGTGGGATGTGGGGTCCATGTGAGGTAGTACAAAGAAAATATGTGGTGATCGCTAATGATATACGCATATGGCTAAATTGGTCAAAGTGCTCAAAAGTTCTAAAGGTGCCTATAGTAAGATTCTCTATCAACTAATCATGTAGCTTCATTTCAACTGAAATGACCAGATACCCCTCAAAAGCCTCAACAGACATGTCGTCCAGCTGTCTGCTAACTCCCTCTTATTAGATATAGTAGAAAATACTATGTCACTCGGTCTATTACTTAGACAGATGAAAACATTTTTACTAAGAAATGAGTTAGGTAATAGTGCATTTCATTTTATGACAATTGTATCAACTGAGAGAAAAGGAAACAAGGTATTTATGGAAAAAATGTGTTAGTGTTCAAATCCATGTAATTTCAAATTTTCACCAAGAACCCTAACAACAACAACAACAACAACAACAACAGCAACAACAACAACAACAACAACAACAAACTCAGTATAATATCACAATACGAGTCTGAGGAGGGTAGTATCTATGCAGTCTTACCTCCACCTTATGCAGGTAGAGAGGTTGTTTCCGGTAGACCCTCGGCTCCAAACAAGCATGCAAATCACAATAGTATAGAGAAAAAGTACAGTAGTGTAAAAGTCCGAAAAGCATTAACAACATCAAGGAAGTAGAGCGATCAAAACACATGCAATAACAGGTAGTAATATAATTTTAAGCATATGGAAAATACTAAAATACTTCTTACTAGCCTTCTACTCTAATCCTCGCCCTCCACGCCCACCTATCACGAGTCATGTCCTTGGTGAGCTGAAGATGCGTCATGTCCTACATAATCACCTCACCTCAATACTTTTTCGGTATACCTCTGCCTTTCTTCAGACCCGCTATCGTCAATCTCTCACACCTCCTCACTAGAGCATACAGACACCTCCTCTTCACATGCCCAAATTACTTTAAGCTCGCTTCCCACATCTTGTCCAGGACAGAATATACGTCTACCTTGTCTCGAATATCCTCATTCCTAATCATGTCTTTCCTGGTATGTTCACACATCTATCTCAGCAATTTTATCTCCGCTACCTTCATCTTTTGGACATGAGAGTGCTTGACTGGCCAACACTCTGCTCCATACAACATAGTTGGCCTAACCACCACCTTGTAGAACTAATCTTTAAGTCTCGGTGGCACGTTCTTATCACACAAAACACCGGATGCAAGCCTCCATTTTATCTACGCCGCTCCAATATATATGTGACATCATCGTTGATATCCCCATTGTCTTGGATTATTGACCTAAGGTACTCGAAGTTGCCTCTCTTACGGATGACTTGTGAATCCAGTCTCACTTCCACGTCAGCTTCCTAGGTAGTGTCGCTGAACTTGCACTCCAAGTACTCTGTCTTGGTCCTGCTCAACTTGAAACCTTTAGACTCCATGGTCTGTCTCCAAAACTCCAGAATAGTGTTAACTTTGCCTCACGTCTCGTCAATCAGTACTATATCATTTGCAAATAACATGCACCACGGTACCTCCCCTTGAATGTGGCGCATCACGACTGGTAAGTGTAATGAGTCACCTTCTACTATCCTAACCCGGGTCTTGGCTCCATCATACATGTCCTTAATCGCCTTAATGTATGCTACAGGTACACCTTTTTGCCTCCTAACATTCCATAAAACCTCCCTAGAGACTTTGTCGTATGCTTTTTCTAGGTCAATAAATACCATATGTAAATCATTCTTCCTCTCCTATACTGCTCCACCAATCTTCTCACAAGATGAATGGCTTATGTGGTCGATCGCCCCGGCATGAATCTGAATTGGTTCTCGGAAATGGACACATTCCTCCTCACCCGGGTCTCCACAACCCTCTCCCAAACCTTCATAGTATGCATAGTATGGATTAGCAGCTTGATGCATCTATAGTTGTTATAATTTTGAATATCACCCTTGTTCTTGTATAACGGGACCATCGTACTCCACCTCCATTCTTCGGGCATCATCGCCGTACTAAAAGTGACATTAAATAACCTAGTCAACCACTCTAAAACTGCCCTACCCGCGCTTTCTAGAATTTTACCAGAATCTCGTTTGGCCCAGTTACTTTTTCCCTACCCATCTTGCGCATATCCTCCTCCACCTCCTTGACCTTAATACGCCTAATATACCTAAAATTACGTCGACTCTCGGAGTGCCCCAAATTATCCAGCACAATAGCCTTGTCCCCTTCTTCATTCAAGAGTTTATGAAAGTATGTTTGTCATCTTCTTCTAATATGTGCCTCCTCCAATAGTACTTGACTTTCCTCGTCTTTTATGTACTTCATTTGGTCCGGGTCACGAGCCTTCCTTCTCGCGCCCTAGCTAACCTATACAACTTCTTGTCCCCACCTTTGTCCCCCAAATCCTCGTACAAGCAGGCAACTTTAATTTATATATATATATATATATATATATATATATATATATATATATATATATAATTAGAATAACTAAGTAGAATGATGACTCGTTAGTCCAATAAATTGAACTTTAAATAATTGAGGAGGATCCGATCCATCATAATAATGTTTTTTTCTTTTAACTGGAGGAATCAAAATTAGAAATTAGATTGAATAAGGATGTCTGCAAAATATATAGATGGTACTATTGTCACGACCCAAAATCCACTATAGGTCGTGATGGCGCCTAACGCTACCGTCACGCAAGCCAACGGTGATTTATCAATTTAATTACTCATTTTCTTACTTTCGAAATCATAGATTTTAATAATGAAAGAGTTTTACACTTCTAAATCCACGGTAACGTACAATTTTGTAGTTTTTGAAAGAAATGAAAGGCGATAATAATATACGAAATAGTGAGCATCAACTAGTATAACCCCAAAACCCGGTATCACAAGTGCATGAGCATTTTCTAAGAAGTACAATAATAATACAATATTTTTCCAGAATATAAATAAGACATGATAAAATAAACAGTACGATGGAGACTCGGTGGACTACGATGCGTAGCCTGGAATGCAGCTCACATAAAGTCTCCTCCACAGGTGCGCCTACACGCCAAGATTATCACCAAATGAACCTGTCAGATCCTGCACATTTAGTGCAGAAGTGCAGCATGAGTACGTAAATCAACGCGTACCCAGTACGTATCTAGCCTAACCTCGGAGAAGTAGCGACGAGGAGATCGACATCGACACTTACTAGAGGTCCAATGAAGCAATATAATGAATCGTAAACAGATGTGAAGCACACAGCAATAATGGGCTAATTCTGTATGTTACATAATCTTCCAAATATTTCTTTTAAAGTATGAATTTCTCAGTCTTATATTCTACCGTAACAGCTCATAAAATGTCAAGTGCCAATATGAAATAAATAAGGAGTACCATATAAAATATTGGGCATTAGTGGAAAGATAATCTCGTGAATATTCGGACTACTAGCGATATAACGCACGATTCTGCCGAGGTCATTCGGCCCGATCCGGAATAATTTATACATTGTTGAGGGTCGAGCGGCACGAACCATAGATGCATCTATTATAGTGTCAAGGCGTTCGGCCCGCTCCACAAGAAAGGAAGAAAATTATCGAATCACGAGGCACGTGTTTACAATACAGTATATGTGCACAATAATAAATGTACCCCTTTACATTTATCAAATATCTTGGCAACAACTCAAGGTGATAATATTCGGCCTAGTATATTTATATGTTTCTAAATCAATTTCAGTTAAATATTTCAATTAATTAAACTAGCAAATAAGTCCAAACAATTTAAACATTATATGATAAGGTCCTAAGTCTACCCGGGCATAATCATGCTTTAGCTACATACGGTCTCTCGTCACCTCGTTCGTACATAGCGCCCACAACTAGTTGCACATAACAATAAATATCACCTAGGGGTAGTTTTCTCCTCACAAGGTTAGACAAGAGACTTATCTCGCTCCGAAGTTCCATAACCGGCTCCAACGCCTCTCTAACTCTTCAATTTAAGGCCAACAATTCGAAACTAGTCAAACAAATGTGCGACCAATAAAATATACTCCAATACTCGTAATAAATCGATTTAAATAAATTCCCAACTCCGCTCGAAAAGTCGATAAAGTCAGCCCTTGTCCCATGTGCCCGGATTTCGAAATTGTTTTGATGATAAACATTACCCATAACAATACGAACTCAATTATATGATTTTCCCAATTCCATATCCAATTTCGTGGTCAAAATCCAAAAATACCAAATTCTATGTTTTTCTACCAAACTCCCACAATTTCTACTAATTGCCATGTTTAAATCCTTATAGAATCCATGTATTTAACTTACAATAAGTGGGAGTAACTTACCTTGCCATAGATGATGAAAGTCTCCCCTTGAAACTCTCCAAAAATCGCCCAAACAAAGAGAGAAATGAGCAAAAATCCCGATTGAGCAACATATATTCTGCCCAGGAATTCTCTCACCTATGACCACAACCCAGCTCTCCCAAGACCGCTTCTGCGACCCCTAGGCCGCTTGCTCAGCAGTTTCCCAAGTCCAAACTCGATTCGTTCCAATCCGATTTGCACCCGAGGCCCTGGGGACCCCGTCCAAACATACCAACACATCCCAAAACAAGAAATGGATTTAGTCGAAGCCTCGAACCACATCAAATAACATCAAAATTATGAATCGACGATCGAAACCTTCCTTTAAAGTTTCAAACTTCCTAACTTCGACGAACGCGTCTGATTCATATCAAAACATTCCGGAATGTCGCCAAACTTTGCGCACAAGTTATAAATCACAATACGAACCTATTCCAAGGCTCAGAATACCGAAGGGACATCGACACACCAAAGTCCACCTCAAACCAAACTTAGGAAATTCTAAAGCCTTCTAAATATCAATTTTCCACAATAAGCGCTGAAATACTCCCGGGTGATCCGATACTCAACCCGAACATACGCCCAAGACCGAAATCATCACACGAACCTATCTGAACCTTCAAATCCCTATTCCGAACTTGTTTACTCAAAAGTCAAACCTTAATGAATTTTTCCAACTTAAAACTTCTGAAATTAGAATTTTCTTTCCAAATTAACTCTGAACTTTCCGAAATTCAATTTCGACCACACTTCCAAGTCATAATACCTGAAGTGAAGCTACTCAAGGCCTCAAACTGCTGAACGACGTGCTAGAGCTCAAAACGACCGGTCGAGTCGTTACATTCTCCCCCACTTAAATATACGTTCGTCCTCGAACGTGCTAGGGACCGCTCCAGAGTTGTCCAAAATCACTGTTTAACACCTCGTGCACCTACCCGTGCCACCACAACCTAGTTGAGTCCATTAGTTCGAGCCAGACTGAAGATCTTCCCTTTCATTTAGTCAATAAGCCTTAGAACCAAATTCCAACCTCCGAATTTCTCTACAAGACTTGATTCTAACATTCGAACACCGTATCAATCACCACATACTGTACCAAAACAATGTGAACTCAATTATATGATTTATTCCCAATTCCATATCCAATTTCGTGGTCAAAATCCAAAAATACCAACTTCTAGGTTTTTCTACCAAACTCCCATAATATTTACTAATTTCCATGTTTAAATCCTTATAGAATCCATGTATTTAACTTACAATAAGTGGGAATAACTTACCTTGCCATAGATGATGAAAGTCTCCCCTTGAAGCTCTCCAAATATCGCCCAAACCAAGAGAGGAATGAGTTAAATGAGCAAAAATCATGATTGAGCAACATATATTCTGCCCAGGCATTTTCGCACCTGTGGGCGCCCCAGCCGCACCTGCGGCCCAAAGCTCGCACATGCAAGGGCGCTTCTGCGACCCTCCTCTGGCTTTTGCGCTTGTATGATCCCTTCCGCTTCTGCGGGGCCAGCCACACCTCTCCAACTTGCGGAGCCTCGTCACACCTATGGGCTCGCAGATGCAGAAATCCTTCTCGCACATGCGACCACAACCCAGCTCTCCCAGGACCTCTTCTGCAACCCCTTGGCCGCTTTTGCAATCTCGCACCTGCTACAAAAACTTTTGCAGGTGCGGTCGCACCAGACCTGGTGCATCTCAGCAGTTTCCCAAGTCCAAACTCGATCTGTTCCAATCTGATTTGCACCTGAGGCCCCCGGGACCTCGTCCAAACATAATAACACATCCCAAAACATGACACGAACTTAGTCGAAGCCCCGAACCATGTCAAACAACGTCAAAATTACGAATCGACGATCGAAACTTTCCTTTAAACTTCCAAACTTTGACGAACGCGTTTGATTCATATCAAAACATTCCGGAATGACGCCAAACTTTGCGCACAAGTCATAAATCATAATACGAACCTATTCCAAGGCTCAGAATCCTAAACTGACATCGATAACACCAAAGTCCACCTCAAACCAAACTTAGGAAATTCTAAAGCCTTCCAAATGCCAACTTTTCACAATAAGCGCTGAAATGCTCCCGGGTGATCCGATACTCAACCCGAACATACGCCCAAATTCAAAATCATCATACGAACCTATTGGAACCTTCAAATCCCGATTCCAAAGTCTTTTACTCAAAAGTCAAACCTTAGTTAATTTTCCAACTTAAAGCTTCCGAAATTAGAATTTTCTTTCCAAATTAACTCTGAACTTCCCGAAATTTAATTCTGATCACACGTCTAAGTCATAATACCTGAAGTAAAGCAACTCAAGGCCTCAAACCACTGAACGACGTGCTAGAGCTCAAAACGACCGGTCGGATCATTACATTCTCCCCCACTTAAACATACGTTAATCCTCGAACGTGCTAGGGACTGCTCCAGAGTTCTCCAAAATCACTGTTTAACACCTCGTGCACCTACCCGTGCCACTACAACCCAGTTGAGCCCATTAGTTCGAGACAGACTGAAGTTCTTCCCTTTCATTTAGTTAATAAGCCTTAAAACCAAATTCCAACCTCTGAATTTCTCTACAAGACATGATTCTAACATACAAACACCGTATCAATCACCACATACTGTACCAAAACATGATCATGCACCTATGCTGAAATCACACCATGCACCACATAAGTCGGTTGCCTATAATAACATCCTCCGACCACAATAGCTGGAATCTCACGAATCTGATGCCCGCAATACGCCACATGACGCATATAAGTCTTGTTCCAACTCTCGAAATACTGTCATGACGGCAAAGATGTGTAGAAACTAATAACCACTTGCTGAATCAACAATCCAAGAAGTCTCTCCTCCTGACAAGGACCATTACCTCATTCTTAACTGAATAACAATATTTGCTCTTTAATATACCCTACATAACTCTGATCGCACTGATCCCATGTCCGATAACCTCGTCTCACCCAGTACAAGCTGCTCAGGCAATTAGCCATCTCAGACACTGCCAACAATCTCATATGATGCCCACAATGCGCCCACAAGCAACAAACTCGAATGTGATACATAAAGAAAAATGAACTCTGGAAAAAGACTACCCAGTTCGTGTAACGAATAAAACGCCCGAATAGATGTTGTGAACCTACCTCAAGGATGAAAACAAGGCACACAAAATGAGTGTAAGGAACTATGCTCAATATCTCACTGTTGCGGCGTACAACCCGATCCAATGTGTCACCGTTGCGGCATGCAACCCGATCAAAACATGAAAATATTATGGCGTGCAACCTGATCCACAGAACATGCTTGTGGCGGCATGCTACCCGATCCAAACGATATACCCATAGGGGCGTGCCACCCGATCTGCACATAATAATCAAGAAGAAAACACACACATCAAGTCGTAACGCTTATACTTATGAAATGCCTGAATATCGACCACAAGCACGCCAAGTGCATAATACAAATCTTGGGGAGACAGGTAGCACCATACGCTACGAAACGCAAGCACAACTAAGGTGCAATAAATGTCTTGCATCTCGAGAGACATCCTGTCCATGTAACACCACAAACTACATGGGATCACAACACATGTGTGAATAATCAAGTTGTCTCATAACCCACATGGAACAATAGAGTATTACATGGAATAGCTGATGACGGGAATACAATCCAATGCCCGACGACTTCTTTGTAAGAAATGCTATGACGAATGAGAACATCCGACCTGACGTAGAGCACACATTCACATTAGACCCACCAACGGACCTCAAACTGATTCTGATCATACCATACTAGGCCAATAACCTTCCAAGGATCCATAATGGTCCTATTCATGACTACCACGAGCAGTCGTCCACTCCGGACCAAACTCCAACAGTTCATAACTAAAGGACTAGAGCGCCTTCCAGGCATAAACTATCACATTAGCGGCAGTACTAGAATCTCCATACTTGGTTTCAATCTCTAACACTCAACTGACTAATAGGTCACACTTATACAATCTCCCAGTGGGGTACGCTCCCACGACCTTCCGCACTAGGTAGCAAAGTCTGCACCTCCATACCACCAACCGTACTAATCTGTAAAGTAATTCAAGAACCCGCAAATCAATACACAATGCTCCTTCCACAGAACACCATTCCCAGGCGACACTAGGATAATGTCAGCTTACTCTGAACATCTAAATTCTTCCCAGCTCATCCGAGCTCGTGACATTTTTGTCAACACCGAACAACAACCTTAATCCTCAACTTCCAATTCCCATGCCGCTCACTGCACCTATTATGCCGCTACGCGAGAATACAAGAATTCATCATAACCCCTGAACTACTAGTAGAATAAACACTCCATTGGCTAGAAACCTTTCTCTTAGCTTATTTCATAAGAACTAATGCAACACGTAACTGAATTCTCAAACCGCAAAAAATACAAACCTCAAGTCATGATCTAAATCGTCATAACTCTTCCGGGATCCATTTATACATAACAAGGCCATTAGAATCAAATACCTACCAAATCAATCAAATCATGGTGGCTGTCAAGCCCGCACGTACAACAACCACCAACTTGTATAACTTACGTGCCGAAGGAACTGATCATTGCTAGAATCATGTTGATTCAAACCATTACTAATTGACCGCACTTCTTTCAATTTACTCTTGACTTGCCTTAGAAATAATAATAGCTCCATTCGAGAACATAACGAAACTCAACAACACTCCTCCTGAGTGACCCAATTCATGAGACCACATCGTCTCAATACCCATGAACCGTCTCGTACCTTCCTCAGGCGTACAATAGTATCTCCAACTGGTACACCCATTCTGAAAGACCTTCAGCGAATCCGAAGCTATTTCTCCCTTTCCTCTAATACTTCCTCGCAGGCCCAATGATAACATAGACACTCCAAGCCCCCCTTTCATAATCCTCCGCAACAACTCGATCCTTAGCCACACAACAGACCCGAAATCCTTATGCACTTCTCTTTAATTCTTGAACCCACTAGGACTGTTGTCGATAGTCACCCACTCTGACCTGGTCCCGAATATAATCAACTCCAATGCTCTACTAGCACGTGAACACCCTCTCAAAGAAGAAACCGGATGAACTCTTTTCTTTGTACATCACACCCACAAAAGCATAAACTCTAAGTCTTCCCAAAAACCTGAACATGAATCGATAAAGCCAAATATAGCGCACATCCATCAAGTTCTTTGCCCGAATTACCCCTAATATTTTTATTCCTCAGTCATAATAACCCACCAATACACAGATAACAAGAAACCGCACAAGCAGACAACCACGTGATCCAATCGTAGACAGTTGACTCCCCCACTTAGCTTTAAGCTACCATCACATAATGTAGAACCCATAATGATTCCTCCTTCTCTATTACCATGACCTCGCACCATCTACTCGCCAAACTTCTCGTAGTCCCTTATTAAACTCTCCATGAACATTCCGAATTATCAGTCACAATCGCATATTCGACCTTCTACCGGGTAGTAAGTAGAATTCTTCGTAGAAACTTCATCAAAATCACACAACCGCCTGACTTGTCCACAGGAGATAGCCCACCTATGGAATTCCACACTGACATCTCCCAACGACCCTACACTGGGTACAACTACCACGAAATTAGTAAACTCTTCTGAGCCCATGCTCACCCACCAGCTGTAAAAGTCTGTTCATCCCCCATTGACATCAACTGACAGTCCGACAATACATTTCCAAACTCGAAGTCACGTTGCGTCCGAAACAATAATCAAATCTTCACACCCTCTTTCATTTCAAGCAAACTCCTTTCTTCCATATCCAATCTCCCTCGGTATAGTAGCCACCATCCCAAATAAAATTCGTAGACCAAATCACCTTCCATCACGATTCCCAAATTGCCCTAGACTTTCTCAAATCACGTGGCTATCCTACCAAAGAATCTATAAGCTACTTTGCGACTCCCACTTCGGTCAAACCATCTCCTTTAAGCAACTTCTCGACCTCTGCTTCTCATACTTGACCTACTAGTAATTCAACCACAGCGAGACACCTCCCGCCATGTCCCTCCTCATACTTCGCTGTCCAAATGTTGCCTCAATTCAAATCCATACCTGTAGCACCGGAACTAATGAATTGCTATCAACTCTAAACCTCCTAGAAGATCACCTTTTTCGAGCCATCAACATTAGAAATACCAATTCAATTCTGAACTGCTAAACACCGCTATCTCTAACAACCGCTCCTCAGGTACCATTTCGCAATACCTTGCCCTGAAGACAAATCAAAAAAGGCCATAACACCGGGGAACCCTAATGTGTTTGAACAAGGACGATGACACCACATCACAAATGAGAATTCCACCACGCTCAAAAATATCAAGCCTCGTTACTTCATCAACCAAACCTAGACATCTAAAGACCAATTGCCTTTCTTTTACTGGAATTAAATATTGAACCTCTAAATCATGCACTGAGAAATCCTCCTTTTGAGTCATTCACCGCCGCGATCCATAAATAAGCACCCTACCATCACACTAGCACTGTGCGATAACAATGCATGAACGTCATAATAACCCATGCATAGCTTCAAAGCCATCGGTAATACAGCTACTGAGCTGAAATGACAGGATATCCTTCCACAAGGCGAAGATAATAGCCCACTCGAACACACATGGAAAACATCTTGCACCGCGTTTGCAGTACCACTACAACTCCTCGACGCCCAATTGATAACAAGCACCCCACGTCGCGTAAGATTGAGTTGGAAGGAAATAAAGGCACAAGCCTCAAAAGAATCAAATCGCACGATGAGGAATCAAGAAGGGAAGTGCTCCTAACAGCCCCATAGCCTCTCGAAGATAAGTACAGACGTCTCTGTACCGATCCGCAAGACTCTACTAGACTTGCTCATGACTCGTGAGACCTAAGTGAACCTAATGCTTTGATACCAAGGTGTCACGACCCAAAATCCACTATAGGTCGTGATGGCGCCTAACACCGATATCAGGCAAGCCAACGGTAATTTATCAATTTAATTACTCATTTTACTACTTTCAAAATAATAGAATTTAATAATGAAAAAGATATACATTTCTAAATCCACGTGAAAGTACAATTTTATAGTTTTTGAAAGAAATAAAAGGCAATAATAATATACGAAACTGTGAGCATCAACTAGTATAACCCCAAAATCTGGTGTCACAAGTGCATGAGCATTTTCTAAGGAGTACAATAATAATACAACATCTATCCAGAATGTAAATAAGACAGGATAAAATGAATATTATGATGAAGACTCGATGGACTGCGATGCGTAGCTTGGAATGCAGATCATATAAAGTCCCCTCTACAGGTGCGCCTACACGCCAAGATGATCACCAAATGAACCTGTCAGATCCTGCACATTTAGTGCAGAAGTGCAGCATGAATACGTAAATCAACGCGTACCCAGTAAGTATCTAACCTAACCCCGAAGACGTAGTGACGAGGGATCGACATCGACACTTACTAGAGGTCCAATGAAGCAATATAATGAATCATAAGCAGATGTGAAGCACAGAGCAATAATGGGCTAATTCCGTAAGTTACATAATCTTACAAATATTTCTTTTAAAGTATGAATTTCTCAGTCTTATATTCTACCGTAACAGCTCAGAAAATGTCAAGTGCCAATATCAAATAAATAAGGAGTACCATATAAAATGATGGGCATCAGTGGAAAGATAATCTCGTGAATATTCGGACTACGAGCGATATAACGCACGATTCTGCCTAAGTCATTCGGTCCGATCCAGAATAATGTGTACATTGCCGAGGGTCGAGCGGCACGAACCATAGAAGTATCTATTATAGTGCCAAGGCGTTCGGCCCGCTCCACAAGAAAGGAAGGAAATTACCAAATCACGGGGTACGTATTTACAATACAGTACATGGGCACAATAATAAATGTACCCCTTTACATTTATCAAATATCTTGGCAACAACTCAAGGTGATAAAGCTCGGCCTAGTATATTTATATGTTTCTAAATCAATTTCAGTTAAAAATTTCAATTAATTAAACTAGTAAATAAGTACAAACAATTTAAACATTATATGATAAGGTCCTAAGTCTACCCGGACATAATCATGTTTTAGCTACATACGGTCTCTCGTCACCTCGTGCGTACATAGCACCCACAACTAGTTGCACATAATAATAAATATCACCTAGGGGTAGTTTCTCCCTCACAAGGTTAGACAGGAGACTTACCTCGCTCCGAAATTCCATAATCGGCTCCAACGCCACTCTAACTCTTCAATTTAAGGCCAAGCGATCCGAAACTAGTCAAACAAATGTGCAACCAATACAATATACTCCAATACTCGTAATAAATCGATTTAAACAAATTCCTAACTCTGCTCGAAAAGTCGATAAAGTCATCCCTCGAGCCCATGTGCCGGGATTCCGAAATTTGTTTGAAGATAAACATTATCCATAACAATACGAACTCAATTATATGATTTATTTCCAATTCCATATACATTTTCATGGTCAAAATTCAAAAATACTAAATTCTAGGTTTTTCTACCAAACTCCCACAATTTTTAATAATTTCCATATTTAAATCCTTATAGAATCCATGTATTTAACTTACAATAGGTGGGAATAACTTACCTTGCCATAGATGATGAAAGTCTCCCCTTGAAGCTCTCCAAAAATCGCCCAAACCAAGAGAGAAATGAGTGAAATGAGCAAATATTCCGATTGAGTAACATATATTCTGCCTAGGCGTTTTCGCACCTGCGGGCACCTCAGCCGCACCTGCGGTTACGCTTCTACAAAAAAATGTCCGCTCCTGCGGAAGTCACTTAGGCCCCGACCAGCCGCACTTGCGAGGGCGCTTCTGCAGCCCTCCTCTAGCTTCTGCGCTTCCGCGCCTGCGTGATCCCTTCCGCTTTTGCGGGGCCAGCCACACCTCTCCAACTCCGCATCTGCGGAGCCTCGTCGTACTTGCGGGCTTGCAGATGCAAAAATCCTTCTCGCACCTGCGACCACAACCCATCTCTCCCAGGACCGCTTCTGCGACCCCTTGGTCACTTTGCGGTCTCACACCTGCGACCAAATCTTTCGCAGGTGCAGTCGCACCAGACCTGGTGCATCTCAGCAGTTTCCCAAGTCCAAACTCGATTCGTTCCAATCCGATTTGCACCAGAGGCCCCCGGGACCCCGTACACACAAGCCAACACATCCCAAAATACGACACGGACTTAGTCGAAGCCTCGAACCACGTCAAACAACATCAAAATTATGAATCGATGATCGAAACTTCCTTTAAACTTTTAAACTTCCAAACTTCGACGAACGCATCTGATTCATATCAAAATATTCCGGAATGACGCCAAACTTTGCGCACAAGTCATAAATTACAATACGAACCTATTTCAAGGCTCTGAATCCCAAGCGGACATCGACAACACCAAAGTCCACCTCAAACTAAACTTAAAAAATTCTAAAGTCTTCCAAATGCCAACTTTCCACAATAAGCGTAGAAATACTCTCGGGTAATCCGATACTCAACCCGAACATACACCCAAGTTCGAAATCATCATACGAACCTATTAAAATCTTCAAATCCCGATTCTGAAGTCATTTACTCAAAAGTCAAACCTTAGTCAATTTTTCCAACTTAAAGCTTCCGAAATTAGAATCTTTTTTCCAAATCAACTCCGAACTTCCCGAAATTCAATTCCGACTACATGTCCAAGTCATAATACCTAAAGTGAAGCTACTAAAAGCCTCAAACCGCTGACGCGCTAGAGCTCAAAATGATCGGTCGGATCGTTACAACTATGGTACTATATGCTTTAAAATGTATACAAAGTAAGGTAGTCACAATTTGAATTTTTTGCAAACGTTAATTTAGTTATGCATGTAAGTTGTAACCGACTACTCACCAAGACATTTGGCCAAAAGGGTCGCCAACGAATTTCCAAATGTTAGTATATTAGCATTTTAATATTAATATAAAATATGCCATGATTTTTCTTAATTACCTGTGATCTTGATAATGGCCATAACTCTGATGTAAAAAAATGGCCATAACTCTTTTGTAACTCTTCTCCCATGTTCTATCACTAATTACACATTACTTCATTCATTATCCCATGTTCTTCATGATTCATAGCTTATTACCCCACTTTTTTTTAATTTAATTTAAGGAAGAATTCCTACACGTATAAATAAGAGTCTTTCTTTCATAACATGGTGTGTAAAAAAACTTGTAGAGTACTTAATAAGTGAGAATAAAATTGTGAAAAAAAAGAAGAAGAGAGTTTTATTTTTGTTGAAGAAAGGTATTCATCTAGTTGGAGGCTTTGACTAAACAACTTGTCCAGAGTTTGTTCGAGTCATACGATGTGATCAGACTGTTATATCCTAGTGGAGACAAGTCAAGAGGATTACGGCTGGACTAGTGAAGACTTTGTCGCAGTGGGCTTGAATCTTCTTAAAGAGAGCGAGATATCCACGCCTCAGCCTGAAGATATTTTATTTTCTTCATTTTATTTTTCAACTGTAGTTATATTTTCACCAACAATTTTGAGGAGATTCAAATGGCTACAGTTGAAAAATTCGTTAATATCAAGGTGGGAGATCTCAACAAGCTATTTTGTTTCAACATACTCATTTCAAGAGAAGAGATGGAAGGGTAAAGGACTTATTTATTTAAGTCTACTCAATATTTCTTACGCTTTAGCTGAGAAGAATCCAAGCAAAGTGGATAACTCCTCCATGAATGATGATGAGTTAATTGCCCTTCAAGAGAAAATTAAAAAATACAATAATACTTCATACAAGTGCTGGTATTATCTTCTTAATTGTCTATCTGGTAATTTTTATGATTATTATGATAGAACTTATTCTACTGCAAAGAAAACTTGGAAAGCATTGCTGAGTAAGTATGATACTGAGGAGGTAGGTGCAAAAAAATAAGCTGCTAGTAGATTTTTTTTGTTTTCAAATGGTTGACAACAAATCTGTAGTAGATCAAGCTCAAGACTTCATAATGATTGTTGGAGAGCGTAGGTCCGAGCATATTTAAATTGGAGACAACCTTATTGTTTGTGGCATAATAGATAAACTTTCACCTTCATGGAAGTAATTTCAAACAACTATGCGTCACAAACAAAAGAAAATTTCACTTGAGATGTTGATAATGCAAATTCGCACGAAAGAAGAGGCAAGAGGCCAAGATGCACTTATGCAATTGGAAGAGGGCACTCTACAATCCGACACTACAAAGGTAAATTTAATCACTTCAAATGATGTTAGTACTCCTGAAACTTACAAAAATACTTCTTTGAAGCCGAAGAAGAAAACTTTTAAGAAAAATTATGGTAGACCTCCCAAGAAGAATAATGGTGCAAACAACCAAACACAGAATCAACAAGTTCAAATTGCGAGACCATGCTTTGTATGTGGCAAGAGTGGGCATATTGCTCGATTTTGTAAATTTCATAAACGTGATATATTATAGGGTTCAAATGAAACAGACTCAAGATTAAGTGTCATAGTGAGAGGGGAGGACAAGTTTCTGCCTTAGGAAAACTACAAGTTAAAGATCACTTTGTTAGCTGTTTTATAGGATTCTACGTCGGCCTAAATTCTACACCCCTAATATATATGCACATCATTTTTATTACTTTAATGTTTCTCTACTACTTGAAAAGAATGAAAGGAAAAAGAGAGCTGCTCCAACACTAGTTCATCTAATGCATAGAAAAATCACTTGCAACAAGTTTTAGAACTGCTTGAGGAATAAAAACCTCCTCCCAGAATTTCTCATCAATCTCAATATCGTTGTCAGTCCTTCACTTCATTCCAAAGATCTTGTTTTATCGGATTAGTAAAAACCCTACTCCATGCATGCATAAAACTAACTGCAATATTTTATTATAGAAGAAGCAGAAATCATCTAACACTTGTCAGAGAATAAATCAAAAATAGGATATCCAACAAGCAAAAACAAAGAAAACTTAAGAACAAGAAGTCGGAGAAGAAACCAAAAGATGATCAAAGAAAAAGTAAATATGAATGGAAAATAATGGAGAAGGGGCAAATATTATACGTAGACCTACCAAGTAGATAATTAGAGTAGAAACAAAAGCCAACAACACAAGTGAAATATTCGACTATGGTAATCGTAATTCCAATCCAGAAGTCACAATAAAAAATCACCACACCCACTATATTAACCCTCTCACCAACCCATAACTCAATAAACAGTTCTTAAAAACAAATCTCAAAAAAAAAACTAAATTGAGAGAGAAATTAAGAGGCGATATAAGAGACATTAACGGTGAAATGAGAGACTGAAGAATCTCTTTTGTTCGAAAGTCTTCTTTAGTTTTTTTTTTATTACCTTTTCTCTTTTCTTTTTTTTCCAATTGGTTTTTATTTTTAAATTGATTTGACTTAAAAATAATTTATTTTGTCTAGGTGGACATCACATAAAATTAATTTTTAATGTGGACGTGATTCTGAACACTCAAGTGAGGTCTAACTCGTAGGTAGGGAGGGTTCAAGGCTTTCAATATACCAATAATTAGAACAAGAACTAGTTCAGGCGTGCACCTGCAAAAAAATGCCAACTTTGGGGGTCTTGAGGTACTCTACCGATAAACTAAATATTGATGAAGATTTAACAACATGGGAGGTGTGGAAGGCGTTGTTACACTTTACGCGCATTAACGTTGAACTCCTAATACCGTTTTGGCATGTGGACTGTAAAGGAAAAATAGTTCACGTCATCTATATCTATATATAAATATAAAGCTGGTAATTGGCAAGATGATATGGCATCACTATATGACAAGCATTCCTATTTATCTTTTTTCTGTTTTTTTTTTTTGCATTTTTTCATTCATCACCAAAGTAACAGTTAGTGAGTATCTTATAATTACTAATCCATATAATAAACAATTATAGGCATCAACATTTCAGCTTTCACCTTCCAAGCCGTTATCTTTTGTGCATTAAACAATACTAATCAAATTTCTGTCACCAACAATTCTTTTATCCCTATAAATTCACAACCCCTAACCTCAATCATTCTCATTTGAATTTTCTTCATTTCTATAGTTATACGTAGGTGGTAGACTCATCGCCAGTCAATGTTGTTCTGTCAAATTAGTGATGGCTAAGTAGCATTCCTATATTCTCAAGGCAATCTTGATTAATACCGATGTTGTCGTTAAACTTCCGCTCAGGAGTTTACACAAAAAGGCAGTCTCATTTGTTTGTTTGGAATTCTAGGAGCTTTTTTGCTGTAATTGATTTTGTAATTAAGATTTATTATTCTTTTTGCAATATATATTTTTATGGTAATGTAAAAGGTTATTAATGTTAAAAGTAGTTAGATCCTCCTCTTCTATTTGTCTAATGCACTTTCATTATCCTATATGTAAATATAGTTGTGACACTATATTTTCCATTCTTTTCTTTTTCTATTTCTTTCTTTGTGCCCTTTATCTTATAGTTTTATTATAATTTTTATTTGAGAGAAGTAGAAAAATTGTCAACCTTATGAAACAAAAGTGTCAACAATTCATATTAAAAAACAAAATACTAAGAAACAAAACTTAGAGGAAGAGGAAAGAAGTGGACATCATCTCATGTTTACATCCCCCATAGTTTCACATTATTATGTTCTTTCTCTTTTTCGATGGTTTTTTATTTTCTCTTTTCTTATTCAAGTTTACGTATACTAATTCAAATGATTGATACCAATATATACCCATACATATGCGCACTATATTAAAGCCCTCTCCATTTTTGCTATAACTCCTTCCATCTTTGACTTTCTTAAATACTACTTGTAGCTGGAAATTCCCTCGTCTTGTAATATCCATTAACCAAAAAAAAAGACTTAACCCCTCAGTTGTACACTTTTTGCATAATTAGCCACGCACCATGCAGATATCTAAGCAACTCATATAAATGTCATACAATGTAAGTTAAGTTGCCTAGCAAGAGTAGAAAATCATGAAATAATGGAAGATTTTATCAAGAATAAATGGATAATAACTTAAAACAGTTAGGAAAACCATGAAATACTTAATTAAAGTACTCGCATTTTTAGTCCGAATATAAATTGGTACATATAGAGAGGTCTGGAGAAGTGTGGACTGCATTTAAAGACCTCGGAAAAGCATTCATCACCAATTAGAAAGAGCTCAAAAAGGCTTTTGTTAGATTGGAGAGTACAAGCAGGTTGATTCCATTGTTACATTCTAGCATATTTGGATGGCATGGTGAAAGATAGAATCAATAGAGTTTTAATTATACGATTTAAACATTCTTGAGCTGGTACCGTTAGTCTCCATCTTGATGAACAGTAAACACCTTAATGGTTGTCCGATGTTCAAAAGCTAGTGATCCATCCGCGGCATACCTAGCCAGAGACAGTTTATAGTGTGAACTTTTTCCTCCTGATATTGGAAAAAGAAAAGTTATTCAAACCTGCAATTAGGATGATCCTGCTAGTGAAAATTTAGACACTATAATACATGTCAAAGTTCAGCGAGACAAAAGGAACTAAAACAAAAGTACAGTAATTTTAACCAACCAACAGAAGAAAGAAGAAAAAAGATCCTTCTCCTGATTTAGCTCCAAAGAATTTGTTATTGCACTCGAGAACAACTTTAGCACACCATTTCCTTTCAACTTGTTCCAAATAAAAGAAGACTTGCCATTATTTCCAGGATGGCTAATTATGCAAAACGGCAAGCAGAATGGCAGTTGACAAATTGTGTTTTCAAGAATATTGACGACCCAGGTTAGTTTCATGCATCCTATACCATTTTTATTTCCCCATAATGCACAAAAACATGACCAGAACAGTAGTGCCGGTTGTCAATCCGGATGCAAAACAACTACACATCCAACTCTCTGCAGATACGATGATTACAAACAAAATGGGCAACTGGCTATTGAGTATTGACAAAAACGGAAAGGATTGATAAACCAAACATTACTTACATGGCATTTGACAGGAAAAATGTTTATCCACTTGCTTAAGAATATGGCTTGACACCAAGTAGTGGCTCCATACTGGACAACTGATGTTGCAGAAAATTGTACACTGATTCAGTTGTCATGGCAGCAATTCGAGTAACAAGACCTATTCCCTGCAAGTGAAAATCTCTGATGAAGGGAATGTAACGTGCCATCTTCATCTGGTTCTTTAGCGTAGCATGGAAGTGAATTCTGGTGGCACTTTAAAATGGTCAAATGAATTCTGGTGACTAAAACAGCTCAATACAACAAAATTGTGAGAAGTGAGAAACTTAATATTTTATGTTCCCTACAGAAAATAATGGAGTAGCAATTAAAGGTTAAATAGGGCGGATATTTTGAAGTCTGGAGACCAACTTGGAGAGGGGCCAAAAAGTGAGGAAAAAGAAAAGAGGAAAAGAAAGCAACACTTGCACAACCCGAATTGAAACGTCCTGGGGTTGATTTTGTTCTTAAAGCAATTAACAGATAAAGATATCTGCTTAAAACGTATTAAGTATGCTACATTAATTGAACAAAAAAAAGGATTGGTCTTATCTGCTCAAAGACTAACTGTATATGCTCAAACACTGGTACCTGAAATTCACAGGCAACTAGAGAAATGGAGTAGGTGTCGGTGGGTGATACCTTTGGACCAAATATGCTGCAGGAAGCAACAAAACATGGTTTGGTCAAGCAGTGATCATTATGTTTATTACTGTACTGTCTTGAACCAATTGTAGGCATGTGTAAACTCTGAGACATTATTTTCTTTACATCTTCCTGGATTTGGTTTTGAATAAGCTTCAACTTTGGCCTGCAAACAAGCAACAAAAAATGGATAGGTCTATGCAACTTCCTTCCTTTTCATTCAAGAAAGAGAAATGTGGACTTAAAACGTAAAAATTGCACAAGAAACAAGAAAAAGAATGACAGCAGGGGAGTAAAGAATTTTTTAAGTACACGGTGAGCAACCCATACATACCCCAATAGTATCACCATTGCGATCACTTGATAGTCCTGCATACGTTCAGCAATACCTGCATGTGTTCCTTGTTCTAACAATATCTGATTAAAAGTAAAACAGTTAGCGGCTGCAGCTTACAACGAAAAATCATGATCTTCAGACGAGTCACTCTGAATATCTAAGTTGAAATAGAAAATCAGCAATAGGTATGTGAGGGAGATCCCCTATTCGAAAAAGGAGCAATCATGGATGTGCAATGGACCAAGTGATAATTCTAAGACCCTTTTGGAGATGGAGAGGGAACACCATGACTCATGCTCAAAATGAAGATTAGGTTCTGTGTTATTGAGATACAAAGAGGAAGTAGAAAGCAGACATTAGGGGTCCAGCTAAGAGGCAGGAAAGCATCAAGGGCGGAGACACTGGGATCAAAACTGAAAACTTTCTGGACTAAATCTAGTAGAGTAGTTGGAGAACAAAGAAGAGAAATGGTAAATCATTTTTATGACTCATTTCCAGAAATACTAATGTGCACCTCATACACCTATTAGTTACGAGCGGCTAGCTACTACATGGGTTGAAGGTTGAACAAGATGGAACTGGCCAGTATATAGTTACAAAACAGCCTTAATCAGATGTAAGGCAGATATAGCTAATTCCTTATAATTATTCAAAAGTTGTTACTACAATTCATTCTCACTCTATTTCTTCTCTTTGGCTCTTGAGGATTGACAATCATTTGAATACTATGGTTCATTACCATTTTCATTTCAGGTTGTATCAAGCATAATAAGGAAAGGCAGAGGATGACTTGCCATTTCAATTGGAAAAATCTTCTTCTAGATTTTCACATCATTTAGCAAAATGACCAGATGAGGCAAAATGAAGACAAAATACCAGAAGCTCAAGAGGACCACTGAAAATTTCACAGCAATAGAGAAGACCAAAGTGCAGTATTAATTAAGAGACCAGTAAGAAGAGAACAGGAGCTGATAAAGCTTAGCACAAGGGAGAGAATTTTCCTCATAAACTTTTTCTTTTACATGGTTAAAAATGTTTAGCTGCTTTTTTCTTTGTATTTAAGGGTTTCCTGTTATCAATTAATGATACCATGATCTTTTGATTTTGTGTTCCTCATTATGTCAGTACTGAACATATTAGATTGCGCAGGGTTACAACTATCCAGGGGTCAGCTACAAGGAAAATCCGCTCCTTGTTGACACTTATAATCTAGATCATGTTAAGATTGCTAGTCAGAGCAAGTTACGCAAGAGAGGAGTCAAGTTAAAGAGAAAAAACAACAATAAACTCTTAATTTGACATGCAGGCAATAAAAGAATTACTTGACAGGTTAAAGGCAAAAACCGTATAGTATTTTTAAATTTCAATTAGCCTGAAGGGAAAACTCATACTTATGTGACTATCATCTAGATTTCTTGCTATGGAAAGAGCAGACTGAAAAACAGCTGATACAGCTTTGCTTTATTAAAGAATTTATGCTATTTGCATACATTAAGTAAAAACTTCCAGACTGATAAAAGGAAGAAGCTTACTGTATCAAGAAATAAAGGCTCATCACCATTATGAAAGATGTGATTCGTGCTCTTATAAAGATCAAAATCCCATTTTTCTCCTCTTTCATGACGGCCACTAGTTATCCAGTCAACAAGAAGCAAACTTGAGTCAGAGACAACTTTGAACACTTGCCTTTGAGAATATTTTGCTGTGGAGAAACAGGTTACTGGATCTGGAATTACAGCCAAAAAGGCATTGCTTCCTATTCTTGCCTACTGCATGGCATAAACAGCCACTTTTACTAAGAGTTCTAGCTAGGTATCAAATGAGACAGTTAAAATGAGCCCAAAGAAAAGAACAAATAACAAAAAGAAGATAATGATATGCTCTTTAGAACTTGCTACATGTTCTCCAACAAACCTCATTATCGGTCATCCGTTAACCAAAAAATAGAATTTAAGCTATATATTCTGTCTTGTTTTTAATTACTTGGAACTGGTGTTGAAGAATGTCAGGCGGATATCTTATTATATAATTTAGAGAAAACGATCACACCATAGTATCCTTTTCTTATGGCTGTAATTAGAAGTGGAAGCTGTTATGTATCCTTTTTTCATGTCTTTTCATTTATAAGTTTAACTATATCAACTTCTTAAAATACATAAGATTGTATCATACTTGAAGGATAGTTACCTCAAAACAATATATCATCTCGTAATATCTCCCTATTAACTAATACAAAATCTTTCAAACTCTAGGACTCCATTATCACACAATTTCAACCTCACCGTTCTGACACCAATTTCAGGTTCTCATTTTCCTTTTCTTTTCCTTTTTCTTCTCCTTCAGCTATCTCCTCCAAAACTTATCATTCGCTTACTTTTTCTGCATCATCAAGTTCAATAAAATAACTGTCAGTAAGACCTGATCTTATTTTTTGTATGCTTACAGTAGATTTTAGAATTTCTTGCCGTAGACAAGGACCAAACTTTTGGAATCGATCCACAATGCACTAAGAAGGTCTAAACATATAAAAGCACAAAGAACAATTTATAACACACTTCCTCATAATGGCATTACCTCCAACACTTGTTCAGAGCTCTTTGATCCCACGGCTTTGTACACCTGCAGCGGAAATTTTACTGTATCAATAAAACGTGTAACAAGCTCCAAAGCACCATGCTAAGAACATTTATGCATGAAGAAGTAATCAACCTATCTATTTACAAATAATCAAACTTCCAAAGACTTTAACCTTAGTAGAAGCTTGAGTGGTCAAAACAGTGGTGCAACCATCTCCCACCGTAATATCACATGCTATAGAATCTCCCTAGAAGCAAACATATACCGACGTTATATTAGCTTTAATCTATGTTACTCGGACTCTTCAAAAATATTGTTGGGTGCGTGTCTGATCCTCCAAATTTAGTGTATTTTTGGAGGATCCGACACGGGTACGGGATCACTTTTGGAGAGTCGGAGTAACATAGGCTTTAATCATATACAACGAATAAATAGTATTGAAATGTGTGATCATCTTATCTAAAAGCTTAAGTTGTTAGAGAGAGTACACATCCCCTTATTTTTCTTTGGCCAAAGTACGTGGAAATTCTTTTTGATAGTAGGTGGCATCGAGACTCTAGCTAAGGATTTTTGCTTGATACAGTGTTGAAATGTATGATTATTTCATCTAAAAACTTAAGTTGATAAAGAGAGCACAATATAATTTACTTATTTATGTGTTCAAGTTCAACAAAATAAAACCCAGAAAGTGAATCATCATAATGCTAGTAGGTGGCATCGAGACTCTAGCAAAGGATTTTTGCCTGCTCTGATACAGTGTTAAAATGTATGATTATTTCATCTAAAAGCTTAAGTTGATAAAGAGAGCACAATATAATTTAATTATTTATGTGTTCAACAAAATAAAACCCAGAAAGTGAATCATCATAATGCTAGTAAGAAAATCTTTTTTGTTTTTTTACAGCCACAATTTCCTAAGAACAAACTTACAATCCTGGGTTCTGGGACTGGGTAGGGGGGAGAAGAGTTGGGGAGCAGATGACTTACAGAGACAATTCCTCCACCATAAGTGATGGTGTAAATCCAAACAGCATCTGTTTCAGAAGAACCCACCTAAAACAGACCATGAAATTGAGAAGAACAAATCAAGATTATCACTTTCAACGACAAAAGCAACATTGTAATTGCAGATATAGTGCATATTGAGCTACATAGGTGCATTTCCACTAAATACCAAAAAGCTGAGCAATGATGTCTCAAGATAATGGTCGTTTGGTTTAAGGACTAGTTTTCGAATTATAATGCAGAAATTTGTTTATGCAGTGGAAAATAATGAGTGAACAATAATATAAGGATTTCCGTAATTGAAGGTCTTGAGATACTCTATTTATCCCACTATTACTAACACACTGATTCTTATCGTGTGTAAAATAATCGATAGATTTCCGTACAAGTTATACCAATAGTGTATCGCGTGTAAAATAATCCAGGATTAGTCAAGAAGAGCATAAGCTTAAAAAGAGAAGAAAGGGAGATGAAATGATTAACAGACCTTTCTGGGGATGATGAATTTGAGGGGATACTTTGAGAAGCACTTTGTAACTGTTGATTTTCCTCCTACTTTTTCCACTATCACCTTCCCTCTTTCCATCTCTTCTTTCCAACACTGCTCAACTTCAAATCAAAGTAGCTAAATTGGGAGAGGGTACTTTTTTTTTTTTTTGGGGAAGAAACAAATATAACTTTCTACTTTAATATATTATTCATATATGCATTTATAATATCGAGACATATCTATCATTACTGTTAACCAAATTTTTTATTGTTCGTATATACCGTTATAATATCGAGACATATCTACCTTTACCGTTAACCAATTTTTTTAAAAATATCCTTTACCTAACGGAAAGCTACCAAATTAATAAAATAATCATTTAAAAAAAATTATTAACCCATAACCCGTTAAACCCATCATTTAAAAATTTGAAACCTAAATTTGTGAGACGGCTTAATACATTTTATTTATTTAGAGAGAGACGAGAATGATGGTGGAAGTAGAATTAGTAAGAACTTATATTTTTGGTTACTAGTTGTTCATGGTGGCATTAGGATGTCATGTTATCATTTTTATTTTTTATTTTTTTGTGGTTATAACATGGCATCCCTTTGTCTAATGTAATGTACACTTGACACTTAGTTTGTATGTTGGTAACAACTGATATATACTTTAATAATACTTGTGTTTGGTTAATACATGAAGTTAGTGTACTTAGGTTGTTAAGTTGCTTTCCAACTTGTTGGTGTACTTTCTTTCATTCTTGATGAATTTCTTAGAGTGTAGTTTGATATTAAATTGAATCTCCTCTAATTTTTTTCTAATTTTTGTTCACTATAAGTTCAGTTGTTACTAAGAATTATGAGTATCACATCCCATATAACTTGGAATCTAACTTTGGTTCTTAAGTCATGATTTGGCGATAACTATTTATTGCCCAAATGCTTAAAGCAGAATAAGAAAATCATGGTGCATGAATACTCATCAACAAAGTCTCATTGTCGGAGGAAGAAATACTTTGGTAGTTGCCTTAAGACTTTAGAACTGTTAACCTAATAAGATGTTATAAACATTCAAGTATTGGTGGAAAGAAAATCATGATGAATACTCGGTACAGTTCGATATGGTGGAAAAAACAAAAAGACAAGCTAGAAGAAAAAAAGAAAATTGGAAAAGGTAGAATATAATAAACATACAATAAGGATATTAAAAGAATCGGGACTCAATATATAAATGAATATATGGTTGTCGGTATTTTTATGCCTTTCACTTCTTGAGTTCAACAAGTAACTACGAAGCAGATGACTAATATATGAGAAAGAAGTGCAGTAAATGAAAGGGGTTTAACAGGTTATTAATGGGTTTTTAAAAAAAGGTACTTTTTTTAATTTAGTGGCTTTCTGTTAGGTGAAGGGTATTTTTAAAAAGTTTGGCTAACGGTAAGGGTAGATATGTCCCGATAGTATAACGGAGGGTAGATGTGAACAATATACCAAAATAGAGGGGTATATTTGGCCCTTTTCCCTTTTCTTTTTGAGTGCCCCTCCCCCCCCCCCCCAATTGTTTTGTTTAGGAAAGGAAAGCAAATGATTGATATTTTAATATATATCCAGTTCAACCCCCTATGATTTGTATAAATTGAAAAAATTAGGGATATGTCCACGTCCTACATAGACCTTCTTCTTTTTTCCGCTAAATCAGATGTTGATATTAAACAACTAAATAACGTGAGAGTTATAGTTATTATAAGTTGGGACTGTTCGAGCAGATAAGTCTCTGGAACAGTCTTTATTGAAAGTGAGTAACACAAAGGGGGGGATAAGTGGTGTAAGGGCTGCCATGGTTGCCTGCCATCAGAGGGGATGAGGTTCAATCCATGCTTAGCCAAAACACTACTATAGTATTTGCTTCACGGTAGATATGCCTAAGTTCTACTCGACCCAGTTCCAGTATGAGTGACCTGTAATCAGAAAGAATGTGTGAGTGGAGCTCATTTCTATGTTCGACCATAGTGCATAATATCTGTGAATCAGTCTCTATTTGAAGGGGAGATAAATTTAATTCCTTAGCTAACTGTAAACTAAGCAAAAGTGCTACTAGTTCAAATTCAGTTATTAGGTTGGTCGTAAATCCGCGAATCCATTGACTGTTATGATTATGAAAAATCCTTGTGGCACCAACTTTTAGGGCAGCTGGATAAAAGACATTATCGGTGCTAAGTTTAAAAAGGTATTCAAGCGGAGGTTCCATTTGATATAAAGACTGCAAGTGGAAGCTGTAGGATGATGAGGCATTAAGAGAAAGTGAAGTTCTATAAGATGGTACATAATATTATTAACAAACACCTGATTGTGAAGGTTGTTAAATTGATTATGATTCCGTGTGATCCAAATATGCCAAAGAATGAAAGGAACTATTAACATACCAGGAACCTGAATGTCTAGTAGATAAAGAGGTTTTGAGTATGCAACATTGATCGTGAAGCCAATCATTAAAGTTGGGAGCAGTAGTGTTAACATCGAAGAAAGTCCACAATGGTTTGGCATTGTCGCAGTCCCAAAACAAGTATTTTATGGTTTTCGAAGCACAAAGACACGATTGACAGTCGGGGTGAGGAAGAACATGTAAAGAGTAAAGGTAAGCAGCAGTAGAAAGTCGGTTTTGCAACACTAGCCGTAGGAATATTTTAAGTTTATTGGGTATATGTAGTTTCTAAATCTAGGAGATTGGGGCAACATCTATTACAGCAGGTTGGACTTCCTGGAGATGTAGTTGGTACGCTGATTTTGCGGAGAAAGTGTTGCTTTGATTGGGGAACTAGCAAAACGTACCAGAGCATGAGGAGTAAGGGTTGAAGTGCGTACTATGGATGAGGGTAGAGATAGTAGGAGGGAGAATAAAAGAAAGATTTTAAAATTGCCATTGATCATTCTGCAAAAGGTGGGACAATGTTAAGGTAGATTCAAATAGTTGTAAGGGACCCTGAATAAGACTCCTAGGTATGGAATTATTGGAAAGCCAAATATCATGCCAAAAGTTGATATCTGAACCCGATCCAATAGGCCACTTAGTTCCCTTGGTAGTAATGTGTAACCCTTGAGAAGGCTTTTCCAAATAAAATAGGTATTGGACTGAGGAGGAGTGTCAGGTGCGGTAGTCCGAGCCAGGCGGTATTTAGAAGAAAGAACTTTAATCTAAGGGGCATGGGGTTGTGGCAGAAGCGCCATGCTAAACCTGCAACTAGCGTCAAATTCTTGCTTTTTGTTTTTTGAATGCCCAGACCTCCTTTTTGACGTGATAAGGTTACATTATCCCACTTAACTAAATAAATTTTTCTTTTGTCAGGTGTAGTTTCCCAAAGAAAATTCCTTTGAATTTTGTCAATACTATTTATAATTTTGGTCGGCAAAATATTATTTTGCATCGCATATGTAGGAATGGAAGCAAGGACGGATTTGATCAAAGTGGTTCGGCAGGCAAGATTGAGAAACTTCGTTTTCTAGCCCTGAAGACGATTATTCATGCGGTCGAAGATATATTAGTAGCCTCGAATTTTAGGCTGGAAGTTTGTGATTGGAAGTCCTAAATATTGATCTACCGTAGTAGAGATACGCATATTGAGAATAGCTAATTGTGTAGATTGAGAAGTAATCGGAGAGAATATAACTTTGGATTTAGCATGGTTGATCTTCTGGCCTGCAAGAGAGCCAAATGGTGAAGCACACTATTAATTGTAGTAGAACTTTTGGCATTCGCTTTCGCGAATAAGATAAGATTATCAGCAAAGAGTAGATGGAATAGGGCATAGCCGTTACTAGATAGTTGATGGTGTCTCAAGTGTTATTAGTCATAGATAGAGTGATAATCCTAGTAAGGGTTTCCATACATATAATGAAGAGGCAGAGAGATAAAGGGTTACCTTGATGAATACCTCTAATCGGGGAGAAGAAAGAAGTCGGCTTTTCATTGACGATGATGGAAATAGAGGAGGAGGAGATACAATTCTTAATTATGGAGATCAAGGGTAAAGGAAATTTTAGACTAGAGAGATAGTAGTGAATAAAAGACCATTCTAAGCGGTCAAAAGCATTTTATAAGTCAATTTTGAGTAGCATAAGACTTCGGCGGCCTTTTCTAGTCTTAAAAGAGTGAACAACTGTCAAACCCCAACCTCAGAAGGTGCGACCGGTACACGATGCCCGAAGTCTCGTACGAACTAACATCCATACTTAGACCTTTCAACATGAAATCTGGGCCAATAAGTCCTCCAAGTATAATACCAAAATTTTAAAAAAACATTCACAACTAACTTTGGAAGAAACTTTAACATCTTATATATACATTGTCGTTTCCAATAGAGTCATAAGCATATTTACATATACACTGGACACCGGTCTACAAGCTTCTAAGAGTAATGTAATATACAACTTGGTCGGGACAGGGCCTCATTATACCCAAAATGATTGAAACATATACTTCAGTACCTATTGACTTCTGTGCAGCTACTCCAGAGAAGTAGAGTGCGATAACCAACAGCTGAAACGGGTACCCTACTGGGGAGGGGCGTCACCGGGTCTATCTTTATGTGTGGGCATGAACACATCACCCAAAAGAAAGGGGAGTCAGTACGAAAGATGTACTGGGTATGTAAGGTTGATAATGTATGTAAACCAAAAGCGTAACATAAGAGATATGTATACATAATTTCAAACTCGGTACCGAAGACAAGCCACAGGTGGCGTGCACTGCAATAACCATGAATAAAAAATGTATGCAAGTTTTGTAAAAATCAAGCCACTCATTGGGGCTATACATTAAATACATAATATAATATTATTCAACCGCTCTTTAGGGCGTATCATCTCATATCATGTTCGGCCACTCTTTGGGGCATATTATATCATATCATACCTGGCCTCGGAGAGGACTCGGTAAAGTCTTATATCTTTATCACATCGCACCTCGCCTCAGGAGGTCTTGGTTTTACCCGGCCTTAACAGGACTCGACATACCCGACCTCAACAGGACTCGGTCGTACCTGGTCTTAAGATATCTTGGTTGTACCCGGTCTTAATAGAACTTGGCGTATCCGGTCTTAAGAGTACTCGGTACTATCATATGATACATCATTTCGTACTCGGCCTCATGGAGGACACGGTCGTACCCGACCACAAAAAGGGCTCGGTAAATACTTCATTATCATATCTCATTATACCCAACTGATTTGTGGTTGCACAATATGTGCCATATCCGGAAGACTATACTCGATATATATATATATATATATATATATATATATAATGCAGATCAATTTCAAGAGATATCAAGATTAGAAAATGAGTTATGTTTCACAACCTCAAGATGTCATCCAGAAAAATCTCAAACCGGAAAGAAAATGCCAACGACAAAGAACATACAAGAACATGAACAATATTATCAAGAAAGGCTTAGAATAATTTAGTCTTACCACATATGAATTATTTAGAAAGAAGAGCTTACATCAAGACATGCCAAGAAAGGAAACTGCCTTACATACCTTTTTTGAAGAGGCTAACTACGCTTCCTGAATTCTTACGCTTCTATGGTGATTACCTCCACCTCCAAAGAGTTTCTAAAATCAGTATAACAAGAAGACACATGATATAGTGATGATCACAAGCTTCTTTACGTTAAATTATACTAGGTTCGCCTTTGATTTGGTCTTGAATCATTTGAGAGTTCTTACAAGGAGTTTGCGAGTATTTTGGATGAGCTTGAAGCTAGTGAGATTGCGTAGAATGAAAGAGAAAGAACATGCGCTACTTTTTATATCAAGTTTTAGATATTCACCACCCCAAGTGCCAAACAGGTCACCCGCACAGGCCATTATGCCCGGTGGGGCAGCTGGCAATCTAATGGAATGTGTAATCACCCTTTGTTCCCATAACATGTCACCGGCCGATTGGTTGCGCTGGAAGACAACTTTTCAATCTTCAACTTTATGTGTGGGGAAAAGTGTGGGGGGTAACATCATCCTCTTTTGGAACATTCGTCCGTGAATGTTGAAGCGCAATCAATCTTTTAGAATATCTCAATCATCCTCTGTGGTATCTTGAGTTATGCCTGTAATAGTAATCTCAACATTATCTCCTGCAGTTAGGGCTGCTTATCGGGCGGATCGGGCGGTTATTTACTCTTAACGGTTTTACTTATTGGTTATCGGCTTTTAAATGTATTAATCCACTAGCCACCCGATAAGATATCGGGCGAATTTGTATCAGTTTAGCTATTATCGGGCAGTTATCGGTTTAGTTTCAGTTGATTAAAACTTAACATACTTCAGCATAGTCAACATTTCTCATACATTCAACATTTCTCATACATATATATCAACTACATTCAAGTGTATGGTTATTGTCTCATACATAAAAATGTGGACTGCTTGGGGTATTAGAAGATTGGGACTGCTTGAGCATAAGAATGCATAGTGCTATTAGCACAACAGCCATAAGAATTTTACCAACAAAATTGCTCTTCTTCTATCTAGGCCTACAATTAACAAAGAAAGTTGATGTTTTAGTCCCTAAAAACAAGTATTGCTTGTAATACTGAAAGAAAATAAAAGACAACTGACCACATTGTCACACCACCAGCACAAAGTCACAAACATATCCAAGGACCAAAATTGAACTGTTTTACACTGGCATCAACTACCAATATAATACTTCAATGACTTAAACCAAACATAAGTAGTTCAATTGTAAGTATTTACATCATAATGAGTTCTACCCCAATACCATAAAAAACTGGCCAAGAAACAAATTGTAAATAACAAGCAAATTAGATATCTCTAGTATATTGTATGAACTTTAGAATATCTTCTCACCAAACTCATAGATAGGATAGTTTAGAATACTTTAGAATCAGATAACATGAGTGTTAACATGAGTGTCTGGTGATACTATAAAGTTTATAAACCTGCACTTATCATGATAGACAAAGCTATTACATATGCTTCACAAAGCTATAAACCTGCACTTATCATAATATTAGCTGTTACATATGTTTCACAGAGCTATAAGCCATAGGGAAGGAATATGAATGATTCACTTCCATAATTCGAATTATTACCATATATATTAACACTACACGTCAATTACGGAAGGGTCTTTTCCATCGCTAGCTAAATCTGAAGAAAGAAAATTAAAAAAATGAGTCATGCGATAAATATAAGCATATCCACAACATTTATATACAACAAATATAGTAACAAAATTATTACCTTGTTCAAGCTGCTCAATTTTATCAAGATCTTCCTCAACACAAACAGGTTATTTTAATTTTTCATTTTGAAGCCAATCTTGAAGACACACTAAAGTTTGCACCAATTTAGGAGTTAATGAACTCCTACATGAATCAAGAAGACGTCATCCCGTACTAAACGCACATTCAGATGCCACACTTGAAACCGGAACAGCTAATACATCACGAGCCATCTCCGCAAGAATAGAAAATCTAGCTGAGTTCAATTTCCACCAGAGAAGAACATCAAATTCTTTAGTGTCATCCTCAGTTTCTTCACCAAAATATTTATCTAACTCTGTTCTAGTATCCACACCTCCACTCCCACTTTTATATTTTTTTATATCTTGCATGAGTGATTCTAAAAGTCCTGTATTTTGGGTGCTTACTTGACTTCCAGAAAGCCGGAAAGTAGAAGTGTCCAATGAAGAACAATCTGAAGATGAATCAAGCACGACACCTTTTGAGCCGGACTTTACATACTCACTAAATAATGAAGTCATGTACTTCTTCACTTCTGCTTGTATAGTTTCCCCCGGATCTTGACCAAACATTTTTACAAGTGCATAGCCAATTGATTCGAGCTTGTAATGTGGATCCAAAATACATGAGATGAAAATTATATTGTTCATTTTCCCTGGATCACCCCAATACTTATCAAACTTTTCTTTCATCTTCTTTGCCATTTCACTTAAAGCTGTATCTTCATTTGCTATCAATTGCTTCAAATAAACAGCAACCGCACAAATTTCAAGAAAATGAATATTCGATGTAACATAACGTGATCCAGAAATTTTCAAAGTAAGAAGATAAAAGATTTCAAGAAACTTTGTAATTCTTTTTACATTTTCCCAATCACTACTCAAAAGTTCACCTGTAGAAATTCCAACTTCAATATAAGAATGCTCAAGATAATGTCTTAGGCCAATTTCACTAGAAGCATAATGTGAAAATGCACTTTCAAATTCAACAGCCCTACGCAACATCAAGTAGGTGGAATTCCACCTAGTTGGAACATCCAAGCATAATGTTTTTTTTACAATTTAGTTGTTCATCATCAAAACATTCTTGAAACCTCTTCAACCTCGCAGGAGATTGCCTAACATATCTCACTGCATGCCTAACACGTTCAATAGACACTGAAGATTCTTTTAAACCATCCTGGACCACAAGATTCATGATGTGAGCCATACATCTCACGTGAAGGTGATTACCGTTCATCAAATTAGTTCCCATTTTTGTTAATTGCTTAGACAATTCTTTTACTGTCACATCATTTGAGCTTGCATTATCAACGGTGACAGTGAAGATATTATTTATCCCCCACTCACGTAAGCACCTACAAATACCATTTGCCATATATTCGCCTTTATGACTAACAATAGGACAAAAATTAATTATTCTCTTATGCATATTCCATTCACTATCAATCCAATGAGAAGTGATACACATGTAATTGATTCTTTGTATAGAAGTCCAAGTATCTGTGGTAATACATACTCTTTGTTTCGTTTCTATAAAAGACCTCTTCAACTTTTGCTTTCTTCATTAAAAAGATCAAAACAATCCCTAGTTACAGTACTACGGGAAGGGATCCGAAAATAAGGTTGTACCACTTTCATAAAGTCTCTAAAATCTTCTTTCTCAACAAAGCTAAAAGGAAGTTTATCAACTATTACCATACGACATAACGCCTTCCTACACTCTTCTTGATCAAATTTCCAAGCAACAACAGCTACATCACCCCTCGAAACAGATTTAAAGCCTAAATTTGATTGTTTTTTATCAACAATAGCAGGGCGTTTAGGACACTTAAACATATGAGAAAGAAGTGTTGACGTACCGTCTTTGGTTTTAAAAGAATACTCAATAAAGCAATAGTCACATTTTGCCTTTGTAGTCCCTTCAGAAGTAATAATTTCTGTAAAATGATCCCACACAACAGACCTTTTTTCCTTTTTTTGGTTATATTTGACTCCGTTGTTTCAGCTTGACTTATTGCATTTGAATTAGAAGCCCCACTTTCACCCATCACCTTATGACTTTGTATATTTTCAGTCATGCTACAAATTAAGGAACTATCTGCAGAAAGACACAAGATCAAATTAATACAGAACAATAGTTAGTTTGAAAAAATTTAATTAAAGATTCTGCTAATAAGTAATGTAAAAGCTATCCCTATTTATCAACTCATATAGAAAAACTCCATTCTTTAACTGAATATCAACCAAATATTTATCAACTCAAATATTATCCAGGCTTGTGTTATAATATTTTTTAACTGAATATCAACCTGATTTTAAATTGGAGTGAAGAAAAGAATGAGTAGAATTGATTATGAATCTTTAACTTGCAAAGCATGGCCATACATCTTTTGACTTCCTCTTTCTTTCTTCCTTGCTCTGCTGGCTATGCGTGTGTGCGACTGTGCACGGTTGTTGTTTGAGAATTTCTTGCTAGAGGGAGAGGCGAGAGGGGCCAGAGGGTTGGCTGCTCTGTTGTGTTTAGAACTTTAGATGTTAGGGTTTCTAAAGGGAACTATTGTAAATGTTAAATGTTAATCAAGTGGGGAAGGGATTAGGATTTAGGAAAACGGGAAATCAGGAAATAAAGTTAAAGGAAAAGCTAGGTTCCATGAAAAGTTAATAATAATTCATAAAAAAGTATAATTAGGAGATTAACGGGAAACATGTACCAAATTATGTACTTTTTTGCTTATAAGGTTGATAAACAACCAGAGGGTATCCAAGTTAATCCTCCACTAAGAAATAACTACAAAAATGTAAGTGGGATTCAACTTGTCCGGTTGTCCCTCTCAACCTTATCTTGAAAATAGACAAATCCTTTATTCCAAGTACATGCAAGTTGCAACTCTTTTTTTTCCTTGCTACAAATATATATTTTGTCTTGGGAATCTATCTATCAAAATATTTTTCAAGTACAAAATATATTGAGGGGATTAAGTTAAGATTAATGAACCTGATTTTCAGGGAACATGCTTGGTTGGGAAAGGGATTAGGATTTAGGAGAACGAAAAATCAGGAAATAAAGGTAAAGGGAAAGCTAGGTGTCTTTAAGAAAATTGAATAATCCGCCCCCAAACCGATAAGCCGTTAATAAAAAAATTTCAATTCGTTCCCCGTCCATTAAACCGTTAACCCGATACCAATAAGCCATTAAGTCACTTGTGCGGTTCGGTTTTCGGTTTCGGTTCGGTTTTGAACACCCGTACCTGCAGCTGCAGTATGGAACAAACAAGGGTATTTGGATTTCATATCTTCTTCAGCTTCCCATGTCACCTCTTCTACATTATTACTTATCCAAAGTACTTTAACTGAAGCCATCTCTTTAGTTCGCAGCTTACGAAGTTGGAGATCTAAGATAGCCACTGGAATTTCCTCATAAGATAAGTCTTATGTGACTTGAATATCTTCAATTGGGGTAATTTGAAAAGGATTAGCTAAGCACTTACGAAGCATGGATACATGAAATACCGGATGCACTACTCCCAATTCTAGGAGAAACTCAAGCTTATAAGCCACTCGGCCGATTCTCTGAATAATCTGATATGGGGGCTGAGTTTGCCTTTCTTGCCAAACCTCGTCATGTTTTCCATAGGCGACACCTTCAAGAGTATCCAGTCTTCTATAGAGAATTCCAAGTCTCGACACTGGTTATTCGAGTAGGACTTTTGTCGGCTCTGAGCAACAAATAGTCGACTTTGAATCATTTTCACCTTCTCTACAGCTTGTTGCACCAAATTAGGGCCTAATAATTTTGTCTCGCCAACCTTGAACCAACCGACAGGGGATCTGCACTTTCGTCCGTATAGGGCTTCATATGGCGCCATTTGTATGCTAGAATGGTAGTTGTTATTATAAGCAAACTCGATGAGTGGTAGATGGTCTTCCCAACTTCCCTTAAAGTCTAGTACACTGGCTCGTAACATGTCCTCAAGCGTCTGAATGGTGCGTTCAGTCTGACCATCTATCTGTAGATAGAAAGTTGTGCTAAGATTGATCCTTGTAGCCAATCCTTCTTGGAATGATCTCCAAAAGTTAGCTGTAAATTAGGAACCTCTGTCCGATATAATAGAAATTGGAACTCAATGAACTTGAACTATTTCCTAAATATATATCTTAGCATAATCTTCAGCTGAAAAAATGTCCTTGCTAGGCAAAAAGAAATGAGCTGATTTTGTGAGTCTATCCACAATAACCCCCATGGAATTAACTTTTGGTGAGAACATGGTTATCCGGTAACAAATTCCATGTTGATTATCTCCCATTTCTAGGTCGGAATCTCAATATTTTGAAGTAATCCTCTTGGCTTCTCGTGTTCAACCTTAACTTGTTGGTAATTTGGACATTGAGCGACATATTCAGCAATGTTCCTCTTCATGTCGTTTCACCAGTATAATTGTCCAAGATCATGATACATCTTGGTTGACCCTAAATGAATAGAGTATCGAGATTGGTGAATCTCTACCATGATCTATCCTCGGAGTCCCCTGACATTGGGCACATACAATTGGCCCTTATATATAAAGACTTTGTGCCCAGATAAATCGATCAAATTCTTCTTTTGAAAGGGAATGCTTTCTCTTATTTTCACCAAGACTAGATCGTCAAATTGTCGTGTCTTTACTTCGTCCACTAACGAGGATTCAACAGTATTCTGAACTATGGCTTTTTCCTCGCATGTATCAAGCAATCATACACTTAAATTGGCCAACCGGAACAAATCTTTAGTCACTCTAATTTATCAACTTCCATATACCTTAGACTACCCATTGATTTCCAACTTAAACACATCAGCTACCATATTTGCCTTATCGGGGTGGTATAGAATATCAACGTCATAGTCCTTTAACAATTCGAGCCACTTCCGATGTCTCAAATAAAATTCTTATTGCTTGAATGCATATTGCAAACTCTTATGATCTGTAAATACGTCAACATGAACTCCATACAGATAGTGACGCCATATTTTCAGAGAAAATATAACTGCATCTAACTCAAAGTCATGACTCGGGTAATTCTACTCATGTTTTCTCAGTTGCCTTGAAGCATAAGCAACAAATCTATTGTGTTACATCAGAACACTGCCAATCCTACTCTAGAAGCATCACAATATATAACATAAACCTCTGACCCTTTAGGAAGAGCTAAAACTCGTACTGAGGTTAGCTTATTCTTCAACTCTTGGAAACTCCATTCACAAGTATCGTTCCAGTGGAATATACGTCAACCTTGTTAACGGAGCAATAATAGAAGAGAAATTTTTTGCAAACCTTCGATAATAACCAGCTAAATGCAAGAAGTTACGCACCTCAGTAAGAGTTGTAGGCCTTGGTCAGTTCTTAACTGCCTCGATCTTTTGATTATCGACCTTAATGGCCTCATACGATACTATATTCCCAAGAAAAGCCAGTGAGTTCAACCAAAACTTACATTTGGAAAACTTACGATCCCAGAGCGTGCGTAACACCATTTCAAATGCTCTGCATGCTCAGCTTCTGATCGAGAATACACCAAAATATCATCTATAAATACGATGAAAAAGATATCCAAAAATTGCGTGAACACTCGATTCATCAGATCTATAAAAGTCACGAGTGCATTGGTTAGGCCAAAGGACATAACAAGGAACTCGTAATGGCCATATATTGCCCAAAAGACTGTCTTCGAAACATCTTATTCAAAGGAAGAACTGAAGCTTCAAGGACTTTTGGGAAAAGTGAGATCCTCAAATTAAAATGTGTAGTCGCACTTGGTCCGCAAAATAGGTTCGCATTGACAAGCTTGAAAGATCAGAGAATGAGCAATTGAATAAGTGTGATGCCTCTTCAAATGCGGCCCATAGAAATTAAAGTGCATCCACAGAAGCTGAAGTGCGGCCGCAGAAGTTGAAGTGCGACCGTAGAACTCCTCCGACTAAAAGCACATGCAACATTAACCTAGCAAAGTACGAACCGCAGAAGTTGAAGTGCAGCCGCAGAACTCTCCGAAGGGCATTTTTGTCAGATATTTCTGGAGCCTTATAAATAGGACTTTATGATTTTTTTTAGGGCATCTTTTCATTGTAGCAACTGATAGTTCGTTATTTTTAGCCATTTGGAGCAATTTTGAGCTACAATTAGAAAGGATCATTTACTCTTTCATTTTATTTTAGTTTTATGTCTTTAATTTTTTCTTATTTTCATCTTTCCATGTCTCTCAACATGAGTAGCTAGATTTTTATCTAGGGTTGTGATCCAACCCTAGTGTATAAAACTTATGGGTGTTTAATATTATGCTTGCTATTGATTGGGTTAGTGTTATCTAGACTTTTTTATGCTTTAAAGTTAGAATTGATGATTGAAAACATTGATTCAAACCTATTTGACTTTGTTCTTACTTGAGAAAGAGGAATCTAGTCTAGGAAAACTTTACTAACAAAAAACTAAACTAGTTGAGTTATTGATTAGTTTAATTAAAGGATTTCAACTAGAGATAGGAATAATCTAACTTGAACTCATATTCAATTGCATTTATAACTACCCATTTGGACTTGAGAGAGCTAAATTGGGCATAATCACTTCTTAACCGAGAGATATTGAGTGAGTACTTGAGTATTGAGAGTCATAACAACCCCGATCTATCAAGAAAGCATAAATTTACTTTACCCATTAGGTTTACACCTAGGTTAAGGTTACAACCCTAGGATTTTCTATATTTGATGAAACTTCAAAAATATTTCAATTATTGCTTGTTTGCTAGCTTAGTCAAAATCAATTGTTTAATTAGTAAAAATGTTACACACATTTGTTTTAAAGTTAAATTTAGTTATTTCAAGTTTCTCTCTTAAGTGTTTACCTTAACACCCTATCTAAACTCCTTGTGGTTCGACCCTGACTCACGTTGGGTTTTATTATTGTAACAACCATTTCATATTCCCATATTTGGGGTGTGAATTGGGAGTTTATGGTGTTAGCTATATACTTTACGGTGTTAGCTATATACTTGAGTTTGTTTCTTGAGTATATTCTTTTACCTTTGTGATTCTAACTTGTTGAAGTGATTCTAAGTTTCAAATCGCAAACAAAGAAACTTGGAAACATACCATTGGGAGAAGTGAATGGCGAAGAGGAACAACTTGATGAAATGCCTCAAGTTCTACAACATAATCAATGAGGACGTGAGCAATAAGACAATGTGCCTCCACCCCCACCTCCAGCACCACCATAACCACAAGCGACGCAATACCGGATTTTGCCCAATGAAGGGTATGCAAGTGTCATAGTCCCCTCTCTCATTAGGGCGGCAACTTTCAAATCACCAATGTGATGCTCACTTTGCTCGAGCAATGAGGTTATTTCATTGGGGCGTCAACTCAAAATGCTTACAAGCATTTGAAAGGTTTTTGTGGATATGTGTTGGGGAATCAAACAAACAAATGTTCCAGAAGATTCATTGCGGTTAAGGCTCCTTCCCTTCTCACTAAGAGGTAAGACTTTGTATTGGTTGGAACGCTTGCCTAATCATTCTATTCATACATAGGATTAATTTACGGCAAATTTTATTTCAAAGTTCTTCTCTCTCGGGCATATGGCAACTCTACGGGATGAAATATTAGCTTTCAAGGAAGAGCCATATGAACATTTGTATGAGATTTGGGAGCAGTATCGGGCTATGGTGAAGGGGTGTCCGAACAATGATATGACTGATAACATGATCCAACAAAATATTCTACCGTGGTATTAATACCACTGATCAATGTGTGGTATCAATTAGTCGGAGGCAATTTTATGACAACACCTTATGCGGAGGCATGTGAGATTCTTAATTAGATGGCGGAAACCTCTTCGTCTCGGCAATCCCGAGCCAATGTTTCCTAAGGTGATCCCAACATGATTCACTTTTATAAAGAATTGCAAGACCATGCGCAAGCTATTGCAGAATTGACAACCATAATGACTAAACTTGCTAAGGCTCAACTTCATCAAACTCAAGCTCCTAAGCAAGTTCATGCTATGGAGGGTATGAGTGTTTGAGCTATTAAGAAGCAGTTTAAAGGTCCCTAATTTCAACTCAGGTGGAGACTTATGCACAAGATGATGGTGGTTATGATCAAGATGACTCCTATCAAGAGCAAGAAGAAGAGATGTACAATTTGTGAACAATTACCAAGGGCAACAGAGCAATTTTCAAGGCTCTAATCAAAATCAATGGCGATCTCAAAATAGCCAAGGCAATTGGGTATCTAACAATTAGGAGAATTGGCATAACAACAAAAATAACCAAGGGAATTAGGAAGGTAACAAGCAAGGAAATTGGGAAAATAATAATAATCATGTAAATCGAAGTTCGGGTTTTCAAAGACCCCCAATTTACCAACAACCAAGTAACCCACCTCCATATCTTTCTCACAGTTCAAGTTCTTCAAGAAATAAAATAGGTCGTATTGAGAATATATTCAAGAAAATGATGGAAAAGAATGTAGATTTGGATGCCCAACATGCCTCAAATACCACATCAATCCTGAATCTTGAATTTAAAATGGAGAAAAATCTCTCAAGCTCTTAATACTCATCCTAATGGTGCATTATCAAGTGATACAGTAGTGAACCTAAAGGGTGGTAACAATATGGGGCGTGCCGTGTCGGTCATCACAAGAAGTGGAAGAGGCGGGAATACACCTACCTCAAATGAAAAACAACTTGTAGATTATGAACAAATGTTCCAAGAAGAGGAAGTCTCACAAAATAATGTTCAAGTGCATGATGAAGTTCGGATTGATATTGATGATAGTATGGAAGAGACCCGAGAAGAAGTGAACCCGTCTGGAAAATACATCATTGACATGCCGGATCTGGTGGTTCAAAAGGCTAAGGCACCGTTGTCAAAGCCACCACTTCCTTACCCTCAAAGGCTCGTTAAGCAAAATGGTGAGAATCAATTCAAGAAGTTTATTCAAATGATGAAAGTTCTCTCTATTAACGTGCATTTGGTGGAAGATTTTGAACAAATACCTGGTTATGCCAAGTTTATGAAAGATCTTGTGACCAAGAAGAGGTCGATAAGCTTTGAAATGATCAAGGTCACTCATTAAGTTAGTGTTATTGTGTATTCCATGGCTCCTAAGTTGGAGGATCTCGACACCTTCACAATTTCTTGTCCTATTGGAAGTGCCGATTTTGCTAAAGCTTTATGTGATCTTGGGGCGAGTATCAATTTGATGCCCTATTCAATGTTCAAAACTTTGGAGATTGGAAAAAAAGACCCACATCTTTAAGGTTGCAAATGGTCGATCGCATAATGAAAAGACCGTTGGATATGATTGAGGATGTATTGATCCGAGTTGATAAATTTATTCTTTCGGCAGACTTTATGATTCTAGATTGTGAGGTTGATTATGAAGTGCCTATCATTCTTGATAGGCCTTTTCTTGCTACGGGTAAGGGCCTTTGTGATAGCCTGAGAACTCACTTTCCGAGTTAGTGATGAACATGTGGTATTTCATGTTTGCAAGTCTATGCGTCAACCAAATAGCAATGAGGTGTGCTCTTTTGTGGATTTGGTGACCGATGTCATTATTGATGATACCAGTTCCACAATAATGTTGGTGACATATTGGAAGCCGTTTTGCTCAACTTTGATGATGATGAGATGGATGGTTTCATGGAATGCGTGAACTCTTTGCAAGGAATGGGGTATGACAATTATGCACCCCGAAAGTTGTCATTGGATCTTGAGAATAGGAAGACTCCTCCTATAAAGCCTTCAATTGAAGATCCACCTACCTTGGAGTTGAATCCATTGCCACCCCAGCTTCAGGATGAATTTCTAGGCCCTTATTCTACTTTACTGGTTATTCTTTCCTCTTGTTTGACTAACGTATAGGTAGATTCCACATTGGCGGTCTTATAAAGGAGGAAGAAGGCCATTTGATGGACTTTGGCACACATTCGGGGTATAAGACCTGCAATTTATATGCATAAGATCAAGTTGGAGGATGGTGCTAAACCGTCTATTGAACATCAAAGAAGACTCAATGAGGCTATGCAAGAGGGGGTCAAAAGGGAGATTATCAAATGGTTGGATGTCGGGGTTGTCCGTTGTCTACCCCATTTCTGATAGTTCATGAACTTCTCCGGTCCATATGTCCCAAAGAAGAGGGGGCCAGTTGTTACCAATGATAAAAATGAGTTGATACCTACAAGAACTGTTACCGGTTAGAGAGTTTGTATGGATTATTGTAAACTCAACAAAGTCACAAGGAAGGATCATTTTCCTCTCACTTTCATGGATCAAATGCTTGATAGATTATCCGGTCGTGCTTTCTATTACTTTCTTGATGGTTACTCGGGATATAACCAAATTCTTATTGCACTGGAAGACCAAGAGAAAACCACCTTTACATGCCCATATGGTACATTTGCTTTCAAGAGGGTGCCTTTTGGATTGTGCAATGCACCGATAACTTTACAACGGTATATGATGGCCATCTTAATAGACATGGAGGAAGACTGCCTTGAGGTCTTCATGGATGATTTTTTGATAGTTGGGGATTTATTTAATGATTTTCTTGCGAATTGGACAAGGTGTTGGCTAGATGTGAGGAAACAAATTTGGTACTCAATCGGGAGACATGTCATTTCATGGTTAAGGAAGGCATTATCCTTGGCCATAAGATTTCAAAGAATGGTATTAAAGTGAATAAAGCAAATATTGAGGTTATTTCTAAGCTTTCACCCTTACCTCGGTAAAGGGTGTGAGGAGTTTTATCAAAGACTTTTCTAAAGTGGTGAACCATTTGTGCAAACTCCTCAAGAAGGATGCCAAATTCCATTTCAATGATGATTTTATGAGAGCTTTTGAACAATTGAAGCTCAAGTTGACAACTACTCCTATCATTATATATCCAAATTACAGTTTGCCGTTTGAGCTCATGTGTAATGCAAGTGACATAGCGGTTGGGGCTGTTTTGGGGAACGTATCAATAAAGTTTTCCACTCGGTCTACTATGCTAGTAAGACCATGAATAGTGCCCAAGTCAACTATACAGTTATGGAGAAAGAGCTGCTTGCCATTGTGTTTGGTATTGATAGGTTTTGCCCATACTTGATGGGTTTGAAAGTTATTCTGCACATGGATCATGCAGCACTTCGCTATCTTATGAGAAAAAAAGAATCTAAAGCTCATTTTATGAGATGGGTGCTTTTGTTGTATGAGTTTGAAGTTGACATCCAAGTCAAGAAAGGAAGTGAAAATCAAGTGGCGGACCACTTGTCTCATTTGGAGGAGGAGGAGAGGCCACATGATGGCCTTGACATCAATGACTCTTTTCCTGATGAGAAACTCTTATCACTTTCAATGAAAAAGGTACTATGGTTCGCGGATTTGGCAAATTTCTTTATGAGTGGTATCATTTTGAAAGAGTTCACTTCAAACCAAAGGAAGAAGATCAAGAGGGATTGTAAAGACTACATTGGGATGAACCATAACTTTTCCGAATTTGTACGGATGGGGTGATTAGAAGATGTTTTCCGGATGAGGAACAAAGTGATATTCTTTGGGGTTGTCATTATTTACCTTATGGTAGTTATCATGTGGTTCAAGAACGACGGCTAAAGTCCTAAGTTGTGGTTTCTATTGGCCTACTCTCTACAGAGATGCAAATGATTTGGTAAGAAGATGTGATGAATGTCAACGGGTCAGTGAAATTTCAAAGAAGCATGAGATGCCCCTTACAACCATCTTAGAGATTGATATCTTTGATGTTTAGTGCATTGACTTCATGGGCCCTTTTATGAGTTCTTGTGGTAACACCTACATTTTGGTCGTAGTGGATTATGTGTCTAAATGGCTTGAAGTCGTTACTTTACCCAATAATGAGGCTAGAAGTGTGGTGGATTTCTTGAAGAGGAACATTTTCACATGGTTTAGGACTCCATGGGCCATCATAAGTGATGGAGGGTCGCACTTTTGCAACAAGGCTTTTGACACTTTGATCGACAAGTATGGTGTCATTCACAAAGTGACAACTCCCTATCATCCACAAGCAAGTGATCAAGTGGAAGTTTTCAACCGAGAGATAAAGAGTATTTTGTTCAAAATGGTGAAGGCAAATAGGTCAGATTGGTCTAAGAAGCTTGATGATGCTCTATGGGCATCTAGAACAACTTACAAAACACCTATCGGAAAGTCTCCATATAGGTTGGTGTTTGGAAAAATTTGTCATCTTCCGGTGGAATTAGAGCACAAGGAAATGTGGGCCTTGGAGAAACTAAATCTTGATTGGGATGCATCATTTCAATCTTGTTTATTTTTCTTTTGATTTTTTTTGTTTTTACTTTTTAACTTCTTTTTAGGCCATTTATATTACTTCCCTTATATTTGTCCATGTGGGATAGTTTAAGAATGGGTAGTTGTGAAATCATACTTAGATTGGGTTGGGTCTATTTCTATCATGTATTTGCCATGTTACCCAAGTGGACTGAACAAACAATTGCATAACCTAGGTAGTAACTGAACTTCGTACTTCATTGTTCTTGATTGTGCAGACCGTATTTGAAATTTTGCAGTCCGTAATTGTTGATGTTGATAGCCTGGTTGTTAACCAAAGTTCTACGGCTGTAATTTAATTGTGCGGATCATAGTTGAAATTTTACGGCCGTAAAGAGAGGTCCACACTATCCTTCAAAGAACTTCTCCTCTGGGACCTGAGTACTTTTACTCAAGTGCGGACTGTATTTATAATTGTGCAGACCGCAGTTGGATTTCTACGGCCGCAGATGTGTGTCCGCACTATCCTTCATAGACTTGTCTCTAAAAGTCTGATGCCTCAATGCAGAAGTGCAACCACACTTGGATTTTTGCGGATCGCTCTTAGATTTTTGTGCACCACACTTTCACTTTGCGGATCGCACTTGGAATTGTACGGACCGCACTTACACTTGATCTTCTGCATGTTTAACAATAAACACCCCACTGCTAATGTGACTCTTAACTACTTTGTACCTCATGTCAATGTCTTGTATACCAACTAACAACTCTCTTTGTGCATAAACAGATAACGGTACGATCAAGAGGAAAGATGAAGACATCCAAAGGAAGGGGTAGCCAAGGAAAGGCAGAGGCAGAGGTGCCATGCACCCTAGTTTACAAGAAGCAATATCCAAGAAGCAAACAACTGGTCAGGGGAGAGGTAGAAGCCTTTCAGATTTTGATTCTTATGTCCCTCTAGGGAAGCCTCCAAAAGCAACTCAGTGTCTCTATATGAGGAGCACAATAACAAGCAATCTCATCCATTGGGGAAGTCTGATCCCCAAGCTGAGCCTTCCACATATCAAGGCACCTCCCAGGGCACATCTAGCACTAGCAATGAGTCAAATGCAGCTGCACCAGACTCTGATTCCGATGATGCCCCTGATGACAGAAAATGGGTAAAGGTTGCAAGGGATGGCACAAGAAGGAATAAGAAAAAAATGGATTGGTTCTTGAGCTTCAACGCCTATGTGGATTTCAAAAAGTGGTGGAAAGAAATGTACCTCACTCATGAAAGGAAATTCCTCACCAAGGACCTAGACAAGTACAATCCGACAGCCCTTGAGCAGTTTACAAAGAGAAAAGGCTGGATGCAGTTCAGGAGCTAGTTAATGTCAAGAACACCTTGTCCGAGAGTTATATGCCAACACTGCCCATATTGTAAAAGGGACCAAGGTTACTAAAGTGCGCAACCTCAAGGTGAAATTTGATCAACGCACTTTGAATTCTTACCTGGGACTTGAGGATGTGGAGCCAAATGAGTACCTGGCAAAATTGGCTGAGAAGGAGGAAGTCCGACCGTGACTTGCAGAGATTCTTGCACCTGGGCCTACTCCCCCTTGGATAGGTGATGAAGTGTCAATCTTCCGTAAGACTTTGAGCTTCAAGGCAAAGGGTTGGCAGACTTTTATTTGTACGTGACTTGACCCAAGCCTGAACGAGAACAAACTACCTCTGGAGAGAGCAATGTGTGTGGCTTCTATCATAGCCGGGTACCCAATTAATGTGGCGCCTTGATGTCGGCCATATCACTCTGGTAACACAATAGGGTAACACTTCCTACCCCTACCCTAGAACCATCATAGAGTACTTGACAGATGCCAAAGTGGAGTCCAGACCATTTGATACGAAAATTAAGCCAACCGGTCCCTTTGATCAGTATAAGTTGCAAGATCCCAGGAACCCAAAGAAGAGCAGCTAGCCTTCCACTACTACTAGCCAGTTTGATGAGCCTGTAGTAGAAGCTCTCGGTCCCTCTGATATCCCTTCCTCTTTAGTTGAGCCTTCTACCCATGCTAGAGACACTGCTCCTTATCCACCATCAGTCGTTGCTCCATTGCCTACACCAGCTCTAAGCTGGTGCTTATGCCTACTAGCCCACTATCTGCCTTACGAGTTTCTCAGACGTTGGTGAGTCTCAACAACTAGGTGCAGACTGCTAAAGCAAAGTTGTCCGAGCTATCTAGTGCAGTTGCGGGGCAGCCCTCTACACAACAAGACACTTCTGACACTGATGGGAATCTTACTAAGATCTTAGACAACCAGAAGGTATTTATGGACCAACTTGTTCAGCATGGCGCAGTGATTGAGAGGTTCACTAAGCAGGTGAAGAAGATGAGGAAGACTCAGGCCAACAAGAAGTGAGTTGAGTTGATATGGGCTGAAGTGACTAGGATAGCTGAGGCAGGTAACTTGCCATTTGACATCCTGATTGACCCCGCCCAGCCTCACCCAGTTCAAACATCTCAAGATCCCCCTACTGCTCAGGTTATGGATCCCTGCCTTGCATCCATCACTGCTGCTACGGTACGTGACATGTTCATATCTCAGGCAGCTCCTACGGACGATAATGATACCATCCAGTTAGCTGAGCTGGCTCGGACTGACCCTACTGGTGATACCATGATGATTGAGGATGTTTAGGGAGTTTCTTCTCCCCTCTCTACTCTTTGATTTTGTTTTGATGCTTACTTTTATTTGGGAGGGTAAAGAATTTGATTTGATTGGATATATTTGATGACACTGGGATGTAATAAATGGATGACTCATTTTATTTATTTTTAGTAGTTTGATACATTTAGTAGTAATCTATAATTTTGTTTTAGTAGCAAAATATTACGCCTTTCTTTCTTTTTATTGATAATAAGTCTTTGGTTTTCTTAATATCACTGTTCTTTTCAAAGGTGGTTTGTTGTGTGAACCAGGTGACTTTTCTCGAGGATGGATAGTGTGACAACTTTCTTAAGAGAATTAGTATGTTACATGTTTAGGTAGTAGTAGTAGTAGTAATAATAAGTAGTAATGAATAAAAACCCTAATCAAATTCTTCTATGAAAACGTGTTTGTATTGGTAAAAATAAATGTTACACGTGGAGTTAATTATATGGTTGACATAGCAAGGCACGTGGATCACTAGAAAAGCGACAGCTAGAGAGGAGCACTAAAAGAGACACAAGTCGCAGCAGATACGAACAAATCACCCACGAAGTGAAAAGAAATGGTTGCTCGAGTCTGTTTTAAGTTATATGAAGAGGCACCAGTGGAATGAACCAAGACAGTAAAAAGGGCAGATTCATGGATCTTCAATTAATGAGAGTGGATGATTACAAACATTACAGAATCTTCACGAACAATTATGATTACCAATTATAACGTTTTATTAATGTCATTAATGCTCATAATGACTCGGTCTTAAAAGGGAAAACACGTTGTACATGAAGACCTTTATATAAGGGAAAGAAATGTTATTTATACAGACACGTTCTGATTATTATTGGAATATAATTACTTTCTTGTGCTTTATATTGATTACTTTATCATTTTTTTATTCTAATTTCCTTTCTTATTTCTGAGAGAATATTGAATTTCTTGATTATCAGTAACCCGAGTACTTCTAAAAATAGGCTTTGACTGAGAATCTAATTCTTTGGTTAAACAATTTGGTTCTGTTAATGAATCTGATAATCTTCTCTTACTTTCCAAATCACCCTCTCTCAACTGAATCATGTCGAATATCAATGACAACAACCATCAGGTGGAAGGAACTCCAGTTCTGTCACCTCAAGGAACCCCACACAATTCAAGAGAAACATCACTAGAAAGATCCACTACTCATAACAATGAACAATATGGAAATGAACAAACTGTCAAGCAGGATGCTCTCCAGGTTTTCGTGAGGGGACTACCAACTGTGCCACCCACACCTCCACCAAACAATACTGAAACTGTGGAAATTCCATGATCAGGGTTGGCTAATTCTGGAAGCGGAGGAACTCCCAACGAATCACGTGATGGGAGACCAGGTACGCCTAATAATTCTGATTTACAAACTTTAATACTAACCTTGCAGAAACAGGTGAAAGAACAAAATGACCGTATTGAGTAAATACCCGGTGTACCACCTGTGATCAAAGGAGTTGATTTCAACAAATATTCACAACAACTATGGAAACCAAGCGTATCTCCATTACCAATTCCCAAAAATTTCAAAATGTCTGACATCCCGAAATACGATGGAACGATTGATCCACGTGACCACATTACTGCATTCACCACGGGAGTAAAAGGTAATGATTTGACCAAGCAGGAGATTGAATCTGTGCTGGTCAAAAAGTTTGGGAAAACACTTATTAAAGGAGTGTTAAGATGGTACTCTCTTTTACCTGAAAATTCTATTGACTCTTTTGCTGAGCTTGCAGGTCTATTTATAAAATCACACTCGGGTGCACAAAAAGTTGAAAAGAGAATGGAGGATATATTCAAAGTAAAGCAAGGAGATACAGAATTGCTTCGAGAATTCGTAGACAGATTCCAACGTGAAAGAATATTACTACCAAGAGTACATGACAATTGGGCAGCCATGGTGCAAGCAATTTAAATGAGAAAAGTTCAGAAGCTACGAGGAGGCTTAAAGAGAGCCTACGAGAATTCCCTACCACGGCATGGAATGATGTCTATAATAGGTACAACACCAAGTTAGGGATCGAAGAAGATATCGTAGCTCAGTCAAGGGTTGAAGAAAAAACAGGTTCGAGGCGATCAGAATCTGAGAAGAGGTCTGGAAGAATAGGTACGAGCCTTATATGGGACCTTCGGGGCGAGAAGCTCATTCCAAATTCGAAACCGTGCGGGATGATCATAGGTTCACAAATAGAGATTCAGGTTCGTCATCGTCGAGATTCAAAAAAGATCGAGGTGAACGTAACAGAGATGTTAATACAAACGCAAGGATTGGGGACTACAATTTTAATGTGAGTACCTCCGAGCTGGTCGTTGTTTTAAGAAGCATGGGGATAAGGTACGATGGCCTAAAGAGATGAGATCAAATCCAAATAGAAGAAACCTAGACTTTTGGTGCGAGTTCCATAATGACCACGGCCATAGAACATCAAACTGCAGATTATTACAAGGTGAGGTGAAACATTTATTGAAGCAGGGCTATCTGACGGAATTGTTCAGCGAGAAAGACAAACAAGCTTACATGAAAAATAGGCAAGAGCCCCCAAAACCTCCGTCTACAAAGTTCACAATAACTCATGGGAAGCAAACTCGCCAAACTCTGGAAGACGACAACTTAACCTTTGATGATGCAGATGCTGATGGATTAATAATTCCTCACAACGATGCATTGGTAATATCTTTACCTATACATGATACTAATGTAAAATGAGTTTTGATTGACCCAGGTAGATCTGTGAATATCACTCTATTACGAGTGGTGAACGAAATGCAGATGGGCGATCGTGTAGTTCCAAAAGCACGTTCCTTATCTGGGGTTTGATAACTCAACCATTATTACAAAGGGCGAGATTGAACTAAGCACATACGCAGAAGGGGTCATCAAAGAAATAAAATTTCAAGTGATAGACACGAATATGGCATATAATGTGATTCTTGGGAGACCGTGGATTCATGATATGGATGTTGTGCCATCCATATTATATCAGGTTATCAAATTCCCTTCAAAATTGGGAATAACAGTTCGAGAAGATCAACAAACTTCAAGGAGCATCAATTCAATGATATAACCAAGTCAAAAAGATACGAATGCAAGTCAAAAATATACGAGTGCAAGTCAAAAAGATGCGGGTACAAGTGAGAAAGATGCGGTAAATCAAATTTCAATAGAAATTGTATCAAAACAAACAGACGTGGACTCCAGATCAGATGTAATTCAAGAGTCAGAGGAGAATGAAAACATTAAAACAACGACTGAGGAGCTTGAAGCTGTTCCACTATTCGAATAATGGCCAGATCGAAGAATTCATATCGGAGCAAGGTTAAACCCAGATAGGAGAGGTAAGTTAATTGAATATTTAAAGCTAACGTGGATTGTTTTGCATGGTCCCATTCAGATATGACAGGTATACCTCCGGAGGTGATGACTCATAAATTAAATAAAGATCCATCATTCATACCTGTCAAACAAAAGAAGAGGAAGTAAGGATCATTCAAAAATCAAGTGATCGATAAAGAGGTACAGAAACTCTTAAAGATCGATTCAATACGCGAGGTAAAATATCCTAATTGGTTAGCTAATACTGTGGTAGTTCCGAAAAAGAAAGGTAAATGGAGAGTTTGTGTGGATTACACTGACTTAAATAAAGCATGCCCGAAGGATTCATTCCCTTTACCGCATACAGATCAATTGATTGATGCTACTGCAGGCCACGAATTATTAAGCTTTCTAGATGCGTATTCTGGTTATAATCAAATAAAAATGGACTCCTTAGACGAAGAAAAAACTTCATTTATTGACTTATTGTTACAAAGTCATGCCTTTTGGCTTGAAAAATGCTGGAGCCACATATCAGAGGTTGGTGACCAAGATGTTCCAAGAACACCTGGGGAAGACAATGGAAGTGTACATTGATGATATGTTGGTTAAATCTACACAAGCGGAAGATCATTTTCAACATCTTTCAACTACCTTCGAGATCCTCCGCAGATATAAAATGAAACTAAACACAGAAAAGTGCGCTTTTGGCATAGCTTCGGGTAAGTTTCTAGGCTTTCTCGTATCCAATAGAGGAATTGAAGTAAATTCTGCACAAATTAAAGCTATTGAAGAAATACCTGATATACTCACAAGCAAAAAAGGGGTACAAAGATTGACAGGTAGGATTGCAGCTTTGGGAAGATTCATGTCAAGATCTTCAGAGAAAAGCGTTAAATTCTTTTCAGTATTGAAGAAGCAAAATCAGTTTGAATGGACTGAGGAATGCCGACAAGCCCTCAAAGAGTTGAAGGCATACTTAACAAATCCTCCCCTACTGTATAAACCAAGGGATGGAGAAAGACTATTTGTATATCTTGCAGTTGCAGAAGTAGCTGTAAGTGCAGTTTTAGTAAGGGAGGACAAAGGTAAACAATCTCCTATTTATTATGTTAGTAAATCTTTATTAGATGCTGAAACTAGATATCCTCATCTAGAGAAACTAACTTTAGCATTAGTCATGACAGCTAGGAAATTGAGACCATATTTTCAATGCCATCCTATCTCCGTAGTAACTGCATATCCATTAAGGAATATTTTGCATAAACAAGAATTGTCAGGCAGACTAGCCAAGTGGGCAATAGAATTAAGTGAATATGACATTATTTATCAACCTAGAATAACAATAAAGTCTCAAGTTTTAGCATATTTCGTCGTAGATTTTAATACAAAAATAATTCCTGAAGTAGAAAAGGAATTACAAATTTTTACTGGAGCTAATCCAGGTACATGGACTTATTTACTGATGGCTCTTCAAATGTCAAAGGAGCCGGTTTAGGTATTGTCTTAATCCCACCCTCAGGTGAAAGTATAAGACAAGCAATTAAATGTTACCCTATTACTAACAATGAAGCAGAGTATGAAGCTGTAATTGCAGGTTTGGAACTAGCATGAGAACTCTCCATAGAGAAAATCATGATTAAAAGTGACTCTCAACTGGTAGTCAATCAGATGCAGGGGACTTACACTGCTATAGAGGCACAAATGAAACAATACTTGAAAAAGGCACGAGAACTGATCAGGCAATTCCAATCATGGAAGATCGTGCAAATACCCAGGGAAGAAAATGCAGAAGCAGACGCGTTGGCTAACCTTGCTTCAGTTGCAGAAGTAACGAGTGAAGAAAATGCTATTGTAATATATTTATTCCATTCAGCACTTGACCAGGATAAACATGAGGTAAGCTTTAATAATCTAACCTGAGATTGGAGAAACGAGATTTTTAATTTTTTGCAGTACGGGATCGCACCTGAAGGCAAGAAAGAATCTCAAGTGCTTCGACGAAAAGCTGCTCGTTACTGCCTAATTCGAGATAATTTATATCGAAAAATGTTTGGCGGTCCTTTAGCAAGGTGCCTTGGACCCAATCAAATGGAGTACGTGATGAGGGAAGTACATGAAGGACATTGTGGAAATCACGCAGGTGGAAGATCTTTAGTTAAAACACTAATCAGGGCAGGATACTACTGGCCTAAAATGGAAGAAGATGCGGAAACTTTTCTAGCCAAATGTGATAAGTGTCAACGATATGCCAACAATATGCATCGACCTGCAGATTTATTACATACAGTTATTTCCCCTTGGCCATTTATGAAATGGGGAATGGATATAGTAGGGCCTTTACCACAAGCTAAAGGAAAGGTACGGTTCTTATTAGTGTTAACAGATTACTTTTCAAAATGGGTAGAGGCAGGAGCTTTCAAACAGGTACAAGAAAAGGAGGTGAAAGACTTCATTTGGCGAAACATTATATGCCGGTTTGTAGTTCCAAAAGAAATCGTATGTGATAATAGCCCACAATTTATAGGCTCGAAAATCACGGAATTCTTTCAAAGTTGGCAAATCAAATGAATAACCTCTTCACCTTACCATCCCGTGGCAAATGGACAATCTGAGTCAACAAATAAGATTATCATCAATAATTTGAAGAAGAGACTAGAAAAATCAAAAGAGAATTGGCCTGAAGAATTACCAGGAGTGTTATGGGCTTATAGAACTACAACAAACATAGCCACGGGAGAAACTCCATTTCCGCTTGTGTATGGTTCAGAAGCTTTAATATCGATTGAAATAGGAGAACCAAGCACGAGATTCACATTGGCAACGGAAGAGTCGAACGATGAGGAGTTAAGAACAATCTTGGACTTACTCGAACAAAGAAGAGAAGCAACTTTAATACGGATGGAAGCACAAAAGCAAATCATAGAATGATACTACAACAGAAAGGCTCACCTCAGGTACTTCAAATTTGGGGACTTCATTCTTAAAAAAGGTTTTCCAATCAATGAAAACAACCGGAGCAGGAAAGCTAAATCCAAATTGGGAAGGACCCTATAAAGTTCGAGGTATCGCTGGAAAAAGGTGCCTACGAGTTAGAAACCATGGATGGCAAGGTTTTACCCTCAAGTTGGAATGCTGTTCATTTAAAGAAATACTATTTCTGAGCAAAAAAATACCCACGGTCAGGTATCGCTTAATTACGATTTTTGTTTTGTACAGTTAAAATTATACTAATAATTTTAGATGATAGGTAAAAAGGTAGCCCACACCAAATGATGCTATTAGACCTGAAAGACACGTGGAAGTAACACTATTCTCGGTCTAGGGTTGCAACCTTTCTGATTGAAATATAAAGGATTAAGCAGTCATCATCTAAATTATATATACCTCTGAGTCCCGTATGTTTTTCCTTTTCAGGAAATGGACCACATGGAAGGAATAATCAAGTGCTCGAGATTTCATACTTCAAAGATAATCAAGTGCTCGAGATTTCATACTTCAAAGCTCAAATACTTGGGAGACTATATATAAAAAAGGCAAAGAAGACTGAAAAAGTCAGAATTCAAGTCAAGCCTATGGTCTACCCAACAAATCGAAAGTTAAGAGTTCAAGAGCCAAAAACGCAAGCTACTCATGGATGTAAATTTCAAAATCTTACGAATGGTAATATTTAGTCATGGGTTGCAAGATATACCCTTGAACTTTGTAAAATCTGTTGTAAATAAAACAGTTACGAAAGAGTTATAGATGATACTTGAATACATGTAAAGTATTATACAATTTGAAAGTTCGAAAGATACAAAACTTCCTCAAAGTTATTCAAAAAACGTGTGTGTTCCTATTTCTTCTTTCGTATGTTTACACCATTATGAAGTTGAGACGCCTTCTTCATTGAGTGTCATTTATAAAAGGACCCTCGTTTATAAATCGTGCTTGTTTCAAAAAGTCACGAAGTACTGAAGCATTTTTAATGCATAACAAAAGAGTAGTACAGAAACTCGGAATAAAATATCATAGAAGTTGAACAAAAACTTAGAAGATGATATTATAATAACTTGGTTAAAACTAAGTATGAACTTAGTTCCAACCTAATTGTCTTATACAAAAAACCACAAAACGGACTAGGGGTAAGATTTTCCAAAACATTACCCCCAAATGGGACCAAGGGTAAATCTCCAAATGTTCCACCAATAAAAAAAAACAAAAACAAAGAAACATTTCAAACTTTTTAACTTTCACTGTGGGGCAGAATCTGAACCGGTAGGATGAAGAGTGGCATCATCACCAGAAGGAAGAGCAACTTGAGCAGGAGAAGGTTGAACAATAGCCTTACCAGGAGCGATTTCATCACCCTCGGGAATGCCAACCTCAGGTGAAGAAAAGCTTTGACTCTGCTGGGTCTTTTCAATCGTCTCTCTAGTCTTTGCAATCTCAGCATCTAAGTCAAAGACTTCCTGGCTTACTTCCATTAACGTTTCAAGGCGAGTGTTCAAAAAAGCCCAGCTAACATCAACAACGGCTTTATCTTCAAGGGTCTCATAATCTTTTTCCCACTACTCAACCTCAGCTCTTATTTCATCCTTCTCATTTAAGGCAGCATCGTAAGAAGCCTGTAGGGGGTAAGAGATCTCTCTAAAAACTGAATGTTGTTTGAGGATACACGAAGATCTTCTTGAGTTTGCGTGAGCATTTGAACAAGCTCCCCAGAGTAAGCTTCTTTTTGGTTTAGCAAATCCTTTAAGCTCCTAATTTCTTCAGAAGCCTTGGAAAGCTGCTCAGCAAATGAAGACTTGAGAAGATTCTTGTCTTTGCCCGCCTGATTGGATGAGGCTTTCTCAACCGCTAGTTCCGCTGCCATAACCTTTACTTGCTGCTCTAAGGTGCACTTTTCTTCCTCTAAAACCTCCATCTCAAGTTGAAGCCCCTCAAATTATTCTTTCCAGTTGTCCGCCTTAGTGTGATAATCATTCATCAACTTCTCTGTGTGGACGATCCTTTTCATCATCTCCGTTCCGATGAGATTGGTCTACATAATGAAAAGAGGAATGTGATACCAGTAAAAGAGAAATCACGTAAAATAAAAAGACAAGGTTTATACCTTTAGAGACGAATGCACAATATCATTCATCAACATTAGAAAGCTGTGACTTTCCAGTTTTGACTTCTCAACTGGGCCAATCAGTGGTTTCAACCATACATCAACTTGGCCAAATTTCTTCAAAAGATTACCATCTTCAGGAATCGATGGTGGTAACTTGTTTCATTTCCCTACTGTTACTGGAGGAACCAACTTCAACATGGGAAGTTGTAGCAATAGGGGCAGTCGAGGAAGTCAAAATAGCCATGGGTGGAACAGTGGTAGCAACAGCATGAACGGGTAACCGAGGTTCAATCGGAGCAGAGCCATGAAAAGTGGCAAAAGGCGTTTCCTCAGATATTAAGCCAAAGCTTTCTTCATCAAACCCACGAGAAAATAGATGTTCAGTAGAGTCACAGGGTGCAGCAGGCGTCTCTTCATTAGAATTCACTAAGGTAGCATTTTCAGGCTCGGACATGGGAACAGAACTAGGAGGGGGAGTAGCTTTGTCATCTAAAATGACCTGTCTCCTAGCTCGTGGCTTACGAACCAACGAGCCTTCGTCCCGTTCTTCTTTATCCTCAGAGTTCTGTGGTCTATCAGCTTTTCTTTTTGACTAAGAACTCAAGATTATCTCTTGAGCCTTTGATAGAGAGAGCCTCGAAACAGTGATTGAAGCAACACTTACACCTCGAATGGGAAACCCTAACAAAGAAAGGGGTTAATAAGTTCCAAAATAAACATGGAAGTAAGGAAGAACGTGAAAGAGTAAGTTACCGTGAGTCTTAACTTTCCATCCAAATCTGTTTGAAAGGTATTTCCAGGACCTTTCTTCCATAGGAGCAATGGTTAACACTTTCTCTACCCAACCACGGAGATTAGGAATCTCTTCAACAGTTCCCATGGTTACTAAAAAAGAAAAGTAAAACATTTACGAGATTACAAGTTCTTCACAAAAAAAAACAGAAATAAAAGATTGAAAGAAAGACTTACGTACAAAGTTCCACTTCTCAGGGAAGGGCATGTTCTCTTCACCTACTAACACACTTGTAGGAGCAGCAACAAATCGGGCATACCAGCCACGATCTTTGTCGTCTTTAGGGCTAACCAAAACCCTCTTACTCCTCGCCACGAGAGTAAAAATCCCACGACGAAATCATTTGGGAGAGTAAAGATGAATCAGATGGTAAAAGGTGAAGGGTAAAGAAGCCAAATTTGACAAGTATCTAAGGCATGCCACAACCCTCCATACAATAGGACCAATCTGTCCTAAACACACATAGAAGAAATGATAAAACTCAATGATAACTGGATCAATAGGTGGCCTAAAACCTAATGTGAAGGGATATGTATACACAAAAGAAAAACCAGCTTTAAAGGAAGTGATCCTTTGATTTTCATGGGGGACCAGAATTGGGAAGTCAAATTTCCAATAACAATCTTTCCGCACAATAGAAACTAAACCCTTAGTAATCTGGGAAGGGTAAACATAAACACGATCGTGAGAAGTCATGGAAGTGACCTGATTTTTAATTAATTCTCTATCAGTGACAAAGAAAAGTTCATCGGGAATAATCTCGTCGACAGTAGGTTCACAAAGCGGTTCACTGAATCCCTACTTCTAGCGGAAGATCTATGCGAAGAAGAAGCCCTATTTCTAAAAGATGATGGAGGGGTAGTACTGGGTTGAGAAGGAGAACCACGTACAGACACTGACCCTAAACTACGTAACCTACCACCTCTCCTACTCCTGATCGGAGCGGAAGAAGGGAGAAGTTCATCTACTATGACGAATTTTTGAGGATCAGGATTTGAAGAAGACATAGTTGTATGGGGAAGTAGTACGTAATGAAGAACTAGAGTAAGTTATGAATAAAGAACACTGAAGAAAGTTTTTCGTAAAAGCAAAGGCAAAGGATGTATTTATATGCAGAAGCAATCGTCATGTAAAGAGGGTAATGATGGAAACGTCATTATGAAAACAGTCACTTCGTGACTGATGCAGCCGTAAAAAAGCCATAAAACCCACTGAAAATTTGCAGAACCAATTGATGATTGCCACGTGTCACATGCATTAAATGGAAGTGACATACGGCGCATTGGTTCAGAGAAAGATGCAATGGTACGTGAGAAACATCGACAAAAAATTCCCGCCATAAATGTGATACATTTCCCAAATATTCAATTGCTGAATAATTAGTAAGTGGGGGACTGTGGGGGACTATCTGTATTGGTAAAAATAAATGTTACACGTGGAGTTAATTATGTGGTTGATATGGCAAGGCACGTGGATCACTAGAAAAGCGATAGTTGGAGAGGAGCACTAAAAGAGACACGAGTCGCAGCAGATACGAACAAATCACCCACGAGGTAAAAAGAAATGGTTGCTCGAGTCTCTATAAGTTATATGAAGAAGCACCGACAGAATAAACCAAGACAGTAAAAAGGGCAGATTCATGGATCTTCAATTAATGAGAGTGGATGATTACAAACATTACAAAATCTTCACGAACAGTTATGATTACCAATTATAACGTTTCATTAATGTCATTAATGCTCATAATGACTCGGTCTTAAAAGGGAAAGGGCATTGTACTTGAAGACCTCTATATAAGGGAAAGAAATGTCATTTGTACAGACACATTCTGATTATTATTAGAATATAATTATTTTCTTGTGCTTTCTATTGATTACTTTATCATTTTTTATTCTAATTTCCTTTCTTATTTCTGAGAGAATATTGAATTTCTTAATTATTAGTAACCCGGGTACTTCTAAAAATAGGCTTTGACTGAGAATCTAATTCTTTGGTTAAACAACGTTATTTATACTTCACGTGGTACCAACATACTTAACTGCATGCTTGTGGTTTGATACAAGGTTGTTGTGAATCATTATTTGAGAAAGTGACTCTAGTAAAGTGACTTTGAGGATCTTGAGTTGTCTTTGATAATCATTAGGTGGTTGAGTAGACCATAGAGATCTATAACTCGACTGTGGTTGTTGTGGGTTTTAGACTCTATCTTCTTTTACAGTCTATTTACATGAGAGGCGAGGAGAAATTTTGTTGTTAGTCTAAGTGCTTGAGTGAATAGTATACAACTTGCCCCGAATGTGCTTCAAGGCAAAATTTGAGTTCGTTTGGTTTGAAAAATAATTGTAGGCTTTTCTTGGACTGTTTGAGAATTCAATTGCCACCCTATGATCATTATCCCTAGTCAAACCCCTTTGAGCCTTTAGCCTTTCTCTTTTGATAACCTTGTTACAAGCCCTTCATTTTTTGAACATGATCTTCACTTGGCACCTGAACCCTCATAAGCACTCATTTGTAGTATGTAGCTCAAAGCCTAAGTTCGGGGGGGGGGGGTGAGAAATCTAAAAAAGGTACCGAGACATTAAAAAGAGAGAAAATAAATGATCGCCATGCAAGAGAAAGAAAGAAAAAAAAGTAATGTAAAGAAAAAGAAGCCCAAAAAGGTTGATTGATGAAATAGAGTGAGCCAAGTATCTCTAGCATAAAAATCAAGGGAGAAAAAGAATGAAATTGTCAACAAAGAGTGATGGCAAGTCTCTCTAGCCTCCAAAAAGAAGAAATACCTCCAAGGGTTTGACAAATGTAAGCCAAGAAATAAGAAGTGAAGTGCTTAAGGAAGGGTGTAACCACTTGTATCCCATATAGTATCCTACCCCGGACCAAAAGCCTTCATTAAAACCCGAAAGAAATCCTATTTGATTTTGAACCGAGTATGCTTACATTATTGGAGATGTACATGAGAGGGGAACCTATGGTACTTGAAGCTTAACTTGTGACATTCCTTTGTGAGAGAAAAGTGAAACCTTTGATGCACTAGAAATTGAGTGTTGAAATTTGAAGTGTAATGCCAACAGAAGGTAGAAGAGGAAGAGTTTGGAGTCTACCATGATTTACATGAAAGAACAAGAACTTGATGAGTGAAGTTAACTTGTGAGGCTCAAATGTCACACTAGAATTACATGAGATGAGCAAGTTGCACCTTTTAAAAAAAATTGACACCTTAGTATGAGCGTCGTGGGTAATTGTTGGTCCTAACTGAGTATAAATGACTTGTAGTGAGTCCTTGAAATGATCATACAATGTGGGAAGGAGGGTGCTAATCTAGTTGCTTCAGGACGATCAAAGACTTAAGTTTGGGGAAGTTGATAAGTGTGAATTTTAATCATTTATTAGTACCTTCTTGCTATAGTTTTTAATCCGAAAGTACTGATTTCTGCTTCTGAATCTAATGAAAATGGTTGAATTGCAGGTGTGTTGAATAATGTAAGCTCAATGAAGAAAAATGAATAAAAAAGGAGATGTTCTAGCCAAGTTTAGCAAAGAGGATAAGTGCTAAGAGAAGTGGGGTCCGAGAGTTTCATCTGCGGCCGCAAAAGCAAGTGCGACCCGCTGAAGATGGAATGCGACAGCAGAAGAAGAACTAAAGTTTCAGGGACTTTTGGCAGAAGTGCGATCCACATATTAAAATGTGCGGTCGCACTTGGTCCGCAAAATACGTTCGCACTGACAAGCTTGAAAGATTAGAGAATGAGCAATGAAACGTTTGAAGCCTCCTCAAATGCGGCCCGCAGAAATTAAAGTGCGGCCGCAGAAGTTGAAGTGCGCTCGCAAAAGATGAAGTGCGATCGCATAACTCCTCCGATTGAATGCACATGGAATATTAACCCAGCAAAATGCGGACTACAGAAGTTGAAACATGGCCGCAGAACCCTCTAAAGAGCATTTTTGACATAGTTTTTTGGAGCCCTATAAATACGAATGAATTTTTTAGGGCATGTTTCATTCGTTGAAATGCCCATTTTTATTTCTTTAAGAAATGAAATGTCATCCTTGCCCCTAATTCTCCACAGAACAAAGGGCTAAAACCGGGTTTGGGTTTGGGTTTGGGTTTGGGTTTAGGTTTAGGGAAACATTTCAAGGGTTTTCTCTGAACCCAACTGTGCCTGGCCACTCTCTGCCTCTCTGCTTTGCACAAGTGTTCTTCTCCGTCGATTCCTACTTCGAATTCGAGCTTAGGTATGTCTCTATTGCTTCTCATGCACAGCCCAAAGTTCATTGCTTTTTCATCCATTTCCAATAGTTTTAGATTCTTGATTGTTTTTGTTTTTTGGGCTGAATATAGTAAATACGAGAGTGTTAGCACTTGTGTTTCATTTGATATAGTGATTCTAGATCTAGCAATTGATTTAAGGTATCAGTTTTGCAAAGAAATGTAGGCGGAACGAATTGTTTCTGTGAAAACTGCTTAGCAGCAGTAGTTACCTGTTCTTGTAGCTGTTGCCCTAATGAGACGAGCTGGTGCTCTTGCTCTAGCACCTCCTATAACCTCTTTCAAAGGTAGATGCATTGGTCCGGCTTCTCTTTCGGTAAACACCTTGCAATTTTCATGAGAGCGCTTCCAATCCGTTGCTTTCTATTACTATCTTCTATGTAGAAAGTTCAAAAATTTAAGAAAGAATATAGTTTATACTCATGGCGAACGAGTCGCTAGCTCAGTGGTACTTTACACACTTATGCTTATGCACCCACTGATTTTAGTTCATGAATGTGCACTTGACTGTTTCTCAGACCATGCAATGGAATTGCTGCCAGTGACATGTTAATATTGGCATAACATATAGGACCCCTCTGAACTTGGCTCCGTTTATTAGTGCACACCTAAACTATCGGTTTGCCCCCATCATTAATGGTGCACATTCAGCCATCACACCACAAACAAGGAATGTTTCATAGAGTATACAGGCACAGATTTTACTGAAGGCCAACATTGTTTTGAACACGATGGTAGCTATGTTTTCAGTGCACTGTGAAAAGAAGTTTGAAGTTGAACCAGTTAAAGTAACATATCCTGTGGCCTGGACACCACGGTTATAAAAATAAAAAGTAACATATCCTGTGGCATGGACACCACGGTTATAAAAAAAAGTAACATATCCTGCTAGCAAATCGTTTGTTTATCCTGTTCTATCAATTTAAATGTGGAAGTGCCTTTGTCCTACATTACCAGCATTTGAGGAGATCCATCACTAGGGGACAAGGTGACTAGTTTGTTGCAAAAAAGGCAATTGCATACGGAGAAGACTGTCTCAGAAGATAAAAAAGCAAGTTTATTGTATCTATTCCTTCAACATGAAGTGATGTTCTTTCTCCATGTGATGTGGCGGCGGATGTTGCAATTGCTTATGCTATAATGAAATCCTAAAGACAAAACCTGCATCTTTGAATCCTTTATCACTCAGTAAATTTAGAGAACTAATGCGGATGGAGGTTGCAATGTCTGGTTATACGGAAGAGTGACTTAGATTTTGTGTTCCAGGAAAGAAATTTCATCCATGTTGCATAATGAAGAAGATAACTCAGCAGCAATCAGTGCAAATTCTCGTCATCTGAATTTGAGGTTGTTCAGACTATTCTCATGTCTGGTTACTGAATACTGTTGGGCATAGTAAGGATCATCCAAAACCTATAAAGACATTGGAAGTGGGTGATATAGTTCACTTAGATGACACAAAAGATGTTGGTGCAGAAAACTGTCGCCATCTTTCTGCTCTGTATTATGTGGTGTGAACTTAGGGTTTGTGTTAATTACATGGTCTAGTCGATGGAATTATGGAAGTGCCTAGAATTCCTTTTGTATCACCTGGGATCCCCAGTCTACTACAAAAAAAACTTTGATAAGCATGTGATTCTTCAGGCAAGGCCTGCTAACATTATCTTATAAGTAAATTGAATTAGTGTTTTGGGTTGTGTATTCCAAGTCCTTGAAGAGTTTGACATGGCAGATCCCTGCTCCATTGTGGAGCTTGATATGCTGTGTTTCTTGTAATTTGGTTTCTCGGGCAACAAGTTATGCCACATTGCTTCAGTAAATTATTCATAGCTTTGTTTATTAAGGATGTTTTGGTCTGACGCCAGCACTCAGAGTCGGGAATTGCGGAGATAATTTTGACTACTGTCTTGTAGCAAGTGATACTTTAGTGATGAGGTGTGATGAAAAGAATGTTTTGTTAGGTGGTCTTTATTTTTATTTTGGGTCAATTTAGTCACCACTCTGTTAGTGGTTGTTTGGTACAAGGGATAAGGATAATAGTCCTGGAATAGAGTTTGGGATTGTATTTATCCCATGTTTGGTAATAGGTATTAGATAATACCGGGATAAGTGTTACATTAAAATGGTGGGATTAGCTATAACATATAGAAGGTGGGATAGCTAATCCCATGGGATATTCCCGTTAGTCCCTTAACTCCCTGCCCCGAACCTTTGTGTTTGAAATTATATCTTCTTGTGATAAGTGATAACTATAGATGCTAGCCTCACTGGTTTGTTTATGATAATGATCAAAGAAAAAGATTTGAGTGGTGCGTAGATATATAAACTGTGAATGGTACATAGGTGTGCGCACTATGCAGAGTTGCCCCTTTTCTCTTTCATAACAAGAAAAAAAACTTGACATTTCTCTGGACCTTCCTGAAAATAAATTGCTCATTAAGCCTCTTTCTGCCATGATTTTCAGAAGAAATTACATTCTTAGTGTAATGTCTATATAAGGTATTGAACTGTGTATGATATATGCGGTTACTAACTTGTTTCTCATTCACAGTGCGACACTTGTTACTTTTTCTTTTTGATCCTTTAGTAGTGCCACTATATGGTCTGAAATTGGAATAGTTATATACTTGCATATGATTTTAAATTTTGCATTTTGGTCTTCGCAGGCTATTGATTGACCTTTCTTTTGAATCAGATAGATGGTTGCTTTCTAGTTCAGTTTCCTGTATAGCAGAATTGAGAAATGAGTTTGATTTCATGTCTGAGGCATCGTTTGCCTGGTGTACTTTTGAGACAATCGGTTCGATTGAATGTGGCTGACTCCTGTTTTATTACCTCATCTGTGTTTACTCGACACTTTTCTCGGCCTGCTAGGAAAGAGGAGGAAAACGAGGAAGAAGTAGAGATTGACCAGAGAAAGCTTCCGGCTGATTATGATCCTGCAACTTTTGATCCTACCGAGCATCGTAGTCCTCCATCCGAGAGGGTATGGAAGCTTGTAGATGATGTTTCGGGACTTACATTGGTTGAAGTTGCAGAACTGTCGTCCATTATTATGAAGAGGTTGGGCATGACTGAGCAACCAATGGTCGGTGTTATGAAGGCAGGAGCTGCTGGATTGGCAGCAGCAGCTATGAAGGGACCGGAAGCAGCCAAGGAAGAAAAGAAACCAGAGAAAACTGTTTTTGAACTTAAACTGGAATCATTTGATGCTGCTCAAAAGATAAAGATAATCAAAGAGGTCCGCAGTTGTACTGAGTTGGGACTCAAGGAAGCAAAGGAGTTAGTCGAAAAGACTCCTACTATTTTTAAGAAGGGGGTATCAAAAGAAGAAGGAGAACAAATCATTGAGAAGATGAACGCTGTTGGAGCAAAGGTTGTTATGGAATGATAATGAGCAAGACATTTGGTTTGATACTGAGTTAATCCAAAAGTATTTGAAAACTAAATTATGCTTCATTAGGCTATGCATTTTTGTAGTCTACTTTTCTTTCCTTTTCCAAAAATCCCTCAGCTGTAGCTCACAAATAATTGTGTCCATCATGTTTGATTGACATGCTTAGCAGAAGGAATGCGACTTAGTTGTAGTCTACTCTTCTTTGATTGTACTGTGGGATTAATGATTCTTTTCTTATGGGTGGCTGGTTTGGAAGGAAATGTGTTGTTACAGTGCTCATTGATATCTAATGCACGAAAGGCGTGGACTTTTCTCTTTTGTTTTGATATATTCTATGCAGAAAGCTTAAGCTTGACTTTATTCCTTATGCAGAATCCTTGATTTTTATTTATTTATATATATATATATATACTATATTAAAAGCACGAAGTTCCTTAGCGAAATGTTGTTCGCCTTTTTTTATCCTTTGAAAACAGATTTCATACTGAACAAATATGTCGTTTAATTATTTTTCCTACAATTTAGGAGTTTGAAATCAACTATAATTATGACTATTAAATTTTGTCTTATTTGAACTGTGTAGGAAGTCCTAATATTTAGTACTTTAAAATCGATTAATATTTTTCCTTATGTAAATTCTTCCTTATTTGAACTATTTAACACAACTATATTTTTGTAATGTTTTAAACTTTAACATCAACTAAACTTTTAATTATTGAAAAGGACGTGTTTATAAATCACAAAACATTGAATAGGTAGGAAGTTTGTAATGCAATGTACTAAATTACAATTCCTCTAATATGTTCTGTTAATCTGGTTAGAATACGCTTGTTGGGATCGAACAATAATTTGTTCACATTTTGGTTAATTTTAGATGATCTTCTTTTAAATTTGTGTTACCTTTGTAGTAAATATGTGATTTATATATATATATACACACACACTAAGCTCAACAATTGCATTATAAAATATTGGATTGCTAATTTATAAAATATTTTATTACTAAGCTCAACAATTAGAATAACAAAGAAAAATATTTGAAAATATAAATGAGAAAGAGACTGAGCGAAATTTGGTCCGCAAAAGTTAAATAACACTAACGGTTCAACAAGCACAAAGATCCAAAATAAAAAAGTAATTGATTCTTATTTTTTAATTTTTATTTAGAAATAAAATTTTGCATTTGATAAAAGTATAATTAAAATTAATATTTCAAATATGGGACGAGTTATATATCTTACACTATTATTTTATATCTACACTTATTTATATCAAAGTGAATAAAATCGCCAGTTAAAAATTCGTAATCTATTTATCTGCATCTACATATTTTACACTTTATTTTATAGCTCAAGCATATTCTTTAATATAACTTTAATGTGATTTTATTGAAAAATAATAATTCTTCTGATACGGGTACTCGCAACGCGCGTACACTAAAATTAGTACTATATTAAAATCACAAAGATACTTAGCAAAATGCTGTTCATCTTTTTTACCCTTTTCAAATAGAGTTCACACTAGACAAAATAGTCATTTAGCCATTTCCTTAATATTTGGTACTTTGAAGTCAACTAAAACTTTAGTTATTAATGTTTTCCTTATTTGAATGACTACACCAAAAAATCCTAATATTTAGAACATCAAAATCAATTAAGTTTACCTTATACAACTAAAATAATTAGTTTATAATTTTTTTTCTTATCATCTACGTACATAGAAATTAGCAATGTATATTTAATAAAGCATTTTTAAAGCTCCATTCATATGTGGTATACTTTTTTACAAATAAAGTATTTAAACTATTATATATACATTAATATATAATTATTTACTTGAAAATATACTTATGTAATTAAGTGTAGTTCATGTTTTTGACTACATACAGTATTAACCCATTCTAACCATTTTAAAATCATGAGTATTATGAAAAATATAAAACCCAAGTTTTAAAATAAAAGGGACAACTATATGGAAAAATAATGAAAATATATCAATATACAGCTCACTCAAGGTAAAATACTCTTAACTTAATCATTGGGCAAAATTATAATTTAATTATTATTTAATATTTAAAACTTTTAAATCAACTAAAATTTTAGTTATTAAATAACTCTTTATTTGAATTATGCATGAAATCCTAATATTTAAAACTTTAAATCAATTAAGATTCTACCTAAAATAAATTATTTATTATTTGAAGTGTGTACCATAACTATAATACCTTTTATGTTAATTTTTTTTAATATTTTGAACTTTAAAATTGACTAAATTTTATTTATAATTTTTTTTTTAATAATATTTGAAACTACACTCAATAATTATTTCGACTTGCAAACATCATTTCTTCTACATGTGTTGAATGTACTCAATAATTATAAGCAACATAAAGACAATAATTATTTTTCTATTAATGTATGCAAACTTGAAACAATAAGGATGAAGCATAAAATATATTCTAATTGAGTTATTGTTAATTATCTTTTTTTATTTTTACAAATATTCTAACAAATTACAGCTCCCTACAATTTTTATATATTAATTTATTATTATAAATTATTGACTCAACATTAGTCATTTTTAAAGTTTATATTTTCACTTATTAATTTTTTCGTAGGAGCTACATGTCAGCCTCATCGTGATGTATTAACGCATAAATATAATAATAATTTTTATTAGATATTCTTACAAAATTTTGAGAACTTTCATTTGGCTGGATTTGGGATACATACATACACATATGAATTTTAAATTTATTTTTGTTATAACTCAAAGACACTATTTAATGTGATTTTTTAAAAGTTATTTTCTTATTGACATGAGAAACACGCGTAAACCTAAGACTAGTTTATAGAAACTGAATGGTTGTATGCAGAATGCTTGGCTAAGGATTTGCTTTCATTAGCTTTATGGTTACTCTTGTAAAGCACATTTTGTGTTCATATGATTTGCTGGTGATGCTGGAACTGAACTATACCCCAGTACCCTAGTACACAAAATGAGGAGGATAGCTGATGTAAACACACCCTCATCTCATGAAAAGACACAAAGTGACATTAATAGTGGGCTTAGTTCAAGACTAAAACTGACGTTGCTAGGGCCGGGCCGGTTTGGGTCGAAAAATTTAGTGACCGGCCGGCCACCAACCCGAGTCGGATACCTAGTTTTACAAATCGGGTTTAACGAGGTCTGGTTCATTCGGTCAAAAATTGAATCGAAACGGTTTCGGGCCTAAGGGGTTGTTTCGGGCCGGATTTATTTTAAAATTTTTTTATTGTATTTTGTATAACTATCGTAATTTATATTAATATAAAGTAAAAATATAAAACAAAAAAATAATCTTATAAAAAGAGTGTTTGAATAAAGGAAGCAAAGATTTTAAAATTCTTATATTTGAATATTTCATTAAGAAATTAAGATAATAGAATACAATGGAGATAGAAAAAAATTGCACTTATAATTTGCAAGTTCTTTTTTTATTTCAAACTTGCAAATTAAAGTTTACATCTAACAACAACTAAATTAACGAAAAAAGAGTAAATTTAAAGTTTAATTATTAAATATAAATCTAGAACTTCAAAGGTTTTGCATTGCCTTAGTAAGTTCTTCATAATCAATATGAACTTCTTGGCCATCTTCTGGAATGTTAAATTCAGATGGATGACCATGTGTTAATATATCTTCAAGTTCCTCGTCTTTTGGTTTATCAACATCTTCACGTCCCTGATTTCTTCGTTTCGATCTAATCCAATCTTCACGTCTCCTAGTTGTTGTCTTGCTTGACTAAATGCACTCTCTGATGCAACAGTTGAAGTTGGTACATTCAGCACGTCCCGAGCCATAATGGAAATAACAGGAAATTACTTTTCATTCTCATGCCACCATCCCAACGGTAAAAATTTCTTAGTGTGAGACTCTGATTGCTTTTGCAAGTAGAATTGAAGTTCATCAATGTTCATGCTACTGGTTTTAGTGGAAGGAAATGTAGCCAAAATATTATAACCATCAAGGCCTTCATCTTCATCCATATTAGCAGATGCAGTAGAAGTAGTATAATGCATAGTGAGATTAACATTGCCTACATTAATAGTAACATCATTAATTATATTTGCAAAATAATTGTATAATTATTATAAATAATCATTTAACTTGTTCATACAATAATATATATCTGGGGTTTCAGTTGGTCAAATCTCCATATAACTATATAAAGCATTGATTAATTGATGACAATTAGACATATTTACAGAAGGATTTAAAACATCACCAATTAAGTAAATCGGAGGAATAGAAAAGAAATATTTTTTGAATTTGGCTTGCATTTTTCAACAACATCCTTATATTTTTCTTTCTTCTTAAATTTAGAGAGTAGAATAGAAATTTCAGCTATATGTACTAAAGCCATAGTAACAATAGGGTAATATGCTCCAGAAAACTCAACAGTAGATGTATACAATTTATGTAAAAATTGAACAACATCATTAATGGCCTCCCAAGTATTAGTTGTTAACATATGGTTTGGATCAGTACAATGCGCATTAGCAACTTCAGTTATTAGCAATCTATATTTGTACCAACATTTTAAAAATAAGTATGTATAATTTCATCTAGTAACAATTTCATTTGGCATGAATCTGGGGTTAAGGTTATGCTCTGTACACTTAGTCTTAAATTCCCTAATTCTAGATTGTCTATTATTTCCTTGAATAACACCCACTGCTCTTCTAACATGAGTAATCTCAGTCGAAAATAAATCAAGGCCACTTTTAACGATTAAATTATAAACATGGCATGCACACCTAACATGAAAAATTTCGTCTAGTGGTGGTTTCAAATGTAGTCTTAATATTGAAATAGCGACATTATTGTTAGAAACATTATCAAAAGACATACACAATACTTTTTTATTAAGATTATAAATTCAACAATTTCGCAAATAGTAGTACTTATAAAAATAGCAGTATGGCTTTGATTTTCATCATATTTAAAAGCGATAATATATTTTTGCATACAATAATTATCATCTACCCAATGACATGTAATTGTCAAATAATCATTTCCATTTACAACATGACCAATATCAGAAGTTAGAGAAACTCTACAAGGAAGGTGATCAAACAAATAACGTATGTATGTCTGATATTGTCCATGAAGTCTAAAGATATCAGAACTACAAGTACTTCTAGGGATACCTTTAAATAAGGGATTATAATTCCTTTAAATATACATAGTCAGATATGATGAAGAAGCAATTCTAGGGATACCTTTAAATAAGGGATTATAATTCCTTTGAATATACATAGTCAGATATGATGAAGAAGCAAAAGAAAAAGGTAGACAACCCAAATCAATCATTTTTTGCTAACTCCTCACGACCCTTCATTTTATCATATTTCATAAGTCCTCCCGTACTAGAGTTTAGAGTTCCTTGATTTTCATCTAAATCAGAGCCCCATTCTATAGGATGATTAATTTTCATATGTATACTAAGTGTTCCAGTCCCCCCTAAACTTCCTCCAGTCTTATGTTTAAAATCATCTTTATAAATTTTGCATATAACTCTATCAGAATTCTCTATTTCATCAAAAAAATTCCAAACCTTACTTCTTTTTCTCCGATTAGTAGTCAGGGACACAAGTGGTCTACTACTACCGCTACGGCCACCACCCCTGCTACCAACTCCAACACTACTAGGTGTAAGTGGTGTCTCATCTTCAATTTCTCATTCCTTATCTTCTATACCGAAATCTTCATGTAATTGTTGATAATCTATATTATTATTAGGTGATGTTTTAGAAACATGTGTAGAGTCATTTAAATTACTACTAGATGTTGAAGAAGTATCTCTTTTTCTATTTTTCTGATTACCCCGATTAGCAACCTTATTACAAACTCTTTTTGCAGTATTAAACATATTGTGAAAATTTAACTACTAATAAAACTTAAATATGCAAATAAAATAGTAAATAAGATAAAGAGTTGGAGGGAGTGCACCGAATTCCGCAATAAATTGAACACTTGATGATTTTCGCAACTCCAATGTTACCACGAAGAAACGTCAATTGTTCAAAGTTCAAAGTTCAAACTTCAAATAATACGATAAACTAAATTCCAAAAAAAATGAGAGCCAAATAGTTGATTGCAATTTAGGTGAAGAATGAGAGAATGACAATTGAGATTTGAGAATTTGAGTTTGAGAAATGAGAGATGAGTGAAGAAATGAAGAAGAGAGGGGGTATATTTATAGATTTTCAAAGGGCTAAATTAGTAATTACGAAAAGTATTATTTTTTAAAAAATTGCCCAAAAAAGGGGCCATTCTTGCAAAATTTCCGTTGGGCAACGGTCAAATTGGAAGCTGATCGTTGCCAAAGGTCAAATGCATTTAAAACAAAAACAAATTTCAGAAAATAGCCGTTGAACCGGTCCGGTTAACCGGTTCAACAGTTATTTTCTTATACCGGTTTCGACCGGTATAAAAATTATATACGGACCAATCTCCCTAACTCCCCAAACCCAGCCCCCTACCACCGGTCCGGGCCGGTCCGGGTTACTACCGATCTGGGCCGGTCCGGAACCGGGTCAACCCGGCCCGTTAAACCGTTTTAGTCGAGACTAAAACTGAAATTGCTAGATAAGCTACTATGAGTATGTTTTCAATCGCCAAACTATTTGGGGTTAGCTATATGAGCTTTTTATATTCATTTTACTTCAATATGATATGTTTCATTCCAATGTCTATATTTTGTCTTCTAGGACAAATCTGTAGTTCTCTAAATCTCATACTTATCTCTATACTATACTATACAATTTCTAAAATGGAAAAGGGCCAAAACTATCCCTGAACTATTAGAATTGGTACAAAATTACCCTTTCGTCCATCTATTGAGCCAAAATTGTCCCTATCGTTAAAGTTTTGGCGAATTTAAACCCCACTCCAAATCTATCAAACCTACCCGTATAACCTGACCCACTGGATCAACCCGACCCAAAATTGGTGTAGCTAATTATCGGTTCTGTCTTGCAAATTGGTTTTAGATTCCATGTCTATTTGTTTGAAATCTGCTGCGTCAACCTTCAATTTCTACTTCTCTCGATATTTCTGCTGCGTCAACCTTCAATTTCTATTTCTACTTCTCTCGATATTATTTTATTTTTTATGGATTATTATTATTATTATTATTATTATTATTATTGTTATTATTATTATTATTATTATTATTATTATTATTATTATTATTATTATTATTATTATTATTATTATTATTATTATTATTATTATTATTATTATTATTAGGAATTAAACAACTAGGAGTATTGGTTTCAAATTATTTATCTTCAATGACGGCAAATTAACCAGCAAAAGAGAAATATGCCAAAAGAGACACAAACATAACATGGTTTGGTCAATTGACCTATATCCACAGGAAAAAATGTGCAATCAACTATAAAAAGAGAACACAAAATATCAAGAGAATAATAGGCACATACAAGTGGCAGGCTAACACTCGTCTCACAAATTCTCCCCTAAACGAGACTCTTAATGTAATGACCCAACCAATCGTTTTGAGTTCTAGCATCCCGTTCTATGATCTGAGACCTTGAGTAAGTTCATATAATATTTTATCAATTGCATGTATGGTTTGGTTCGGGTTCCAAGAGGTTCGAAAAGTGATTTGGAACACTTAGTTCCTAACTATAGGTCTTAAGTTAAAAGAGTTGACCAAAGTCAATAATTTGGGTGAACGTGCTCGGATTGGTGATTTGAAAATTTTGATAGGTTCATACGATAAGTTTGGACTTATACGTATCTTAGGATCGGATCTCGGGTGGCCTAGGAAGGACTCGGCTTTTGGTTGAAGTTGGCAATTTTAAGAATTTATGAGTTCATAAGTTTAACTTGGAATTGATTTTTATGTAATTGCATTTTGTTTCATATTTTGAGCTTTTGGATAGGTCCATATAGGGTATTTAGACTTATCGGTATAGTTTGTAGGGGACCCGAGGGGCTCAAGTGAGTTTCGATGCGTTTGGAGCAAGTTTTGAAGGATTTGAAGTGTTGAAACGTAATTTTCTGCACTTGATCTGATTTCATAAGAGAACTGACCCTAATCTATCAAGTATTTGATGAAGATTCCTTGATGAGAGTCGTAGTCCTTTGAATCTAGTTTCCAAAAATTTAAAGTGTTCATCATTCCGATATGTGTAAGACAAGCTATGGATATTTTAGTGAAGGAAGAGAAGTGATGTCATTCTTGAAAATCTACACTATAAATTGATGCACTTGTGTATATAACCTCATTTATATACTTGACTTTCATCTTATCATTATAGGAGCAAGGGGGCTAGGATTGAGGCAGATTTTGAAGTAATTTTCTCCAAAGACGATGGGGTAAATGATTCTTACTTGAATTTATAATTATAACATGAATCTATTATCAGTTTTGCCTTAGAATTCAAGGATTTAGAAGAAGAAAATTGGATTTTTGATTTGAAAGTTAAGAAAGTGTATTTTGGGGGTTTTGAATATCAATTTGGACTCGGTTTTAAAAATTAATCACATATTTAGAATCGTAAAGTTATGGGTCAACGAGATTCGACCTTGACCTTGGATTTTGACTATGTGGGCATGGGGTTGACTTATTTTATTTTATTTTTGAGATGTGATTAAAAATTAAAGTTTTATTAGTTAGACTTGGTTTATATAGCTTTATTTGACCTTTTTGAGTATTATTTGGGATAGATTGGGCTCGTTTGATGAATTTGGAGTTAAAAAGGTAGATTTTGATGAATAGAGTTATTCCGGGATTATGTAAGTATCTTGCTTAACCTCGACTTAAGAATTTTTTTCTAAAATGGACTTATTTGCTAAATACTGGGTGCTCGAAGGTGATGTATATACGAGGTGACGAGCGTATATGCGGTCAGCGAGGTTATACTATATTTGGGAGAGATTATAGACTATGCTTTAATTATTTGTATGACTATTGAGCTTTCTTATTCACGTTAGAGATCATGTCTAGGCTTTTGATGCTTTATTTGGATATGATGGCTGTTTGTATGTTCGATTACATGTTGGAGTCGTAGTCATACATTATACATATGCATACATCATGCATAAAGATTATCTCTTGTACACAAGCATACGTCCTATATGTTTATTTCTCTATTCATGTTCATCATATCTGCTTATCTCATGTTCATATGTAAATACCTGTCACGACCCAAAATCCAACTAGTCGTGATGGCACCTAACCCAACCCTCCAGGTAAGCCAATTAACAACTATCCAATTTAATGAGATTTATTAAGAAAGGAAATGATAATACATCGCTTTTATACAAGATTTTTCCAAGGACCGGTAGTACAAATCACGAGTTTCTAAGATTTAAAATTTATAAGCTAGTATGAAATAAAGTACATCATCTGTTTGAAATATACATGAACAGATTAAAATTCTAAAGCTACCAAAGTTCAAGATGCAGCTATGATCGTAACGCAGGTACATCTTCAAATCCAGCTCCCGCCGTGCACAACAACATCAACATCTAACATCTGCACGCAAGGTGCAGAAGTATAGTATGAGTGCAACCAACCTCATGTACTCAATAAGTAACAAACCTAACCTTAGGTTGAAAGTAGTGACGAGATGGAGCAAAGGTCGGAGTCCAACACCAATAGCCAACAACAGTTCATAACAACATAATAAAAGTGTTAAAAGAAGTAACTCAGAGATATATTGCTCATCTCGTTCACAGTTCCGGAAAATAGGCATGCTTTTCAAGTATATCAGTGAAAACTCAAATCTTTTACCGAAATCACCAAAATATGAGTACGTTTGTAAAACTGTGATTTTTTCCAAAACTTTCAACATGTAAATGTTTCATTTTCCAATGGAATGAGGAAAATACATCTTTATGCATACATGTCAATGTGTATGTGAAGTCATGAATGATGCAATATCGGACAACATGAGGAAAATGCATCTCTATGCCTGTATCTCAAATGTGCATGTCGAATGCAATGCAACTCAGTGATGTGATAAACCATATGCATACTTTCAGAGTATCAATTCACTCAGTCCTCATAGTCACTCAGTCCTCACAGTCACTCAGTCCTCCCAATCACTCAGCACTCGCACTCGGCACTCGCACTCAGTAGGTACCTGCGCTCACTGGGGGTGTGTACAGACTTCGAAGGGGCTCTTTCAGCCCAAGCGCTATAACAAGCTAATCATGGCATAAATCAATAAAACATGCTGCGACGTGCAACCCGATCCCATCATAAATCAATAATACCTGCTGCGGCGTGCAGCCCGATCCCATCAATATCCTCACAATCAGGCCCTCGGTCTAACTCAGTCATCAATCTCTCTAGTCTCTCGGGCTCACAATGTCATGAAAATCAGCCCATAATGATGATGTGATGTATCAATAAATAGTTACAGAGACTGAGATATGATATGCAAATGAATGCGTATGACTGAGTATGTAATTGCAATGTAAGCAAATAACTCAATAGCAGAAATGACCTCAGTGGGTCCCAATAGGATAAGCATATAACCTAGATATGGTTTCTAGCATGGATCACAACTCAATTACTCTAGCACGTAGAGATTTCATAGATACAAATAAGATTAGGTAACTATACAATACCATAGAAATAGTCGAGTCATAATTCACACGGTGCACTCCCACACGTCCGTCACCTAGAATGTGCGCCACCTCAACACCAAACACATATCACGTATATTCAGGGGTTCATACCCTCAACACCAAGTTTAGAAGTGTTACTTACCTCGAACAACCCAAATCCAATACCGAGCAAGCCAAGTGATGCTCCAAAAATGCCATCTCGCGTGTACCGACCCTCGAACGGCTCGAAACTAGCCAAAAGAAACTCAATTACATCAAATAATTCCAAATGAAATAAACCCAATCGATAAAGGTCGAATCTTTAATCAAAGTCCAAAATCAACCCAAAAGTCCATCCAGGGCCCGCGCCTCGGAACTCGACGAAACTTATAAAATCTGACAACCCATTCAATTACGAGTCCAACCATACTAGTTTCACTCAAATCCGACTCTGAATCGATGTTCAAAACTCAAAAACTCACTATGAAACTTTAGGCTAAAACCCCCAATTTCTCTTTAAAATTCATAATCCAATTAACAAAACGAAGATAGAATCACGACATATAATCATAACTGAGTATAAGCACTTACCCTAATCCTTGTGATGAAATTTGCCTCCAAAATTGCTTCACTCCGAGCCCCAAATCTCAAAATATGATAAAAGAACCAAAAACCTTGATTTATAGCTTCTACCCAGCATTTCCGCATATGCGGTCAAATTGTTGCATCTGTGACCTCCGCTTTTGCGGCAAAATCTCGCTTCTGCGAAGCCCTATGAAGACCAGCCTTTCCGCACCTGCGGAATTTTCCCGCTTTTGCGCACACGCAGGTGCGCCAACCAACACACGCTTCTGTGCCACACGTCGCTTCTGCTGCTAAACTTACGCTTCTGCGGACGCGCAAATACGCCCTTAATTCCGCTTCTGCGATCTTCCTCGCCCACGTCTCACTTCTCTTATGCGACCCCTTTATTTCTTCTGCGACCATCGCACCTGCGCAAAATTAGCAGTAGGTGTGATCACACCGGATCCTTCCACCAGCAGCCTTAGCCAAAAAGAATTGATCCAAACGATCCGAACCTCGTTCGAAACTCTTCCGAGCCACTCGGGACCCCTTCCGAATATACCAACTAGTCCAATAACGTAATGCGAACCTACTCGAGGTCTCAAATCATGCATAACAATATCGAAATGACGAATCGCACCTCAAATCATACTTAAATGAACTTTGAACTTTCAACCTTCAAAACTTCCGCCGAAATATATCAAATCAACTCGGAATGAACTCAAATTTTTGCATATAAGTCCCAAATGACATAACGAAGCTATTAAAATTCCCGTAACCACAATCCGAACCCGCTATCCACAAAGTCAACTCTCGGTCAAACTTACGAACTTTCCAAACCTTCAAATTTTCAACTTTCGCCAATTTGTGCCGAATCCTTCTAGAAATATCCAAATGCAAATTCGGGCATACGACCGAGTCCAAAATTACCATTCGGATCTAACAAAACCATCAAAACTCTGTTCCGGGGTCAAATTCACAAATGTCAAACTTGGTCAACTCTTCCAACTTAAAGCTTAAATCATGAAATTCATTCTTCCAAATCGATTTCGAATAATCTGAAAACCAAAACCGACTATTCACATAAGTCATAATACATCATACAGAGCTACTCATGCCCTAAAACTACCGAGCGAAGTGCAAATACTCAAAACGACTGGTCGGGTCATTTCAATATCCCTACATATGGTACTCTTACATGGACTGAGATTATGACATATGAGTTATCCGTGCGGTTGAGATAATTATGGCACGTGAGTTATCCATGCGATTGTTATAATTATGGCACGATGGTTCATTCCGTGTGGATTGATGATTGATTTATGAGATATTGATGATTGATTATAGAGCTATAATATTCTGGCATATGGATTTCGATCCATTCCTTTGTAGTCACGTAAATTGCCTATTCTACCTTGAGCCGTGTGTGCACAGTTCGACACGGGGAATGTTAGGGTATAAGAATTGTCTATTATTGTAAAGTTTGAGTTTTTATCAAGCATCAATATTCTAGACTCATGTACAAACATTCATGCATATCATCTACATATGTATTTGCAAGCATTTTATACATATGTAGGACTTGCTAGTGGAATGTTAGACACATGAAGGTATATGATTGATGTAAAGGTTGAGTTTTCATCCTGCACAAACATTTTAGACTCATGTACGAGCATTCTTATAAATGCTATTTGAGAATTAATGTGAAGTTGATTCTTTATCATACATAAACACTCTATATTCATGTAAAAGTATTCAGGTTAATGTTACTTGGTCTACATCTTCTTTATATGCGAATTTGCTATATTTGTATGTGTTTTTGATATGATTAACCGAAAAGCATGCTTATTACCTTTATCTTGGATTGTGCATCTTATTATTGATGTCCGTTGTTCCTTTGTTATTTCTCTACTTATGAACTGCACATGTTTTATTAAGTGAGTATCTTATGACTAAACCTCGCCACTATTTCGTTGAGGTTCGTCTTGATACTTACTGAGTACATGAGATCAGTTATATTCATATTATACTTATGTACCTTGCATGCAAATATCTGGAGCCGAGCTATTGCGAAATTCGAGAACTAGCATTGAAGATGTACTAACATTCTAGTTGCAAGCTACTATTGTTTTCATGGTAGTTTAGGAGTATATTTTTGTTTATGTATATTCAAACAGATGATATATTTCCTTCATACCAACATTGTATTCCATCTCTTAGTTACTCATGACTTATAACACCTGTTCTTGGGGTAATCTGTATAAAATTTCATTTTTATTTATTTATTTGATAATCTTTGGTTTGAGATGCGTTATGTTGGTTGGCTTGTTTATCGGGTTGGATTAGGTATCATCACGATTCCAGTGGGATTTGGATCATGACACTCAAACCCCTTATGCTTGATGCTACAAAATGAGAAAGTATACTTAATTTGTAAAAGTACAAAATATTTTCCTCCGAATTTTTTTGTAGCTAACTATGAGATATTTATAATTTCCTTTTAGAAAAACAAAATCTTTCTTCAACACAAAGAAAAATAAAAAATGATTAAAAAATCAGAGCGATCACCTAATACTATGATTAATTTTTTAAATGATTGATTGTAAATTATCAACTTACAAAAGTTAAACTCACACTACTAGAAAACTGCCTAAAACTGTTCAGAAATACAGACCGAAATAGGTCGGAAAACTGAAAAAATCGATCGATTTTCGACCTACTTTAATCCGTCGAAATTAGGCTGGTCGGTAATAAATAGCGACCAAAGTCGGTCTCTATTTTCGATTGATTTCGGTCGGTCAATTAAATTTTACAAACGACCAAAAAAGAAAAAATCGACCGAGGTCGGTTGGTATTTTTAATTATGCAATTAAAAAATGCACCGTATGAGAATCGAACCGGGATTTGTATTGTGGCAGGATATTATTCTACCACTAGACCATTGGTACATTTTGGTTTAAGACTATCTTTTATTTTATGTGTACCCTTTAATTGCATTTTCGCGCAAAAATAACCGACCGATTTCGGTCGGTTTTATTAAAAATATAAAATTACCGATCGAAATTGGTCGATTTTTTAAAGTGACCGACTGAAATAACCGATCGACTTCGGTCACTTTTTTGAATATTAGTTTTAATTTATTTTATATGAAAAATCGACCAAAGTTGATCGATTTCTTAAAAAATAAATTTCGCGGAATGCCAAAATAATTTCCCGCATTTTTGCGCTAAAAAAATTGACCGAAATTTGTCAGTTTCATAAAAAAAAATTAAAAAATATAATATTTTGAAAACCAACCAACTTTGATCGATTTTTCGGTCGATTTTAACTGAATTTCTAGTAGTGTCAATATTACTTACTTTAGGCATCAGAGATTATTGGGTCTCCACTTGCAACTAACAATTCTTTTATGTTATCTAATTGAGACCTTTTGACTAATCAGCTATACGAACTATTAAAACTAGGGAGAAGCAGCCTCCCTACAATTTTAAGACTTAACAAAATATGCTGTAAGAAGACAATTTAGACTGATTTCTCGAAAATTGATGTTAGTAATAAAGTAAAAGTAAATCATTTCATCTATTCAAGAATGTCGTGTCCACTATTTGGCGAATCAACTTACACTAACCCTTTCTGAAAGTCTGTTAAATGTAAAATTTACATATTGTAGTACTTTTTAGAGTTTTAAATTAATTATCTATTTTAAAAATAAATTCAGTTCCTTTATGATTTTTATATTTTGAATTTATTTTTAGATGAAACTCCAGGTAGACAAGCATCTTTTTTGGCATTTAAATGTAAAATTTAGACATATTCGGGATAATTCTTAATCTTCTATCGGAATTTTTGGTCTTAAAACACCAAGAGAAAATCTGTCTTTTTTTTTTCTTTTTCATTTTTGGTTTAACTTGATAAATTAATCAAGTTAACTTTTGATAGTTGCAATTATGTATTCAACTTCACAAATAACTATCGAGGAATGTGTCAAGATGAATATCTTAAACAGAGATTTTAGTTCGCTTCATGAGTATAGTGAAATTCTAATTTTATGAATCTTGCACTAAATTTATGAATCTTGTTTAAATTTTCCATTTCTTTTACGCTTTTGATTTCTTTTGTCACAATAAAACATAATCAAATTGGATATATTTATTTCAAGCTTTATATATTCCAAATAATCTTCAATTGATATTTGGCTTAATAAAAAAGTTTGGTCTTCCACTCCTTCTCAACCCCAACAGAAGAAAATAGGAAAAAACCAAATAATTGTTCAAACAGCTTACAAAGTAAAGCACTAGTGTTAATTGTTAAAAAAAATAATCTAAAAAGAGAATAAACTTTAATTAAAAATCTAACACTACAAGGATTGTTTTTTTAAATATTAGGCAAAACTGTGCCTCTGCCGTTCTCGGAGGGTAATATAGGGTAATGGTAAGGTTGCGTACATCTTACCCTCCCAGACATCACTTGTGGGAATTCACTTATTTGTTGTTGTTGTTTTGGGCAAAACTATTCTTTAATTTTTTTCATATGTTATTTATGATAATTTGTTTTTTTCTACATAGTTAAAAGATTCTGATCACTCGTATACTAAAGTTTGAATTGTAATCTCCTGACAACAAATTGTATTTTCTCAGTAGAAAACTGAGTAAATTTTATGGGTGGTCATTTAACTTTGTGTTAATTACGCAAAAGTCACATTTCTTTCTTTTCGTTACGTAGAAATTATTTTACTTTGCTCTATTTATCACAAAAGACACCTTGGCAAGATTTTATAATACTTTTCCTTGAAAAGTCTATTATGTCCTTGACATTATAAACCCTCTCATTTATGTAATACCTTCTATATTATATACTATATAATATATTTTTACCTAGGTATTTTACTTATAATTAAAATAATTTTAAATTATTTTATTTATTATTTTTATAATATATCCATATATTTAATTTTTTTCATGGCACTCAATTTGTTTAATCATATTCAAACATGAACATAATTTAAATATAAAATTGATAATGTTTTTTAAATATTTATTTAAAATAATAAAAATAGATTTGTTTAACAAATGATAATTATTTATAGTCAATAAAATTTTTAAAAACAATTTAAAAGATATTTTTGTTTAATATTAAGTTTTTAAAGCTTTATCTGTTAATATTATTTATTTGAAAGTATTAATATAATGTATCATTTTGCTAAATGTGAGTATTTTATTTATTAAATTAATGGGTATGGCTTGGCTGACAAATCAATGAGCTTTGATTTTTTAATTTTTATTAAACATATTTCATTAAAGATGATTAAGAACGTGGACTTGAGATTTGTTCACGGTAGTGTTATTGATAAATTTAATAATGCTACTTATATATCTTGAAAATTAATTTAGGAAAAAATTAAATGTGCGAATATATTATAAAAATCATAAATAAAATAATATTAAGTTATTTTAATTATAAGTAAAATACCTGGGTAAAAGTATATTATATAGCATATAATATAGAAGGTATTACATAAATATGAGGATTTATAATGTCAAGGGCATAATAGACTTTTCAGGTAAAAGATTTGTAAAATATGGTCAAAGTGATTATTGTGATAACTAGAACATAGTAAAATGATTTTTGTGTAATAAAAGAAAGAAAAATGACTTTTTGATAATGAACACAAAGTTGAATAACTTGTACGTAACAACAGAAAGAAAAGTGACTTTTGGAAAGTTGAATTATGAAATTTACTCTAGAAAACCTTTTGTAATAATAAACTTATATCTTTTGTTAATGAAATTGGAGGTGAGAATCAGAGATCTAACATGATCCCGAACTACTTTTCTCGAATGTCTGTGATTGTTCTTTATAATGACTGAACAATCATGTAGTTTAAGAAATCACGAGTTTGGTGGCAAGTTCAAAAACTAGAAACTTCAAATTCTATCCTTTCATTATTCTCATATCATATCTCTCAGATACCTCCTTGTGCCATTTAAGATTGTTCTGCAATGTTGGGCGAGAACTAATGTTAATAATAAGTAAATAAATAAATAACGGAGCTTTGAAAAATTGTTGAACAAAAATATTAGAGTTATAAAAGCACTCACTCTCCAACTTCTCTGTTGAAAGTTTCGGTGAGTTCCTCAGTATTTTCATTATAAGCAGCAAGAGAAGATTTGAGGGCTTCTTCAGCTTTCTTTTCCAAATAAGGGTCAAATTCGGCAATGTTGGCATCCAAGTTTGGGATTAAAGAAGCAAAAAATAAAAGGGAAAAGAGAAAAATGACTGAATTACAACTAATGGAGGCCATTGTTCTCTTTCTATTTATTTATATTCTCTGTTCAGCAGCTATCTCTTGTTTTATAAGTGATTTTTGTTTTGCAGATGAGTTCCTAAAGCTTGGGAGTTGGGAAGATAATAATAGTAAACAAATATATACCACTAACGAGAAACAGATAGGGAGTAACTTAAGGGGTAACAATTAACGGATCACCAATAAAGACTTATTTGAGGTGGACACCAACAGTTTTACGAACTAACTTTTGAATGTTGGTGCGGGAAAACTAAGTCACGTCTTGCGCTCCGGCCTTAGAAATGAAAAACTTCTTGTTAGAATTTATACGATACAAATTTAAGTTAGTCGAAATAACGAGTATGAAAAGAATAATAAAATAATAAAATAAAAAAATAAAAAAATTGATGAGGCTGTTAGTAAGCCAATTGTTATTGTTGTTGTTTGGTGATTATAACCAAATTGCAGTTGATAAGGCACCACTTGCCCCCGGTTGTCGTGCAGCTCCAAGATTGTATTGATTTTGTTGTCCTCATTGCTGTCCACCATCTTTCTTGGCCATCAAAGTTGCTCACATAATTCATATCCTCTTAGTAGTTCTGGTTATCGCATTCACCACTCCATGAGCAAATGTATGGCTAGTTATGCAAGGTGTGCATAACCTTCAATCCGTAGTATTAACTATGTGAATCTGTTTTGGCGTAATTCATCAATCTTTTTGGTCCAAATGCTCATCTGAGTCATCAAGGTCGCAAGGTCCTCAACTATTGAATTATTCGGGTCTAGAGCCATTGAAGGGACTACATGGGTGAGTGTTAAGTCACTCGTGTTACATCCTGAATTTTGAGTTATCTTATCCGAAGAACTTTACACTCTATGAATAATTTGCTTAAGAATACTCCACCTGCTGAAGTATCAACATTAGCTTTCAAACTGTTAACCAGCCCTAGAATCACTGTACCAACATCAGATCTGGAATGCCATGGTGTAGACACTTTACCAACATCTCTTTGAATTTTTCCAAAGTTTCCTGCAATGTCTATGTTGGTTTCTACTTGAACTGCAAAATCTCATTACTTTGCTTTACAGTCTTGCTTGGTGGATAGAATTTGTTCAAGAATTGCTTGACTAATTTCTCCCAAGTAGTTATGGAGTTAATTGGGAGCGAATTGAGACAAGTCTGTACTTCTCCAGGCACTGAGAATGAAAATAGTAGTAGCCTAATTGCTTCCGGTGTCACATTGGGCTGTCTCTGAGTGACAAAAATTGACAAATAAATTGCAAGTGCTATTCTAGATCGATATGAGACTCAGAGAACAATATGTTATTCTGCAGCAAATGCAATATGTTATTTATGATTTGAAAAGTTTTTGCTTGTATTTGAGGGATTGCAATTGCAGTTGCCAGATTGTCAACTGTGGGTTATGCCCAGAGAGCATCTTCAGGCACAAGAGGTGCCACAAGCCGGCCGAGAATTTGAGGAGTGTTCGGGTTGTTATTGTTGTTGTTCAAATTATCACCCATTACAGTTTCACTTTCGAACCTTTCTTGTTGATGTGGTATTTGTTTATCTTTCTTTTTTGCACAATTCAATGCCTTGAAGGTTTTATCTGGATCTGAAAAACCTTCAATCAGTTCATCAGTTATCAAGGAGCTTCTAGGCATACACATGAGACACACAAGATTCTAAATGTGAGAATTTCAGTAGATAAAATATAGAGCAACCAGGAAAATTGATCTAAACTAAAACTCCAAGCAATATTTTTAAGCTATAACTAATAGCACCGTTAATTCTCTGACAACAATGCTAAATTTACTCAAGTTCAACTATGCCTAATTGAAGAACTAGCGGTCGCTGCAAATATATCCAACTAAAGAGTCCACAGTCGAATCCCACGAGAAACTAACCTAAATCATAACTTTATCTATCGTAAGAATTCATGCAAATTAACTTTGCGAATTATCAAATAATAATTTTATTTCTTTAAACTAACTAATTGCAAAATACTAAAAGCGCATTAAAATTATCAACTAATTACTCAAGAGTCGTAGACAAGACTAATGAGGCCAAGAGTTATGATTTTCTGCAATTGTCGGAATCCTTCTTGCTACGTTACTTATAATCTTGCCAATTTATTCTATACTGATCGTGAGCATTCTACTTACCATGATTCTCTCTCGAGCAATCACAATAAGATAGTAGACGTATTCTCTCAACTACTTTAGCCGGAACTTTCTCACAACTCACTACGACTAAAGCCAAAGCTTTGTTATCCCTAATTTCGCTTTTAAACCCGCAATATTGATCTCTCATATACCTAGTGAGTGATATTTTTTAATAACTACATAAATACGCATTCTCTCAAGCAGCACATAATAAATATGTACAGTTAATCGAGGGTCCTTTAACCAACTGAAATAATCACGTAGCTGAATAAGTAGGGACATTCAAAGCCTCGACTATATTAAAAGGTAACAAAAATTCATCCTACAAAAGGTTCTATCAAAACCCTAGATAATAAAATTAGCTACTCGTAGTCATGATAACAATCATATCACTAATTGAAAGCATAAAAACTACAAACTATGAAATAAAGGAAGAAAAACTGCGTGATCATGTGCTCCAGTAGCCTTTCACTTCCAAAACAAGTCTTTCCCATCTAAAAAACGAGTTTAAGGACTATTTATAAGGGTAGGGGAAAGCCCTAGGGGAAAATACCATCGGACACGTCCTGCAGTTGCGTTGCTCCCTTTGTGGCTGATTTGGCCGCTTTCCATGGCGCCTCGCGCCTGGATCAACTGCCTTTAGTGGCTCTTCGTTTGGTCTTCTCCCGTGCTCGACAATCGCGCAACTTCCTCCATTCGACTTCCAAGTGGTCTTACGCACATAAACAACATATGTAAGCTCAAAACGTCACCATAACCATCAATACTATACTAGTAAGTCATAGAATATGTAATTCTAGCCGGACATCAACATCACACACTTAAATGTTGCTCGCCATTGAGTCAAACATCACCTACTCTAAATTATAGGCACCTCACGGGGTCAGACGTTCAAAGCACACTATACTGTGACCATAGTTGATAGCAACAATTAAATTTTAGCATAGCATTCTATGCACACTTTCCCAACTTTTTTATGCTAAGCACATTCAAACTTTATATACAACAAGTTCATAATAACTTAGCCTCAAGAACTGACTCAATTATTCCACAAACTATTCATAGGCTTGAACACTCATTTCAACCAAGAAGTCTAATAATACATATCCATTATCAAATCATGTACCCTCTGAACAAAATAAGGAGAGTAAATAGTCCACACATTCAAATTAAGAGTTTGAATGTAATTTAAGAACTCCCACATATGAAAGAATCCACTCAATCTCACAAAGAAGTCGCATGCACCTAAAAGATACTATAGACTTGCCCATTATGTAAACTCCTGCTAATGAAGGCATGCTCAGTCTGAGACCAATTAACACTTTATTATGGTTGTAACGTGGGCTAAGGGACAAGATATGTATATTTAGAAAATAGTAGCTAATCCTCCTAAAGCACTTTAACATATCACAATATTTAACTTTAAGCGAATATTTTCCATAACCCATCTTCAAATATCATCAAACAAGATTACCCAAAAACGTTTCTTTCTTTAAGTACTACTTTGTTCATAACTCACTTGCAAGGACATGATGTATTATTTCTATTTTTTTCTTTTCATTCATAGAGCAATTCCCCCTCCCCCCCCCCAATATTTTTCTTATACTTTTGCACTCCCTGCTAGTGGTATTTTTTCTTTTTCCGTACACAAGTATACTTTTTTTTATTTGATTCCACTCAAAGGCTACCCAAGTTCCCTCAAATCTTTCTAGTATTTATTCTTATGATTCAAGTGCTTCAGAGGTAAAAGATTCAACAAAGTTAATTAAGAACAACGAGTATATGCTTGTAATGAGGGTGCCAAACAAAAGACTTACGAGCTCAAAAGGTCTAACTAAGAATAATTTTATTAGTGATAGTATATAAAGCTCAAATTGGTTAAAGAAGGCCTAAAATCACTTTTTGAACTGAGAAATATCTAGAATTTCGCTTTAACTCACATACCAGACAAATTATAAATAAAAATGCAAAGCATGAACTGCACAAAAGATTCTCTTCATACATGGTACATGACTCACTAAAGATGATTTCATTCTGACTTTCAAATTAAAGCAAATTTTTACAGAGCCAAGAAATATGAAGCTTACCACACAAAATGAACATGAGTCAAGAAAATGAGCATAGGTGTCACAAAATATGCTATCCAAATTGTCAAGGAATAAAAACTTTTAAAATACAGGGAAGGTAATGTCAAGGCCTAAATATGCTAGTATCAAACAAGTCAAAACGCTACTAAGAATCACAACAATCTTCCTTCTTTTATTTATTACATCCTAAACTACTCTAAAAAAAATCACCCGATTCAAATTACATCATTTGGAAAAGGACTTAGGTACAAAGAAAAATCAAGGGAGATTATAACCTATCTATGCATGTTACTACTACCTAAAAAAAGAAGAAAAAACAAGAATAAAGGAAGAACATATTTTTTGTATTTTTTCATTTTCTAATTTTTTTGTTTTTGATTAGACTTTAATCTCTCAAGAAGATTGTTAAGGAGATCCATCATCAAGAATTTTTTTTTCATTTATTTAATTTTTTTTTTATAGAATTCATTAAACTGCAGCTAACTGCTACTACTAAGCTAAAACCAATGGTACTACAAAACTAACAAATGCAATTAATAAGCTAATATTATTACTACTAACTATCAAGAGAACTTTCCCACCTCACACTTAATATTCCCAATGCACAATGAAATAAAAAATAGTAAAGGAACTCCCTGCCACTCAGAGCCGTCTATGAAGAACGCTCTGTCCGGCTCCTCAGCCAAGTCAAATCCATCATAAATGGCATCCTCATCCTCATTATCGGCATCATCTGCCTCCTCCTTAGCAGCGTCCTCATGAACGGATGGCTCCAGAGTGTTTATATCCTCCCCTGGAGGCACTCCTTAGCCAAACCCAATGCTAACCAACTATTGTGCATGACTGTTGGGAAAAAATCACTAATGCAACTGACCCCTCTCCTCATGCATAGTGGATCGGCCACCAATCTAGAGCTGAAGGTCCAACATCTCATGAAAGTGAGCCTTGAAGCTACATTCCGAGCATGACGCTCAACAGTAGTGAAAGTAATAGCTCCGTCCTCATCTGCCCATGTATACTAGTGATGTCAGAGCTCGCGGTTTTGCTAGAATAATGATGTCACAATCCAGATCCTTAGACACATTCTCAAGTCGCAAGTACTGGGTCAGTACATTGCCAGAGAACATCCTAGAGAGCTTGACAACTCTAGTCTACTCTATCTGCTCACGCATCAAATGACCCACATTTACAGGCTGCCCAATCATCAAGAAATAGACAAGGCACACACACTCCCTCAAATTATATGTATCATGATCACACGGTAAAATTCTCGTGTTCACCAACATCAAGCACACCTTTCACGGCCTTCAAAAAACTTCACCTTTGGCATAGTACCATGCGTTCTCCCTTCCTTCTTACTCTTCCACACAACATTTGAATTGATAGCACATATCAAGAGCATTAGATTGGTTAGTTAGTCTTAGGCTGAGTAGCTAATTGAGGGACCTAAATGTAGATAAAATAACTTTAGGGGACACATTAATAGATGGGTGTGAAAGGCACGTGATTATATAACAGTGCCCTTCCCTAATTCAGTTGTAATTTTTCTTCTTCAGAAGCTAAGAAATGTTCTCTCTTCTCTCTAACCCTTCTCTTTATTTCTCTCTCTATATTTCAGTAGATGCAACCGTAGATTTATTTGCATGTTGTGAAGCTCAGTTCATAGAGTATAGATTCAATAAATTGACAAAAGTGTGTCTAATAGCCTGATAAGTAAGGTGTGCAATGAACTGACACAATAGCACGCTAGAGAAACTATGATAGTCTAGAATCTTGCACAATGCACTAAGTGAAAAGATAATCAACCTTCCGCGAATGGATACCAAATTCTCTGGGTCACGAACATCCCAAGAAGTATAGAATTATCTAATAATGCTCACAATTGCTTCTCCCGGATTTTTGAACACAAAGACCCAATCCATGTTATGCACGGCTTCCCATATGTCGTTATACTTCACATTCAAAGTATTCTCATCAATAGCCATATTAGGGGTGTACATGGTGCGCGAAACTTCTTGTACCATGCTTTCCCGTAGGGTCGAACATGCTTGGTACTAAAGAGATGTTTCTTCTTTTCTTGCGACTGAGCTGAAGCTAATGTGAAGGTTGACTGCTTCCCTTCTGTCTTGCTACTAGATGCAACCTCTATGCGATTCCTCTTTTTAGGTGGTGGTGCTGAAGTGGAGGTCTTAGCCTGAGGCGAGCTTTGGTTTGAGCCAAAGCCTTAGCATTAGTTGCACTGGGTTTTGATCGAACCATTTTTCAAAGTACCTATTGTTAACGGTCAATTTTGACCCTCCCTTTTAAATTAATTTATTTATAATTAATTATTTACAATAAATATTTTAAAAGTGTTCTCTAGTAATAAAAATCTATTTTTACAAATTAATTACGTATTAATTTTAAAATTAATCACATAGTATAAATATTATGTAATTACAATATATTTACTATTTTAAAATTATTAAAATAACTTTTATATATACATTAAATAGGTTCTATAATTAATTTAACGAATTACTCTTTAATTTCTAGTTAATTAGGCTACTATGTTAACAATTCGAAAACAGTGTTACAATCTAGAAAACAAAGTATTTTTACAAATAAGTAATTAAAATAATTAGTAGTGTATATAATAATTATAATTTTACCATATTTTATTAAAAAATATTAAGTTTATTTTAAATTAATTTCAAAAAGGGATCAAAGGCAAAAAGCTACAATTGTAATTCTTAATTAAATGCAAAATGACCATCTTTTAATTTTTTTTGGCCCAAACGTGCAAGCCTAGTCCGAAATATACACAATTCAAATACCCCTCTCTTTCCACTGTGGCAATCCTTGCCATCTCCTTTGCACCGATCACTGCGCGCCATGTCACCCTCCCTCACCACTCGCAAAACAAACACTCACATCTAAGCCGTTGGTCCATCTGATCAACGATTCATATTTTATCTCCGATTTTCTCTTGATTTTAAATACCCGCCCCAGAGATCTCATCCTCACCGTCCAAAATCCCATAATCTAACGGACACCAAAGATCTTCCATAAAAATCCTAATTGACCAAATTATCAGGGCCGTTGATCTAATGATCTAATGGCCCAGGTTCTATCTCTCAACATTAACCCACGAGACCAACCCTAATTCCCCCCAAACCCTAATCATTCACTTAAAGACCTAGCCGCCTCTCTTTCCCTTTCCTCTCTCTCTTTTCTCTCATATATATCAGCCATCAATCTCCAAAACCTTGCACAAAATCATCTCGAAATCACTCAAAATCATCTCTTCTGTCTCTCTATCCGCGAATCCAGCCGGCTATTTCGTATCTCAGCACTCAAAATTCAAAATCCAATTCTGGAACCCTAAGCTCAAAACATCCCTGGATTTCTCCTTCGTTCTTTCAAATCCAATTTGCAGATTCGTTTGCTTTGTCCCTAGGTTATGAAGCCAGTTCATTTCAGTTTTCATTTTCGTTGAGTAAGTTCGAAACCCCTAATCTGAAACCCTAGACTCAAACATGCAACTTCAAATCTCCAGATTTTCTTCATGTTCTGTTAAATCGGAGCATGCATGAGCACATTTCAAAGCCTCATCATGATTATTCGAAGTTCAGAGGTCAAATGCAATGTCCTCTAGACATTGGAGCTTTGACCGGTGGGTTTTGCCCTCAACTGTCAACCTTCTTCACTTAGGTAAATTTGTTCATCATTTCCCCCCTCTGTCTCTAAGTTTTTTCACTCGATTTTGCTATCATCATCAATCTTTCGTCACTTTCCACTCATGATTTTGAATCCGTTGAAATCCTAGAGCCTTAATGGCACTATAAATAGGGCCTTTAATGTTCTCACCTAACATTATCTACACAACCACATAACACTGAAAAGAATACACCAAGAACACTTAGCAAAATAAAAAATCAGTATAGTAGTTATAGAATTTCTTCGACTAAGCTCTTACTCGAATTCTGATTTTGCTCTGAGGTATTCATTTGGTTAAAGTCTCTGAGTTCTTGGGTCCTAACGGCTAAACGAGTTCTATTTGGTTTGCTCCCCTAAGAAAGGTCAGTGCGCCTTCACCCTCACCTCTTCTAATTGTTTTACTTGAATGCTATGTACATGTTTTTTTTCCTATTAACTACATTAGCTTATAACGTTTGTCAATAGCCTATAAAGTGTTATCCCAGTTCATGTTAAAGTATTGTTGATCTGTGGTCATTCCTCATAGTTTCAGAATCTCTTTAATTGGTATTGACTAAACTGTTACATGACTTTAATGACATGCATCTCTGAGCCTAAACAATCTACATGATTAAGTTTTCTTTATGAGCCTTAGTGACTTTCAGATAGCCAATATGATTTAATTCCCTTAATGTGCCTTAATGACTTCCAAGCTTGTCTAATCTTCAAATTTTTTGTAAATAGTTCTATTACTCCCTCCGATCCAGTTTATGTGAACCTATTTCCTTTTGGGTCCATTCCAAAAAGAATGACCATTTTCTAAATTTGGAAATAATTTAGCTTAAACTTCCAATTCTACCCTTAATGAGAAGCTTTTATAACCACACAAATACTCTGGACCCCTTTTTGACTTGTTTAGGACCACAAATTCAAAAAGTTTTCATTTTTTCTTAAACTTTGTGCCCAGCCAAATAGGTTCACATAAATTGGAACGGAGTGGGTATGATCTTTAATGTGATCTTTGTCCCTGAACACTGGTTTTCCTGCATCCTGTTGTCTTATGGTCAAGATCACTGTCTGATAATCCTCATTAGGACAAAATCTGAGAGTTTATAGTTTACACCCTTCACCATTTAACTGAAGTCTGAGAAATGGAAGTGTTCTAAATGCTCTCTTCCTCTATATCTGTATCTGTTAATTCTGAGGACAACTCTCTGAGTCTTCTTTATTATGTTCATGTCTAATTGATTGGCTGCACATATATGAGATAGTTTTACTAACCTGAACTCTTAGGAATACCAATAATCCTTCTGTACATACTCTGTTAAGGTTAAGTTACCCCTTTTCATAACAATAGGTCAGGGTTTTTGTTTGTTACAGTTAAATAGTAACTACTGATAATCTGAATATAGTTATCTCATTTTTAGATATAAAATATCAGTCTGTATATCTGAGTTGAACTTATTTTGGCTTAACACTTTCTTTGTCTTTAACCACCTCATGGCATTGCTGACTTTGTAAAGCTTACCCTGCCTCTGTAAAATTATTAAAGTATCTATGCATATTTGATGTTACATGTTTCCCTGTTTTGGCTTCATGATTCCCTGCCTTTGTTTAAAGATAGTACTCAGTCCTCTCCTTACTGTCAACCTGAGCTGAATCAGATCTTTAAATCTTATGAGAACTTCTTTATTGATTCTACCTGAACATAATAATTTATTTAAGGTTTATACTGTTATGAATGTGATCCTGTTGAGCACCTTAGGAATTCCATGTTCAAATCTGTAAACCTGTGGTCATATTGAGAGTGTTGATCATGTTTCTGATGTCTCTGATAACTTATGTAAAAATGGTTAGTTGTAACTGTTTGTGTGAACCATTACTGATGCACTTTTAAAAGGTTCCAAGTAGTGTTATTAACCCATGCATGTACTAATGACAATACTTAAGCTAATCAACTCATAAATAGTTTGCCAGGGCAGGAGTATCTATATTTCTTGTGTTACTGCATGTCTGAACTCTGAATGTGTTTTCCCTAGTGTTTAGACCTTTGACAGTATATTATAGTATTTTCTGTCCCCTCCTCACATGTGTATCTGACTTATTTAATACGTGTATCCTTCATATGATATTAGAAATTAGTTATAATTTATTCTTATATTGTTCTGGGAAAAGTATGCTTATGTGGTATGGAGTATTATGGTAGTTAGTTTACATTGAAAGGGCCTCATTGGCACTTAAACCCATAGTAAAAAAAAGGCGTTAGTGATTAGGGGTATTTGGGAGTGGAGTTTAACTCTAGGTTGGGCTGCTCTCCCCGGCACAAGCATTGCCCTGGGCCTTGAGTCTCTTGGGAACTTTGAAGTGTCGGGGAATGCAAAGGAGGCATCGACCTTGAGTAGAACTCTCTCCTTAGCCCTTAATTCATTGACACTTTTGGTTCTCTAGGGGTTTAGTGTTTAATGACAATGGAAGGGTTTCAATGTAAATCATTTGCCATGTATAACCACCAAATTAGTATAATCTTCTCATGAGTATTTGAATATTGAGAGTTTGTTACATTTTTGCTCTAATTATCTGTTTATATGTTTCATATATGGTTGAATGCATAGAACATGTATCTAATGACTTGTCCTTTTTTGGACATGCATATTTGTGTGGGCCTGCTGAGTTCTTAAGGAACTCAGGCCCAAGCCCAGTACTGCCACATTATTGGAAGTCTGAAGTCATCTGCTACCATCTCTTTATTGCTGGGCCTGCCTTCTTAAGGCCCAATTACCAGAGTCCAGTCCTCTTTTCCTCAACTCCTTTATTATTGTTTACTGCTTCACTAGTTTAGCCCACTGTCTTGTTGTATTTCGTTATATCTTTGTTATTGTTCTATATCACATGTATATAACACCCACATATTAGATCATGTACTTTATTTTATGCTTTAATGTCATATAAAACTTAGGCAAGCCCTAAAAACATAGGACTAAAAGAATCAGTTAGTAATTAGTCCCCAATTCGCTAATTCTATTTGTTTATACCATATTATGTTTTCGCTCATCTACTTTTCTTAACAAGATTTAGAAGCCCATAATTTAGCAAAAAATAGCAGCCCACTTTCCAAAGAAAATCGGATTTGAATCGCAAGCTTTATCATCAAAGAGGCAAATCAGAATTTTCATAAAAAAGTGAGGTACTATCGCTTCAAATGGATTTTCAAAAGACCGATTTTCTTCAAGTTTTAAAGATCAAGGTATATCTTAGGCTTACTTTCTTACCAACATCTCTTAGAGTTACATGAACATCAATTCTCTAAATTAAGTGTTTTATAACTTAACCTCTTTTCACATGCTTTATAAATATAAACCATTTACATACATATTTCAAAAACTCATTAATTATATCCACCAACATATCTTTAGACTCCTGTATAAACTCACATCCTTTTGAAGGTCTCACACTCTTTTTATTAATATTATACTCTCCCTTAGATATGCTTGTCACGATCCCAATTTTTTTCCGTAGGATGTCGTGACGACACCTAGTCTCTAAGACTAGGTAGGCCTAATATTTATGTAGAGATAACCAAAATAATAATTAAAGGCTCAAAATACAACAACTAGCATAAGAAAAATCTCCACAACTCAGTATATACGTATTTGCCAAAAACTGGTGAAATACAAGTCACAAGCTCTATGCCAATATCAAGTCATCCCTATACAATTGTATCTAGTAAAGAAGGAAAATATAGAAATGGATAGAAGGTGACTCCGAGGCCTGCAGACGCGGGCAAGTGTACCTTGAAGTCTCCAAATGCGAACTCAGCTCACTGGTGCCAGGACTGATAGGAAGTACCTGGATCTGTACAAAAAGATGTGCAGAAGCGTATCATGAGTACACCACAACGATACCCAGTAAGTGCCAAGCCTAACCTCGGTAGAGTAGTGACGAGGTCAGGTCCAGGCCCTACTGGAATTAATAAAAAACATGACGAAAGATTTAACAATATAATAATAATGACAAGGAAATGAAACAAGTAAGGAGTAAACCAAGAGTTAGCTACACAGAATCAATGCAAATAATGCATCACGGAAGGGAACAAGGGTCACTACCGAGGTAACGCCTCGTAGTCCCAAATCACATGAATAACTCACAATCTTTCCTTATATCACCGCGAGAGCCTTTACATTTAGTTTTGAAAATCCTTTTCCCGAAATAGCATCCCGCGTTTTAATCCACCTTATCACACCGCATGACTTCTAGTAGTTCCCCTACTAGCCACGCGTATCAAGCCCACCTTATCTCACCTCATGCATTTGAACCCCAAAACTTTATACCACCGCATGCGTATCAATATCATAACGTATCACAAATCGCACCTCAAGTGCCCAATATCACGACTTTCCAGAGAGACCAAACAAATACAATATTTCCACAGTAAAGAGCCCATGGCTCAACCACAATGTACACAAGAGTCTCAATAATAACAACCGGAATGAATAACTCAACAAAATGGTATTTCACAACTTAACACTTTTCCTCAATGTGAATGACGACCTTTATATCTCAATACCAATTTCAACAACAAGACATTCCACAATTTAACAACTTCAAGTAAAGAGTTCAACGATCAAATAGTGAATACAGAATAAAGGAAACAAGAACTTCAATTAAACATGTAAGGCAATTAGCATGTAAGAGAATAAGACAAGTAGACATGTAAAAATAGACTAGAGATGATGACTATAACATGTTAAGATAACTCAATTACGGCATGAAAGGAATCTACATAGCTAAAACCAGTAATTTCCACATGTAGCCCGTGTACACACTCGCCACCTTGCGTACACGATTTTCACATATCACAATTATCACAACCAACACAAATCCTAAGGGGTAATTCCCCCACAAGAGGTTAGGCAAGTCACTTACCTCAAATAACGCTAAATCAATCCACTAATAGGCCTTTTCCTCGATTATCCAACTCCGAACGGCTAGAATCTAGCAAAAAGAAAAACTTCATACCATAAATATAAACTATAGGAAACTAATTCAAACAATAAAATTATGATCTTTGTGAAGAAATAAAAAGTCAACTCAAAAAGTCAAACTAGGCCCGCGCCTCGGAACTCGACCAAAATTGTAAAATCCGAACACCCATTCGATAACGAAGTTTAGTCTACGAAGAATTACTCAAATCCGACCTCAAATCACCTTTCAAAACTCAAAAATTTAGTCTAGAAAGTTTCTACCATTTCCCCCAAATTTTCTAACTTAAACCACTAATTAAATGATGAAATTATCAATAGATTCATGTAAATTAACCAAAACCTTGTTAGGAATTCTTACCCTAATAGTCTCTCTAAAAAACTCCCGAAAATTCGCCTCAAACCGAGATCTCTAAGTCCAAATTATTGAATAAGAGGTGAAACCCTCGTTTTGAAATTTAAGTCTGCTGCCCAGTGATTTCTTCTTCGCGAACGCGGACAATGCCTCGCGTCCGCGAAGTAAAAAAATATGGCTGCACAAATTTCGTCTTACACGAATGCTAGAACCCACACGTGAATGCGATGACAAAATCTCCCAAGCTTCGCATTCGCGAAGCCTCTCTCGCGAACGCATAGACCAAACGCATGAGGTCCCTCCAGCCTGCATTTCCTCTTCGCGAACGCGGCTGCCTGTCCGCGATTGCAGTGCACAAAATCTGGACCCTTCGTGAACGCATGGCCATCTTCGCGAACGTGAAGGATAAATCTCCAGCAATCCCTGAAGACTCTACGCGAACGCGGGAACACCTTCACGAATGTGTAGAAGGAAACCAGAAGCACCAGATTCAGCAATCTTCAATGTTGCGTCGAACATAATTCGAATTACTCCCGAGGCCCCCGGGACCTCAACCAAATATACCAACAAGTCCTAAAACATCATACAAACACGCTCAAAGTGTCAAATCACATCAAACAATACTAGAATCACGAATCACGCATCGATTCAAGCCTAAGAAACTTATGAACTTTCGAATTCCAAACTAATGCCGATTCATATAAAAAAAACTCCGATTGACTTCAAATTTTGCACACAAGTCATAATTGACATTACAGACCTATTCCAAATTTCAGAATCAGATTCCAACCCCGATATCAATAAAGTCAACTCTCGATCAAACTTTTCCAACTTCCAAACCTTTAACTTTCCAACTTTGCCAATTCTCGCCGAAACAACCTACGGACCTTCAAATCAACATCCAGACACCATCATAAGTCCAAAATCACCGTACAGAGCTATTGGAATCGTCAAAATTCCATTCCAGAGTCGTCTACACAAAAGTCAAACTACGATCAACTATAATAACTTAAAGCTCCAACTTAGGGACTATGTGTCCCATTTCACTCCGAAAGTCACCGAAACCTAAACCAAACACCCCGACAAGTCACATAATCACAACATAGTGTAGAGGATTCAATAAATAGTGGATCGAGGCTAAAATACTCAAAATGACCTGCCGGTTCGTTACAATATAATAAGTCGTACTCTTTAATATTAATTAAGCATAGTGCAAATAATTGATCCCAAACTTAGTCTAAGTCCTATGGAGTTACCTCAGGTAAATTTTAAGGGGTGCCTAACACCTTCCCCTTAGAAGAACAAGAACCCTTACCATAATCTTACTGGTTAGCAGACTAATAAAGAATATGACTTAGTAATTAAATAGGTACCCTAGTATACCTTTAAATATTAGGTGGCGACTCTCTTTTATCAACAACAAAGAAACCACAAGTTGAATATTGTTTTAACTAGTGCAAAATAAGGTACAACAATAGAGAAACCACAAGTTGAATCTTGTTTTGACTAGTGCAAAATAAGGTGCAACAACATGGCGACTCTGCTGGGGATTCACAATTAGGTTCTGACCTTAGCAGACTTAGATTAATTTGGCATCTAAATTTATTTGTACATTGCTTTAATTGTAGATAAAATTGCAATTACGTGCTTACCTTCTTTATTTGTTCTTTATGCTTATTATCATGCTTATTGCTGCTACACCCTTGTTTGTTACTGCTTTATATACACTATCATCACATTTCTTCCTACCGAGTTTTGGCCGTACACTATCACACACAATGGCATGCGAGGGTTGTCTTTTACACCCCTATGAACCTTCTTTTCAAAACTCTCTAGTTTCAGAGAATGGCTTTGTCAGGTCAACTGGCATAACTTCTTGCAGCCTTCAGTCCAACTCAAAAGTAGGAAACACTCTACTCTAGTAAAATAGGTCATACTGAATAAACCTTAGGTGAGTCGATCCTTGGCGCCGAAGCACGATTAGGAAAGCCACCCTAATGTCAACGGGTCATGCACCCAACGACATGACTTCTGTGGAAAGACAAAAAAACCTGACATGATACTTAAAGATCCGAAGCAAACATTTACCAAACATCTTTCTTTTACCCACCTCGGAAAAATGTCAATCAACCGAAACATCCCTGAGATTAGCATGGTAATGGGAGCACCACATAAATTGAAATAGTGGTGGAAGAATATTCGTCAGGTACACGGAGATGAGATTCGAATGCACCTGGGGGCATTAACTGCTTTGCTAAACATTCGAGCAGGAAGGGCGCTCACTCACCTGTTGATAGAATTTTAAGATCCGGCTAAAGTGGTGTTCAAATTTGCCGATTGTGATCTAGTACCGACATTGGAAGAAGTCACAAGTTTCACGGACATGCCGTTCAATGGAAGGAAGCCAATATTGCCAGTTACCGGTTCTTGGATGCCTTAGGCCTGGACAACAGTAGGAGGAGTCTCAGAAGTATCAAGGAAGGATGGGTGAGCCTCGACCAGCTGTTCAACAAATTTGGGCACCATGAAAGCTACGAGTGGTATTTAGGAGAGTTTCAATGTGACAAAGCGACGTAGGAGAGTCTCAGGACTATCACCTCCTCAATGGCACTATTAGGGCTATTAGTCTTCCCGCAGAGAAGGGCTCATATCAACATCAACCTATTACCTGTGGTTTTGGCGACCTTCCATGGAAATCTTCAAGCTACTTTGGTGCCGATGGTGTTAGCTGAGATGCTGAGGGCTTTGTCCGCATGTGCATGAGGGTATGATTTATTTAAAGGTTATAACTTGCTGCTTCAGATCTGGGCTACTGAACATTTCTTCCAGCGAGAGGCCACCATCGACTATTTCGTGGGCATCAACAATGTCACGACCTAAACCGATGGGCCATGACGAGTGCCCGAGCCTACCTTTCGAACACCCCTAAGCATACGTCTAAGATAAAACATGAAATAAGTGTAGGAAATGCATAACGTCTGGAAACAAACTACTTAATTGTGTGAATAACATATGCGAGAAAATGTGCCCCAAAAGACATATGTACATATATATATGGAATACGGTAGGGCGAGCCGACAAAGCCACATACTATCCGACTATACATGACTGTCTACAGAAATCTAATAGAGTATACATTTGTATAAAGGACAAGACTGGGCCCTATCATACCCATAAATGTCCACAAACATATCGTACCAAAACCTAAAATCAGCTCCGGATCAAATGGAGCACGTCAGCTCTCGCTGAGCAAGGATCCTAAGAAGGAAAATCGTCAACCTGTCTACCTGAACCTACGGGCACTAAACGCAGGCCCTAGGAAAAAGGGGTGTCAGTACGAATAATATACCGAGTATGTAAGGCATGCAAATCATACATAAAAGACATAAAAGAAACACGGAGTAAAGGAATCCGCCTGTAAGTCTAAATAACTTAGTGAATCCTGAAATATTTTTAAAGTCATGCATGTGAGTAAAAATGTCATATCATGCATAGGTATATGTGTACATAACATCATCAAGCCTCTGAGGGCATCCCATCATATCATCTCGACCTCTGTGAGCGAAATCATCAACGTATACCAACTGATTAGGTGGTGGTGCGTATATAATGCCATAACCTTTTCCCGTATCCAATATACATATAATATACGCGTATATAACGCTATCTGGTCATGGGTCAATGTACATGTATAAATAAATGAAATGCATAAGAAATAAGTTAATAAGATTTCTCGGAATGTCATAAGATCAATATGCCTTCGGATAAACTTTATCAACTTACATATTTTCTTAGACCCATGAACAGACGATATAATAATACGACACATCGGGAATCAATAACATAAGCACCCCTAGTACTTCTATGAATAGAGTCATTTATGAAAGTTGTGCATTTTTTCGTTTCGTTGTATCATATGGATCATGCCAAAATGAAAGAAGGGATAGGCTTAACATACCTGAGCCGATTCTCTTGACAATCCTTCTAACACACGTCAATTGCGACAAAACACGTAATGAAGGATCGAAGTAGGGGAAAATTCGTATGATGTTCTTGAGAAATATTGTACCGTGCTCCCTTAGAATTTGTAACTCACGCTGCTAATTGTAGGGGTTCATAAGAATTCCTTTGTGAGAATTTCCATTAGTTACTAGCAAGCATATACATTTCCCTTTAATGATATAGGGAGGTGTCTTTATCATAGTGGGTGTGGCCCCCACTTTATAAGATGACTTAGCCAAAGAATTCCCTAAATATGCCACCTAGCCCCATAATATACCTATTCAATATTAGGCTTAATTAAGAGCCCCTACTTGCTGCCACGTTGGGAGGTATTAAGCTTATCCATAATTTCCTAATTAGCTTGTTAATTTCCCACTAAATAAATAATTAACTAATTATCTACATAATTAAGAATTATCTTAAATTACTTAAAATACTAATCCCTTTTAACTCACTTTATATACCTTACTATCATGGTCATGTGATATATTGTATGGTACTAATCCATAAATACATGGTATTATAGCTTGGACTGTATTTTATCCCAAATTGTCAAACTTCAACGAAACTCATTTGTTTCGATTTGTTTACCCTCTAACCTTCACGACACTTACTTATCACCTGTTATAAATAGCATAAATACTTATAACCTCAAAAATAATCTCATTCCCGAACCTACGTCGATTAACTTACGACGAAACTTTAACGTACGAAAACGTGAAATGTAACATCCTTCTCCCCTTAGAAACATTCGTCCTCGAATGTTTAACTCCCTGGGATCTATATAAAGTTTGGCAGAGTCACCTTTGTAACAGTACTACTACCAAACCTTCCTGTAGAAAACTCAATAATGCAATGCCACATAGGGCCATAATCATCAATAACGACAATGGCCTCACACGACCAATGACAATAACTAACACAAGAATCCATACACGCACCTTAAGGCTGTGATGTCTCAGTCAGATTGTCCTATCGAAGAGGAAACAAGTGAGGATACCTACACTTCATGTCTTCTTTGGCTTCCCAAGTTGTTTCTTCCACATTATTGTGTCTCCAAAGTACTTTCACTAAAGCTACGTCTTTAGTCCTTAATCTTCGAACATGTCTATCTAGTATAGCAATGGGAGTTTTCTCATATGATAGCTACTTTGTGACCTGAACATCGTCGACTGACATGACTCTAGAAGGATCTACAATACATTTACGGAGCGTAGACACATGAAAGACTAGATGTACAGACTCCAAGTCAGAAGGCAAGTCTAACTCATATGCTACCTGGCCTACCTTGCGTATGATCTTATATGGTCCAATGTACCGAGGGCTAAGTTTTACTTTCTTACCGAACCTCATAACACCTTTCATCGGTGATACCTTTAGGAATACCCAGTCGTCAATGTGAAACTCTAAGTCTCGCCGTCGATTATCCACATAAGACTTCTGACGTCTTTGAGCTGCTAATAGCCTTTCCTGTATAAGCTTAATCTTTTCGATTTCCTGTTGTACCAACTCTGGTCCTACTAACTTAGTTTCCCCAACATCGAACCATCCTATAGGCGACCTACACTTTCGTCCGTAAAGAGCTTCGTATGGAGCCATCTGAATACTGGAATGATAGCTATTATTATACGCGAACTCAATAAGAGACAGATGATCATCCCATCTACCCTTTAAGCCTATCACACAAGCCCGTAACATATCCTCAAGTGTTTGAATAGTACGCTCAGCTTGTCCGTTTGTATGGGGATGAAATATTGTACTAAGACTTACCTGAGTCCCTAATCCTTTTTGGAAGGTGTGAGCACCTAATTTTTGCCCTAATGCAAAGCACTCTAAAAAGTCCAAAAATAATTTTAATCACTTTTATAAAGTTTTAGGAATCTTTATTTATTTGTTTCGTATTTATTCACGTTGTTCATGCATATTTGGAAATGTTTTAAATCATAAAAAATCATCAAAATAATTTTTTTATCTTTCATTTAGTTTATTAATTGCATTATTAAATGAAAATCACAAAATACATGGGGTATGTTTATATTTTAGTTTTTAGTTTTAAATTAATTAGTTTTAAGGCTATTTTTCACAAAATAATTTAAGAATCTAGTTTAGGATTTTATTTAGTTTGTTTAGGATCTTAATTAATTCAATTAGAGTTTTAAAATCAAACAAAAAGAAAGGAAAACAAAGAAGAGGGAAAAAGGCTATTTTTGGAGCCTCAAACCAGACTGGGCCAATATTTGAACGACCCAATTGCCAAATACCCACCCCAGCCCAAAAGAAAACTGATCCAAAACCCCTCACAAACCAAACGACCTCGTGTTCCCTTCCCCCATTTTCCCTAAAAAGGCAAAACCCCTACACCCATCTTGAATAGAAGAAAACGGACCCCTCCCTCTGAGGAACCCGAGCGAACCTTCTTCTCTAACAAGAACAAAACCAACCGCCTCCCTAATGAGATTTTCTCTTAAGAACGACCCTCCCCCCAAAACTTTGAAAACCCTAGCAGCCACCCTTATTCCCCTCTTCTCTCTACCCGATCTTCCTCTACACCAAGAACCCTAGCTAGCCGCCGCCTCTCCTCATTCTTCACTCTCTCAAAACCTACACGCACTCAGTCACTCACGCAAAGAATCTCTCACCCACAGACCCCCACTCACATTTTTGAACACACACACACATTCCGAGAATGGAGAAGCACATTTCGATAGAATTTGGTGTCTCTTTTTTCTTGTTTTGCTGAAGAAACTGTGTTGCTGTTATCCTCTGCTGAAATCTTGAAGTTCGGCTTCTATTTCCAGACCTTGTTTGGTCATTTAACACAGTTTTACTGTGTTTAGGTATGTAAATACTCAAAACTTCACATCCTGACTTCATACACATACTCGATGATAGTTGGCATCCCTCCCCCTCATTCGTAAATTCCATCGATCAATTCCAACATAATATAATATATTAGAATAAGAATTCATTTGGAAACCTCTTCCATCGGAAAAGATGCTTACTAGCTCGACTAGAAGGCATACAATCCTCCCCAAAATTTCCAACTAGCTTCATCTTACAAGATTTAGAAGATACACTTTTAAATGAAGTCCTTCGCTGAGAAGAAGCATTTTGGAAACATAAATCACGTGTTCAATGGTTAAATGAAAGGGATGCTAATACAAAATATTTCCACCTTTCTACTTTACAACGTCGACGACGGAATCGTATTACCTCCTTAAAGGATTAAGTTGGTAATTGGTGCTTTGAAGATACTCAAATACATGACAATATCCTTACCCATTTCAATACTCTTTACACCACTGAATCTACTCAATCCCTATTACCCGACGCACTGCCTTGTTCCTCCCCTGTCACGCCCACTGACAGATCTACCCTTCTTATCCCTGTAATTGACTTAGAAATTCTATCAGTTGTTAAGTCATTTAAACCTTTTAAAGCATTTTATCCAGATGGCCTACATCCTTATTTTTATCAACATTTTTGGCACGATGTAAGCCCTAAAGTAACCGCATTCTATAAACAGATATTTACAGAATATGAAATTCCAGACATTATCAACAAAACCTACTTATGCCTCATTCCTAAAGTGTGCCATGCCTCCATGATTTTCCAATTTCGTCCAATTGTCTCTGTTCTACTATCTATAACATCATCACGAAAATCACTGTCCAACGCATTAAACCTTTCATGAAGAAAATTATTAGCCCTACTCAATCCAACTTCCAACAAAATCGTAAAGCGGCAGACAATGCCATCATAGTCCAAGAAATGCTATCACATTTTAAGCATAAATAGGGCAAGACTGGTTACATGCTACTAAAATTGGATCTTGAAAAGACTTTTGATCATATATAATAGTCTTTTGTTCGACAAGCCCTACAATATTTCTATTTTCCTCCCCCTCACCACCCATCAAACTAATCATGTCGTGTGTCACTACTACCTCATATCAATCCTTATCAACGGTTCTCACATACCTTTTTTCACTCCCTCGCGTGGGATTCATCAGGGAGATCCTTTATCTCCATACTTATTTATATTATGTATGGAATTACTTACAAGGAAAATTAACATGGCAGTAGATTATTAACTATGGCGCCCAATCCGCTTATCTCGTCATGGACCACCGCTTTCTCATCTGTTTTTTACGGATGATATTATTCTTACATCCACTACTTCAGCCACTAGTTGTCACACCATCATTGATATTCTTAATGAATTCAATCAAGCATCGGGTCAAAAGATTAATTTTCAAAAGTCAAAAATCTTTTTCTCTAAATATTGCACTAAATACGATAAAAAATCCATTCGTACCTCTCTCCCCATTCCTGAAGGAGCCTCCTTCGGTAAATACCTCGATTTTCCCATCTTCACATCCTGACGATCAAAATGGGACTTTTAATTTCCTATTGACAACTTTAACATAAAACTTTGGAAAACAAACTTTCTTATCATGACACGATGCACTACTCTTATTAACTCCACCCTTAACAGTTTACCAAACCACGTGATGCAATACATAAAACTGTCTCAATATATCATCCACCACCTAGAACGGTACCAGTGTAACTTTCTGTTGGGGACAACACCCAAGAAGAAGAAAATTCATCTTATAAAATGGAGCACAATTACTTCCCCGAAGCAACATGGTGGACTGGGAATCCAAAAACTCCACCTAAAAAATCAGACCCTAATCGCGAGCCAAGCTTGGAGATTACTCAAACAACCTACTTCGTTATAGGCTGCCACATTACTATATATGTATTTCTACCACCGACGGAATGCAACCATTGGTGGCTCCTTCATTTGGGCAAACCTTGTTACTGGTTGGCACCTTTGCCAACAAGGGATGCAATGGGTTCTTGGTAATGGGACTCTTATTAACTTTTGGACCGACTCTTGGCTACCCTCCAATATGCCCATTCACAACTCCTTAGTTGGACCCCTTCCCCAAAGTGCCTATAACAATACTGTCTCTACCTATTTATCCCATGTCAATTGGGATTTCACATCCTTCCCCTTTGAACTACCAACCTCAATCCTCTAGAGTATTTGTCCACATCCCTTCCTATAAACCTTCCCCTAATTCCTATGCTTGGGCCCTCATGAAGCATGTGATCTTCACCACCAAATTACTCTACCACCATTTACTTCCTTCACCCTCTAGACACTCCTTCACATGGATTTGGAAACTTCAAATACCTTCTAAAATCAAATATTTTCTTTGGCTCTGCGGAAACCATCGACTATCCATTGCGGCACACTATCACCACCTTGGCATACTAACCTTTGATGTTTGTGCCTGCTGTCTCACTAGTCCATAAACTATTAGCCATCTTCTCCTAGAATGTCCAGCAAACACACAACTTTGGTTTGATTTAAAAATTCCCCTTAAATTAACTGGACTACATGGAATTGAAGACTCCCCTATTCAGTGGCGAAAACAACTTACCTTACACAACGATGTTCCTAATTCACTTAATATCCCAAATTCCATATTCATACCTTTTTGTCTCTTGCATATTTGGCTAGCTAGAAATGCCATAGTTTTTCGCTCACCTTTAAAATCACTTTCTTCATCTCATATCCTCAACCTGGAAACAGAATTCTACTATATTGTAGTTCTTCCGCTGTCCTTACTTAGACGTATACCCCCTTCAACTCAAATGGCACCCCCTAGAATTACCCATTTCAAACTAAACACTGATGGTTCAACGTGATTAGATACTGACCATGGCGGGATTGGTGGTGTCATACATGACCCAGCAGGTACTGGCTCTCGGGCTTTGTCAGGACACCACACCTCTTATTGGAGCGTTGAAACTGAACTACGTGTGCTATATCATGATTTGCAATTGACTTTTAATCATGGATATAAATCTCTAGAAGTGAAACCTCGATGCTCAAGCAGTCCTTACTATATTACAGACTTCGCACCCTCTATATGCTAATCTTATACATGATTACAGATTTCTACTCGAGCAACTAGATGATCATGTCCTACTTTACACATACAGGGAGCAAAACCAAGTAGGTGATTTACTAGCAAAGTCTGGTTGCCATATGGATAGCACTGCAGGCATCACTGTTTTTGCACAACCTCCATCCTTTGTTCAAATAGCTTTAGAGGATGATCGCTCAAGCGCACTTTTTGTCAGAAGGGTTGCACCACCAGTTCTTCAGCACTCAACATGCTTGCAAAATCCTCTTGGACCCCTTTTTTGTATTTCCCGGACTACGGGAATCAACAGTAGTAGTAGTTACCCCAGATCCCCCTCTTGTAATGACCCATCACGTGGTCTCCCCCTTAGGATAATGTCTATGCTTTCAAATTCTCTCTGTACTACTTCGCTTTAACATAATATAAATAGTTATCCTTTGAACCAAAAATAACTACAGAAATAAAAGCAAGTAGCAACACCAAGAAATGTCGGTATTCTTTCACCCTTAATTAAGAAGTCTTTTAGTCTTGTTTAGAATATCCGTTGTAGGGAGCATTTTATTTTCTTAGTGAATTTACTCATAACAAATCTGGATTAGTCACATCAGTAGGTTTTGAATATTTGATGCCTAAAGAAAAAGGAAAAAAGACAATGACAAAAGGAATCACATAACCATGTCTAATTTGCATAAAAAGAGTATTATTACTCACTATGTCCCAATTTATGCGGTAAAGTTTGCATTTCGAAAGTCAAACTTCATAATTTTGACCGTGAATTAATACATAAATTTTTTAAAATAAAATTTACATATTTAAAAATTATGTATAAAGTACAATCAGTTAGAATACTTAATAATTTAAAATATTTAAATATATATATATATAAATCAAGGTCAACAATTCGTTTCACTCTCCGAATACCATTAATGCGACATAAAATTAGGATAGAGTGAGTAATATTATTTGTACTTCCAAACCTAAAATTAAGCATCCTACATAAGTTATATCCAATATTTAAATATAGCATATAAAATTGTATAGGGTAAAATTGGTTCGTAATAAATGGTCGAATGATAGCGTGATACGTGGAACCGAAGGTAAGGAAAAAGCAAGTCACGCAACAACCAATATCGGACACAACGAATATAATCGATATCGGGTAAATTCCGAAGGGAACATATTTAACAGGAGGAGATCAAGGGTTTGCCATCGGATATCATTCAATGAGGGAATATTCTCTAACATTAAATGAGCAACTGTTGCAGGGAATATTTGCATTCATGGCCTGCCGTTATATATTCATCAATGACTCTTTTATTATCATTTAAGACGAGCTTGATCCTAGGATCTTGTTTCCCTAGGTATAGCTATAAATAGTAGGTTCAACAGCCAGTGTAAGGACACGAAGTTCTTGGCAAAACTTATGCTATATTTCATTCTCAAGCTTAATCAGATAACTTTATTTGCTCTTTTACATTGTTCTTATTTCTGTCCTTGGAGAAATTGTTGTCGGAGCCACGCTTGTCATTTCCTTCGATTTTAACTGCTAAGTCTTATTTTTAACCTTGTTTATTTATCATTTTTGGATCAAATCAGTTCGCTTGTATATAAACTACGTAACAGATTCAACTATACCATTTTACGGGTAAACAGTTTGGTGTCCACCATTGAGCTTAGACAGTTGCGTATTACTAACTAGTTTGATTCTTTTTTCCTTAGCAAAAAATCAAAAATGGCAGCTAACAATGTTAACATCGCACACAACGTTGAGGGACATGAAAATCTACCTCAACATGAGAATTCAATCAGCGACACCCGCAACGAGGGGATGAGGCAACCCCGGTCTGTGGAGGACAGTACCCCCGACATGTACGGGAGCCAACTCCCGATGACACGGAAGATGAACACGTTGTGAAAATAGTAAGGATCCTAAGAGAGCAACAGAAATCCATCATAGGCCACCTCTCAAAGCAGGATCAGGTCATGATGGAATTGAAGCAGGTGTTGTCAGGCGCTTCCAACAATGCAAACGGAAGGGCTCCGGTTCCTCCCGGTGTTCTTGCAAATCAAATGGCTCAAAGAGTGATAACAATACCCCGAGGGTTAAGGTCGGCTTCGATGGTATCAGGGGGACCAATAGATTTATGAGGGAGATGAAATAATGAATGGATCAAAACGCGAAGGAATTTCACGCTCGAATAGATCAGATTCTAGGTGCACCACCAGTTTTGAAGGTCCCAAATTCGAAAAAATATACTCAGTTTCCGTTTAAACCAAGCTCAACACCGGAGTTAATTTCGAAGAAGTTCAAGATGTCGGATATACCAAAATATGATGGGACTTCGGACCCGCAGGAGAACATCACAACTTATACAATAGGTGTGAAAGGGAACGATTTGGTTCAACATGAGATCGAATCGGTTCTACTGAAGAAGTTTGGATAATCTCTCACAAAGAGGGCCTTGGCATGGTATTCACTCTTACCTGAACATTCAATTGACTCTTTTGAGATGCTTGCAGATTCTTCATAAAAGCCTATGTAGGGGCCAGAATGGTACAGGCAAAAAAGGCATACACATTTAGGATCACATAAGGTGAGTCCAAATTGTTGCGGGAGTTCGTGATTAGGTTCCAGAAAGAAAGGATGTTGCTACCGGTCGTGCCAGGTGAGTGGCAGTGGAGGTGTTCACAAAGGGTTTGAATCCGAGGAGCTTTGACGCCTACCGAAAGCTGAAGGAAAGCCTGCTCGAATTCCAAGCGACTACGTGGGAGGATGTTCATAACTGTTACGAGTCAAAAATAAGTATAGAAGATGATCAACTTGGATTTCCGACATAAACTAGAGGACGGGACCGAGACAAGAATCGGGATAAGTTCAAAAGTGATTTTGATGTTGATTGGCGATCTTCTAAAGGTCGTTTCTTGCCTTACGAGAGAGCTGAGGGACGCGGCAGCAAAGGGTTCCTATCCTAGGATAGGTTTGCTCCCGATAGAAGTACCGACTGCGGCCGGCGCAACGGGTCATTGCAAGAAAAAGAAGTATCGGGGGATCTGGATTCCACATATCCTAGGTTGTCAGATTTTAATTTCAGCATCAACATAGTGGAGTTGGTATCAGCAATGAGGAATATTAAAGAAGCATGATTCCCGAAGCCAATCAGATCTGATCCCAGCGAGAGAGATCCTAACCTATGGTGCGAGTATCAGAGGACTCACGACCACAGAACTGGGGACTACCAGCATCTACATGAAGAGGTGGAAACTTTATTGAAAAATGGTCATTATGGAGTTCTAAAGCGATCGGGCCAAAAACAATTACGGTCATAGCCGGGACACCGTAGAACCCTCGAAGACAGCAGAAGACCCCCCTCAATTGACTATCAACATGATTTTCAAAGGGAATGAAATCAATGGTGTAACCTTCTCGGCGGCCAAGAAGACAAAGGTATCACTGACCCACAACAAGAGGCTTTGAGAAGACATCAAAGATGACATCACCTTCACAGAGGAAGATGCCGACGGACTTCTTCTCCACATAACGTCGCCCTGGTAATCTTTCTTAATGTGTTAGATTTCAAGATTAAGCGTATTTTCGTTAATCCAGAAAGCTCAGCCAATGTCATTCAATAGAGAGTGCTCGAACAAGCAAAGCTAACCGGAAGCAGCATTCCAGTAACAAAACTCCTCGCTGGGTTTAACTTGGCAAGTGTGACAACCCGGGGAGAGATCCTGCTGCCCACGAGCACCGAAGGGGTAACCAAGACCACCTTATTCGAAGTGGTGGACAGAAACATAGGTTATAACATAATCCTCGGAAGGTCATGGTTACATGAGATGAAGGTCGTACCATCAACATATCACCAACTACTAAAATTCCCGACCCCAGAGGGAATCAAACAGTTAAGAGGAGATCAATTGGCAGCAAGAGAAATGAACGCAATGTCAATTTCCAGTAGCAAAGGTAAGGAATCCAGCAAATAGCAATTACAGGAACCGACGCTTCCTCCCTTACCAAATAAAGATGAAAAAAGCGAGGAGTCGTCGGAATCCCATCAGGTGCCGAGATACTTTCAGGTACCGGAGGAGACAAATGCAAACAAATCCACTGCAGAAGATCTCGAGCAAGTGGCCTTGTTTGAAGAATTCTTGGAAAGGAAGTTTCACTTGGGAACAAGACTTAATCCCGAACTCAGGTCAGGATTTATTAATTTCCTTAAAGCTAATATTGATTGTTTTGCATGGTCTCATTCGGATATGATAGGTATCCTATTAGAGGTGGTCGTGCACAAGCTAAGCCTGGACCTGAGCTTCCCTCTGGTAAGGCAAAAGTAACGCCCAATAGCTGAGGTCAGAAACAGGTTTGTTAAAGAAGAGGTAACATGACTATTCGACAGCAGTTCAATCCGAGAGGTAAAGTATCTCGATTTGTTAGCTAATGTAGTTGTGGTTCCAAAAAAGAATAACAAGTTTAGAATGTGCGTAGATTATAAAGACTTGATTAAGGTGTGCCCTAAATACTCGTTTATATTGCCAAACATTGATCAAATGATCGATGCAATGGCCAGTCACGAGTTAATGAGTTTCTTTGATGCCTACTTCGAGTACAATCAAATCAAGATGAACCCGGAGGATCAGGAAAAAACTTCGTTCATAACGAACTTTGGCACATATTATTATAACGTGATGCCATTTGGGCTTAAAAGCGCTGGAGCCACTTATCAGAGGCTCGTGAACAAGATGTTCGAGAAGTAAATAGGCAAAACAATGGAAGTGTATATAGATGATATGTTATTCAAGTCTTTGAATGCAGGTGATCATTTAAAACACCTCCAAGAAAACTTTGATATCTTAAGGAAGCATAACATGAAGCTCAATCCAGAAAAATGTACGTTCGGGGTTGGCTCCGGCAAGTTCTTGGGTTTCTTGGTCTCACAAAGAGGGATTGAGGTAAATCCTGATAAAATTAAATCCATCAAATAAATCCTGGACTAGCAAACTACAGTAAAAGAAGTACAGAGGCTAGCCGGAAGATTGGTCGCCATAAGTAGGTTCATCTCTCGATCCTCAGAAAAATGTCATCACTTTTGAAGAAGAAGAACAATTTCGAATGGACTCCGGAATATCAGCAGGCCTTGAGAGGCCTGAAATGTTACCTACCAAGGCCAATGTTACCTACCAAGGCCCCCGCTACTATCAAAACCGGGGGGAGGTGAATAATTGTTGATATATCTAGCGGTCTCGGAAGTAGCAATAAGTGTCGTTCTAGTCTGAGAGGATGAAGGTACGCAATTTCCTATCTATTATGTTAGTAAAATTGTCAGGAGCAGAGACTCGTTATCTGCACCTAGAAAAGCTGGCTTTAGCTCTCGTAGTCGCCTCTCGAAAGCTTAGGCCTTATTTTTAGTGCCACCTGATAGTCGCTGTGACAACCTTCTCCTTGCAGAATGTTCTTCACAAACCTGAGTTGTCGGGCCGGTTGGCCAAATGGGTAGTCAAAATTAGTGAATTTGATATTGAATGCAAGCCTAGGACTGTGATCAAATCACAAGTTTTGGCCGACTTTGTGGCCGATTTTAGTCCCGGGGTAATGACCCTCGCTGGTGCAGAAGTGGTGCTGGTGTCGGAAATGACATCAGGAGTTTGGAACTTGTTCAAAGATAGAGCTTCCAATGTGAAGGGGTCCAGGCTCGAGGTGGCCCTAATCACGCCCTCGGGGGAAACCCTGAGGCAGGCCATTAAAATTGTTCCGTTAACTAATAATAAAGCCGAGTATGAGGCTTTGATTGCACGACTCGAACTGGCCCAGGGACTTGGTTCCGAGGTCATAAAGATTAAATGTTGTTCCTAGCTGGTAGTAAACCAAGTGTACGGGATTTTCAACACAAAGGAGGAACGCATGCATCAATATGTGAATAAAGTTCAGGCATTGCTTGCACGATTCAAGGAATGGTCGATCATATATATTCTGAGAGAAGAGGACATGGAAGCAGAAGCGTTGGCTAATTTAGGGTCATCTACGGAGATAAAAGGATCTAACTCTTGTACAATCGTTCAACTTCTACATTCGGTATTGGATGTGGATGGCTACTACGAAGTAAACACAACCAACCTAGTCTGGGACTGGAGAAATAAGTTCGTGGAATATCTTCGGCATGGGAAATTGCCCGAAGACCCGAAGGCATCTCGAGCATTATGCACCAAGGTAGCTCATTACTGCCTCAAGGGTGGGAAATTATATAGGATATCGTACCAAGGCCCGTTGGCCCGATGTTTAGGGGCCTCAGAGGTGGACTAAGTGATGAGAGAGGTCCATGAAGGAATTTGCGAGAACCATTCCGATGTGGATTTGTTGGTACTAAAACTGGTTAGGGCAGGATACTACTGGTCCCAGATGGAACATGATGCAAAGACGTTCGTTCAGTAACGCGACAAGTGCTAGCGTTATGCACATTTGGTGCACCAACCCGCGAAACTCTTGCATTCGGTACTGTCCCCATGGCCATTCATGAAATGGGGGATGGATATAGTTGGTCCGCTGCCTCCAGGTCCCGAAAAGGTATGATCCCTTTAAATTTTAACCGATGGGTTGAATCGGGTCCATACCAAAATATCGGTGAGCGCAAAGTGATCGATTTTCTATGGGAACACATAATCTGCCGATTTGGAATGGCGAAGGAAATTGCCTGCAACAACGGACCACAGTTCATAGGCACCAAAGTCACAAGATTTCTCGAAGAGTTGAAAATCAAAAGGATTACATCCTCACCGTACCATCTGAGTGCTAATGGATAGGCGGAGTCAACCAATAAGGTAATTATCCAAAACCTCAAAAAAAGGTTAGAAGCTGCTAAAGGCAAGTGGCCCGGAGAGTTATCGGGCATGCTGTGGGCGTAACGGATGACAGCAAAATCATGCATGGGAGAAACACCTTTCTCTCTCGTATACGGTGTGGAATCTCTGATCTCGGTGGAAGTAGGAGAACCAACCTTACGGTTTTTTCGAGCAAACGAAGAAGAAAATAATGAGGCATTGTTGGTGAAGTTGGATCTGCTCGATAAATGCAGGGACTTGGCACGTGTGGGAATTGTAGCTCAGAAGAAAAGGATGGAAAGATACTATAATCGAGGAGCCAATCTCTATTACTTCAAAGTAGGAGACTTGGTTTTGATAAAGGTGACTTAGAACTCTCGAAATATCAATGTTGGGAAGCTGGGTCCAACATGGGAAGGCCCCTACTGGGTTTCAGCTGGCACCGACAAAGGATCGTACGAGCTGGAAAATCAGAATGGACTCAAATTGTCCAGCAATAGGAATATGACTCACCTGAAAAGGTATTATTGCTGATGGATCATATCTATACTGACAATATGTGCTACACTCTTTTTCCCTTCGACCAGTTTTTGTCCCAATCGAGTTTTTCTGGCAAGGTTTTTAACGAGGCAGCAATGAAAAGCATACTACGAAGGAAGCGTCATCAGCAAACTTAAGAACTTCAAATGACAATACATTGAAAGGATAAACCACTACAAGATGGTTAAATAATCTTTGGCTCAATGGCAAGTTCCTAATGGGAAGTAAAGCTTGCCATCGAACCAAGATTATTCAACCGTTCACAAGTGTTTCAACCAACGAAGCAAGAAGTCCAGTGTTCCAATTCGCATACTTCGCATTCGAACACTGGGGGGAATAGTATAAGATATGGAAGCAAGGATGCCACAAAAACTGGGACTACGAGACCTGAAAACAATAATGTCTTATCGGGACCGAAGACTGCATGGCCAGCCCCGTAGAAATAAGTTGTACGAGTTTAATTTTTTAAATCCCTCCCAATTAGAAGGATCTATAGTGTTTATACACTTCCCCTCTAGCGTGACTCGAACCCAAGACCTTACGGTCGTGGGTGAAAGTGCTTCACCAACTGAGCAAGTCTCACTTGTCGTGTACGAGTTAGCCACATGTATTGGCAATTTCTTTTTTTTTTTAAGCAATCGAATGCTTATGTACTTTTAAAGATAGAAGGAATAAATAAAGTCCTTTTATTTTTATCTTATTTCTTGTCCAAACAATGAGTTAATTTTATCATTTTAATGTTAACAGAAAACTTCAATTTCTTGTGTCGGAATGAACAAAAGACATTATCTTCAAGAGCACCGTAAATATAAGAGGGCACTCTCTTATGAAACACCCATAGTAAAGGGTTGATTTTGGAAATGTTTATGCCCAGAACAAGAAGCTATCAGACGAAAATACACCCAAAACCTTATCTAATTCGACGTAAAAATAATAAACTTTGCGCAATACTTAAGCAAAAGTCTTCTTCATTTATCAAAATTCCAAATGGGATAAATATAAAAGTACAAAGGAAAACAGCAAAAGAAAAAAAGAAAAAATCTAAACATTATCGCCGCCGGAACTCGGGGGGAGAAAGGAATCACCCCCTCTCCTCCCCGAGGGAAGTGGGCGGATCAGCTGCCGGTTCGGGATCTGGGCCTTCATCATTATTCTCTTCAAGTTCATCCCCGGTTTCCCGAATACTCGAAATCGGTGTTCGAAGAATCAGTTGCGTCAGGCTGAGAAGGGAGACATTCTCGAGCGGTTAACTCCAGTGCTCAGGCCTTGGCGATGCAATCATCAATATCAATGATGTTCGCTTTGGCCTCCTCTAAGGTTTTTTTCCTCATATGATACATAGCATACGTATTTTCAAATATGAGGGAATCCCCTTGGTGTTGGAGCTTTGCCTTAAGCCTGTCAACCTCGGCCTAACGGCCATCCCTCTCGAATCTCATGGCGACGAAATTGAAATCAAGATCACAAATTGTAGAAAGGTAAAGTCAGTTTTGCTCCATGATCTTCTTGAATCTCTTCTCCATCCTGGCCCTTTTCTCCTCAACGGCATTATGCTCCTCGATTTTGGAGCTCAAGGCTGCCTCCAAGTTATTCACTTGTTCAATGGAGGCAGACTCGCGCTCGGTGGCAACAAGCATAACATCTTGAAGCTCATCCCACTTAGCCTTAGCATCTTGGAGATGTGCATGTAATTGAGTGGCCTCTTGGTTGTGGGCCATTACTTCTAGCTCACTTTGGTGCAACCAGGCCTCAAGCTCGCTCGCTTTCTTCAGTAGCTTTTGCCTCCAGCACCAGGAGGCGCGCAACAAGTTTATTCCTTTCGCCCAGCAGTTGATCTCGTTCAAAGACAAGTCCTTCTTTATCAAGAATCAATCTATGAAGGCCCTCGGAAGCAAGGAAGTTGGCATGTAAAAAGTATATCAAGCTTAGAAACCCCGTTAGAACATATAAGTAGAAAACAAGCAAAAAGAGAGCAAGTACAATACCGTAGCCGCATTATGCATTGCATTATTCAACAGACACTCCCCTAAAAGGGAGTGTATGTTCTTCTTATCCTTCTCTGAAGCTAGTGGCTTCAGGTAGTCGGCGAGCTCCACCAGCCTGGACAGCAGATTGCACCCTTTCGAAACCGAAAGAGTGGCACTCCTTCTCCCTCGGGGATTTGGAGAAGGGGGTGAATAATTATGACTCAAATTCCTATGCTTAGAAGCTTGGGGAGGAGAATAACCCTCCTCTCGAGCGTCTGTTGAAGGAGGAGGAGAAGCAGCGAATGCTGGTGGTGAAGGTAAAACTCGTGTAAAAGGGCGTGAAGTTGTTGGCGTTGTAGGTTTATAAGCAGTTGCAACAAGAGCAATGCTAATTATTGGTTGCTCAGTGTTCGAAGGGAAAATAGGCTTGGGATCCGAGCTCCTTGGACCAGAAATAGCAACGGGGACAGGACATCGAGAATTGGCATTATCTACCAAATCCATCTCGCCCCAAAGCGTTTGGACCTCTTCTAAGGTCGGGTTTTGAAGCTCTCCGACTGAGCATCCGGTTGAGCTGATGAAGACCGTTTTCTCTTTTTAAGGGAAGCCTCTTCATAACACTAGCTTCTCGTTCATCTTCAATGACCACAATGACCGTGGTTGACTCGGTTGTGGCCTTCTTTATTTTCTTATTCTTATCCCCAGCCGAAGAAGAGCGCTACCTTTTTGGTTGCTTGTTCTCTGGTTGGGAACTCCGAGAGAAAGCACCCCCACCGGAAGCAGATCTGAGGGCACCACTTCAAGCGAGAGTGCTTTGTAGCAATCTCGTGGCCTCCGTGGGGTCAGCCAAAACATCAATCTCAGGGCAGGTGACAGAGCCCTGCGGGAGTCCTAAATCAAGCAAAAGATATAGTTAGCAAATTTACTTATGTTCATATAGAGGCAAAAGGGAGAAGGGGACATCTTCTTCCACCGATAGGTTTCTGGCATTGTGATATCCAGAATCTTCTGAACCTACTGGTCCATGCCTTGAACCCTTGGCGATCTGAAACAACGAAAACAAAGGGGTCAATAATGACGGGGAATAGTCTTTTTATGAAGGAAAAAGATGAATAAATTACAAACTTACGTGAATGATTCTATGATTCAGGAAAAAATTGAGTTGTGGATGGGAAGATATCCTTGGTAATACTGATGAAAAACTGCTACATCCATCCACAGTCACTGTCATCACCCATGCTGGTGAGAAGGGCGTGGTGTCCACGTTTGCTGAAATTTATTACTCCCCCAGAGAAGATTTTGGGGGAGTAGAGATTCATCATGTGTGCCAGAGTTAGGGTTTTCCCAATCTCCGTACACAACTAGCGTAAAAAAGCCACCATTTTCCATATAGAAGGGCCTACTTATGCCAAGCAGACTTGGTACCGATGGCAGAACTCCAATATCAAGGGGTTGAGCCCTTCGCTCAAAGAAAACGGACCCAAGGTGAAGAGATAAATTTAAACATACGTAAAACCTCCCTTGGTGAAGGTAACCCGCTATATCAAATCCAAAGGAAGGATGTTAAGGTCTGGGCAGTTGGAGTCCTCCTTCACAGCAGGAATTCTAGAAGGGCTAATAGAGGAGGGGTACCTGCTAACGGCCCAAGCCCGTGAAGATATAGAGGGGAACTTCTCTTGAAAGTCGTTGACGATACTCAGGTGTTTGGATATAATGGTGTTCACCGTGGGAAGATCAACGTCAGTGTAAACTTCTTTGTCTTTGTTTCTCTTCGAGCCTCCACCAAAGAGATGGCTAGAGTTTTTAGAAGATTCAGTAGAAAGAACTATGGTAATGGAAGGACAGTAAAATCTTAGAGAAAAAGTTAGAGAAGAGAGCTTTTCTAAACAGGAGGAGCTTGAATGCAGAGAAGATAGTAAACTTATGAAAGTTTTGTAAGTGAAAGAGGTAAAATGATGAGTTTAAGTAAACATATAGACGGCAAAAATTATAGTCATGATTACCACGAGAATCGGCGAAAATATTGCTGAATCGTGGGACAACACGTGTTCGGGGTATTAAATGCGAGAAGACGTTCGTCCTTTCAAGCGTAAGAGACTGTTCATAAGATTTTCCACCAAGAAAGGGATCTTCACCAACTTCCCGGTGACACAAAGATATGCCACCGAAAAGTAGGGGGATAATCTGTATAGGGTAGAATTAGTTCGTAATAAATGGTCGAATGATAGCGTGCCATATGGAACCGAAAATAGGTAGAAGGCGAAGTTCAGTAACTACCAGTACCAAGAACAACAAGATGCAGTTAATATCGGATAAACCCCAAAGGGAGCCTCGTCAACGGGAGCAGTTTGAATATTTGTCATCGGACAATATTCAATGAAGAATATTCCCTAACATTAAATGGGCAGTTGTTGCAGAGAATATTTACATTCATGGCCTGCGTTACATATTCATCAATGGCCCCTTTATTGACATTTAAGATGGGCTTGATCCTAGGATCTTGTTTTCCTAGGTATAGCTATAAATAGTAGGCTCAACAGCCGTTGTAAGGACACGAAATTCTTGGCAAAACTTATGCTATATTTCATTCTCAAGCTTAATCAGATAACTTTATTTACCCTTTTACATTGTTCTTATTTCTGTCCTCGGAGACATTGCTCTCGGAGCCAAGCTTGTCATTTCCTTCAATTTTAACCGCTAAGTCTTATTTTTAATCTTGTTTATTTATAAGTTTTGAATCAAATCAGTTTGTTTGTCTATAAACTACGTAACAAATTTAACTGTATCGTTTTAAAAGTTATGGAACAAAAGGGGGAAAAGGGGGAATAAAAGGGGGAAAACAAAAATTTAAAAGTGATAGTAATTTGTTTTTCTTTGATTTCTTCTTGTATCCGTAATCTTTCTAGATTTAATGGAAGCAGCAGCTGTTAATATCTGGGAATATGTTCATGGTGTAGCTACAAACCTTGATGAAAAAGCTATATAGTAATCTTCATTCAAGAAGCTTCCTGATTCCCTCGTATCAAAGTTTAATGCCTAGCTGAGTGGATCATATCGGCATTTGAATGAAGACTGCTGGCTAGAGTCATAAGCTGCACCTATTTGTAACATATTGCAGTGTCTCCTCAGCTTCCTCATCAGTCTTGATATATAATCCACAGCAGCTTATTGTTGCATTTTCTGATGATGTTTTTGTCGAACAGCTTCTGAGGGTGGCTGTGGCATTGACATGGCCACTGTTTAACCAAAAAATAATCTTTTTGGTCAAATTTAATATCAAAGAAAATCGGGTTTTTAATAATCAAGTTTATTTCACTTTTCCAGAAATATGAGAACAAAATAAGAGAGTAAAAAGCAATTGAGATTCAGTATTCAATAAATGAGGAAAATACATTTTATTGATGAGCGTTGTTTTCTCCCAAGAATTGTAGACAAGATTCTTCAATCAAATAGAGTATAAAGTAAAAGACTGATTGCATATATTCGTGATTATTCTGATGATTGTACAAAAAAAAGGTAAGGACCTTTGTATAAGGATACAAAGATGTAACGGTTTCCCCTCACTTAGTTCCTACCCGTTGCTACCATTAACTGCATTAATTGCTTGTTACTGAAATTACTCATAACGGTTATGGTAATAATATGTGATCGTGCGTAATCATGGGTAATGCCGATTCTCTTTCCATATTTGTAATTGTTCATGAATCTTCCCCTTTTTTATGGCATCCATGCATCTCGTGCCTATTTCTTCTTTCCTAGTTGTCAGATATGGTTCCTTCTTCTGTAAATCCTGTGGGTATTTTAACCATGCCTCATCATTCTTATTTATTAACTTGATACAAATGCCACTTGTCATCATATCATTAATCTACGTGTCATGCCTATTTTTCCACCAATACAGATAGTCCCCTCACTTTCTAAATATTCTCAACTGAATATTCGGGAAGTGGTAAGTTTATTTTTGGCGGGAATGTCTTGCCGCCTGTTCCCAACATCGTTATGTTTTCTTCAGAAGCAAAGAGACGTACGTTCTTTCCATTTAACGCTCGGGATACGTGTCCTGTTATGATTGGCTCTGCAGTTTATAACATCTTTTTAGGATTTTCTGCGGTTGTGTCAGTTCGAAGTGACGGTTCCATGATGATGGTTCATAATGACGGTTCTTCCTTATAAATACCGCATTACATACCACCCAAATATTTCTTCTTCTTTCTTGCATTCATACCCAAAGTTCTTCTACAATTTTTCTCCTTTCTTCGTCCTTTCACCATTAAAAATGACTTTCCGTTCGTCGAACACCTCTTCATCTTCAGACACATGTAAAACAATCATTGTTGATGAGATTCCCCCTTCTTCTGCCCCAATTACGAGTAGGAGAGGTGGTAAACTTTGTAGCTTAGGTTCTTTGTCAAGCTGTAGCTCTACTCCTTCCCAGAAGAATATTTCAAAGCCTTCTTCTTCTAAAGTCAAAACTCCATCAGCCCCTAGATCCTCCTCTAAGTGTAAAGACCATAACAAACCGTTGGAGGAGCCTGTTGTTTCTGAAATTTCTCCTCATGATTTCTCTTTTAAATCGTACTGTGAGGCAATGAGAAAGTAAGTTTCTTCCATTGCAATACTTAATCCCGCCGATCATTACCCTACTTCAATCACCGCTGGGAATGCCATTGGAAATCCAATTTTCCTGTGGTAGTTCCTAGTGCTGATGAACGAATAACTTCTTATCCTGAAGGTTATTCTCTTACTTACACTTATTCTTTCACCTTAGGATTCAACCCACCCAGTGATCATTGAGTTTTGTCGTTACTTTAATGTGTGTCTTGGTCAGATAGGTCCGATAGTGTGGAGGGCAGTAGCTTGCCTTCGTTATATGTCAAACTTGGTTTCATCCCCTTTACCTTTCAGCACTTACTCCATATGTAATCCTTGAAGCTCTATCATGAAGGTGTCTTTTTTCTTGTGGCGAGAAGCAAGAGAGTTTTAGTTATCCCTGAAAATGATCATGATTGTGGCTGGTACGCCTGGTTCGTAGCTGTTCCCACTCGTGATTTGGTGAGTGATGAAAACATGCCTTTCCCTGAGAAGTGGAACTTTGCATGTGAGTATTTCTTTCTATCACTTTCTTTTCTTTTATAATTTCAATTTCCTCATTCGTTTCTGTCGTACCTCTCAGCAATCATGGAAGTTTTTGGTGAACTTCCCGACTTTTGTGATTGGGTAGAAAAGATATTGGCTATTTCCCCCAATAGAACAAAGATCGTGGAAATTTCTTTCTCAAAAGTTCAGGGGGAAAGTAAAAACCCATGGTATTTTACCTTACCGTACCCCTTTTTTTAATAACTTTTCTTATTCTGACCCTCTATTGTTATTCTTAGGTTTTGCTGTTCGTGGCATTCGTCCTACCTCTGTTCATGCTGCTAGGCTTTCTGTTAGCACAACCCATGAACAGAATTTGAGCGTGTTTTCTTCAAAGAGGAAGAACAGTGAAACCTACGCCTCTGATGAAGAAGAAAAAGATGATGAAGATGGCTCTCTAGTGAGGAAAGCCACAAGTTAGGAGGCGTATGGTTTTAGATGATGAAGCCTTTGTTCCTCAAGATCTACCTTTAGGCCCTGTGCCTCTCAAATTTGTTGATGAACCTGAAAGTATCCATTTGGACATCTTAGAAGATGAAGATATTGACCATTCTGCTAACCCCCCCACCCCCACCCCCTCAAGTCATATTGATAAACACTTCTCTCAAGGATTTTAGGGTGAAGAAGATTTTGGTCCTGTTTCTGAAGAGCCACCCCTAGGTACCCTTCCAATGACCCTCGTCGTTCCTTCCGTTAATCCTTCTATCTTTTCTGCTACCACACCCGCGGTTGTTTCTACCACCGCACCTGCTGCTACTCCCCGTGAAGAGGCTGGCCCTTCTAGCTAGAGAAGATGCATGAAGCAAGTGTTGATTGAAGTCCCTGTGGAGCGGAAAAAGCTCGAGACTCACAACTCTTTGACCTTAATGAATGTTGTTATTCATTCTGCCCTTAAGGTATATTCATCTTCTCCTATGTTTCCTCCTTCAATTCTAAGTTTATAACCTTTCTACCTTGCCTTTTTGCAGATCAATTTAACAGGCACGGAGTTGATGAGAAGAATATCTTGGACTGAGCAGCAAGTGGAAGAGCTACGTACAGAGGCTGATAATTGGAAGGAGAAATTCGAAAGCCTTCAACTTGAAAAATGATGCCCTTGTTGAAGAAAAAGGGGCTTTGGAGCAGCAGCTCAAGATTACAACTGCCAAATTGGTAATTTCGAAGGCTTCTTCCAATCAAGTTGAAAAAGATAAGGATAGACTGGAATCCTCCTTTGCGGAGCAGCACTCCAAAGAAGATCTTCGTGCCTCTTATGATAAAGTCATGTTCCTCGAGGATACTGTTGAACCTTTGAAGGCATCCTATGAAGCTTAAGAAGGTGAAAAACAAGACCTGGGGGTAGAGATAGAGCAACTGGAGAAACATTATGAAGCTCTTGAAGACAAACTAACACTTGATGTTAGTTGGACTTTTAAAAGCACCTGTCTATAAACTTTGATCGAGGCTAACCTGGAGGGTTTTAACCTTGAGGCTGAGATTGCCAAAGAGGAAATTGAAGATACTCAGCAACATCAAAAAATTTTAGACCCGAGGATGAAAGTTTCAAAGGTGATAAAGACGGTCTCGTGGCTGACCAAGATGATGCCCAACCTTCGTCTTCTCAAGTTGATCCTTCCACCCCTGCTGATGATGCTCCTTAGTTTTTCACCCTTTACTTTTGAATTTTTCTTTTATTGGTGCTTATGAAACATTTTATTTTTGTTTTTTTGCTTGAAGTTGATTTTGGAAAACTTTTCCTTCCCTATGTTTTGGATATTAATACTAATATCGTTTCATTGCATATCTCGTATTATGCTTTATGCTCTTAAGCTTTTGAGCCTTTACTTGCATTTGAAATGCTTTTAATAAGCCACGTCTTAATATACACATATTTGTTTATAAAAGATGGCCCTTTTATATTAATAACACTAATAAAGATGATGTCTCATATTCATAACTGTGTACAAATATGAAATATGAAGTAATTTGAAGAAGTTTTATTTGAACTTTCCAACAAATATTTATGTACAACATTTTCATAACTGCTTTCTTTATAGCAGGTTTACAAGTACGTGTATATTTATCCCATGACTAAATTTATGGCCTTAACCTAAAAGCTCGTGGGAGTTTTCTCCAGGTTATTCAACTCTTTACTTCCCATTTCTTCTGTGAGTTTGAAAATCTAACATTTTCTTCAAGGTTTTTCCTTTGGCTAAACTATGCTTTAGTGGTGTACGTCTTATTCCTTTACGTACTTCTTCATATGCATAGTCCCCCAATTTTTAAGCGTTGAAGCATGAAAACTTGAACACTGGATCAACTCCTTTTTTTGGCCCTTTCCCTGAAAAAGGAAATAACACGGGACTCGGCGATAACTTTTTAGATGATGACTGCTTAACCCTTTCCATCAGAATTATTATAACCCAGACCGGGAATAATTAAATATTCCACATGTCTTTTGAGTCTAATATCATCATCTGGTATGGGCTAGCTTTTTGCCTATCATCTAAAATAGTTGGTAAAACTTAAATAAACAAAGTAAAAAATGAACTTTTAGGATACCTGATCGTGGGTACTCGCGTTCTCAAAAGTGATATTTCTTCAAGTGAACTGCATTCCAATGGAATGGTAACACCTTGTCGTCCCAGTCTCTAATTCATATGCTCCTTTTGCCGCAATACCTTTAACTCGATATGGGCCTTCCCAATTTGGACTCAATTTCCCTGCATTTGCCGCGTTTGTTGATCAAAACACCTTTTTAAGGAAAAAATCCACAGTCTTAAAATATCTCTTATTTGCCTTCCTGTTGTAATATCATTCAATCCTCTTCTTTTGTGCTGCCATCAGAACTAAAGTTGCCTCCCTTTTTTGTCAAAACTAAATTGTACGAAGCTCTTCCTCATTTAATGCTTCATTTGCATGCGTGTACCTTGTACTCGATTCTCCTATTTATACTAGAATTAAGGCCTCGGTTCTATAAACAAGTGAGGATGATGTTTCTCCTGTACTTATTTGTGTAGCTGCTCGGTAAGCCCATAGCACCCTAAGGAGTACTTCAGGCCACTTGCCTTTTGATTCTTCTAATTGTTTCTTTATATTGTTCATAATGATTTTATTTGTCGACTCGGCTTGCCCATTAGCTGCGAGATGATAAGGTGCTGATGTAATTTGTTTAATTTTCCAACTTTTAAAAAAATCAGTAACCTTTGCACCCACAAACTGCGGCCCATTATCGCAAACGATTTTCTTTGGGACTCCAAACCGACATATTATACTTCTCCAAATGAAGTCGATAACTTCCTTTTCTCATACCTGTTTGAAGGCACCTACCTCTACCCACTTTGAAAAATAATCGGTTATAATTAACAGAAACCGTACAGTTCTAGGTGCTTGAGGTAAAGGACCTACGATATCCATCCCCCACTTAATAAATGGCAACGGTGATATGATTGAATGGAATAACTTCGTCGGTCGATACATATTGTTTGCATATCGTTGACACTTTATCGCACCTTGTTACAAAATTTTCTGCTTCATCCTCCATTTTTGGCCAATAATACCCCGCTCTTATTAATATTTTACCAGTGATCTTCCTCCAGCATGATTACCCTAATGTACGACTTCAAATCATTCAAAGTACAACTTCAAATCTTGTTGACATTCGTCAGTCCATTCAAATTGATTTTACCTTTTCAATATTGAAAAGAATTTAAAGCATTTTTGTTAAGATATGGATATAAATCTTCGTAAAGCTGTTACTCTACATGTTAACTTTTGTACCTCTTTTTTGCTTGTAGGTACATTGGGTATTTCCTCAATCGCTTTGATTTGAGCGAGATTCACTTCAATGCCTCTGTTAGAAACAAGAAATCCTAAAAATTTACCTGAAGCGATACCGAAAACGCACTTCTCCGGGTTTAACTTCATGTTATACTTGCGGAGAATTTCAAAGTTTTCACTCAAGTGCTAAAAATGGTTCCCTGCTCGTGCTGATTTAACCAACATGTCATCAATGTAGACCTCTATGGTTTTTCCCAAGTGCTCTTGAAATAATTTGGTCACCAATCTTTGGTACGTTGCTTCAGCATTTTTTAAGTCGAACGACATAACTTTATAACAGTAAGTCCCCTTGTCTGTAATAAACGAACTTTTTTCCACATCTAGAGGGTCCATCTTTATTTGATTATAACCAGAATATGCATCCAAAAAACCTAAAAGTTCATGACATGTGGTAGAATCAATTAGTTGATCTATATGCGGTAAAAAAATAAATCTTTAGGGCAAGCTTTATTTAAATCAGTATAATCTACACACACTCACCACTTCCCATTCTTTTTTGGAACTACAACAGTATTAGATAACCAGTCAGGGTACTTTACCTCTTAAAATGAGCTAAATTTTAGAAGTTTTTGTACCTCGTCTTGGATTACTTAATTTTTAAATGCTCCTTGCTTCCTTTTCGTTTGTTTGACAGGTGGGTGAAATAGGTCCTCATTCAGCTTATGAGTCATTACTTTTGGTAGTAAACCTGTCATATCTGAATGGGACCAAACAAAGCAATCGACATTAGCACGTAAAAATTCAATTAACTTATCTTTTATTTCCAAGCTCAAGTTTGCTCCGATGTAAACTTTTTATCAGGCCAGTGGATGAATAATATAAAAAGCTTCGAGCTCCTCCGTGGTTATTTTGATATTCCCGTTTTCCTCTGGCTCTTGGATCTATATCAGCTTTATTTTTTGGACTTTCAGTTGAGGTGGGCAATAAATTATCCTCAAATGAATTCTATCATTGATATTTCATATCTCCGTCCTCGAGTATTCCACTTGCAGTTGCAACTGAATTGATATCCCACGTTGCATGTTGATATCCACTGATTTGATGAATTCCCTATTGTGATGGGAATTTAATTACCTGATGCAACATTGACGGGACCGCATCCTTATCATGAATTCATGGCCTTCCTAGAATTATGTTATAGGCCGTGTCTGCATCTACCTCTTGGAATTTAGTGTCTTTGACGATACCTTCTACGAACGTTGCCAATATGATTTCACCTTTCATGATGGCACTTAAATTATCGAACCCAGACAACGACTATGCCTTTGGTATGATATGATCATTCGCTTGCATCACGTTCACTACTCTCAGTAGTATAATATTCACTGAGCTTCCTGGATCAATTAAAACTCGTTTAATATTAGTATCATGAACAAGTAAAGATATTACCAGTGCATCGTTATAAGGTATTATCAAGCCATCCGCGCCTTCATCGTCAAATACTATGTTGTCCCCTTCCAAAACCTGACGAACCCGTTTCACGCGGGTAACGGTGGCTTTGGATGTCTTTTTGCCGTCGTGTATGTTACCCCATTGACTTCTTCACCCCTGGTTATAACATTTACCGTCCTTTTTGGTGATGAGGGTTTTGGCGGTTCCTGCCTGTTTTTCATGTAGGATTGCTTTCCCTTTTCACTAAACAGACCAGTGAGGTAGCCTTGCTTCAATATATATTTAACTTCTCCTTGTAGGAGTCTGCAATCTGCTATTCTATGGCCATGATCGTTGTGAAATTCACACCAAAATTCCTAGCTCTTTTTGCTTGGATCTGACCTCATCTCTTTCGGCCATCACACTTTGTCACCCACTCCTCTTAGAACAGCTACCAACACTTACGTACTGACATTGAAATTGTAATCTCCTATCCTAGATCGAGAGCTTGGATCACTATTTCTGGTTGTGTCCCGTTCCTTTTTTAATCGGGAAGAAGAACTTGTCTCGTTTTGTCTCGATCTTGAATCAAATCGTACGTGTTCTTGTTTTGATAGGGAATCCCATCCCGCGGGTCCCATATAAAGCTCGTACATATTCTTACCATACCTCTTTTATGTCTCTGAACGTCTAGATCCATACCTTTCCTCTAACTTTGGCTGGGAAACTATACCTTCTTCTATTCGTAACTTCGTACTGTACCTGTTGTACACGTCATTCCAGATAGTTGCGGGAAACTCTTGTAGACTTTCTTTCAATCTTCTCATGGCTTCTGAACTTTTCTCATTCAGATTACTTGCAAATGCCATAACTGCCCAGTTATCAAGTACATGTGGTAGCATCATCCTCTCCCGCTGAAATCTACCTACGAATTCCCTGAGCAATTTTGTGCTTTCCTGTTTTACTTTGAAAATATCTTCCATTCTATTTTCTACTTTTTGAACTCCCGCGTGCGCTTTTATAAATAAATCTACAAGATCAGCAAAAGAGTCAATAAAATTTTCAAGTAAGAGTGAATACCACGTTAGTGCGCCTTTTGTGAGGGTTTCACCAAATATTTTCACTAATACTGATTCAATTTCCTTCTTTGTTAAATCATTGCCTTTAACCCCTATGGTAAATGCGGTAACATGGTCCCGTGGTCTGTGGTCCCATTATATTTAGGGATATCACACATCTTGAACTTTTTGGAAATTGGGAAAGGTGTCGCACTTTGATTTCAGGGTTGTTGCGAATATTTGTCAATATCCAATCCTTTGATCACCAGTGGCACTCCAGCTATCAGTTCTATATGCTCATTTTGTTCCTTAAGGTGATTCTGCAAGGTTAGTCCTCGATGGCACTCCAGGTATTTGTTCTATCTGCTCATTTTGTTCCTTGAGCTGTTTCTGCAAAGTTAGTACCAAACTTTATAAATTAGAATTATTTGGTGTACCTGACTCTCCGTCTCCAGAATCGTTTGGTATTCTTTCACTTCCTGAATTATCAAGCCCTGAACAAGGATTTTCCAGAGTTGTATTTACTGGTAGAGGAGTCTGTGAAACGTTAGGCAATCTACTTTCAACTGCACACAAAGCTTCACGTAGTTGTTGAGCAATCATTTGCCTCAAGTTATCTTGCTCGTTGGTCTGTTCATCAACTCGTTGCCCATCGTTACGAGTAGTAGACCTTTCAAGTGAATTGTCACGTGAGCGTGGTGGAGTCGTTGTGGGCGTACGGTGTGGTGGAGTTTCACCTTGTTGTCTTTATTGGACTCCCTCATCCACCTGAACAATTTCTTTAGTAGTTGACATGCTTTGTTGCTAAAGATAAAAATATGAAAAGTGAACAGATTATAAGATTTCCGGTAACGGAACCAACTTGTTTAACTAAAAAATAGTTTTTGTGATCAAAGTCAATATCAAAGAAAATTGGGTTTCTAATAACCAAGTTTATTTCACTTTTTCAAAAATAAGAGAATAAAATGAGAGAGTAAAAGCAATTGAGATTCAGTTTTCAATAAACGTTATTGATGAGCGTTGTTTTCTCCCAAGAATTATAGACAAGATTCGTCAATCAAATGAAGATATAAAGTAAAAGACTGATTGCATATATTCGTAAGTATTCTGATGATTGTACAAAATAAGGTAAGGGCTTTTATATAAGGATACAAAGATGTAACGGTTTTTCCGCACTTAATTCTTATCTGTTACTTCCATTAACTACATTAATTGCTTGTTACTGAAATTACTCGTAATGGTTATGGTAATAATAGGTGATCGTGCGTAAGAATGGGTAATGCTGATTCTCATTCCATATTCGTAATTGTTCATGAATCTTCCCCTTTTTATGACTTCCATGCATCTCGTGCCTATTTGTTCTTTCCTAGTTGTCTGATACGGTTCCTTCTTCTGTAATCTCGTGGATATTTTAACCATGCCTCATCATTCTTCTTTATTAACCGGATAAAAATGTCACTTGTCATCATATCATTAATCTACGTGTCATGCCTATTTTTCCACCGATATGTTTGTTATCATAAAGGGTGTCCGCCACCCTGCCTCTGTTTGTTGTAGAGGCGTCCATGGTGGTGGTTGAGGTGATTCTTGTCCATTGTGGACGTCGTGTTTGCAACTATTAATTAATGATAGTACTATAAGATCTTATTAATTAATGATAGTACTATAATAAACTAATAAGATCTTATTAGTACTATAATTAATTAATATTTATTATAATAAGATAGTAAAGACAGGTGTTAACAGTTTGTTAAGGAGTTAAAATAGTGCATTGCATGTGTAAAAAGGAGTCATAGACTCACAAATGAGAAAGTTTGAATACAGAGTACCCATTCTGTCTTTAATGGTTTCTTTTATTAATGGTGAAGAAAGGGTAACATTTAGGTAGACCTTTTAGTACAGGTTAAATTTTCGAGAATTTCTATATAATTAAACCTTAACATAACTGTTTTATTTGGCATTGAACGTCAAATTTCGAATACATTTTATGATAATATGGAATTTGTATAATTTATAAAGTGACACTAAATACTAATCTTAAGCACATGAAAGTATACATAATTTACATATTTTCTTGCATTTTAATAGTACTAGTTTCTCGACATGCACGTGTATGGCGAATCAAGTAATATTACGATTTATAAAATAATGTTAATATTCTTAAAATAAAATTTTTAGTAAATAATTGTACATTAAAATAAAGTACAAGTTTTATAATAAAAAATCATCTACAAACATAAACAATCAAAATTTAATTAGATACATGCAAGCATTGAAAGTTTGTTAAAAGCAAACACCAAACTTTGCAAACAGACGATTAACTTAATTAAGCCAAACAATAACTCATCACCGAGTAAAACCTACTCATATTGAAGATGTTGACTAAAGGAGCCAATATTTTTTTAAAAGAAATAATGTCAAACATCTCGCGGCAAAATGATACATAGTCCAAGTCCTCACACTAAACAATAAATATTTTACTTAATTATAGTCTTCATTTGATTAGGCACAGAGCTAAAAAAAAAAAAAAAAAAAAATTGAAATTTGTGATCTTAAACTAAATATAGGCGTAATGTACCAAAATGCCCTTGAATCGTGTGATCTTAAATATGCCATGTAGAATGTCAACTCGGAGCTAAAGAGTTACGAAATATAGAGGCATTCTTTTAGAATAAATTAAAAAAAATAAGACACATACATTAAAACATAAGGAGTATTAATTATTTATCTTCCCTTTTATCTGTTATTTCTACACTAAGTACATGTTGCATTTGCGTGTTGCGCTATCTATCACTTTTTGCCTTAAAATAAAATATTTATATCAAGTTTAAATACAATATCATATAAAGGTAAAAAAATCAGATCATCTGAAATTATTGCAGCATACGCAAACAACACCTACAGTTACTTGATTTCTTAAAATACACAAGATATTTTATTAAAATATTTTTCTCCATACAAAACTCACAAAGCTAAGGATATTTTAATATTGTGAAAAATGAGTTAAGAACCGGTATTTAATAAATCAGAAGTACTAAGCACCATCGCATACACCTACAATATTTAATTTATCAAAATGTTTGGAGTACCTAGTTATCTTTTTAAAGGTTTATAGATCAATAAAGTTAGATCATTCCTTCTAACCTATAACGAAGAATGAATCTGGCTTCATAGCAGATAAGGTAATATATACTCTTATTTTTATCATAATTTTTCAAATTCTAACTCATCATTATAGTTAAATAGTGTAACGATTCGGCCGATCGTTTTGAGTATTATAACCCCGTTCCCCCATTTACTGCTCAATTTGTATTTTATAGTTATTTTATGACTTACCGGGTTAGTTGGTTCGAGTCCGGAAGGAATTCGTAATGAAATGAGACACTTAGTCTCATAATTGCAAATATAAGTTAGAAAAGTTGATCGGATGTAGACCTATGTATAAAAGACCTCGAATTCGAATTCTGATAATTCCAACAGCTCCGTATGGTGATTTTGAACTTAGGAGCATGTCCGAAAATTATTTGGAGGTCCGTAGTGGAATTATGCTTGAAATACCGAAAGTTGAATTTTTGGGAAGTTTGACCGGGTGTTGACTTTTTGATATCGGGGTCGAAATCCGATTCTGAAAATTGAAATACCTCAGTTATGTTATTTATGACTTGTGTGCAAAATTTGAGGTCAATCGGACGTGATTTGATAGGTTCCGGAGTCATTTGTAGAAATTAGAAATTTTAAAGTTCATTAGGCTTGAATTGGGTTACAAATTCATGATTTTAGCATTGTTTGAGGTGATTTGAGGTTTCGACTAAGTTCGTATGGTGTTTTAGGACTTGATGGTATGTTTGGTTGAGGTCTCGGGGGGCTCGGGTGAGTTCCGGGGGTTAATGGATCATTTTTGGCCTTGGTGAGAATGTTGATATCTGTTGTTGCCTTCTTCTGGTTTCTTTATACGTGATCGCATAGGTCCATCCGCGATCGAGTAAGCTTATTTCGGGCAGGGTTATTTTTGTTCAATGCGGTCGCAGAGGAAGGAGCGTGATCGAGTACGTGTATTAAGCTATCCTTCGCGAACGCGTGGATGAGGTCGCGTTCGCGTAGAAGGATTTGAGCAGTGGACGAGGGGAGGAGATTGCTCTACGAGATCGCGTAGGTCTGAACGCGTTCACATAGCTTTGAGAGGCAGTGTTCCGCGTTCGCGTGGAGTCAACCGCATTCGAATAAGGTCGAATTTGGGGGCAGTCTCTTTTGTGCTACGCGATCGAGTGAAATAATCCGCGATCACATACGGTCAATTTTTGGCAGTGAAAATGTGTGCTACGCGATCGCGTGACTTGGTCCGCGATCGCATAGAAGAGAGGTCTAGACAAAGAGTTTAAGTTATGAAAATGGGACTTCGTTCCATTTTCAGTTTTTGACGGATTGGAGCTCGGGAAGAGGCGATTTTCGGGATATTTTCAAGAAAAACAACGGGGTAAGTATTCTTAACTCAATATTGGTTAAATTACTCGAATCCATGGTTGTTTTTATCAATTAATTAGTGGATTAAGTTGGAAAGATTAAAAAAACCTCTTTGTTTAAATTGTGGATTTGAGGGTCGAGTTGAGGTCGGATTTTGGTAAAATTGGTATCGGCAGACTCGTGGATGAATGGGCTTTCGGATTTTATAACTTTTATCGGGTTTCGAGACGTGGGTCCAACGGGCAATTGTTGAGCTAAAAGTCGGATGTTTTATGGTAAATTAGCATTTTTCTTATGGAATTAATTCCAATGCATTTTATTAACTGAAACGAATTATTTGTGGCTAGATTTGAGGCGTTTGGAAAACAATTCACGAGGCAAGGGCTTAGCAGAATAAGAATTTCACGGTTTGAGGTAGGTAACAGTTTTAAATATGGTTCTGAGGGTATGAAACCCCGAATTTTATGTCATGTGATTATTTTAGAGGTGATGCACATGATTGGTGACGGTCGTGTGAGCGTGAACCGAGGGGATTGTGACTTTGTCCGTCCCGTGGAAACTGTATAGTTAAATAATTTATTGTTAGCTATATGCTCTCTATGTGTTGAAGAAATTTGACTGTAAATAATGTTAGAAATCATGCTTAGGCTATGTGATAGTACTGTTGGGACCCATAGAGGTCGCGTACTTGTTGAATTAGTTGCTAATTACTGTCTTGTACTCAGTCATGATTTTTCTTGCATATCATACCTCAGTCTTTCTTGATATTTGTTGATACACTATGTTATCTTTGTTTGGGCTGATCTTTGTGATTTTCGAGAGCTCGAGAGACTAGAGAGGTTGAGGATTGAGTAAGAACGAGGGCCTGTCAGTGAGGTAAACACGTAAGCTTGTGAGTTGTCCGTGCGGGATATTATAGCACGTGAGTTGTCCGTGCAACATGTGAGTTGTCCGTGCAGATTATGGCGCTTGGGCTGTAGGAGCCCCCTTCGGAGTCTATATACCCCCCAGTGAGCGTGGGTACTCATTGAGTGTGAGTGCTGAGGGCTGAGAGCCGAGCGATTGAGCTGTTGTGACGAGTTTAGTGACTGTTGCCCTGAGAGGCTGTACTTGCTTTTCATTTGTTGTTGCACTTAGTTGCTATCTGTCATTGTTGTGAAATTCTCTTAAGGATTTTATATTCGAATTACATGAACTTGAATTGTATAAAATTAATTTGACTTAAACTGCTGGATTTGAAAGTATGTCTATTCTTTACTGGAATTACTTAAAGTGAACTATAACTGTTAAGCTCGTCACTATCTTCAGTTCCTTAGTTATTATTGTTACTTGCTGAGTTGGTTGTACTCATACTAAACCTTGCACGTCGTGTGCAGATCCAAGTGCTTCTGGAGATAACGGGTGTTGATTCTCTCGTGCAGTTGATCTTTCGGAGATTCAGAGGTAGCTGTCGTGTTTCGCAGACCTTGTCTCTCTTTTCCTATCTCATTGTTTACTGTATTTTGGTCCTATACTATTATAGACCTTATGTTCCAGACTTGTATCCATATTAGATTCTTATGTACTCAGTGACACTAGGTTTGGGGGAGTGTTCGTATCAGTATTTGTGGGATTATGTATTGTATTTAAATATTATATTTTTAAACTTAAAAGAAATTGGGGTTTATTGAGATTTTCGGCTTGCTTAGTATCGAGATAGGCGCCATCACGACATGTTAGGAATTTGGATCGTGACAAGTTGGTATCAGAGCCTAGGTTACATAGGTCTCACGAGTTATGAGCACGTTTAGTAGAGTCTTGCGGATCAGTACGGGGACATCTGTACTTATCTTCGAGAGGCTGCAGAACCCTTAGGAAAATTTCACTTTCTTGTATTCTGTCATGCGAATTTGTTGATTCCCAAAACTAAATTTATGTTATTCTATTCTCTCATAGATGGTGAGGACACGTACTGCCGGATTGGACAGTCAGCCACCAGTGCCACCAGTTAGGGCCGCGAGAGGCCGGGGTCGAGGTAGAAATCGAGGTGTAGCTCGTACCACAGTTGGACCAGCACCTATAGTACCACCAGTTGCTCTAGCTCAGGAGCAGATTCCAGATATAGCTGAGCCAACAGGATCAACTCAGGCACCAGCTGTGCTCATTGAGATTCCAAGCTTTCAGGAGACTTTTGCCAAGATATTGGCAGCTTGCACTAGTCTGGCTCAGGTGGTTTTGGCTCAGGTGGTTTTGGCTTAGGCCGCACCTGCCACTTCTCAGGCTGGGGGAGGTACTCATACCCCTGTTGCCCGTACTCCATACCAGGTAGTACAGGGACTTCAGATACTGGGGGCACTACCATCCCAGTCGCTCAGGCCCCGGTAGTTCCTGTTATGGAAGATGATGAGTAGAGGAGACTTGAGAGATTTGAGAGGCTTCGACCTCCACCTTTTAGCGGTGATGAGTCAGATGATGCTCAGGGTTTTCTGGATAAGTGTCAACGGATGCTTCGGACATCGGGTATTCTAGAGACCAGTGGGGTCTCATTCACTACTTTTCAGTTTTCTGGGGCTGCCTTCAGATGGTGGGAGGATTACGAGAGAAGTAGGTCGGTCGATACAACACCCCTTACCTGGCAGCAGTTCTTTGGTCTATTCCTGGAGAATTTCGTGACTTAATCCTGCAGAGAGGAGCTATGCAGGCAGTTTGAGCAGCTTCGTTAGGGTGATATGTCTGTGACACAGTATGAGATGAGATTTTCAGAATTGCCCCGTCATGCTATCTGGTTGATTCCCATAGACAGGGAGAGGATCATGAGGTTCATAGATGGCCTCACTTTTCAGCGGCGATTACTCATGACTAGAGAGAGAGTGTGTCTAGTGCTACTTTCGATGAGGTTGTCGACATTGCTCGTCAGATTGAGATGGTTCGCAGCCAGGAGCGGGTTGAGAGGGAGGCTAAGAGGCCTCATGGTTCAGGTGATTTCAGCGGTGCTCCTTCAGGTAGTCAGTTTTACCGCAGTAGGGGTCGTTCTTACAGACACGCTCAGATGGGTCGTCCAGCTCATCGTGGTGCATCAGCTAGCCACGGTTCTTACAGTGCTCACTCAGGCCAGTCTTCATTCAGTGCACTACCAGCGCAAAGTTCTCATCATGCCTAGTCCGCTCAGGCTTCTACAGGTAATTCTTCAGGTTATCAGGAGCAGCAGTTCTGTCAGAGTAGGGGTTGTTTCGAGTGCGGAGAATTGGGTCATTTCAAGAGAGATTGTCCTAGGCTGTTGAGTGGGGCTCTACAGCAGAGTTCTTGACTGACAGCACCAGCACCTGCAGTTACACCACCCGCCAAACCAGCTCGGGATAGGGGTCAGGCAGCTAGGGTTCCCCTAAGAGGGGGAGGCCGGTCAGGTGGCGGTCAGGCCCGATTCTATATTTTTCCTGCCAGGCCAGATGCTGTTGCCTCAGATGCAGTGATCACAGGTATTTTTTTAGTGTGCCACAGGGAGGCTTCTATATTATTTTACCCTAGTTCCACTTATTCATATGTATCATCGTATTTTTCTCATTATCTGGATATGCCCTGTGAGTTCTTAGTTTCACTTGTTTGTCTATCTACACTGGTGGGCAATATTATTACTGTGGATCGTGTGTATCGGTCGTATGTGGTAACTATTGGGAAACTGGAGACTAGAGTTGATCTCTTATTACTTGGTATGGTTGATTTCGATGTAATTATGGGTATGGATTAGTTGTCTCCATGTCATGCTATTCTAGACTGTCACGCAAAAATCGTGACGTTGACGATGCCGGGGTTGCCAAAGGTTGAATGGAGGGGTTCTCTAGATCTTGTTCCTAGCAGGGTAATTTCCTATTTGAAGGCCCAACGTATGGTTGGAAAGGGATGTTTGTCATATTTGGCATTTGTGAGAGATGTTGATGCAGATACTCCTATTATTGATTCAGTACCGGTCGTGTGAGACTTTCCGGATGTATGTCCTGTAAACCTGTCGGGTATGTCATCCAACAGGGATATTGATTTCGGTATTGACTTGGTGCAAGGCACTCAGCCCATTTCTATTCCTCCGTATCGTATGGCACCAGCTGAGTTAAAAGAATTGAAAGAGCAACTTCAAGAACTCCTTGAAAAGGGGTTTATTAGGCCTAGTGTGTCACCTTGGGGTGCGCCGGTTCTGTTTATGAAAAAGAAAGATGGTACTACGCGGATGTGAATTGATTATAGGCAGTTGAACAAAGTTACAATCAAGAATAAATATCCATTGCCGCGTATTGATGACTTATTTGACCAGCTTCAGGGAGCGAGGGTGTTCTCCAAAATTGATTTGAGGTCTGGGTATCACCAGTTGAAACTTCGGGATTCGGATATTCTAAAGATGGCATTCAGCACTCGTTATGGCCACAATAAATTTCTTGTGATGTCTTTTGGGCTAACCAATGCCCCAGCAGCATTTATGCATTTGATGAATAGTGTGTTCCAGCCGTATCTTGATTTATTTATCGTAGTATTTATTGATGATATTCTGGTGTACTCGCGTAGCCAGGAGGAGCATGCACAATACTTGGGTATTGTATTACAGAGGCTGAGAGAGGAGAGACTTTATGCCAAATTTTTTAAGTGTGAGTTCTGGCTTAGTTCGGTGGCATTCTTGGGACATATAGTGTCTAGTGAAGGAATTAAGGTAGATCCGAAGAAAATAGAGGCAATTCAGAATTGGCCCAGACCATCTTCAGTTACTAAGATTCGGAGTTTTCTCGGCTTGGCCGGTTATTATCGTCGCTTCTTGGGGGGTTTCTCATCTATTGCATCGCTTATGACTAAATTGACCCAGAAAGGTGCTCCATTCAGGTGGTCGGATGAATATGAAGAGAGCTTTCAGAAGCTCAAGACAACTTTGACTACAACTCCAGTATTGGTGTTGCCTACAGGTTCAGAGTCTTATACTGTGTATTGTGACGTGTCGCGTATTGGTCTCGGTGCAATGCTGATACAAGACGGTAGAGTGATTGCGTATGTGTCCAGACAATTAAAGGTACATGAGAAGAATTATCCAGTCCACGATCTCGAGTTTGCAGCTATTGTTCATGCTTTGAAATTTGGCGGCATTACTTGTACGGTGTCCAGTGTGAAGTATATACCGATCATCGGAGTCTACAACATTTGTTTAAACAGAAGGATCTTAATTTGTGGCAGCGAAGGTGGTTAGAGTTGCTTAAGGATTATGATATCACCATTCTCTATCATCTCGGAAAGGCAAATCTAGTGGCCGATGCCTTGAGTCGTAAGGCGGAGAGTTTGGGCAGCTTAACATACTTACCGGTGGCAGAGAGGCCTTTGGCATTGGATGTTTAGGCCTTGGCCAACCAGTTTGTTAGATTGGATGTTTTCGAGCCGAATCGAGTTTTGGCTTGTGTGGTTTCTCGGTCTTCTTTATACGATCGCATTAGAGAGTGCCAGTATGATGATCCACATCTGCTTGTCCTTAAGGACACGGTTTAGCACGGTGATGCCAAGGAAGTCACTATTGGAGATGAAGGTGTATTGCGGATGCAGGGCAGGCTATGTGTGCCTAATGTAGATGGTTTATATGAGCTGATTCTCCAGGAAGCTCACAGTTGGCGATACTCTATTCATCCAGGCACCGCGAAGATGTATCAGGATTTAAGGCAGCACTATTGGTGGAGGCGAATGAAGAAAGATGTAGTTGGGTTTGTAGCTCGGTGTCTAAATTGTCAACAGGTAAAGTACGAGCATCAGAGACCGGGCGTATTACTACAGAGACTTGAAATTCCGAAGTGGAAGTGGGAGCATATTACCATGGACTTCGTAGTTGGGCTCCCACGGACCTTGAGAAAGTTTGATGATGTTTGGGTGATTGTAGATCGGTTGACCAAGTCCGCATATTTTAACCCAGTTGGTACTAATTATTATTCGGAGCAGTTAGCTGGGATTTATATTCGTGAGATTATTCGCTTACACGGTGTGCCATGTCCATCATATCAGATCGGGGCACGCAGTTTACATCACATTTTTGGAGAGCAGTGCAGCGAGAATTGGGCACACAGGTTCAGTTGAGTACAATATTTCACCCTCAGACAGACGGGCAGTCCGAGCGCACTATTCAGATATTAGAGGATATGTTACGCGCTTGTGTTATTGATTTTGGGGGTTCTTGGGATCAATTTCTATCACTCACGGAGTTTTCCTACAATAACAGCTACCAGTTGAGTATTCAGATGGCTCTGTATGAGGCTTTGTATGGGAGACGGTGCCGGTCTCCGATGGGTTGGTTTGAGCCGGGTGAGGCTAGGCTATTGGGTACTGACTTAGTTCAGGGTGCTTTAGAGAAGGTCAAAGTAATTCAGGAACGGCTTCGCACGACACAATCTAGATAGAAGAGTTATGCCTATAAGAAGGTTCGTGATGTTGTTCACATGGTTGGGGAGAAAATTCTGCTCAAGATTTCACCCATGAAGGGTGTGTTGAGGTTCAGGAAGAAAGGCAAGTTGAGCCCTCGGTATATTAGGCCTTTTGAGATACTTAAGAAAATTGGAGAAGTGGCCTATGAACTTGCTTTGCCACCTAGTCTAACAGGTGTTCATCCAGTGTTCCATGTATCCATGCTCCAAAAGTATGTCGGGGATCCGTCTCATATTCTGGATTTCAGTACAGTACAACTAGACGGTAATTTGACTTATGATGTGGAGCCGATGGCTATATTAGACCGGCAGGTTAGAAAACTGAGATCAAAGAGCATAGCATCAGTGAAGGTCCAGTGAAGAGGCCAGCCAGCCGGAGAAGCTACTTGGGAGATTGAGTAGGCGATGCGGAGCAAATATCCACACTTATTTGAGACTCCAGGTATTATTCTAAACTCGTTCGAGGACGAACGTTTGTTTAAGAGGGGGAGAATGTAATGACCCGGCCGGTTGTTTTGAGTATTATAACCCCGTTCCCCTATTTACTGCTCAATTTATGCTTTATAGTTATTTTATGGCTTACCGGATTAGTTGGTTCAGGTCCGGAAGGAATTCAGAATGAAATGAGACAGTCTCATAATTGAAAATTTAAGTGAGAAAAGTTGACCGGATGTGGACCTATGTGTAAAAGACCTCGAATTCGAATTTGATAATTCCAACAAATCCGTATAGTGATTTTGGACTTAGTAGCTTGTCCGGAAAATTATTTGAAGGTCCGTAGTGGAATTAAGCTTGAAATGCCGAAAGTTAAATTTTTGAGAAGTTTGACCGGAGGTTGAATTTTTTATATCGGGGTTGGAATCCGATTATGAAAATTGGAATACCTCCGTTATGTCATTTATGACTTGTGTGCAAAATTTGAGGTCAATCGGACGTGATTTGATAGGTTCCGGAGTCATTTGTAGAAATTAGAAATTTCAAAGTTAATTAGGCTTGAATTGGGGTATAATTTATGGTTTTAGCGTTGTTTGAGGTGATTTGAGGTTTCGACTAAATTCGTATGGTGTTTTAGGACTTGATGGTATCTTTGGTTGAGGTACCGGGGGGCTCGGGTGAGTTCCGGGGGGTTAAGGATCATTTTTGGCCTTGGTGACATTGATGATATCTGATGTTGCCTTCTTCTCGTTTCCTTATACGCGATCGCATAGGTCCATCCACGATCGAGTAAGCTTATTTGGGGCAGAGATATTTTTGTTCTATGCGGTCGCAGAGGAAGGAACGCGATCGCGTACGTGTATTAAGCTATGCTTCGCGAACGCGTGGATGAGGTCGCGTTCACGTAGAAGGATTTGAGCAGTGGACGAGGGGAGGATATTGCTCTACGCGATCGCGTAGGTCTGAACGCATTCGCGTAGGTTTGAGAGGCTGTGTTCCGCGTTCGCATGGAGTCAACCGCATTTACATAAGGCTAAATTTGGGGGCAGTCTCTTTTGTGCTACACGATCGCGTGAAATAATCCGCGATCGCATAGAATCAATTTTTGGTAGTGGAAATGTGTGCTACGCGATCGCGTGACTTGGTCCGCAATCGCATAGAAGAGAGGTTTGGACAAAGAGTTTCAGTTGTTTTAGTTTTTGATGGATTGGAGCTCGGGAAGAGGCGATTTTCGGGATATTTTCAAAAAAAATAACGGGGTAAGTGTTCTTAACTCAATATTGGTTAAATTACCCGAATCCATGGTTGTTTTTATCAATTAATTGGTGAATTAAGTTGGAAAAATTAGAAAAATCTCTTGGTTTAAATTGTGGATTTGAGGGTCGACTTGAGGTTGGATTTTGGTAAAATTTATATGGGTAGACTCGTGGATGAATGGGCTTTCAGATTTTGTAACTTTTATCGGGTTTTGAGACGTGGGCCCATGAGCAATTTCTGAGCTAAAATTTGGATTTTTTATGAAAAATTAGCATTTTCTTATGGAATTAATTTCAATGAATTTTATTGACTGAAACGAATTATTTGTGGCTAGATTCGAGGCGTTTGGAGGCCAATTCACGAGGCAAGGGCTTAGCGGAATAAGAATTTTACGGTTTGAGGTAAGTAACAATTTTAAATCTGGTCCTAAAGGTATGAAACCCCGGATTCTGTGTCATGTGATTATTTTTTAGGTGACGCACATGCTAGGTGACGGGCGTGTGGGCGTGCACCGAGGGGATTATGACTTGGTATGTCCCGTGGAAACTGTATAGTTGAATAATTTATTATTAGCTATATGCTCTCTATGTGTTGAAGAAATTTGACTATAAATCATGTTAGAAATCATGCTTAGGCTATGTGATAGTACTGTTGGGACCCACAGAGGTCGCGTACTTGTTGAATTAGTTGCTAATTGTTGTCTTGTACTCGGTCATGATTTTTCTTGCGTATCATACCTCAGTCTTTCTTGATATTTGTTGATACACTATGTTATCTTTGTTTGGGCTGATCTTTGTGATTTTCGAGAGCCCGAGAGATTAGAGAGGTTGAGGACTGAGTAAGGCCGAGGGCCTGTCGGTGAGGTAAGGATATTATGGCACGTGAGTTGTCCGTGCAGGATATTATAGCACGTGAGTTGTCCGTGCGAATTATGGCGCTTGGACTGTAGGAGTCCCTCCGGAGTCTGTACATCCCCAGTGAGCACGAGTACCCATTAAGTGTGAGTGCTGAGGGCTGAAAGTCGAGCGATTCAGCTATTGTGACGAGTTGAGTAACTGTTGCCCTGAGAGGCTGTACTTGCTTTTCATTTGTTGTTGCACTTAGTTGCTATCTGTCATTGTTGTGAAATTCTATGAAAGGATTTTATATCCGAATTACATGAACTTGAATTGTATAAAATTGATTTGACTTAAACTGTTGGATTTGAAAGCATGTCTATTCTTTACTGGAATTATTTAAAGTGAACTATAACTGTTAAGCTCGCCACTATCTTCAATTCCTTAGTTATTATTGTTACTTGCTGAGTTGGTTATACTCATTCTACACCCTGCACTTCGTGTGCAGATCAAGGTGCTTCTGGACATAGCGGGTATTGATTCTCTCGTGCAGTTGATCTTCCGGAGATTCAGAGGTAGCTGCCGTGTTACGCAGACCTTGTTTCTCTTTCCCTATCTCCTTGTTTAGTGTATTTTGGTCCTAGACTATTATAGACCTTATGTTCCAGACTTGTATCCATATTAGATGCTCATGTACTTAGTGACACCAGATTTTGGGGAGTGTTCGTATCAATATTTGTGGGATTATGTATTGTATTTAAATATTATATTTTTAGACTTAAAAGAAATTGGGTTTATTGAGATTTTCCGCTTGCCTAGTATAGAGATAGGCGCCATCACGACATGTTAGGATTTTGGGCCGTGACAAATAGGCTACCATATCTTCCATATAGACCATGCTTGCCATTAATTTTGAAGTTTGAGAGTAGGGATTGGCCACACTTTAAACTTAGGGCACTTGAGAAAATATATTCCAGTAAAGTATTTTGGTGTGTTACGTAAAGTTAGCTAAATGAATCATGATTTGTGTTAATACCTATGAATTAGTGAGTGTTTTGAATTTATAATTGGACTACAATAAAATAAATGTGTATATAATATTTCTAAGTTTCACGAGTTTTCTCCAAGCATGAAAATATTAGCATAACACACTTCTGTTAGGCATATCTAATAAGGAAACATATATAAGAAGAACAGTAACAAATTATTCATTGAGAGTTTTGCATTTATTTCTTTCATATTCAATTTCATTATTCATATATATATATATATATATATATATATATATATATATATGTATAATGGACCTCAGCAATAAAAAGGTAAAACCTGATTCTGTTACTTTCTTCTTGATCTATCCCATTAACATGGGGATAGTGAGGTCGAGGTAATTGTATACAGATTTATATATATATATATATATATATATATATATATATATATATATATATATATAATTAAAATTAGCAATAAAAAGGTAAAACCTGATTCTGTTACTTTCTTCTTGATCTATCCCATTAACATGGGGATAGTGAGGTCGAGGTAATTGTATACAGATTTTCAATCCCAAAATCGCTTATGTAATAGGAAGATTTGCATACAAGGATGGTTTGTCCATCGTTTTCTCCGACAAATCCCATTAACATGGGGATAGTGAGGTCGAGGTAATTGTATACAGATTTTCAATCCCAAAATCGCTTATGTAATAGGAAGATTTGCATACAAGGATGGTTTGTCCATCGTTTTCTCCGACAAGTAAAGAACATTGACGCCCACTATGTGCATTTTTACTCAAAATTGATTATTATAACCCCTGACAAATTCGAATATACAACTTTTTTTCCTCTTTTTTTTTTCCAACTTGTTATATCACTTTGCAACGTTTGGTAATTTTGATTCAATTTTCAGGAAATCATTAAAAGTTTTCCACCGCTACATGATAACAAAATTGAAGCATTGATCCATATCTCATGAATTTAAAATCAAATGGAAAGCAGATAATGAAAAAACTCCAAATCTCCTTCTTTTGTTAATCCAAAGACATGAACTTCATGAAAACCATGAAATGACGCTTTTGTTTTCCTGCACCGACTCTATTGCAGAGTGAAAATAAGAATAGGAGAGCCACTTAGTAATATTCACTTTTCTCTTTGACTTTGTGTAAAATAATACTTTTTATGTTATATATCAAAATAGAATTCTTCTATACGTCCATATCATGAAGGTTCATTTGGGTACATGACAACACATAGAAGATTGTGGTCGATACAGAAGGTTTTTTATTTTTTAAATTTTTTTGGTTACTTCTGAAGTGCTAGTTGTTGGATAGGAAAATAGTGTTTAAAATAATAACCATGAGAATTATGGAATGGTTGTGTCTGTTCGTGAAGAATTATGTAAGGATGGGTTTTTTTAATAATAGAAGTAGAGTATTATTAAATTTTAGAGGGGTATTAAAGTAATTCAACTTTTTAGTTTAGGGCTTTCCACTTTTATAATAACTAGTTTTAGTGTACGTGCGACGTACGTGTTTTTTTTGCATCTACTAATAAAAAGTGAATAAAATTTAGAATAAGAATAAATTATGTGCGATAGAAATTGATGTCGAGATAAATGCAACATTCATTTTCATTAAAATATAAATGCTACATCGACGAAATAGTTGAATGCAGTGTTATTGGCTATCTTCTGAACTTAAAACGATTAAGAATATAGGCAGGCTAATTATACAATTTTTGTATTTATATATATTTTTATGATGATAATTATGATATGTTATGTTTTTGAATCTGACCTAATATCTCCTTATAAACAACTAATAAATCATGTGGTACAAATTCCCCCTCTTTACGAGGAACTCATCCTTAACCGGAGCGCATATATATATATAGTGGATCTCATCAGATAGATCGTCATAACTCAAATCGGGAAAACTCACAGATATACTGGCTTTTTGCCAAATATTACGCACGAATACATGAGGATATGATAAAGAAAATGCCGAGGCGTACGGTCCGATCCAACATAAGAATTTAAATTGTGCACCGCCGAGGGTCGAACGGCCCGAACCATAGATATATCTATTAAACTGCCGACGCGAACGGCCCGCTCCCATGAGAGTGTGGTACATAAATCCCGCCGATGCAAACAGCCCGATCCCATAAAAGTGAAATACAAATTCCTGCCGAGACAAACGACCCGATCCCATTAGAATAAGAAGTTTTGACGGGTCCTTGACTCCACCCACAAATATACGTGCGAGTTGTAATTTTTTTAACAAAAACCTTTCAATGAAGTGTGTGTGTATATATATATATATATATTATATATATCACGAAAACATGCCGTAGGAGGAGTAAAGTTATTCGATGACAAATCGTGAAGTCTCTATAATAGCAAGTCGAGTCTCAAGTATAAATGTAAAATAATGAATTAAACAAGCAAGAATAATCCCTATAGTACAAGTACGGCATGGTGTGAACCTAAGTCTACCCGGACAATAACATGAATCTAACTACGTACGGACTCTCGTTACCTCGTGCGTAAGTAGTCCCCACAACAAGTTGTACACATCAAATATACCACCTAGGGGTAGTTTCCCCCTCACAGAGTTAGATATGAGACTTACCTCACTCTGACGTTCCAAAATCGGCTCCAACACCGCCCTAACACCTCGAACCGGTGACCGTCGATCCAAAACTAGTCAAATAAGATGCAATCCAATCACAATATACTCTAATACTCGTAGTTAATCAATTTATAACAATTTTTAACTCCGCTCGAAAAATTGATAAAGCAACCCTCAGGCTCACGTGCCCGGATTTCGCAAATTTTCGAAGACAAACACTACCCATAGCACTACGAACTCAAATATATAATTTATTCTCAATTTCATGCCCAAGATCGTGATCAAAATCCAAGAATACCAATTTCTAGATTTTTCTTCAAAATTCCAAATTTCTACAAATTTTCATGCTTGAATCCATGTATAAATCTTGTATTTAACTCACAATAAGCGGGAATCACTTGTCTTGACATAGATGATGAAAATCCCTCCTTGAAGCTCTCCAAAATCGCCCCAACCAAGGGAAAAATGAGAGAAGAAGAGCCAAATCTCGCTCTTAAAATGATTTTGCCGAGCGAGTTTTCGCACCTGCGATGCCTTGGCCGTGTCTGCGGTCCCGGACCTGTGACAAAATTCTCGCAGGTGCGCATTTCCCGTACCTAGCCAAGCTCCGCATCTGCGGACAAAGGGACCGCTTCTGCGAGCCCATCCGCTCATGCGACTACTGCTCTCGCACCTGCGGTCACACAGGTGCGCCAAAACTTCCGCACCTGCGGTGGCTAGGCTGCCCTCACCCTATTTTCGCACCTGCGGCTAGTAGCTCGCGCCTCCGGCTGGCCAAGCGCAGGTGCGATTATGATAGCAACTGGGAGCTTCAACTGTTGCTCCCAATTTCCAACTTGGTCCGAGCCTTGTTCGATTGCCACTCGGGGCCCCGCCCGAACTTACCAACAAGTTTAAAAATATAAAACAGACTCGCTCGAACCCTCAAATCACGCCAAACAACATCGAAATCATGAATCGCACCCCAATTCAAGCTTAATGAACTTTAAAACTTCAAAACTTCTACATTCGATGTCAAAACCTTTCAAATCACGTCCGATTGACCTCAAATTTCGTACACAAGTCACATTCAACATTACGGACCTACTCCAACTTCCGGAATCTGAATCCGACTCCGATATCACAAAGTCCACTCGCGGTCAAACTTCTTAAAATTATCCAAATTTCCAACTTTCTCCCAAATGACCCCAAAATGACCTACGAACCTCCAAATCCACTTCCGGACACGCTCCTATGACCGAAATCATCATACAGAGCTATTCTCAGACTCAGAAATCCCAAACGGACGTCGATATTATTAAAATACATTTCAACTCAAATTTATGAAATTCTTCCAAAATGCCAGCTTTCATAATAGGCGCTGAAACGCTCCCAGGTCATCCAAAACCCGCTTCGAACATACACCCAAGTCCAAAATAATCATACAAACCTGTTGGAACCTTCAAATACTGATTCCGAGGTTGTTTACTCAAAAATTAACCCTGAGCCAACTCTCCAACTTAAAGCTTCTGAAATTTGAATTTTCTCTCCAAATCAACTCCGAACTTTTCGAATTTTAATTTCGACCACACGTACAAGTCATAATACCCGAAGTGAAGCTACTCAAGGCCTTAAACCGCCGAATGACGTGCTAAAGCTCAAAACGACCGGTCGGGTCGTTACAATAAACTTCTATAATCTAGGTAAATCAATCTGTATTTCAGTAATCTTCGTAGACCGTCAGCCAGGCACTCCCAATTTAATCCTTTTTTTAGTCTTATGTTTCTTCTCATCTCAAAGATCTTCATTTAACTCTAACTTATGCGTCACATGAGAAAGTAGGAATACTCTAAAAGAACTCATTCCACCTAATCCATTCCTAAATAATTATATTTATGGATTACATAATTATATATATAGATCAAAGTAAAAATATAACATTTCAAAATTTAACATGTAAATAGAAATTTTTAAAAAAAAAGGATTCTATGTTTTTGTTTGACAAAGTTGCCGAAAAATTACCCATAACAAAAGTAGTTAAGAGTTTCCTTTTAATGTATTGTTCTTTTCTATTTATCTATAGGAAAAAATAAAATTTAAAATAATTTGATTCCTTCTTGAAATATAATATTTTCTTTTAATTAACTTAAGATTTTAGGAATTGAAGATATTTTAGTTCCTTCTCTAAAACGTACTTTTCTCATTTATTTATGGTAGGAATTTTTGGAATGTGTTTTTCACTTTTCTAAATCAAGGTCCTAAATAGAAAAGTAATTAAATGAGTATTTCTAAGTATTAGGAAAGTAAATTGAATGATTAATACTATATATACGAAGATAATTAAATGACTATTTTATCCAGTGTGAACTCTATTTTAAAGGGGTAAAAAAGACGAACGACATTTTGCTAAGGGCCTTCGTGCTTTTAATATAGTATAGATATAGATATAGATATAGATATAGATATAGATATAGATATAGATATAGATATAGATATAGATATCTTTATAAATTTACAGATCTATTTATGTAAAAGAAATCGTAGATAACCCATACTTATTGCAAGTTGAAGCCAAATTTATGATGTCATGAGCTGCATTTTGGTATAGCATAATAAAATGTTTTGTCCCTGAAGAATACTGTGGCATGTGCTAAATATTGCTTGTTTAACCTCAAAAAGGATAATAATTAAATTTATACGCGGTTTAAAGGATATGTGGTCAAATTTAACACAAATGATTAAAGAACAGTGAATAATTGAATTGAAATGAGAATAAACGATCAAACCAATATGTTGTAGTAATTAGGCACCGTGTTAGGCTTAAACGCTAACAATCGACTACAACCGAGCCCTCGAGATGGAGTTCGAATACGGCTAAGTCAATGAACGACAAAAGAATACTTAAACAATTGCTAAAAGCCAGAATAAACTTTTTTGCTTTGATATGCGAGTCGACAGTGACCCAAAAAATGAAAAGGTTCCCCTCTTTATTCAGTAGAGGTGTTTTAATCCTAATACAAGTCTAAATAAGGTAAAAATCCTTCCCTTCCTTTTCTCCCAAGAAAACATGATCCGTAGATAATACCAGGCATGATTTGTGCCGCAATTTCTAGTTGATGGCAGATACTTCGGCTCCCCGTTTGTCCTCTTTAACCGTCTTTCCTTTACCCCCGATTCCTCATTTGGCTCGAGCTTGATTCTTTCTGTGTTCGGCCATGCTCCATTCCCGACGTATCATTCATCTGCCACCGGTTCCGATCTGTGGGCACCTTCGGTCTAATTCGAGCTAGTAACAAGCAACAAGTAACGATGTTTCTCGCTTCTTCAACGGGAAATCGAGGGTTACTCTATCCCGATTTTACCCGTACACACTGCTAATAATGAAAATTGAGTGATATGATACGAGGTTAATTTTGATAATGGTTTTGAGACATGAAGTAAGAGTGGGATATTTGTAAAAAAAAAAAAGACTTACTTCTCAAAATAATATAATTTTTTTTTTACCCTTTTAGCGTAAAATGTCCTCATTGAAAGCACACATACTTTCGAAACACAAATCAATTATTTCAATCGAAAAGGTTTGGTAAAATAATATTATTATACTTCACACCGAACACACCTAAAGTGGTCAGAGAAGGTGGAACGACCCAAATTCCATAATAAGTCATGATAGCGCAATGATGTTGTTAGGCAAACCAACACATGAACCACCAACTTAATTATCCATTTTAACTTTTTTAATCAGGTCACAAGTGCATGAGCCATCTAGTAGAATATACAAACCCTCTACAGCTACTGTCAGAAATAGAATAGACAGAAATAATAAATATGATAAGTGGGAGACTCCGGGTGCTTTAGATCGACGCATGGAAGGCAGCTCACCACTAACTCTCCGTGTACTGCATCTACGCGCGCATATAACCACCGGAAGTACCTGTCTCAGCACCTGCACAATCAATGTAGAAGTGTAGTATCAGTACGTAAATCAACGCATATCCAATAAGTATCTAGTCTAACCTTGAAAAAGTAGTGACGAGGGGTCGACATAACACTTACTAGTGTCAAAATAATAAGATACATAAAGTAGACAGGTATGAAACTCGAACAAGTAGCAACGATACAGGTAAAATAACAACAATATAACTTTTGGACAAGAATTATTACGAAATCACCAAATACCACAACCTTCCTTAAAGGCACAGGGTCGATTGATACCGATACCAAATCAAATCCCAAGTATTACGCATGAGTCTACCGAGGCAAATGGCCTGATCCCATAGGAATAATGTCATACAATACCGCTGAGGCGAACAGCCCGATCCAATAAGAATAACTCACAATACTGCCGAGGCGAACATCCCGATCCCACAAGAATAGTTTGTAATCTTGTCGAGGCGAACGGCCCGATCTCATAAGAATAGAGAAACTCTCTCACTCGCGAAAATACATGCGAGTCGAGAAGACACGAAACTAGTGTTCATCAAATATTTGAAAATTTTCAAAGTAAGAGACTCGGTCAATATTTTTAATCTAGTCTCAATCTTAGTCATAAATTTAAGAATTCAAACAAACGGGGTTAATTCAAAAAGCACATTTAAAGCATGATGTGAATTTAAGTCTACCCGTACATAAACATGAATCTAGGTACGTACGGACTCTCTTCACCTCGTGCGTACGTATCACCCACAACAAGTATCACACAACAATTAATACACCTACCGGAATAATTCCCTCTTACAAGATTAGGCAAGAAACTTACATCACTTCCAAGCTCACTACTCAACTATTAAACCTCACTAGTAGCCTCAAATCGACGCCGAGCAATCCGAAACTAGTCAAAGGTCTTATAAATCAATAAATATACGCTCAAAAGTACATAATTTAACTCGTAGAGTAATTTCTTAACCCCCTCGAAAGTCAACCCCGAGCCCATCCGGATTCCGAAACTTTTTGAAGATAAACATTACCCATGACATTACGAACTCAATTATATAATTTATTCTCATTCCATAATCAATTTCGTAGTCAAATTCCATTTTTACAAAACCCTAGGTTTTCCAACAAAATCCCACAATTTCACTAATTTATACATTACAATTTACTCATAATCCATGTATTTAACTCATAACTATTAGTCGTACCCGCGCAATGCGCGGTTAATATTAATTACATTAAATTATGATGGGACTTATTTGAACATATTAGTTATTGGTTTAATAAATTTCAATTGTCATCTTATTTGTTAATATGATATACCCAATAATAAAATATATATTAAATTAAAGGTACTTATATAGTTATTGAATAACTTTTTTTGTTCTATATTTTTTTATTCTACTATCCAATGTTTAGTATTTTTACATTGTTAATAGAAAATTTTATTAGCAAATTACTTTGTTTAATACTTTTGTCTGCACACTTTCTTTTTGTAATATAAGAGAAGATATATATTTTATTAATGTTGAAATTTTTTATTTTAAAATTTATTCTGTTGTTGTTAATAATATTATCTGAATTTGAATGAATAAAATCTCTATTAAATTAAAGGGACTTATATAGTCAATTAATTATTTTTTGTTATGTATTTTTCTTTATTATGTTATCCAATATTTAATATAATTGTATTGTTAATAAAAACTTTTATTAGCATATTACTTTGTTTAATATTTTTGTCTACAACTTTTATTTTTGGTAATATAATAGAAGATATATGTTTTATTACTCTTGAATACAGTTTTTATTTTAAATTTTATTCTAATGTTCTCAATAATATTGTCTGAATTTTAATGAATAAAATCTCTATTAAAGTAAAGAGACTTGTATAGTCATTGAATAACTTTTTAATTCTATATTTTTCTTTATTATACTTATCCAATATTTAGTATTTTTACATTGGTAATAAAAAAATTTATTAGCATATTACTTTGTTTAATATATTTGTCTACTATACTTTATTTTTGTAATAAAATAGAAGATATATATTTTATTACTCTTGAAATATTTTTATTTTAAATTTTATCCTATTTTTCTCAATAATATTGTTTGAATTTTAATGAATAAAATATCTATTAAACTAAAGAGACTTATATAAGCATTGAATAACTTTTTTGTTTTGTATTTTTCTTTATTATATTATCCATATTTAGTATTATTGCATTGTTAATAGAAACTTTTATTATCATATTAATTTATTTAAAGTTTTGAATACTATTTATTTTTATAATATAATAGAAGATATATATTTTTATATTTTATATTTTATTCTATTATTCTCATTAATATTTTCTGAATAAATAAACTGTTTAGTTTTAAAAAGAAAAACAAAAATTATTAAGAAAACCAAAGAAATTTGGAATTGGCATTTTTTTTTTATATTTTGTAATTTTAGCTTTTTATTTAAAAATAATTTAAAAACTCCAACTTGAAACTACCCTCCAATTTGAATGGACAATTGTTTTTTAAATGTTTTATTTTTATTATAAAATATTTTATTTTATTATTTTATAAATATTTAAATTCAAAAATAATAACATATAACTAATTATTAACTAAATAACTAGTTATTAACTACTTATTCCATGTGGCTTTTTTCTAGGCTGCCACTTAGCCTAATGAAAGGGCTTTTTCCTCTCCTTTTTATAATATATAGATAGTATACGTACCCGCGCGATGCGCGAATTTAATTCATAATGGATAAACAGCGAGAGATATAATAGAAAAAGATGTATATGTAGCATTAATCATGAAAAAGACTAAAGTCCTCTCCATTGTTGTATCAATTAAAAGTGTCTTTGCTTGTTATTTTTGCCTTTAAAAATACGTTTGGAACATTTATGCATACTATTTTCTTCCATATTTTTGATAATAATATATTGCATATACTATAATAGAAGATATATATTTTTATATTTTATATTTTATTCTATTATTCTCAATAATAGTTTTTGAATAAATAAACTATTTAGTCATAAAAAGAAAAACAAATATTATTAAGAAAACCAAAGAAATTTTGAATTGGCATTTTTTTATTTTTTGTAATTTTAAGTTTTTATTTTAAAGTAATTTAAAAACTCCAACTTGAAACTACCCTCCAATTTGAATGGACAGTTTTTTTAAAATTTTCTATTTTTATTATAAAATATTTCATTTTATTTTTTTTAAATATTTAAATTCAAAAATAATAACATATAACTAATTATTAACTACTTATGCCATGTAGCCTTTTTCTAGGCTGCCACTTGGGTTAATGAAAGGGTTTTTTTCTCTCCTTTTAATAATATATAGATAGTTTCTTTTTGTAATAAAATAGAAGATATATATTTTATTACTCTTGAAATATTTTTTATTTTAAATTTTATCCTATTGTTCTCAATAATATTGTCTGAATTTTAATGAATAAAATATTACTTAAACCAAAGAGACTTATATAGGCATTGAATAACTTTTTTGTTTTGTATTTTGTTTTTTATTATATTATCCATATTTAGTATTATTGCATTGTTAATAGAAACGTTTATTAGAATATTACCTAATTTAAATTTTTGTATGCTATTTATTTTTTTAATATAATAGAAGATATATATTTTTATATTTTATTCGATTATTCTCAATAATATGTTCTGAATGAATAAACTATTTAGTTTTAAAAAGAAAAACAAAAATTATTAAGAAAACCAAAGAAATTTTGAATTGGCATTTTTTTATTTTTTGTAATTTTAGATTTTTATTTTAAAATAATTTAAAAACTCCAACTTGAAACTACCCTCCAATTTGAATGGACAATGTTTTTTTTAATTTTCGTTTTTATTATAAAATTTTTTATTTTTTATTTTATAAATATTTAAATTCAAAAATAATAACATATAACTAATTATTAACTAAATAACTAATTATTAACTACTTATGCCATGTGTCTTTTTTCTAGGCTGCCATTTGGCTTAAGGAGAGGGCTTTTTTCTCTCCTTTTAATAATATATAGATTGGTAGAAATCACTTACCTTGTGATGTTTGATGAAAACCCCCCTCAAAAGAGCTCTCACGTTCGTCTTAGCCCAAGTGAAAAGTGAGAGAAATGACCTAAGTCCCGATATAAAAATGTAATTTGCCCAGGTGATCCTCTTCGTGATAGCGAAGGCCAAACTGGCTCAGTCCAGCTTCTTCCTCTACGTGTTCGCGACAGACCGGTCGCATTCGCGAGGACCAATACCCTCATCCCTTTGCGTTCGCGAAGGCCAACAACCTTTCAGCCCAACTCAGCCTCAGTCTTCTTCGCATTCGCTAAGATGGCTCTGCGTTCGCGAAGAGGAACCAGATTCTCCATTGCGTTTGCGAGGCCCTCTTCACGTTCATGAAGAGAAAAATTCAGACCCCTCTCTAGCCTCCTTCGCAATTGCGGGACTACCTTCGCGATCGCGAAGCACACCAGCAAACCAGCAATATTAGCCAACTTTAACTTTGCTCTGGGTGGTCTAAAACTAACTCGATCCATCCAGGACCTCGTCCAAATATATCAACAAGTCAATAAACATACTACGGACCTACTCGAAGTCTCGAAACACATAATATAATATCAAAATCAAGAATCGCACCTCAACACCAAATTAATCAACTTCTAAACTTCAAACTTATTTCAACTAACTAGGAACGCGATGAAACATACTTAGACAACTCGGAATGATGCTAAATTTTACGCACAAATCACAAATCAAAATATGAACCTATTCCAAGACTCGGAATCCCAAACAGACATCGATAACACCAAAGTCTACTTCAAATCAAACTTTAAAAACTCTAAAACCTTCAAGATGCTAACTTTCAACAATAAGCGCAGAAACGCTCCTGGTCTACCCGAAACTCAATTCGGACATACGCCCAAGTCCAAACTTATCATACGAACCTATTGGAACCTTCAAATCCCAATTACGAGGGTGTTGACTCAAGTCAAACTTGGCCACCTTAGGCCACTATTACGGAACTAAGTATTCTAAATTGAACCCAAACCCTTACAAAATAAAACCAACCATCCCCGCAAGTTATAAAATAGTAAAAGCATATACGGGAAGTCTCAAATAAGGAAATGGGGATCTAGAAAGCAAAATGACCTGTCGGGCATTACATTCTCCACTTCTTAAACAAACGTTCGTCCTCGAACGGGTTTAGAATCATACTTGGAGCATCGAATAAGTGTGGATATCTGCTCCGTATGTCCTCCTCGGTCTCCCAAGTCGCCTCATCCACTGCTTGACCCCTCTACTGTACCTTCACCGCTGAAATCTTCTTAGACCTTAACTTGCGGACTTTCCTGTCAACAATAGCAATTGGCTCCTCCTCATAGCCCAAGCTCTGATCTAGCTGGATTTTATTGTAATCCAACACATGTGACCTGTCGGCATGGTACCTCCGGAGCATATACACATGGAATACTGTATGAACTCCCGATTGACTAAGAGGCATAACAAGTTTGTATGCAACCTCTCTAACTCGCTCTAACACCTTGAATGGACCGATGAACCTTGGACTCAGCTTGCCCCTCCTTTTGAACCTCATAATACCCTTCATCGGTGAGACTTTCAAGACAACCTTCTCGCCCACCATGAATGACAAATCATGCGCCTTCTGATCTGCGTAACTCTTATGCCTGGACTATGTTGTGCGATGTCCCTCCTGGATCAGCTTTACCTTATCCAAGGCATCCCTCACCAAATCAGTACCATATAACCTAGCCTCATTGGGCTCCACCCAACCGATGGGGAATGACATCGTCGTCCATACAAGGCCTCCAATTGAGCCAATTGCTATTGTTGACAGGAAAGTCTGCAAGTTGAGGTCTAAGAAGATTTCAGCGGTGAAGGTACAGTAGAGGGGTCAAGCAGTGGATGAAGTGACTTGGGAGACCGAGAAGGATATACGGAGCAGATATCCACACTTATTCGATGCTCCAGGTATGATTCTAAACCTGTTCGAGGAAGAACGTTTGTTTAAGAAGTCGAAAATGTAATGCCCGACAGGTCATTTTGCTTTCTAGATCCCCATTTCCTTATTTGAGACTTCCCGTATATGCTTTTACTATTTTATGACTTGCGGGGATGGTTGGTTTTATTTTGTAAGGGTTTGGGTTGAATTTAGAATACTTAGTTCCGTAATAGTGGCCTAAGGTGGCCAAGTTTGACTTGAGTCAACACCCTCATAATTGGGATTTGAAGGTTCCAATAGGTTCGTATGATAAGTTTGGACTTGGGCGTATGTCCGAATTGCGTTTCGGGTAGACCGGGAGCGTTTCTGCGCTTATTGTTGAAAGTTATCATCTTGAAGGTTTTAGAGTTTTTAAAGTTTGATTTGAAGTAGACTTTGGTGTTATCGATGTCTGTTTGGGATTCCGAGCCTTGGAATAGGTTCATATTGTGATTTGTGACTTGTGCGTAAAATTTAGCATCATTCCGAGTTGTCTAAGTATAGTTCATCGCGTTCCTAGTTAGTTGAAATAAGTTTGAAGTTTAGAAGTTGATTAATTTGGTGTTGAGGTGCGATTCTTGATTTTGATATTATATTACGTGTTTCGAGACTTCGAGTAGGTTCGTAGTATGTTTATTGACTTGTTGATATATTTGGACGGGGTCCTGGATGGATCGAGTTAGTTTTGGACCACCCGGAGCAAAGTTAAAGTTGGCTAATATTGTTGGTTTGCTGGGGTGCTTCGCGATCGCGAAGGTAGTCCCGCAATTGCGAAGGAGGCTAGAGAGGGGTCTGAATTTTACTCTTCATGAACGTGAAGAGGGCCTCGCAAATGCGATGGAGGATCGGGTTCCTCTTCGCGAACGCGAAGAAGACTGAGGCTGAGTTGGGCTGAAAGGTTGTTGGCCGACTGATGACTGGTGTTGTAAGAAAACTCGGCTAATAGTAAAAATTGATCCCACTGCCCTCTGAAGTCAATCACACATGCTCTGAGCATATCCTCCAGAATCTAAACTGTCCGCTCCGACTGCTCGTTGATCTACGGATGAAAGGCAGTATTGAGCTCCACCCGGGTACCCAACTCACTCTGTACAGCTCTCCAAAAGTGTGAAGTGAACTGAGTGCATCTATTCAAAATGATGGAAATAGGCACACCAAGCAACCAGACGATCTCCTGAATATATATCTGGGCCTACCTTTCTGAAGTGTATATAATCATCATCGAAATAAAGTATGCAGACTTGGTCAGTCTGTCGACAATGATCCAAACGACATCAAATTTCCTCAACGTCTGCAGCAAACCAACCACAAAATCCATAATGAAGCGCTCCCACTTCCACTTCGGTATAACCATCTATTAAAGTAAACCACTTGATCTTTGATGTTCGTACTTAACCTTCTGGCAATTCAAACACCTCGCCACATATTAAACTATGTCTTTATTCATCCGTTGCCATTAGTAATGCTACTTCAGGTCACGATACATCTTCATGGCACATAGATGAATAGAATAGCGCGAACTGTACACCTCCTCTAAAATCGTCTCCTTCAGGCCATCAACATTAGGAACACATAAGTGACACTGGATTCGCATAACACCATCATCTACGATAGTAACCTCCTTGGCATCACCTCGCAACACCGTCTCCCTAACAGTAAGTGCGGATCATCGCACTGACGAACCTTGATCGGCTCAAATAAAGAAGACTGAGCCACAATGCATGCAAGGACTCGGCTGGGCTCTAAAATATCTAACCTCACAAGTTGGTTAGATATAGACTGAATGTCCAAAGCTAAAGGCCTCTTCTCTGCTAAAATGAATGCCAAACTACCCATACTCTCGGCCTTTCTACTCAAGGCATCTGCGACCACATTCGCCTTGCCCCGATGATAAAATGGTAATGTCATAATCCTTTAGTAACTCAAGCCACCTGCGGTATCTCAGATTAAGATCCCTCTACTTAAACAAATGCTGCAAATTGCGATAGTCGGTGTAGACCTCGCATGACACTTTATAAAGATAATGCCTCCAGATCTTAAGAGCATGAATTATCACAGCCAACTCCAAATCGAGCACAGGGTAATTCTTCTCGTGGGGCTTCAACATTCTATGAGGTGGCCTAGTGAGTTTACAAATTTCTTACTTATAGAGGCAGTTGATGTGATAAATTCAAGAGGAGGATGAGACTATTCATGCTAGAGACCCATTAGAAGCTTGCTTGAAGAATTAAGCAAACGTTGATGGTGAGGACTTGGGGGAGTGGGTCTTGGATCTTAAAGGTCAAGGAATTTTGAAAAGGGAACCTCAGTTTGAACCCTTACACTCATCTCAGGAGCCACCACAATTGGAGCTTAAACTGCTACCAACCCATCTCAGGTATGTTTTCTTGGGACCTAGCGCTACTTTACCAGTTATTATCTTATCTGATTTGCTAGATATGCAGGTAGAACAACTTTTGCAGATTTTGAAGGAATGTAAGACTGTTATTAGTTGAACCATTGCAAATATTAAGAGTATTAGTCCAGCCTTTTGCATGCATAAGATTCTATTGAAAGAGCGGCATAAAAATTCAAGGTAACGTCAAAGAAGGTTGAACTCGAATATAAAGAAAATGGAGAATAAGGAAGTAATTAACTGGTTAGATGCAGAAATTATCTTCATCATCTCAGACAGTAACTGGGCTATCCTAGTTTAATGTGTTCCAAATAAAGGTGGAATGAATGCGGCATAAAATGAGAATAACAAGTTGATCTCTACTCGAACGGTCACGAGTTGGACAATGTGCATAGATTACAGGAAACTAAATAATGCCACTAGGAAGGACCATTTTTCCTTGCCTTTTATCTTATCAGATGTTAGACATGTTGGCAGGGAGATCTCGTTGTTGCTTCTTGGATGGATATTTGGGGTATAATCAAATCTCGATTTCCCTTGAGGATAGAGAGAAAACATCCTTCACATGTCAGTATGGTATATTTTCCTTTCGGAGAATATCATTTGGCCTATGCAATACACTCACCACATTCCAGAGGTGTATGATAATCCAATTTGCTGATATAGTTGAAAACATTATGGAGGTTTACATAAATGACTTATCAGTGTTAGGAATTTATTCAATGATTGCCTTAGAAGTTTGAGAAGAGTGTTGAAAGGTAAATAGAGACAAATTTAGAGTTGAATTGGGAAAAGGACCATTTTATGGTACAGGAACATATAATCTTGGGGCACCGGGTGTCACACAAAGGAATAGAGGTCGACTATACTAAGGTTGATGTGATAGAAAAGTTGCCACCGCCCACTGCAATCAAGGCAATAAGGAGTTTCCTCGGTCACGCCGATTTCTATATGCAATTTATAAAAGATTTACCAAGGCATGGTTGAGGAGGAAAACTGGTCTCAACTATTTACTTGAGGTATCCTTGATGAGGATTAGCATGCATCGTGTTGAGATGTTAAATCGGGCGCTTTCTAGGAGGCAATCCATGGTGGTAGTGTAGTTCGTTGTGCCACAATGTTAATAAAAATCTTGTTCGGATGAAACCCGACCATTAGCTTAGATGTAGTTTTAGTTTGGATTTATGTTTTTATCCACTCAAACGAGTTAGATTTCGGTGTGTTTTGCTTGCTTCACAAAATGCTCGAGCTACACGGTGAAATAAGTGATCATGAATCAAAGATAGCGAAATTGGGCGCCAAAACGATTGCCCCAAACCAGTTTCCACGCCTGAAAAAAAGCCAAAATGGTCACATCGACCCTCTGTAACCCCATGTCACTGGAAGATAAAACCAAATATTCCATGTTTGGGGCCGCATCACACCTAGTATGGCGCACAAACATGCAAGAAAAAAATCACATCAACCCATCCACAATCGCATCGCTTGTCTCTTCGTGCCTCAGTTCACCATGTTCTGCAACCGCATTTCACCTCATATTGTGTCAGTTCAACTGTGGTTAGAGTGGCCTCGCGCCCAGTACTACGGTTGGCTCATACCGCCCCTCGCATGAACCCGACCCTAGGTAAGTTTTTAGACCTTAGTTCTTTCTACACCGACCCAACTCGACCCCTTGACCCTTTTTTCTTTTATTTTTAAACCAAAACCAACCCCCCTCTCTTTTATTTCACTCGACTGAAACCCCCTCCCCCTTTTTTTCCTTCATCTCTTAAAACAAACTTAAGCCTCTTCTCTTCTCCAAAGTTTCTTCCCCCCTCAAAATATTAACCTAATCACACATGCGCACACCCATTTTCTCTCAGTAGAATCCCCTCATAAGAAAGGTAAATTTATTCTCTCTTAGTAGTTCTTTTTCTCTCTTGTTCTATAATAGTTTAGTGTAGCATATACTTGTTAGTTTGTTGTGACTCAACAAGAGTGGAACATGGTGAAATTGGTCCCAAGCCCCTTTTCCACATACTTGTTCTAATTATTGCTAAGATGAGTGTTCCACACTTAATTCTCAAACCAATTTGAGGGGACGAGGTAGTTCCTCACTCACAAAAACACTCACAGACAAATTTTACATGCTAAGTGTTTGATGAATTGCCTCAAAGGCATTTCAAGTCCCGTTGGAGCCCGAATATCCAAGATTTATATTATTCTATTTTGAAAAAATGATTAGCATAAGAATTAAGTGTAAGGTAGCTTAACGGAGTCTGGTAAGTGTTGAAAGCTTTACACATAATTTGTGCTTCCTAGTATCGCTCTTGTTGTTTGAATGTTAATGCACTAAATTTAAACAAGGAAAATCTGAGTAACTTGTGATTATCTAGTTAGCATATGCTTGAGCTTTAAAGTGTGGGGCCGTTCTGACACGTTTATGCTTTCTTTCTTGGATTGCTAAACTGATTCAGTGTGTTGTTGGTAGGTGTTGCACCCTATCTTGAGCTTTAAAGTGTTGCTTGAGCTTTAGGTGTTGATAAAAGAGAGTCGCCACCTAATATTTAAAGGTATACTAGGGTACCTATTTAATTACTAAGTAATATTCTTTATTAGTCTGTTAACCGGTGAGATTATGGGTAAGGGTTCTTGTTCTTCTAAGGGGAAGGTGTTAGGCACCCCTTAAAATCTACCCGAGGTAGCTCTATAGGACTTAGACTAAGTTTGGGATCAATTATTTGCACTACCCTTAATTAATATTAAAGAGTACGGCTTACTGTATATCTAAGGGAGAGTATAATATTAATTAAAGGAGCGTGAGATGTTCGAAAGGATGTGAGTTTATAAAGGAGTCTAAAGATATGTTGGTGGATATAATTAAAGTGTGTTTGAAATATGTATGTAAATGATTTATATTTATAAAGCATGTGAAAAGAGGTTAAGTTATAAAACACTTTATTTAGAGAATGGATGTTCATGTAACTCTAAGAGATGTTGGTAAGAAAGTGAGCCTAATATATACCTTGATCTTTAAAACTTGAAGAAAAGCAATCTTTTGAAAATCCATTTGGGGCGATAGTACCTCACTTTTTATGAAAATTCTGAATTGCCTCTTTGATGGTAAAGCTTGCAATTAAGATCCGATTTTCTTTGGAAAGTAGGCTGTTGTTTTTCGCTAAATTATTGGCTTCAAAATCTTGCTAAGAAAAGTAGATGAGCGAAAACAAAATATGATATAAACAAATGGAATTAGCGAAATGGGGATTAATTACTAACTTATTCATTTATTCCAATGTTTTTAGGGCTTGCCTAAGTTTTATATGATATTAAAGTATAAAATATAGTACGTGATCTAATATATAAGTATTATATACATGTGAGATAGAACAATAACAAAGATATAACGAAATGCAACACGACAGTGGGCTAAACCAGTGAAGTAGTAAACAATAATAAAACAATTGAGGGAAAGAGGACTGGACTCTGGTAATTGGGCCTCAAGAAGGCAGGCCCATTAGTAAAGAGATGGCAGCAGATGACTTTAGACTTCCAATAATGCGGCAGTATTGGGCTTGGGCCTGAGTTCCTTAGGAACTCAGCAGGCCCAAACAAATATGCATGTCCAAAAATAAAAGTCATTAGATACATGTTTTATGCATTCAACCATATATGAAACATATAAACAGATAATTGGAGAAAAAATGTAAATAACTATCTTTATTCAAATACTCATGAGAAAATTATACTAATGTGGTGGTTATACATGGTAAATTATTTATATTGAAAACATTTCGTTGTCATTAAACATTAAACCCCTAGAGAACCAACAGAGTCAATGAATTAAGGGCTAAGGAGAGAGTTCTACTCAAAGTTGATGCCCCCTTTGAATCCTCCAACACTTCAAAGTTCTTAAGGGACTCAAGGCCCAAGGCAATGCTTGTGCCGGAGAGAGCAGCCCAACCTAGAGTTAAACTCCACTTCTAAATACCCCTAACAACCAACTACTTATTTTTCCCTATGGGTTTAAGTGCCAATGTGGCCCTTTCAATGTAAACTAACTACCATAATACCCCCTACCACAAAAGTATACTTTTCCCATAACAATATAAGAACAAATTATATCTATATTTCTAATATCACATGAAGGATACATGTATTAAGTAAGCCAGATACACATGTGAGAGGGGAACAGAAAACACTATAACATATTGTCAAGGGTCGAAACACTGGGAAAACACATTCAGAGTTCAGACATTCAATAATACAAGAAATACAGATACTCCTGTCCTAGCAAACTAATTATGAGTTGATTAGATTAAGTATTTCCATTAGCACATGCATAGGTTAATAACACTACTTAGAACCTTTTAAAGGGGCAGCAGTAAAGGTTTAGACAAACAGTTACAACTAACCATTTTTACATAAGTTATAAGAGATATCAGAAACATGATCAACACTCTCAATATGACCACAGGTTCACAGATTTGAACATGAATTTACTAAGGTGCTCAACAGGATCACATTCATAACAGTATTAACCTTAAATAAATTATTATGTTCGGGTAATGTCAATAATGAACTTCTCATAAAATTTAAAGATCTGATTCAGCTCAGGTTGACAGTAAGGAGATGACTGAGTACTATCCTAAAACAAAGGAAGGGAATCATGAAGCCAAAACAAGGAAACATATAACATCAACTATGAACTAATACTTTAATGATTTTACAAAGGCATGTTAAGCTTTACAAAGTCAGCAATGCCATGAGGAGGTTAAAAACAAAGAAAATGTTATGCCAAAATAAGTTCAACTCTGATATACAGACTGAGATTTTATATCTAAACATGAGACAACTATGTTCATATTAACAATAATTACTATTCAACTATAACAAACAAAAACCATGACCTATTGTTATGAAAAGGGGTAACTTAACCTTAACAGAGTATGTACAGAAGGATTATTGGTATTCCTAAGAGTTCAGGTTAGTAAAACTATCTCATATATGTGTAGCCAATCAATTAGACATGAACATAATAAAGAAGACTCATAGAGATGTCCTCAGAATTAACAGACACAGATATAGAGGAAGAGAGCATTTAGAACACTTGCATTTCTTAGACTTCAGTAAAATGGTGAAGGGTATAAACTATGAACTCTCAGGTTTTGTCCTAATGAGGATTATCAGACAGTGATCTTGACCATAAGATAACAGGATGCAGGAAAAATAGTGTTCAGGGACAAAGATCACATTAAAGATCATAATAGAACTATTGATAAAAAATATGAAGTTTAGACAAGCACGAAAGTCATTAAGTCACATTAAGGGAACTAAATCATATTGGCTATCTGAAAGCCACTAAGGCTCATAAAGGAAAATTAATCATGTAGACTAGTTAGGCTCAGAGATGCAAGTCATTAAAGTCATGTAACAGTTTAGTCAATACCAATTAAAGAGATTCTGAAAACATGAGGAATGACCACAGATCAACAACACTTTAACATGAACTGGGATAACACTTTATAGGCTAATGACAAACATTATAAGCTAATGCAGTTAATAGAAAAAAAAAATAGCATGTACATATATCATTCAAGTAAAAAAAATTAAAAAAGGAAAGGGTGAAGGCCCACTAACCTTTATTAGGGTAGCAGACCAAATAGAACTCTTTTAGCCGTTAGGACCCAATAACTCAGAGACATCAACCAAATGAATACCTCAGAGCAGAATCAGAATTCGAGTAAGAGCTTAGTCGAATAAATTCTATAACTACTATACTGAGTTTTGCTTTTGCTAAGTGTCCTTGGTGTATTCTTTTTAGTGTTAGGTGGTTGTGTAGATGATGTTAGGTGAGAACATTAAAGGCCCTATTTATAGTGAAATTAAGGCTCTAGGATTTCAACGGATTCAAAATCATGAGTGAAAAGTGACAAAAGATTGATGATGATAGCAAAAAATTGAGTGAAAAATCTGAGAGACAGAGGGGGAAAATGATGAAAACATTTACCTAACTGAAGAAGGTTGACCGTTGATGGAAAAACCCATCGGTCAAAGCTCCAATGTCCAGAGGTTATATTGACCTCTGGACTTCGAATAGGTATGATGAAGCTCTGAAATGTGCTCATGCATGCTCTGTTAAGGAAATCTGAAGATTTGAAGTTGCATCTTTGAGTCTAGGGTTTCACATTAGGGCTTTCAAATTTAATCAATGAAAATGGAAACTGAAATCAACTGGCTTCATAAACTAGGGACAAAGCAGACGAATCTGTAAGTTGGATTTGAAAGAACGAAGGAGAAATCAGGCCAGTGATGTATTGAGCTTAGGGTTCCAGAATTGGATTTTGAATTTTGAGTGCTGAGATAGGAAATAGTTGGCTGGATTCGAGGATAGAGAGACAGAAGAGATGATTCTGAGTGATTTTGAGTGACCTTGCACAAATTTGTGCAAGGTTTTGGAGATTGATGGCTGATGGAGATGAGAGAAAAGATAGAGGAAAGGGAAAGAGAGGCAGCCAGGTCTTTGAGTGAATGATTAGGGTTTGGGGGGAATTGGGGTTGGTCTCGTGGGTTAATGCTGAGAGATAGATCCTGGGCCGTTGAATCATTAGATCAACGGCCTTGATAATTTGGTCAATTAGGATTTTTAGGGAAGATCTTTTATGTCCGTTAGATTATGGGATTTTGGACGGTGGGGATGAGATCTCTGGGGCGGGTATTTAAAATCAAGAGAAAATCGGAGATTAAATGTGAACCGTTGATCAGATAGACCAACGACTCAGATGCGAGTGTGTTTGTTTTGTGAGTGGTGAGGGAGGGTGATGTGGCGCGCAGTGATTGGTGCAAAGAAGATGGCAAGTATTGCCACAGTGGAAAGAGAGGGGTATTTGGACTGGGTATATTTCAGATTGGGCATGCAAGTTTGGGCCAAAAATAATTTAAAAGATGGTCATTTTGCATTTAATTGAGAATTGCAATTGTAGCCTTTTGTCTTTGATCCCCTTTTTGAAATTAATTTAAATAAACTTAACAATTTTTAATAAAATTTGGTAAAATTATATTTATTATATACACTACTAATTATTTTAATTACTTATTTGTAAAAATACTTTGTTTTCTAGATTGTAATACTAATTTCGAATTTTTAACATAGTAGCCTAATTAACTAGAAATTAAAGAGTAATTCATTATAGAACTTATGTAATGTATATATAAAAGTTATTTTAATAATCTTAAAATAGTAAATATATTTTTAATTACATAATATTAATACTACGTGATTAATTTTAAAATTAATACTTAATTAATTTGTAACTATAGGTTTTTATTACTATAGAACACTTTAAAAATATTTATGGTAAATTATTAAGTATAAATAAATTAATTTAAAAGGGAGGGTCAAAATTGGTCGTCAACAGCTGCCCCTCTTTGACCGGAGGCGATAAAAGAGTTTTCGGGCAAAGAAATTGAACCAAGGCCAATTTTGTCCCGACTTTAGGCATGCATTACACGAGTGGCATGAAGATTATGAATTGCAGAATTGAGTTAAGAAAAAATCTTGGAAGACTTTGGGATGAGTTTTGGAGAGATTGGGGCCGAATTCTTGCTTTGAATTGCTTACCTACCTCGGGCTTAACGAGGATCAGACCTCATGTAGTTCTGGAGTGAAGATTTTTGAGGGAGCGACACTCGTAAGAATTGCCCTAGTATCGTATTATGACGATAAGGTGAGATGGAAGATTGGGCACTCACGATAGCTTGATTTGAAGGATTTGAAAATTTTGAGTTTCACTGGTCGTCTTGAACTTGGATCCTTGGCCCGCTAATGGGTTTGCTATCCCCATAGCATTGTAGTTTGGTCTGCTGCTTAGAAAAGTTTCATGTTGTGGTGTTTGTTCCTACAAAACAAATAAAGAATACGCATACCAATATATTGTAATGCAGAATATATTAAGATGCAATGTAAATGATGTAGGAATGATGATGCCTGGCTGTCGGCGAGCCGTTATTTGGGATCAGGATGATGGAACACTTAATTTTGATCGATTTGTTAGCCAGGTTGTGTACCGATCCGCAGCAGTCGGAGCATTTGAAAATTGTCTCCACTTGTTGGGAGAGCTTGATTTGTAGAGCGTGTCTCCACTTGTTGGGAGAGCTTTGCATTGAGAAATGTCTCTGCTTGTTGGGGCAGCTTAATTTGTAAAGTGTGTCTCCGTTTGTTGGGGGAGCTTTGCACTGAGGAATGTAAATCAACCTCCGCTTGGGAGTGATTAACTAAACCGTAATCATGTCTGAAGCTGCATGAGCAAAACGTCAAAACATTCAAAGTAATAGCAAAGAAAATAAAAGCATGCCCAAAAGATACTCTTGATTGTGAAGCTAAGTTGCAGCCATCGATTGGCAGAACACCAGTGATGAGGTTTGCGAATGTCTATTATGGCATCCGTTGCGATGGAGCGACGATGTGAATTGCTTTGTTGGGGAAGTTTACAGTTTGCTATATACAAGGCTCTAGTTGGCAAAGGTGACGTTCGATTTGTACAGGGTGCTCCGATTGATTGAGCTGACGGTTTGCTATATACAAGACTTTAATTGGTGAAGCCGATGGTTCGTTTGTGTAGGGTGCTACGATTAGTTAAGCAAGCTGTTTGCTATATATAGGACTTCAATTGGTGAAGTCGACAGCTCATTTGTACATGGTGCTCAGATTATTTGAGCAGGTGGTTTGCTATGTTCAAGTTTTTCCGTATCAGTTGTCTGATTCCAAGGTACCTGCAAGGATTCTGTTACACCTCACAGTATTACGTCAATGATACACTCTATAATATTACGACGATGTTACACCCCGTAGTATTGTACGTTGGATTTGTCGTAAGATAATTGATATCAGCTCAAGGACAAGATTATTTTGAGGTCATAAGTATATATGCTATTTATAACAGGTGATAAGTAAGTACCGTGAAGGTTATAGGGTAAGCGAATTGAAAATAATGAGTTTCGTCGAAGTTTGAGAATTTGGGATAAAATACGGTACAAGCTATAATACCCCGTATTTATGGACTAGTGTCATACAAGGTACCACATGACCATGATAGTAAGGTGTATAAAGTGTGTTAAAAGTGATTAATATTTTAAGTAATTTGAGAAATTTTTTAATTATGTGGATAATTGGTTAATTATTAATTTTTAGTGGGAGGTTAACAAGGTAATTGACTTTGGTGTATAAGCTTAAAGGGACACCACCTTCAACGTGGCAGCAAGGGGACTTAAGCATCAATGACTCTTTGGTGTATATAATTAGGTGGCATATTTAGAGATTTTTGGGCAAAATAATCCCCAAAAGTGGGGCCCACAAACCTCAAAGATAAGAGATTTCCATACATCATTTAAGAGGGATGTGCATGTTGGTTAAGTAACGGATGAAGCCTCCAAAATAATTCATATGAAACTTCGTAATACTATAGCAATGTATGATTTGCGATTCTAAGGAAGTACGTTACAATCTTTCTCAAAAATATCATACGAATTTTTCCCTATTTCGATCTCTCCGCTACATGTTTCGTCGCGATTGGCGTGTGTTAGAGGGATTGTCAAGAGAATCAGCTCAGGTATGTTAAGGCTATCCCGTCTTTCATTTTGGAATGATCCATATGATACAAACGAAACGAGCAAACAAACAACTTTCATAAATGTCTCTATTCGTAGAAGCACTAGGGGTGCCTATGTTCTTGAATTCTCATGTCTCTTATTATTATATATTCTATTCATGGGTCTCAGAAAAATGCGTAATTGATAAAGTTTATCCGAAGACATATTGATCTTATGACATTCCACGAAATCTTATTAACTTATTTATTATGCATTTCATTTATTTATACATGTATATTGACCCATGACCTGATGGTATTATATACGCGTATATTATATGTATATGGGATATGGGAAAAGGTTACGGCATTATATACGCACCACCACCTGATCAGCTGGTATACGTTGATGATTTTGCCGATAGTGGCCGAGATGATATGATGGGATGACCTTAGAGGCTTGATGATGTTATGTACCCATATACCTATGCATGACATGACATTTATACGCACGTTCATGACATTATAAATGTTTCAGGATTCACAAAGTTGTTTAGACCTACAGGTGGAATTCTTTACTCCACGTTTCTTTTATGTCTTTTATGTACTGATTTTCATGCCTTACATACTCAGTACTTTATTTGTATTGATGTCCCTTTTGCCTAGGGACGCTGTGTTTCATGCCCGCAGGTGCCGATAGACAAGTTAAGAATCCTCCAAGTAGGCTATCAACTCAGTAGAAGGTGTTGCTGCACTCCATTTGCTCCGGAGTTGCCTATTTGGTTAGTATGATTTGGACATGTATTGATTGGTATGGCAGGGCCCTGTACCGACCTTTATGACATTTATGTACTCTTAGAGGCTTGTAGACAGATATCATATGTATAAGTCGGTACATCATGTTGGGTCATCCTAAGTCGAGTATTTCCCTCATGTTTTATTCTAGTTATCTCACGATAGCCTTTTCGGCTCATTTACCTATGATAGTATGATATGACAGATACGTTACGTTGGTACTCGGTTGAGTAAGGTACCGGGTGCCCATCGCGGCCCATCGGTTTGGGTCGTGACAAAAGTGGTATCAGAGCAGTTTTGTCTTAAGGAGTCTACAAGCCGTCTCTAGTAGAGTCTTGTTTATGGGTGTGTTGTGCACCACACTTATAAGCAGGAGGCTATAGGGCATTTAAGATTGTCACTCTTTCTTCTCACTCTAGATCGTGTGGTAGAGCTCACTTATAAGAATTCAAACTCCTAAATTCTATTTTATTCATAGTAAGATGATACCTACATCCTAAAGATAGCTAGTAAGAGATTGCATGTGATTGTAGAAGAGTTGGGTTAGAGGAACTCGATTTTGTCATTCTTATGATGGATAAATGTGAGGTCTTCAGCATAACATGTGTGTACTAAGACGTGTAAACTTCTTGATAAGGAGCCTTAAGGCAAGAATATCTATCGACCTATATGGTGAAAAGCAATGAGAGATTCAGAAGGTAGATACAAGTTTCAACAAGTAAAAAAATCAAGGTGAATAAGGGTACGAGGCACAAGATTATCAGTATTTACAATTCAGGCAAAGAAATATAAGCATTTTGAGTTACCTTCAACAGTAACAGATGTATTTGCAATCGGCCACACCTATCTCAGTTATGCCCTATGGGAGCTAACATATATACTTTATAAGAAGGACGGGATATCAGAATCCGGCTGGGGTTAGAGTAACCCAAAATGGTGGATGGATTATTTGCGTTAGTTGACATTTTCGAAGGATATTGCAAATGTGCTAATAGATCTCCTTGTGAGACACCCAGATGGTGCACTCTAGAATAGTATAGCTACTAGATATGAATACTAGAATGTTCAATAAAAAAAATTGCAAAGATAGGCACCGGAAGCTTGGAAGGAATAAATATTACCTTAGTGTGGCTCCCGTCCCTAGTAGGGAGAAAATGTTAGGCAAACCGAAAAGCCAATGGATGGAGCAAGGGGAGCTAAAAGCAAAAGAATGTCTTGTTGAAGTTTTCAGAATAAAGTGATAGACAGAAATATTAGCAGGGAAATAAGAAGAGAGATAATGAAGCATTATGAGTAAGATGTGATACATGGATGACAACGGTAGATCAAAACAAAAATGACAGTATTATAGAGTCTATAGTCAAGTGAAGGAAAAGACGAGAGGTGACAGGCCTTGAGACAACAAAGGAGTGTAGGCCATAAAGTAATATCCTCATTTCGAGAAATAAGTTCGTGACTCCAACGCGACTACCAGAAGGAAAAGTTAGACCCCAGAGTAATAGAAATCAGTATGGCCTGGTGAACAAAATAAATTAAACATGAATTAGGGACTGAGTAATTTGATAATAGTCGGCATCATGAGAATTTCAGAGATTGCATTCCGGTAATAATAGAATGGATGACAGAAGAATAACCTTTAAAGGTCATTCAGGAAGACGCTTCCCTAAAGCAAGAAATGTGAGCAAAGTTAAGCTTAAGGGACTATGTGTGCCAGTTATACTAGGTGTCTCCCTCGTGAGTAAGGAATTTTGTTATCCTTCGTACAGAAGGATTTCCGCAAGGCGAGTCAGGGTCATTGATGATGTGAAAAGATGCCAAAGATGAAGAGGTAAAATATCTATAGGTAGATCGTCGTAGCACTAAATCTTAGTACTCCCCTAAATGGGGGAATATGGTGTGATATGGTATTAAGTCGGAGTTAAGTGGTTCAGGTAAATATGGAGTGGTAAAGGAAGAATGTAGTAAAAAGGCAAAAGGGATGAGGTTGCATTTATTCAGATCCTATAGATATATCGTAACTCCAAAATATTATGCAAGCACGACACCGGGGAGAGGTACTAAGAGTTCCCGGCCAGGATGTTATTGATAAATAAGTGCGAATGGACACCTGATACATCTAGAGCCGGTGCAAGAAGTATGTTAAGACAAAGGACATATCCCAAGAGAGATTACGTGGAATATAGATATGAGAATGGACCAACGAGTAGTTAATAGTTGATTCAGGAAGAGTCTAGTTAGGGCTAGATAAGAGGTTACAGATAAATCAACAGATCATGCAAGATAAATGCAGTGAACCCCAACATAGGGAATTCAGTCTCGTAGATATGACATCGTGACCCTTGAGAAATATTCAGATAGGAGTTGGGGTAGTTAAAGGTACCGTATGAGTGTTACTATCACGACCCAAACCAATGGGCCATGATGAGTGCCCAAGTCCTACCTGTAAGTCTAAATAATTTTGTGAATCCTGAAATATTTATAAGTTCATGCATGTGCATATAAATGTCATATCATGCATAGGTATATGTGTATATAACTTCATCAAGCCTCTGAGGGTATCCCGTCATATTATCTCGGCCTCTGTGGGTGAAATCATCAACATATACCAACTGATCAGGTGGTGGTACGTATATAACATCGTAACCTTTTCCCATATCACATATACATATAATATACGCGTATATAACGCCATCTGGTCATGGGTCAATATACATGTATAAATGAATGAAATGCATAAGAAGTACGTTAATATGATTTCTCGGAATGTCATAAGATCAATATGTCTTCGTATAAACTTTATCAACTACGTATTTTTTTGAGACCCATGAACAAAAGATATAATAAGACACAAGGAAAATCAAGAACATAGGCACGCCTAGTGCTTCTATGAATAGAGGCATTTATGAAAGTTGTGCGTTTACGCGTTTCGTTTGTATCGTATGAATCATGCCAAAAGGAAAGAAGGGATAGACTTAATATACCTGAACCGATTCTCTTGACAATTCCTCTAACACACGCCAATCGCGACAAAACACGTAACGGCGGATCAGAGTAGGGAAACATCCGTATGATATTCTTGATAAAGATTGTACTGTACTCCCTTAGAATCGCAATTCTCATGTTGCTAAGTAGTCTTGTATGAATTTTGTAGCAAATCACGTGGCTATCATTTTGTATGAGTTTGCTGGAGCAATTTACATTGCTATGAAGATTAGATATATCTCTCTTAGTGAATTTTGAGATATCTTTTACCTTAGTAGGTGTGGGCCCCACTTAGGTGATGACTTAGCCAAAAGTCCCTCTAAATGTGCCACCTTGTAATGTAAGTAAAGAGTCACAAATGGGGCATAACTTGCTGCCACGTTGGGGGAGGGGGGAGATTTCCCACCAGTAATTATCCACCCATTTTCTTAATTAACTTTTTAATCCCCCACTAATCCAATAATTATCCAATTACCCACATAATTAAAAATTATCTCAAATTACTTAAAATACTAATCACTTTTAACAAACTTTATACACCTTACTATCATGGTCACGTGGCACCTTGTATGGAACTAGTCCATAAATACCGGGTATTATAGCTCGAACCGTATTTTATCCCAAATTGACAACCTTCAACGAAACTCTTTTTTCTTTTATTTGTTTACCCTTTAATCTTTACGGCACATACTTATCGCATGTTATAAATGGCACATATGCTTATAACCTCAAAAATAATCTCATTCCCAAGTCTACATCAATTAACTTACGACGAAACTTTAACGTACGAAAACGTGAAATGTAATAGTTACAGAAATAAAAGAGAATCCTACTGGGAAGACAGTCAAAATTTCAGTTCAGAAGAAACCCTACGAGCACATGAGCGTGGAATTTCCGTCTGGTAAATGATTTAATAAGCTCGCAACTTTACAAGATTCAGAGGGTGTCCCCCAAGTACTACAACAAGAGATTAGCTAAGGAAATAAGGAAAAAGGCTTCAACCTAAGCATAGTAACATGAAGAAGAAATGGTCTTGTAATAGCAGTCTCACTATAACATTGTATGCACTCCATAAGAAAGTTGCACCTATCGTGGCTAATAAGCGGGAAGTGAAACCAAAAGTAATATTCGAGATCATATGAGTTGCACAAATATTCCGGCATGCGTGGGAACTAAGACAAAGCCTATTAGAAGAGTACCAGCCTCATAAGAAGTCAGTATGGAGATCCCGCCGGATTGTGTATGCACCAGAGGTGCAAGTATGAGCTTCAAGTTGTGGATGTTAATTATACCTATGTGGAAGGTGGATTATGAAAGAGATAGAAGATATGATTTGAGATTTTAAGGTAAGTAAGGTAAAGTTGAACAACGTACGAGATACTCAGGTGCAGAAGGTTGTGAATAATCCATACTTTAGATAGAGGGATAGAAGCCTTAGGATTTAGTATCTAGGAATGATAGCGACGTCATTAGTGGCATATCTTCCAGCCTATGGTTTCTAGGTACTGAGAGGTTTAATTAAAAGAGTAAAGAAGAGTTAGAGACGATATAATGTCTCGCTTGATGTTACAGAATAACCTAAGGATATCTATGGTGCAAGCAAGTTAAAGGAAAGTTGCGAGTAGTATAAATAGATATGTGTAGGTCGCAAGTTAAAGTATGGTAGAGCGACAAGGTTTTAGGAAGACAGGAGTAAGGATAATAAAAAGCGAGGGAGAAGGTGACGAGAATGGATAAGTCCACGGGATTAAGCCCATGAAAACAAGAGAGCTGATGGTTTCTCTAAGTTATAGATAGCTCAGTATAGCCTGAATGAACTCAAAGGAGTCTAAGACTAATAGCATTTAGAAGAGACGGAATGCTGCCCTGGTAGTAGAATGAGAGGTGTAATTGTGACAGATAAAGGATGACGTTTGGGCCTTCGATTGAGTAATGATTTGAAAAAAAAGGCACTTCATGCATTGTACAGGATTAAAATACCCACGTAAGGTGAATCACATTGGGATGCTATGAAATATGGTTATGGAAGTATAGTATCGCCCCTAGATAGATCAGTTAAGTCGCTTCAGATATTTCCCGATGAGACGTGAGCCCTAGCGGCAGTGTTACATAAGAGGTCAAGTTATCAGTGTTAGATTATAGATCAACATTAAGGTGAATCAACAATAGATGGATAAAAGTTCAACATTATAAGATGAGATCAGGCTATCATTCTTAAGATGAACAGTAATGAGGAAGCATTAAAGGACTTAGATTTGTACATATATAATAAGCAGCGAGAGAGTAACCTGGAATTTGGTAGCAGGCCTCGAAAATAATAAATCAAAGTAAGAGTTAGGATATAGTATGACCTACCTAGATATAGTAAAGCTATAAGGATAGATAACCAAGGCTATGGAACAAGATATAGCAATAGTCATAAGTTCGACAAAATACAGAGTGAAGAACTTCAATATACCTATAGATGCCCAGAGGGACATCTTGTCAAGTTCTGTATATGTTCCCAAAGTAAGACCTAGAGATTGGCTAAAAGCTGGAGGGAAGAGTCGCATAGGCGCACATACAAGGAAAAAGTTGTACAGACTGCATGACAGAAGGTATCAAGAGTTATGAGATTGGAAGAATTCCGACCATAGGCCGTGGTGTGAGAAAGAGGCCTAAAGGTGGGAATGCCCTGGACTTTGGATTTATTCATAGAACAGTTGCCTAAATGGAAAGGATGGTATTAAAACCATTCGTAAGAGCTACCCGGTTATGAGACAGATAAGTGCATCAGTCAACATTCGAGGACGAATGTTCCAAAGGGGGGAATGATGTTACACCTCACAGTATTACGTCGATGTTACACTCCATAGTAATACGACGATGTTACACCCCGTAGTATTGTACGTTGGATTTGTCGTAAGATAATTAACATCAGTTCAAGGACAAGATTATTTTGAGGTTATAAGTATTTATGCTATTTATAACAGATGATAAGTAAGTACCATGAAGGTTAGAGGGTAAGCGAATCGAAGAAAATGAGTTTCGTCGAAGTTTGACAATTTGGGATAAAATACGGTCCAAGCTATAATACCCCGTATTTATGGACTAATGCCATACAAGGTACCACATGACCATGATAGTAAGGTGTATAAAGTGTGTTAAAAGTGATTAGTATTTTAAGTAATTTGAGATAATTCTTAATTATGTGGATAATTGGTTAATTATTGATTTTTAGTGGGAGGTTAACAAGGTAATTGATTTTGGTGGATAAGCTTAAAGGGACATCACCCTCAACATGGAAGCAAGGGGACTTAAGCATCAATGACTCTTTGGTGTATATAATTAGGTGGCATATTTAGAGATTTTTGGGCAAAATAATCCCCAAAAGTGGGGCCCACAAACCTTAAAGATATGAGATTTCCATACATCATTTAAGAGGGATGTGCATGTTGGTTAAGTAACGGATGAATCCTCCAAAATAATTCATATGAAACTTCATAATACTATAGCAACGTAAGATTAGCGATTCTAAGGAAGTACGGTGCAATCTTTCTCAAGAATATAATACGGATTTTTCCCTATTTTGATCCCGCCGTTATGTGTTTCGTCGTGATTGGCTTGTGTTAGAGGGATTGTCAAGAGAATCGGCTCAGGTATGTTAAGGCTATCCCTTCTTTCATTTTGGTATTATCCATATGATACAAACGAAACGAGCAAACGCACAACTTTCATAAATGTCTCTATTCATAGAAGCACTATGGGTGCCTATGTTTTTGAATTTTCATGTATCTTATTATTATATATTTTGTTCATGGGTCTCAGAAAAATGCGTAATTGATAAAGTTTATCCGAAGACATATTGATCTTATGACATTCCGAGAAATCTTATTAACTTATTTCTTATGCATTTCATTCATTTATACATGTACATTGACCCATGACCAGATGACGTTATATACACATATATTATATGTATATGGGATATGGAAAAAGGTTACGGTCTTATATACGCACCACCACCTGATCAGCTCGTAGACGTTGTTGATTTTGCCCACAGTGGCCAAGATGATATGATGGGATGCCCTCAGAGGCTTGATGTTATGTACGCATATACTTATGCATGACATGACATTTATACGCACGTTCAAGACATTATAAATATTTCTGGATTCACAAAGTTGTTTAGACTTATAGGTGGAATTCTTTACTCCATGTTTCTTTTATGTCTTTTATGTACTGATTTTCATGCCTTACATACTCAGTACTTTATTTGTACCGACGTCCCTTTTTCCTGGGGATGCTGCGTTTCATACCCGCAAGTGCCGATAGACAAGTTGAGAATCCTCCAAGTAGGCTATCAACTCAATAGAAGGTGTTGGTGCACTCTATTTGCTCTGGAGTTGTCTATTTGGTCAGTATGATTTGGACATGTATTGATTGGTATGGCAGGGCCCTGTCCCGACCTTTTTGACATTTATGTACTCTTAGAGTCTTGTAGACAGATGTCATATGTATAAGTCGGTACATCATGTTGGGTCGTCCTAAGTCGAGTATTTCCCTCATGTTGTATTCTAGTTATCTCACGACAACCTTTCCGGCTCCTTTACCTATGATAGTATGATACGACAAATACATTATGTTGGTACTCGGTTGAGTAAGGTACCGGGTACCCATTGCGGCCCATCGGTTTGGGTCGTGACAGATTCAAAGGTTAGCTCTTAGTTGTACCATAAAAATTCAAGTAAAGAAAGAAGAGAGATAATCTTAGGCAAGTGGTGGGTCCATCATTTGCCCCAGTGTGGTCTTAGTGATTCCTTACTCCCTGTTGACCCTGCACTCAAAGAAAAATTCTCAGTGTTGATTTGCCCCAGCCTTTGACATGATTGCGCCGCGAAGTTTGGTAGATGGAACAAATTACTATATATATATTTTTTATTTTAGAAAACATTTTGAAAATACATTATTTTTAAGGAAAATGTCGTCGTTGCGGATTATGACATGTTACGATAGGTTCTCCACACATGACGGCATCCTAATTCAAACTAATGCATTACAAGGCTTATCTAAAACGGAATTAGGTCTGAAAGTAGTTCGTGGATTATGATATAATGGGATGAAGATGACCGAGCCAGACTTAGACAGCCTACGTATCCAAATGGAATCAGGTCAAAGCATAGTTCGATTACAACAGATGCAATATGATGAGATTAAGAATGAAAATGGCCGAGTTGACTCAGACAGCCTACATATCCAAATGGAATCAGGCCAGAACATAGTTCAATTACAAAAGACGACTGAATCCGATGAGGATTACCTACGTATTCCTTTATAAGGAAATCAAGCCGGCGTAGTTCCTGAGCAACATACAAAAGTGATATTTGGTTTTTCTATTACAAGAAAGAAAGGGGGGAGAGAAACTGAACCCTACGTGGGTTGCCTATGTATCCCTCCATGGGAAGTTAGGTTGAACGTAGTTCTGTTACATTAAAACCTAACTATATTTGTCTTCAAACATAGTATCTCTTGATTGCGTCTGAGTTGATAGGCTTCATGTTGACTCTTTCATCCATTTCTACCAAGATTAGAGCTCCACCTGACAGTACTTGGTGAACCACGTAAGGAACTTGCTAGTTTGGTGTGAACTTTCCTTTGGCTTCTTCTTGATGGGGAATAATTTTCTTCAAGACCAACAGCCCCAGTGCGAACTGGTGAGATTTCACTCTCTTGTTAAATGCACTTGCCATCCTGTTATGATATAGCTGACCATGACACACTGCATCCATTCTTTTCTCATCAATGTGCATGAGTTGCTCCTGTCTAACTAGTATCCACTCTGCATTGTCTAATTTTCCTTGTGAATGACCCTTAAAGACAGTATTTCTACCTCAGTGGGTATCACTGCTTTAGTGTCATATACCAAAATGTACGGCCCTGCCCCAGTGGATGTTCTCATGGTAGTCTGATAACCCAGTAAAGCGAAAGGTAGTTTCTCGTGCCATTGTCTGTGATTTTCCACTATCTTCCGTAGAATTCTCTTGATATTCTTGTTGGCTACCTTGACAGCCCCATTCATTTATGGTTTGTAGGCTGTGGAATTGCGGTGGATGATTCTGAACATTTCGCAGATTTCTCTCATGAGATTAGCGGCATTGTCAGTGATGATAGACTCCGGTATTCCGAATCTGCAGACGATGTTATTCTAGACGAAATCTGCCACTACCTTCTTCGTGACGGCTTTGTAAGTAGATCCCTCGACCCATTTAGTGAAATAGTTAATAGCTACCAAGATGAAATGATGTCCATTTGATGTGGCAAGCTCTATAGGTCCAATCACGTCTATGCCCCAAATGACGAACGGCCAGGGTGAACCCATTACGTTTAACGCATTTGGCAGAACCCAGATAAAATCCTCGTGAATCTGGCACTGGTGACACTTTTGTACGTAGCAGATACTGTCGCTTTCCATAGTCATCCAAAAGTATCCAGCTCTCAAGATCTTCTTGGCTAATGAGAACCCGTTCATGTGGGGTACGCACGTTCCTGCATGTATCTCCTCCAATAGTCTGGTTGCCTCGACAGCGTCTACACATCTCAACAAACCTATGTCTGGGGTCCTCCTGTACATGACTTCTCTATTGAGGAAAAAAGTGGTTCGCCAGCCTCCTGAGGGCTCGCTTTTGGCATTAGTAGCATTCTTCAGGTATTCTCTGGTCGCAAGGAATTTCTTGATGTCGTGATACCATGGTGTACCATCTGATTCTTCATCTACATGGAAGCAATAGGCATGTCGATCCCTAATTTCTACCTCGATAGGATCGATGTAGTTCTTTTCTGGATGCTGAATCATAGATGATAGGGTTGCAAGGGCGTCGGCAAAAAAGTCGTTCTAAATCCTAAGGACATGCTTGAACTCAATCTTTATGAACTTCTTGCACAGCTCCTTCACGCAGTGCAGGTACGGAAGTATCTTGACATTCTTAGTGGACCATTCCCCTTGGACTTGGTGTATCAATAGATCGGAATCTCCTATCACCAAAATTTCTTTGATATTCATGTCGATTGCCATTCTGATCCCAAGGATGCATGCTTTTTATTCAGCTATATTATTGGTTCAAGGGAATCTTATCTTTGTTGCTACTGGATAATGATATCCAGATTCTGAAATTAGGACTGCCCCAATTTGACTCCTTTGAAGTTTGCTACTCCATCGAAAAACATTCTCCATCCAGGATACGATTCCGCACTATCTTCTCTAGCAAATCACACTTCTTCATCGGAAAAATACGTAGTAAGTGGCTCGTAATCCCCATCTACCAGATTTTCTGTGAGGTGGTTGGCTTTAGCTTGTCCTTTGATAGACTTTTGAGTTATGTACATAATGTCAAATTCACTGAGGAGAATTTGCCATTTAGCTAGCTTTCTGGCAGGCATCGGCTTCTGGAAGATGTACTTGAGTGGGTCGAGCCGAGATATCAGATGTTTAGTGTATGCTGACATGTAATGCCTTAGTTTCTAGGTAATCCAAGTTAGAGCAAAACAAGTGCGTTCTATCAGAGTATACTTCACCTCTCATGGAGTGAACTTCTTACTTAAGTAGTAGATGGCCTGCTCTTTTCTCCTAGTTTTGTCATGTTGCCCCAACACACAGCCAAAGGTGTTATCTAAGGCTGACAAATAGAGTAACAATGGCTTCCCTGGTTTGGGGGGAACTAGCACTGGTAGATTTGAGAGATATTCCTTGATTCTGTTAAAGGCTTTATGGCACTCTTATGTCCATCTTGTGGCAACATCCTTCTTCATCAACTTAAAAATGGGTTCACAGATTACCGTGGATTGGGCTATGAAGTGGATGATATAATTCAATCTACCCAGGAAACTCATGACATATTTCTTGCTCTTTGGTGGTGGCAATTCTTAAATAGCCTTGAGTTTTGATGGGTCCAATTTTATTCCCTTCATGCTTACAATGAAGCCCAACAGCTTTCCAGCGGGGACTTCGAACGCGCACTTTGCTGGGTTCAACTTCAAATTGTACCTTCGTAGGTGTTCGAAAGATTTCCTCAAATCATACAAGTGCTTCTAACCCTTTCGAGATTTTATGATGATATCATCCACATACACTTGAATCTCTTCATGAATCATATCGTGAAAAAACGTCATCATGGCTCTCATGTAGGTGGCGCCGGCGTTCTTGAGACCAAACCGCTTAACTCTATAGCAGTAAACTCCCCAAGGTGTGGTGAAATTTGTCTTATCTGTATCTTCCTCGTGCAACAAGATTTGGTGGTACCCAGCGAAATAATCCACAAATGACTGCAGTTCATGCTTCACGCAGTTATCGATGAGGATGAGGATATTCGGCAGAGGGAAATCATCCTTTGGACTAACTTTGTTGAGATCTCGATAATCCACGCACATTCTGATCTTTCCGTCTTTTTTAGGTACTGGGACGATATTTGCCAACCATATTGGATAGTTGGTGACCCTCACCACATTCGCTTTTATCTGTTTGGTCACTTCTTTCTTTTTCCTCAAACTTAAATCAGCTTTGAATTTCTAGGTTTCTACTTGACCGGCGGTCTGGTAGGATCGATGGGCAATCTATGCGAGACAATGTCAGTGCTTAATCCCAGAATGTCATCATATGACCATGCGAACACATCGATGTATTGTCGGAGGAGTTCAATCAGTTTTTCCTTCTGCCCGACTTCTAGGTGAATGCTGATTCCGGTTTCTGTTACTTCTTCTTCACTTCCAAGATTGACCACTTTTGTTTCTTCGAGGTTAGGATTTTTCTGACTCTCCAATTGCTCGATCTCCTGCGTGAGATTGTCGGGCATCATGCTCTCGTCATACTCCTCATAATCTGGGTTGTTTCGCTCAACGGTTTCGTTACATGTCATAGTTGCGGAACGCGGGTTTTTAGTAGTTTGATTACTGAAAAGAAAAGCTAAGTATAAATAAAGCGGTAAATAAAGTTGCAATATTTGAGAAAATGATTCTTTTTGTTTCATCAAAAGAGGAATGTCTTAAGCGTTCAAAAGAGGCAAATGACAAAAAGGTACAGACGCAGTGTAAGCCTCAATTGCCCGTGCGCTTTTCAAAAGAAAACTTTTACAATTCCATACTACCAAAACTCTCGGCGAACTAAAGATGGACTGGCTTCCCCTGGTTTGGCATCCCTGATAGTCGGTGTCTTGATGTCAGTCCCTTCACAGCATTCTTCAATCATATTCACGAACAGCTTTCACATCCCATCGATGATATCATCTTCTGGTACTGAGCTCTAATCCAGACTTGCAACATGCTCTGGCACAAAAACCTTTTTACCAGAGCTAAAGGCACGATCTTTTTCTTTCAGAGGATGATATCTTATGCCGGCCCTTCCTTTCTGCCCATTATGTTCAATTGGATCTATGATTCCGTCCGGCCTAGCTACCAGCCCCGTTCCTGGCCTATATCCATATTTCATCATCTGCCTCACAGCTATCTTGGATCTATACGATGACTGCATTCCCAAGTTTTGTTCAGTCTCTTTCATCTCGGTAGTCTGCATGATTTCCATTGCATGGAAAGCAACTCTTTCTAGCCCTTCAATGAACAAAATAGCATACTTCAAATAAGAGGAGTGACCCCACTCGCCATGGACCATAATCTCCTGACATTCCCACTCAAATTTCATTCATTGGTGCAAAGTGGATGGGACGAACCCTGCCATATGTATCCAGGTCCTTCCCAGCAGCAATTTATAGGAAGAAGAGATGTCCATTACTTGAAACAATATGGGGAATTCGACCGGCCCGATCTGCAAGGCCAAATAAATTTCTCCAATAACATCCTTTTGCGATCCGTCAAAGGCTCTCACCCTCATGTGGCTTTCCTTGACTTCCCTCAAATGAATTCCTAACTCCCGTAGGGTGGAGAGAGGACAAATATTGACTCCTTACCCTCTATCGACAAACACCCAGGACACCACTTTATCCCCGCACTTGATAGTGATATGAAGAGCATTGTTTAGATTTGCGCCTTCGACAAGAAGTTCGTCTCTTCTGAAAGTGATCATGTTTGGTTTGACCATTTTCCTAATTATCGTGACCAGCGCTTCACTAGTGGTGTTACTTGGTACACTTAGCCAACTTATTACTTTCAACAGGGCGTCCTTGTGACTGTTGGAATGCATTAACAAATTCATGATTGATATCTGTGTTGGAGTTTTCTTCAGCTGCTCTTCCACAGAATACTCTTTGTTTGGCATTCTCTTCCAAAACTCAGCGACTTCTGGGTCTGTTATGTTCTTTTTTTGAATTTTCTCTCTTCTCGGGTTCCTTCGATTGACATCTTCAGGAGTGTAGCATCTCCCATACCTAGTCATACCATGGGCTATGGCAGAGTCTGTCATTTTGGCTTTTCCCTTTTGCTGGTACGTCCATGTGACGGTTTTATACTCCTTACTTTCTTCATCTCCTGTAGCAACGGCAGGTTGTCGCTGATAAGTTTGAACAGCCACTGTAGGTCTCACTTGTACTGTAATCATTAGAGCCATTTGAGGAGGGATCCTTGCAACTTTTGTATTTCCTATAGTGACAATCGTTCCATTCGGTTCATACTCTTCGTCCAATGTGATCATGTTAACTCCCTGGTTTTGGTGATTTAGTAACGGATCACGATTCACATTGGGTGACGCCGGAGTGCACTGGATGGCTCCACTCTTGATCATTGTTTCAATCTCATTTTTTAACTTAAAACAATGTTCAATATCATGCTCGGGGTACATTGGAATGGTACATGCATCTTTTAGTGGTATCAAAATACTTGGAGGGATATTCAGCAAACCTTCCTTCAACTGGGTGTATCAATCCTGCTCTTCTCAGTCTCTCGAACAATTGGGCCAGAGTAGTGGTTGGTACAAAGGCGTATAATTTCTAGGACCCCTCTCTTCTCAATCGGGGTATAATTTCTAGGACCCCTCTCTTCAAAGTTGGTACGAAGGCGTGGTGCATAAGCATGTCGGTTTTGGTGAGTAGTGGCTTGGACAGGAGCATATGGTCATTGTGGGTTTTGGTTATTGTTGGCTCGAGGAGGGTTGTATTATGTTTGAGGGTGGTAATATGGCTGGGTGTTATAGACTGGAGCGTAAGTGGGTGATGGTGAATTATTGTTTGGAGAATATGAAGTGTTTCTGTGATGTGGGTTGGGTTGATAGTAAGGGACGACAGCTGAACCCTCCTCTTTCTTCTTCTTTCCTCTATCGATTGACCCTTATTGAATGGCCTTGTTGTCTGCTTGCAGTGCTTCCATAGATTATACTTTTCGAAATTTGATGCCCTCTTCTAAGAAATCTCCCATCTTGACCAGCTCGGGGAATTTCGGTACCGTCATTCCCATTATTTTTTCGAAGCATATCCCTTCCTGGGCTCTGATGAAATACATGGTTAATTCATTGTCGTCCAGTGGAGGTTGCGCCCTGGCGGCCTCTGACCTCCACTGACGTGCATATTCTTGGAATGACTTAGATGGTTTTTTCTGCAAGTTCACCAGTGCGAACCGATCGAGAGTAATCTCTGTGTTGAATCGAAAATGATTCATGAAGTCCACCGCCATATCATGCCAAGTTCTCCAATTTCAAGGATCCTGTCGAGTATACCAGGTGAGTGTTTCCCCCGTTAAACTTCTTATAAATAACTTCATCAGTAGCTTCTCATTCCTCCCCACTCCGACTAACTTTTCACAATATGCCCTCAAATGTGCATGGGATCACCTGTCCCATCGAAGATATTGAACTTTGGGGGTTTATACCCTGCTGGCATATCCAGATCCAGATGAATATACAGATCCTCGTAGTCCAAATTTTCACTTCCTCGGGCAACTTAGAGTCCAAAATTTACAACTGCTCAGATACTGACTCTTTTTCGTTATGTCTGGCTTCTCTCTCCATCTCGGCGTATTGGTCAATCTCATAAGGCACCCTGACTATGACAGGTGTTGTAAAGGTAGGTTTAGAAATGGCATATACAGGGGGAACGTACCGCTCATGGGTGGCTGCATGTGCCACAGGTATGTGCTGGTTCGTGGTGAAAGTGACTCTGTCACAAGGAGGGGTATAAGTTGCATTGGTGGCAATATGTGTGGTTTTGTGGTATCTGAACGTACTATGGTATGTAGGGAGTGTGGATAGGGGGATTTGGTGGATTAGAAGGGGTCACTGGAGGTATGACTTGAGTGGTAGGAGATGAAGTTGGGGTGTTGTTGTTTTGGCGTGATGTGGAAGGAAAATGGTCAGGGAGTGAATCTAAAGAAGGGCATCGAGGTGGTTGAGGAAGTGTTGTCACGACCAGGTGCGTTAGTTCCCTGATATGTTCTACCTACTCCCTTAAAGACTCCATTTCATGGGCCATCCTGGCCACGTGTTCATCATTCCTGATGTCATCATTTTCCCCCGATCGCCCCGGGTTGTCGGCTATGACTAGAGCATGTTCAGTTGGGTTTTCTGCGGCTGATATCTTTCACTTTAACCTTAGATTGTATGGTGGTTTCACCAGTTTTAGTCAACACAAACCAACTTTCTTTTCTTTTCGGGGGTAATAATAAAGCAAAAGTAAGATAAGAAGAAAGAAAATAAAAAGGAACAAGAGTCAGTTTCTTTGTTTATACAACCAAGAAATCACATAAAGAAATTAATTCGTGCATTAAGGCTAATGTGTTGCCTAGGATTCGCGTGGACCTTTCATTGCTGGAGGTAGGCCTAAATCACAGATATTTGATAAACATTTAGACTTGACACATTTAGATCTGAAGCAATCTATTTTCATTGATAATTTGGACTAATACAAGTGGGAACAATGATTACATCATTGTTTTATAGAACTGCATGGGCTTGGACAACTTGCCCTTTTGGAAATTAAAGAGAGAACTGGGGATAAAGGTACAAAGTGGGAAAGAAAGGGAAATCAATCAAATCTAATAACCATCCCCTTAGTCGTTTCCCATATCCTCATCTTCTTTTGGATCCTCTTTCGGGTCTTCCTCAAACTCCTCCTCGTCATCGTTGAACTCTGACTCTTCCTCCATATCTTTTTCTGGATCTATGCTAGACTCTATTTGGATGCACTCCACTACCCGGTCATCGTCTTCAGCAGGTGGTATCGTATGATCGACGGATCCTGGGACCACTTGGTGGTGCATTGAAGTGGTCACAAGGTAATGTGGCAGGATCTCATGGTAAATCTGCAAAGCAGCCACCGCGTCCTCTAACTGGTATATACCCTCTGTGCTCGGGGGGGAGGGGGAACAACTCTTCTTCCTCATTGATCCAGACGTAATACTCAGGAGTACACCACGAGTTTTGACCTAGAGGCATTGTGACCAGGTCGTTCCACTCTTCTTGGAGCCATCTTATCCTGGGGATTGGAATCTTCCCGTTGTACTCATCCTCGTATAGCGATGTCCTTGTCCAAAGAGGCACATATTGGATCATCGTGAACTGTCTAAGGAACCCTAGGGGTGAATATGGTTGAATACATTCAAGTCCGATCAGCTCAATGAAGTATTTCTTAGGAGTCCTCAAGCTTGCTCTTCCACCTAACTAGGATAGTTTCCAGTTGATATATTCCTCACTCAGGTTGGTCAGCATTTCCCTCCACTCTTCTTGCTCATGTGGGGAGACCCAATGTCTCATTCTTTCGTTGTGGTTGTGAATCATGTTGTTTGTTACATTTCGCATTTTCGTACGTTAAAGTTTCATCGTAATTTAATCGATGTAGGCTCGGGAATGAGATTATTTTTGAGGTTATAAGTATTTATACTATTTATAACATGTGATAAGTAAGTGTCGTAAAGGTTAGAGGGTAAACAAATCGAAGATAGTAAGGTATATAAAGTTTATTAAAAGGGATTAGTATTTTAAGTAATTTAAAATAATTCTTAATTATGTGGGTAATTGTTTAATTATTGGTTTAGTGGGAGATTAACAAGCTAATTAGAAAATTGTGGATAAGCTTAATACCTCCCAATGTGGCAGCAAGTAAGGGCTCTTAATCAAGCCTAATATTGAATAGGTAAGTTATGGGGTTAGGTGGCATATTTAGGGAATTCTTTGGCTAAGTCATCTTATAAAGTGAGGCCCACACCCACTATGATAAAGACACCTCCCTATATCATTAAAGGGAAATGTATATGCTTGCTAGTAACGGATGGAAATTCTCAAAAAGGAATTCTTATGAACCCCTACAATTAGCAGTGTGAGTTGTAAATTCTAAGGGAGCACGGTACAATCTTTCTCAACAACATCATACAGATTTTCCCCTACTTCAATCCATTGTTACGTGTTTTGTCACAATTGACGTGTGTTAGAAGGATTGTCAAGAGAATCGGCTCAGGTATGTTAAGGTTATCCCTTCTTTCATTTTGGCATGATCCATATGATACAACGAAACGAGAAAACGCGCAACTTTCATAAATGACTCTATTCATAGAAGTACTAGGGGTGCCTATGTTATTGATTCCCCATGTGTCCTATTACTATATCGTCTGTTCATGGGTCTCAAAAAATATGTAAGTTGATAAATTTTATCCGAAGGCATATTGATCTTATGATATTCCAAGATATCTAATTAACTTACTTCTTATGCATTTCATTCATTTATACATGTACCTGATGTAATCATGGTTTCTTTATCCTTCTCATGTTTTGAAAATAATCTAGCTCTTGCGCCTAAAGGAAAACAGTGATTAGCTCGTGGTCATCCATGGGCATCTTAACTCCAGCCTCTTGCTCTTTTTATTTGATGGCATATTCCCCAAAACTTTCAGTTGGTTTCTTCTTCAAGTTGGAAAAGGAATTGCGGTCTGGGGCGATGTCGATGTTGTATTGGAACTGTTTGACAAAGGCATGGGCCGTGTCATCCCAGACATACCAGCGAGATGTGTCTTGATCCATAAACCATTCAGAGGCTAATCCCGTAAGACTTTCCCCAAAATAAGCCATCAATAATTCTTCCTGTCCTCCCGCACTTCTTAGTTGATTACAATACCTTTTCAGGTGTGCTATGGGGTCCCCATGTCCATCATACTTTTCAAATTTGGGAGTCTTGAAACCAAGTGGCAAACGAACATCGGGGAACATACATAGATCATTGAAGGTGATACTCTTCTGACCTACCAACCCTTGTATGTTTTTCAGCTGTTGTTTTAAGATTTCATTCTTTAGGTCATTTCTTCCTGTGCCATCTTTTGGGCAGGCTTCTCAATCTTTGCAGGAAGATCAAATAGGTATGTGTTTTGATCCATTAACCGCTTCCATTTCATTCCCATTAACAGCATCATTCAATATTTCCAAAATAGTACGAGTTTATAGATTTAATGAAAAACATGTTGCCAAATACCAATAGTTCTAATCCAATTCCCAACATCAAATACCACCCACAACCTGTCTACGGAGCCTCTAAGTACAACTGAAGAGTAATATGGAAATGCCGGCAACAAGGCCCCGGATATACCTCAACCACAAAGTACATGAGAAACAAAATATACATGACCCCGAAATGAAGTGGGGCTCACCAAATCAGCTGAAAGGAGTGTACTGCTATCACTGATCAATGCCATCTGCTGTAGAACCACCTGCATCCATTAAAGATGCAGCGCCCCCGGCAAAAGGGACATTAGTATTGTCGAATAGCACTAGTATGTATAGCTAGAAATCCTCTTTCAAAATAGAATGCCCATATGATCTATACGTGGAACACATAATATAATGTAATTGAAACAACCTGTACAAACAAGGACAACAAAAGGGGCACCTATTGTCTGCATTAATAATGTGTCTCATTAGACCGTCCTTAGTGTTCACATATCATATTATACACTTATGAGTTTCATAGACCATCCATAGTGTTTATTCATACCGTACATCTATACCTCTTATACACAATGCACCTATGCATTTCATAGACCGTCCACAGAATTTCATATCATAATGGATTTCATAACACAATGTACCTATGCGTTCATAGACCGTCCACAGAATTTCATATCACAATGTACCTATGCGTTCATAGACCGTCCACAGGATTTCATAACACAATGTACCTATGCGTTTCACAGACCGTCCACAGGATTTTATATCACAATATACCTATGCGTTTCGAAGACCGTCCATAGGGTTTCATAACACATTGGAAACAAAAGTACAAATACGTACATCTCATAACCTTTCACACCACATATCACCTAATCTGTACTTTCAACCACATACAATATTATTATTTCATTGGCTCTCTTGCCATACATATGATTCTTTATTCATGGCGCAATGGCTGTATTTCATATTTCACACTTTTATTTCTTCCCTTTCATAGATCATCATCATAATTATCAACAAGTAGAATATTCCGGAAATCACAACTTTAAATTCATTAGTAATGAAGGCTTTAAACACAATCGATTTCTTTCTAATAAATGGAGTAAAATGATTGGCAATCGAAGTACAAGTTAAAATTATACACAATTTCCACTCACGAATATGTAAGAACGCAAAACACATTGAAAATTACTTACAAAGCATAGCATTAGCTAAAACAGCCACATATGGGTATCACTTGAGTTCATAAACTTTTAGCCGATTATATTGTCGAAGTCAATTTTGGAATAGTTGAGTCAAAGCTCATTTCATAATCTTTCTCACATTATTTCATTTCATTGGCACCATTTGGTCACAAGTATAACTTTCACTATTGGCACTTGGCCACACTTTATATTCCCAATTTACTGATTTCACTTCCAACCATTTTTATAGGTTATCAATAATAAAACATTCTCAATCAAGACTTTAGGTGCACATATGAGCAATTAAGAGTCTTAAGAATATTGAGATTTTCTCACACAATTTGGCATACTAGCTTTCATTTGAAATACGATTCAAGCCACCACATTTTAATACGCAACCCATACTTTGAAACTCACGAAAACATTATGGAATTCAATTCCAAGAGAGAAAGTTTAGCCAACATACCTCAATTGAGCTTTCCTTAAATTACTACAACGTTCCGGAAATTCTAGCAATCCCAATCTATTTGAGACATAACAAAATTGAACCATAATTAGGAAGATATTCATGATCTCAGCTCATTTGAGCATTTTATCAAATACTAAGTGTGGATTAATGTTCAAGGTCCTTTTATGGAGGATTCCATCATCCCACAACCCAATCTTTACCATTTTTAGCTCAACAATCTTTCTACACCTCTTGATAATGCATGCGTGTAAAATAAACAACCCTCTTGCCCAGAAATTATCTTGCTTATTACCCATTTCTAGACAAAATTCGAAATTGAGGGTTATGGTGTAGAATCTTACCTCTAGGATAAAGACCTAGTGAGTTTTCCTCCTTAATCTTCCAAAACTTGAGCAAGAATTGAAGAATCAATTATTGAGGAACACCTTCTCACACTAGGGCACTCTCTCTTACTCTAAAATATCAGATTATACCTCAAAAATGATCCAAAGAGTGTATTTAACGAAATAGGGTCGGGTTTTAAAAAACAAATTAAGCTCCGGAACAGGTTCTGCGGTCGCATATGCGACCGTATAATGGTTATTTGGACCGCATATCGGTCGCATAATTGGTGTCCAAAATGACCAAAAATTTGCCTGAGTCTGCGGTCCGCATAACTGTTCTGCGGTCGCATAATACATCACATAACTGTTCTGCGGTCGCATAGTCGACCGCATAATCGCTTCCAACTGACCCAATTAACTGCCTCACTCTGCGGCCATTATGCGGTCTGTAGAGTAATTCTGCGGTTGCATAATGAACCGCAGAAATGTACTTTTTCGCCAAAATTTTTCCTTCACTTTCCCGTGCATTGTTCAACCCAAAAGGTCCGGCACCATGAAACATTATTTTCTTTTCAAATTTTACCGGGCTTTATACTTAAATTCTTCAAAATTTTCTGGGGTGTTACATTAAGACCGGAATGGTAGTAGTCGAGATGGATGTGACCTCTGGGAAACCATGAATAGAAAAAGGTGGTCCTTGGCCATTGGCCCATGCTTGACACATTTCTGTCATTTGCTGCTTCAGTACTCTATTTTCCTCAACCACAGTAGACTCTTGTTGAACCCTCTAACCCTGAGCCTCTTGAGCACTCGTAACAACTTTGATGTCAGTTGTCATTTTTCCTTGGATCTTGTGTTGTCAACTTACCACAAACCGACCACCTCAACCTTTCTTTACAATTCAAAACAAGAGACACGTTAGAATGGACTCAGTCGGTCCTTATTATTATTATTATCATTTTTTATTTTATTTTTTAACACCTTTTTTTTTGAAATGGTCGATCGAACCTGATGTGAGTTGCCTACGTATCATGTGAAGACATGAATCAGATCTTGCGTAGTTCAGAAAAATCGAGAATAAAGGAAATAAACTAACTCTTTTTTAAATTTTTTTTTTTTTTTCGAAACAAAGACTTATAAAGAAGAAAGAAAATATTTTGGATTTCGATTTGTTTGATTTTTTTATTTTTAAGAATTTTTGAAAAGAAAGACTTCTAAAGAAGAAAGAAAACATTATTTTTTGAATTTCGACTCTTTTGTTTTTTTGGAATTTGGAAAGAAAAAACTTCTAAAGAAGAAAGGAAATATTTTTCGATTTTTGAACTTTTATTTTGAATTTATGAAAGAAATACTTCTAAAGAAAAAAGAAAATATTTTTGAATCTTGAATTTTCTTTTCAATTTTCGAAAGAAGAATGAAAATATTTTTAGATTTTGAGAAGAAATTAAAAGGAAAATGATTTTGTATAAAAGAAAGACTTTCTAAAGAAGGAAGTAAAAGAAAATATTTTTGGATTTATTTTTTGAAAATTGTAGGCCGGAACCGATGAAGTTTACCTACATATCTCACATCCGGTGAGAATTAGACCCGCGTAGTTCGGTCAGTTTTTCAAGACCGGGGAAAATGTCATTTTTGAAAATTTTGACTCATTTGCAACAACCATCTAAAAATTCAGCAGAGTTTCAGGATCTTTTTTTTTCTTTTTTTTCAAATACTGGTATTTTCAGGAACCGGGTCAATTTTCTCTCTCCTATTGTTTCTTGATTTTCTTTCCCTATTTTAGAAGCCAGTCAACATGCAAGCCGAACAAACAAATACACAAGTAGCACGTAAGAGGCATCAGGGTGGTCTTTTAATTTTGGTACACCTGTCCTAGACGGACCTAACCCATGTGTTGAGTCCCCAAAGTCAAATGCACGTGATGCAAACAAGCGTACCTACTAGGGATCCGGCATGAGGTTATGTTATTCTAGGTTTAAAATATGGGTGTATTGTTCTAGACCTAGCTTACCCGAGCGGACAACTCGAGTCGGGGGGAGGGGCAATGTATCGGTAACCAAAAGGACATCCGGCTTTGTAACTGATCTGATCCTCGTTCTAAATTAGGGCATGACACTAACAGAAAAGAAGTCACGCCAGCGTGCACTTCCCAGAAAATTTAGAAGACTCAGAGAGAAGAAGGGTTTCGTAATAGTTTTATATACATTTCAGACAATATCAAAGCGGTAAAAAGCGACATTTAGCACATTAGGCCCAAACATGTAATATCAGACCATCACAAGAAAGCCAAATATAAAAGTTATTCTAAGCTTGAATTCTGAACCCTGAACCAGAGATTCTGGGTTCAATCCCCAGCAGAGTCGCCAGAGCTGTCACACCTCCTTTTTCCGAGGGGATAGGGGAGGTTTTCCAATTAAAGTGACATTATTCGAAATGAGATTATTTATTTAATTTCAGAGTCGCCACAGCAAATTGGTTTGAGCGTGAGTTATTGATAGAACGCCCACCAAATTTCTCCGTGGAGTGAAATTTTTATTAAAGTCGCCCAATAATCCAGGGACCCTTATAATGATAAAAAAAGACACATAAGAGTTTGCCATAATAATTGTTTGTTAGCATAACAAGGACTAGCATATATAGCAGAAAAATCACTTTTGTATAGTAGGGATTACCTGTATCATGACGTGTAATCTTGGTCGGTCGTAGCTACACTTTCAACATTCAACAGATGTCGTACCACAACATGGCAATACCACCCTCTTGGCCATTAGTAGGAACCTCGTAAAGGTTAGTAAATCCAAAGTCATGACATAGGATGGCATTATTTTACATGTGTGTTTCAAACAAAACTATTAAAGCCGGTGCATGATAGTCAAGTAGTGAACGAAAATTGCGACGAAAGTCATTAGTATGAGCACCACGATAATTCTAAAGTATAAAATTCATAGCAGGAGAGGTGAGAGAAAAAGTGTCAGGTGAGTCAGGGAGAACTGGGGTTGTCTCCCTGGGAACTAGTGCAAGTTGGGTGTCCAGAGGTGGAGGGGTCACTTGCTGTAGAGTTGAGAGTAATACTATGGCATACTTTCCTATTTCGGGATTTTGTGTTGGCCGAATGATGAGGGAGCACGTTAGAAGATTGGACGGACATTTGAGACGTATTTGTTTTTACGTATTGCTCCTTTAATACGAAGTTGCGAAGGTTGTCTAAGGTTGCATGAGAGGTTCGTGTCTCCCTCATTTTGAGTGGAGTGGCGGCTAGGTCCTATTATATGGCTGCTATGTCGAGTTCTGTGACTAATGGTTGGGGTGGAATGATTGGGCTAGGAGGGTAAACTAGAGAGTGCTCGGGGGACTGGGTGGTGTCATCAGGAGATCCGTCGGGAATGTTAGTGTCTGAGCGTTCCATGGTATGAATATCGGGCCGAGTAGTGGTGGTTGGTAAAAAGGGATCTCCAGAATAGGAAGTAAGGTATGGGGAGGTGGTGCATTCATCGACCAATGGGACTGGCCAAAGGCATCCATGTCGAGTCTCATTCCTTCCGAGACAACTTGTGCTAGGTATGAGGAGTCCTGAAGAGCTACTAGGATATCCTGATTGTTGATGTTTAGGCAAAATAGAAGGGCTTGCCCTGTGAGACCCTATTCCAGCCAAGACTGTGGAGGGAGATCCGAGGTGTTCTGGGTCACATATAGTGTTGGGTACGGTGGTGGAGATTATGGTGGTTGGGATTGATCCATGATTGACGAGAGATATTGGATAGAGTATTTGAGCAATGGGGTTTGCAGAGGAGTCTGGGATCGTTGAAGTAGTTGTTGTAGTTGAAGGAGGAGTGCTACGTTACATGGGAAATATTTAAAGTTGAAGATGAAGTATTATGTTTGGATTTGTGTTCGTCAGTAGTGTTATGTAACTAGACCACATTATCTGAAGATGAGGGAATTAGGGCGGGCTGGTCGCGTGAGTCAGCTAATTGAGAGGTGACGTGGGAGATATTCGGACAAGGAGGGGTAGGCGTTGGGGTGTGAGAGGAGATATTTGGGGTGGAGTCAGTAAAAAGGTGATTCAATTGAGTGGTGAAAGAAATGTGGTGGGCTGTGTTTGACGTGGAGGGAAATAATTTGTTGGGTGGACGACTTTGTGGTGAGATATTATGGGCTGGCGGTGGAGTGGGGTGTGGGCTTCATTGTAAATGGGCTTGAGGTTGGGTAGGCAGATGTGGGATAGAGTCTGGGGTTGAGGAGGGTTTGATATTAGGAGGAATTTTGGCTGGATCATGTGGGTGAATATGGGCTGGAAGGGTCGGTAAATTGGTATTAGAGGATGAGGAGATTTTTGTTGTGGGCTTAGGAAATATAGGGTTAGAGTTAATAAATAAATTATGGTGAAGTGTAGGAGTAGTTGCATGGGGGGTGATAGATAAATTATTTAACTGAGTAGTTACTGGTAATTCTTTCATGGAGTTAATTAGTGACAGATTAGTGGGATTAAAGTAACGGGGGTTAGAAGCGTCTTTTGTGGGAGGGTTGGAGTAAGAAGACTTACCTGCCGTCATAGTTATAGATGTCTCTGCAGTTTGGTTGGGAGATGATTGCAAGCCCTGTTCCATAGTCTTGCGTTGAAGAGGACGTTGAGGACTGATTTTCCCTGTATGTATATGATGCTTTGTTGAAAATCTGACTGTTTGCCATGTGGTTTCAGGGTCGCTGACCTGCTGATTGTGGGTAGTGGAATTGGTCGATTGGTGCGTTGGAGAGGATGGAGGGGGAGTAGGGTTTGTAGTTTGAACATGAAACGGACAAGCCTTAGAGTTGTGTCCAAAGCGCCCACGGCGGATATTTAGCCCCTCGTACATTACTAATTGCTTGTGATTTCCAATGTAGACATGTGTTTTCAATGATTTTTCTAGGGGAACTTCAATGCAAATACGAGCATATCTGCCTCGTGTAGTGGATGAAGTGCATGCATCGATTTTTAGTAGGTGTCCTAGCTTATTACCTACTAGCTGCAATAGTTGAATATCATAATATTCTGTAGGCAATTCTGGGAGGCAAGCCTAGATGGCGGAGTAAGCTAGTTGAGCAGTGGAAGCGACGAATTTGGGCTCCCACCTGGGTACTGTAAGGAAGTGGCCAAGAATAAACCATAGACCATCACGGAGAGCAGGAAGCATATTGCTTTCCTGTGTAAATTTAATAAGGAAGAAAGCGTGCCCTAGGTCAATAAGATTGATTGGTTTTGTAGATCGCAATATAGATTGGAGTTTTGTTTTAAGTATTTAATAGCCAATGAATTTGCCGAAAAGTTAAATGATAATTGAATTTTTCAAAGGGTATACAAACGAGCTTTGTCGTTTGCTGTGAGGGGAATGAAATCTTCTGTATCATATGTATTATCCGCTTCATCATGTAAATAAATAGTCAGTGGTATGGGTTGAATATGTGGTGGGAGGAGGTCACATGGTGAAGATGCATGTTAAAATGGTATCTAAGAAGGAAGATTTTGAAGAAATTGAACTGGGTCATCTAACTGCATGGATAATGGGTCAGGAGGATCTGTTAGTTGCATCTCGTCAAGATTGCTGGGAGAAGTCATGGTATTGTGATTGTTGATAACTGGCGAGGGAGAAAGGAGGGATATTTTGGAGCAGTAGAGAGCATATTGAGGGAGAAAGCTTTAGCAGCTGGTCTCAAGTTTTCCCTGTTTCTATAGTTGAAAGCAATAACTTCCTAAAACTTAAGGGTACGTAAGACTTCGAACTTCAAAATCCAAGATTTTCTTTGCAAGTTCTTTATTCTTCTCCTCTGCGTAGTTTGTTTTACTTTTCCATTAATGACATTATCTTAATACAGGATGCAATAGTCACTTGGTTCAATAGTTAATTGTCCATTACATTTGTGAAAATTTAACACTAGAGAGACCAAAATGCACGTTAGTTTATTTTCCTTTTTTACCCTCTCCGCACCTTAGGAAGATCAATCAAGTGGATCTTAAATGTGCTTATGAATATTTCGAAAACCAATATAATAATTTCACAACTAATTACTCTTCTTCGAATCTAGGATGCAACTATACGAATTTGAGCTACGGTGAAGCCAGGGATGAGTATGATTTATTACGAGAATATATAAAAGGGGAATGGCAAAATTTTCAAACTGAAATTTAGAAATGTACTTTTACAAGTGATGTTCATGCATCCAACTCTATTAATATGCACTTTCTATTACTAGTATTACACAACTAGTAATACTTTTTCTTAGGCAGCGTCTTTCCCTTGTTTAGCTACATCAATCATCATTAATCGTAGTAATACACTCCATCAATATCGTTGTATATTTCTATGGACGACATTGTAATTCTCTTTTTGCTAATTTTTTGAAAATGAAATTACACTATAAAATACATATTATTTGACTATTTGGTCCTGAGGAATAGAGTTGAAATATAAACCGACAAACATTGACCTAAAATGTGTTTTAGAATTTAATATTTTATCTAATACATGCGGACTGTTTCCTTCATCGATATTGCTAGTATATATCTCCATGGAACGTATTTTCTGATCTCATTCGCATAGTTTTTCTACTTGTATTCTTCAATAGAAGAAGAAGCAAGCCTTTCCTTCCTGCTTCAACTATGTTTGTCCAAATTCATTGAGATACCTTTACTTTGAGATTGAAGTAGTGGCGCCAATGAAAGAAATCAGCTTTGATATCGAACTAATATTGGAGTCACAAGAGGTGTTGGCAGCGACAACAGATTTTAAAGGGACTCTGTCCAGTATTAACGTTCACAACACACCTCGATAAGAGATATTATACGGTTGTATACTATATAATTAATTCAACTATAAGTCGAGATCGAATTACAAGGAGTTTAATCAATGCTAGAGTAGATAACTAGAATGCGAGAGTCAATATATCCTAATTTAGCTTTCAACAAGTTTGGAGTAATTAAAAACTACTAATTATGCTAAAATTAAGTACGAGACAAAGTGCTAAACACCTAATATGCAACAATTAAGCTATGGTTGTACTTAATAGAGAAAAGCTTAGGGTTGTATTCTTTACCTAGGTGTTCAACTAGATGGGTATACTCTACCAAACATGCTTAGATGATTGGGATTATATGACACACACACACACTTTGTCTAATTTACCCACTTGATATCTTTCAGCTATCAAGTAGTCTAATCTAAATTGCTCTCTCAAGTCAATTGGAATGCATTAGGTTTAGGCATTGTAGTGTCCAGAGATTCTTGTCTCTAGTTCACTCTCTTTAATTAGGCTTAATCGACCTCTCAATTAGTCTAATTCCTTATCAGCCATGCTACCCCAACCTATCTCTTCCTTCTCAAGCAAGAATCAAGTCAAAAGGATATGAATCAATATTTGTAACTACTAATTCATTATATAAGTATGAAAATGGCGAAATAATAATTTATCCAATCATAAACAAACTCAATATCAAATACCCATTAACATTCATCTTTAGACATTCATCTAAAATCTTCACTTATTACAGTGACACTTTGCATCTTTAGAGGTTTGGACGGACCACTGTAATCGAGCTGACCAACATATTCCCCCTAGCAGCTCCAGTAACATTCATCAATTTGATCAACATCATCACCTTCGCGTCTACGCAAAATTTTTGTGGCCACTTGGGCAGCCTTTAGCTGATCGTTACTTCAATACTAAGAAATCTTTTTAGGATGACAATGTATACGGTCGAAATAGATTTCGGCCTTCGTACGATTGATCGGGGTCGAAACATAATGGACCAAAGAAAGACTTAGTAATATCGAGATGGGTTCCGAAGGTGGTACAAACAAGCTTCAGATTTCGGGTATAGATCAAACACCGAGTTCGAAGTCATTATCGAGCTCGTGTCCAAATCGAACTATGATGAGATGATTTCGAGCTTAAGGGGCAGAGGCCAACCGGGACCGAGTCCGAATCATCACCTGATCCTGAATCCATATCGAGTTCTAGAAGCAATACCGACCAGCACCGAGGCCGATCGCGCTCGAGCTCACAGACAAGAGCCGTTGCAAACATACTAAGGGAGAGAATCTCAGCGGAAATTAAGGAAAAGTTGATGGGTTCTCCACTATATATTTTTAATTATATCTAAAGTAGGATCCTCCACTATAAAGAGGATGGCTACATTTCTCTAGAGGCCAGTTTTTTGGCTTATATTGTAATTCAAGCACCACATTCTCCTATATTCAAGGATTGTTCTTTTAAGTTTCATTAATTGATTCATTCTCCTAAGGCTACATTATGCGTTCTTTGTAATCCATATTTAATATTTCTATTTATCCCTACAATTTGTATCAAGCTATACCACGTATCCTTAGAACTGCGTACAAATTTAACTCTATCCATTTTTCGGGTAAATAGTTTGGCGCCCACCGTGGGGCTAAGGATAACAGTGGTTATTTGATACGAATCTGCAAAAATACACCGTTTTGCGCTTGTTTCCGAAAGTATCTTGGATTTCGGATTAGCAACGACTAAACTACCAATCAAATGGCCTCACCTATCGACAACGAAGCCGGTCTTCAAGATGAGAACAACAACCTGACACCCAGTATCGAAAAACCACTTGTCAATGCCTTTGGAGCTCGAATCGAAGTGCCGATAGATATCAATTCGCATGTGGCCATTGAGGCGAACCTACATTCTGAACCTGAAAATAGCATTCATGGTGGCACTCGGTCTGGAGCCCGAGATACCCATAATGTCGAGGAAAATGGCGTTAGCTTGCGTATGGTTTTCGAAATGTTGCAAGCTCAACAGGCAGCAATAGCTCAGTTGCAGAACCAAACCCAGCTACCGAGCAGGCCGGAGCCCAGTCCACCTCGAGAAATTGCCCACGGAACGGAGCCGGCCATAGTGAGGTCAAATGAGCAAGAATCGGGGACTACTCCCGAAATTGCTAAAATACTCGAGGAGCTCACAAAGTGAGTCGAAGCCAGCGATAAAAAAGTAGAAACATATAACTCCAGGGTCGATCAGATCCCGGGAGCTCCACCAATGATAAAAGGGTTGGATTCCAAAAAAATCGTGCAAAAACTTTTTCCCTCGAGCGCAGCCCCAAAACCAATCCCCAAAAAATTCCGGATGCCCGAAATTCCCAAATATAACGAAACGAATGACCCCAACGAACACGTCACTTCTTACACGTGTGCCGTCAAGGGGCAATGATATAGAAGATGATGAAATCGAATCTGTGTTGTTAAAAAAATTCGGACAGACCCTCTCGAAGGGAGCAATGATTTGGTATCACAACCTACCACCGAATTCCATCGACTTGTTTGCCATGTTAGTAGATTCTTTTGTAAAAGCACACGCCGGTGCCATAGAAGTCTCAACAAGGAAATCAGACGTTTTCAAGGTAAGACAAAAGGATAACGAGATGTTAAGGGAGTTCGTATCTCGTTTTCATATGGAACGAATGGATCTTCCACTAGTCACAGACGATTAGGCTGTTCAGGTTTTCACTCAAGGTTTGAACGAACGAAGTTTGACGGCTTCACGGCGGTTGAAGAATAACCTGATTGAATACCCGGCCATCACGTGGGTGACATGCACAATCGGTACCAATCAAAAATTAGGGTCGAAGATGATCAGTTGGGGTCTAAACCCGCTGCTCGAAGGGATATTAATCGCGAATAAGGTCCGATTAGGGATCGATATCGACCGTATAATGGAAACCACAGAATCGGTGAATCGAGACATAACCCTGGACAAAATAACAGAAGAAGTAATCGAGGTCAGGGGTCGCGGAGGCTGATGAATAGAAGTAGGTTCGACAGGCCTGCCAGATCTAAGGAAGCGCCTCGGTTATCGGAGTACAACTTCAGCATTGATACATCCGCCATAGTGTCGGCCATCGGACGCATCAAAGACACTAAATGGCCTTGACCTATGCAGACCGACCCTACCCAGAGGAATCCCAATCAAATGTGCGAATATCATGGCACCCATGGCCACAGAACGGAAGATTGCAGGCAACTAAGATAGGAGGTAGCCCGGTTATTCAACAAAGTGCACCTTCAAGAATTTTTAAGCGATAGGGCAAAGAATCATTTTAAAAATAGGGATTTCGGCAAGCAAAACGAACAAGAAGAACCACAGCACATCATTCACATGATCATCGGCAGCGCCGATACTCCTCAAGGACCGGTGCTTAAATGCACTAAGACATCGATTGTGAGAGAGAAGCGATCTCGAACTCAGGATTACGCACCCATAGGAATTTTTTCCTTCAATGATGAAGATGCAGAAGGAGTCATACAACCTCATAACGATGCACTGGTAATATCCGTACTTATGAATAAAACTAAAGTTAAGCGTGTGTTAATTGATCCAGGTAGCTCGGCCAACATCATTAGATTGAAGGTCATGGAACAGCTCCGTCTACAGGACCAGGTTGTACCCGTAACCCTGGTTCTAAACGGATTCAATATGGCATGTGAAACCACCAAAGGCGAGATAATTCTACCGATAAACATGGCCGGGACAATCCAAGAAATGAAGTTCCATATAATCGAAGGCGACATGAGGTACAACGCCCTTTTTGGAAGGCCATGGGTCCACAACATGAGAGTTGTACCTTCGACCGTACACCGGGTCCTTAAATTCCCAACATCAAGGGGAGTCAAAATAGTGTACGGAGAACAACCGGCCGCAAGAGAAATATTTTCCGTCAAGGAAGCGAATCCGATATCCCCGCCTTCGCCAATAAAGGGATCGGGATCAAAAGGGGAACGAGATGCCAAATAGCAATCACAGACATCAGCTTTAACCCGACCAGAAAATTAGAAGATCGATGAAAATGATGATCAAAGGATCCCTCGATCCTTCGTGGTTCCCAATGATTCCGACGCTACCAAATCAACGGTTGAGGAATTGGATCAAGTCACACTAATCGAGCACTGGCCCGAACAGAAGGTATACCTGGGAACAGGGTTGACCCCCGAGCTCAGGAAAAAACTTATTCAATTTCTTATCGATAACGTATATTGTTTTGCCTGGTCCCATTTAGATATAATGACACATCGGCTAATCTTGGACCCTAGGCTCAGAGGGTGAAGCAAAAGAGAAGATCCCACCGGGAGGTGAAATATCCTGAATGGTTAGACAATGTAGTTGTAGTGCCTAAAAAGGGGAACAAACTTAGAATGTGTGTAGACTATAAGGATTTGAACAAAGCATTCCCCAAAGATTCCTTTCCGCTGCCCAACATCGATCGCATGATCGATGCCACGGCCGGCCACGAGATCCTTACTTTTCTCGATGCCTATTCCGGGTATAATCAAATCCAAATGAAACCGGAAGACCAGGAAAAGACTTCATTTGTCACCAAGTATGGAACATATTGTTATAATGTGATGCCCTTTGGGCTAAAAATGTAGGAACTACTTACCAACGCCTAGTAAATAAAATGTTCGAGGAACAAATAGGTAAATCAATGGAAGTTTATATTGATCACATGTTAGTTAAGTCCCTGCGCGGAGAGGACCATTTAACCAGTTAAGTTTAATTTGCTGGAATCATTCGAGATTTTAAGGAAATACAACATGAAGCTCAACCTCGAGAAGTGTGCTTTCGGGGTCGGTTCGGGCAAGTTCCTCGGCTTCATGGTGTTAAATCGGGGGATCGAGATTAACACTGATAAAATCAAGGCCATCAAAGATATCGCCATCGTGGATAGCGTAAAAGCCGTACAGAGGCTAACGGGACGGATTGCAGCCTTAGGCCGATTTATTTCAAGGTCGTCAGATCGAAGTCATAAATTATTCTCTCTACTCAAAAAGAATAATGATTTTGCTTGGACCCCGGAATGCCAACAGGCATCAGAGGAATTAAAACGATATCTATCGAGCCCACCACTGCTTCATACTCTAAAAACATACGAAAAACTTTGCTTGTACTTGGCAGTATCAAGAATCACGGTAAGCGGTGTCCTAGTTCGAGAAGAGCAAGGTACGCAATTTTCCATTTATTATATAAGTCGAACCTTAGGAGAAGCAGAAACTAGAAATCCGCACCTAGAAAAATTGGCACTTGCACTGATAAACGCCTCTAGAAAATTAAGACCGTACTTTCAATGTCACTCCATATGCATATTAACCACTTACTCGCCTCGTAATATTTTGCACATGCCCGAACTATCAGGCCGATTGGCCAAATTGGCCGTCGAACTCAGTGGGTACGATATCGAGTATCAACCCCGTACGACCATCAAGTCTCAAATTTTAGCAGACTTCGTTGCTAATTTCACACCAACCCTTGTACCCGAAGTAGAAAAATAACTCTTATTAAAATCGGGTACGTCATCGAGGTATGGACCCTTTTTACGGATGGGGCTTCGAACGTGAAGGGGTCCGGGCTAGGCATCATTTTAAAGCCACCCACGGGTAACACTATTAGGCAATCTATCAAAACTACTAGGTTGACTAACAACGAGGCCGAGTATGAGGCCATGATTGCAGGTCTCGAGCTAGCGAAAAGCTTGGGAGCCGAAATCATTGAAGCCAAGTGTGACTCTTTGCTGGTGGTAAATCAAGTAAACAAAACCTTCGAAGTTCGAGAAGATAGAATGCAAAGGTATTTGGACAAACTGCAGGTCATTTTGCACCATTTCAAAGAATGGACTTTACAGCATGTTCCACGAGAGCAAAATAGTGAGGTTGATGCACTTGAAAATTTGGGATCATCGGTCGAGGAAGGCCAGATAAGCTCGGGACTATCGTTCAACTCTCGAGATCCGTGATCGAAGAAGGTCATGCCGAGATAAATTCTACGAGCTTAACTTGGGATTGGAGGAATAAGTATATTGAATACTTAAAGAATGGAAAGCTCCCATCAGACCCTAAATATTCGAGGGTCCTACGAACCAAAGCTGCTAGATTCACATTAACTGTAGATGGAACGCTATACCGAAGGATATTCGATGGACCATTGGCAGTATGCTTAGGTCCAGGAGACACCGATCACATTCTACGTGAAGTGCAAGAGCGCACTTGTGGAAATCACTCAGGTGCCGATTCATTAGTCCGAAAAATAATCAGGGCAGGGTATTATTGGATCGATATGGGCAAAGATGCAAAGGAGTTTGTTTGAAAATGTGACAAATGTCAAAGATTTGCACCAATGATGCATTAGCCTGGAGAGAAACTTCACTCAGTCCTATCCCCATGGCCATTCATGAAATGGGGAATGGATATCGCTGGCCCTCTGCCATCGGCCCCAGGTAAAGCTAAGTTTATTTTATTTATGACTGACTATTTCTCTAAATGGGTTGAAGCACAGGAGTTCGTGAAAGTAAGAGAGAAAGATGTTATAGACTTTATCTGGGATCATATCGTATGTCGATTCGGGATACCCACCGAAATAGTGTGTGACAATGAGAAATAGTTTGTCGGCAGCAAAGTGACGAAATTCTTCGAAGACCACAAAATAAAAAGGTTATTATCAACACTATATCACCCCAGTGGGAACGGACAGGCCGAATCAACGAACAAAACTATCATTCAAAACCTAAAGAGGAGGTTGAATGATGTTAAAGGAAAATGGAGAGAAATCCTACCCGAAGTCCTTTGGGCATATCGAACAACATCAAAATCTAGTACGGGGGCAACCCCGTTCTCCTTATTATATGGCTCCGAAGCCTTGATTCCAGTCGAAGTCGGGGAACCCAGTGCCAGGTTTTGATATACAATAGAAGAGTCAAACAATGAGGCTATGAACACTAGCCTAGAATTATCGGATGAAAAATGAGAAGTTGCTCTCATCCAATTGGCCTCCCAAAAGCAGCGAATCGAAAGATACTATAATCGAAGAACCAAGCTTCGCCATTTTAAACTCGGGGACTTAGTGCTAAGGAAAGTCACCCTCAGAACCCAAAATCCAAACGAAGGAAAACTAGGACCGAACTGGGAAGGACCGTATCAGGTTCTCGAAAACGTCGGAAAAGGATCATACAAGCTCACTATCAAGCAATTGGAATGTGTCGCACCCAAAACGATACTACTGCTAAGGTACGACCCTCCCATATTCATTTACATTTTGAAACTAACCCCTGCAGGAGTCCGAACGGGAGCTAGGATGGATCCTTCAACACGAAGCCCTAGGTCTGGAATCACGCGTTGCACTATTTTTCCCTTAGACTGGTTTTATCCCAAATGGGTTTTTCGGCAAGGTTTTTAATGAGGCAACCAATGATCGTGCTAAACTTAGAAACAATTCGACAGTGTCCGAGGCCTCTTTACAATTGACCTCGAATACTGGGGGGATTAGCCGTCAAATATATCAAGTTCTGATGCAAGAAAGTTATTTCGTAACAACAGGGTTCTAATAGGAAAAGTTGTAAAAGCCAAATTGTCAAAACGAACCATGCTCATGTAGTTGGCCCGAGCCCTGACGCAAAACATGAACATATGTATAATGACTTGCAAAGAAAGTTCTTTTCTTTACCGATATCTTATATCGAAGAAATATTCCTCTATTTCGAGATTTATTATGCAAACAGGATTTAGATAAATCTCCGAGTCCGAGAAAGCACCCACTCGACTAATAAGCCTACGAGGTACTCTTATTCTGAGTTCGAGCAAGCACTCACTCAACCATTATGCCTACGGGCTACATTTATTTGAGTTCTGAAACATTCACTCGACCATTACGCCTACATGCTACATTACTTCGAGTTCGAATCATTCACTTGACCATTAAGCCTACGGGCTACATTACTTCGTGTTCAAAACATTCACTCGACTATTACGCCTACGGGCTACATTACGTCGAGTTCGAAATATTCACTCGACTATTACGCTACGGGCTACATTACTTCGAGTTCGAAACATTCACTCGACTAATAAGCCTACGGGCTACTCTTATTCCGAGTTCGAGCAAGCACTCACTCGACCATTACGCCTACCGACTATATTACGTCGAGTTCAAAACATTTACTCGACTACTAAGCCTATGGGCTACATTACTTCGAGTTCGAAAACATTCACTCAACTATTACCCCTACAGGCTACATTACATCGAGTTCGAATAATTCACTCGACTAATAAGCCTACGGGCTACATTACTTCGAGTTCGAAAACATTCACTTGACTATTATGCCTACGGGCTACATTACTTCGGGTTCGAATTATTCACTCGACTACTAAGCCTACAAGCTATATTAGTTCGAGTTCAAAACATTCACTCGACTAATAAGCCTACGGGCTACTTTTATTTCAAGTTCGAGCAAGCACTCATTCGACCATTACGCCTACGGGCCATATTATTTTGAGTTCAAAACAGTCACTCGACCATTACGCCTACGGGCTGTATTACGTCAAATTTGAATCAATCAACTCAACTACTAAGCCTATGAGCTACCTTATTTCAAGTTTGAGTAAGCGCTCACTCAGTTATAAAGGCTACAAAGTCCAAATTCGATCAAATTGCCTAAATCCTTGTGAAAACATTCATAAGGCATGAATAAAATCTTCACAAGGCAAGAAACAAAACAGAAGCAAGTATGCAAAAGAAAAATATATTTTTATATATACAAAATTGTTTAAATGATTGATTGCAACGTAGAAACTAAGGGCTAAGTTTCTTGGTTATCTCCAGGAGCGGTCTCTTCTCCATCGGGCTCCCCCCCCCCCAATTTTAGACCCGCTCTTACTCCTATCATCATCATCGGAAGCCAAGGCTTCAAAATCGGCTTCGAGTTCTTTAGCCCTCAGCGAGATCGAAACCTCGAACATAGATCTCCTCGAGGGTATCCCTCCGAGATCGGCACTTAGCAAGTTCAGCAACCCAATGTGCTCGAGTATCGACGGTCTCGGCTGCCTCTCTTACTTGGACCTGAGCAACTTCAGCATCGGCCCGATAGACGACCACGAGTGCATCCGCATCGGCCTTTGCCTTTTTGGCGTCGGATTCGGCCTTGGCAAGTTCAGAGGCCAACCGAGCCTCGATCTCCTCTATTCTTCTTGGTTGAACCGAGCCTTTCTCCTTTATTTTTTGAAGCTGGTTTTTGGCTGATGATAATTGGGCTCGAGCAATTTCTTTCTCTGCAGCAAAGCGGTCCATACCTTCTTTCCACTTCAAAGACTCCACTTTTATCACATCGACTTCTTCACGGAGTTTTTCGATCATCTCAATTTTCTACTGCAGCTGTGAAACCGAACAATTAGCCATAGTTCCGGTATCGAGCCCATAGGATTTTAAAAGTATTATTACCTGCTCGGACAGATCGGTCTGATCTTGGTGAGCCTTGGCCAACTCAGCTCGGAGGTCTTTTATTTCCTCTCCACTTTGCCCTAAGAGGAGTTTTAGGGAGTTACTCTCCTCCGTTACCCATTGAAGGTCGGCCTCGTATCGACGCAGCTCGATTCGGGACCGAGAACATGCTTCTCAATGAATTGCCGCGGCCTGCAAAGAAAGAAGAAACGAAGTTAGAAAAAAAAAAGCAAACATAAAGGTAATACCAACAAAATAATTTAAGGCTTACCTCATTCAAAGCCTGCTGCACCCCGTGAAAAAGATCTGATGCATCACTAGTACCGGTAACGTCCTCGACACCGGTAAACAGGTCACGAAAAGGATCCTCTCTATCATGAGGCCTGTCTAGTTCGAGGGCCCCCAAAGCTTGGGCTTCTCGAATTGCCCCTACGGAAAAGGCAGGGAAGGTGGGAGAGTCTTCGATTGCTTTTGCCCCAAGTGAATCACTTGGAGAATTCTCTTCGGTTCGAAGAGATTCGAAGAGAGCCCATTCAGACATATCCCCCATCCGTTGGCTTCGATGGGAAGCATCTTCGATCTCCAACAACTCGGGTACTCCGCCCGAATCTTTCTCCTATGTATCCTCAGTTCGAGGCGAAGCCTTATGAACCGCCATCGATCCAGCTGCCTGTGGAACGTCGGTGGTCTTCTTCGTTCGGGCCACCAACGCGGACCCATCATTTTCTTCTTCTTCTTCTTCTTCTTCTTCGTCTTCATCCCTTAGACGCAAAACTGATTCTACGGTCAAAGGAATGGTATTCTTGTTCGGCTTACGAGCCATCCTCTTCTTCAATTTTGGATCTTCGAGAACAGAGGCTCATTTCCTCTTATTATCTTTCATGGGCTTTGGGACAGAGACCGAAGCCTCTTCCTCGATGGACGAGGGCCTCAAAATCGCATCTTTTCCCACACCTACATATGGGAAATTTTATTAAAGTATATGGAAAGCATCTCGTTTGAACTACCAAAAAGTACGAGAAATGGTCTTACCATGATTTTTGGCCTCCCATCGGCCCTTTGACAAATCACGCCATGAGCGCTCGACGTATATGGAGGTCGAAGCCAGAGCTCGTACCCAGTTCTTGAGATCGGGAACTGCTCCGGGCATCTAGGGAACCGCTGCATCACAAAAGAGGAATATCGGTGAGAAGAGAAATGAAAGGGCAAAATAGAAGGAAGTAATAATAGAATTACACTTACGTTTCATATTCCAATCCTCGGGAAAAGGCATCTTTTCAGTTGGAATTAGGTCCGAAGTTCTTACTCGAACGAACATGCCCATCCAGCCTTGATCACTGTCCTCGTCAATGCTCGATAATAGAGCCTTGGTAGCCCGACGCTGAAGTTTTATTAACCCTCCTCGAAAAAGGCGAGGACGGTACAATTGGATGAGATGGTCGAGGGTGAACGACATCCCCTCGATTTTGTTCACAAAATATCGAATCAAATAACGATCCGCCAAAAAGAAGGATGGACTTGGCATAGGGTTATTTGGTATTGACGGAAGAAGTCAATAATAACAGAGTCGAGGGGACCTAACATGAAAGGGTAAGTATACACACTTAAAAACCCATTCACGTAAGTGGTGATATCTTCGTCGGAAGAAGGGATTATTATTTCTTTGTTCTCCCAATTGCAATCTTTCTTTAGCTATTTGAGTACCTCTCGGTTATCGAACACATGTACCTCGATACTAGCTCACATTGGCTGGGAACCGATGAGCCTTTATCGACCTTAAAATCAGAGATAAGAACACACGCCCCAGGAACGCACTCCTCAGGCCGTAGCTCTACCAGTGTTTCATCGGTGGCAGACTGTGAAGATGAAGCTTTCTCTTTCTGAGGAATAGTTTGTGATGTTTTCACCATTTTCGAATTTAAAGGTCGTGAATAGAAGAAAGTGACAAAGATTTAATAATTTTGAAGAAGGGCTTTTACAAAGCGGAATCACAGATTTGCGAATAAACTCAGAGGATATGAAAAAGAACTTAGGAAATTTGGAAGATTGAAGATGTAAAAGTGGTAAATTGTAAAAGGAAGGGCTATTTATAGATTAAAGCAATGGCGGTTCAGTGTCAGCGGTAGCCGACCACCGTCTGACATACATTAAATGCCTTAAACACTAAATCGTCGGGACAACTATCACGTGCGTCATGATCAAGCCCAATGTGAATGTCAGCTTATAATCCAAGCGAGCCATTGAGAAATCATATCGTTTCTCACCACATCCTTCCCAAGAAATAAGGGGACTATCTGTATACGGTCGAAATAGATTTCGGCCTTCGTATGATTGATCGGGGTCGAAACATAATGGACCAAAGAAAGACTTCGTAATATCAAGATATGTTCCGAAGATGGTACAAACAAGCTTCTGATTTCGGGTATAGATCAAACACCGATTTCGAAGTCATTATCGAGCTCGGGTCTGAATCGAACTATGATGAGATGATTTCGAGCTTAAGGGGCAGAGGCCAACCGGGACCGAGTGCGAATCATCACCTGATCCCGAGTCCATATCGAGTTCTAGAAGCAATACCGACCAGCACCGAGGCCGCTCGAGCTCACAGACAAGAGCCATTGCAAACACACTAAGGGAGAGAATCTTGGCGGAAATTAGGGAAAAGTTGATGGGTTCTCCGCTATGTATTTTTAATTATATCTAAAGTAGGATCCTCCACTATAAAGAGAATGGCTACATTTTTGTAGAGGCCAGTTTTTTGGCTTACATTGTAATTCAAGCACCACATTCTCCTATATTCAAAGATTGTTCTTTTAAGCTTCATTAATTGATCCATTGTGCTTAGTCCTAAAAATCATCTTCTTTCCAACCTTATTTATTTTGCGTTCTTTGTAATCCATATTTGATATTTCTATTTATCCCTACGATTTGTATCAAGATATATTACATATCCTTAGAACTACATACAAATTTAACTCTATCCGGTTTTTGGGTAAACAGACAAATAATATTTTCAAAAAGTGTCTGCAGTCATTGCACGTCTATCATATGCAATACACATGCATCTAATGTCAATTGTTCTATGACCTATCTCTCTCTCTCTCTCTCTCTCACTATATATATATATATATATATATATATATATATATATATATATATATATATGAGCTTGTTCATATTGCCGGACGCATGCATCTCATCTTCAGCTACGTGCATTGCATATTTAATATCATAAATTATTCTATGATCACAGAGATACCTTAACTAGATTATTCTCAAATTGTGTTTATCTCAATTCATACAGACAGCTTTACAAGATACTCAACAAAAGAAGAAACTAACTTCTGAGATTGAATAAGTAATACTTAATGAGCTCGTTGTCACGTCCTTAGTCTTAAACTAAGAGCACGTGTGCACTTGACAACTTTCTCATCATCTTGCACAACTCTCTCACAATCTTGCTATGTTAAGTCAGCCTGAAATACTATACCAAGATCGCTAAGAGAATTCTAGATAAGAAAGACAAGAGAAATTTGCTAAATGAAGCTTTTATATTGTAGAGAACATGAATTATTTTTCTTGATAATTTATAAACGAAAGGCCCCCTATATATACTATTCACCTAGGGGCTAAGTGTGTAAATATTAATTGTTGTACAAGTCCCTTAATATTTACAATCAGTTCTCTCTCTAGAATTCTCTACATGGCTAGAATCTTCCAAGGACTTTCCTAGAAATTCCATAGAGTTCTTGGATTTTCTAAGAAAATCTTCATATTTCCCTAGAACTTTCCTACAAGTGCTAGTCTCCATTATATGTAAGATTTTCATATAGAAAAAGTATGTTCCAAATGGCACTTAAGTGGCATGATAATATGGCAAGTCATCACACTCTCCCCCACCTAATATTGTGACAACCGCAGCGCAGTGTTGCTGTATAATCTCTCGAATCTTGTCTTTAGATTGCCATAATTTTTTCATATCATTCTCATGTAGCCTCCTCCGCTGATTGCCTCTTCTAGTAGATGAGAAATATGACTGTGGTTTTCTGTCCTTGTTTTTGCCTGGTCTGATAATCATAATAGCCTTAATCTCCAGATCATGCGAGGCGGTGATAGTAATAGGTTCTCAACTTGATTGGGCCCTACTTTGATCGTCCTTATCTTCATGGTATGACTTAAGCATGCTAGCATGGAAGATATGATAGATCTTAAGATGAAATGTCATGTCAAGCTTGTATAAGATCTTGTCCACTTTGGTCCCTTGTACTTGTGAATCAAATTTTGGCATGCCATGTAGTGCCTTGAATTATCTCGGGTAACTTCACCATAACCATGTCCCTAATTCTATAGTATGTGGGACATCGGTTGCAGTCCGCAAACTTCTTCATCTAAGCTACCTTGTCCAAGTAGGACTTAGCAGTGTCAATCTGCTATTCCCATCCTTTGGCCATATGATTAGTTCCAAACTATTCCATTCAAACGCTGCAGGTAGTAGATGTGGAGTTTGTGGTTGTTTGCCTGTGGCTAGCTCAAAAGGTGTTTTACCCATGGACTCGCTTTGCTACAAGTTATAAGAGAATTCGGCTATGTCCAAGAGCCTTTCCCAATCATTCTGATGCACACTCATATAATTCCCTAAGTAACACTCCAATAAGGCATTGACCTGTTTCGTCTATCCATCCCTCTACGGGTGGAAACTAGTGAACAAATGTAGCTCCATGCCAAGTATGTTGAACAACTCTCTTCAAAAGTTCCTAGTAAATCAGGGGTCTCGATCACTAATGATATGCCTTGGTAAGACCCAATATTTCACCATGTTCTTAAACAATATCTTGGTGGCTTTATTGGTTGTTCAACCCAGTGAGGTGAACATGCAAGTGGCATACTTAGAAAATTTATCTCCGACTACCATGATAATGACATATCCGTCGGACTTCGATAGACAAGTGATAAGGTCCATAGTAACGCTCTCCCATAGACGCTCCACAATTGGTAGTGGCTCCAAAAGTCCTCCAGGCTACTGTTGCTTAACCTTGTCATGTTGGCACATAAGACAAATCTATACATATCTCATGTGCGGCCAATAGTAGATTGATTCAGCCAAGGCCTTAGTGCAACATTGGCCTAGATCACCAACCCACATTATGTCATGAATCTCCCTCATGATTTTTCATCGAATGTCTCCAAACTTAGGCTCATAAACCCGCCGACTCGTGTAATCAATAGGCCATCTCCACCCAAAAGCGCATTGTCTTCCTGTGAGTGCTAACTCTATAAGCTGCTTGGCTACTGGATCATGCTGCATGACTTCTTTTATAGCCTCACAAATATCACAACTAGCTGAAGTGATAGCAGCAAGCTCGTCTTTCCAGCTCAAGACATCGGCTACAACATTATCCTTGCCCGGCTTATACTCTAGCACAAAATCAAACTCGCCTAAGAAATCCTGCCACCTAGTCTGCTTTAGTATGAGCTTCTTCTACGTTTGCAAGTAGCTAGTGGCCACATTGTCGCTCTTGACCATGAATCTCGACACGAGCAACTAATGTCACCATGTGCGAAGGCAATGCACAATGAAAATCATCTCCTTCTCTGCACTGTGTAACACCACTCCGTCTCGTTCAACTTGTACCTCTCGAATGCTATGGGATGCCTATCCTGCATCAAGACACCTCCAATGAAAAAGTTTGAAGCATCTATTCACACCTCGAATGTCTTGGCAAAGTCAAGCAATGCTAAGATTCGCTCCTCTATCACAACTGCCTTAGGACCTTCAGACGCCTTTTGACAATGCTCCATCCAAACCCACAACTTGTTCTTCTTCAGCAACTAGGCCAATGGTTCGGCCTTGGATGAATAGACTCCTATGAACCGATGATAATAGTTAACAAGGCCAAGGAAGGATCTCAACTCAGTTACCTTTATAAGTGCCTCCCACTCTTGAATAGCATGTATCTTAGCCTCGTCCATGCGTAACTCTCCATTCCTAATAACATGGAATAATAATGCACCTTTCATTGTGCGATATGCACCTTTCATTGTGAAAATTCTCCCTCTTTATGTATAGCTCATTCTCCCGCAAGACTTGAAAAATCATACTTAAGTGCTTCATGTGCTCCTCCAAGGTATTGTTGTAGATGACTATGTCATCCAAGTAGACTACTACTAACTTATCAGGGTAGGGATGGAAAATCTTGTTCATAAGAGTGCAAAATATAGTTGGTGTGTTTGTTAAACCGAAGGGCATCACCAACCACTCAAAAGTTCCATATCTCGTCACACATATTGTCTTCGACTCATCCGCTTCCGATATGCAAACCTGGTAATAGTCCTTGCGAATATCCACCTTGGTAAAATATTTGGCTTGTCCAAGACTGTCAAAAGAGCATTATAAGGTACTTTATCTTCAAAGTTACATTATTAAGCATCCGATAGTCTATGTATAATCACAACGGCCTATCCTTTTTCTTTTGGAACAACATCAATGCACCAAAAGGTGCCTTCAATGTGAGCATATGACCAACATCCAGTAGCTCTTTCAATTGTTTCCTAAGCTTCTCCAACTTGGAGGGTGCGATGCGATCTAGGGCAAATATAGATAGCTTATCCCCCAGCTGTAACTCAATCTTATGATCCACCTCACGCCTAGGAGGCAAGTGTTTAGATAGCTATTCAAACATAACATATTTGTTCTCCTTGAGCAGCTTCTCTATGCAAGGCGACAGTATCACCTGGGAACCCTTATCTTCCTCCAAACTTGCAATGGTTTCCATGAATGCCACTCCCCCTTATTGATCTCATTGACAGGCCGCATAGCCGAAAGTTGGTCTTGGCTCTGTCCCTGCAATATGGTGATCGTAGGCACCATGCAAGCACCTTCCCGCTTCATGACTAAGAGATGTTGAAGGTAGGGGTCGATCAAAGTATGACAATGACTAAGGAAAGTTTTCCCCAGAATAATGTCAAAGATATCCATAGCTATAACGGTAAAGTTTGTCATACCTTTCCAATTGTCCAATTTGACACAAACACTATTGACTATACCATAAGCATTTTGTGCCTCGGGATTCACTGTCTTGATGTGGGAGTTGGTTGGAGCGAGCTTCAACTCTAGTCTATTTGTTGTGGCTCGGTCATAAAATTATGAGTTGCTCCAGTTTCTACCATTGCACAAGCGGGCTTGTTATTGATCGTGACATCCACGTACTAATTTCTATTCTCACTAGGTTGGCTATGCTTCGTGACAACACCACATAGTCCAATCATACCTAACTGTGTGGTTCCCAAACTCTCCTTGTGCATGCTCCTTTTGTTCATGTACCATGGCACTAAGGATCTGTAGCTCAAGATAATTCTTGAAGTCGTGTGGTCCTCCGCATATGTAGAATCCCTTATTCTCTTCATGTACCTTCTTCTCAACATAGCCTTAACGGTCATTTGACTTCTTGCCATCAAACTTGTTAGCATCTTGAGTTTTAGGGTGTTGTTGTTGCGACTCCTTGCTTTTGCCACAATCTCCTCAACCTTTGGCATTAATACCCCTTGACTCCTTGCCTTTTGACTTTGTTGTGCTAGTCATGCATGAAATCTATTGAAGACTCGGCTTTCTATAATGACCCGACCGATCGTTTTGAGCATTGGCATTTTGTTCGGTGGTTTGAGGTCATGAATAGCTTCATATGATGTATTAAGACTTGTGTGCATGGTTTGTTTGGTTATGGAAAGATTTCAGAGTGATTTGGAACACTTAGTTCCTAGTTTGGAAGCTCAAGTTACAAGTGTTGACCGAGTTTGATTTTTGTATATCGACCTCAGATTGGAGTTTTGATAGTTCCGTTAGGTCTGGATGGTGATCTTAGACTTGGACATATGCCCAAATTTGAGTTCCAATATTCCTAGATGATATTGAGGCTAATTGCCGAATGTTGGAAGTTTAATAGCTTGGAGAGTTGATAGGTTTGACCCATAGTTGACTTTATGGTTATTAATGTATGTTTGGGATTCTGAGCCTTGGAATTGTTTTGTATGGTGATTAATGACTTGTGCGTAAAATTTGAGGTTATTCTAAGTTGTTTAAGCATGTCCGGTGTATGTTTGGAATTCAAAAATTTGGATTAGCTCATTAAGTTTGAATTAAGGTTTAGATTAGTGCTTTTGACGTTATTTTATGTGATTTGAGGCCTTTAGTAGGTCCATGTTATGTTTCAGGATTGTTGGTGTGATTGGACGGGGTCCCGAGGGCCTCGGGTATGTTTCGGATGAGTTTCAGATCATTTTACTCATGTTTGGAGTTGTTGATTTGCTAGTTTGCTGGTGTTCATCGCGATTGTGGATGTGGAATCGTGATCATGAAGGGTGTTTGGTGGCTGGCAGTCTTTTCTCCTTCGCGTTCACGATGGGTGTGACGCGTTCGCGGAGGATGGTGAGCGGTAGCCTTTGCGTTCGCGACCTTGGTGTCACGTTCGCGTAGAACATGAAGCCAGGTGAGTTTCCAGGCGTGTGGCCTTCGCGTTCGTGGGAGGGCAGCCGCGTTCGCGTAGGCTAGTGGTGTTGAAGCATTGCATTTGTGGGTTCTAGACCACGTTCACAAAGGGAATCTTTGGGGCCAGTTTCAGTTTGTGCTTTGCGATAGCGAAGTATGTCCCGTGATCGCGAAGGGGACCGCTGGGCAGTCCTAAATAATCCCATTTTGATGGTTTAGTGATTTTATCATATTTTGAGATTGGAAGCTCGGATTTGGGCGATATTTGAAGAAATTTTCATGATTTGGATTGGGGTAAGTGTTTTGGACTCAGATTTGGTTATTATTCATTATTCCATCTTTAATTTTAGCATTTGAATTATGAATCTAAGTGAAGAAAATTAGGAATTTTGGCAAAACATCTTTTAAAATAAAAAGTGAGGATTTGAACCCCGATTTGGATGAAACTTATATGGTTGGACTTGTATTGAATGGGCGTTCGGGATTTATGACATTTGTCGGGTTCCGAGAGGCTGGCCCAGTTTAACATTTTGGTTGACTTTTTGATTTTTGATAAAGATAGGAGCTTTATTAATTGGAATCGATTTCTATAGTAGTGTTTGATATTATTGAGTTATTTAGGCTAGATTTGACCCGTTTAGAGGCCGATTCGATAGCTAAGGGCTTTTTAGAGTATTGAATTGGCTTGTTCGAGGTAAGTATCTGGCCTAACCTTATGTGAAAAATACCCCTTAGGATTTAGACTTGATTGCTTATTCGTGTTTTGTGAAAAGCGAGTTGTATATGAGATGACGAGCATGTACACGTGTGATATGTGTGGATTATGATAGGATATATGAAACATTCTTAAACCACTTTATGACTACATGATCGTAATCACTACATTTGACTTAGATATACTAATGTTTAATTGTTGAACAACCATCCATATTGTGAGCTTATATCTTGATAAAACCTTGGTATTATTATTTCGTGATATTGTGGCACATGTTGACATGTTGTGTAATTGATTATTGTTGTACGGAGTATAAGGGTGGCATTTCACTATTGATATTGTGCGGATCAATATGGATGGTTGTTGTGATATTGTCAGGGTAGAGCGATACGGGTGTCTATTGTGATATTGCCAAGGCGGAGCGATACAGGTGGCTATTGTGATATTGTCAGGGATGTGGGCACGAGGTGCTAATTTTGTGCATTACATTGTGATGACTTATTGTTAAAACTAAGCCTTTCCTTGCATTGAATCGCTATCACTTATTCTGATGAGGTTATTGCTATTGTTTTCTGCTACACTTTTCTTGTCAGTCTTTGATTTATTGCACATGATATTTTGACTATTGAGTATCACATGACTTGAACCTCATCACTACTTCACTTAGGTTAGTCTGGAAACATATTAGGTACCGACCGTAGTGTACTCATACTATACTTCTGCATATTTTTGTCCATATCTAGATGTTGGGGGTAGAGGATCCAAGCAGTGAGAGCTTACTTGACCGTGAGGATTCAAGGTAGAGCTGCATTGATCTCAGTCCCTTAGAGTCCTTTCCTTATATTTATACTTTCAATTCTCTATCCGAAAATTATTGTATTTTGAGATATTTTTATGCATTTAGTTAGAGCTCGTGACTCTATACTACCTAGTTTTGGGGAGAGTTTTTTTTATTATCACCGCTTTGGCTGGTATTACCTCTATTTCTGCATTTATGTTAAACTCTATTTCATTATATCATGTTTTTGTTAATTTAACTGTTGTAAGTGATCAGCTTACCTAGTTGTAGAGACTAGGTTCCATCCCGATCCTACGTTGGAATCTGGGTTATGACAAGTTGGTATCAGAGCTCTAGGTTTATAGGTTTTACGAGTCACGAGCAAGTTTAGCAGAGTCTTGCGGATCGATATGGATACGTTTATACTTATCTTCGAGAGGCTATCGAGCTGTTAGGAAACATCACTTTCTTTTATTCCTTATCGTGTTGATTTGATATTCTGAAGTTTGGACCTTTACTCTTCTATTCTCTCACAGATGATGAGCACAGGCGCTACCAGATAAGCTAAGCAAATACCCTCGCCCCATGCTAGAGCCGTGAGATGCCAGGGCCGTGGTAAAGGCCGATGAGACGTGTTGCAGCAGTTGAGGAGCCTCCAGTAGCTTCAGTTGGGTAGCAGGAACCTGGGGGGCATATTGCTACCCCTGGACTTCAGGAAACCTTGGCACACTTTCTAAGCATGTTTGGGACTTTGGCTCAGGCAATGGTTGATTCCAATTGAACCACTACTTCACGGACTGGGGAGGAGCTCAAACTCTCTTCGCCCGTACACCAGAGTAGTCGGCTCATGCTTATCAGACATCGGGTGTTGTGCCGATACAACCAGTAGTTGTAGTTTAGCCTGAGGTAAGGCCAGTTGTGTCAGCTAAGGGGCAGAGGAGTTTGGAGAGGTTTCAGAAGTTCCATCCTCCCCAGTTCAGTGGAGGGCCATCTGAGGATGCACAAGATATCTTAGATCATTGTCATTGCATTTTGCGTAACTATGGGCGTGGTGGAGCCAAGTGGGGTCGACTTTACTACATTTCAACTGACAGACCGACATATAGATGGTGGCAGACTTATCAGATGAGTAGGCCAGCTGGTGCAGCAACACTTACTTGATCCCATTTCTCTGAACTTTTCTTGAGAGAGTTTATTCCACAGACCCGCATGGATGAGTTGCGCTTTGAGTTTGAGTGATTGCGCCAGGGGAGTATGACTGTGTCTAAGTATGCTATGAGGTTTACAAAGTTATCTTGTCATGCACCTGCTTTGATTTTCACTGTTAGAGAGAGAGTTTGTAGATTTATTAAGGGACTCGATTGTAGCCTTAGATTTAGGATGGCATGGGAGCTGGAGATTAAGACTCCATTCCACTAGGTTGTAGAGTTTGGTAGGAGTTTGGACCGTATCCGCGGGCGGGAGAGGGAGGATAGAGAGGCTAAGAGGCCTCGAGGTTCTGGAGAATTTATTGGATTCTACTCTTCGGCTCTCACACATCATGGCGGAGGCTTCGTCAGTCGGCCAGTTCAGTTTGCACTTGAGGTTACCTGTAATGCTCCAACTAGTTAGGGACCCTAGAATAATCATATCAGACAGCCCTCTTTTAATGCACCTTCTGCACGGGGTTCCTACAATAGTTATTCCAGTCATTCGGCACAGACCTAGTACCAGCAGCCATGCCCGTAGAGGGTTTGTTTTGAGTGTGGTGATAATAGGTACATTATGAGAGATTTTCCCTGACTTCAGAGGGGTGGACTTCAGTAAGGTACTCAGTCTATGGTTACCGCTCTGGTTGCTTCTCCACCTGCACAACCAGCTAGATATGGAGTACAGGCGGGTAGAGGACGTCCTAGAGGGGGAGGTCAGGCCCGTTGTTATGCTTTCCTTAGTAGGACTGAGGTTGTTGCATCAGATGTTTTCACTACAGTTATTGTTCTGATATGTCATAGAGATACACCAGTTTCATTGATCTGAGTTTTACTTATTCGTATATGTCATCCTATTTTGCTTCATATTTGGTTGTCTCATTATTCTCTGGATACTCTTGTGTAGATGTCTATACCCGTTTAGGATTTTATTGTGGTGGAACGTGTCTATCACTATTGTTTGGTCACTACGGGGGCTATGTATGCTTGATCATCATCTCGATGTGTTGTCCAAGTTTAGATGTGGATGTGTTAGTAGATCTTTCAGTTGTTCATTTATGGGACAAAACGAATTCTTATATCTAGTTGATGCGTACAGACTCAAGAGGATTACTTGCGCAGGGGTTGAGACTATAGTCGGGCCATAGAGAGATATAGGTCGAAGGCTAAGCAGATGGGTTATCTCCTGCGAGAGGATTTGAGGTTGTGTGATTCGTATGAGGCTTCTATTCAGCGAAATGCATATACTACCATTTCAGAGGGCTTGAGGAAGTTCGCACGACTGTCACAAGGATGAATATGCACTTATTAGAGTCTTTAGAGTGTTTTATGACTAGTGTTACATAAGTTTATGAAGTATTCAGTTTATTAATAGTACATGATCGGGGCATCTATGAAGGGAGAGTACTATAGGTTACAAACGATGTGTTTTATGGCTTTGAGCCAAGTGGGGGAGTTTGCCATCGATGATCGGATTTCATGGTCATGTGTTATATCAGTTTCTAGACTAAGGGGCTTTTGTGGGTTAGCTATGACTTAAAATGGATGACTTATAGGATGATTTTTGCACAAGAGATCGAATGGTTGTATGATGTACTGCACCTTATGGCTATATAGGGGTCTTGAGATGATTCATGTTTGATACTCGTTGTGGATGTAGTATGCAAGGAAAAGAAATTACTTGGTTGCTTCTTTTGGATATTTATGTATTCGTGGAGTGCGGGTTGTTCAGTGTGTATTGGTTGTGCATTAGATGTTGGAGAGAGGTGAGTGACTTTCAAGAAGGTTTTAATGAGTTCAATATTTATATGTGGTGTTTAAGGATTTGCGTATGGGTAGAACTTAGGGCTTGCATTGGATAGTGCCGAGACTCACATTAAGTTTGGATCGGACTACGTGCCATAGCGAGGTCATGATAGGAAATGATTCCTCATGCTTATTTCGGGTGCTTTTCTTATCCCTAGTGAAATGGGTTCATAGTGTTGTGCTTTGTGGTGGTATTTGTGGGACTAGTAGGGTGGTTCTCTTATTTGGTTCTCCTTCCATCTTTGGTTATATTCGAGTTATTGCTTGTTGGGTGCATGGGTTACATCTTATGTGACTAGGTAGCATTTGGTATGGCCCGTCGGTCGAATAACTTGTACTGGGTAAGATGAGATCATTGGATCTGGAATTAGTGCAATCGAACTTGGATAAGTTATGTTTGGATGTCATTAATCAACTTAGAGTTTGATAATGGTTCTGGTCGGGCGAGAGAACTCCACGATTTGGTGATTGGATGAGTGGTTATGAGTTTCCACATATTTCTTACATCATTAGCATTGTTGTGAATGTTTGGAATGAGGTTCTATTTGATATGAGGTTTGTTACCAGTACTAGATTTAGTAATGAGTAGTTATTATAGTCGAAAGATATTACTATGAGTATGTGGTTATGTGGTATATCGTGTAATTGTATCTCTGAATATGTTTATGGCTTGATTCAACTTGTTTAGACTTATACTATGTATAGATGCAAGGTCTGGGTCTTATAATGAATTTCAGATGTTGAAGATTGGGTTCTAAGGTTTATGGACTATGACTGAAGAAAGGATCTTCAGTTAGGTTGTGTTGACGAGCTTATATGGATGTATGTGTATGGTGAGTTTATACAGTGATTTGATGACTTTGGAACGACTCTTGGCACATTCGAGAATGAATGTGTGTTTAAGTGGGGGAGAATGTAATGACCTGACCGGTCATTTTGTGCATTGGCATTTTGTTTGGTGGTTTGAGGTCATGAATATCTTCACATGATGTATTACGATTTGCATGCTTGGTTGGTTTGGTTACGGAAAGATTTTGGAGTTATTTGGAACATTTAGTTCTTAGTTTAGAAGCTTAAGTTACAAGTGTTGACCAAGTTTGATTTTACTTATTTGATCTCGGATTGGAGTTTTGATGGTTCTGTTAGGTACGGATGGTGATTTTGGTCTTAGGATTATGCCTGTATTTGAGTTATGGTATTCCTATATAATTTTGAGGCTAGTTGCCGAAAGTTGGAAGTTTAATGGCTCGGAGAGTTGATAGATTTGCCCATAGTTGACTTTGTGGTTATCAATATCTGTTTGGGATTCCGAGCCTTGAAAAAGGTTTGTATGGTGATTTATGAATTATATGTAAAATTTGAGGTCATTCCGAGTTGTTTAGGCATGTTCGGTGTAAGTTTGGAATTTAGAATTTTGGATTAGTTCATTAAGTTTTAATTGAAGTGTGATTTGTGGTTTTGATGTTATTTTATGTGATTTGAGGCCTTGAGTAGGTCCGTGTTATATTTTGAGATTGGTTGGTGTGACTAGATGGGGTTCTAGGGGCCTCGGGTATGTTTCGGATGAGTTTCAGATCATTTTACTCATGTTTGGAGTTGTTGATTTGCTAGTGTGCTGGTGTACATCACAATCACGGATGTGGTATCGCGAAGGGTGTTTGGTGGCTGACAGTCTTTTTTCCTTCGCATTCGTGTAAGGTGTGATGCGTTCGCTGAAGATAGTGAGCAATGGCCTTCGGGTTCGTGACTTGGGCATCGCGTTCACATAAAAGGAGTGGTCGAGCGAGTTGCCAGTCGTGTGGCCTTCACGTTCACGGGAGGGCAACCGCATTCGCGTAGGCTAGGGGTTGTTAAGCATCATGTTCATTGGTTCCACACGGAATTCATAAAGGGTATCTTTGGGGATATTTTCAGCTTGTGCTTCGCGATCGCGAAGTAGGTCTTGCGATCGTGAAAGAGACCCCTAGGCATACATAAATAATCCTATTTCGAGGGTTTTAGTCATTTTATCATATTTTAAGATTGGGAGCTCGGATGTGGGCGATATTTGATGGGATTTTCACGAGTTTGATTGGGGTAAGTATTTTTTAATCGGATTTGGTTATTATTCATGATTCCATCCTTGATTTTAGCATTTGAATGATGAATCTAAGTAAAGAAAATTAGCGATTTTGGCAAAACGTTTCTAAAAGAAAATAATGGGGATTTGAACACTGATTTAGAGTCGGATTTGGATGAAACTTATATGGTTGGATTCGTATTCAAATGGGTGTTTGGGATTTATGACTTTTGTTGGATTCCAAGATGCGAGCCCGGGTTGAATTTTTGATTTTTGATAAAGACTGGAGCTTTATTAATTAAAATTTATTTCTATAGATGTATTTGATATTATTAAGTAGTTTTTTTGCTAGATTTGAGCCGTTTGGAGGCTTATTTGAGAGGCAAGGGCTTTCTAGAGTATTTATTTGGCTTGTTCGCGGTAAGTATCTTGTCTAACCTTGTGGGGGGGAATACCCTTTAGGATTTGGCCATGATTGCTTATTCGTGTTGCTTGAAAAGCAATGTGTATATGAGGTGACGAGTGTGTACACGAGTGCTATGTGTGAATTATGACCGGATTGGACCGTAGGCTATTAATATACATTAATTTGATAATGTAACTTATATGAAATATGCTTAAACCACTTTATGACTACATGACCGTGATCGCTACATTTGACTTAGCCATAGTCATGCTTAATTTTTGAACCCCGTTGGACACTCCTCCGCACTTTTATGTTATTGTCATGTCCTTGTGCACTTTGTTGATAAGTTATGAGCTTATATGTTGATGAGACTTTGATATTATTGTTTCGTGATATAGTGGCACATGTGGATATTTTGTGTGGATTGATTGTTGTTGTACAGAGTATAAGCGTAGCATTTTACTGTTATTGTATTGTGAAGCGATACATGTGGTTGTTGTGATATTGTCAGGGCAGAGCGATACGGTGGCTATTGTGATATTATCAGGGCATTGTGATATTGTGAGGGAGGAGCAATACGTGTGGCTATTGTGATATTGTCATGGCAGAGCGATACGGGTGACTATTGTGATATTGTCAGGGATGTGGGAACGAGGTGCTAATTGTGTGTATTACATTGTGATGACTTGTTGTTAAAATTGAGCCTTTACTTGCATTGAATTATTATAACTTATTCTGATGAGGTTATTGTTATTACTTTCTGCGATACTTTTGTTGTCAGTCTTTGATTTATTGCACAGGATATTTTGACTAGTGAGTATCACATGATTTGAACCTCGTCACTACTTTACCGAGGTTAGTCTTGATACTTACTGGGTATCGGCCATGGTGTACACATACTATACTTCTGCACACTATACTTCTGCACATTTTTGTACACATACTCAGTGAGAGCTTACTTGACTATGAGGATTCAAGGTAGAGCTGCATTGATCGTTATAGTCCCTTGGAGTCCTTTCCTTATATTTATACTGTCAATTCTCTATCCTAACAGCATTGTATTTTGAGATATTTCTATATATTCAGTTAGAGCTTGTGATTTTATACTACCTAGTTCTAGGAAGATGTTTTGTAATTATCTCTGCTTTGGCTTGTATTACCTCTATTTCTGCATTTATGTTAAACTATGTTTCATTATATCAGGTCTTTATTAATTTAACTATTGTAAGTGATCAGCTTACCTAATTTTAGAGACTATGTGTCATCACAACCCCTATGGTGGATTTGGGCTGTGACTTGTCGGTGAGTTATCCCAATTGTGCAACCCGTCCACAAAGTGAAACAATAAGCCATCGCTGGTGAGGTTGGGAATTGAAGCATCGGGGTGGTGAACTCCTTGGCATAGTCGTGCATGCTCCCTGACGGAAAGAATTGACTAATCCCATGTGCCAGTATGCATAGACCTTCCTCGACGTCAGCCACCTTCCTTCACCACAATAGCATGACAGTCTTTGAGAGGCACAACACATCGGTATTGATCTTGGCCTCATCATCCCTCACTTTTCCATGCCTGAAGTAGTTCCCCAAGTGCCAAAACAAGTTCTCCACTTCTTGCGCATTACGAACACCTTTGAACATTGGTGGCTTGAGATCCTCAATTTTGGCCCCCCTGTCACAACAATATTGCTAGCTGCCTTAGCCACGCTAGCTCGGCTTGGTCCTCGAGTGCCTATATGATTGCCTTCATGGCATCGATAGTGCTCAATGCCTCCATGAGCCTACACTAAAAGGTACTGACAGTTTGTCTTAGCTCCATCTCTGCCTGCGTATGCCTCTCCAAGTCATTTTGGATGCTTTTAATATCTTTAAGACTGTACCACTCAAGAACTCTAAAGGTGCCCTCCACATTCCCCAAGCGTTGGCCAAAGACCTCCACGACATCCATCTTCGTGCTTACCTTCATAACCCACTCTTTATCGGTGTCTTCTGGCAAGACCTCAACTTTATTCTCGCTCGCCTCAGCGGAGGATAGTACTTGGGATGTAATCCCTTTATTTGACATAACCTCGGGCCGAACTTCCTAGCTCTTGTTGCAGCATTCTTCTTTTTGTAATGGCCCTTCTTGACAGCGGCATCTTCAGTGACGTTGGCTTGGGTGTTATCAGTGTTGATGTTTCGGTCATTTGTCATTCCTTAATCACAACCTTTGCTCTGATACTGCATCATCACGTCCTTAGTTTTAAACTGAGCGCATGTATGGCACTTGATAACTTACTCACGATCCTTCACAACTCGCTCACGGTCTTCTTATGTCAAGTCAACCTAAACGACTACACTCATGATTGTAAGGGAGTGCTAAATAAGAAAGACGAGAAATTTCCTAAAGAAAACTTTTATATTGTGTATAGAACTTGAATTATTTTGCTTGATGATTTACAAATGAAAGCCCCCTATATATACTAATCACCTAGGTAATGGTGGCAAAATGAAAAAAAAACAATAGTTATCCATCCATATTATCCACTAAAAAATGGATTGGATAACAAACTTTTTTAAAAATAGTTCAAATATGGATAAGATCCATATTATTCACTTAAAATGGATAACCAATGGGTTTAACATTTACATTTGCAAAGACTCAAATTGGGGTTTCCTCAAGTTTGGGAGATTAAGAATTCTTCCAAAAGCAATCATATTCAAGAAGCCATGGATGATATGGATATCCATATTATTCGCGGTTAACTTATTTTTTATCTGTATTAAATATGGGTTGGGTCAAATAATTTATATGTTTTTGCATTACCCATTTTTAACCGACCCATATTCGACCCGACCAGCATGTTTGCCACCCCTACACCTAGAGCCAGCGTGTAAATATTAATTATTATACAAGTCCCTCAATATTTACTAGTAAGTCCCTTTCTAGAATTCTCTGCATAGCTAGAATCTTTCAAGGACTTTCCTAGCAATTTCATAGGGTTCTAGGGTTTTCCAATAAAAACAATATTTCTCTAGAAACTTCCTACAAGTGCTTCCTTCCTTCCTATGAAAGCTTTTTACATTGCAAAAATATGTGCCAAATGGCACTTAAGTGGCATGATATGGGGGGTCATCACACCATGGTTCTAATGGAAGATACTAGCTTCGAGATTGAACTAATACAGGAGCCACAAGAGGTGGTGACAATGACTTCAGGCCTTGATGCGACTTGTCTAGTAGTGACAATTTGCATCTTTAATGATTTGGATGGGCCAGTGCGATCAAGCTGGTCAATTTATTTTGATTAGCAGCTTTAGCAATATTTGTGAATCTATATCAGCAACATCACCTTCATGTCTATACAAATCTTTTGTGGTCACTTGGGCAACCTCGGTCTGACCTCTGCTTCAATACTAAGAAGTGTATTTGGGATGATAAAAATATATTTTTCAAAAAATGTTTGTCAATACATGCATTACACGTGTATCTTATGCATTACATGTATATCTAATATTAATTGTGCCATCTATGACCATTGTGTGTAGACTATGAACTCTACCAGACCGATTTCTTTATCCTATAAGACAAAAACAAGTAGCCCAGCAAACGTAAAACCAACACAAACACCACCTATCACTGAGCCCACAACAAGCATAGTTGAAGACTATAAACTGTCATTTTTATGAGTTTGTCCACCTCCACTACTATCAGATGAATAGGGAGTGTTCCCGGAAGGTATACCAGGTTTAGGTGTAGGGAGATTAGCTTTCCCAATAGGGATATTGCCTTCAGTTTTCACAAGTACATTTCTCTTGAGTGGTGAGATTGTTTCATAAAGTTGATTGTTAGAAACATCAAGTTCCTTATAATTAGGCAGTAGTGCGAGCTCACTTGGAATAATTCCTATAAAAATGTGATAATGTGATGTAGTAGTTGAGAGAGATTGTCCAATAAGTTCCATTTTTTGAAAATTCAGAACTATAAGTTATGCCCATCAAAGTTGACCACAATCCAGCTGGTCAGCATATTTCGATTAGCAACTCCGAAATATTCGTTAATTTGATCTGCAACATCACCTTCACACCTGCGTAAATCTTTTATAATCACTTGGGCAGCCTTAATTTGACCTCTTATTCAATACTAAGAAGTGTGTTTGGGATGATAGAATTTGTTTTTCAAAAATTGTCTGTTAGTCCGTGCATTGCACGCGCATCTTCTATATTACACGTGCATGTATTGTCAATTGTCCAATCTATAATCACTATCTAGGGCTTTGAAGCCTACAGGTGTCACGACCCAAACTAGAGGACCATGACTGGCACCTGGGCCATGACTACCGAGTACCAACGAACATTTTGTCTAACCTTTCTTATTATCTATTAGGGCCGACGAGATCAACATCAATGGTAGACATGAATCATAAACAACCAACAATGACAGATAATGTCATGAACATGCATAACATGGGCCGATAAAGTTGTCATGAAGCTATATATAAGGTACGAGCCGACAAGCTGCCATAAGAGACTATACAACAAAATTCAGCCGACAAGCTGCCATAAGAGACTATACAACAAAAATTAGCCGACAACAGTATCCAAACTACACATGAGACGACACATGTCTATGAGCCTCTAAAGGAACATAAGTGTTGCAACATTGCCGGAACAGGGCCCCGACATACCCATAATGTCTATAACAAAAATGCAAACCAAGACCACAACAAGTCCGAAGAAGGAATCTCGCCAATAACCGCTGAACTGGGCAGCCTACTGTGGTGGGGATCTTCATCTACCTGTCTATCAAGACCTACAACATGACATGCAGAGTCCACAAACAAAAGGGACGTCAGTACGAATAAAGCACTGAGTATGTAAGGCAGGCATCATCATATATACATATACTTTTAAAAGTATATATATAAAAATATACTTTTAAAAACATATGCCTCTGTGGGCATCATCATCATCATATCGTACCCGGCGGTAATAGGCTCGGTAAAAATATACCCGACCATCATAAGGCTCAGTAGAATCGTACCCCGCCATGTAGAGCTTGGTAAAACCCAATTGATCAGTGGTTGCACAATAGATGTCGTACCCGGCCGACTATAGCACGGCTCGATAGAGTAAAATAGATACATATATATATAATGCATGATGGACTCATGGAATCATATTCTAAACCTTTCAGAGTGACGTAAGGTCGGTAACCTCCATACATGTTATTAGCACTAACTCTTCATCATGAATCTTATAAGAATCAGGAAATACCAACAACATTGATAACATAAGAATAAGAGAAGCAACATTAACATCAATCGTTCCATAAGAAAGGGAAACAATATAAGTACTGCTAACTTCTAAGAGTGGAGTATCTTTGGAAGCTCGTTCATTACATTATGTACAATGGAGTCGTGCAAAATAAGGAAAGGCTTCACATACCTTGTATATACTGTCCAACCTCAAGCTATGCAAATTTCACGACTCCTTAGTCTACAAAAAGAGAAATGATACTATCGTTATCGTTTAAGCATTGTAACTATTATATATCGACCGCAGCCTATTTTACGATAAGACGGACAACACTTTCCCTATTTATATGACTTCCCACAAGTTACAACAATCACCAAACAGCCCAAAAAACATGAATAATAATCATATTAAGCCTCCCAAACAGTCCACCAATCAACAACATTACTAACAAGCTTTCCAATAGATATCTCACAAGTTCTAGCTTCAACGACTTAGCCGCAACTTGGGTAAGCTTAAATACATGTAGAGTAAGAGGTTCCTTACCTTTGTACATATAGAAGACCTCCAATTTGACCTTACTTTACCATGAAATATCCTTCCAATGCAACCACAAGAACAAGGAAGCGTAACTAGCAATCAATTCGAGTTTTTCGGCACTAGAATCACTTTGGAAGACTTGAAATCAACTAGGGTTTATATTAAAAACATGACAGAGTATTTTACAGAACTTAAACCACTTAAAACAACCTCCCACATGAGCTGGAAACAAAAAAAAAATTAGCAACAACAAGAAGAACAAGAAACTCACTAGCGCCACGGGATTCCCGACACTTGATTTGTTTTGTTTGCCCTTTGTTTGGGTCTTGTATCATGAGAGAACTTTGAGAGAAAGTTTTTAGGTATCTAGGGTCTAAAGAGAGTGAAAAATAATGAGTTCAAACGGGCTTTAGGCATCTCATATAACAATATATCTCAACTGCGTAAGTGGGTCCCATAGAGAGCTGTTTGTGCAATCTCGTGAATACGCAAATATTTCTCTATTCTGATGTCGTAACGGTTTAATGTGTTGGAAACTAGACTCGTAGATCATCAATTTGGGGGTAGATCAATCCATAATTCCAAGTACATTGAGAGAAAATATTAGTAACATTAGAACTAAATTTTAAGTAAAATTATGAACTTTAGTTGCGATAACTTTTGTCGACTTTTGTTTCATAACTCGCTTGACTTCAATACATATGATACAGATATTATATGATTCAAATACCTTAAAACACGACCTCCTAAGAATATTAAGCATATCTAGTGTTTACCCAAAAATACGAGTTACAATATCCTTGATTCGTTTAACTTCTAACTTCTAATACTTGTTAACCACTCTTATACACCCTTGTATCATTTAAGACCAATAGGATCTTATCATCTCAAAGATAATCAGATAACAAGAATAAAACATAAGGGAATACTCAACATATGGCGACCCAACATGATATACAAACTTATATATGTGACATACAGGCCTATAAGGCCGACATGATCATTTATACACTCAAAACATAGGTCCACAGGGCCATACAAGTATCCATATACATGACATCTGTCTACAAGCCTCTAAGAGTACATAAATGTCATAATAATGGTCGGAAAAGGGCCCCACCATACCAACCAATACATGTCCAAAGCATACTGACCAAATAGGCAACTCCGGAGAAAGTGGAGTGCACCAACTCCTTCTGTTGAGCTGATAGTGTAAGGCCCCGTAAATTTCGGGCAAGTAATTTAAGGTTTCGTGGTGCCTATGTAGGCTAATGTATTGTAGTTTTGGACTTTTTGGGTTAAAGAATGCGTTGGGGAGTTGAATCATTTCGACCTCGCGTCGCCCAACTCCTAGCGCGCTAGGCCGTGTTGTATCCCTCGCAAAGCCTGGTCTGTAGCTCGCTACAGAGCTCGCAAAGCCTAGTCTGTATCCCGGTCCAGATTTCGGAGGATCCATTCTTCTATCTTTATAACCCAACCTTATCTCGATAAATAGACATAAGGGACCATTTTTGAAGGGAACATCTGATATTTTTAGAGAGAGGGAGTGCCCTAGAGTGAGAGGAGAAATCCCTAAGTTAATTGTTCCTCAAAATTTTGCTCAAGCCTTGAAATTCAACAAGAAAGCTCACAAGGTTTTCATCTAAGAGGTAAGGTTCCATACCCTAGTTTTCAATTTCGAATTTGAGTAAAATATGGTCGATTGGGAGTATGATTCTTGGCTGTGAGAGTATTATTTATACATGCATGTACCAATAAGGTTGGTGAAAATATTGTTGAGCTCAAATGGGTAAAGATTGGGTTGTGGAGTGAAGGAAATCTTGTGGAAGAACCTTGTAATCAAATTTGCAAATCTAGTATTTGATAAAATGCTCAAAGGAGATGAAACCATGAATATCTTCCTAATCTGTATTCAATTTTGTTATGTTTCTATATAGATTAAAGTTGCTAGGATTTCGGGAACATTGTAGTAATTTAAGTAAAGCTCAAGCGAGGTATGTTGTCTAAACTACTTTCTTAGAATTGAATTCCATGATGTTCCCGTAAGTTTCAAGTATGGTTGGCTCAAGTTCCTTATTCTCATGTTTCGAGTTGTTCCCAATAAATTTGATTGTTCCAAGTAAGCATAGTGTCGAGAATTATGAATTCAAAATATGTTCCGAATGTTCCTATCACATTATGATATCCTTCGGGAATGTATTCAAGAATGATATGTGTATTAAAATGTTATGGCTTTGAGTCGTGTTTCAAATGAGAGTCCATTATACTTAACTAAAGAATACTCCATGCATCTAAAACTCTTATTGATCATATGTGTACCTAAAGTCTTGATTTGAAATGCCTTATTGTTAATAATCTATAAGGATGCTTGAAAGTGAAAGAAGTGGGCTGGAGATGTAAAGCGTGGCCACCGTGCCAATAATGAAAATTATACTAGTGGTCAATGGTGCCAATGAAATGAAGTGATGTGAGAAAGGTTATGAAATGAGCCTTGATTCAACTGTTCCAAATTGACTTCGAAAATAGATTTTCCTAAAAGCTTATGTCCTCAAGTCATGCCTCAATGTGGCTGCTTTAACTGATGCTATGCTTTGTAAGTATTTCCAATGTGTTTTAGGCCTTTACATATTTGCGAGTTAAATTTTTGTATTGCCTTTTATGGGAAAAGAATTTCAAGAATAAATGATGTTTTACTCGTTTATCATTTTAATTTGTGCTTCGATTGCCAACCATTTTACTATATTTCTCGGAAAGAAATCCATTATGTTTAAAGTCTTCATTACTAATGAACTTAAAGTTGTGATTTCCAAAATATTCTATATGTTGATGTTTATGTCGATGATCCTTGAAAGTAAAGAAATGAAAGTGTGGAATATAAGATACGACCACCGTGCCTTGGGATGAGGAATCATATGTATGGCCAAGAGAGCCAATGGAATTATAATAATGTTGTGAATGGTTGAAAGTACTAACGAGGCTATATATAGTGTGAAAGGTAATGAGGTGAATATAAAATATATTTGTGCTTTTGTTTCCCTGTGTGCAAACAAAAAATATTTTTGGGAGTATCATTAGAAAACTGAGGAAGGTGGGTCATAAGGCCCATACCCGAAACTACACGTGTCGGTGTAAGGATAGATTGTGATTATTCCCCTTGTTTGAGATGAGATTGAAATATTGATGTGATTTTGTGGTTATTCCCCTTAATTGGGATGAGGTTGATATTAGATGTGAATTGGAAAGTCAATCCACCCTTAATCGTGTTTCAAATGAGAATCCATTATGCTTAACTTGGAAAGAATACTCCATGGATCTAAAACTCCTATTGCTCATATATGAACCTAAAGTCTTGATTTGAAATGCTTTGTTGTTGATAATCTATCAGGATGCTTGAAAGTGAAAGAAATGGGTTGGAGATGTAAAGCGTGGCCCTATCCCGGTCTTTATGATGTTTATGTACTCTTAGAGGCTTGTAGAGATATGTCATGTATATGGATGATTTTATGGCCTTGTCGGCCTATGTTTTGAGTCTACAAATGATCATTTCGGTTGTATAGGCTTGTATGTTATATGTATAAGTTTCTATATCTTGTTTGGTTGTCCTATATCTAGTATTTATTCCCTTATATTTTATTTTGGTTATCTCATGACTGCCATGATAAGAAAGATATGTTACGTTGGTACTCGGTTGAGTAAGGCACTGGGTGCCCGTCGCGGCCTGCGATTTGGGTCGTGACAGAAGTGGTATCAGAGCAGTTCTGTCCTAGGGAGTCTACAAGCCGTGTCTAGTAGAGTCTTGTTTATAAGTGTGTTGTGCACCACACTTATAAGCAGGAGGCCATAAGGTATTTAGGACTGTTACTCTTTCTTCTTACTCTAGATTGTGTGGTAGAGCTCAGTTGTAAGAATTCAAACTCCTAAATTCTATTTTATTCGTAATACAACGATACCTACATCCAAAAAGACAACTGGTAAGAGATTGAATGTGGTTGTGGAACAGTTGAGTCGGAGGAACTCGATTTTGCATCATGCCTATGATGAGTAAATGTGAGGTCTTCAGTACATCATGTGTATACTAAGACGTGTAGGCTTTTTGATAAGGAGCCCTAAGGCATGAATATCTATCCACCTATGGTTTAAAAAGCAACAAGAGAATCAGAAGGTAGATACAAGTTTCAACAAGTAAAAGAAGCAAGGTGATGAAGGGTACGAGGTGCCCAGTTAGTGAAGATTATCAGTTTTTACAATTCAGGCAGAGAAATATAAGTATTTTGAGTTACTTTCAACAGTAACAAAGTTATATACAATTGACCACACCCATCTCAATTATGCCCTATGGGAGATAAAAGATATAGAATAAGAGAATCATAGGATATCAGGATCCAACTGGGGTTAGATTAACCCAAAATTATGGATGGATTATTATCATTAGCTAACATTTTCGAAGGATAGTGCAAAACATGGTAATAGTTCTCCTTGTGAGATACCCAGATGGTGCACTCTAGAATAGTACAGTCAGATATGAATACTAGAATGTTCAGAAATTTCAGTAGATAGGCAATGGAATCCTAGAAGGGACAAATATTTACCTTAGTATGACTCACGCCCCTAGGAAAAAGAGAATGTTAGACGAACCGAAGATCCAGTGAGATGAAGCAAGGGAAGCTAAAAGTGAAAGAATGTTTTGTTGAAGTTTTCAAAATAAAGGGATAGACAGAAATATTAGCAGGAGAATAAGAAGAGAGTAAATGAAGCATTATGAGTAATGTGATAAATGGATGATAACGGTAAATCAAAATATGATAGGATTATAGAGTCTATAGTCAAGTGAAGGAAAAGACAAGAGGTTACAAGCCTTGAGACAATAAAAGAGTGAATGCCATAAAGTCATATCCCCATTTGTAGAAATGAGTTGGTGACTCCAACGTGATTACTAGAAGAAAAAATTAGACCCCCGGAATAATAGAAATCAGTATGGGCTAGTGAACAAGATAAACTGAACATGAATTAGGGACTGAAGGATTTTATAATAGTCGGCATCGTGAGAATTTCAGAGATAGCGTTCCGAAAATAATTGAATGGACAACAAAAGAATAACATTTAAAGTTCATTCATGAAGATGCCTCCCTAAAGTGAGCATTGTGAGCAGAGTTAAGCTTAAGGGACTAAGTGTGCCAGTTACACTAGGTGTCACCCTCATGAGTAGGAAATTTTAATATCCTTGGTACAAAAGGGTTACCGCAAGGCGAGTAAGAGTCAGTGAAGATGTGAAAAGACACAAAAGATGAAGAGGGGGGAAGATGGTGTGATATGGTATTAAGTAGGAGTTATATGGTTCAGGTAACTACAGAATAGTAAGGTAAGAATGTGGTAAAAAGGCGAAAGGAATGAGATTGCATTTATTTAGATTATACAGTGTTACGACTCCTGAACATTATACAAGCACAATGCCATGGAGAGGCAGTAAGTATTCCCGCCGATCATGTTATTGATAAATAAGTGTGAATAAACACTGGATACATAAGGAGCCAGTGCGATAGGTAAGTTAAGAGAAAGGAAATAACCCAAGAGAGATTAGACGGAATATAGATATAAGAATGGACCAACAAGTAGTTAGTAGTTGATTCACGAAGAGTCTAGTTATGGCTAGACAAGAGGATATAGATAAATCAACAGATCGTGCAAGATAAACGCAGTGAACCCCAACATAGGGAATTCAGTCTCACAGATATGACATTATGATACTTGAGAAATATTCAGATAGGATTTTTGGTAGTTAAAGGTATCGTATAGGTGTTACGGAAATAAAAGAGGGTGCTACTAGGAAGGCAGTCAAATATTTCAGTTCAGAAGAAACCCTACAGCACAAGGGTGCGGAGGTAAGTAACTAAGGATAATTATAGGTGAGTAAGAACATCAAAAATTCCTTCGGGTATACGATGTAATAAGCTCGCAGCTTTACAGGAATCAAGGGGTCTCCACTACATACTACCCGAAAGACTAGCTGAGAAAATAAGGAAGAAGGCTTCAACCTAAGCATAGTGACCTAAAGAAGAAATGGTCTTGTAACAACAGTTTCACAACAACATTGTATGCACTCCATAAGAAAGTGGCACCTATCGTAGCTAATAAACGAGAAGAAAAAAAATTCAAAATTAATATTCGAGATCATATGGGTTCCATGGAATTCCAATATGTGTGGGCACTAAGATATGCCAAGTATTCATGCAACAAGTGGCAGAACGGTCATGAAAAGTAATTGCTTACATTTAAAGACAATTGAAAAGGCACGAAAGGAAATCTATTGTTCTAATAAGTTAATGGAAGGTCGCGAGTAGTATAAATAGATATGTGTAGGTCGCAAGCTAAAGTACGGTAGAGAGACACGGTTTTAGGTAGATATAAGTAAGGATAAGAAAAGGTGGGTGAGAATGTGACAAGAATAGGTAAGGCCTCGGAATTAAGACCATCAAAACAAGAGAGCTGATGGTTTCCACAAGTTATAGAAAGCTCAGTAAAGCCTGAATGAATTCAAAGGAGTCTAAGACTAGGAGCATTTAGAAGAGATAGAATGTTGCCCTGGTAGTAGAATAAGGGGATGATGTTTAGGCCTTTGATTGAGTAATGATTTAAAGAAAAGGGATTTCATGAATTGCACAGGATTAGAATACCCCATAAGATGAATCACGTTGGGATGTTATGAAATACGGTTGAAGTATAGTATTGTCCCTAGGTGGATCAGGCAAATCACTTCAAATGTTCCCCGATGTCACGCGAGCCCTAGTGACAATGTATTACGTAAGAGGTTTCAAGTTATCATTGGTAGATTATGAATCAACATTAAGGTGAATCGACAATGAATGGATAAAATTTACTAAGTATGAGATGAGATTAGGCCGCCATTATTAAGATGAACAGTAATAAGGAAGCATTAAAGGACTTATATTTATACATATAGGATAAGCATCGACAGAGTAACCTAGAGTTGGGTAGCATACCTCAGTAATAATAAACTAAAGTAAGTGTTATGGTATAGTATGACCTACCTAGTTGTAGTAAAGACATAAGCATAGATAATCGAGGCTATGAAACAAGATGTAGCAATAGTCATAAGTTCGACAAAGTACGGAGCGAAGAACTTTAGTACACCTATAGATTCCTAGAGGGATAGCTTGTCATAGTTCTGTATATGCTCACAAAGTGAGGCCTAGAGATTGGCTAAAAGCTGGAGGAAAAATGAGAGAAGAGTCGCATAGGCGCACATACAAGGACAGAGTCGTACAAGGTACATGACATAAGGTAGCAACAATTACGAGATTGAAATAATTTTGACCACAAATCATGGTGTGAGAGAGAAGCCAAAAGGGGGAATGCCCTGGTCTTTGAATTTATTCACATAACAGTTTCCTAGATGGAAAGGACAGTATTAAAATATTCATAAAATCTATAGGTTATGAGACTAATAGGAGCATCAGTCAACATTCGAGGACGAATGTTCTAAAGGGGAGAATGACGTTACACCCCATATTTTCATACGTGAGAGTACATCGTAAGTCAATTGATGTAAGCTCAGAAATGAGATCGTCTTTGAAAGTACATAAAGTAAGTTCATCATGTTACCTTGGAGGTTACAAATCTTTAAGATCAAGAATAACAAGTACCAAGAGGGTTGTAAAGCTTAGAAGCTAAACAAAAAATAAGTTTTGTCAAAAGTCGACAAGTTGGGAATGTTATGACATGTACTTTGGGGTGAGACTAGGGATCTTAACATGATAAGGAGGCTATGTTATGAGTTATTTTAGTCGTATGATAGTCGTGTGTTACATTTTGAAGTCAAGCGAATTGTGGAACAAAAGTTGGCAAAGGTCATCACAAGTTACATTCATAATATGCGAACATTAGGTCAAATGTAGCAGTTCTTTTCTCCTAATATACTTGTAATGATAGGATGATCCGCATAAAAAATTTAAGATCTACGAGTCTAGTTTCTAACACATTAAACCGTTCGTCGATATGACATCGGAGTAGAGAAATATTTGTATTTTTGCGAGACTGCACAAGCAGCTTCCAATGGGACCTACTTAGGCGGTGGACGACCCTTGAACATTTTAAAGGGTTTGGACAGCTCATTTTTGGTCATTGTCAACCAAGGACAGTTCCCAAACTCTATCAACACCTCTCTAATGGTCCTCCATGGTTCCAAGTCGAATCCAAGGTGGGTTTGCCTAGACCTAACCTCAAAAATTAGCCTAAGTGAAGAAAATAGTATTTATGGTGTTGTGATGCCATTAAGGGTGCTTGTAAGCTAAGGAAAGCTTTGGTTCGAGTTTTTTAGGATTATTTAAGGTATTTATAACACCATATATCTTGGGCTTAAGCTTATCTATATGTTGGTTAAGTTATTTGGATGAAGAATTACAAGATAGAACATGAAGTTGTATAATAAGTTGTTGTCTCTTATTGGACTAATTTGGAGTTGTGTATATGACTTCATATGGCTTGAACTTATGGAAAATAATTTGGCTATGATATTGTTAGTATGATTATGCTGGTTTACATGTCAATCTTGTTGAGGAAATTGGTAACTAGAAAAGAAATGGCTATAAAGCACTTGGAAGTTGTCCATAGTGATATTATCTTGTGTTAGGCTATTTCGGGTAACTTTGAAATTGAATACAAGGATGGAAATCCTTTAAAAGGTATTGGTTATTATACTAGATATATTACTAAGTTCAAGAATGAATGATAATGGGGTTGAAGGGTGCTCAAGGGATTCGTCGTGATATGTTGATGACTTGTTAATGAAATATTTTGCACCCTATTGTTGATGTTGTTCTTATTGTATTGCTCTGGTTGTTGTTGTTTGTATATTGTATTGGAGGAGGCCCTTGTTATATGGGATATGCTACCCAACTTTACATAAACGAGCTACTAGTTTAAGTTGCGAACTTAGCCTTTACTCAGCATTGATTTTGAATCTCCTTATGCTATGGTAGATTGAGTTGAGTTGTTTGAAGAATTCCTTCGAAGGTATTAAGGACTCAACGAAGTTAAGGTATGTTAAGGCTATCCCTTATTTCCTTTTGGCATGATCCATATGATACAATGAAACAAGCAAACTCGCAACTTTCACAAGTGACTCTATTCTTAGAAGTACTAGGGATGCCTATGTTCTTGATTCCTCATGTGTCCTATTATTATATCGTCTGTTCATGGGTCTCAGAAAATACGTAAGTTGATAAAGTTTATCCGAAGGCATATTGATCTTATGACATCCCGAGAGATCTTATTGACTTACTTCTTATGCATTGCATTCATTTATACATGTACATTGACCCATAACCAGATGGCATTATATACGCATTTATTATATGCATAAAGGTTATGGCGGTATATACGCACCACCACCTTATCAGCTGGTATACGTTAATGTTTTCGCCCAGAGAGGTCAAGATGATATTATAGGATGTCCTCAGACGCTTGATGACATTATGTACGCATATACCTATGCATGATATGACATTTATACGCATATGTATGACATTATAAATATTTCATGATTCACAAAGCTATTCAGACTTACTGGTTGAGTTCTTTACTCCATGTTTCTTTCATGTCTTTTATATACTACTTTTCATGCCTTACATACTCGGTACTTTATTTGTACTGACATTCTTTTTTCCTGGGGACACTGCTTTTCATGCCCGCAAGTCTCGATAGACAGGTTGACAGTCCTCCTAGTACTCTATCAGCTTAGCGGAAGGTGTTGGTGCACTCCACTTGCTTCGGAGTTGCCTATTTGGTCGGTATGATTTGGACATGTATAGATTGGTATGGTGGGGATCCATCCCGACCTTTATGATGTTTATATACTCTTAGAGGCTTGTATAAATATGTCATATATATGGATGATTGTATGGCCTTGTCGGCCTATGTTTTGAGTGTACAAATGATCATTTCGGTCATATAGCCTTGTATGTCACATGTAAAAGTTTCTATATTATGTTGGGTCGTCCTATGTCTAGTATTCCCTTATGTTTTATTCTGGTTATCTCATGACGGCCCTTCTGGACCATTTACCCATGATGGTATGATAAGAAAGATATGTTACGTTGGTACTCGATTGAGTCAGGCACCGGATGCCCGTCGCGGCTTGCGCTTTGGGTCGTGACAGGAGCTCAGTAAGGGCTACGGTTATAGCATACACACTTGAACGTGAAAACACACAACATGTAAATACACCGATTGAGGGCCAATTTCAAGCAAGCTCATTGAACGTGGGTTCGCAACTCATCAATCATGGAGTTTCAAAGCGATTGGACCTGAGTGCAGAGCAATTAGATGGTCAATCTACTGCACCTAACAAAGGGGAAATTCTAGCAATTGCTATGTTGAGTACAGAACAGGAGTCGAAGGTAGAAACGACACCAGTTGACGTGAAACTGCCTAAAGCTCCATGGGCAAACCTATTTGCGAGTAATAAATGAGCAGAAAATGGTATGATGCTCTCTTATATTGCACCTGAAATCATTGATGGTACGTATGTGGTGAAACTTGATAAGGATGAAGTAGAATGTGAAACAAAAAAATGGAAATGTGCCCTTATAGTCTATATAACTAGGGAAAAACTGGGTATAACTATATGAAACGTTTTATTGCACAAAATTGGAACAATGTTGCTGAACCAAATCTTTATCAACATGAGGAAGGGTACTACATTGTTAAATTTTATAGCATTGGCGATTTAAAAGCGATATTATATGGGGGGCCATATAGCATCAACAGTAGACTTATGATTTTGAAGTAGTGGACACTTGATTTTGATCTCTCTTCAGATCTCCTGACGGAGATACGACTATGAGTCATTTTTCTTTGCCTATAAGTTGCTGGGGCATTAAATCACTAAGTAAGATGGCGAGTGTTATTGGTATTCCTCAGTTTGCTGAGGAGTGCACTGCCAAACAGACAAGGATATATTATGCTAAGATCCTAATAGAAGTAAATATAATCAAGAGTCTTCCAGAAGAAATGATATTAGAAGATCCTTTAGGAAGCAAATTTCAACATAAAGTGATTTATGAGTGAAAGACAGAGTATTGTGCAGAATGTATGCAAATAGGCCATAATTGTGCTAAATATAAAATGGAAGAAAGGATAGAATAACCAAGAATAAGAAGAGGGAAAATGAGACTTGTCCAAACTTGGAAAGTCAAAAGACCTATACAGTAGAATAACCAACAACAGACTGATGAACAAGGAAAGGGACCTCTTCCACACCAACAACATGGGAAGGAAGTAAAGGATGATGGCAACACATGCATTATGGATATTATGCAGAACATTCAAAAGTCAGGAAGTCAAATCCAAACCTACAAGTCAGATGCAAGTAAACAGAAGACGAAAAATAGAGAAATAGGGAACACTCAGGAAACATATGTTGTTCCAATAAAGAATAGATTTCAAGCATTGCATTGTGGAGATACTGGGAAGGAAGCAGGATGCCTCCTGATAAAGGGGGAGGTAGTATTCATAGGCAATGACATAGTCCCTATGGAATATAAGGGGATTGATTAAGAGGTATAAATAGAAGGAAATAAAGCAAAACTTCATAGAAAAATATATTAGCGGGTCTACTAGAAACTAACGTCAAAGAAAGTGTAGCAAAGGCACTAGCAAGCAGGATAGCATCCAAATGGGATATTATAAGTAACTATAGGAGTGCTGCATATAGGAGAATCTGGCTATTATGGGATACACAAGCATATGACATATAGGAATTGAGGAGTGAAGCCCAATTTATTTACTATCATATTACAGGAAAGCAAACTGGTATGGACTGTCATGTAATTGTGGTTTATGGTTATAATACAATTGAACAGAGGAAAGAATTATGGAACCAATTGCAGGTCATGGCTCAAACTAGGGGTGTACATAGGTCGGGTTAGTTCGGATTTTGCAATTACCAAACCAAACCAATTGTATCGGGTTTTTAAATCTATAGAACAAACCAAACCAACAAAAGTCGGGTTTTTCAATATCGGGTTTCTCGGGTTTTTCGGGTTTTCTTTCCGATAAACTTGTGCTCCAAATATTTCTATAGTCCTAAATACAATTTTACCAATAACAACCATATTTTTATTTTTTAGCATTGACCTCAACTATGCTAGTCAATAGGTTGTATGGTTCTACTTTATAAAGGTCTCTACTTTATAAATTATTTTTCACTTTACACTAAAATCCTAATAAAAGCTTAAAGCAATTGACATGTCCAACTTCAATTGAACCTTAGATAAATAATTAGAAAGAGCAGGTTGAAGTATCATGGACAAATCAATTGCTTTAAGTATTGTAAAAAGTCTAATTTCTTCAACTGTCAAACCAACTGAACCTTAAAGAAATAATGTAATACAAAAGCTTCTTAATCGATTAAAAACCATGCACCAACTTTCTTTTAATTAATTACCTTAAAGTAGTAAAGATTCCAAAAATAATCATGAAACAAATTGTAGTTAACTATCCCTCTAATCAATCCTCAAAGGTGAGTCTGCATATTCCGAAAGAAAAGAAATAATTAACATATTTTATATTAAATAATATAAAAAAATAACTATACTCATTAACAATTGAATATAAATTATTACCTTCTTCAACTTGCTCCATTTTCTAGACTTTCTCTAACATATCTTCAAACTTATATTCCTTGAAAATACATCAATGTAAGAAATAATGTAGGAAATACATCACTCTCAATTTTACATAGTCCATATTATTTAACCAAATGATTCAAAATATAAGTAAAAAAGTTTCAATATCTTTTTAAGTAATAGTCAATTACTCATGTTAATCATCTAAGAGAAAAAAAATAAATAAATGAATTCGATAATAGGGAGGAATACAACATATTTGCAAAAATACTCGCTAATCGGAAAAAGAAAAATCTTAGTTAATTGGGAAAAAGCAAGGCGTATGTATGCAGCTAAAAGAAAACATGTAAAATGAGAAAGGGAAGAGCCTTATCGATGAGAGCAAAAGATAGTTGATAGGGCTTGAGCTAATTGGGGGGTTTTGGAATGGAACGATAGGGTTTCTTGCTTTTGGAGAAAAGGCAAAATAATTTCAATTGTTTAAGTTTTTTAGAACAGCTTTAGGACTAATCTAGTTTTTCTTTAGGACTAGGTTTTGGTTTGGGCTCAATTATTCTTTTATGGGCTAGACAAAAATAAACATTTACATGGGCTATAAAACCAACTTAAAATATTATGCTAAATACAAAAATTATAAAACAAATTAAGAAATATTTATAACTTACATTCTAATAAATATTTTTATCTATCTAATATATAAAATATGTATACATGTAATATCGTGTTGGTTTGGTTTCGGTTTGACTTTTTTTAGTTAATACCAAACCAACCCTATTATGGTAGGGTTTTATTTTTCAATACCAAACCAAGTCAAACCAAACCACTAGTCGGATTTTTTTTCCGGTTGACTCGGATTTTCGGGTTGGTGCGAGTTATCGGTTTGATTTGTACACCCCTAGCTCAAACAATAAATGGTCCTTGGATGATAAGTGGGGATTTTATGCATTACTGAAGCCTCAGGATAGAGTATCAAAGGTACCTATTTCTCTGGCATAGAATAAAGACTTCTCTGATTGTTGCCAAAACATGTTCCTTAATTAAGTGCCATGAATTGGAGACTATCATACTTGTTCCAACAAGCAACAAGGTATTGATAGAGTGTGCAGCAGACTAGATAGAGTATTTGGGAATGATGCTTGGATCATTCAATTTGGGCATGTGGTAACTACCTATGGAAAGCATTTTATCTCAGATCATGCTCCTACGGTGATACCATTTAGACATGTTGTATCAAACATAAAGGTCCCTTTTAGATTTTTCAATGTATGGGATAAATACTCAATGTTTAAGCATATAGTGGAATAAGGATGGGTGAAGAACAAAGCTATGGGCAAAATGAAGATGTATGGTATAAAATGAAGGCTCTAAAAACTGATTTCAGAAAGCAGAATGCAGAGGAGTTTAAAGGGATTATTGAGAAGATACATCAAGCTAGAATGGAACTACTAGATAAAGAATGGTTGCAACAACTAGAAAAGTGGTCCCTTGTAGAAGAAAATATCCTACAGCAAAAAGCAAGAGCAAATTGGATCAGCTAGGTGATGCTAATAACAAATATTTCTCAGTAGTGATGAAAGAGAAAAGCTAAAGAAAACATATTGTTGTACTCAACTCCTTAGCTGGGGTATAGTTGACTGATGCAGCTGCTATCAATGAAGAAGTGGTGAATTTCTACAAATCATTGATGGGAGTTTCAGCTGGCAGATTACCTGTGGTCAATAGGGTAGTAATGAGGAATGCGCATATGCTATCACACCAGCAACAACTAGACTTATGTGCTGAAGTAACTGAGAATGAGATATATAAAGGACTTTGTTCTATTGGGAATGATAAGGCCCCTGGTATGGATGGATGCAATGTTGTGTTCCATAAAAAGGCATAGCCTATAATTAGAGGGTAAATATGTGCTACTGTGAAGGAATTCTTTGTAAAAGAAATCATGTATAAAGCCATATATTGCACCACCCTCACTTTACTACCCAAAGTCCCAAATCCAAACACAGTGAAAGATTTCAGACCTATTGCATGTTGCAGTGTGTTGTACAAGATGATTTCTAAGGTTTTGGCAACCATACTACAGAAGATCATGGCATGTATTGTCTCAGAGTCACAAGCAGGACTTGGGAGAAGAATTACTGATAATATATTCTGGCTCATGAACTAGTAAAATCTTATAATAGAAAACATATCTACCCTAGATGAATGATCAAATTTACATGATGAAGCATATGACTCTGTCGAATGGGTATACCTAAAGCAAGTAATGGAAGAGCTGAGATTCCCAAGCAGATTTGTAAGCTAGGTAATGGAGTGTGTTTCAACTATGAGATATTCAATATAGTTTAATGGTGAGTTAGTTGAACCATTTTCTATAGCTAAAGGATTAAGGCAAGGAGAACTTATTTCTCCCTTCTTATTTGTTATATCCGTTGAGTATTTAAGTAGGCTACTAAGTGGTTTGAAGCACGAGAGGAATTTCAAGTTTCACCCAAGATGTAGTAGATTAAACATCGCCCACCTGAGCTTTGCAGATGACTTACTACTGTTTTTAAGGGGTGACATAGAGTCTGTCCAAGAATTGCATAAACGTTTCTCCTCAGCATCTAGACTACAAGATAATATGACAAGGAGTGTAATTTATTGTGGAGGGGTTAACTCAACTGATAAGGAGCTGATTCTTTGAAGAATTGGTTATTCTTTAGGAGAGTTACCCTTAAAATACTTAGGTGTCCCATTAGATACAAAGAAGATAAGCATGATACAATGGCAATCTCTTGTGGGAAAAATTGTGGCTAAGATAAATTTTTGGACAACAAAAAAGTTATCGTATGCAGGAAGGATCCAGCATATACAATTTTTCCTATCAGGCATGAAGACTTACTGGGCACGGGTGTTTGTTATGCCAAAGAGAGTCATGAAGTTGATTGAAGCTCATTGTAGAAGTTATCTATGGACTGGAGGTAATATGATCACAAAAAAGGCATTAATAGCTTGGGACAAAATCTATCTACCCAAAGCAGTGGGTGGCTGTAACCTGAAAAATTTGTAATTATGGAATATTGGTACTTAGCCAATAAGTAGGACAAGTTGTGGATAAAATGGATGCATGAATACTACATCAAGGGCCAGAAAATTGAAGACATGCATACACCCCAACAAACGAGTTGGATGGTAAGGAAGATCATAGGGGCTAAGGAGATGCTACATCATATCCACAATACCATGCAAGGAAAGAAGAGCTGGACCAGACAAGTATATATGCAGCTATTAGGAGTTCATCAGAAGGTGGAATAGAAGAGCCTAATGTATCATAATGTTAGCATACCTAAAGCAGTATTCACAATGTGGCTGCAATGCCATGGTAGATTGCTTCTTATGGATAGACTAATAAACTGGGAGCTTGCAGTGAATGTTATGTGTGTCCTATGCCAGACAAAGGATGTGTAATGATCCGATCGGTCATTTTGAGCTCTATCATGTCGTCCAACGGTTTGAGGCCTTGAGTAGCTTCACTTCATTTATTATGACTTGTACGTGTGGTCGGAATTGAATTTTAGGAAGTTCGGAGTTGTTTCGGAAGGAAAATTCTAAATTTGAAAGCTTTAAGTTAGAAGAGTTGACTAAGGTTTGACTTTTGAGTAAACGGCCTTCGAAATCGGGATTTGAAGATTCCAATAGATTCGTATGATAATTTCGGACTTGGGAGTGTGTTCTAGTTGAGTATTGAGTGGTCTGAGAGCATTTCGATGCTTATTTTGGAAAGTTAGCATTTTGAAAGTTTTAGAATTTCATAAGTTTGGTTTGAAGTGGATTTTGATGTTATCGATGTCTGTTTGAGGTTCCGATCCTTGGAATAGGTTCGTATTGTAATTTATGACTTGTGCGTAAAGTTTGGTGTTAATCCGGAATGTTTAAGTGTAATTCGAACGCGTTCGTCGAAGTTTGAATGTTTGAAAGTTCAAAGAAAGGTTTCGCCCGTTGATTCATAGTTTTGACGTTTTTGGTGTGATTTGAGGCCTCGAGCAGGTTCGTGTCAAGTTTTGGGACTGGTTGGTGTGATTGGACAGGGTCCCGGGGGCCTCAGGTGTGTTTCGGGATGGTTTCGGACCAAGTTTGGGTGATTTGTAGCTACTGGTTTCTGGTATCCTTGGCATGCTTCGCGATCGCGAAAAGGGAGACGCGATCGCGGAAGGTAAGTGGGAGCAGATGGGATTTGTTCTTCATTTTTGCGAGCTAAGGAATGCGATCACGTAAAGTCCAAGGCTGGACCATCGCGTTCGCGAATGAAGTTACGCGTTCGCGTAGTGTTGAAGCAAGGGCTGATGGAATTGGTCTTCGCGAACGCAAAGTTGTCCCGCATTCGCGATTGTTGGACTGGTCGTGCTTTGCGATCGCGACTCTTCATACGCGATCGTGTAGGGCATTTTTTACGGCAGAGGTGGTATTGTTTCACGATCTCGAGGCTTCAGACCGCGATCGCGAAAGACAACGCCTAGGCATAATTGTTTTAAATCGGGATTTTTGCTCATTTGACTCATTTCTCTCTTGGTTTGGGCGATTCTTTTGAGAGCTTCAAGGGGAGATTTTCATCATCTATTACAAGGTAAGTAATTCCCGCATATTGTTAGCTTATTACATGGATTCTACAAGGATTTAAACATGAAAATTAGTAAAAATTATGAGATTTTGAAAGAAACCTAGAAATTGGTATTTTTGAATTTTTACCACGAAATTGGACATGGAATTAGGAATAAATTATATATTTGAGTTCATGGTGTTATGGTAAAGTTTATCTTCGAAAATATTTGGATTCCGGGCACGTGGGCCCGAGGGTTGACTTTGTTGACTTATCGAGCGGAGTTGAGAATCATTTTAAATTGTTAATTTATACGTGTTGGAGTATATCTTGATTGAGTTGTACATTGTTTTACTAGTTTCGGATCGTTTGGCTTTGAATTGAAGAGTTAGAGAGACATTGGAGCCAGTTATGGAACTTCGGAGCGAGGTAAGTCTCTTGTATAACCTTGTGAGTAGGAAACTACCGCCTAGGTGATGTAATTGTTATGTGCTACTAGTTGTGGGTGCTACGTACGCACGAGGTGACAAGACTCCATACGTAGCTAAATCATGTTTATGTCCGGGTAGACTCAAGATTCTATCATGTAATATTTGAATTATTTGAATTCTATTTGCTAGCTTAATTAATTAAATTTATAATTGAAATTGACTTAGAAATACATATATGTATTAGGCCGAGCCTTATCACCTTGAGTTGTTGGCAAATTATTTGAGAAACGGTAAAGGTTATATTCACTTTATGCTCATGTACTGTATTGTAAGCACGTGTCTCGTAATTTGATAAGTTTATTCCTTTCTTGTGGAGCAGGCCGAACGCCTCGGCAGTATAATATATGCTTCTATGGTTCGTGACAGTCGACCGTTGGTAGTGTACACACGATTCTGGATTGGGTCGTACGACCTCCGCATATTCGTGCGTCATATCGCTAGCAGTCCGAATATTCACGAGTTATCCTTCCACTGATGCCTGTCATTTTATATGGTATTCCTTATCCGTTTGATACCGGCACTAGATACATCTGAGTTATTGAGATAGAATATGAGACTGAGAAATTTATATCTTTAAATGAAATTTTTTGGAAGATTACGTAACTTACAGTTTTACCCCATTATTAATGTTGTGCTTCATATCTGCATATGATTTATCATATTGCTTTTTGGACCTCTAGTACGTGTCGATGTCGACCCCTCGTCACTACTTTTTCGAGGTTAGACTAGATACTTACTGGGTACGCCTTGATTAACGTACTCATGCTGCACTTCTGCACTGAATGTGTAGGATCTAACAGGTTTATTTGGTGGTTATCTTGGTGCATAGGCATAGCTGCTGAGGAGACTTTATGGTGAGCTGCAATTCTATGCTACGTATCGCAACCCACAAATTCTCTATCGTACTATTTACTTTATCCTGTTTTGGGATAGTCTAGTTGATGCTCACAGATTCGCATATTATTATGACCTTTTATTTTTATGCATTGCTAGTTATGTATGTACCCGTGATTTTAAAGGTGGATATTTCCTTACTAAATAATGTTATTACGATTTCGAAAGTAATAACACCTGGGTTTTGGGATAGTCTAGGTCTCACGAGTCATGGGCGAGTCTAATAAAATCTAGTGGATTGGTACGGAGACGTCTCTACTTATCTTCAAGAGGCTACAAGGCTGTTAAGAGCACTTCCCTTCTTGATTCCTCATCGTGTGATTTGATTCCATTGAAGCTTATGCCTTCATCTCCTTCCTACTCATTCTTATGCGACGTAGAGCGCTTGTTATCAATTGGGCATCAAGAAGTTGTAGCGGTACTGCAGATGGGGTGCAGGATGTTTCTCCTTGCGTATTCGAGCGAGTTATTATCTTCATCTTGTGGAAGGGGTTCTGTTGTTTCAGCCTTGTATCGGTATTGCCTATAGTTTTGAGGTTATGCACAGATCGTTATGATGTTCGTGCATTGTTATCGTGTTTTGTTGTTGTGAATTGTAGGTTCACCATTTATGGATCGCGGTAGTGAATGACTCAAAAGGAGGATTTCTCAGTTCATGGTTTAGAGGTTTGGCATTTAATTCCAGCGGAGGAAAGGCAATTGGACTCTAGATGTTCAGGCCTTGGTTGACGGATATTTTTTAGCGTGGTGGAATTTTCATTTGGGGTGTGGTGTCGTCGTCCTTGTTGGAACTTATTGAGGCCTATGGGTGTTAGGGTCTCCTTTGATTTGTCTTTGGGGCAGGGTGTTGTAGAACGATGCCTAAGCAGCGGTTATCAAATATGGCGGTGTATGTTGGCTTCAGAGTCGAATCGATGCCTCTAATGCTGGTGGCTCGAGGGAAATGATCTTTGAGGAGGCTTAGATTTGGTGGCAATTGATCCGTTCGGCTACTACAAAGACGGATTAAGATTTGAGGTAGTATTTTGGCAGCAAAGGAGGAGGAAGGACATGGTGGGAGGTGTCTCGCGATGATTGAATTGCTAGCAGGTCAAGTATGAAAAGCATAGGTCGAGAAGTTGCTTAAGGAGATGGTTTAACCGAAGTGGAAATGGCAGGGGAGCGTATGGATTCTGTGGTAGGATAGCCATGTGCCTTGAGAAAGTTTAGAGCGATTTGGGGATCATGGAGGAAAGTGACTAGGTCTACGGATTTTATTTGGGATGGTGGCTACCTACTATACTAAAGAAGATTGAATATGGCAGAGAGGAGTTTACTTGAAATGAAGAGGGGTGTGAAAACTTGATTATCGTTTTTAGATGCAACGTGATTTCGAGTTTGGAATGTATTGTCGGACTTTCTGTTGATGTTAATGGGGAATGAACAGACTTTTACAGCTGGTGGACAAGCATGGGCTCACGAGGGGTTTGTTGATTTCGTGGTAGTTATAACTAGGGCAATGTTGTTCAGAGATGTCAAAATGGAATTTTCACAAGTGGGTTATCTCCTGTGAGCAGGTTAGCTGTTGCGTGATTCTTGATGAAGTTACTACGAAGAGTTCTACTATCTACACAGCGGGAGGCAAGTACTGGGATGTGAGCTTGGATCTCTTGAAGGAGATGGTTCTAATTCGGAATGTTTTATGAAAGGTTTAACAAGGGATTGCGAGAATTTAGCGGGTTGACGATGTGAGGTCAGGGTAATCGAGAAGGGAGGGTTATTGTGGGTTCTAGATTTATGTGTTGGTAGCTTAAAGCTAAGTGGGGGAGCCCGCCATCTACGATTGGATCGTGTGGGTGTGTGTTTGTGCGGTTTCTGGTTATTGGTGCCTTAGTGGAATATTCATGACTAAGAAAAGAAAATATTAGGGGTAATTCGAGCAAAAAACTTGATGAATGTATGATATATTTCGCCTTATCAATTCATGTGCAGATTTAGGGATAAATCAGAGTTTATGCTTCTTGTGGATGTGATATATAAGGGGGGAAAAATAATTCATCCGGTTGCTTCTTTGAGAGAGTGTTCATGTGCTGACAGAGCGTTGGAGTTAGTTATATTCGGGACCGAGTTAGAGTGGGTGACTCTCAACAATGGTTTTACTAGGTTCAAGAATTATAGTACGGTGTCTAAGGATTCTGGGTCTGTTGTAGGGTTAAGGATCGAGTTGTTTTGCAATGGATTATGAAAGGGACTTGGAGTGTTTCTATGTTAGCATCGGGAGTCTGCGGTGCGATGTTAGAGAGATGGAAGAAAACAACTTCGGATTCGTAGAGGATCTTTCAGAATGGGTGTACCAGTTGGAGATGCTATTGTGCGCATAAGGAGGGTATGAGATTGTTCATAGGTATCGATACGATGTGGTCTCGTGAATTAGGTCACTCGGGATAAGTATTGTTGGGTTTCGTTATGTTTTGAATGGAGCTATTATTATTTCTACGGCAAGTCGAGAGTAAATTGGAAGAAGTGGGTCGGTTAGTAATGGTTTGAGTCAGCACGATTGTGGCGATAATCAGTTCGTTCGGCGTATTAAGTTACACAGGTGGTTTGCGATTTTACGTGCGGGCTTGACAGCCACCATAATTTGCTTGATTTGGGGGGTATTCAATTCCTATGGTCTTGTTGTGTAAATCCCGGAAGAGGAATGGCTATTTAGACCATGACTTGAGGTTTGTATTTTCTGCGGTCGTGGGAATTCAGTTGCATGTTGCAATGAATCTTCTTAAACGAGTTAAATGAAAGGTTTCTAGCCAATGAAGCATTTATTCTACTAGTAGTTAAGGGGTCATGATGAATTCTCGGATTCTCGCGCAGCGGCATGATAGGTGCAGTGAGCGGCTTGGAAATATGGAAGTAGATGATCAAGGTTGTGGCTCGGTGTTGATAAGAATATCACGAGTTGGGATGAGCAGGGAAGAATTCAGATGTTCAGAGTAAGTTGGCATTATCTTTAGTGTCACCTGAGAACGGTGTCATGTGTAAGAGGCATTGTGTTTTGATTTACGAATTCTTGATTTGCTTTACAGAATTAGTACGGTAAGTGGTATAGAGGTGCAGACTTTACTACCTGGTGCGGAAGGTCGTCGGAGCGTGTCCCACGGGAAATTTGTATAAGTGTGACATGTTAGTCACTTGATTGTTAAGGATTGAAACCAAGTATTGAGATTCCGGTACTATCGCTAATGTGAGAGTTTATGCTTGAAAAGTGCTCTATTCATTTGGTTATGGACTAAGGGAATTTGTTCCGGATTGGACGGCAGCTCGTGTGTGTCAAAAATAGGGCCATTGTGGATCCTTGAAAGGTTGTTGGCCTAGTATGGGATGATCGGAATTAGCTTGGGGTCCGTTGGTGGGTCTAATGTGAATGTGTGCTCTACATCATGTCAGATGTGTTCATTCGGCATAGCAGTGCTACGGAGGAGTCTTCGGGCATTGGATGTTATTCTCGTCGTAAGCTATTCCATGTAATACTCTATTGTGCCATGTGGGTTATGAGACGGCTTGATTATTCGCACATATGTTGTGATCCCGTGTAGCTTGTGGTGTTATATGAGCAAGATGGCTCTCGAGATGCAGGTCATTTATTGTACCTTAGTCGTGATTGGATTTAGTAGCGTATGGCGCTATCCGTCTCCCCAGGGATTGTATTATGCACTTGGTGTGCTTGTGGTCGATATTCGAGCATTTCGTAAGTATAAGTATTACAGCTTGATGGGTGTTTCCTTATTGATTGTTATGTGTGGATCGGGTGGCACGCCGCCATGAGGTATGTTGTGTGGATAGGGTTGCACGCCGCAACAGTGAGATGTTAAGTACGGTTCCTTATACATATTTTGAGTACCTTGTTTCCCATCTTTGTGATTGAGCCATAGCATCGGTTTGGTCGTTTTATTCGTTACGCTGGTTGGATTGTTCTTTGGGAGAGTTCGTTCTTCCCTATGGGTCACATTCGAGTTATAGCTTGTTGGTGCTTTGATGGCGTTGTATGAGATTTAAACGGTGTTTGAGGTGGCTTATTGCCCGAGCAGCTTGTACTGGGTGAGACGGGATTATTGGACCTGAGATTAGTGCGATCGGAGTTATGTAGGGCATATTAAAGAGAAATTATTGTTATTTAGTTCAGAATGAGGTAATGGTTCTTGTCAGGAGGAGAGACTCCATGATTTATTGATTCGGTAGGTGGTAACGAGTTTTTACGCATCTCTTTCGTCGTGGTGGTATTGCGAGAGTTGGAACAGGGCTTATATGTTTTATGAGGTGTATTGCGAGCATCAGATTCGTGAAATTGCAGCTATTGTGGTCGGAGGATGTTATTATGTGCAGACGACTTATGTGGTGCATGGTGTGATTTCAGCATAGGTGCATGATCAGGTTTTGGTACAGTGTGTAGGGATTGATACGGTATTCATATGTTAGAATCGGATCTCGTGGAGAATTCCGGATGTTGGAGTATGGTTCTAAGACTTGTTAGCTAAGGTTATAAGGAGGATCTTCAGTCTGGATCGAGCTAATGTGCTCACATTGGTTGTGGTGGCACGGGTAGGTGCACCAGGTGTTAAACAGTGATTTTGGACAACTCCGAAATGGTTCTTGGCATGTTCGAGGACGAACGTCTGTTTAAGTAGGGGAGAATGTAACGACCTGACCGGTCGTTTTGAGCTCTAGCGAGTCGTTCGGCGGTTTAAGGCCTTAGGTAGCTTCACTTCATGTATTATGACTTGTACGTATGGTCAGAATTTAATTTTGGGAAGTTCGGAATCGGGATTTGAAGGTTCAAATAGGTTCGTATGATGATTTCGGACTTGGGCGTGTGTTCGGATTGAGTATCGGGTGGTCCGAGAGCATTTCAACGCTTATTATGGAAAGTTGGAATTTTGAAAGTTTTTGAAAGAGGGAGATGCAGTCGCGGAAGGTAAGTGGGAGTAGATGGGATTTGTTCTTCGCGTTCGTGGGCTAAGGAATGCGATCGCGTAGTGTCCTGGGCTGGACCATCGCGTTCGCGATATGAAGTTACACGTTCTCGTAGTGTTGAGGCAGGGGCTGATGGAATTGGTCTTCGCGTTTGCGATTGTTAGGTTGGTCGTGCTTCACGATCACGAGTCATCAAACGCGATCGCGTAGGGAATTTTTGGCGGCAGAGGTGGTATTATTTCGCAATCATGAGGCTTTAGATCGCGATTACGAAAGGCAACGTCTGGGCGGAATTGTTTTAAATCGGGCTATTTGCTCATTTAACTTATTTCTCTCTTGATTTGGGCGATTGTTTGAGAGCTTCAAGGGGAGATTTTCATCATCTATTGCAAGGTAAGTAATTCCCGCATATTGTTAGCTAACTACATGGATTCTACAAGGATTTAAACATTAAAATTAGTAGAAATTGTGAGATTTTGAAGGAAACCTATAAATTGGTATTTTTGGATTTTTACAACGAAATTGGACATGGAACTAGGAATAAATTGTATATTTGAGTTCGTGGTGTTATGGGTAAAGTTTATCTTCGAATATTTTTGGTATCCGGGCACGTGGGCACGTTAGAGTATATTTTGATTGAGTTGTACATTGTTTGACTAGTTTCGGATCGTTTGGCTTTGAATTGAAGAGTTAGAGAGGCATTTGAGCCGGTTGTCGAACTTCGGAGCGAGGTAAGTCTCTTGTCTAACCTTATGAAGGGAAAATTACCCCCCTAGGTGATGTTATTATTATGTTCTACTAGTTGTGGGTGCTACGTACGCATGAGGTGACGAGAGTCCGTACGTAGCTAAAACATGTTTAGGTCCGGGTAGACTCAGGATTCTATCATGTAATATTTGAATTATTTGAATTCTGTTTGCTAGCTTAATTAATTGAATTTATAATTAAAATTGACTTAGAAATACATATATATATTACGCCGAGCCTTATTACCTTGAGTTGTTGGTAAATTATTTGAGAAACGGTAAAGGTTATATTCACTTTATGCTCATATACTGTATTGTAACCACGTGTCTCGTAATTTGATAAGTCCCTTCCTTTCTTGTGGAACGGGCCGAATGCCTCGACAGTATAATAGATGCTTCTATGGTTCGTGTCGGCTGACCCTCGGTAGTGTACACATTATTCTAGATCGGGTCGTACGACTTCGGCATAATCGTGCATTATATCGCTAGCAGTCCGAATATTCACGAGTTATCCTTCCACTGATGCCTGGCATTTTATATGGTATTCCTTATCCGTTTGATACGGTCACTTGATACATCTGAGCTGTTGAAATAGAATATGAGACTGAGAAATTTATATCTTTAAAGGAAAGTTTTTCGAAGATTATGTAACTTACAGTTTTACCCCATTATTAATGTTGTGCTTCATATCTGCTTATGATTTATCATATTGCTTTATTGGACTTTTAGTAAGTGTCGATGTCGACCCCTCATCACTACTTTTCCGGGGTTAGGCTAGATATTTACTGGGTACGCGTTGATTTACGTACTCATGCTGCACGTCTGCACTGAATGTGCAGGATCTGACAGGTTTATTTGTTGGTTATCTTGGCGCGTAGGCGCAGCTGCTGAGGAGACTTTATGGTGGACTGCAATTCCAGGCTACGTATCGCAACCCACAAAGTCTCCATCATACTATTTACTTTATCCTGTCTTATTTACATTCCAGACAAATGTTATATTTTTATTGAACTCCTTAGTAAATGCGCATGCACTTGTGACATCGGGTTTTGGGATAGTCTAGTTGATGCTCACGGATTAGCATATTATTATCACCTTTTATTTTTATGCATTACTAGTTATGTATGTACCCGTGATTTTAAAGGTGGAAATTTCCTTACTTAATAAAAAATTACGATTTCGAAAGTAATAAAATGAACCATTAATGTGATAGTTCACTGTTGGCTTACCTAACGGTGACATTGGGCGCCATCATCGCCTATAGTGAGTTTTGAGTCGTGACAGCTTAGTATCAGCACTTTAGGTTCAGTTAGGTCTCACGAGTCATGAGCGAGTCTAGTAGAGTCTTGCGGATCAGTATGGAGACGACGGTACTTATCTTCGAGAGGCTACTGGGCTGTTAAGAGCACTTCCCTTCTTGATTCCTCGTCGTGCGATTTGATTCCATTGAAGCTTATGCCTTCATTTCCTTCCTACTCATTCTTATACGATGTTGAGCGCTTGTTATCAATTGGGCATTGAAGAGTTGTAGTGGTACTGCAAGTATGGTGCAGGATATTTCTCCATGCGTGTTCGAGCGAGTTATTATCTTCATCTTGTGGAAGGGGTTCTGTCGTTTCAGCCATGTATCAGTATTGCCTATGATTTTGAGGTTATGCACAGATTATTATGATGTTCGTGCGTTGTTATCGTAATGTATTGTTGTGAATGGTAGGTTGATCATTTATGGATCGCGGTAGTGAATTACTCGAAAGGAGGATTTCTCAGTTCATGGTTTAGAGATTCGGCATTTAATTCCAGCGGAGGAAAGGCAACTGAACTATAGATGTTCAGGCCTTGGTTGACGGATATTTTCGAGCGTGGTGGAATTTTCATTTGGGGTGTGGTGTCGTCGTCCTTTTTGGAACGCATTGAGGCCTATGGGTGTTAGGGTCTCCTTTGATTTGCCTTCGGGGCAGGGTGTTGTAGAACGGTGCCTAAGCAGCAGTTATCATATATGGCGGTGTATGTTGGCTTCAGAGTCGAATCGGTACCTCTAATGTTGGTGGATCGAGGGAAATGATCTTTGAGGAAGCTTAAAGTTGGTGGAAATTTATCCTTTCGGGTGCTAAAAATATGGATTATGATTTGAGGTAGTATTTTGGCAGCAAATGAGCAGGAAGGACATGGTGGGAGGTGTCTCGCGGTGATTGAATTGCTAGCAGGTCAAGTGTGAATAGCAAAGATCAAGAAGTTGCTTAAGGAGATGGTTTAACCGAAGTGGGAGTGGCAGGGTAGCGTATGGATTACGTGGTAGGATAGCCACATGCCTTGAGAAAGTTTAAAGCGATTTGGGGATCACGGTGGAAAATAACTAGGTCTACGGATTTTATTTGGTATGGTGGATATCTACTGTACTGAGGAAGATTGAATATGGCAGAGAGGAGTTTGCTTGAAATTAAGAGGGTTGTGAAAACTTGATTATCGTTTGTGGATGCAACGTGACTTCGAGTTTGGAATGTATTGTCGGACTTTCAGTTGATGTTAATAGGGAATGAACAGACTTTTACAGTTGGTGGACAAGCATGGGCTCAGGAGGGTTTTGTTGATTTCATGGTAGTTAACCAGGGCAATGTCGTTGGGAGATGTCAAAATGGAATTTCCACAGGTGGGCTATCTCCTGTGAGCAGGTTAGTTGTTGCGTGATTCTTGATGAAGTTACTACGAAGAGTTCTACTTTCTACCCAGCGGGAGGCAAGTACTGGGATGTGAGCTTGGATCGCTTGAAGGAGATGGTTCTAATTCGAAATGTTTTATGAAAGGTTTAACATGGGATTGCGAGAATTGGGCGGGTTGACGATGCGAGGTCATGGTAATCGAGAAGGGGGGTTATTGTGGGTTCTGGATTTATGTGTTGGTAGCTTAAAGCTAATTGGGGGAGCCCGCCGTCTACGATTGGATTGTGTGGGTGTGTGCTTGTGCGGTTCCTGGTTATCGGTGCCTTGGTGGATTATTCATGACTAAGAAAAGAAAACATCATGGGTAATTCGAGCAAAGAACTTGATGAATGTATGCTATATTTCGCCTTATCGATTCATGTGCAGGTTTAGGGATGACTCAGAGTTTATGCTTCTTGTGGATGTGATGTACAAGGGGAAAAAAGAATCCATCCAGTAGTTTTCTTTGAGAGAGTGTTCATGTGCTGACAGAGTGTTGGAGTTAGTTATATACGGGACCAGGTCAGAGTGGGTGCTCAACAATGGTTCTAGTAGGTTCAAGAATTACAGTGCAGTGACTAAGGATTTCGGGTCCGTTGTGTGGTTAAAGATTGAGTTTTTTTGCAGTGGATTATGAAAGGGACTTGGATTGTTTCTATGTTAGCACCGGTGTTTTGCGGTGCAATGTTAGAGAGATGGAAGAAAACAACTTCAGATTCGTAGAGGATCTTTCAAAATGGGTGTACTAGTTAGAGATGCTATTGTGAACATAAAGAGGGTATGAGATTGTTCATGGGTATTGAGACGATGTGGTCTCGTGAATTGGGTCACTCGGGATGAGTGTTTTTAGGTTTCTTTATGTTTTGAATGAAGCTATTATTATTTCTAGTCAAGAGTAAATTAGAAGAAGTGGGGTCGGTTGGTAATGGTTTGAGTCAACATGATTATGGCGATGATCAGTTCCTTCGAGGTGTTAAGTTACACAGGTGGTTTGTGGTTGTACGTGCGGCTTTGATAGCCACCATAATTTGCTTGATTTGGGAGGTATTCGATTCATGTAGCCTTGTTGTGTAAATGGATCCCAGAAGAGTTATGGTAGTTTAGACCACGACTTGAGGTTTGTATTTGCTGCGGTCGTGGGAATTCAGTTGCGTGTTGCAATGGTTCTTCTGAAATGAGTTAAGTGAAAGGTTTCTAGCCAATGAAGTATTTATTCCACTAGTAGTTCATGGTCATGATGAATTCTCAGATTCTCGCATAGCGGCATGATAGGTGCAGTGAGCGGTATGGGAATTTGGAAGCTGAGGATTAAGGTTGTGGCTCCTTGTTGATAAGAATGTCATGAGCTCGGATGAGCAGGGAAGAATTCAGATGTTCGTAGTAAATTGGCATTTTCTTTAGTGTCACTTGAGAACGGTGTCATGTTTAAAAGGCATTGTGTATTGATTTGAGGATTCTTGATTTGCTTTACAGAATTAGTACGGTTGGTGGTATGAAAGTGCAGACTTTGCTACCTGGTGCGGAAGGTCGTGGGACCGTATCCCACGGGAATTTGTATAAGTTTGACATGTTAGCCACTTGATTGTTAAGGATTGAAACCAAGTATTGAGATTCCGGTACAATCGCTAATGTGAGAGTTCATGCTTGAAAAGTGCTCTATTCATTTGGTTATGGACTAAGGGAATTTGTTCCGGATTGGACGGTTGCTCGTGTGTATCAAAAATAGGGCCATTATGGATCCTTGAAAGGTTGTTGGCCTAGTATGGGATGATCGGAATTAGCTTGGGGTCCGTTGGTGGGTCTAATGTGAATGTGTTCTCTACATCAGGTCGGATGTGTTCATTCGGCATAGCATTGCTACGGAGGAGTCTTCGGGCGTTAGATGTTATTCCCGTCGTCAGTTATTCCATGTAATACTCTATTGTGCCATGTGGGGTTATGAGACAGCTTGATTATTCGCACATGTGTTGTGATCCCGTGTAGCTTGTGGTGTTATATGAGCAAGATGGCTCTCGAGATGCAGGTCATTTATTGCACCTTAGTCGTTCTTGAGTTTTATAGCGTATGGCGCTATCCGTCTCCCCAAGGATTGTATTATGCACTTGGCGTGTTTGTGGTCGATATTCGGGCATTTCGTAAGTATAAGCATTACGGCTTGATGGGTGTTTCCTTATTAATTGTTATGTGTGGATTGGGTGGCATGCCGCCATGGATACGTTGTTTGGATCGGGTGGAACGCCGCCACGGGTATATTGTGCGGATCGGGTTGTACACCGCAACAGTGTCACTTTTGGATCGGGTTGCACGCTGCAACAGTGAGATGTTAAGTACGGTTCCTTATACTTATTTTGAGTACCTTGTTTCCCATCTCTGAGATAGAGCCATAACATCAGTTTGGCCATTTTATTTGTTACGCGGGCTGGATGGTTCTTTGGCAGAGTTCGTTCTTCCCTAAGGGTCACATTCGAGTTGTAGCTTATTGGCACTTTGATGGTGCTATATGAGATTTTAGACGGTGTTTGAGGTTACTTATTGCCCGAGCAGCTTCTATAGGGTGAGACGAGATTATTGGACCTGAGATCAGTGCGATCAGAGTTATAGGGGGGCATATTAAAGATAAACTATCGTTATTCAGTTCAGAATGAGGTAATGGTTCTTGTCAAGAGGAAAGACTCCATGATTTATTGATTCGGCAGGTGGAACCGAGTTTCTACGCATCTCTTTCGCCGTGGCAATATTACGAGAGTTGGAACATGGCTTATATGTGTTATTAGGTGTATTGCGGGCATCAGATTCATGAAATTGCAGCTATTGTGGTCGGAGGATGTTATTATGGGCAGACGAGTTATGTGGTGCATGGTGTGATTTCAGCATAGGTGCATGATCAGGTTGTGGTACAGTGTGTAGGGATTAATACGGTGTTCGTATGTTAGAATCGGATCTCGTGGAGAATTCCGGATGTTGGAATTTTGTTCTAGGGCTTGTTAGCTAAGGTTATAGGGAGAATCTTTAGTATGGCTCGAGCTAATGTGCTCACATGGGTTGTGGTGGCACGGGTAGGTGCACGAGGTGTTAAAAATGATTTTGGACATCTCCAGAACAGTTCTTGGCACGTTCGAGGATGAACGTACGTTTAAGTAGGGGAGAATGTAATGACCCGGGAGATTGTTTTGAGCTCTAGCGCGTCGTTTGGCGGTTTGAGGCCTTGGGTAGCTTTATTTCATATATTATGACTTGTACGTGTGGTCGGAATTGGATTTCTGGAAGTTCGGAGTTGTTTCGGAAGGAAAATTCTAAATTTGGATGCTTTAAGTTGGAAGAATTGACTAAGGTTTGACTTTTGAGTAAACGACCTCGGAATCGGGATTTAAAGGTTCCAATAGGTTCGTATGATGATTTCGGAGTTAGGCGTGTGTTCGAGTTGAGTATCGGGTGGTCCGAGAGCATTTCGGCACTTATTATGGAAAGTTAGCATTTTGAAAGTTTTAGAATTTCATAAGTTTGATTTGAAGTGGATTTTGATGTTATCGATATCTGTTTGAGGTTCCGAGCCTTGGAATAGGTTTGTATTGTAATTTATGACTTGTGCGTAAAGTTTGGCGTCATTCCGGCGTCATTCCGGAATGTATAAGTGTAATTCGGACACGTTCATCGAAGTTTGAATGTTTGAAATTTTAAAGAAATATTTCAACCGTCGATTCGTAGTTTTGATGTTGTTTGGTGTGATTTGAGGTCTCGAGCAGGTTTGTGTCATATTTTGGGACTGGTTTGTGTGATTGGATGGGGTCCCGAGGGCCTTGGGTGTGTTTCGGGATGGTTTCCGACCAAGTTTGGGTGATTTGCAGCTAGGGCTGCTTATCGGGCAGATCGGGTGGTTATTTACGCTTAACGGTTCGGCTTATCGGTTATCGGTTTTTAAATGTATTAATCTGCTAGCCACTCGATAAGATATCAGGCGGATGGGTATCGGTTTAGCTATTATCGGACGGTTTATTGGCCTATTTGAATCTGTATTACAGAGGACTATTTTGACTACTGATACAAACATACAGTCATACAGTGATACGGTCTGCACATTCTACAAACATACTGATATAAGGCAGCAAGCTAACAGTGCTTCAGCTAATTACATAGCTTCAGATAGTTTGAGTATATCAAAAGTATGCAATATCATATGTAATATTGAGTATCAATGTAGGCCTAACTCCATATCTATCATCAAGTTATCCTTTGTAGCCTTGACTTGAGTACACTTGAGTAGCATCAAGTCCATTATCCATTCAAAGTATATCATCTCCAAACCATACATAGCTTGTGTAAACACGGAGATTGCAACGTCAAACAGTGGCATCTCTACGTCCAGAACCTAAGGTATCCTCATATGTTGATACAAAATGGGCACATTGCAATCCCATGATTCATCATCTTTCTTTTCCATAGTTGCCTGAATATACATGTCATACATATATAGAAAAATATATAAATATACAAATTCTTAACAGGTTAACGGTTTATCCGATAAGAAAATTGAATAATACGCCCCCAAACCGATAAGCCGTTAATAATAAAATTTCAATTTGTTCCCCACCCGTTAATCCGATAACCCAATACCAATAAGCCATTAAGCCACTTTTGCGGTTCGATTTTCGGTTTCGGTTTGGTTTTGAACACCCATATATGCACATGCTCGTTTCTGCTGTCCTTGGCATGTTTCGCGATCGCGAAGAGGGAGACGTGATCGCGGAAGGTAAGTGGGAGCAGATGGGATTTGTTCTTCGCGTTCGCAGGCTAAGGAATGCGATCGCGTAGTGTCCTGAGCTGGACCATTGCGTTCGCGAATGAAGTTACGTGTTCGTGTAGTTTTGAAGCAGGGGCTGATGGAATTGGTCTTCGCAAACGAAAAGTTATCCCGCGTTCGCGATTTTTGGACTGGTCGTGCTTCGCGATCACGAGTCTTCAGACGCGATCGCGTAGGGCATTTTTGGCGGCAGAGGTGGTATTGTTTCGCGATCGCGAGGCTTCAGACCGCGATCGCGAAAGGCAACACCTAGGTAGAATTGTTTTAAATCGGATTTTTGCTCATTTCTCTCTTGGTTTGGGCATTTTTTTAAGAGTTTCAAGGGCAGATCTTCATCATCTATTGCAAGGTAAGTAATTCTTGCATATTGTTAGCTAACTACATGGATTCTACAAGGATTTAAACATGAAAATTAGTAGAAATTGTGAGATTTTGAAAGAAAGCTAGAAATTGGTATTTTTGAATTTTTACCACGAAATTGAACATGGAATTAGAAATAAATTATATATTTGAGTTCGTGGTGTAATAGGTAAAGTTTATCTTTGAAAAGTTTCAGAATTCGGGCACGTGGGCCCAAGAGTTGACTTTGCTGACTTATCGAGCGAAGTTGAAAATTATTTTAAATTGTTAAATTATACGTGTTGGAGTATATTTTGATTGAGTTGTACATTGTTTGACTAGTTTCGGATCGTTTAGCTTTGAATTGAAGAGTTAGAGAGGCATTGGAGCAGGTTATGGAATTTCGGAGCGAGGTAAGTCTCTTGTCTAACATTTTGAAGGGGAAATTACCCCCTAGGTGATGTAATTGTTATGTGCTACTAGTTGTGGGTGCTACGTATGCACGAGGTGACGAGAGTTCCTACGTAGCTAAAGTATATTTATGTCCGGGTAGACTCAGAATTCTATCATGTAATATTTGAATTCTGTTTGCTAGCTTAATTAATTGAATTTATAATTGAAATTGACTTAGAAATGCATATACATATATATATATATATATATATATATATATATATATATATATATATATATATATATATATATATATATATTAGGCCGAGCTTATCACCTTGAGTTGTTGGCAAATTATTTGAGAAATGGTAAAGGTTATATTCTCTTTATGGTCATGTACTGTATTGTAAGCACGTGTCTCGTAATTCGATAAGTTTCTTCTTTTCTTGTGGAGTGGGCCGAACGCCTCGGCAGTATAATAGATGCATCTATGGTTCATGTCGGTCGTCCCTCGACAGTGTACACATTATTCTGGATCGGGTCGTATGATCTCGGCATAATCGTGCGCCATATCGCTAGCAGTCCGAATATTCTCGAGTTATCCTTCCACTGATGCCTGGCATTTTATGGTATTCCTTATCCATTTGATATGGTCACTTGATACATTTGAGTTGTTGAGATAGAATATGAGACTGAGAAATTTATATCTTAAAGGAAACTTTTTGGAAGATTATGTAACTTATAGTTTTACCCCACTATTACTGTTGTGCTTTATATCTGATTATGATTTATCATATTGCTTTATTGGACTTCTAGTAAGTGTCGATGTCGACCCCTCGTCACTACTTCTCCGGGGTTAGGCTAGATACTTACTGGGTATGCGTTGATTTACGTACTCATGTTGCTATTCTGTACTGAAAGTGCAGGATCTGACAGGTTTATTTGGTAGTTATCTTAGCGCGTAAGCGCAGCTGCTGAGAAGACTTTATGGTGAGCTACAATTTCAGGCTACGTATCGCAACCCACAGAGTCTCCATCGTACTATTTACTTTAATAAAATGAACAATTAATGTGATAGTTCACTGTTGGCTTGCCTAACGGCGACGTTGGGCGCCATCACGGCTTATAGTGGGTTTTGAGTCGTGACAGCTTGGTACCAAAAACCATCTATTTGGAGAATGTGATTTTTCAATGGCTCATTGGAACATACTCCTGGTATGGTTACAATACAGGTCAATTCAATGGCAGACTTGAGATCAGATGATGCGATGAGTAACAAAACAATCTGAGGAGAGATCACAGAAAGCCAGGATTATTAAAATGATATATGCAGAATACACTTATGTTGTCTGGAAAGAGAGGAACAACATAATCTTTGAAGGAATAGCAAGGGACCAAGAGAAGATAGCATACACCTGCAATGTTAGAACAATTGGGGATGTTAGAAGTCATTTGCGCACACTGAAATTTTAGATGGATAGTAGACCAGTAGGAAGGATCGTGTTTATTCTATTGAAGTATGGCTAGTAATTAATAGTAGGAGAAGTAGTTTTCGTTTGTTTGGTTGTTAATCGTGGATGACTAAGCATGTTATGTAATGTTCTTCTGGTGATTAATAAAACTTTAATTACCAAAAAAAATGACAACACAAACACTACTTACCACTGAGCCCGCAACAACCCTAATTGAAGATATTTTACCATAATTTTCATGAGTGTGTCAACCTTTATATTTCCCAATATTGATATTTCCTTCAGTTTTCACAAGCACATTGCTCTCGAGTGGTGAAATTTTTCCATAAAGTTGATTGTTAGAAATATTTAATTCACTCGTAATTAGGCAGCAATGCGAGCTCATTTGGAATAGTTCCTACAAGATTTCTTTTTGTTAGGATCAACTGTTATAATAATATGATGAAAATAGTTGGGAAAGTTGGTCCTAGTAAGTCTCATTTTCCGAAAGTTTAGCATTGTAAACATCACAGTTATGCCCATCCAAGTTGATCAAGGATAATTCTCCTTTCAATTCTGGTTCTCTTTCGAATCTTTCTAACCTTACTGGTCTAAAAGTTTTTTTCTTTCGCACGATGAGTTTTTTGGGGATTTTCCTTGTCTTTAACGTCTCTTTTTAGACCTTATCGTCTTGATATGTCATCTAATAACTTTTTCGGTGAGTTCTAGAGAATATGAATCAATTGACTCATTTTCTCACTCTTCCTCTTGAAGAAAATGAGTTTTCTGGTTCGATTTCTGGGGTTGACCTCCCTAATCTATAAGAGTTTAATATTTCGGACAACAAACTCGGAGAAATACCCTTTTACTGTCACAAAGTAAGACTAACTTTAATATTATACTGTGAAAAAATCTTAAGAAAATATTTAATAGTTAATCTTCTCAAGAACATATCTACAGTATATATTTTTGCATAATTCAACTTTATTCTCTAACTTTGTACACGGACTAAATTATTCTGGGATTATAGTCCTGAGATTATAATTTATGGACTAATTTATTTTACCTAGGAGGTGGAATAAATTAATTTCAAGTTTGATGGGATAATGTGGAATATCTAGGATTAAGTCTTAGGATTAAGTCTGGGATTAAATTTATACTATTTTTTGATTTACGGTATAACCAGGATAAATTTATACCGTCAATCAAATATAATATAAATTTAATCTCACACATTATCTCACCTTATCCCGCGTACCAAACGACCCCTTAAAGTTATCATTTCGATCTTGTCTTAGAATAGTTAGGACTACGGTATTCGAATTTGTAGTTTTTAACGTTTCTCCTTTTTCTTTTGGATATTTTATCAATTAAATATACAAAAGATAGTTAACACTATCAAGGTATAAATTAGCGGTTCCACATTTTAACATTTTCAAGTCAACCCTCTACCAAACGTTTTTACAATTGGGACATAGAGGAGTTTTCATAAAGCCTATAGTTTAGAGGCTAGTAATTATAGTTTGTCTAAGTATTACTTATAGCTACTGTTCAATTGTTACTAACTTATATCACTTGTATTGAAACGCTCAACAAATACAGCTTGCGTTAATTATATTTGTTTGAGCAACGAATAAAATCTGTATTAACTGTATCCGTTCAAGCAATTATATTCATTAGCGTAACGAATACAATATGTGTCAAGGGTGTATACAAAAAATATAATATGTATCGGTTATATTCGTGCGTGCAACGAATACAACTAAGGCGAAATGCAGAAATACAGAAAAATAAAAGGGAGATTTCATAATTACCTATGAATTTTAAAAATATTCCATAATCTACGACTTGTAATAGAATAACATATTCTACCACAAATGTATAAAACATATACTCTAAAAAAAAAGTAACTTTCCTAATAAAGGGGAATTTTATTTTGAAACATATCCCATAATTAGCTCATAAAAATTCTTCAATTTATTAATTATTGATTATTACTATAAATATATTAGGTTACCATTATAATACTATCTCATACACACTACATCCTCCATAAAAATAGGGACTCCATAAAAATACGTTGCATAATTTCGGATGAAAATTTCTCCATTCTTTCATCCTTTCATCATCTATACACACTATTAATAATACAAATACTATATGTTAGTATACAATATACAAAATATTTTATATATATATATATATATATATATATATATATATATATATATTATACATAAGAATAATAATAGATAAAAGTATATATAATACATAATAATATACAGTATATATATTATATATGACTATACAATATACAGATATTAACACTTTGCAAAAATACATAAAACAATTTTAATATAGTCTACCTTTAATTTATAATAAAGTGTATACACATAAATAAGTATTGTACAATATCCTACATACAATATATGTATGTTGTGGGGAGAAGACAAGTTGGGTGATAAGAATGATTCCAACAATCAGAAACGGGAAGAAGTTTCAGAATTTGATGCGGGAGAGACCTGTGACATATAATTTTGATGAGAGAGAAAATATGGTAATTTAAATTTAATGTAGTGATATTCTTTAATTGGTATAATTCCTATTTTTAAGGTTCAATAAATGAGTTTTAAGAGAGAGATATTAGGAATGAAAAGTTAAATATAATTTAATTAAAAAGGTGTGATTTTAAAGTAAGTTGTATTATATGTAATTTTCAAGAAGTGGTTGTAACTTATTTAAATAAGTATTAAGAATGTTGTATTCTATGTAAATTCATCAAAATAAAATGCTCTTGTTTAGAGTCGAACTCAAGGTATCCGCTAACCAAGTAGGCCCTCTAACCAACTGAGCTACGAGAGCTTGTTGCTCTCTTGTTTCAGTTCAAAACTATCAATCTCTTGTTTCATGAATTTGCTATAAAATTCAAATATAGCTACGAATAGTAGATACAGTGTAAATGTTTGATATGCATTTACCATTCGTAACTATACTTTCAGCAAATTTACCATTTGTAACTATATTTGAATTATATAGCAAATCCATAAAATAAGAGATTAATTATTTTAAACTGAAACAAGAGAGCAACAAGCTCTCGTGGCTCAGTTGGTTGGAGCGCCCATTTAGTTAGCGAAGGTTTTGAGTTCGACTCTCAACACGAGCATTTTATTTTTTTCTATTTCTGTATATTGCCTTGATTGTATTCGTTGCGCGAACGAATACAGTCGGTACAGGTTGTATTATTTGTATACGCTTTTGTATTTCGCCTTGGTTACAGTTGGCACATGTTGTATTCGTCCCACAAACGAATAATAATGCGCGAACTGATACAGTTGATACAGGTTGTATTCATTGCGCGAAAAAATACATTTGACACAGGATGTATTCGTTGCGCGTCTTAATACAAGTGATACAAGCTGGTACAATTGAACAGTATCTACGAATGGTAATTAGACAAACTATAGTTACTAGGCTCTAAACTATATTGGTTTATAAAAGTTCCTCTACATATCACTTAATCACAGCGAAGTGTTAGAAAGGCTATATGCAAGACATATGTTTTATATTCATGGGCTTGAAGTAAACAAATGGTGCAGGTAAAATTTTATCGATTTTGAAATTTGTTAATCCACGTCATATTGCAATCTTAAGTCCTTGTGAGAGCTAATATTTCTATCAAGGTACTTATCTCAGGTGGAATATCACCTATGAATTTTTGAATTTACATGTTGTAACTAACTCATGCACTATATTTACCATAAATAAATATACTTTAAAATAATTATAATTCGTAGATACACTTTTGGTTTTATAGCAAATACCTTATAATTTTCATAGAGTTCCTTCTTGAGTACCCCCGCACCGCCTGACGTGGAGTCCGCCGCATTTCAGCCAATCAGAACCGTTTAATTTGCTGGGTACCTTCTAACTAAGTTAAGCAATGGAGTAATTCTCTTAGGTTTCTTTGATTTAATGGGGTACGGAAGCGAAATCCAATTTGGGGGCCAATGGATCTTGGGGAATGGAAGAGGAATCTGGGGATTGATCTTAAGACTTGAGAAACTGCTTCTACTGTCCAAATGGGTTGGTGGGAAACAAGACTTCGACATTTGAGCCGCATAAATAAATGTGATGAACTTAGGAGGGAAAAATACTTGGTGTCTAGACACATCAATTTAGCATCAAACTTTGTGAGCTTCTAGCATATATCTGGGTCATCTTCTTCTTCGACGAACGACAACAACAATAACAATTCGGTAAAATTTCATAAGGGTGTGGGAAAGTAATGTGTACTCATACCTTAACCCTATCCCATGGAGTAGAGATACTGTTTTTGATAGACCCTCAACTCAAGAAGACAAAAAGAGACAATAAATTAGCAACAGTAACATTAACCAAAAAAATAATATCATCATCGTAAGAGCTAGGAGTATCAATGGTTCGGTTCGGCCGGTTATTTTATAAAATTTGTACCATGCCAATTTTTCGGTTATTTTATTATGTATAATCAAAATTGGACTTTACGAAACCGTCTCAATCATGCCGGTTTCTCTTCGGTATCGGTACGGTTCGGTTAATTTTCGGTATTTTTTTAAATATCATGTAAAATTCATCAGTAGAAGTAGAATGCAATAACATATGTTCTTTATATGACTTAGCAAAACTCTCTAGACATTTTTACTGTTTAAAGGGTGATGAATTAAAAAAAATAAAAGATGAGTATAGATCCATCAACTATTCTACAATAACGTAAAAGAAACCAAGCAAAGGCAAAAAAAATATAAATCACACGAGTGGAAAGATATTAACCAAGCTAGGACTCAAGAATAAAGTCTATAGAAGATTTAATAATCAAAAAGATAAATCTAAATTATATGAAAGGAAACATATTCAATACATTGTAGTTTGCTACTCATAATCACTAGAATACTTTGTGCCTTGCTAATGAAGATACTTGAAATAACTTAGTTTAAGTAGAAGTAGCGTAATAGGTTTTAGGAATTAGTATTTTGAGTTTAATTACTTGTTGGCTTGTAACAATTATAATTCCAAGGCCCAAAGAAAAATTTAATGCATTATTATTTTTAAACTTACTACATAAATATATTTTTCACATGTAAAATTTATTCGATACGGTTCGGTATTTTCAGTTTATTTTCATAAAATAAAAAACTTACCTTAATTATTGGTGCGGTTATAGATTTATATAAAAACCTACGGTTTTCTTTAAAAGAAACCTAAAAATCGGTTCGGTGCGGTACGGTTCGATCGGTTTAGTCGGTTTTCGAATATTCATTGACACCCCTAGTAAGAGCCAGAAAATAGATGGAAAAGCAATAACAATAACTAATAAATATGGCCTGGTACTATGAAAAATGGAAAAACAGTGTGAACACAATGTTAACCACTAACAGTTTAAGACAAAACACTATCAGACTAGCCTCACACCTGGTACGAAGTAGAAAAATACTCAACTACCTCCTAACCTTCAACCCTAATGCTCGACCTCCACACTTTCCTATCAAGGGTCAAATCCTCGAAAATCTGAAGTCGCGCCATGTCCTGCATGATCACCTCTCTCCAATACTTCTTAGGCCCCCCTCTACCTCTTCTCATACCCGCCAAAGCCAAATGATCATACCTCCTTACCGGGACATCTAGGCTTCTCCTCCGCATGTGCCCAAACTATCTAAGCCTTTCTTCCCCCATCTTGTCATCCATGGGAGCCACGTCCACCTTCTCCTGAATGTCTTCATTCCTAATCTTTTCCAGCCTAGTGTTTTCGCATATCTACTTCAACATCCTCGTTTCTGCTACTTTCATCTTTTGATATGTGAATTCTTGACAGGCCAACACTTTGCCCCATACAACATAGTCAGTCTAACCACTTGTAAGACCCCGTTAAATTTTTTTAATGATTTAAGATTTTAAAGTACGCCAACGGTATTTGGGAATAACGTATTCTAGTATTAAAGGAGACACATGGGATAGAACCACATCATTTTGAAATGAAAATATATGTTTAAGGTGTGTTCGAACATACTAAGGAGTTTTGTGAATGGGCAGAATTTGTGTGAAACAAGTTGGATACATTAAGTGGAAAGGATGTCTCAATTAGCACAAGACCCGACTTCAAACGAATAGAACTCCCACAATATAGAGACTTAGGTGGTGATATACCTATCAAATTAAAACTCTCTAAGTCTAGTTTTCAACGCATTAAGCCGTTTGTCATTTGGATATGTATACGGGAAGTTATGGCCATTTTACCAGACCTATGCCATATGCGCACCCAGAATGCACGGCCGCGCATATAAGAGGGTTTCTACCTCGTGTGCGCGGCCGATGCATGGTCAGTTGTCCAGGTGCGCGGACGCGTACGTAGGAGCCCTATAAATACCCCCAAGGCTGGGTAGAGAGAGGGGCTAAGTCATTTGTTTGAGCTAGGGCTTACATATCAAGGGGAATCCGTCCAACACTTCCCTCCCATGAACCAAGGTAATATTTTTGGAGTAATTTTGAGTTGATTACTACTCCTAAATACTTATACTAACTAGGATTAATCTTGAAGATCCATAGATTTCCATTCAAATCCCCAAATTGGTCAAGAACCCTACAAGTTGGGATTTTCAAGAGTCTCACTACAAGAGGCATGTCCACCATCTCTAACTAATTCATAGTGATTATTTATGTATGAAATATGTGTTAGGACTTATGGGATGGTGATTGGAAGCCACAAATACCTAACCTAGGTTGTGTTGGTATTGTGGAGATTGTAAAATAAATTAATTGATAAGATTTATGGGTTGGGAGTGAAGTGTTGGGCATGCATGTGCTAATGGAAGTTGTGGATGGCCTAGAGATGATTGTGAGGTGAATCATTGGTGTGGAAGGTGGTTGTTAGGTGAAGAAATTCCATTGGAGGTGGTTGTAGAAAGATATGCACACTAGATGTTTGATAAAAAGTCTAAATTACTTAAAGTATAGAAATCTTGCTAATATTCGTGCACTTGTGTTGCATTGTTGTAGATTGAAGTTGTTTAGTGTGGTGGAACGTCGTAGTATTATTAAGGGGCGAATTCCAGGTATGTTGGCTAAGCTTCTCTCTTAGAATTAAATCCCACGATGTTCTTGTAAGTCCCGAGTTGTTCATTATAAATTGACTATTTCGAATAAGCTTTGTGTAAGGCCCCGTAAAAGTTTTCCTAAAAACCCGGGTTCCATGATGCCAAAGTAGGCGTAGAGGTTAATAATAGTAAAAATGAATTTTTGGGTTGAACAACGCACCGGAGAGTAAAGGAAAATGTTTGGCAATGTTATGCGTTTCTGTGGTCCATTATGCGACCACAGAATCACTCTGCAGGCCGAATAATGGCCGCAGAGTGAGGCAGTTAATTGGGCCAGTTTGGATGAAATGTTGCGGTCGACTATGCGACCGCAAAACTGTTCTGCGGTTCATTATGCGACCGCAGAACAAGTTTACGAGCCGTATAGTGGCCGCAGACACATACAGGTTCTTGATTGTTTTGGTCACCGATTATGCGATCGATATGCGGTCCGCATATCGATTATGTGATCGCATATGCGATCGCAGACCTTGTTCCAGAGCTTCATTTTTGGGGGTTTTAAACCAGACCTTATTTCATTAAAACACATCCCATGGACCATTTTGATCATATTTTCTGATATTTTTAGAGTGAGAGAGAGGGTCCTAGTGGGAGAAGTGATCTTCATCACATTGCTCTCCAATTCTCACTTAGAATCTTGAAGCTTATCAAGAGAGGCACCTAGGTCTTCTTCCTAAGAAGTAAGAATCTATCACCCAAACTCTTAATTTCAAAATGTAACTAGAATGTGCCATTAGTAAGGTAATTCATGGGGATGGGAGTGCTTACCTTGCATGCATGTATCCTAGTAGTATGTGGGAAGAGCTAAAACTGACAGAGAATGGGTTGGGGAAAGATGAAATCCTCCACAAATAAAAGGGCCTTAAGGCATTGATGCACACCTAGTATTTGATAATATGCTCAAATGAGCTAAAATCATGTTCATCTTCCTAATTTTGGTTCAATTTTGTTATATTGCTAAAATAGATTGAAGTGGCTAATATTCCGGAACATCTTAGAGTTTTAAGGAGCTCAATTGAGTTATGTTGGCTAAACCCCCTTCTTTTTAGAATCGAACCCCACGGTGATCATGTAATTGGAGTAAGCCCTTGATCATTATAGAATTTATGATTTCTAACGTGTTTGTGTTGAAGGATGTAAGTTCAGTATTTATTCTAAATACTTCATCTTGCTATCTTGTCATTGAGGAAGTGTTTAAAAATGTGGATATGTGTTAGAAATGTTAAGACTTCATATCAAGATCGAAATAAAGGTTGTTATGCCAAATTGTATGAAAAGCCTCTATGTGCCTAAGATTCCCAAATTGCTCATATATGAATTTTCTCTTACCAGCAAAGAAAAAAACTTATATCTGATGCAAAGTATTATTTGTAGAATGAACCTTACTTGTTTAAAAATTGTGCAGATAATATCATTAGAAGATGTGTACCTGAAGAAGATTTGAACACGTTGGTATTGTGGATGAAATTGTGAAAAGGGTTGATGTCTCAAATGAGATGGCCTAGCCGATCGAGCCGTGATCGGACGCCATGCCGCACACATGGTGGTACTGTGCTGGAAAGTTATAATGAAATTGTGGTAATGTCTCAGATGAGGCGGCCTAGCCGATCGGCCCGAGATCGGACTCCGTGTAAGAATACAGAGGTATTGTGAATTATGGAACATTGGTACTAAAGGTCACCCAACCTAGTAATATGGAAATTGACTTGAAAATGTATATGATCCTTAACTTGTTATTTTACTATTATTTGAAGCCCTTATTGAATTCTTAATTGTTCCTCTTGTATTATTATTCATTCTATTGAGTTGGTGTTTAGCTATACATACTAGTGCTATTCGACGGTACTAACGTCCCTTTTTTCCGGGGGCGCTGCATCTTTAAATGGATGCTGGTGGTTACATAGCAGACAGTGCGGATCACAGATAGTGATGCATCCTCTTCTCAGCGGACTCGGTGAGACCCATTTCATTTCGGGGTCATGTATTGTACCTTTTGTATATATTATGGTCACTTTTTGAGGTATAGCCGGGGCCTAATTGCCGGCACCATCTTTACTCTCTTTTGTATCTTTAGAGGCTCCGTAGACGCTATGTGGGTTGTATATAGGTGTTGGGAATGTTAAACAAGTCATGTTGTGTTTGATCACTTGTTCCACTTGAACTTTAAAAAATGTGTATTTTGGGACTTAAAAGCGCAATGACAAATGAAATGATTTAGGAGTGTATGAATAAGACTCCTACTTTATAATTAATAAAATCACGGCTTCTCGTGATCATGGGTTAATTGGGTAGAAAGTATCTAACAGGCTTGCTCGGACGGGTTCACTCGGTTAAGCGCCGGTCGCGCCTCCCGAGGATGGGGCGTGACACTTTGTGCCGAAAGAGATATGTTCAATATGTGTTATGAATGCTCTTATATTGTTATGTTATCCTTCAGAAATGTGTTCAAAGTATGGGTTGTGTATTAAAATGTTATGACTTTGAATCATGTTTCAAATGAAAGTTATGATGCCAAATTGTGTGAGAAAAACTTGATGTGCTTAAGACTCTTAATTATTCATATGTGTACCTAAGGTCTTGATTAGAAATGACTTATTTTTGATAACCCATAAAGATGATGGAAAGTGAAAGAAGTGGGTTGGAGATGTAAAGTGTGGCTACCGTGCCAATAATGAAAGTTATATTTGTGGCAAATGGTTCCAGTGAAATGAAATGATGCGAGAATGGTTATGAAATGAGTCTTGATTCAACTGCTCCAAATTGACTTCGAAAATAGATTTGCTTAAAAGCTTTGTGCTCAAGTCATGCCCAAAGGTGGCTATTTTAACTAATGTTATGCTTTGTAAGTATTTCCAATGTGGTTTGAGCTCTTACATAATCATTAGTTGAAATTATGTATTGCCCTTTTGGGGAAAAGTATTTCAAGAATAAATAGTGTGTTACTCGTTTATGATTTTAACTTGCACTTCGATTGCCAATCATTTTACTCCAATTCTTGGAAAGAAATCTATTTTGTTTAAAGCCTTCATTACTAATGAACCTAAAGTTGTGATTTTCGAAATATTCTATATGTTCATATTTATGATGACGATCCATGAAAGGAAAGATATGAAAGTGTGGAATATGAAATACGGCCATTGTTCCATGAAAGAAGAATCATATGTATGTCCAAGAGAGCCAATGAAATAATAATGTTGTAGGTGGTTGAACGTATGAATGAAGTGATATATGGTGTAAAAGGTTATGAGATGAACGTATTTGTACTTTTGTTTCCAATGTGTTATAAGCTCCTACGTTCTCATGAGTAAAGGCTATGGTGTTCCTAAATGTTTTAAATGCTCTTAATGTTCTATGATCACCCATGGCAAGTACAAGTAAGTGATAGTATGAACATGAAATGTGTCCGCTTGCCAAGATGAGAATTATGAGGCATTGTATGTTTCAATGATTTCAATCATTGTATGTATGCTTCTAAAATAATAAATGCAAATGACTTCGATGTCAAGTCCCCAAGAATCATGAACTTAGCTAATGATCTTAAGTTGACAGGAGGGTATATAATGAGGTGAAAGAGAGATGTCTTATGCTAAATGATGATAAATCTTATGAAAACGAATTTGGGCCATGTGCCATTGAAATTGACTTATTGATTCACCATACATGTGCTAATGTAATGAGCTATGTTTCTCTATGATGAGCATGAACATGAAGTGTTCCAATGATCCGGAAACTTACGACCTTAAAAGTAGTGTTAATCATGTCGCTTTGAGTTTATATATGGTTATGTTCATAATGATGTGTTATGAACCCTATGGACGGTCTATTAAACACATAGGTGTATTGTATATGTAATCCTATGGACGGTTTATGAGACGCATAGGTGTACTATATATGTAATCCTATGGACGGTCTATGAAACGCATAGGTCTATTGTATATGTAATCTTATGGACGGTCTATAAAACGCATATATGTATTGTATATATGATCTTATGGACGGTCTATAAAATGCATAGGTATATTGTATATGTAATCATATGGACGGTCTATGAAACGCATAGGTGTATTGTATATGTGATCCTATGGACGGTCTATGAAATGCATAGGTGTATAATATATGTAATCCTATGGACGGTCTATGAAACGCATAGCTATATTGTGTATGGAATTGTTACACCCCATATTTTCGTACGTGAAAGTACGCCATATATAAATTGATAAGAGCTCGGAAATAAGATGTTACATCCCGCATTTTTGTACGTTAACGTTTTGTCTTAAGTTAATCGGCGTAAGCTCGAGAATGAGATTATTTTGGGATTATAAGTAATATGCTATTTCAAACAAGGAATAAGTAAATTCTTGAAGGTGAGATGGTAAGCAAATCGAAGAAAATAAGTTTCGCCGAAGTTTGGCAATTTGGGATAAAATACAGTCCATGCTATAATACTCCATATTTATGGACTAGTGCCATACAAGGTACCACATGACCATGATAGTGGGGGTGTATAAAGTGTGTTAAAAGTAAGTAGTATTTTAAGTAATTTGAGATAATTCTTAATTATGTGGATAATTGATTAATTGTGGGAATAATTATGGTATTAAGTGGATAAGGATCTTTTTGGGGCTGCCACATGGCATAAGCTAAGCCAAAGTGGAAAAATATGAAAAATGAGTCATAAGACATATGATACCTTGTTTACACGTAAGGATTCTTGGATATTGCTTTATGAAATTGCAGCATCTGTATTACAGAGGAGGAAACAAATCATTGAGAAGTATAGTAGCATGGATGAAATTTTAAGGGAGTGCAATAACATGGCTGCTCATCTTGATGTATGGAAGCTACTAGATGATGCCCACGATTTGGTGGTCACTCTCCATGACAAGATATAAACACCTTTGTTATAGTGCCTTCCAAGATTTTATACCACTAATTTATTCTCTTTGCAAAATTCAGCATTCATGAATGGGTGCTCTTCAAGTCGTCACATTTTTGTGGCGAGAAAGGACTGTCAACCCGACAAGTCACAACACTCTATTGCTACTTTTTTGGGTCAGATATCGTACATTTTGAAGTTGGGAAACATCTATAACTCAACTCTGTCGGGTACTAGTATTGTTATTTGCTCAGTTTCAGTGTAGCCATTATTAGAAAGCTGATGTTGCAGACTGGCTACCATGCGCAATATATATTTTTTAAGTTCTAAAAAGGGGGGATTCTTGGATATGGAATGAAGATATAATGCCTTGATGAATTACCTTTTCTTGATCTCTTTATTGATAAGGCATAAGACTTTTCTAAATTAAGAAAAATAACATCCCTACATCAATAAAGGAATCAAAATGCTTGCTGGAGATTACAGATGGAATTCTCCAAAAAGAATTCATGCGACCCTTTACAATACTATTGCAACGTGAATTACAAATTCTAAGGGAACACGATGAAATCTTTCTCAAGAATATCATACGGATTTTTCCCTACTTCGATCCGTCGTTACATGTTTTGCCGCAATCAACGTGTGTTAGAGGAATCGTCAACAGAATCGGTTCAGGTATGTTAAGGCTAAGCCCTTCCTTCATTTTGGCATGATCTCGTAATTACATGTGTTTGATAACAAAGCATAAAAAGAAGTTAATACTCCTAAATTTATATACACTATCCTAGTCTCATAAGTTACAGTATTCTCCCGTATCGGGACTTTATATTTAATTGAGTATTGTCTTCTTTTAGTCAAGAGAGCAGAGGATCTATATATATATATTATTACAGTATTTTCACCACCATCGAGCTATAATCAATGGGCAGGCCCATATTGGGCAACCTTTGATCAAATGGTAAGTTATATACCGAGCCTATTGTGGTCGAGCACCTATGAGCGAGCCCAGTTGGCCGAGATACAGAGCCTAGTATGGTCGAGCACCTATTAGTGAGCCTACTACGGCAGAGCAGTTATATATATATACCGAGCCTTATAGGGTCGGACAACTATTTTACTTATTATATTGAGAGAATTGAATCAGTATCAGCAGGTAAGCATATCTTTAGATTATCTTGACTCCAGTTACTTTTAGTTATTATATTATCAGTTTAGTTTTAGCTTTCAGTTAATCTGTTGCCTTACATACTCGGTACATTATTTTGTACTGACGTCCCTTTGGCTAGGGATGCTGCATTTCATGCGTGCAGGTTTAGACAGCCAAACGAGTAGACCTCCTCAGTAGGTGTTGCCCAAGTTCAGCTTGATCAGTAAGCTCCACGTCCTTTGGAGTTGTTGGGTATAGAGTTTTATGTACATCTTGTGTATATATGTATATATATATTATGGATAGGTCGGGACCCTGCTCCGATCACAGTACATCCATCACTAGAGACTTGTAGACATATCATGTCAGTTAGTGCAGTATGTTGGGCTTGTAAGCCTTGTATGTATATTTTGTTGGTTTGTCAGCTGTAGTAGTTATGTCGGCCTTGTCGGCCCAGCTTTATATTGATGTTTTGTTAGTGTTCGCAAATTGTCTTGCAATGTGTCCCATGGCCAAAGTATGACATTATATGTTCAGAGTCCCTTAGTTGCAAGTTGGTACTCAAGGATAGGTGAGGCACCGAGTGCCGGTCTCGCCCCCAGGTTCGGGGCATTACAAAAGTGGTATCAGAGCAGTTCTATCCTAGGGAGTCTACAAGTCGTGTCTAGTAGAATCTTGTTTATGGGTGTGTCGTGTACCACACTTATAAGCAGGAGGCTGTAAGGCATTTAGGACTGTCACTCTTTCTTCTTAGTCTAGATCGTGTGGTAGAGCTTAGTTGAAAGAAGTCAAACTCCTAAACTCTATGTTACTCGTAATAAGATGATACCTACAACCAAAAGACAGTTGGTAAGAGATTTCATATGACTGTGGGAGAGTTGAGTCAGAGGAACTCGATTTTTCATGTTGCTTATGATGAGTAAATGTAAGGTCTTCAGTAGATTATGTGTGTGCTAAGACGTGTAAGCCTCTCGATAAGGAACCTTAAGGCAATAATATTTATCCACCCCTATGGTGACATGCAATGAGAGATTCATAAGGTAGATACAAGCTTCAACAAGTAAAATGAGAAAGATAAGAAGGGTACGAGGTACCAGTTAATGAAGATTATCGGTATTTTCAACTCAGGCAGAAAAATATAGGCATTGTGAGTTACCTTTAACATTAACAGAGCTACGTATAATTGGCCACACCCATCTCAGTTATGCCCTATGGGGGCTAACAAGTATAGTTAAGAAAAGGACGGGATATCAGGATCCCGCTGGAGTTAGAGTGACCCAAAATGGTGGATGGATTGTTTGTGTTAGTTGACATTTTCAAAAGATATTGCAAACGTGCTAATAAATCTCCTTGTGAGACACCCAGATGGTTCACTCTAGAATATTACAATTAAATGTGAATACTAGCATGATCAATAATTCAGAAGATAGGCACTGAAAGCCTAGAAAGGATAAATATTACCTTAGTGTGGCTCTTTTCCCTAGTAGAGCGAGAACGTTGAGCAATCTGAAGAGCCACTGGACGGAGCAAAGGGGAGCTAAAAGAAAAAGAATGTCTTGTTGAAGTTTTTAAAATAAAGTGATAGACATAAATGTTAGCAGGAAATAAGAAGAGGGTTAATGAAGCATTATGAGTAAGATGTAATATATGGATGACAACGGTAGATCAAGAAGATGACAGTATTACAGAGTCTATAGTCAAGTGAAGGAAAAGACGAGAGGTGACAGGCCTTGAGATAACAAAAGAGTATAGGCCATAAAGTCATATCCTCATTTCGAGAAATAAGTTCGTGACTCCAACGCAACTACCAGAAGGAAAAGTTAGACCCCAGAATAATAGGAATCAGTATGGGCTGGTGAACAAGATAAACTAAACATGAATTAGGGACTGAGTGATTGGATAATAGTCAGCATCATAAGAATTTCAGATTTCGTTCTGGCGATAATAGAATGGACAACAGAAGACGATTCATGAGAAATTCAGAAAATGGTCATTCAGGGAGACGTTTCCCTAAAGCCAGCAATGTGAGCAAAGTTAAGCTTAAGGGACTGTATGTGCCAGTTACACTAAGTGTCACCCTCGCGAGTAAGGAATTTTATTACTCTTGATACAGAAAGATTAACGCAAGGCAAGTAAGGGTCATCGATGATATGAAAATACGCTAAAGATGAAGAGTTAAAACATCTATACATAGATCATCATAGAACTAAATCTTAGTACTCCCCTAAAAGGGGGAATATGAAGCGATGTTACATTAAGTCAGAATTAAGTGATTGTAGTAACTATGGAATGGTAAAGGAAGAATGCGATAAAACAAAAAAGGAATGAGATTGCATTTATTCAAATCCTACGGGTATGCTACGACTCCAGAACATTATGCAAGCATGACGTCAAGGAGAGGAAGTAAGGGTTCCGGCCCGAGATATTTTTGATAAATAAGGAGCCAGCGCGAGAGGTAAGCTAAGACGAAAGAAATAACCCAAGAATAATTATGCGTAATACTGATATAAGAATGGGAAAACAAGTAGCCAGTAGTTGATTCAGGAAAAAGCCTAGTTATGGCTAGACAAGAGGATACAGACAAATAAACATATCGTGCAAGATGAACATAATGAACCCCAACATGCGGAATTCAGTCTCGCAATTATGATATTGTAATCCTTGAGAAATATTCAGATAGGATTGGGGTAGTTAAAGGTACCGTATGAGTGTTATGGAAATAAGAGAGAATCCCACTAGGAAGACAGTTAAAACTTCAGTTCAGAAGCAACCGTACGAACACATGAGTGTGGAGATAAGTAACTAAGGATAATTATAGGTGAGTACGAACATCAAACATTCTATCGGGAATACGATGTAATAAGCTCGCAGCTTTACAAGAGTTAGAGGGTCCTCCCTAAGTACTACAATAAAAGACTAGCTGAGGAAATAAGGAAGAAGGTTTCAACCTAAACATGGTAACTTGAGGGAGAAATGGTCATGTAAAAACAGTCTCACAACAACATTGTATGCACTCTATAAGAAAGTATCACCTATCGTGGCTAATGGACGGTGGGTAAAGATCAAAAGTGATATTCGAGACCATATAAGTTGCACAGAAATCCCAGCATGCGTGGGAACTAAGATAAGCTAAGTATACACGCAATAAGGGGCAGAAAGATCATGAAAAGAAATAGTTTACGTTAAAGAAAGCTGAGATGAAACGAAAGGAATTATTTGGTTAATGATCCAGAGTTAGTTACGTTATGAACGCACTTAAGATTTCGGGGTACTACGCAGCATATATGTTGACAATCATACAGTCGTGGAAGACTCCGGTATAAGTTAAAAGAAAGAATTGAGCCCAGGTCATAGACAAAGGATTGAATTATTAGAAGAGTGTATCATGAATATTCCATAGCGTCCATGAAAGGCTAAAGTAATAACTAATACCATGAGCCACAGATCGAAAGATAGCTTAAACCTACATAAAGGTTGATCAGAAGGAAGAAGAAACTAAAAAGTTACATCAACGAAGTAAATCAGAAATCCGATTATTGGACCCAGAAAATTATAGGAATCATGATTGAGAACATAGCAGAATCACTCTTAATATCAGAGGTTGTAAGAGAGATAGTACAACAACCATATTCTATAATGACTCCATGATAAATCCAGTTAGAAAAGTACCAGCCTCATAAGAAGTCAGTATGAAGCTCCCACCTGATTGTATAGGCACCAGAGGTGCAAGTATTATAATACAGCTTCAAATGGTGGATATGAATTATACCTATCTGGGGGGGAGGTTATGAAAGAGATAGAAGATGTGAGGTGATATTTTAAAGTAAGTAAGGTAAAGGTGAACAAGGTACGACATACTCAAGTGCAGAAGGATGTGAATAGTCCATACTTTAGATAAAATTCTAGAAGCACTGGGATTCAATATCCATGAATGATTAGCAGCATCGTCAGTGGTATATCTTCCAGCCTATGGTTTCTAGGTACTGAGAGGTCTAATTAAAAGAATAAAGAAGAGTTAGAGACGATGTGATGTCTCATTCGATGTTCCAGAATAACACAAAAGAAATCTATGGTGGCTGGGAGTAATATAAATGGATATGTATGGGTCGCAAGCTAAAGTATGGTAGAGCGGCAAGGTTGTAGGAAGACATGAGTAAGGATAAGAAAGGGCGAGTGAGAAGGTGACGAGAATGGATAAGCCCTCGGGATTAAGCCCATGAAAATGAGAGAGAGATGGTGGGTTCTCTAAATTACATAAATCTCAGTATAGCCTGAATGAGCTCAAAAGAGTCTAAGACTAGTAGCATTTAGAAAAAAATAGAATGTTGACCTGCTAATAAAACGAGGATGTAATTGTGACAGATAAAGAATGATGTTTGGGCCTTCGATTGAATAATGATTTGAAGGGGAAAAAAAGGAGAAGGAGAAAAGATTTCGCGGATGGCACGAGATTAGAAAGGTGAATCATATTAAGATACTATGAAATACGATTATGGAAATCACTTCAAATATTCCTCGATGCAACGTAAGCCCTAGCAAGTCGTGGTATGAGAAAGAGGACTAAAGGGGGGAATGCCCTGGCCTTTGGACTTATTTACACAACAGTTGCCTAGATGGCAAGAGGAGTACTAAAGTATTCACAAGAGATATGGGTTATGAGAATGATAAGTGCATCAGTCAACATTCGAGGACGAATGTTCCAAAGGGGAAAATGATGTTACACCTAATATTTTTGTACGTGAAAGTACCCCATATATAAATTGATGAGAGCTCGAAAATGAGATGTTACATCCCGCATTTTTGTACGTTAAAGTTTCGTCGTAAGTTAATCGACGTAAGCTCGGGAAGGAGATTATTTTGAGATTATAAGTATTATGTTATTTCAAACAATGGATAAGTAAATTCTTGAAGGTGAGAGGTAAGCAAATCGAAGAAAATAAGTTTCATCGAAGTTTGGAAATTTGGGATAAAATACGGTCCAAGCTATAATACTCCGTATTTATGGACTAGTGCCATACAAGGTACCACATGACCATGATAGTAGGATGTATAAAGTGTGTTAAAAGTGAGTAGTATTTTAAGTAATTTGAGATAATTCTTAATTATGTGGATAATTGATTAATTGTGGGAATAATTATGGTATTAAATGGATAAGGATCTTTTTGGGGCTGCCACATGGCATAAGCTAAGCCAAAGTGGAAAAATATGCAAAATGAGTCATAAGACATATGATACCTTATTTACACGTAAGGATTCTTGGATATTGCTTTATGAAATTGCAGCATCTGTATTACAGAGGAGGAAACAAATCATTGAGAAGTATAGTAGCATGGATGAAATTTTAAGGGAGTGCAATAACATGGCTGCTCATCTTGATGTATGGAAGCTACTAGATGATGCCCACGATTTGGTGGTCACTCTCCATGACAAGATATAAACACCTTTGTTATAGTGCCTTCCAAGATTTTATACCACTAATTTATTCTCTTTGCAAAATTTAGCATTCATGAATGGGTGCTCTTCAAGTCGTCACATTTTTGTGGCAAAAAAGGACTGTCTACCCGACAAGTCACAACACTTTGTTGCTGTTTTTTTTGGGTTAGAGCTTGTACATTCTGAAGTTGGGAAACATCTATAACTCAACTCTACCGGGTACTAGTAGTGCTATTTGCTCAGTTTCAGTATAGCCATTATTAGAAAGCATATGTTCCAAACTGGCTGTCATGTGCAATATATATCTTTTAAGTTCTAAAAAAAAAGGGATTCTTGGATATGGAATGAAGATATAATGCCTTGATGAATTAACTTTTCTTGATCTCTTTATTGGTAAGGCATACGACTTTTCTAAATTAAGCAAAATAACATCCCTACATCAATAAAGGAATCGAAATGCTTGTTGGAGATTACAGATGGAATTCTCCAAAAAGAATTCATGCGACCCTTTACAATACTATTGCAACGTGAATTGCAAATTCTAAGGGAGCACGGTATAATATTTCTCAAGAATATCATATGGATAATTTCCTACTTCGATCCGCCGTTACATGTTTTGCCGCAATTAACGTGTGTTAGAGGAATCGTCAAAAGAATCGATTCAGGTATATTAAGGCTAAGCCCTTCCTTCATTTTGGCATGATCTCGTAATTACATGTGTTTGATAACGAGGCATAAAGAGAAGTTCATACTCCCAAATTTATATACACTATCCTAGTCTCATAAGTTACAGTATTCTCCCGTATCAGGACTTTATATTTAATTGAGTATTGTCTTCTTCCAGTCAAGAGAGCAGAGGGTCTATATATATACAGTATTAGAGTATTTTCACCACCATCGAGCTATAATCGATGGGCAGGCCCCTATTGGGCAACCTCTGATCAGATGGTAAGTTATATACCGAGCCTATTGTGGCTGAGCGCTTATGAGCAAGCCCAATTGGCTAAGATACAGAGCCTAGTATGGCCGAGCGCTTATGAGAGAGCCTACTACGGCAGAGAAGTTGTATATATACCGAGCCTTATAGAGTCGGACAGCTATTTTACTTACTATATTGAGAGAATTGAGTCAGTATCAGCAGGTAAGCATATCTTCAGATTATCTTGACTCCCAGTTACTTTTAGTTATTATATTATCAGTTTAGTTTCAGCTTTCAGTTAATTTGTTTCCTTACATACTCGGTACATTATTTCATACTGACATCCCTTTCGCTAGGGACGCTGCATTTCATGCGTGCAGGTTCAGACAGCCAAACGAGTAGACCTCCTCAGTAGGTATTGCTCGAGTTCAGCTTGATTGGTAAGCTCCGCGTCCTTTGGAGTTGCTAAGTATAGCGTTTTATGTACATCTTGTGTATATATGTATATATATGTTATGGATAGGTCGGGGCCCTGCTCCGATCACAGTACATCCATCACTAGAGGGTTGTAGACATATCATGTCAGTTAGTGCAGTATGTTGGGCTTGTAAGTCTTGTATGTATATTTTGTTGGTTTGCCAGCTGTAGTAGTTATGTCGGCCCAGCTTTATATTGATGTTTTGTCAGCGTTCGCAAATTGTCTTGCAATTTGGCCCATGGCCAAAGTGTGACATTATATGTTCAGAGTCCCTTAGTTACAATTTGGTACGCAAGGATAGGTGAGGCACCGAGTGCCGGTCTCGCCCTCCCCCCCCCCCAGGTTCGGGGCGTTACAAGAATCCTATGGACGGTCTATGAAATGCATAGGTGTATTGTGTATGGAATCCTATGGACGGTCTATGAAACGCATAGGTGTATTGTGTATGAAATCCTATGGACGGTCTATGAAACACATATGTGTATTGTGTATGAAATGTATAGATGTACGGTATGAATAAACACTATGGATGGTCTATGAGACATATAGGTGTATAATATGATATGTGAACACTATGGACAGTCTATGAGACGCATAGGTGTACAGTATGATATGTGAACACTAAGGACGGTCTATTAAATGTATAGGTGTAAAATAAGAGAGGGATATGGACGGTCTAGTGAGACGCATTGTTAACGCAGATAATAGGTTCCACTTTCATTGCCCTTGTTCGTACATGTTGTTTCAATTACATTATATTATTTATTCCACGTATAGTTTATATGGCTCAATTGATACCAAAGGAAGTTCAGAATGATGTAAGTATAATAAGTCTTGAAATTTGATTCTATGGGATGTTTCATAGTTTCTTGATGTACTTTATTTGCCTCTTATTTGAGTTACCGTATTTTCATAAGTTGTTTTATCTACCTTACATACGAGTACTATTCCACATGTACTCACGTCCCTTTTGCCGGGGGCGCTGCATCTTTTAATGGATGCAGGTATACTTCTACAGGATGATATAGATCTTTGATAGGGATCTTCTTCACTACTCAACATATGGTGAGCCCGCTACAGTTCTAGTGGGTGTTTGGGTCTAGTTAATTTTATGTATTTAGGTATTTATTATCATAGACTCCATGTTCACTGTAGGTCATGTAATTAAAGATTTGAGTTTTGTCACGTATTTATGTTCACAGTATTTATGAGGCTACGCACCCATCATGAGAAAGATTGTAGGCCATTGAGCCAAATGTATTCAATGTAAAAGTCATGATCTAATGATGTTTTGATAAATCATGAAGGAGTTATGATGAAATATTGACGTAAAGTAGGCTTGTTCGACCGGGTTTACTTGGTTGAGCGCCGATCATGCTCCTCAAGTTCAGAGCGTGAGAAATTTGGTATTAGAGCATGGTTTAAGAGTCCTAAGGTGTCATGGAGCTGTGTCAGTAGAGTCCCTCCTATCGGTGTGTTGCGACCACACTTATAATAGGGAGGCTACAACGACATTTTGGAAATGTTTCTCTTCTTCTATCCTCGATCGTGCGTTAAGGTTTCGAGTTAGTCTCAGAGTTACCTTGTTAATATCAAGGAAGGTTTGCACATCGTGCTGCGAAATGAGAAAGGACTAAGGATTAAAGGAATGACGCACATAGTAGGCATAATGTGTGAGGTGCCCAATTGTCCTCGTAATGGACGAAGGAAAAGTCAATGATACGACCAAGGTAAACAATGTCATAGAGTTAGCCTCGAGAGTTATGGTTGGTGTTGTTTTCATGTATATGGTATAATGTGGTGTTATCTATATGTTGTTAGTATTTCTTTTTTAGATTCTCTGACAGGTGGATATGCCCAATTACAAGGGAAACTCTGTCGAATTTTCTGGAATATTCGGGGAGTTAGTCAAATATGAGGCTTGGGAATGTGAATAAAGAGCTAAGTCATATTGGGTGTTTTGTGGATTTCCCTAACCCTCATTCGAGGACAAATGATCCTAAGCGGGGGAGAATGTAAGGTTCTGTTAAAATTTTCTAATGATTTAAGATTTTAAAATGCGCCATCGGTATTTGGGAATAACGTATTCGAGTATTAAAGGAGACCCATGGGATAGAAACACGTCATTTTGAAATGAAAATATATGTTTAAGGTGTGTTAGAACATACTAAGGAGTTTTATGAATGGTAAGAATTTGTGTGGAACAAGTTGGATACATTACGTGGAAAGGATGTCTCAATTAGCACAAGACCCAACTTCAAATGAATATAACTCCCACAATATAAAGACTTAGGTGGTGATATACCTATCAAATCAAAGCCCTATGAGTCTAGTTTCCAACGCATCAAACTGTTTGTCATTTGGATATGTATACAAGAAGTTATGGCCATTTTACCAGACCTATGCCATATGCGCGCCCAGAATGCGCCGCCGCACATATAAGGGGGTTTCAGACGCGTACGTAGGAGCCCTATAAATACCCCAAGGCCGGGTAGAGAGAGGGGCTAAGTCATTTCTTTGAGCTAGTGCTTGTATATCAAGGGAAATCCGTCCAATACTTCCCTCTCATGAACCAAGGTAATACTTTTGGAGTAATTTTGAGTTGATTACTACTCCTAAACACTTATACTAACTAGGATTAATCTTGAAGATCCATAGATTTCCTTTCAAATCCCCAAATTGATCAAGAACCCTACAAGTTTGGATTTTCACGAGTCTCACTACAAGAGGTATGTCCACCATCTCTAACTAATTCATGGTGATTATTTATGTATGAAATATGTGTTAGGACTTATGCGATGGTGATTGGAAGCCACAAATGCCTAACCTAGGTTGTTTTGGTATTGTGGAGATTATAAAATGAATTAATTGATAAGATTTATGGGTTGGGAGTGAATTGTTGGGCATGCATGTGCTAATGGAAGTTGTGGATGGCCTAGAGATGATTGTGAGGTGAATCATTGGTGTGGAAGGTGGTTGTTAGGTGAAGAAATTCCATTGGAGGAGGTCGTAGAAAGATATGCACACTAGATGTTTGATAAAAAGTCTAAATCACTTAAACTATAGAAATCTTGCTAATATTGGTACAATTGTGTTGCATTGTTGTAGATTGAAGTTGTTTAGTGTGGTGGAACGTCGTAGTATTATTAAGGGGCGAATTCCAGGTATGTTGGCTAAGCTTCTCTCTTAGAATTAAATCTCACGATGTTCTTGTAAGTCCCGAGTTGTTCATTATAAATTGACTATTCCGAATAAGCTTTGTGCCTAAAGAGATATGTTCAATATGTGTTCCGAATGCTCTTATCATGTTATATTATCCTTCGGGAATGTGTTCAAAGTATGGTTTGTGTATTAAAATATTATGGATTTGAGTCATGTTTCAAATGAAAGTTGTGATGCCAAATTGTGTGAGAAAAACTCGATGTGCTTAAGATTCTTAATTCTTCATATGTATACCTAAGATCTTGATTAGAAATACCTTGTTATTGATAACCCATAAAGATGATGGAAAGTGAAAGAAGTGGGTTGGAGATGTAAAGTGTGGCTACCGTGCCAATAATGAAAGTTATATTTGTGGCCAATGGTGACAATGAAATAAAATGATGCGAGAACGGTTATGAAATGAGCCCTGATTCAACTGCTCCAAATTGACTTCGAAAATAGATTTGCCTAAAAGCTTATGTGCTCAAGTCATGCCCAAAGACGGTTGTTTTAACTAATGTTATGCTTTGTAAGTATTTCCAATATGGTTTGAGCTCTTAAATAATCATGAGTTGAAATTGTGTATTGCCTTTTTGGGGAAAAGTATTTCAAGAATAAATGGTGTGCTACTCGTTTATGATTTTAACTTGCACTTTGATTGCCAATTATTTTACTCCACTTCTTGGAAAGAAATTTATTGTGTTTAAAGCCTTCATTACTAATGAACCTAAAGTTGTGATTTTCGGAATATTCTATATGTTAATATTTATGATGACGATCCATGAAAGGAAAGATATGAAAGTGTGGAATATGAAATACGACCATTGTTCCATGAAAGAAGAATCATATGTATGTCCAAGAGAGCCAATGGAATAATAATGTTGTAGGTGGTTGAACGTATGAATGAAGTGATATATGGTGTAAAAGGTTATGAGATGAACGTATTTGTACTTTTGTTTCCAATGTGTTATAAGCTCCTACGTTCTTATGAGTAAAGGCTATGGTGTTCCTAAATATTTTTAATGCTCTTAATGTTCTATGATCACCCATGGCAAGTACAAGTAAGTGATAGTATGAACATGAAATGTGTCCGTTTGCCAAGATGAGAATTATGAGGCATTATATGTTTCAATGGTTTCAATCATTGTATGTATGCTTCTAAAATAATAAATGCAAATGACTTCGATGTCAAGTCCCCAAGAATCATGAACTTAGCTAATGATCTTAAGTTGACAGGAGGGTATATAATGAGGTGAAAGAGAGATGTCCTATGCTAAATGATGATAAATCTTATGAAAACGAATTTGGGCCATGTGCCATTGAAATTGACTTATTGATTCACCATACATGTGCTAATGTAATGAGCTATTTTTCTCCATGATGAGCATGAATATGAAGTGTTCCAATGATTCGGGAATTTACGACCTTAAAAGTAGTGTTAATCATGTCGCTTTGAGTTTATATATGGTTATATGCATAAGGATGTGTTCTTGGGTTTATATATGGTTATATGCATAGTGATGTGTTATTAACCCAATGGGCAGTCTATGAAACGTATAGGTGTATTGTATATGTAATCCTATGGATGGTCTATGAAATGCATAGGTCTATTGTATATGTAATCTTATGGACGGTCTATAAAACGCATATATGTATTGTATATATGATCTTATGGACGGTCTATAAAACACATAGGTGTATTGTGTATGAAATCCTATGAACGGTCTATGAAACACATAGGTGTATTGTGTATGAAATCCTATGGACGGTCTATAAAATGCATAGGTGTATTGTGTATGGAATCATATGGATGGTCTATGAAACGCATAGGTGTATTATGTATGAAATCCTATGGACGGTCTATGAAACGCATAGGTGTATTGTGTATGGAATCCTATGGACAGTCTATGAAACACATAGGTGTATTGTGTATGAAATGTATAGGTGTACGGTATGAATAAATACTATGGACGGTCTATGAGATGCATAGGTGTATAATATGATATGTGAACACTATGGACGGTCTATAAGACACATAGGTATACAATATGATATTTGAACACTAAGGACGGTCTATGAAATGTATAGGTGTAAAATTTAGAGAGAGATATGGACGGTCTAGTGAGACGCATTGTTAACGCAGACTATGGTGCCATTTTCATTGCCCTTGTTCGTACATGTTGTTTCAGTTACATTATATTATGTATTCCACATATAGTTCATATGGCTCAATTGATCCCAAAGTAAGTTCATAATGATGTAAGTATAATAAGTCTTGAAATTTGATTCTATGGGATGTTTCGTAGTTTCTTGATGTACTTTATTTGCCTCTTATTTGAGTTACCATATTTTCATAAGCTGTTTTGTCTACCTTACAAATGAGTACTATTCCACATGTACTCACGTCCCTTTTGCCGGGGGCGCTGCATCTTTTAGTGGATGCAGGTATACTTCTACAGGATGATATAGATCTTTGATAGGGATCTTCTTCACTACTCAACATATGGTGAGCCCGCTACAGTTCTAGTGGGTGCTTGGGTCTAGTTCATTTTATGTATTTAGGTATTTATTGCCATAGAAGCTCCATGTACATTGTGGGTCATGTAATTAAAGATTTGAGTTTTGTCATGTATTTATGTTTACAGTATTTATGAGGCTACGCACCCATCATAAGAAAGATTGTAGGTAATTGAGCCAAATGTATTCAATATAAAATTCATGATCTAATGATGTTTTGATAAATCATGAATGAGTTATGATGAGATATTGACGTAAAGTAGGCTTGCTCGGTCGGGTTTACTCGGTTGAGCGCCGGTCATGCTCCCCAAGTTCGGGGTGTGACACTTTTGGATACGTGAATTCTTGACAGGCCAACACTTTGCCCCATACAACATGGTCAGTCTAACCACCGCTCTATAAAACTTACATTTATGTTTTGGTAGCACATTTTTGTCACATAGGACACTAGATGTTAAACTCCATTTCAACCACCCCACCCATATAGGGTGTGTGACATCCTCGCCGATCTCCCCATCCCCTAGATAACTGGCCAAAGGTACTTGAAACTTCCTTTCTTGGGATGACTTGTGAGTCAAACCTCACGTACATACTCGCTTCCCCCGTCACGTCGATGAACTTGCACTCTAGGTATTATGTTTGATCTTTCACTCCAAGTATTCTGTCTTAGTCCTACTCAACTTGAAGACTTTAGACTCAAGGACCTGTCTCCAAACCTCTAGCCTCTCGTTAATGCCGCCTCACGTCTCATTAATCAGAACTATGTCATTAGTAAATAACATACACTATGCCACCTTCCCCTTGAATATGGTGTGTCAGTGCGTCTATCAACAGGGCAAATAAGAACGGGCTAAGGGGAAGATCCTTTGTGTAACCCCATAACAACCGAAAAATGCTCCGAGTCATTTCCCACTGTCCTAACCCGAGTCTTAGATCCATCATATATGTCCTTAATCACCCTAATGTAAACTACCGGCACACTTTTTACCTCCATGCATCTCTAAAGAACCTCCCTAGGGACCTTGTCATACGCTTTCTCTAGGTCAATAAACACTATGTACAAATCATTCTTCTTATCCCTGTACTGTTCCACCAACCTCCTAATAAGATGGATAGTTTTTGTAATTGAACGACCCGACGTGAACCCGAAATGGTTGTCGGATATAGACACTGTCCTCCCCACCCTCACTTCCACCACCCTCTCCTAAAGTTTTATGGTATGACTTAGTAACTTGATACCCCCATAGCTGTTACAATTCTGGATATTACCTTTGTTCTTGTACATCGATATCATCGTACTCCACCTCCATTCATCTGGCATTCTCTTCGTCCTCAAAATAACATTAAACAGCACAGTCAGCTACTCCAAGCCAGCCCGTACTCATCTTACGCATAGCCCTCACGACCTCTTCAACCTTGATGCGCCTATAGTACCTAAAGTATTGGTGAATCTCGGAGTGCCCCAATTCCTAGCACAATGTCTCTATCCCACTCTTCATTCAGAAGTTTATGAAAGTTAGTCTGCCATCTTCGCTTAATCTGAGCCTCTTCCATCAATACTCTGCCTTCCTCGTCTTTGATGCACCTCACTAGGTCCAGATCCCGAGCCTTCCTCTCTCTCGCTTTGGCCAGCCGGAATAACTTCCTGTCCCCGCCTTTGTCCCTCAGTTCCTCATACAGACAACCTAATGCTCTAGTCTTAGCCTCCATGACTGCTAACTTCGCTTCATTCCTAGCTTTCTTATACTTTTCTCTGCTCGCTCTCCTCTCCTCCTCGTCTGTTCTCTCCACTAACTTCAGGTATGTTTCTTTATTTGCTTTCATTTTACCTTGGACTTCGTCATTCCACCACCAGTCGCCTATGTGGCCGCCTGAATAACCCTTCGAGACCCCTAACACCTCTCTCGCTGCCTCTCTTATACAGTTCATCGTCGTTGTCCACATATCGCTTGCGTCCCCACTACTCCTCTAGGTTCCCATATCCATCAACTCCCTCAAACTCCTGAGCTTTATTCTTAGTCAAGGCTCCCCACCTGATCCTCTATCGTTCCCATACGAATGTGAGGCCCCGTAAATATTTTACCTATAACCCGGGATTTTATGGTGCCGAAGTAAGCTATGTGTTGACGAATATGGAGATTTTTGGGTGAGCTTGCTCACCGCGATACGGACTTTTTGGGTAGAACAGTGCACTGGGGAGTAAAGTAAATGTTTTTGGCAAAAAAAACATTTTTGCGCGGCCCACTATGCGGTGGCAGAATGAAGCAGTAATTGGGCAAGTTTGGAGGAAAGTCTGCGGTGCATTATGGGACTGCAGAACAGGTCTGCAGTGCATTATGCGATTGCAGAACAGGTATGCGGACCGCATAATGGCCGCACAGTAAGGCAGAGTTGCCCAGTTCCGAAGGACCATTTCGCGGCCCATTTTGGGGACCGCAGAAGCATTATGTGGTCGCATATGCGATCGCAGATCTGTGACGGGGCTCCTTTTTTTCTAACTTTTTTTTACCCGACCCTATTTTGATATATTAGAGTAATGGACCACTTCTGAAGCAAAAACATATATTCTAGAGTAAGGGAGTGCCAAAGAGTGAGAGGAGGAGTTCCTAAGCCCATCATCCATCAATTCTTGCTCTAAGTTGAAGAAATTGTAAGAAGAATTCACTAGGTCTTCATCTTAGAGGTAAGTTTCTACTCCATAGCCCTCAATTTTGTGATTCTAATTGAAAATAGGTAATAAACCAAGCAATTCTTGGGTGTGGAAGTTGTTTATTTTTACATGCATGTACCATCAAGGGAAGTGGGAGGATTGTTGAACTCTTTTGGGTGAACTTTGTGTAGTGAGGTGAAAAATCCACCATATGAGGACCTTGGAACCTTAATACACACCTAGTGTTTGATAAAATGCTCAAGTGAGCTAGAATTATGAACTCATTCCTAATTTGTGCTCAATTTTGCAATATCTCTAAATAGATCAAAAATTAAAAGGGCTCGAGGCAAGGTATGTTGGCTAAACTTCTCTCTTAGAATTGAATTTCCATGATGATCTTGTAAGTCCCGAGTTGTCCATTATGAATTGACTTTTCTAAATAAGTTAACGTCGGATGATGTATATATATATATATATATGAATATGTTCAAATGTGTTCCGGAATGTTCTTATTATATTGTGCTATTCTTCGGGAGAGTATTTGAAGTATGAGTGTGCATTAAAATGTTGGAACTTCTAGTCAAGTCCAAATGAAAGTGATCACATCAACTTGTATAAGAGATCATATGTGCCTAAGACCCTAATTTGCTTAAGTATGTGTTTAAAGTCTTAATTTGAAAGGCCTTGTTGTTGATTATCCATGATAATGATTGAAAATAGAATAGTGAGCTTGAATTATGAAGTACGGCCAATGTGCCAAGAATGATAGTACGTTATGGCCAATGATATCAATAAAATGAATGACATGTAAAAGAATACGAATTGAATGGTAAATACTTTTAATAACAAATGTTTGGGAGTATCGATTAGCTACCGAGGAAGGGTAGGTCGGAACAACCTAACCCCAAAACTATACGTGGCGGTGTAGGAGTGATTGAGGGGTAAATCCCAGTGTTAATGTGATGAGACTGTTTCCCCTTATATTGGATGAGATTGGTGTGTTGAGATGTTTTCCCCTTAAATGGGATGAGATTATTGCTAGCTAGATGTGATGTAATGTCGACCCACATGTCATTGTGGTGAGACGGCTTAGCCGATCGGGCTGAGATCGGACGCCATGCCACGCATATGGTGGTATTGTGAGTGTATGTCTTGGGGGTGAGACAGTTTAGCCGATCGGGCTGAGATCGGACTCCGTGCTAAAACACGGTGGTATATCGGTGCTAAAGATCTCCCAACTTAAATTACCGAAGCCTACTTGAAATTTACGTTTCCCCTAATGTGACACTTTGATACCTCTCTTATTGATATCATGTTTTATTCACCATTTTTTGTTGCTCGTTCTACTGAGAGGATATTTAGTTTATATACTAGTACTATTCCATATGTACTAACGTCTCTTTTGCCGGGGGCACTGCATCTTTAATGGATGCAGGCAGTTCCATAGCAGGTGGTATTGATCAGTGATAGCAGCACACACTCTCCTCAGCTGATTTGGTGAGCCCCACTTCATTTTGGGTTCATGTATTTTCTATCCTTTGTACATAGCGTTTTGAGATATTGTTGGGGCCTTGTTGTTGGCACTGTCATAACACTCTTTTGTTCCTGTTAGAAGCTCTATAGACATAATGTGGGTTGTGTTTGTTTTGGAAAATTTAAAACTAAAAATTTTGTAATTATATTGTAATTGTATCATCTGTCCCACTTTAACTATGATTGTACAATGTACTATTTTGAACATTTGTTAAGGATGTGACTAATGGAAATGAAATGGTGTTGTTCACATGACTTCTTACTGACTAATTAATGAAATGCATTCGTCTCTCTATTTGTGGGTGAGTTGGGTAGACGACACTATGCAGGCTTTCTCGACTGGAGTAACTCTGTTGAGTGCCGGTCGCACTCCCCGAAGTCACGACGTGACAACGAAACTCTTCTTCTTCTTTATTATGATACCGATGTTCATCACTAAAAGCCTATGTTGTGTCGCGAGGGTCCCACTCGGGAAAATCTTGCAATCCTTGCACAACCCTTTATCACACCTCTTGAGGAAGAGATAATCAATTTGATTTTTAGCCACTCTACTTCGAAAAGTAACCAAATGCTCCTCTCTCTATGGAAAACTAGAGTTTGCAATCACCAACTCAAACGCCTTAGCGAAATCCAACAGTAAAGTACCTCCTCTGGTCCTATCCTCAAAGCCGAAGATGCCATGTACCTCGCCATAGCCAGCAACATTCGTCCCAATATGTCCATTGAAATCCCCTCATATAAATAACTTTTTAGTAGGCGGAATACCACGCACAACCTTATCCAACCCCTCCTAGAATCGCCTTTTAACCTCCTCATCAAAGCACACTTGAGGCACGTAAGTGCTAATGTCATTTAGAGTGATCTCTCCAAGCACCATCTTAATAGCCATTAATCTATCATTCACCCGCCTAACCTCTATCACTGACTCTTCGAGTTCCCTATCCACCAAAATACCTATTTCGTTCTTACCCTTCATGCCTCTAGAGTACCACAATTTAAACCCGTCTACATCCCTCGCCTTCGATCCTACCCATATAGTCTCCTGGACACAAGTAATATTGACCTCTATTTTCTGAAAATTCTTCGCCAACACTATAGACTTACCCGTCAACGTCCCTATGTTCCATGACCCAATTCTCAACCTATAGGCTCCCTTGTTCCCCTTACCCCTCATCCCACCCCCTGACCCATGCCCCGCCCCCATCCGCCGAGGATATGACCTTACTGTATCATCACAGACCACAACCACTATACCTATAGTAGACTAGGGAAATCGCTAACACAAAACAAGCAACAGACCAAACTTGAAGAAAACTAGTTATAACTACAGGCACTCTAATAGTATGACTAAACTAGTATCAACTAACATGGCAACAATTTAACTAACACAAGAGAAAGAGAAACATGAAGGCGGGAGGTACCAACTCTCGAGAATAGAACCTGGAATTTTGACTTGGTGCACACCCGGGGTTGCAGAACCTGACGTACTCCCTTCCAACTTCCTATTGGCCCTTGCTCAACCGGAGATATTCCGCACTGCTTTCTCGTATGCCTCTCACTCGTCTCCAAACATCGCGGCTAGCAACATGAAAAATCACAAAAAAATAACCGCGAAACCAACAGGGAAGGGGGGCTATCACCGCTGCAACTGGTGACTACCTTTATGGCAGCCCTGGCTGCTGCCGGCGAGGGCAGTGGAGAGGGCTGAAGAAATTAAACACAGGGAAGGGAAAAAGAGGGGGCGACGCAAGAAGAAAGAGGACAACCAGGGGGAAGGGGTCCTTGTTGATAACGACAAGGTCGGGAATCCAAACTTAGAGTAAGAATTTGAAAAGTAAATGCGGAAGAAATAACAATAAGGAATTGAACAACTAGCACTTAAGGGCAGAAAATAAAGGATATGGGAAAATTCAAGGAAAGAATTCCAAGAACTTCCAAGAACGCAAGTTCTATAGCCTTGACAAGATCAAAGCAACAACGTCTTGATTTATTGAAGAAATCAAACGCCTTTACTTAAAAGCAGATCAAAACAATAGATTCGGATCTTGACCGCTTTACGAGTAACTTGAGACAACAATTAATAACTAGTATTAATCGCCTTCTAAGAATACCACAAAGAAATCAAAGATATCACAATAGAGAAGTAATCTTACTACCTTGAACTATGAACTAGTAAAGGTTGAAAGATAAATCTCAAAGCACAAGTAACAAAGGTTCAAAAGAACTCTCAAAGTATGATATACTTAATTAATAATGAAGTCCTCAATGAATGAGAAGAACTCCTTATTTATAGGAGTACTAAGGCATAAAAAGTCATTACAATTAGGTAGGGGGCTGCTAAGGGGTAACAAAGTCATCAAAATTAGGTAGGGTGGTTGCTAAGAAATAAGAAAAGTCACAAAATTAGGTAGGGGCGGCCAAATCCTTTTGGGGCAGATTTGGGTCTTAAAACTACTAGTTTGGGCCATTGGTTTGGACTCCAATTGGGCTCCATTTCAAACACCCCCATTTGGACCTCGTTTAAGCTCATTTTGGGCTCTTCTGGGTGCCCTTTTGCTAGATTTCAAGGGTCGAGTTCGGGACTCAATCTTCCTCCTCTTGGACATCAATTTGGGCCACCAAATAATTGTAAAACTTGTATAATTTATCTCCTTTGGTCTTGAGCTCGTCCTCCACTATTAAAAGCTTCTTTATTTGCACTTGAAGTCTAATGGCCTTATTTTGCAACTCTTTAGCTTGACATATTGTTAAAGGCCATCTTTGAGATTCCAAAGCTTCATCCTTGTCCTTGAATAGAGTTGAGCTTCCTAGGATGCTATCATTCCCCTCTTCTTGAAGAAAATTCGTCCTCGAATTTCGACCTTGCAAGAAAAAGAAAACACGCCCTTGTAAATGGCATCCACTAATCTGAAAAACTAGTTGGAATAAAATAAGATAGTGACCATGTGTCCATTTAACCCAATTAATCCTAATAGGTGTAAATAAAGGCATATGGATATCATCATCCCAATAAAATTTATGCCTACCTAGATTAATACAATAAAAACCTCTCGTAGATGCGCCATGCAATGGAACTTGCAATTCGATCTTGTCGGTAAGGTAGTCCATAGGTATACATGACAAAGAAATTATAAAAGATTGACCACACATCCATTTAATATAAGTATCTCTACCACATGTATCAAAGAAGATACTTTCATGATATAGCCAACTATCTACAATTAAAAATCTCATGGATTCCTCTACATGAAAGAGTATTTGATCACAAGTGTTACAACAATCATGCATATCATCTTTACTAGTAACAAATACTTTTACAAGCTCACATTGAACATGACTTGAAGAATGACTCCCCATCACACAACAAAAATCACATTCTAGCAATTTATCACATGAAAACTCATTAGCCACTTGAATAAGAGAAGAAGAAATATTTAACTCATTCACAAGCCTCTTCTCATAAATTTCATGCCTCTTTCCACCAAGTTGGAATACATAATCATCTATGTCATAAACAATTTCAAAAGGAAGCAAATTACTCTTGCACTTTAACTTAGATCTTACAGTTAATGACTTGATGTGCATCAAAATATCATCATCCACAAAAATTATAAAGTCACCAATATAAGAAATAAGAGTATAATTCATTACCTCCAAAAATACCTTAGGTGTTCTAGAAAGGCCAAGAATGCAAATAAACCAATTATACATACCATACTTGGACTTATTTACCAATGGAACATCATCACCTTGTATTCTTTTATGCAATGGCTCCAACTTAGCAATGCTTTTAGGAAACTCCATGCCATAACACTGTAAATAAGAATGAAAATAGTCAAAAGGTCCAATAACAAAGAATTTAACCAAGATTTTATCTTCCACCATCCAACAAGAATAGATATCGCCAAATTCATGTTGGAATCCAATTGGATCTTTTGCTACCATCTCCTGCGCCTCACCACCCCTTTCAAAAGGTATTTCAACACGTGGTTGCACAAAATCACAAGAACTAAAACAAGAAAGAGTTAATGGGTTAGGAAGTAAAGAAACTTTTTTCTTGCTTACACTCTCTTTGGCTTTTATCACAAGACTAACGTTTTCCTCACCCTTAGCCTCTTTTCTCTCACTAAATAGTTTTTCTTTGCTTTCACTCAATCCCTCTTGCTTTTCTCTCTCTACCTCACAGACTTTGTTCATCTCATTACCTTCTCTCTTTTCTTTTCTTTCAATATCACTCTTTACCTCACTTGACATCCCACTCTTTTCACTCAAGACAACCTCTCCTTTTTCCTCTCTTGGAATGTCAACATGCACTCCCTTACTCCTCTCATTCTTTTCTCTCTCATATTTTTTCATATTCTCTTTAACAATCTTTTCATCTTCACAAATTTGTGAGGGAGTCAAAGGCCCAAGAATGAGTTTCTTTCCATTAATCTCAAAAGAATATCTATTTTTTTCAATACTATATGAAGCACTTCTAAAGACATACCATGGCCATCCCAACAAGATATGAAAACTATTCATCGGAATGACATCACACCAAATCACATCCTCATACCTTCCAATAGAGAATGGCAAGAACACTCTTTTATCTACTTTTACCCCTTTCAACATGTAGGGTTCAATATGTTCAACACAAGGCAAATTCAATTTCTCAACCATATAAGTGCTAATTAAGTTATAGCCAAATGCTTTGTCAATTCTAAGGGCATAAATTGCAGACATCACTTTAGCTCTTGTTTGAAAAATAACTTTAACATTGTTTTCCTTCCATTCGGTATACTGTAAGTTCGACTTTTCAAGTTGTTGAGTCATAGCTTTCCTCCTTCCACTGTAACTACCTGTTTGAGACATCTTGACATAGATTAAGGGAAATATGTATCTCTCAAATTTGGCTTTTTCCCTATAATGTTCTCACCTCTCTTGCCTTTGTTTTCCTCTCGAAATAACCTTTGAACAAAATACTTTGTAGATTTATGGTTAAACCCAACTCATATGAAGTTCTTAGTAGTAAAATATAGATTTTTGGGGAACAAATGAAAGAAGAACCAAATCCTAGAACTATTAGGCTCGGTTGAAACAAGACACGAACAAAAAGGAAATGATTATATATTTAGATTAGAAAGAGTAAGAAAAAATTGAATTCTTGTCTTATCTTTGAAATCTGGAATCCCCTCTTCTTGTTTCCTTTGATAGTTTTTGGAAACAAATTAGATACAAAAGAAAGTTCCTAAAGAGCAAGCAATTTTTTTTTAAAAATTGATTTTCGTTTTTTTTTTTTTTTTTTTTTTAACTTTTTTTTTTTTAGCTCTTAGTATTCAAGAAATCCCCAGAATTATCAAGAACGAAACCTTGATAGAACCGCTCTGATACCACTTGATAACGACAAGGTCGGGAATCCAAACTTAGAGTAAGAATTTGAAAAGTAAATGCGGAAGAAATAACAATAAGGAATTGAACAACTAGCACTTAAGGGCAGAAAATAAAGGATATGGGAAAATTCAAGGAAAGAATTCCAAGAACTTCCAAGAACGCAAGTTCTATAGCCTTGACAAGATCAAAGCAACAACGTCTTGATTTATTGAAGAAATCAAACGCCTTTACTTAAAAGCAGATCAAAACAATAGATTCGGATCTTGACCGCTTTACGAGTAACTTGAGACAACAATTAATAACTAGTATTAATCGCCTTCTAAGAATACCACAAAGAAATCAAAGATATCACAATAGAGAAGTAATCTTACTACCTTGAACTATGAACTAGTAAAGGTTGAAAGATAAATCTCAAAGCACAAGTAACAAAGGTTCAAAAGAACTCTCAAAGTATGATATACTTAATTAATAATGAAGTCCTCAATGAATGAGAAGAACTCCTTATTTATAGGAGTACTAAGGCATAAAAAGTCATTACAATTAGGTAGGGGGCTGCTAAGGGGTAACAAAGTCATCAAAATTAGGTAGGGTGGTTGCTAAGAAATAAGAAAAGTCACAAAATTAGGTAGGGGCGGCCAAATCCTTTTGGGGCAGATTTGGGTCTTAAAACTACTAGTTTGGGCCATTGGTTTGGACTCCAATTGGGCTCCATTTCAAACACCCCCATTTGGACCTCGTTTAAGCTCATTTTGGGCTCTTCTGGGTGCCCTTTTGCTAGATTTCAAGGGTCGAGTTCGGGACTCAATCTTCCTCCTCTTGGACATCAATTTGGGCCACCAAATAATTGTAAAACTTGTATAATTTATCTCCTTTGGTCTTGAGCTCGTCCTCCACTATTAAAAGCTTCTTTATTTGCACTTGAAGTCTAATGGCCTTATTTTGCAACTCTTTAGCTTGACATATTGTTAAAGGCCATCTTTGAGATTCCAAAGCTTCATCCTTGTCCTTGAATAGAGTTGAGCTTCCTAGGATGCTATCACTTGTGATCATTTCTACTCCATAAAATTGAATTATCATCGAATAATCCAACTATCAAGGTACTTATCCTAGGTGGAATATTACGTATGAATTTGTGAATCTTATTAAGAAATGAGAGCAAAATAGAACAATATACTAACAGAGACAAGATGTATATGAGGAGAATGTAGAAGTTATTTTATTCAAGTGTGTTTCTTCTATGTACTTCATAGGATAAAAAATACCCTATTTATAGGATATAAGATACATGAAAAATTACAAGAATACACCTAAAGGTTACAAATATTAAGTGATGAATTAACTAAGTACATGAACTCAAATGGTTCATGGAATAGGGATGTCTAAGAGTATTCAATGGACATCCACTTTAACATATTCATAACACTCCCCCTTGGATGTCCATCTAAAAGATAATGTGCCTCGTTAAAACCTTATTAGAAAAACCCAGTGGGAAAAAGCCTAGTGAAGGAAAAAGAGTATACATATCTTGTAATACGCATTGAGTTCTGCCTCATTAAAAGCCTTACCAGGAAAACCCAATTGGTACAAAACCTTGGTTAAGTGAAAAAGAGTACATCGCGTATTATACTCCCCCTGATAAAAACTTTATTTGATATCTCGGAGACGGCGCATTCCAATATTATGTCTTAGCTTCTCAAATGTTGATGTTGGCAATGCCTTAGTGAATAAATCTGCTAGATTGTCACTTGAACGGATTTGTTGAACATCTATCTCACCATTTTGCTGAAGATCGTGTGTGAAAAAAAACTTTGGTGAAATGTGCTTTGTTCTGTCTCCTTTGATATATCCTCCTTTAAGTTGAGCTATGCAAGCAGCATTGTCTTCATACAATATCGTTGGAATCTTCATTTTTAAAGAAAGACCACACAATTGTTGAATATGTTGAGTCACTGATCTCAACCATACACATTCTCGACTAGCTTCATGAATAGCTATTATCTCTGTATGATTGGAAGATGTAGCAGCTAAAGTTTGTTTTGTTGAACGCCATAAAATAGTTGTACCCCCACAAGTAAATAGATAGCCTGTTTGAGATCGGAATTTATGTGGGTCAGACAAATAACCTGCATCTGCATAACCAATCAACTGTGAATCGGATTCATAAGAATAAAACAATCCCATATCAATAGTCCCTCGGAGGTATCTAAAAATATGCTTAACACCATTCCAGTGTCTTGTTGTTGGAAAGGAACTAAATCTTGCTAATAAACTTATTGCAAAACTTATATCTGGTCGAGTATTATTTGCAAGATACATTAGTGCCCCAATTGCACTAAGATATGGAGTTTCATCACCAAGAAGCTCTCCATCATTTTCATGAGGTCGAAATGGATCTTTATTTATATCAAGTGATCTCACAACCATCGGGGTACTTAATGGATGTGCTTTATCCATATAAAAATGCTTTAGAATCTTTTCGGTATAAGTTGATTGATGGACAAAAATTTCATCTTTCATATGCTCAATTTGTAGACCAAGATAAAATTTTGTCTTTCCAAGATCTTTCATTTCAAACTCTTTCTTCAAACAGTCTACTGCTTTTGGAAGTTCCTCAGGAGTTCCAATAATATTTAGATCATCAACATACACAGCGATTATAACAAATTCATATCCAGACCTTCTTATAAATACACAAGGACAAATTGGATCATTCTTATACCCTTCTTTCAACAAATACTCACTCACGCGATTATACCATATTCGCCCTGATTGTTTCAATCCATATAAGGATTTTTGAAGCTTTATTGAACAAGTTTTCCAAAAACTTTTATTAGTTTCAGGAACTTTGAGCCCTTCAGGGATTTTCATATAAATTTCGTTGTCTAATGTGCCATACAAATAGGTTGTGATAACATCCATTAGACGCATATCATGTTTTTCATGGACTGCCAAATTTATAAGATACTGAAAGTGATTGCATCCACCACAGGAGAATATATCTCCATATAATCAATGTCAGGTCTTTGCAAAAATCCTTGTGCCACAAGTCCTGCTTTATATCTAACGACTTCATTTTTATCATTTCATTTTCACACAAAAAACTCATTTGTATCCCACTGGCTTTATTCCTTCATGTGTTCGGACTATACGTCCGAATACTTCACATTTTTTCAAGTGACGCTAATTCTGCCTGGATAGCGTCTTTCCATTTTTGCCAATCATTTCTCTGTCTACATTCATCAACAGATCTTGGTTCAAGATCCTCATCTTGTTGCATTATTTCAACAGCAACATTATAAGCAAAAATATTGTCGATAATAATATTATTTCGGTTCCACCTTTTTGCCGTAGAGACATAACTTATTGAGATCTCTTCATTCTTATTATTTTCAGGTACCTCGACCTCCTCTGAGGTCTTATCATTTGTTATGTCACAGGGCTCTTTTTGAGCAATTACCTCCATATTATGATCTCCTAGATCATTTGCTTCTTTTCGCTTTCGAGGATTTTTATCTTTGGAACCAATTGGTCTACCACGTTTCAAGCGTGGCTTAGACTCATTTGCATTTATAGATTGTCCAACCGGGACATCAATTTGAATAGGAGCATTAGCAGCTGGAATATGTGACTTAGTCACCCTTGGTAGGTTAGTGAATGCATCAGGTAGTTGATTTGCAATACTTTACAAATAAATTATCTTTTGAACCTCGTGTTCACATTGATTTGTTCGAGAATCTAAATGAGATAGCGATAATGCATTCCAATCTATCTCCTTTTGCAACTGCTTATTTTCTCCCCCTAATATTGGGTATACTGATTCATCAAAATGACAATCAGTAAATCGTCCCATAAATAAATCTCCAGTTATAGGTTCCAAATATTTTATAATAGAAGGAGATTCATACCCAACATATATCCCCAATCTTCTTTGGGGTCCCATCTTTGTGCGTTGTGGTGGAGCAATTGGAACATATACTGCACATCCAAATATTCTAAGATGGAAAATATTTGGCTCCTGACCAAAAGCAAATTGTATTGGGGAGACTTTATGATAACTTGTGGGTCTGATCCGCACAAGAGCTACCGCATGCAAAATAGCATGTCCCCATGCCGAAATGGGAAGTTTTGTTCTCATAAGCATTGGTCTAGCAATTAATTGGAAGCGTTTGATCAATGATTCCGCTAGACCATTTTGAGTATGAACATGAGCAACTGGATGCTCAATTGTTATCCCAGTTGATATGCAATAATCATTAAAGGCCTGGGACGTAAATTCACCAGCATTATCAAGACGAAGTGTCTTAATTGCATAATCTGGAAACTGTGCTCGTAATCTTATTAATTGAGCTAGTAACCTCGCAAAGGCCAAATTGCAGGTTGATAACAAGCACACATGTGACCATATTGTAGATGCATCTATCAAAATCATATAATATTTGAATGGTCCACATGGAGGGTGTATGGGCCCACATATATCACCCTGTGTACGTTCCAAAAATGCAGGAGATTCAACTCCAACTTTAATTACTGATGGTCTAATAATCAGTTTCCTTGAGAACATGCAGCACAAGAGAATTCTTTAGTTTGAAGAATCTTTTGGTTCTTCAATGAATGACCATGTGAATTCTCAATTATTTTGCGCATTATATTATAACCGGGATGGCCCAACCGGTCATGCCAAATAATAAAATCATTAGTAAACTCCTTGTTTACTATGGCATGTGATTCAACTACACTAATATTAGTGTTGTATAATCCAGAGGAAGATGTATCTTTTCAAGCACATACTTCTTTTTCGCTTTTATTGTAGTAATATAAAGGTATTCAACATTTCCTTCATTGGTGGTCTCAATATGATAGCCATTTTGGCGAATATCTTTGAAACTCAACAAGTTTCTCTGAGACCTACTACAATATAATGTATCATTAACAGGCAATATAGTTCCTCCTGGTAGTAATACAGTCGCTCTTCCAGAGCCCTCAATTAATTTTGTACTACCAGATATTATTATGATATTGACTTCTTTTATAATTAAATAAGAGAAATATCTCTTATCTTTTAATATGGTGTGCGTCGTAGCACTATCCAAAAGACATATTTCTTCTTTATTATTCATACGGCCAAATGAAGACTGGGAAGTTTTCATATTCTTCAAAAAAAACATACATCATAAGTAATATTGAAAAATTTAAGAACAAAAGAAACTACATTTATGAAATTAAATACTGACAACATAAAAAGTTTTATTCAAACTATGAATTTCATAAAAAGAAATACATTTATTCTTATAATTTTTCTCAATAATAAGTTTTCAGTTATGATGCTCAAAGAAGTCTCCAGCTTCTAAATGAGTAATATCTGCAAGGACTTCAAAAATATCATCTTTATAGGCAAGGTTTGCTTCAACTTTATCATGATTATTCATAGGGCCCGCCTCAAGATCATTTTGAAAAGTCAAGTGAGTCTGAACTTTATTTTGTTTTCCTTTTATAGATGCTTGATAAAGTTTGACAAAATATTCAGGTGTACGATAAATTCGTGCCCAATGATTTTTCATACCACATCGATGGCAAACATTACTTTTGCCTTTTGAAGGATTATTCTGAGAACCCTTATTGTTCTCTTGTTTATAACGACCACCACCATGGCGATTATTATTTCGCCCCTTGCCACGCCCACGTAAATTTATACGGCCACGATAATTATTTTGTCTTTTTTCAGACTTTGGATCTACCGTTCCCAGATTCGCTTCTGGAAATGGAGCTGATCCAGTGGGGCGGGCTTCATGATTTTTTTATTAAAAGGGCATTATGTTGTTCAGCCACCAAAAGGCATGAAATTAACTCAGAATATTTCTTAAAGCCCTTTTCATGGTATTGCTGTTGTAACACCATATTTGAGGCATTAAAAGTGGAAAGAGTTTTTTCCAGCATGTCCTCATCATTCATAGGTTCCCCACATAATTTTAGTTGGGAATTATATTCACTTATGGTCTTATAATCTTGTAGCCGTAAGTGCTTCCACTCACGACGAGCTCTTGGCAATACCGTGGTCTTTAGGTGGTCATATCGTTCCTTCAAACTAGTCCATAATTGAAATGGATCTTTCAAGGTTAAATGTTCACTTTTTAACCCTTCATCGAGATGATGGCGAAAGAAAATCATGGCTTTCGCCTTATCCTGACTTGATGCTTCATTTCCTTCTTTAATAGTGTCACCAAAAACTTAAGCGTCAAGGTGAATTTCAGCATCAAGTACCCATGGCAAATAGTTATTCCCAGAGATGTCAAGTGCCATAAATTCAATCTTTGACAAATTCGACATAGTGAAAACTATCATAGATATAAGTAAATTATAATGACAAGAATTATTATCAATTCAGTGCAGTACATAATCGTGTATTAATATTATATATGTAAAATTATCAAACAAACAAATATGTGCAGTGCGATGATAAATTAGTGTTTAATATTACCCACAAAAACTTTAGACATGTAAGTATATTTTCATAGAATAAATAAGTTGAATTAATATGTACTAGTATAATTTTGTTCTACTTAGAATACGTTTCAATAAGCTAAGTAGGCATAAAACTAGATGATATCAATTCTGACAAGTTTCAACATTCAATACGATTCATCTAATAGTTCAGTCGTTAATTTTAAAGTCATTAATTAGTTTGTACACTTAGGTGATAAATTTATTGGAGACACATTTAAACCTTTTGAAAATTTTGCAAGAATTCCTTCTAAATGCATATTCTGTTAGAATATTTGGATGCGGGCTTAATTAGTCTAATTATTGTAATTCAATTTTAATACTTATTTATTTATGTGTAGGATTAAACTTCTTCGTAGTTTATATAATGAAATATCAATTTAACCGAAACTTATTATTTTCATACCAATGCAATTATTATAATCATATTCAAAATAAGTTATGCATATAGTAATTAAATTGCAGGTTAAAAAAAGATCCTAGTAGAAATATTATAAACATAAGAATGTATAGCTGAATCGAAAAAGAAACTGATTACCTCTTTTAGAAAGAAGATAAAATTCTGATGTAGCAGATAATCTCAGTTGGTTAGAACCTCGTGCTGATAACGTATTAAGAAATGAGAGCAAAATAGAACAATATACAAACGAAGACGGGATGTATATGAGGAGAATGTAGAAGTTATTTTATTCAAGTGTGTTTCTACTATGTACTTCATAGGATAAAGAATACCCTTTTATAGGATATAAGATACATGAAAAGTTACAAGAATACACCTAAAGGTTATAAATATTATGTGATGAATTAACTAAGTACATGAACTCAAATGGTTCATGGAACAGGGATATCTAAGAGTATTCAATAGACATCCATTTTAACATATTCATAACAAATCTTTTGTTTTTTTTATGATACTTCGGACATAATATCAACACTTAAAACTTAAAACTCGAAAAGGAAAAAAAAGTATAAGGTCAAAAGTGCAAGTGAAGTGAAATATAATGACTGAAAGCATAAAAAGGACATATATTTGGACGTTGAAGTTGTCAACCATGAAGTCTTTTGAGTAGAAAAAGAAGTTTGTCCAAAAGTACCAGACCTATAGGCTAAAAGTACCATCTTTTAAGCGTACTTTAGGGGCAAGTCTACATTTGATTCTTTTTCACTATGGCAGAACCATAGAGATCTCCAATATCTATCAGTTAGTAACCTGATTTGCTTCCGCGACTGCTCCCTTCTGCTCCGGCGCTGGCCATGTAAATGTATTACGGTAAACTGTTTGATCATAGAACCGCAATTTCTTTTGGTTGAGAATTGTTTTATTTTTTGTCTTGATAATAAAAAGTTTGGATTTTAATTTTGTTTTTAGCTTGATTTAACTTAAAATTTGGGTTTGGATAATTTTTGGTTGTTGATTTTGAGCATCTCATTATTCCCATAAGGCCGAGTTTCATCATTCAATCAACTATGTCTAAATGTTAAGCTAGTTGTGATTGTTTTCATGAATCTTATATAATTGTTCTGCTCTACTCGGGCTCCTTTTATTTTAATGCTAATAATTTGTTTTATTGAGGTCGGGCTTGATGCTAGGTCCTAAACAGTTGAGTTGAACTGAGCTGGCTAAGGTTTCGGCTTGGGTCAGCTTGTGTGTTTTGCGGCAGCTCTGAAAATGTTGATAGAAGTAGAGGTTCTGCTAAAGATTTTACAGCTCAGTGTAATACAAGCCACTTATAAGACTTGTTTTTACTTTCTCCAAAGATTATAGGTTCAAACTTTAGTAATAAAAAATAAAAAAACGAACTGAAGTTTACGGATCTTATTACTTGCTGTAAAGGTTGGGAGAGTGGAAATTTCTGGCTGGAAAAAACTTACCATCAACAGGTGTTTGCAATAATCGTAAATGAATGACATGTGCGACTGTACATCTTGACTTTTTCTAATCGTTAATTACAAATATAATTAGTTAATTATATGTATTCTCACCCTGTTTAGTAATTGATGCTCCTCTTAGAGTTAGTACAAGCACTCATCGAACAATGTGTCTTCACCTTTTTCTTTTGACATTTTTATGGCAAATAATATAATTTTCACCTTGAGGTTTGGTTTTAGGAAAGTAGACATTGTCGGAATGATACCTTAATATGTGTTTACCTTGCATAGGACACGTAACATGGCAACCCTTGATTTTATCTTGTTAATCATGTTCTGATAATAGACTAAATGCTTTTGTGCAGGTTGTAGCTCTTCACAAGGGTCAGCTTTTACCTAAAAAATTGCAAGATCAAGGCATAGCGTATTAGAAGTTTACTGTGAGGGATAACTAAATAAGAAAACGGTTATAACGGTTTTTCTGTTACCTAACTGCTCGATCAATGTTCACCTCTAAAAATTCTAAAAGAGAATAGCTAAATAAAATCAGCTATTACTCATTTCTTCTTAAAGAATCTGAAAATAAAGCTTGCTGTTGAGATTGGAAGCTCATACTTGGCTGCTGTTCCATGGTTAATAAGTCTCCTTCCTGAGTGAATGTTAAGTTAAGTGATTAAAAATGGATAGGGATTTTGGAAAAGGGATGATGGGACAGCAAAATAACTTTGAACAAGCTCGTTATAGCTCTATAGAGACTAGAACAGAGGTCATTGGCTCTTCAAACCAGAGATTTTTCCAGGATTCATGCAGTTCTATCAGTGCAGACATAAGACCACCTGATTTCATTGTACCAGTCGGAGCTAGACCTGTAAACTATTCCTTTCAGACTGGCGAAGAGTTTTCTTTGGAATTTATGCGGGAAAGAGTTAACCCAAAGCAGAACCTCATTCCTCATGGTTCTGGGGGGACTACTGGAATTTCTCATACAGGTTCTGAAAGTGGATCAGATATTTCCATGATTGCCTCAGTTGGAAAAACTCGAGTTCAACATCACCAGAGGTCTAGTACTTCTATAAATGAAGGGATAAGCAACCACCAAGCTGTGCAAACTGGAACTAGAGCCTCATCGAGAAATAACAATGTCCATGGGATTCAAAGCCATATGTCTTCTAGATCTAGTACATCAACAAAGTTGAAGTTTCTGTGCAGTTTTGGTGGTAGAATTATCCCTCGTCCAAGTGATGGGAAACTCAGATATGTTGGAGGTGATACGCACCTCGTCCGTGTAAGCAAGGATATTTCTTGGGAGGAACTCAGGCAAAAGATGTTGACAATATTTAACAATTGTCACACAGTAAAATATCAGCTTCCTGGTGAGGATCTTGATGCATTAGTGTCAGTTTCTTGTGATGAAGACTTGCAGAATATGATAGAGGAATGTAATGTATTAGAAGGTGACGGATCACAAAAAATCCGGATATTTCTCTTTTCTAACAGTGACTTGGAAGATTCTCTGGTTGGTCTGGAAAATATTGAAGGAGATTCAGAGATGCAGTACGTTATTGCTGTCAACGGCATGGACTTTGGTTCGAGAAGAAACTCTGTTGCCCTGGCCAGCACTTCAGAAAATAACCTGGATGAGTTTCTGAGTGCAACAATTGCTGGGGTGAATGGTCAAGTTGCTAGGGATCTAGCAGAGGCTGATACTTCAGATCCAGTCATTGGCATGCCTCTAACAAATCAATCTGCTCATGTAGGGGTAGGGGTGTCAATTTCATCACATACCTTCGACTCAAATCAACCAGGATACTTGGGTCAAACTGTATATCATGGTGGCACTGAATGGCAACCTTTACCTTCTTCCATACCAGTTGACAGCTTCCGAGGTGTAGATGGCGAAAGCCTGGTTCTTCCATCTGTGCAACTGCGGTATAACCATGGTTATCATCCACCCAATATGCAAGTGCAGTACAACCATGGTTATCATCCACCCAACTCTTCACAAGTCACAGATAACTTTCTTGTAAGTTCGGGCCACGGTTACATGAATTGGAAAGGAGACGTGGCTCTTGAGCAGTCTTATCAGAGCTCGCATATGAATAACTATGAGACACCTGCTACAGTAGTAAATCTGAAAAGAGATAACTCTTCTCGGAAGCTGTTCGAACGTAGTAAAGATCATCGAGAGAAGGAAGTGCTTGAGGAGGGAAAGATAAAGATAGAAAGCTCTTTGCAGAAAATAAATGAGCCTGAAAAAATGTGTCCTTTGGAATGCGAAAGAGTTGTTTCCTCAAACCCACTGGATGATTCCACCTCAAGTCACGTTCCTAGAGTTGAAGTGTCGACCTTCACTGCTGTGGCAGTTGCTGCAAATTCTGTTACACAATCTAAAATCAATGACAAGATTCAGGAACAAGTGCAGAGTTCGGCATCTCCTGAAGCTGTTCAGGAAGAAAAACTTGATAGGTTTACTGAAGATGGCTTCTCCAGATCTGGTAGAACTTCAAATGCTGGCTATGGTGACTCAGAGACACATCCACTTGATTTTAGCTACGAACAATCATCAATTCCTTCACGGCCTTATCGTTCTGAATGGATACCCAGGGAACAGCCCGGCCTTAATCGTTTATCTAGATCTGATGATTCATCTGCTTCGCAGTTCATAATGACCCATGCGCACTCTGGAGGCACACAGCACATCATAGAATCAGTAGATAAGTTGCACGACGGGAATGTGGCTCCCCAGACAGAGCATGTTATATCTTCTGGAAGATCTTTGTCTGCTAATCAACGTGCTACTGCAGAGAAAGGGGTAAAATTTCAGGAATCTATAGAGTTAAGTGTCAGTGCCACAGAAATTTATACCAAGGGTGCTGGAGAAGTTTCTGAAGCAAATCTCAATAAGCCTGAGCTGAAAGCTGCAACATATGCAGATAAAGTGAAATCTGGACTAGGTGATCATATCATCACAAGCAGTAATGTCCAGGCTGAGTCTGCTTCTGGGCAGACAGAGCTTCATTGGGGTGATGCAGCTGCAAATAGAGCCGAGGGAAATAAAGCAGCAGAGCAAATACAGCCTTTGGCTGTGAAAGAATGTCAGGTTGGAGAAGCAGCTTCCACAGAGAGGCCCTCTGTCACTGTTGGGACAATTGAGCATGGGAGCATTCTTTTTGACATTAATGACCGCTTTCCCCGTGATTTTCTCGCTGATATATTTTCGAAAGCTAAACTTATGGATGCTTCACCAGTGCCTGTTCCACTACACACTGATGGAACTGATTTGAGCTTGAATATGGAGAACCATGAACCAAAGCACTGGTCCTTTTTTCAAAAGATAGCTCAAGGTGATTTTGGTAGAAGAGATGTCTCTTTGATGGACCAGGATCATCTTAGTATGTCTTCTACCTGTGCAAATGTTGATGATGGGGTGTCTATGGATTCTGGTTATCATCCTTTCCAGCGTGATGGAGCAATGATAGATCATATGGACTCTCAGCTCAATATTGAAGCTGAGTTCCAGCAACCATCACCTGAAATTGTTGGACCAGACACCATGGATTTGCCTTCAGAGTACAAACCTTCTCAAACCACTTACGTTCAAAGTATGCTGTATGATGGTGAATTGAGTTCAAAAATACCTGAATCGGGTTATCAGGTACTTTTTAGTAGTTGAGATTTCTATCAGCATTATTTTGCTTCAATTTGAAATTATTGTTTTTTTAGCATATGGTGAAGTAAATTCTTTTATGTAACATGAAGGATGAGAACCAAGGAGCTCAGAATGCTGGCTTTCCCCCTACCAATCTCTCGCTTGGAGACTTTGATCCTAGCTCCTTGCAGGTACTGTGAACTATTCTATTGGTGGTTGGGTATGAGTTTAAAAGACGCCTGAGATTCAAAAAAAGCACTAAGGCTACTTTTGGATGGAAGTATTTGGAAGGAAGTGAAAGGAGACATTTCTTTTCCTTTCCTACTCTCTACATTCCTTACATCCTATACTAACAAAGTTCCTTTTAAAATAAAAGATTCTATACTTACAAAGTGTATATCGAGTCTATGAATTTTCTTTATGAAGTCAAGATATAGAAAAGCTTTGAGTTTCTACTTCAAGGTCCTGAATATATCTGCACAAGTTTCATGGGACAGCTTATAATTTTTCTGAATCGTTCCATTTTCTAAATCTAAATATATTAAATAGAGAAAGGTTTTGTAATTCTTCTTGATGTTCTGGACTTTGGTACAGATTTTTCTTAGGCCATCCACGCCATATACGGCATCAGTCTGTATTCTGTCTTGTTGATATTGCCAAGTACTAGCCCCTGTACGGCTGTACCTGGGCGAGGCTTTGACATCACTTTTTGCCTTTCGCTTTTCTTTTTCTGGTGTTGATGGTGATGCTTGGTTGGGGGAGGGAGGGTGGGGACAGCTGGGGCCGGAGGAAGGATAAGTAGCCAGTGACATATGATGTAGTAGGTTTTCTTATCCGTGCTTTCATTTTCTTAAGCAATAAAGGTAGTTCTAGTCGAGCCTTATTTTAGTGTAAAAGCAGCCTTTTCCCAAATTTCAAGAGAAAAGGTAGTATGATTTTTTTCCTTGCTTTCATTTTCTTAAGCAATAAAGTTAGCTTTAATCAAGCTTCATTTTAGTGTAGTCATTATTGCTATAATTTTTGTTCTTTTCTCCTTTTCATTGTGCGCGCCGCAGGAAGGGGGGGGGGGTGTTTGGTCGGTGAGGAGAGGGCTTTTCGTTCATATTTGTTACAGAATGTATATAGACTTCTTTCCTTGTACTGTACATAACCATATATAGGTAGCATATCCTTAGGATTCCTTCTTTATTTCTTTCCCTTGTTGGCTTTTCGTTCTGCATCTGGCTTGCATATGGAGTGTTTCCTACTTTCTATTAGTCTTTTCTCACACATCGATTATAGTTAATTATACATCTCTTCTACTTTAATGGGTATTTGCAACTCTTCTTTCTGTCAATCTTTGTTGTTAACTTGATTTATTGCATTATAGATTATCACTAATGAAGATCTTGAAGAGTTAAAGGAATTGGGTTCTGGAACATTTGGGACCGTATATCATGGAAAATGGAGAGGGACTGACGTTGCCATCAAGAGAATTAAAAAAAGCTGTTTCACAGGTCGCTCATCAGAGCAGGAGAGATTGGTGAGTGTCTTAAAGTAATAGCGTATTTTATTTCTGCTGCAATATGAGTAACAAATGTGCAGTTTCCAGTAGATGGTCATCTTGAACTGCAAAATTTGCAAAAATAAAACTAACAGAAGCTAAAAAGTTATACAACCATGTTATTGTTTTTTTGAGAAGGAAATCCATGTTATTGTTTGCGCCGTCTATATCTCTATATCATGGTAGAAGCTGTGAAGTGTTTTCTTGTTGGCACTTGGTTTATGAGATCTAGCGTAAATTGTACACCCAATTGATATTTTGTATCATTACAAGTTACTTTATACATACTTGAAATGGCTTTTATCGCAGTACAGAAAGAGACGGAGTGAGTTCCATTGTAGTCTAGAATTTTATAAAATTTTGAACTTGTAGAAGCATTTAAGTACATAAATTGGTCATGCTTCTGCTTTCTTTGCACTAGCTATTTCATGATAGAACTTGGGAACTATTTCCAGACTGTGGAGTTTTGGCGTGAAGCTGAAATTCTTTCAAAACTACATCATCCCAATGTGGTGGCATTTTATGGTGTTGTGCAAGATGGGCCAGGGGGGACTCTTGCCACAGTAGCAGAATTCATGGTGAATGGTTCTCTTAGACATGTTTTACTTTGCAAGGACAGGTGCGGTAATACTGGATAGTACACTTCTTTAACTATTCGTTTCGTTTTCTTTTTTCTCTAGAAAACTTATTATGTTCTCCTCCCTACTCGAACTGTCCAGACACCTTGATCGTCGCAAGAGGCTCATAATTGCAATGGATGCTGCATTTGGAATGGAATATTTGCACTCAAAGAATATTGTGCATTTTGATCTGAAATGTGACAATTTGCTTGTCAACTTAAAGGATCCTTCTCGACCCATTTGTAAGGTGACTTCAAGAATGTGCTGCTTTTGAATTTTTTCAATGGGTGCTGCATTTGCAAGAATTTGCTGGTTTTGATCTGAAATGCGACAATGTGCTTTGTCTTTCTATACCATACAAGTCTGACAATCATAATCAGCTTATTAGCCAATATATTAGTAATACCCTTTGAGAGGAAATAGATCTAAAACATTTATAATGCGGTTAATCCCGCCTTGATCCAAGCTATTATTGCGAAAATTCTTGATACAACCATCTGTAGACCAATAACAAGCAATAGGTGGAATACCACAAGAGGACTTGTACCTATAAAAGTGTGATTTTCGTAATCGTTACACATTTTCTAGATCTAAGGTTGTCTTTTCCGGATTACTAGCTTAAAATGATAATGCACTGTAAACAACTTCTTCAGTCACTTCGATAACCACTCATTATACTAAGTTACAAGTTTAATGTGACAATTAATTCTTCGTCAAGTAAAGGACAGCAAAGATGTTGTGTAGGGAACAACCCAAAGCTAATGAAAATCGTGTTCTGTATAGGTGGCTGATTTCGGACTGTCAAAAATAAAGAGAAATACCTTGGTTACTGGTGGTGTCAGGGGAACGCTTCCTTGGATGGCTCCAGAACTATTGAATGGTGGCAGTAACAAGGTTTCTGAGAAGGTAAGCTTTCAATTCCTATTTTTTATATTAACCTCTTCACATGTGAATGTGAAACTTAGTCTATTTCAGACATCATTTTTCACTTCGTGTGGGGTGTAGCGAAGGGGCATACTTAATGCTTATCAACTCAACCTGCTGTTATTGATTTTTCGCCAACTTCAAGAATCTGATGGATTGTGTGGTCTCTTTGTTTCATTAGTTTTGCGTTTAAGCTTCTGCATTCAATAGCCTCTATTTTCTTGCAACACTTCCTTCTAATTTTTCCTTTGAAATGTTGTTTGACCAAAACTTTATCAGCAGGAATTTCACTTTTTGGATAGAAAGAACCATGAAAAAAATGCAATCCTATACGCACTAGTTGCCATTCGTAGTGACAAATCAAAATTTTGCAGGTCGATGTCTTTTCCTTTGGGATTGTGCTGTGGGAAATCCTTACTGGCGAGGAACCTTATGCTAATATGCACTATGGAGCAATTATAGGTTTGTTTTACTCAATCCCTTCCAACATTTTGCTCTTGCTATTGCTTATTGCACTTTGTGCTGTCATTTGCTGCCTGCATCTGACAATAAAATTACTTGCTATATCCTATATTTCCTGCTAAATGACGCCTTAATGAAGGATAAAGGCTGGAGTGTTAAGAGTCCAGTCTAAAAGTAAGCAACAGAAGGTTGTTTCTTCACTGGAAAGTAAAAGCACAACATTTATAGACATATTTAGTCAATTCAGGCGCTTCCAATTTTTATCCTCTAATTTCTGAAGTCCGCTACACTTTAAAAAAAAAATCAATATCTAGAACTTTGTGATCAAAACTTTGGTCTTCTCAAGTTAATAAGATTTTTTTAAATCTTAAAACTATATCTGCAAGGGCATTCCATAAGTGGCAATATTAAAAAAGATATTGTCAACTAGTTTAATGCTTGTTCCTATTCCCTCTAATCTCTTACTTAGGAAGCCACTTAGAATGTCAGGTGCAGCTTGAACATACAAGAAAATACTTGGTATGTGGAACTGAGAATTGAAATGCACCGAAAAGACAAATTATATAGTATTGAAGTGAAATGGGCTCGAATAGAGCGAAGATTATATAGAGGATTCTTATAGCTGACCCCAACTATGCTTAGGATTGAAGTGAAATTGATTTGATTGATAGACATCTAGAATAGAGTACCACTCCCCTCAACCCTACTTAATCTTCATTCCTTTTAATTCTCTCTTTGTTTTGGTTTTTTTCCCATTGTGTTCCACTCCTCATTCTCATGCAGGAATCCCTTGGTGGTGTCCCTCCCTGTAGTTTCTACTAGTTCTAAGCTGGGTAGAAATATAAAGAAATGGTGTGATCGATCCTACGTAAAAGCTGAAAGCTATACAAACCACAGATGCAGTTTGGAAATTAATGCAGTCTTGTATCCTTCTTAAAAGCAGGCTTGTATCGTTTGTACTGTATGCAGGTGGTATTGTAAGCAACACATTGAGACCGCCTGTGCCAAGCTTCTGTGACAGTGAGTGGAGAATGCTTATGGAACAATGTTGGGCTCCGGATCCTGCCATCCGCCCATCTTTCAGTGAAATTGCTAGACGGTTACGTGCCATGGCTGCTGCCTGTCCAACAAGACCACAAGCTCATCCAACCCAAAATAAGCAACCCAAGTGATGGTGTGGCGTCTTCTTTCCTGGTATCTGTGGCGGAAGTTTCTTATGAGTAGTTTCTAAGTATAGTTTGTTTATTCTGTAACATTGGAGTGAGGAGAGTGGTCTCCTTCAGGGTGTGAAACAACATTGTGAAAAAACTAATGAACGATAGATTATATATATTCCCGTTAAAAACATGAAAATCTTGTTACATATTGCAATTTGTAAGGCATCATTTGTATCTATGATAAATGGAAATGTAGCTTTGGCCTCAGAAATGCTTGGTGATATTACAAGTTTAAGTGATTTTATTTTGCCTCTATTTGGAGTTTGCTTCGTTTGGCAACTAGAGAAGGGGAGTGGATAGGAGGTAAGAAAAAAATTTTTTTTTTTTTTTCTGTTATACAAAATGCAAAAGAAAATCAGTAAAAAGGAAAAGAGCAAATGGATCTTCTCCTAACTTTTTCTCCATTATTCTAGAGGGGAATATAGTGAAAAATTATAAGGAAAACTATGGAAATTCTTTTCGGTAATAAAGTATATTCATTGCTTATCATCTCGTATAAGCAAATTAGGAGAAGGTTATATTCGCTAGTTCACAATGCAAATGGAAGTCTACAGGAGATTATTTGAATTAGGAAACTGGCTGTTTTTTATGTTCCCATCGAGGCAATTATATTTTAGTATTTTCAAAGCCAGCAATGTTTTATAATTTAATCTAGGGAAAAGGCCCAAAAATGAACTTGTGGTATTCGAAATGGATCAATTATAACCCCCGTTTAAATTTGAATCCAAAAATGACCATGCCGTTATAAAATGAGTCTAATAATGCCCTTGTGTTATTCAAAATGGATCAATAATGCCCTGGATTTTTTTTATTTTATAAAAATGCTTTTAAAAACTGAAAAATATATATTCTGTAAAAACTAGAAAAAGAAAGGAATTTGCAAAATATATATTTTTAAGTCTTTTCAGTTTTTTCAAAGTATTTGTTTTGTAAAAACTGGAAAAAAAAAATATTTTTTTAAAATCTGGAAAAAAAACTCTCCTAAAGCAGTGGACTACATATGCATTAGTTTTTAAAAAATAAAAATATTTTGCAATTTTTTTTTTCTTTTCAATTTGACAGTTCAATATTTTTTCGGTTTATTTTTATAAAATAAAAAATCTACCATAATTATCGGTATAGTTATAGATTTATATAAAAACATACGGTTTTATTAAAAAAAACCTAAAAATCGGTTCGGCACGGTACGATTATGTCGGTTTAGTCGGTTTTTAAATATTCATTTACACCGACATATAACTGTAAATGAATATTTAAACTGACTAAACCGACATATAGGTGTAAATGAATATTTAAAAACCGATTAAACCGACATAATCGTACCGTGCCGAACCGATTTTTAGGTTTTTTTTTAATAAAACCGTATGTTTTTATATAAATCTATAACTGTACCGATAATTATGGTAGATTTTTTATTTTATAAAAATAAACCGAAAAAATATTGAACCGTCAAATTAAAAAAAAAAAAGATTTTGCAAAATATTTTTATTTTTTATGCATATGTAGTTCACTGCTTTAAGAGAGTTTTTTTTTTCCAGTTTTTTTAAAAAATATTTTTTTTTCCAGTTTTTACAAAACAAATACTTTTAAAAAACTGAAAAGACTTAAAAATATATATTTTGCAAATTCCTTTCTTTTTCTAGTTTTTACAGAATATATATTTTTCAGTTTTTAAAAGCATTTTTAAAAATAAATAAATTTCCAGGGCATTATTGATCCATTTTGAATAACACAAGGGCATTATTAGACCCATTTTATAACGGCAGGGTCATTTTTGGATTCAAATTTAAACGGGGGTTATAATTAATCCATTTCGAATACCACAAGGTCATTTTTGGGCCTTTTCCTTTTAATCTAAAACTTTTTGAAGGCGTATTTTGTTTTTTCAACTTATACGTTTAATGCAACCAGTTGAACATATAAATCTGTGGCATCCATCTTTGGAGAAGCATTAACAAAACAGTTAATATTACTTATTATCCAAAAGAATTGTAATGCAACTAACAGTAATAGTTCTCTTTTTCCACTAATTCAAACACAATAAAATCTTTAACCACTTGAAGCAAACTTTCACTGTTGAGTTACAATCTACCACACCTGAACTTATTGATAACTATAAGAAGATATCATGAAAAAAGTTATATACATATTTGATAATCATTTGATGTGTGAGATCAGATGACAGACTCTGAACAAAATCCATAATATTTCGAATTGATCGTCAAATAAATTTACACAAAGAAGATCTGTCCAACATTCAAGAGGCTCTCATGAGGTATATTGAAGATGACACTATTTTCCCTGCATATTTTCCTAAGAAATGCATATATATAGTCTATAGCTAGTTTCTTATAAAACCTGGATTCCCTTCTTGCTCTTATTACAGTGTTCCCAAGTATGTGTACAACACCAGCATCTCTACAATTATTTAAGAATTCCATTTCATCAACTTCTGTCTGTCCGCTCTCATGTCCTGAGGATGTGATTGTGTTGTTTCCCTGAGGATGAGATTTGACAGGGGCTATCGAGTCCATTGATGAATAACTGAGCTCAATATTTGCAGTAGAAGAGCTCCCGTTATCTCTCGAATGTTGTGTTTGCTGTCCGTATAAGCTGTATTCATCAGAGTCGGAGCAACCATCCATCATGGACTCCAGTCGAACAAACATAAAGAGGTTATCAAAGAGTTTTTTCTCAAAGTCGTCATCCTTCTTATGGAGGTCTTTGTAACCGTACCTTGCAACACATCGAAACATGTGAAAATTCTTTGGTCCTATCCGTTTCACAAGGAATCTCTCATCTTCTGGAACTGTGTAAACAGGAAGATACTTTACACAGACAAATACCATAACTGAGTGTATAGCAGGTAGGTTGGTAATGAAGTGAGAAAAGATGTGTGGCACTCCACTAGCTAGTTCGGTGTACACAAGTCCGATTCCTGGCACACGTACCAATCCTAAACTGGGGCCAAGTCCAAGAATCCATGCCATTGATACCTTGCTGTGCATCTCAAATTCGTAACGTTTCACCGTTCCATAATGCCATACATACATGATGAGAAGAAAAGCTGCAGCAATCACAAGAGGAACCCAACCACCCTGGTCAAGCTTAAACAATACTGCAGAGAAGTAGGTACATTCAACCACCAGAGATAAGACAGTGAAGATAAGAACAACAGCCCAATGGCAGTGCCAAACTAGTAACATTATCAAAGTCATGAGGAGTGTCGTCACCAGCATGACTATCACGACCGCTGTTCCTGTTGATCAAGAAATACCATGTCAACAAGTGAGTATCAAGATGAGGCTCAAGTATGGTGTCAACAGTAAATACAAAAACCAAAGGCAAGGAAGAAAATTCAAAGCATGGCTAAACATGAAATGATGGAAAATGGTTGAGTACATCTTCTGGTTTGACTTTGTTGAGACAACTTTAAACTAATGCGCTACTTTTCTTTTATTGCTGAACCATTACAGAGACCCCATCTTTCTCTCCTTCAAATGAAAATGCAAAAAACAAAAAAGAAACTTAAACCATATATGACTGATTAACTGTTGCTAAAATTAAACTCTATTGCATATAAATGTCAGCAAAAACACAATGAGAACTTCAGTAACCTACGATGACCTGATTAAGTACCACAAAGATAGAAAATCAACATGCAACCTAGAAAATCAACATGCAACTGTTTGATTGCATTAACTCTTATCAGCAAAATAGAGCATAACAACTAGTAAGGACATTAAAGGAAGACAACAAACAGAAATAGATTTGTAGCTTGAGCACTGTCCCCCGGGAAATTTAATCTTATCAAGACTTAAATCTATCATTGCATATGTAAAAGGCCAAACGGAATCAAGATATATTATTAGCAGCAAGACACAAACTCACCGTAAGCATTGCCTATTTGGCTTTGATTTTTAAATCCAGCAGTAACGGCAATGCAAAGAACCATAAGGATCCAATTTATATCAGGAATATATATCTGCCCTAAGAACTTCTTCGATGTATGTACAACCTTGACTCTCGGAAAACAGCCAAGTGCTAGAGCTTGCTTGATTATGGAAAACGTTGCAGATATGGTAGCTTGACTTGCAACAATAGCAGCTAGAGTTGCAATCACAAAAACTGGCCAGTATATGCTTTCTGCATTATGGAAAACATGTTATTTTTGTCAGGTACATTATAACTTGTAAATTTGGTAATTGATGTCACCTTTATTACAAACATTTCCTCCATTCTATTTTCTTCTTTGTTTCCCCACTTTTCTTCAAAGGAGGGCTGAAAATGGTAGTTCGTCATAAAGATTGTACACTATCACTTGATATATAATCCAATTAATACTTTTCTCATATGTGTGAATTAGAAGACGTTTTGCTTTGTACTATTAACAGAGTAAGTTATCAAACAATATCACAGATATATGCTCATAATATTTAGGAATTTATGTACATAATTCCAAGCCACAACCTCCACCCCATGGATATAATGATCCTGGCCTACCCAAGGCATGAATATTAATCATTAGAGCATGTTAAATGTTAATATAAACAGGATATGGGGAACCAGCCTCAGTGGTAGTATTCAAGTCTTGTTACATGGGAAAAAAAGAAGCATCTATGTCTGGTACATAACTAGAAGGGTCATTAACTAACTCAAATACCAATCATCAAAAGCAAACTCTGAAGGAGCAAGGCACACTGAGGAATCTCTTTAACATAGTTCCTTCAATAAGCCATAAATTCTGGGGCCTAAGACACAGCTCAAGATTGCCTCTCTTAATTTTCCATTATAAGAGATAAGGTTCCGTCTAGAAAAGTGTGCTTCTTTGTGCGATTGGCAGCTAGGTAAGTGATACTGACAGCCGAGAATCTGAGGAAGAGGAGGATCATACAAGTCAACTGGTGCTATGAAGGGAGAGAAATAGGAGAGCGTTTGAAGGGGTCGAGATTGATTTTGCACATGTGAGGAGTAGCCTCTTGTCTCTGGTTTCTTTTGGATGCACTCATGAGGTCCTTGTTTGTATAGATGAGTGGGTGAATTTTGTAGAGAGCCATATTTGAGTAGGTTTCTCTATTTTTTGGTGTACTTCTTGTATACGGGTATTTCCCAACATTAATAAAATTATTTACCTTATCAAAAAAGAGATATTCAGTCTTTAGCTTTTATAGGTTGTTGGTGCATGATTTAAGAATTCTGCATTTGTAAAAGATCAGTTAAACAGAAATTGGATAAGACCCTGTAGGAAAAAGAAAGTCTCAGATTCTCCTTTCTATCACCGCTCTTCTGCCTCACCTTGCTTGTGACAAGTCCTCCTTAGGCGTCTCACTCGTGGGAACATGCTATTTTGCTGTGTACTGAATGTGCACTATGCAAAAGATACTCCAGTCTGCACTCAAAGCTCTATCGATATTACGACTTCTTAGGTCTACATACTGTTAATCCGTTTTATCACGATTGAGGAGAAAAACAAATACCTCTAACATACTCACAGTTAGAGAGCAAGAAATACCTGGAATAGATCGATAGAATGCATCAACAACATGATCCTTATTTTGCATGAGGTATGCTGCTTGTCCAGAATAAGCTAGAAGAAGGCATGGGAAACAAACGACCGTGAAAGCAAGTTGTATTGCTGACACTGGAAAATGAGCAAGATCAGCAAAAAGTGCCTCTGTTCCTGAAATAGACAGCCAAACATATATAAGTAGGAACACACACACATATTTCTTTTTGCACTAATAAACTTTTGTCTAAGAACACACAGAAGAGGTGTTTGAAAAAAGGGGAAAGGTCAAGAGGAAAAGACCTGTAATGCTGAGCATGATCCCTCCCAGTGATGTCCAACCTTCACTTTTTCGCCTTCTAAAATACCGATATATGTAAACCGGAGAAAAAGCCCGCAAAACAGAGCTATCATATTTCCAGATATTATAGATGCCAATACCTCCTACTAAGAGAAACCAAAGCAGCACAACTGGCGCAAACAGCCAACCCACTCTGTCTGTGCCATAATGTTGTAAGCTAAACAAACCAACTAATATAATGACAGCAACAACCACAACTACATCTGCATAAAGAGGAGCACAGACATGAATTTTTTTATCATCAATAACTTAAAGAGATGCAAGTAAACAAGATGTGATTAACAAAGAAAAATATTTGGAAAGTAGTGTAGTACCGTTACTCATCTTCGGATGGTCCACCTTGATCCCACCAGAAGCTGAAAGAACTGAGAAAAATATTCTGCATAAGTACTTATTTATTTCAAACTAAAAGTATACTTTTCTTTGATAATAATTAATGAACTTCAACTTAGTCATTAACAAGCTGACAAGTATAAGATGAACTTCACACTAGTATACCTGAAATGGCAGGAGTCAGAATTCCATCGCCGATTACCATGCAAGTGCCAACAACTACAAGAATAAGAAGTGCATTCTTCCTGAACGGATATGCCTCCAACCATCTTTTTGTTTTTGCAGCAAATGAATGCTCATGGAATGTGCTACGGCTGTAAGTTGTCAACTCCTCATCAGTTCGGTGTTGGTTTGGAATTGTGTTTATCTTAGCATGTCGACAAAGTAACGAATAAAGAGCAAAAGTCCCACCTGAAAATGGTAAATTCAGTTATGCCATTGTAGTGCATCATAAAGTACATATGCTCTTGCATTGGAAAATGTAGCTGATGCTACTGCAGAGAGCCCTTTCAATTAGATTAAACTGAGGAGTTACCAAGTAATAATTAGAAAATGTTTCTCTTGTTTCACTATAGTTACATATTCAGTTATGAGGAATTCAAAAACATAGTTAAAATTAAATGCCTGATTTTAACATGAAGCTCAATTTTACTTTGTGAAGCCTCCATAATATTATCAAACTTACAAATATTGGTTTGCTGCAGTAAATAAATAACCTCTATTGCTCAACAAAGCGGTGCACACAAAAAGCATTAATATTCCTTCATGAAAAGGCATTACTATCGATGAGACAATCACGTAAAAGAAGGTTCTTTTGGCAAGCAGTCTCGATAATTGAACTCTGATATCGCTTGTCAAGCTAGAAAATATTCAGCAAGGGCATTAATATAGATGAGAGATAATCTGTCTTTTGCCTCCATTTCAAATTGCTCCATTCTGTCCTTATAGCAATACGGGCTACTTATAGCTTACCAATGGGCCACTCAGTATCAAATATCAATAGGGGTGCTCTTGTCTAATGGAGTCAGCCTATGGACAATGATAGGCAGACCAAAGTGGTTGCTTTCTGCACCAAACATAGTTGAATTCTGAACTGCACTTTTTTTAGGCTATCATTTGGTGGTAATTGAGGGCACATACTTTCTAAGATTCGGTTTTTGAGACACTTTTAACTCTTTAATTTGAGAGGACTTCAAAAGACAGATCCTTGTGATTGAAAATCTCCAATTAGACTAAGCTTATGTCAAAGGAACGGGGCAGACCGCCTTCGGAGATGTCAAAAACTGTCTTTTCTTTCTCCAGAAAGTGAGACTAGTCGACTGCAATAGATTGAGTGCTTCATCTGATACAGCGACAGAAAAAGTGGACTGTGGTATATATAACGGGTTAACAAGACCTAACCCTCTTTATTATTTACAGTCCCAGAACAGAAAATCGTGTGTCATGAATCTTAGTATACCTCCTTAAGTATGGTGCCTTAATTTGAGAGGTGTGAGATGAATTTTCAGGGTTGCATGTTAGTAGGATTGAGTGACTGTAAGACTCATTCTAACTTGTTTCAACATTGTTCTTTGCCTTGAGGCTGATGCAAGAAACTATTCTTTGCCACATCATTGCTTAATGTGTTTAGCTATTAGATATTGAGATCATTGTGACAACAAGAATGGAAAGACACTATGCTGTTGCTGGTAAGGATGAAGTGTTTTTCTGCAGGGTATAATCTTTAATAGGATCAGAAAGCTTTCTTTGTTGATCTTAACTTTCTATTTACTCAAAGTAGCATACAACTTTCTATAAATACATTTGTAGGTTTAGAAAAATTGAGCAAGGGGAATGAGTAGAAGTTCTTTCGGTTTGTCCTATATATGTGGAGCAAAAATGGTGTCTTTATGAAGGTACGTACAGGTGGATTGTTGTCGTATACTAATTTATTGACATGAAAATGAATGGGGAGAAGAAGCGTATGGAAACATAAATTACAATGCATTCCAAAAAGAGGAGTAGAAGCTGAGTAGCATCACCATAATAGCTTGAGGAGCAATGACCATTTTGTTTTTGAAAACAACTTTTAAAACCATATATGGATTTCTATGTTAAGCAAATCACATAAAAGTGTAACCCGCAGACCACTCATGATATTTTCCTTTGGACCTACGCCGCACGAATTTAAAACGTGTCACTATGGTCTAAGGCATGCTTTCTTATATCCAGCATATCTCCAGTGTATTGCCAATACATCCCCTCTTAGGGACTCAGCGTCCTCGCTGAGGCTTGCCCCACCTTCCTGGATTTACCTAAACTCAATTAAACACTGAGGTTTGCCCCACCTTATAGGGATTTTCCTCAACTCAGTTGAACGCTGAGGTTTGCCCCATTATCGCTCAAGGTTGCACGCAGAGTAACTCCGATACCATGTGCAACAGCCCAGCCAACTAGTGATATTGTCCGCTTTAGACCTAGGCCCGCACGACTTTAAAACGTGTCACTAGGATTTAAAGCATGGTTCCTTATATATCCAACATCTCTCTCGTGTTTGCCGATATGGGATTTGCCTAGTGTTACAAAAAGAAATTGCAAGAAAGAGACAATTTGGTAGACCATGTCAAATCTGAAACAAATGTCCTACCATTGGCGAAAATCATGCAGAATACTACAGAAAATAAAGGAATCTTCTGTGTCCAACTAGGAGAAATCAGCAGCACCATGCCTTTCAGCTCAGAATATTCTTTCGTGGCCATACCTACAGCTCCACCTTTGTTTCATTTTCTCCAATAAGAGAGCAACTCCAGAATACTGCTCATTAGGTGGATCAGTTTCTTGATGTATCTGCTCTATATCTTCTGTCCCTCTTCTCAGCTTACAGACACATGATCTTTCACACATCCTGTTGATTGTTAGCCCTGATTTTCAATGCTAGGTTCCAAGTTGGTAACCTAGAAATTGCAGGTGTCTCTTTAATTTACCGGTCTTCAAACTGCCGGACAAGGGAGCAAGGTGACCTAGCTTCTATCCAATTAAGGTCGAAAATCAAGGTAAGACAGCATATATGCCTTACTTAAAATGTCTTAGTAGCACAGAGTTAGAATTTTCAGCTACATATGGAATCGACATTTCATCGAGGAAGGAAATCTGCTAAGCCTTTTTGATGCAGCGATGGAACACTTATTAATCACAGGACATGCATATATATACAGGTACGAGGCATGACTAAATTAATCATATGAGTGAGATTTGTGCAAAATCAGCTTACCTTGGCCATTGTCGTTTGCTCTACATACAATGAAAACATACTTGAGGAGAGGGATAAGCGTAAGAGAGTATATAATTAATGAAAGTGCTCCAATGACATCCTCTGGATCATCAATTCCATGGGGAAATGTATTGTTGTAGACATACAAGGGAGATGTCCCAAGGTCCCCATACACCACCCCAAGACTCTGATAAGCAAGCCGCAATAACAACAATGTAGAGAATTTCTGTATTAAGACAAAGTCAATCAGGCAACTGGCTAAAACAATGACCAGTACTAAAATGGTCCACTGGTTCATTCATTTTGTGATCTACGAAATCAGACACAAGTCTGCAGAGGATGTACAATTTCAATCATCTGCTTTCATCATAGTGTTCATAAAGATGAAGTAAACAAGTGCACACACGATGAACTACATATGTATACATACACACACACACACACACATGCATACTTATGTATGTGTATGTACATATACATGTGATACATGATATTTGATATCATCCTAAAATCATCCTCTAAGTTTAATTGAATATCTAACCAATCATTCAGTGGCAGATACATTAATTCAAGTCTTACAAGATCCATCTAATTCTTTACATATCTATTTTATGAGACTGCAAATTACTCGTGCATTAAGATCAAGTAGGTAAGAAACAATCCAAGATTCTTCAAGCTGAATAACTGATGCTAACCTATTAAACTTTGGCCGCATACAAAAGAAAGAAAGAAAGAAAGAAAGAAAAGAAGCACTAAACCAGTAAAGCAAGCAGAAAGCAAAGGGTCCCAAAAAAAGAAAAAGAAAAAGAAAAAGAAAGGTATCTTTGACATAAACCTATTTCTAGGGAATCAATAAAAGAAAGCTACATCTTATACCTTTTCTCTATACATATTCCTTAGCCTTCCAGCTTCCTCATCCATAGGCTGATCCAGCTTTTGCTCTAAATCCCACATCCCTCCTTTACTTTCATTATTATTCTCTTCATCAATTTCCACTCCCGAAGCCATCCTCTCAGGGAAAGCCAAAATTGGAAATGAAACAGTTCAAGAACACTGTATATATCCAAAAACAAGATTTGATTTTTTTTAAGCTAGTGCAAGAATTCTCACGTGGGGTCAGCTCAGCTCAGACCACTACCCCAATCAATATCAGCCACAGGAAACAGCAAACCAATTTGGTAACTTCAACCCCTTTCAGTAGAAAACCACCATTAGTTATGTGCTGAATATGCTGAGTTTAAAGAAAGATTCTCTTTTTTTTACTTATCTTCAGTAAAAGAGCTCAAGAGAATTCAATATTTGAAAAAAGTGACTAAAACCCAATTCTTGAAAAGGAAAGAGAGAGAGAGAGGGGGAGAAATTGTGGCTGCAAAAAGAAGAGTCTGTTGTGGCTTTTTTTGTATTTTTGCAGTCATTGCTGCTTCAGAAAAACTAACTTTTTTCGTTCACTGTTTCTCTTTCCTGAAGAAGCATTTACAGAGCAAACAAAACAAAAAACTCAACATCAGTTTTCATCTCTAGCTATACTGCTCTGTCTGTGTGTGCGTGTGTGCGCGCGCGCGCGCGCGCGTGTCAGATAGAGAGAGAGAGAGAGAGAGATTTGATGAGTATTGTTTCATGCAAAGCTGGCAGTTTTGGAAGTAAGTTAGTTAAGATGTTATTACAATGGTTAGATTAGTATTAATCTTATAAAGAATGTAGATTCTACTGACCAAATATTGTTTAATGCTCCACCAGTTTTAACTTATAGATAGCATTTTCATTTCAAAATGTGTCATTATATTTGATTTCACTAATAATAATCCCTCCGTCTTAATTTACCTGAAATATCATTATTGGAAAATAATTTTTTCTTTGACTACAATTTCTCACTTCTTTTTAAATATTTTGAATTAATAACTAAGTTAATGTATAATAGTATTCTTGATGTAATTTTTAAATTAAAAGTTTTAAAAATTTATGTTTGAATTCACATAGTTAATTATTATAGGTGTTTTGATCCTTATAATCTGAACCACTTCATATAAATTGAGACGAAGAGAATAGTATTCTATATAATTTTCATAACGGTATATATTTTATCTATCAAATTAACGTTTTAATTATTCTTTTAACATTTTTCTTAGTGTCACTAATATATAAAATTGAATTAGTAAATTCCTAGCACTTGATCAAGTGAAACAGTTGCATGAGTTCACATATCTATGGTGAGTGTAGGTTAAAGTAAGTTGATGAATCAATACAATGACTTTCTTTTCATATGTATGTGAAGGAAGATTAGAGTTAGTTTTATCGATTTTCATTGAACTTTTGTGTTTGTTACCCAAAAGTTACTTTTTTTTTGTTACGTAAAAATTATTTAACTTTGTGATTATTACTCAAAAGTCATTTTTCTTTCTTTTGTTACACAAAAATTATTTTACTTTGCTCTAGTTATCACAAAAGTTACATTTGTCAGATATTATAATATTTTTACTTGAAAAGTCTATTATACCCTTGATATTATATAGATCTTCATATTTATGTAATACTTTCTATATTATATACTATATAATATATTTTTACCTAAGTATTTTATTTATAACTAAAATAACTTAATATTATTTTATTTATTATTTTTATAATACAACAACAATAACAACCTAGTATAATCCCACTAGTGGGGTCTGGGGAGGGTAGTGTGTACGCAGACCTTACTCCTACCCTGGGGTAGAGAGACTGTTTCCAAATGACCCTCGGCATCCTTCCCTCCAAGAACTCCCCACCTTGCTCTTGGGGTAACTCGAACTCACAACCTCTTGGTTGGAAGTGGAGGGTGCTTACCATCAGAGCAACCCACCTTATCAATTTTTATAATATATTCGTATATTTAATTTTTTCTTAACATTAATTTTCAAGATATATTGGTAGCGTTATTAAATTTGTCAGTAACTTTACTATGAACAAATCTCACGTCAGCGTTCTTAACCACTCCTAATGAAATATTTTTAATAAGAATTATAAAATCAAAGCTCACAGATTTATCAATCAAGCTATATTCGTTAATCCAATAAATAAAATACCAAAGCAATTTTGAAAAGGGATTTTTATCTACAATCATTAGGTAAGTGATTTTTATCAATTTCCAACTATTTTACATGATTATATATGAAATTAAACATCAAAATTATGATAATCAAAGTGAAATTTTGAGAAACTTTGCCTATATTTTGAAAAATGAAAATTTGAGTTTTGCGAGTCGATTTGGACTCGGATTTAGAAACACCACACATGTATAGACTCGTGGGGTTATGTGTAGTCATCTACCCTTGGACTCGGGTTTTGACCGGGCGAGCCCGGGGTTGGGATTTGAAGAATTTTGCAAAGATCATAGATTTATTTATTGTAATTATTTTCTCTTGCATTATTTGATGTTATTATATCGATTTTGGTTAGATTTTAGCCGAGCGGAGGTGAATTGTAAAGGAAATCTATTTTAGAGTGTTGATTGAAGGATTTTGAGGTATGTATCTTACCTAACGTTGTGTGGGGGAACTAACCCGTAAGGATTGGTTTGTTTACACTATTTGAACTATGTGAAAGACTTGTACACGAGGTGACAAGTGTATACACGGCTTATATACGGAAATTTGACTGTTTTAGACTCTTAGGTTTCTTATGTATATTAAAAAGAAGTCGCCTTATCATGTATATCCTCCATTGTTAAATTTACTCTTACATGCCTTATTTGAAGTTGATTGGTTCACGTTCTACCCTTTATTGCCAATTATACTCTTATATGCTTTAATTGAAGTTGTTTCCTCTTTTATTGCCATATTATCTCTTCCATTGTTGACTTATCCTTATTTGAAGTCATTGTTACATCTTATCTCTTCCATTGTGATTTATCCTTACTTGAAATCGTTGTTACATGTTATCTCTCCTATTGTTGGGTTATTATTAATTGAAATTATTGTTATATGTTATCTCTCCTATTGTTGAGTTATTGTTATTTAACATCGTTGTACACATTATCTCTCTCGTTTTTTAGTTTTTCTTATTTGAAGCCATTATTAATTGTTATGTCTTTCATCGTGAGCTCATTCTTCTGTTTCATTGTATTTTTATAATTTTTGTGTTGATTTACTTGTAGTACTCTCGTGTTATTGTTAATGTTGTTGTATTAAGTGTTGTTGAGCCGAGGGCTATGTGTGGTTTTGGTAACAGAATGGTTCCTAAGGAAATATTGGGTCATATGGGCACATGTGCTGTGAGTTGTTATGATGTGTTGTTATATTTGTGGCACACGTGGTATTATTGAGAGGATTGCCGGGGTGTTCGCACTTGATTGTTGTGCATGCGGCGAGACAAGCGGGGCTATGTCGGGGATGATTTATGATAAATTGTGATGGCCTGATGGGTTTGTTATTAATGGTATTTGTGTAGTGGTGTGCCTACTTTGTGTGAGTCATGCATATTACAGTTTTGTTGTGTTTTTTCCTATGTGCCATTTGTTGTCTCTGATCTTACTTGTTGACTTGAGCCGTGATAGTACAGTTGCACAAGCATACACCGTAATTCATCGCTTACGTTAGTCTAGGAATATGAACCTTGATGTTTGTTGATCATTTACATGTATTCTTGTATACCTACCTTCTGTGCATGAGTTGTATTATTGGCATGTGAGTTGTCCGTGTGGATATGAGATATTGCTACTATTGGCACGTGAGTTATCCGTGCGGTTATGAGGTATGTAATTACTACCATGTGAGTTGTCCGTGCAGATATGAGATATTGTCACTCTCTTAGCACGTCAGTTATCCGTGCAGATCTGAGGTATTAATGGTATTGGCATGTGAGTTGTCTATTCAGCACGCGAGTTGTCTGTATGGATGTGATTTGTAATGTGGGCACAAGATGCCAAGTGATTTGGGTTCGTGATTTGGGACCCGTGATTGTAATTAGCAGGTGTGGCACCTCAAGGAAAGTCTTGTATAAACTTGTGTAAAAGAGGTTATTTTATTGGGTTGTTACTTGATTTCCCTTATGTGGTTTCGCTGGACATAAACTGTGTTCTGCTTACTTTACGGTGTAATTACATGTTTGCTCCTTGTTGTTAATTGTTGTTTCTAGTTCTTATTGCAAGTATTGTATTATTATTTTTACCATGTTTAGCTTTATATTGTTCCCTACTAGTTTTATATTCATACTTGTACAGGTTTTTATGTCTAGTAGGTGTCTTGACTGTTTCTTGTGTAACAACCCGGTCGGTCATTTTGAGTATTACAACCCCGTTTCCTCATTTACTGCTCAAATTGTACTTTACAGTTATTGTATGAATTGTCGGGGTAAATGGTTCGGGTCCGGTGAGGTTTTGGAATGAATTGAAACACTTAGTTCCAAGGTTTAAAGGTTAAGTTAAAATAGTGACCGGATGTCGACTTATATGTACACGACCCCGGAATGGAGTTTTTATGATTCCAATAGCTCTGTATGGTGATTTTGGACTTAGGAGCGTGTCCGAAAAATTATTTGGAGTTCCGTAGTGGAATTAGGTTTGAAATGCCGAAAGTTGAATTTTTGGAAGTTTGACCGTGGGGTTGACTTTTTGATATCGTGGTCGGAATCTGATTCTGGAAATTTGAATAGGTCTGTGATATGAAATGTGACTTGTGTGCAAAATTTGAAGTCATTCCGGATTGATTTGATGTGTTTCGGCACAAGACATAGAATTTGAAAGTTCAAAGTTCGTTGATTTGATTTGAGGTGTAATTCGTCGTTTTTTCATTTCATTACATATAATCATTTTTGGGCTATTCTCATGACATTGTGAGCCCATGAGAGCGAGACTAGAGAGATTGATGACTGAGGGAGGCCGAGGGCCTGATTGCGAGGATATTTTTGGGATCGGGTTACGCGCCACAGCAGGCCATGTTGGCCTTATATATATTATTACTATTATATGGGTCGAGGCTGCCTGCCTGCAGCAGGTTGGAAGTGGAGAGTGCTTACCATCAGAGCAACCCACCTTATCAATTTTTATAATATATTCGTATATTTAATTTTTCCTTAACATTAATTTTCAAGATATATTGGTAGCGTTATTAAATTTGTCAGTAACTTTACTATGAACAAATCTCACGTCAGCGTTCTTAACCACTCCTAATGAAATATTTTTAATAAGAATTATAAAATCAAAGCTCACAGATTTATCAATCAAGCTATATTCGTTAATCCAATAAATAAAATACCAACATTTAATAAACTCACATCAGATTAACAGTTTCAAATAAATAATATCAACAAATAAAGCTTAGAATTTAATATTAAACTCAAATATCTTTTAAAAAAAATTAAAAGTTTTACTGACTATAAAAAACTATAATTTGTTAAACAAATCCGTTTTTGTTATTTCAAATAAATATATTTTTGTCGTTTTCATTTTTGAAAATATGTTCATGCTTGAATATGATTAAACAAATTCAGTATCATGGGAAAATTAAACGTACTAATATATTATAAAAATAATAAATAAAATAATATAAAATTATTTTAATTGTAAGTAAAATTTCTTGGTAAAAATATATTATAAAATATATAATCTAGAATGTATTACATAAATTGGAGGATTTATAATGTAAAGGGCATAATAGACTTTTCAGGTAAAAGTTTTATAAAATCTTGTCAAAGTGATTATCGTGACTAGACCATAGTAAAATAATTTTTGTGTAACAAAATAAAGAAAGATACTTTGACACGATAATCACTTTGACAAGATTTTATAAAACACAGGTAAAAATTAAAAATAAAATCAGTTAAGAAAAAATTAAATGTACGAATATATTATAAAAATAATAAATAAATAATATTAAGTTATTTTAGTTATAAATAAAATACCTAGGTAAAAATATATTATACAGTATATAATATAGAAGGTATTATATAAATATGAAGATTTATATAATATCAAGGGTATAATAGACTTTTCAAGTAAAAATATTATAAAATCTGGCAAATGTGACTTTTGTGATAACTAGAGCAAAGTAAAATAATTTTTGTGTAAAAAAAAAAAAGAATAGTGACTTTTGAGTAATGAACACAAAGTTAAATGATTTTTACATAACCAAAAAAAAGAAGTGACTCTTGGGTAATAAACACAAAAGTTCAATGACCATGGATAAAATTAACTCGGAAGATTAATGTTGTATACCGATATAAACCATAAAGAAATAAATTTGAACTACGATTAATAAAAACCAAAAATATATGTATTTAGTCAAACATAAGAATATTAAATGCACTCTCATCATAGTGACAAGTGTAAGATAAAATCATCTTGAATAGAACAAAATAACTATTACATATATATTATGATTCAAATTTTATGAGTTCAATCTTTAATAATTTTATTTTTAAAAGTATTGATTCAAATCTATTATTTATTATATTTTAAATAAATTCTTACACATTAATTATACTCTATATCAAAAGTATTGAATTTAAATAAATCTGATGATATCCGGCTCTGCGACATAGTGCTGTATTTATGTGATCAATGTGGCATTTTTTCTTATTGCGTGACAGGATCTTAGACCTTGGCAGGTACAAAGGGGAAAAGGTCGATTCTTGATTGAACAATAATTATAAATATGTTACTCTAATCATGCCAAGAGAAGATAATGGTATTTAAGTGATAAATAATCAATAAAATAGTTACTAGGTTTTGAGAGCATTATTATTTTAATAAACAGTATAAGGGGAAGGTTTAACATAATGTTAAAATCATTATTTTGTTTTATGTCTATAGCGAAAAAGTGTGCGACCATAATTGAATTTGAGTGTTTAATCTAGATAGCCCACCATATGACAAAATCCATGTCATCTAGTTGAGCACAATAATAATAATAATAATAATAATAATAATAATTCATGTCTTATTGCATTCATCTGGTGGAGGCACATTATTTCAATTGGCCCTCAATATCCCAAAATAATTTCCTTTTATACCCTACGTGGGGAAAAATGTCAACTTCAATACTTTAAAAAAGAAAAAGGAGTCGTATATGTGCCGGATAAAAGAGAAATACAATAAATTATATTGTACAGAAAATGAAATACAGTCATACTAATCCACCAAAGTCCAAGATGAACGCAAATATAATAGTAACACTAACAACTTTGTACAATGAACACCATAGTACCATAAACACAAATTAAAAAATAAATGATAAATTAGCATTTGCAAAGATATGCTATCTTTTCGCCACAATACCTCAAATTAATGGAGTTATACTTCATTTATAAATAAATAAAAAGATTATACAACATACAAAATTTGTGATTTACAGAATATTGTAAAATAATTTTCTTATATAATATACTGAATTAGGAACGATGTAGCGTAATGGTTAAACTTTCACAACAAAAATAATACTCAGTCTTAAGCATCAAACGATCTATGCTTTTTATAATTGTACAACATATTTTACATTATATTAGATAAGTAAAAACAAAACTACGAGGATATATGCAAGTACAATCACCTAGAGCTATTATAGATAATTAGGAATTGAAATGCTCAAAGTAAAAGTTAAAGCACTAAACTAAATATCTGAAATTACAAGTGAGGGTAGGAGCGCTCCCTCTCGCCCTCCAGAGCAAGAGTTATAGGTCATAGAGAGAGGAATAAATATGAAAATGAAACCTGGCACGACTTTATTCCACTGCAGAGAAGGCACATATTAATATTATTGTTTTAATTTATGTGAATCTATTCAATTAGATATAGAATTTAAAAAAGAAATAAATACTTTCAAACTTGTAATCCTAATAAGTCATATTTGTATGGCAATGATACTTTACTTGTGGCGTTAAACATGCGAACGTATTTATATGAAGCATAAAACTTTTTTATTGAGATGGAATTTAAAATTTATGTTAAATTATTTCTAGATTATTCTTTTTGGGATGAAGTAAAAGAAAATAGAATTATATAAACAACAATGGGGGAAGTAAAATCAGTGTTTCAAAAAGCGTTTCGGGGCGAGGCGCACCAAAAACGCCATGAAGCGATGGTGTGGGGAGAAAATCTCAAAAGGCATACGTCCAGCAATTCGGGGCGTACACCCGAGCTTTTGAGGCGAGTTTTTTTTACTGAGGCGTAAGCCCCAGAGACTTTTTCAAATTAAAACAAAATTTGTTGAATAAGTCTTTCATATAATACCCAAATTCTCAAAATTCAGCTTGGTAATTACTCTAAAGTTTTAAAAAGGAACTGAAATGTATTAAAATTAAAAGTCAAGACCTTTTTTTATTGATTGAAGCCCTAATTCATGGTCTTTTCCAATTCTTTATCTTGTCCGCTAATCTACTAATATCTCCTAAAAGCAACGAATATTCAATTTTTAATTTTACAAATACAAAGAGAACTACATTCTCCTTCATAGCAGCAAGTTCAAAGTTCAAATTGCAAGTTAATCATCATTTTTGTTCCTCTATGTAGAAAACATTATTTTTTTTGACTCAATTACTTGTGCTTCTAAATAGTGTATAATAGATTGTTTTGACTAGTATTTTGTGGGGATGAAGCGTGCGCGCGCGCGCACGCACACACACACACACACACACACACACAAACACACATATATATATAATTTTCTTCATTTTTTTATGATTTTACCTGTTTATAAATATTTACTGTAATTATATTATTTTATAAAATATTAAAAATTAAATATCTATGGGGCTTACGCCCCGTGCCTCAGGGCTTATATATAAAACACTTAGCCTTACGCCCACGCCTTTTAAAATACTGAATAAAATATATACAAAAATGTCAAAGTGAATTGACCATTTATTAATACGCGTAAAGATTTTTACACTCTTAAGTTGTATTATTAACATGTAATAAAATGTTATTTATAAAATTACGAAATACAAACCTCACTAGTTTGAACCAATATTTTAAAAGGCGGGGGAGGCGAGGCGTTTTACTTCTGACGAGGCGAGGCGTAAGCCCTGAGACATGGGGCGTAAGTCCCACAGATCTTTAAATTTTACTAATTTTAAAAGATTTTAAGATAGTATAAAATATAAAATAATTATAAAAATTACATTAAAATCACAAAATTATAATAAATAATCTATTTAAAATATTTATGAATTATAATTCAACTATGAATAATACGAAAAATATGACATATATCATAATATGCAAATTAGTTGCAACATCATTACAACTCAAACATCAAAAGTAATGTATTCGATATGAAATCTTATATGTATCTCTTAAGGAGTAATGAATCTTGAAAGAATTTCGATATTATAATTTGATATTTTTTTTAAAATACTCCTTTTATTTAATATGCTTTCTATTTGAAAGAGAATTTATATAAAAATATAATTCACAATTTAAATATGATTATCTACCATCATTTATTTTAAGTTTCAACAAGTTAATAAAGTGCAAATAATTCACCATACTATACCATGATAACTAATTATTTATAAATAATTACTAGCTAATACTAAGCTATTAAATTAATAAGTATTGTATCTCGTAAACGTGAAAACAATAATATTTAGGAAAATAATTATAAAAATAATTATGGACTATTATATAATAAATACATAACAAAAGTTAATAAATAAATATTTTTAAATAAAAGATTTATTTAAAATTTACTATCATAGCAGTTTTAGTGGATAACGTGCAATAATTTTTAATTTAATTATGACAAAAAATACTCTCAACTTAATGATTTATGATTAAGAAAAATATAATTTTGAATAATCAACGATTTATTAAGAAAATTTGAGGATTTACAAGGTTAGTTACACACAATTGTATAAAGTTCTATTAGGCGAGCCTAGTACGCTGGGCGTTGGGCGTGTCCGAGGCGTAAGCCCTGACGACCGAAGCGTAAGTCTCACGAAACTAAGCTGCTCATATAAGCCCAGTGACGTTTTACGAGTGTTTCGTCCCAGGACGAACCCCGGGCGATCCCAATTCTGCCTTTTAAAACAGAGGTTTGAACCATCGCGAATTAATTAGGCCACTTATTAGTCCCCAATCAAGTGAAAATGCTAGAGATTAGATATTTGCAGCCATCGTGTGGTCACACACGTGTAAGAACTTGTTAGGTGTGGAGTACACGTGGAAACATGAAAGCATTAATTGACAATTAAAGGATGTACATGTAACCCCACATTGTCAGCGGGTGACATCATCCATTCCGCAGGTTTGCTCTCTCCTAAACTCCTTTATTACTACATTACACCCTCCGCGAGAAGAGTCCACAACCAAAGTATGATTTATAGGGCTCAAGAGACATAAATAGGTTTAAAAATAAATTAGGTATCGTTTTGTTCTCCCCACACACTTCCAAAATTCCACCGGAATCTCGTCTGACCCGGTCACTCTGCCCCTACTCATCTTACGCATAGCTCCCACGACCTCCTCAACCTCGATACGCCTGCAGTACCCAAAGTCACGGTGACTCTCGGAATGCTCCAATTCGCCTAGCACAATATCCCGATCCCCTTCTTCATTCAGAAGTTTATGAAAGTAAGTCTGTCATCTCCTCTTAATCTGGGCATCTTCCATCAATACTCTACCATCTTCGTCCTTGATACATCTCACTTGGTCCAAATCCCGAGCCTTCCTCTCTCTCAACTTGGCCAGCCAGAATAACTTCTTTTCCCCACTTTTTTTCCCCAGTTCCTCGTACATACGATCATAAGCCGCAGTCTTAGCCTCTGTGACCGCCAACTTAGCCTCCTTCTTAGCTGCCTTATACCTCTCCATGCATACTCGCCTCTCCTCCTCACCTATGCTCCCCACTAACTTCAGGTACGCCACCTTCTTTGCTTCCACTTTACCTTGGACCACTTCATTCCACCACCAGTCTCCTTTGTGCCCACCAGATACGCCCGTCGAGACCCCTAACACCTCTCTCGCAGCCTCCCTAATATAGTCTGCTATCGCTGACCACATAGTGCTCGCATCACCACTACTCCTCCAAGCTCCCATAGCCGACAACCGCCCCTCCAACGCTTGGGCTTTATCCTTAGTTAAGGCTCCCCACCTGATTCTCGGTCTTCCTCGAGTAGACCTTTTTCTCCTCTTTAACATAATACCAACGTCCATCACCAAGAGCCTATGCTGCGTCGCGAGTATCTCACCCGGAATCACCTTGCAATCCTTGCACAACCCTCTGTCGCACCTCCTGAGGAGGAGATAGTCAATTTGGGTCTTCGCCACCGCATTTTGAAAAGTAACCAAATGCCCCTCCCTCTTCTGAAATCTAGAGTTCGCAATCATCAACCCAAAAGCCTTAGCGAAGTCCAACAACGATGTACCTCCTCCGTTCCTCTCCCCAAAACCGAAGCCTCCATGCACCTCGCCATAACCACCTGCGGTCGACCCAATATGCCCATTGAAATCCCCTCCTATGAATAACTTCTCAGTAGGCGGGACCTAGCGCACTATCTCATCTAACTCTTCCCAGAAGCGTCGTTTAACCTCCTCATCTAGGCCCACATGCGGTGCATAGGCACTAACGATGTTTAGGGTGCACTCTCCAACCACCAACTTAATAATCATCAATCTATCATTCAATCGTCTAACCTCAACTACAGACTCTCTAAGTTCCTTATCCACCAAGATGCCTACTCCATTCTTACCTTTCTGGACTCTTGAGTACTAAAGTTTATACCCGTCCACGTCCCTCGCCCTTGATCCTACCCACTTTGTCTCCTGGACACACGCTATATTGACCCTCTTCTTCTGGAGGATCTTCACCAACTCTATAGATTTACCCGTCAATGTACCTACGTTCCATGATCCAATTCTCAACCTACAGACACCCTTGTTCCCTTTACCTCCCTTGCCTCCCGCCCCACCCCCTAGACCCTGCCCTACCTCCCGGCCCACCCCCCATTCCCCTCGAGGACATGACCTCACTCGACCATCCCAGACCACAGCCACTATGCCTACGGTAGAGTAAGGGGAATCACTATCACACAAGGCAACAGACTAAACCAGAAGAATACAAGTTGCAACAACAAGCACACTAATACGGTAAATAAACTAGTACGAGGTAAGATGCCAGCAATTTAACTCACACAACAAAAGGAAACTGGAAAACGGGAGGTACCAACTCTCGCGAGCATATTATAGAATTCAAAGCAAGAACAATAGAACCTGAAGTTACCACGAGTGCCGAGAAAGGTGTTGTCCACAACAGCTACGTTTTGGAAGTTCCCGCCCGCTTTGCCCGCTTTGCTCGAGGCTCGCCGGAAAATTATCTCAGCCGCCACCGCCGCTAGGCTAGATCAGTATGCCAGAAAATAGGGGGACAGGGGTGGAAGAGACGAGGTATAGGGAAGAGAAACAAGGAGAAGAAGAAAAGGGAAATATAAAAAAGAGGAGGGGGACAGATCTTGATTGCCCAAGAAAAAAGATGACTGACTTCAACAGAACAGTGGGGGAAAAGAATGCGGCAGAGCTCCGCCAACAGTAAACCGCGAGGATTTTCACCTCTTAGAACCCAAAAGATGAGAGCAAATAAACTGCAATTCCACAGCTACAGAAATCCCTCTTTTACGTTGTTTTCTCTCTTTGTTTTTTGATATTTTTCCAAATTTCAGATCTGAGCTTCAATTTCAATTCAAAAACCTTTGTTTGAAACGATCAAACAGATAAGAGAAAAGAACAATCCAAACCTTTAATAATAACCTGCTACAGTATTGAATAAGGGGGTTTCTAATTGACACCGGAGTTCTGAACGACGACCGGAAAATTGAACGGAAATCTTACAAGAATGTAGACAGTAGAGTATAGAGAAAAAAAAGAAAAAGAAAAAGAAAAAAAGAGTAGAGAAAAAAAAAGAAAAAGAAAAAATCTTATGTATATACATAAAATACATAAGATTAAAATACATAGATATACATAAAATAAAAATAAATTTTATGTATATAATAAAAAAATCTTGATAACATTTGAGGTTATCTAGATAACGATCATTGCAAATAAAAATTAACGGTGTTTAAGATTTCTTAGTAAATGTATATTTTACGTATAGTAAATAAATAGTAAATAGATAAATAGTAAGTAAATTTTATGTATATTTATTATTTACTATATAGATAAATCTGTCATCTTTCTTTCTTTTGGTAAACAAGAAAATAAATGGAACGTATATTTTATCAGATCTTAGATTTCTGTTAAAAATTAAAATGTGTTTAGTGTTATGACTAAAAGTGCGCCATTTTGTTAAAGTAAATGGACTATTAGTGCTCCATGTGGAAGAATATGTATGACTTTGAGTCTAAAGTCAAAGATAATGTATGATTTTGGTTTTTTTCTCTAAATTCCACCAAAAAACACCATTAAACATCATAACTTCATACCAGTTAAAAACCTTTTCACTTTCCCAGATTAACTTCTTTTATTCCTGTCATGGCCCAAAATTCGACCAGTCGTGATGACACCTGACCCAACCCATTCGGTAAGCCATTTAACTACAATTCACTTTAATTAGATTTATCGAGGAAATAAATGATAAAATAACTAAACATTTCTACTTTTCCCAAGGACTAGTACAAATCACGAGCATCTAAAATTTAGATTTTTTCTTTCAAAACTGATAAGAAATAAAATATATCATCTGTTGAAATACACGAGAACAGATTAAAGATTCTAAAGCTACCAAAAAACAAGTGACTAAAATGCAGGTACATCTTCAATATCAGCTTCCGCCACGTACAATGACTCCTGCTCCAAAATCTGCACGCAAGGTGCAAAAGTATATTATTATGAGTACAACCGACCCCACGTACCCAGTAAGTATATTGTCTAATCTCGTAGAAGTAGTGACGGGGATTTTTAGTTTAAAGATACTCACCGTTATAACTTGTACAACAGACTAGTAATAGAAACAATTATAGAGCATAACAGATAAGGGTACAATAAAACAGCTATGCGAGGCAGTAAATGATTACTAGGAGAAGTCACAGTAGTAAATTCATAATTTTCCTGGTGTGAGAAATATATTCAAGATATCACATTGAATGGCACGGTAACACCTTCATGCATTTATCTAATTAAATTCATAACTTTCCTGGTGTGAGGAATATATTCAAGATATCAAATTGAATGGCACGGTAATACCTTAGTGCACTTATCTCATTCTCACCCAATATATATATGTGTAGATCAAATCAATTGGCACAACAACACCCTTCGTGCATTTATCTCTTTCTCACCGAGCATACATATAATAGTACCAACTAGGTGAGAGAAATGCCAATAACAATAAAAAAATAAAGTGGGAAGCACACAGAAAGCAACAACGAACAAAGCAGTACATATGAACAGCGAAAACAGACTGGGAAAAAGGCATAGAAATTATGACAGCAATTAGGAAAGAAGAATATAAATTTCACTAATTAGCATGGCAGAAGACTTAGATGCAAATATAACAAACAAGAAGAAAACCATAATATTTGCAAGTTAAACAGATAGAAGGCATGGATAACAGAACAACACTTGGGGTAGAGGACACCGATGGAACAACGACTACAAGTCACATAGAAAATATAGGTGCACAATAACAACTCAAGATAAAGGCATGAATGTATAAACAACGAAAAGATATCACAATATAATGTATGTCTCTCGTCCTCGCCTGCACGAAAACACCCTTCGTGCCATGAACATATGATAATATAAAAATAATTGCATGGCATCACCCTTCGTGCTTTTACTCTCATCCTCACATGATAATGTAAATGAAATGGCACAGTATTATCCTTCGTGCATAATAATGTATATGAATGGCACGACATCACCCTTCGTGCTTTATATTTTTCCTCACATGATAATATAACGGAAATGGCACGACATCACCCTTCGTACTTTACACTCTCCCTTACATGATAATGTATATGAAATGGCACGGTATCATGCTTCGTGCTTTACACTCTTCCTTACCAAGCACATGTATATTATTAACAAGCATAGATAATATCAAGGAGAGTGTTTAAATGAATGTTCCACATTGAACATCAATCGCGGCTTTCAAGCCAATCATAATTCAATGAACCTCAAGTACTTCATTATTTAAGTATTTCAACAAGTCTGAAAAATGATCTTCAACTCAAGTATAGAATTTAAAATCTCAAGAATAACCGTCGTAGCAATGTATTTGTGATTGAGTATAATAACGACCGGATTTAGCACATCAATAATTTTCACACAAGTTCGTCAGATTTTAAATCAAATTATAATAAGACAAATCATGGTTTCTAGCATTTAATATCATATTCATAGAAATCTAGAAGTCAATGAAAACATAAAACAAGAGTGTCATATAATTCTACAAAGCATAATAAGTCATATAATTTACCACCGAGCATGATTAACCCTAGCACATGCATATATGCTTGTCACCTTATATATGTATCACCCCCGCATATAGCAAACAATGGCAATTAGTAGAAAAAATCCCCTCAATAAAGTTAGGCAAAATACTTACCTCAAACAAGCCAATTCGATAGACTAGGTGCGCTATCCCGCTCAAATCATCCTTCGAACGGCTCGAAACTAGCCAAAAGCAACTCAATTACATCAATTAACGCGTAAGGAAACAATTCCAAATAATAAAGGTCGAATTTATAATTACAACCCCGAAGTCAACCAAAAGTCAACGCTGGGGCTCACGTCTCGAAATTCCACAAAATTCACGAAATCCGAACATCTATTCCGATACGAGTCCAACCATACCAAATTATCAAATTCCGACATCAACTCGACCTCAAAATCCTAAATTCTTATTTTTGAAAGATTTTACAAATTTCTCAATTTCTTCACTTTGATTCTCACCATTTTGGTGTTAAAACTCAAATATAATCATGAAGTATACATAGAAATTAAACAAGGACACTTACCAAACGACTGTAGATGAAATTCCTCTCTCAAAATCGGCCGCTCTCGGACCTAGGGTTCAAAAATATCAAAAATGAAGCTAAAACCCGATTTACACAGCTGAAAACAAGCTGCAGATGTCACATTTGCGATCCAGGGTTCGCAAATGCCAAGATTTCTTTGCAATTTTGAATATTAACAGTGCAAAAAGTTTTGCAATTGCGAACTGAATAGTACCTCACCAGAAACCAACAATCTTTCCCGATACGGAAATAGGCATAACTCTCACATACGATGTCCGAATTCAGCGATTCTTTTTGCTATGGCACCGTAATTACATACAGATCTAATGATTCAATCCAAACTGAATTTTGTGCTCATTTGCTTAATGTGGTACCATTTATTCTTGAAGAAACGATGTTGAAACATAAAAATCAAGTGCAACACAACTTAAACCTATCCGAAACTCACCCAAACCCTTCGGGACCTCGTACGAACATACCAATAAGTCCCAAAATATAATATGGACCTTCTCTAGGCCTTAAATCCCACATAAAAATATCAAAACCATGAATCACACCTCAAGTCAAGCTTAATAAACTAATAAACTTTCAAAATTCAAAACTAACGGCGAACAATCCTAAACACTTTGGAATGATCTCAAATTTTGCACACAATTCATAAATAACAGTACAGACCTATTCCAACTTCCAGAACTGGGATCCGATCCCGACATCAATAAAGTCAACTCCCGGTCAAACTTTCCAAAACTTCTAATTTTTTTCTAACCTTCGCCAATACATGCCGAAACGACCTACAGACTTCCAAACCAACATCCGGACATACTTTTAAGACCAAAATCATCATACAGAGCTATGGAAATGATCAAAACACCATTTCGAAGTCGTCTACACAAAAGTCAAACTCATGGTCAACTTTTTTCACTTAAGCTTCTAAAATAATAAATTTTCTTCAAAATTGATCCCAAATTATCCGAAAACCAAACTCGACCACACACGCAAGTCATAGTATATTATACGAAGTTGTTCGGGGCCTTAAGCCATTGAATGGGACGCTAATTCTCAAAACGACCGATCGGGTCGTTACATTCTCCACTCTTAAGCATATGTTCGTCCTTGAACGTGCCAGGAGTTGTCATAAAGCCGTCGAATCACTGTGTAACCTTACTATGTACATACCCGGGGTGGATCCCACATCACCCCGCTCCATCTAAGCCTACCAACGCAACATAATTGGAGATTCTTGCTTCAACCTTAGTCTGTAAACCTTAGAACCCAATTTCCAACATCCGAAATTCCTTACAAGACCCGAATCTCACATTTACACGATGTATAAGTCTAAACAGGTTGTGCCAAGCCATAACCATGACCCAATATGCAACCACGTGATACACCACATTACTAAGGTACTCACAACAATAACTGCTAACTACCATAGTGTAACGATCCGACCAGTCGTTTTGAGAGTTAGAGCCCCGAACCCCTATTAACAACTTTCCTCATATTTATTTCTACTATTGTGACTTGCCAGGATGATTGATTTTGAGTTTCGGAGTGTTTTGGGACACTTAGTCCCTAAATGAGAGCTTAAGCCTTAGAAATTGGACCGTAGTCGGAACTGTGTGAAGACAGATCCAGAATAGAATTCTGTCAACTTCGTTAGCTCCTTTGAGTGATTTTGAGCTTAGAAGCGCATCCAGAATGTGTTTTGGAGGTCTGTAGTAGATTTAGGCTTGAATTGGTGAAAGTTAGATTTTTTGGCCGATAGTGAAAATTTTGATATCGAGCTCGGAATGGATTTCCGAAAGTGGCTGTAGGTTCGTAGTGTCATTTGTGACTTGTGTGTAAAATTTGAGTTAATTCGGACTAGATTTGACGTGGTTCGGCGTCGTTTGCAAAATTTGGAAAATTCTAAGTTCTTAGACTTGAATCCGTGCTTAATTCATGATTTTTGGTGTTGTTTGATGTGGTTTGAAGGATCTACTAAGTTCGTATGGTGTTATAGGATTGGTTGGTAGGTTTGGTTGAGGTCCCAGGGCCTCGGGTGTGTTTCGGATGCTTAACGGAATGAAATTGGACTTAGAAAAAAATCTGGTGCTTTTGTTGGTTATGCTGTAATTAGGCTGCCCGCAGTTGCGAGCCCGCATATGCGAGCAAATTAGCACAGAAGTGGGAAAATAGAGGAGTGCCAGGGGTCGCAGGTGCGAGGTGATTTCCGTATCTGCGATGCCTATAAATGCGTTAGGGGTCTTCGCAGGTGCGCAAGGTCCACAGAAGCAGAAGGGAATTCCGCAGGCGCGCACGCGCAGATGCGGCCCTTTCATCGCAGGTGCGAAGGCAACAGTGATTTGCGCAGATGTACACATTTTACCGCACAAGCGCACCCGCAGGTGCGAGCCCAGGCTCCGCAGGTGCGGAAATACCTAGGCAGTGGTTAAAACCGAAGGGCTTTGCGATTTTTGTCATTTTTGGACTTTGCAACTCGGTTTAGGGAGAATTTTGAGAGCAGTTTCGAGAGATTTCTTGAGGTAAGTCCATTGTGCTTATTTTTGATCAATAATATTGCTTCCCCATGTATTTTCCCACCTAGTTAGTGTGTATTTAAGGTGGAAATTGGGAATTGGAGGCTAGAGATTTGGAAGTTTGATTTGTGGATTTGGAAAATCATTTGGTGTATGATTTTAGTAATTTTGATATGGGCAGACTCATTAGTGAACGGGCTTTTGTATTTTATGACTTTTACCCAATTCTGAGATGTGGGCCCCAATGGCGAATTTTGAGTTAATTTCAGAATTTTTGTTAAAATATTGATTTCGTTAATTAGATGAGTCTATTATTGTTGTAATTATGATATGTAATTGCTTTTGACTAGATTTGGGCCATTTAGAGCCGGATATTCGTGGAAAGGGAATTCTTACGAATTGATTGAGCTTGACTCGAGGTAAGTGGCTTGCCTAACTTTGTGTGGGGGAAATCCCCTTAAGATTTGGAACTATTGTGATATGTGAGCGCCATGTACGTGAGGTGACGAGTACGTACACAAGATAGTTGTGGTAAAATCCGATTTTCTTACTGAGCAGCGGCATGTTTTCCTGTTATTTTGAGTTATACCATTTTAATGAGTACTAATCTATTTTCATTCTTAATTGAGTTATTCCAGTATGTGTAGCTATCATGTTTAGTCTAATACAACGTGTCTACGTGTCTTAATTGTTTATGTGAATTATGTGCAACATGCTTAGTAAATTTCCTGCTTCTTCACTGACTAGTACTTAGTCTAAATTGTAAGAATTTCGTGATGTAGTTGTATTTCTATCATTCGCGCTGCATATTTACTTTGGGACTACAGAACGGTATTCCGGGAGATCCCCTTGTACTGCATATTTATTTTGGGACTACGGAACGGTATTCCGGGAGATCCCCCTATCTTGCACATTTAATTTGGGACTACGAAACGGTATTTCGGGAGATCCCCCTGCATATTTACTTTGGGACTACGGAACGGTATTTCGGGAGATCCCCCTGCACATTTACGTTTGGGACTACGAGACGGTATCTAGGGAGATCCCCTGTTGTGTTTTTGTGTACTAAGCTGTTACCTTCTATGATTTCATTATTGTTAAATTTCAGCCTTTATTTTAATGCGGTATTACACTTTATATTATTTTATTATATATTTACCAGTAGGGCCTTGACCTGACCTCGTCACTACTCGACCGAGGTTAGGCTTGGCACTTACTGGGTACCGATTGTGGTGTACTCATGCTACTCTCTGCACATGTTTTTCGTGTGCAGATCAAGGTGTACCTTATCGGCCGCACTATCAGTGAGCCGGGACAGCTTTGGAGACTTCAAGGTATATTTGCCGCGTCCGCAGACCTCGGAGTCCCCTTCTACTCTTTCTCATGTCCATTATCTTCTGTATTTTTCCTTGCTAGACTCTGATGTATAGAGACACTAGATTTTTCTTTCTGTAGTTTGTGATTCACGATGTTCCGGGTTTTGGGATTTGTTGTGTATTTTTGAATAGTTGGTTAAATTTATATTTTTATTTCATTATTTTGCAAAATGTTAGGCTTACCTAGTTGAAAAGACTAGGTGCCGTCATGGCATCACACGGAGGGGAAATTGGGTCGTGACAAGTTGGTATCAGAGCTCTAGGTTCATAGGTGTCGTGAGTCACAAACCGGTTTATTAGAGTCTCGCGAATCGGTACGGAGACGTCTGTACTTATCTTCGGGAGGCTATGGAACTGTTAGGAAAATTTCACTACTTTGATTCCTTGTCGTGCAAAAATTGCTGACTTCAAGAAAATTCTAAACCTATGTATTATATTCTCTCACAGATGGTGAGGACACGTACAAGCGGATCTGATGAACAGGCACCCGTGCCCCCTGCTAGAGCCGCAAAAGGCTGGGGCCGGGGTAGAGGCCGAGGACGGCTACATGGTGCAGCCAGAGCACCCGCATAAGCTGCTATAGAGGAGCCCCCAGTAGCTCAAGCTGGAGGGAAGACACCAGAGATACCTGTTGCTGCACCAGCCCCCTAGGAGACTGTAGCCCAGTTTCTGAGCATGTTCAGCACCTTAGCTCAGGCTGGATTGATTCCACTTGCTCCTGCCACATCTCAGGCCAGGGGAGGAGCACAGACTCCCATTGCCGGTACTCCAGAGCAGCGGGTTCAGGTCGACCAGGTTCCAGAAAATTTACCAATGCAGCCGGTAGCTCCAGTTCAGCCCGAGGTTAGGGCAGCAGCTTCTGAGGCAGAGCAGCTCAGACTTGAGAGGTACAAGAAGTACCACCCACCTACCTTCAACGGATTGGCTACATATGATGCTCAGAGTGTTCTGGAAGAGTGTCATCGTATTCTCCGTACTATGGGCGTAGTAGAGACGAGTGGGGTTTCTTTTACTACCTTCTAGCTTAGAGGAGCAGCCTATCATTGGTGGCGTGCTTATGAGTTGAGTAGTCCAGCTGAGGCAGCGTCACTTACATGGATTCAGTTCTCGGACATGTTTTTGAGAGAGTATGTCCCTCAGAGCCTCAGGGACTCATGGCGCGTGGAGTTTGAGCAGCTACACCAAGGATCTATGACTGTGTTAGAGTATGCAATCTGTTTCAGTGATTTGGCATGACATGTACTGGCCTTAGTTGCCATAGTTCGAGAGAGGGTTAGACGGTTAATTGAGGGACTCCATTCCAACATCCGGATTAGTATGGCCAGGGAGTTGGAGATGGATATTTCTTATCAGCAGGTTATGAGTATTGCCAGGAGATTGGAGGGCATGCTTGCCCGGGATAGAGAGAAGAGAGAGGCTAAGAAGTCTCGAGAGACTGGTTATTATTCTGCAGCTCGTGTCCCAGCAGCTCGCCATGGTAGGGGTTATGTGAGTCACCCCGTTCATTCAGCTCTTCCAGCCGTTAGCGGTGTTCCAGCTCCTTCTAGGCCTCATGAGCCTTATTATGCACCGCCAGTATCTAGTTTGCCTCCTGCACGAGGTGTTCCTAGTGGCCAGTCCAGCAAACCTGGACCGAGTTAGTCACAACAACCACGCCCTCCCAAAGCTTGTTTTGAGTGTGGTGACACTCGCCATGTGGTGAGGGATTGCCCCAGGATTAGGAGTGGTGCACCTCCATAGACTTCTCAGCCACAGCATGCTCCACGGGGTCCTCAGGCTATCATTATAGCACCCGCTGCCACCTCACCTGCTCAGCCCGCTTGAGGTGGAGGTCGGGGAGGTAGAGATCGCCTTAGAGGGGGATGCCAGGCCAGATATTATGCACTTCCTACTCGTATAGAGGTAGTTGCTTCTGATTCTATCATTACAGGTATTGTTTCAGGCTGTCATAGAGATGCGTCATTATTATTTGACCCAGGATCTACATATTCTTATATGTCCTCTTATTTTACCCCGTATTTGGGCGTATCTCGGGATTCTTTGAGTTCCCCTATTTATGTGTCTACTCCTATGGGAGATTCTCTTGTTGTGGACCGCGTGTATCGGTCGTGTTTGATTGCTCTTAGTGGTTTTGAGACCAGAGCCGATTTATTATTGCTCAGCATGGTGGACTTTGATATTATTTTGGGCATGGATTGGTTGTCTCCCTATTATGTTATTCTTGATTATCACGCTAAAACCGTGACATTGGCTATGCCAGGTTTACCGCGATTAGAGTGGAGAGGTACCTTAGAGTATACTCCCAGCAGGGTTATTTCTTTTTTTAAAGCTCAACGAATGGTTGAGAAGGGGTGTGACGCGTATCTAGCTTATGTGAGAGATGTCAGTATTGATACCCCTACAGTAGAGTCAGTTCCAGTAGTGAGGGACTTTCCAGATGTGTTTCCAACTGATCTTCCGGGCATGCCGCCCGACAGAGATATTAATTTTGGCATTGATTTGTTGTCGGGCACTCAACCTATCTCTATTCCTCCATATCATATGGCTCCTCCTGAGTTGAAGGAGCAGTTACAGGAGTTGCTTGATAAGGGCTTCATTCGGCCCAGTGTGTCACCTTGGGGTGCTCCTGTCTTATTTGTGAAGAAGAAGGATGGTTCTATGCGGATGTGTATTAATTTCTGCCAGTTGAACAAAGTCACAGTGAAGAACAGGTATCCATTACCTCGTATTGATGACTTATTTGATCAGTTACAGGGTGCTAGAGTGTTTTCCAAGATTGACTTACGTTCAGGTTATCATCAGTTAAAGATTCGGGAGCCGGATATCCTGAAGACTACTTTCAAGACCAGATATGGTCACTATGAGTTTCTTGTGATGTCTTTTAGGCTGACCAATGCCCCAACAACTTTTATGCACTTGATGCACAGTGTGTTTCGGCCCTATCTTGACTCATTCATCATTGTGTATATTGACGATATTCTGGTATACTCCCAGAGTCGGGTAAATAATGAGCAACACCTGAGGACTGCACTTCAGACCTTAAGAGAAAAGAAGTTATATGCAAAATTTTCAAAGTGTGAGTTTTGGCTAGACTCAATGGCATTCTTGGGTCATATAGTATCGAATGAGGGGATCCAGGTGGATCCGAAGATGATTGAAGCAGTGCAGAGTTGGCCCAGATCATCCTTAGCTACATATATCCAAAGTTTTCTTGGTTTGGCGGGGTATTACCATCGCTTTGTAGAGGGATTATCATCTATTGCAGCACCTATGACTAGGCTGACCCAGAAGGGTGCTTCGTTAAGGTGGACAGAGGAATATGAGGAGAGCTTTCAGAAGCTCAAGACAGCGACTATAGCCTCAGTATTGGTATTGCCTACAGGTTCGGGGCCTTATACTGTATATTGTGATGCATCACGGATTGGTCTTGGCGCGATGTTGATGCAGGATAGTAGGGTGATTGCCTACGCGTCCAGACAGCTGAAGGTGAATGAAAAGACTATCCTATCCATGACCTTGAGTTAGCAGCTATTGTTCATGCCTTGAAGATATGGCGGCATTATTTGTACGGTGTTCCTTGTGAGATTTACACTGATCATCGGAGTTTGCAGCATCTATTTAAGCAGAAAGATCTTAACTTATGTCATCGGAGGTGGTTGGAGCTACTTAAGGATTATTATATCACTATTTTGTACCACCCTGGGAAGGCGAATATGGTGGCTGATGCTTTGAGTCACCGAGCAGAGAGTTTGGGGAGTTTTGCATACCTACCAGCAGTAGAGAGGCCATTGGCGTTGGATGTTTAGGCCTTAGCCAGCCAGTTTGTGAGATTGGATATTTCTGAGCCGAATTGAGTATTGGATTGTGTGGTCTCTCGGTCTTCTCTTTATGATCGTATCAGGGAGCGTCAGTATGATGACCCCCATCTGCTTGTCCTTAAAGACACGGTCTAGCACGGTGATGCTAATGAGGTTACTATTGGAGATGATGGTGCATTTAGGATGCTGGGCAGGCTGTGTGTGCCTAATGTAGATGGTTTGCGTGAGTTGATTCTTCAGGAGGCTTACAGTTCGCGGTACTTTATTCATCCGGGTGCTGCAAAGATGTATCACGACTTGAAACAGCATTACTGGTGGAAGAGAATGAAGAAAAACATAGGAGAGTATATGGCTCGATGTCTGAATTGCCAGCAGGTAAAATATGAGCATCAGCGACCAGGTGGGTTGTTTCAGAAGTTAGATATTCCGGAGTGGAAATGGGAGCGGATCACTATGGATTTCGTTGTTGGACTCCCACAGACTCGGCAGAGGTTTGATGCAATTTGGGTGATTGTGGATAGTTTGACCAAGGCGGCTCATTTCATTCCTGTGATGACTACCTATTCTGCCGAGCAGCTAGCTCGAATCTACATCAGTGAAATCGTCAGACTTCATGGCGTACCAGTATCTATTATCTCTGACCGGGGTATGCAGTTTACATCACGGTTCTGGAGAGCTGTACAACATGAGTTGGGTAATCGGGTTGAGTTGAGCACAATATTTCACCCTCAGATGGACGGGCAGTCCGAGCGCACTATTCAAATATTAGAGGATATGCTTTGTGCGTGTGTGATAGATTTTAAGGGTGCTTGGGATCAATTCTTGCCACTTGCGGAGTTTGCCTGCAACAACAGTTATCAGTCCAACATTCAAATGGCACCGTATGAGGCTCTATATGGTAGGCGGTGTCGGTCTCCAGTGGGATGGTTTGAGTCGGGCAAGGCTAGATTATTGGGTACAAACTTGGTTCAGGATGCCTTGGAGAAGGTTAAGGTGATTTAGGATAGACTTCGCACAGTCTAGTCCAGACAGAAGAGTTATGCTAACCGGAAGGTTCGTGATGTTGCATTCATGGTTGGTAAGCGGGTCTTACTCCGGGTTTCTCCCATGAAGGGTGTCATGAGGTTCGGAAATAAGGGCAAGCTGAGCCCAAGGTTCATTGGTCCTTTTGAGGTATTGCCGCGTGTTGGGGAGGTGTCTTATGAGTTTGCCTTACCTCCCAGCCTAGCAGGAGTTCATCCGATATTCCATGTTTCTATGCTCCAGAAGTATCACGGCGATCCGTCCCATGTGTTGGATTTCAGCTCAGTTCAATTGGACAAGGATCTATCCTATGTTGAGGAGCCAGTGGCTATTTTAGACAGGCAGGTCAAAAAGCTAAGATCAAAGAACATTGCTTCCGTGAAGGTTCATTGGAGGGGACAGCCGGTCGCGGAGGCGACTTGGGAGGCCGAGCAGGATATGTGCAGCCAGTACCCTCATCTTTTCACAGCTTCAGGTATGTCTCTATGCTCGTTCGAGGACGAACGATTGTTTTGAGAGAGGGAGGATGTAACGACCCGGCCAGTCATTTTGAGAGTTAGAGCCACGAACCCCTATTAACTGCTTTCCTCATATCTATTTATGCTATTGTGACTTGCCGGGATGATTGGTTTTGAGTTACAAAGTATTTTAGGACACTTAGTCCCTAAATGAGATCTTAAGCCTTAAAAATTGGACCATAGTCAGAACTGTGTGAAGACGGATCCGGAATGGAATTCCATCAACTCTGTTAGCTCCTTTGAGTGATTTTGAGCTTAGGAGCGCGTCCGGAATGTGTTTTGGAGGTCTGTAGTAGATTTAGGCTTGAATTGGCGAAAGTTAGATTTTTCGGCCGATAGTGGAAATTTTGATATCAAGCTCGGAATGGATTTCCTAAAGTGGCTGTAGGTTCGTAGTGTCATTTGTGACCTGTGTGTAAAATTTGAGGTAATTCAGACTAGATTTGACGTGGTTCGGCGACGTTTGTAGAATTTGGAAAATTCTAAGTTCTTAGGCTTGAATCCGTGCTTAATTCATGATTTTTGGTGTTGCTCGATGTGGTTTGAAGGCTCGACTAAGTTTGTATGGTATTATAGGATTGGTTGGTGGGTTTGTTTGAGGTCTTGGGGGCCTCGGGTGTGTTTCGGATGCTTAACGGAATGAAATAGGACTTAGGAAAAAATCTGGTGCTTTTGTTGGTTCTACTGTAATCGCACCTGCGCAAGGCTGTGCGCAAGTGCGAGCAAATTGGCGCAAGAGCGGGAAAAAGGAGGAGTGCCAGGGGTCGCAGGTGCGCGGTGATTTCTGCATCTGTGATGCTCGCAGATGTGTTAGGGGCCTTCGCAGGTGCGCAAGGTCCGCAGAAGTGGAAGGGAATTCCGCAGGCGTGCACGCGCAGATGCGGCCTTTTCATTGCAGGTGCGAAGGCAGAGAGGGGTAAGTGATTTGCGCAGATGCGCAGATTTTGCTGCACAAGCGCACCCGCAGGTGCGAGCCCAGGCTCCGCAGGTGCGGAAATACCTGGGCAGTGGTTAACACTGAAGGGCTTCGCGATTTTTATCATTTTTGTACTTTGCAACTCGGTTTAGGGCGATGTTTGAGAGCATTTTCGAGAGATTTCTTTAGGTAAGTCCATTGTGCTTATTTTTGATCAATAATCTTGCTTCCCCATGTAGTTTCCCACCTAGTTAGTGTGTATTTAAGGTGAAAATTAGGAATTGGAGGCTAGGGATTTGGAAGTTTGATTTGTGGATTTGGAGGACCATTTGGTGTCGGATTTTAGTAATTTTGATATGGGTAGACTCGTGAGTGAACGGGCTTTTGTGTTTTATGACTTTTACCTGATTCCAAGACATGGACCCCACGGGCAAATTTTGAGTTAATTTCGGAATTTTCGTTAAAATGTTGATTTTGTTAATTAGATGAGTATATTATTGTTGTAATTATGATATGTAATTGCTTTTGGCCAGATTTGGGCCATCCAGAGCCGGATATTCGTGGGAAAGAAATTGTGACCAATTGATTGAGCTTGGTTCGAGGTAAATGGCTTGCCTAACTTTGTGTGAGAGAAAATCCCCCTTAAGATTTGGAACTATTGTGATATGTGAGCGCCGTGTGCGTGAGGTGACGAGTACGTACACGGGCTAGTTGTGGTAAAACCCGATTTTTCTTACTGAGCAGCAATATGTTTTCCTTTTATTTTGAGTTATACCATTTTAATGAGTACTAATCTATTTTCATTCTTAATTGAGTTATTCCAATATGTGTAGCTATCATGTTTAGTCTAATACAACATGTCTACGTGTCTTAATTGTTTACGTGAATTATGTGTAACATGCTTAGTGAATTTCCTGCTTCTTCCCTGACTGGTACTTAGTCGAAATTGTAAGAATTTTGTGATGTAGTTGTATTTCTATCATTCACGCTAATATTTACTTTGGGACTACGGAACGGTATTCCGGGTGATCCTCATGTACTGCATATTTACTTTGGGACTACGAAACGGTATTCCTGGAGATCCCCATGTCTTGCATATTTACTTTAGGACTACGGAACGGTATGCCGGGAGATCCCGCAGCACATTTACTTTGGGACTACGGAACTGTATTCCGGGAAATCCCCTTGCACATTTACGTTTGGGACTACGAGACGGTATCTCGGGAGATCCCCTGTTGTGTTTCTGTGTTCTAAGCTGTTACCTTCTGTGATTTCATTGTTGTTAAATTTCAGCCTGTATTTTATTGCGGTATTACACTCTATATTGTTTTATTATATATTTACCAGTAGGGCCTTGACCTGACCTCGTCACTACTCGACCGAGGTTAGGCTTGGCACTTACTGTGTACCGATTGTGGTGTACTCATGCTACTCTCTGCACATGTTTTTCGTGTGCAGATCCAGGTGTACCTTATCGGCCGCACTATCAGTGAGCCAGGACAGCTTTGAAGACTTCAAGGTATATCTGCCGCGTCCGCAGACCTTGGAGTCCCCTTCTACTCTTTCTCATGTCCATTATCTTCTGTATTTTTCCTTGCTAGACTCTGATTTATAGAGACACTAGATTTTTCTTTCTGTAGTTTGTGATTCACGATATTCCGGGTTTTGGGATTTGTTGTGTATTTTTGAATAGTTGGATAAATTTATATTTTTATTTCATTATTCCGCAAAATGTTAGGCTCACCTAGTTGTATAGAGTAGATGCCGTCACGACGTCACACGGAGGGGAAATTGGGTCGTGACACATAGCGTAGCCCAAAGCAAATCCGGTACTAGTAGTAAAACTCATATCAAATAAAACCTTGTTCAAAACCTTCGTACATTGCCGATGATGAAAGAAACACGCATAATCTCTTAACTACTTATCTGATCAAAAATCCGAGAAGTTCACTCGCCCAACTAGGGCCATTCCCCAAATTCTTAGCGGATACGGTATCATTCTTCCAAACATTCCTTATACTAATATAATAGGGAAAATCTCAGGTCTAGAAATTTCATCTCAGCCAATATAAGTAGTCCAACCGACAAGTCACAACAAAAGTCATATAAAGCCTCACATAACGCGATTCCGTACACCAAACAAGTAATAATTCAAACATGACAAATAATAGTAAGAACATTAATACGAAGGTTACTAAGCAAGTTAAGAAAGCAGGGAAATTTTAACATTTTCTTATGAACTATTTTCAAATAAGTAAGAGCAAAACACATAAAATAAGCATAATAAATTACATCTCATCATAGTAAAGTTGCGGCGCACAACCCGATCCTATAACAGTAACTGACTCTCCTAGAGCTCACATCAATGTCAACCGCACGGATAACTCACGTGTTATAAGAACATAATCCGCTTGGCATAGTCACTGATCTCCAGTCCAACATATCATACATGAGCAGTTAAACAAGTATACTCGTATGCCATGAATGAAATAAGATTCTTACGCTCCTAGACTGGTATAAATGACATGCTAAAGTGTAGGCATGTGCAATGTGTACGATTATAGCTCAAATCGGCAAGTTAACACAGAAATTTTAATTATCCAATTTAGTCAGGGAGTTAACCTCTTTGTAACCTCAAGTATGGGTCAAATAGTTCACAATAATGATACAATTATGAAAAATAAATATTATAGCTTTAAGCTTACAGTCAATTCTAGGCATATCATAGCCTGAGCATTTCCCCGAGCATGAATAAATACCTTGGTGCTCGCACATGGGCTCAAGCCCCACACATATGCGCTCCCATAGCGTGTGGCTATCTCAAATACTACACACGCAACTAGTGCCTCAACCGAGTTTAAATAAGATACTCAATTAGCCAGGAACCTTTTACATGATTCCATCAAGTAGAAAATCACAATACATACCATGCTCCTCACGTCGGTAGGAAATATCCATCTCAAACCGTGGTAGAAACCATCAAGAACACTTTGAAATCCATTTGCACATAACTAAACTATCAGAACCGAATTCCTCTAACTCGACCAAGCCACGCAGGTCACCAAACCCAAGAATATTACCACCAAAACATCTGTAGAGCCTAACCACATCATAATTACCCCCATAAATACCACAACCGAGACACCCACTCTGAAAAGACCTTATGTGTATTTAAAATTATTCTTTTTACCTTTCTTATACTGAAATGTAGAATCCATAGTCATACAGAATTGCCGCAAGTTCCGGCACCATCAAACACAAATCTCAGAATCTATCTATACACAAGTCTGGAAACAATTCTCAATTGCTACATATATATCTCGAACCCATTATAACCTTCTCAGGAGTCACCCACTCTGCTCAAATCTAAATTTCACCGCCCAGGCGGGCCGAATGACCTGTGCCCCATTAGTACAACAACACCCAAAGAAGTAAATCTCACATTTAAGCACCGATCAGATTCATACTACATGCGCACTACATCCTTCACAAATAACAACTAAATCATCCCATGATTTTCATATACTCATAAAGTGAAATATAACCTGTATATAACTCGAGTCATCCTCGATCTCAATCCCCGCAAATCATAACGGATCCACAATTTTGCCTCAGACCCAAAACTAGTATTTAACACATAACCACGAGATCAAATCGTCAATAGTAGGCTCCCCCACTTAGTTCAAAGCCATAGAATAAAACCTCTGATAACTCACCGTACCCATACTCTATTACTGCCAAAATTCCCGCACTGAAATTCAACCAAATCCTTCATAAACTCATGTAACACATACCATACAATGTCTCAATCATCCACTATGCTCGCATTCATCTTCGTGACAGTCAAGTCAACTTCCTCAACCAATCCAAAATCAAATCTCAACACATATACCCCGCTGGTAGAAAAGAAACCTTCCACACAAAATTATAGGAATCACACATCCATAAGTTATCCCGCAGGTGATAACCCGCCTGTTTAGCCTCAAACTTAATCTCTCTATACCCTTTCGCAACCACTATTACTACGCAATCTCTTAATCCTCCTGAGTTTGAACTCATCACAAAGGCGTGAAAATCTATTTCGTCCCCACCAATGAACTAACATGAAATAATTCCTCAAAATCCTCCTAACTTCGGACCGTATACACACCCAAACAATAAAGCACCCAATAACCCTTTTTACATCCCAAGTGAACTCTCCTTATCACTTTCCAACCATCTGAACACGTCCCGCAATCACATCATACTTATCATACCTCCATCCAACCACTCACCGAGCCACCAGTCCCATTCATAGGGACACCTGTCACGACCCAAAAGCTAACCCCTATTGTGATGGCGCCTATCGTGGAACTAGGCAAGCCGACTCATTTCCAAAACAAAATGATATTTTCATTTCAAAGATAATTTCAAGGTTATTTAACATAAAACCTCCATTTAAAGAGTTCAAATCAAAGAAAAACAGAAGTGCGGAAAAGAAAAGCCCGACATCGGGGTGTCTCTAGTCATGAGCATCTACTATAATCTGTCTAACAATATCAAGGCTAACTCAGCCTGGAAAATAGCTAAATACTACTAGAGGAAGATAAGAGGGAGAAGAGCAGGGGCTGCGATCGCCAAACAGCTACCTTGCTATCTCCAAGAAAATCTGCAACCAGAACACTCAATAATCGCTACCGTGTCCAGCTACACCTCAATCTGCACACAAGGTGCAGGAAGTAACGTGAGTATGCCAACTCAGTAAGTAACAATAATAAATAAAGACTAAGCAGTAGTGACGAGAAATAAAGCATATAACGTTCATATTAGGAAATCTCAGTAAAATACCACATGCTTTTAAAAATCAGGATTTGAATCAAACATCTCGTTTAAATCCAGTTCCAGTAAAAATCATTTAAAGACATTTTCCCAACAGTTTTTCAAACAAAGTCTCAATGCAAAGGTGAGCAAAATGATGAAATCATAAACAGCCCCTCAGGCAAAAACATCACTCATATACAGCCTCTCGGGCAAACCTCACTGTCACTCGTGCCACTCGGGCATACCTCACAACCACTCTTGCCACTCGGGCATACCTCACAATCACTCTTGCCACTCGGGCATACCTCACAATCACTCTTGCCTCCCAGTCACTCAGCACTCAGCACTCGCACTCAGTAGGTACCTGCGCTCACTGGGGGTGTGTACAGACACTGGAGGGGCTCCTTCAGCCCAAGTGCTATAATCGGCACAGACAACTCACGTGCGATAATAATAAAGTATACTGCAGGCGGGCAGCCCCGATCCACACTCATCCTCACAAATCAGGCCCTCGGGCATTTCAGTAAAACAGGGCATTCGGCCCAAAACATTTATATGCATCGAAATAGAGTCATAAAACTGAGTTATGCGGTAAACAAATATAAACATGACTGAGTATAGATTTTTCAATCAAAAACAGTGAGAGGATGATAAGAAATAGCCCCTAAGGGTCCAAAAAGTATTGGCGCAAGGCCCAAACATGGCATTCAGCCCAATTTACAGAAATTCTTTCTAAAACATATAAGTATCAAATGGTTTCAACAAAGTATGCAACTTTATAGTTGCTACGGGATGAACCAAATCACAAATCTCTAACAGTGCACTCCCACATGCCCGTCACCAAGTATGTGCGTCACTTCAAAATAATAGAATGATACGAAATCCGGGGTTTCATACCCTCAGGACTAGATTTACAATCGTTACTTACCTCAAACCGGTCAAATCTCTACCCCGCAATGCTCTTGCCTCTGGATTCTGCCTCCAAATGCTCCAAATCTATTCACAATCAGTATAATACCATCAATATACGCTAATGGAATGAATTCCACAAGAAAATCTTCAAAATTAGACCAAAACCCGAAATAGGCTCAAAAATCGCCTGTGGGGCCCATGTCTCGAAACCCGACAAAAGTTACAAAATCCGAAAGCCCATTCAACCACGAGTCTACCCATACTAATTTCACCAAAATCCGACCTCAACTCGACCCTCAAATCTACAAATCTTATTTTCAAATTTTCCAAGTTCCAATCTCTGATTTACACCTCAAAATCATGTAATCTAGTCGGATTATTCGATAATAATTCAATATTATGGAGTAGAAATGATCACAAGGGACTTACATCAAGTTTTCCTTGAAAATATATCAAAATCGCCTCTCCCCAAGCTCTAATTTGTCAAAAATGGCAAATGGGACGAAGTCCCTGTTTTTATAATTTTGCCCAGACATCCTCGGTTCTGCCTCGATCTTGGCCCTCGATCTTGGCCTTCGATCGAGGTCCTCGATCCTGGTCCTCGGTCTTGGTTCTCGATCCTGGGCTCAATCATGGCTTTGATCGTGGCCCTCGACCCTGAGCTCGATCATGCCTTTGATCGTGGCCCTCGACTCTGGGCTCGATCATGGCTTCGATAGTGGCCCTCGACCCCGAGCTCGATCTGGGCTTCAATCGTGGCCCTCTACCCTGAGCTCGATCTGGGTTTCGATCATGGCCCTAGACCCTGAGCTCGATTTGGGCTTCGATTTCTGGGCAGAAGCAATTTCCAACAGAAGGAAATTGCAGAAGCTGTTCTAGTTCAATTTTTGATCCGTTAACCATCCGAAACTCACCCGAGGCCCTCGGGACCTCAACCAAATATACCAAAAAGTCCTAAAACATCATACAAACTTAGTCGAATCCTCAAATCACCTCAAACAACGCTAAAACCATGAATTACACCCCAATTTAAGCCTAATGAACGTTGAAATTTCAATTTCTACAAACAACTCTGGAACCTATCAAATCACGTCCGATTGACCTTAAATTTTGCACACAAGTCCTAAATGACATAATAGAGGTATTCCAATTTTCAGAATCAGATTCCGACCTCGATATCAAAAAGTCAACCCCCCGGTCAAACTTCTCAAAAATAAAACTTTCAGCATTTCAAGCCTAATTCCTCTACGGACTCCCAAATAATATTCCGGACACGCTCCTAAGCCCAAAATCACCATAGAGAGCTATTGGAATTATCGAAATTCAAATCCGAGGTCGTTTACATATAGGTCCATATCCGGTCTACTTTTCTAACTTAAAATTTTCAATTATGAGACTAAGTGTGTCATTTCACTCCGAGTTCCTTCCGGACTCGAACCAACTAACCCGATATAACATAATATAGCTGAATAACACAAAAAGAAGTAGGAATGGGGAAAATAGGGTTATAACTCTCGAAACGACCGGCCGGGTCATTACATCCTCCCCCTATTAAACATTCGTTCGTCCTCGAACGGGTCTTGAAACATACCCGGAGTCTCGAATATGCATGGATATCTGCTCCGCATCTCCTGCTCTGTATCCCAAGTGGCCTCCTCCACAGGCTAACCTCTCCATTGCACCTTCACTGAAGCTATATCCTTTGACCTCAACCTTCGAACTTGCCGATCCAAAATAGCCACCGGCTCCACATCATAAGTCATATCAGCCTCTAACTGAACCGTGCTGAAATCCAAAACATGGGACAGATCACCAATATACTTCCGAAGCATGGAAACATGAAACAATGGATGCAGACTCGACAAGGTGGGTGGCAAGGCAAGCTTATAAACCACCTCTCCTATCCTCCGAAGCACCTTAAAAGGCCGAATGAACTGGGGGCTCAACTTGCCCCTCTTTCCAAACCTCATAACACCCTTCATGGGTGATACCTTCAGCAAAACCTTCTCCCCAACCATAAAAGACACATCATGGACCTTCCTATCCGTGTAGCTCTTTTGCCTAGACTGCGCCGTGCGAAGCTGCTCCTGAATCAATTTCACCTTATCTAATGCGTCCTGGACCAAGTCTGTACCTAAGAGCCTAGCCTCACCTGGCTCAAACCATCCAACCGAAGATCTACACCTCCTCCCATACAAAGCCTCGTACGGAGCCATCTGAATACTCAACTGATAACTGTTGTTATATGCAAATTCCGCGAGTGGCAGAAACTGGTCCCATGAACCCCCAAAGTCAATGACACAAGCACGCAACATGTCCTCCAATATCTAAATAGTGCGCTCGGACTGCCCGTCCGTCTGAGGGTGAAAAGCTGTGCTTAACTCAACCTGAGTACCCAACTCTCGCTGTACGACCCTCCAAAACTGTGATGTGAACTGAGTACCCCTATCTGAAATGATGGAAACTGGGACACCATGCAGGCGAACGATCTCTCGGATGTAAATTTCGGCCCACCACTCTGAAGAGTAAGTAGTACCAAATGGAATGAAGTGCACGGACTTGGTCAGCCGATCCATAATAACCCAAATAGCATCGAACTTCCTCGAAGTCCGTGGGAACCCAACTACAAAGTGCATAGTGATCCGCTCCCACTTCCACTCTGGATCTCTAACTTCTGAAGCAAGCCACCCGGTCTCTGATGCTCATACTTAATCTGCTGACAGTTTAGACACCGAGCCACAAAACCAACTATATCCTTCTTCATCCGCCTCCACCAATAGTGTTGCCTCAAATCCTGGTACATCTTCGTGGCATCCAGATGGATGGAATACCGCGAGCTGTGGGCCTCTTCAAGAATCAGCTCTCGAAGCCCATCTACATTAGGCACACATATCCGGCCCTGCATTCTCAGCACCCCGTCATCACCAATAGTCACATCCCTAGCATCACCTCTCCGAACCCTGTCCTGAAGAATGAGCAAGTGAGGGTCATCATACTGACACTCCCTGATACGGTCATAAAGGGAAGACCTGGAGACCACACAAGCCAATACCCGACTAGGCTCCGAAATATCCAATCTGACAAGCTGGCCTGCCAAGGTCTGAACATCTAATGCTAAAGGTCTCTCTGCTGCTGGAAGATATGCTAAACTCCCCAAACTCTCTGCCCGGCGACTCAAAGCATCGGACACCACATTGGACTTCCCCGGATGGTACATGATAGTGATATCATAGTCCTTAAGAAGCTCCAACCATCTCCGCTGATGCAAATTAAGATCCTTTTGCTTTAACAGATACTGCAGACTCCGATGATCAGTATAGATCTCACAATGAACCCCATACAAATAATGATGCCAAATCTTCAAAGCGTGAACAGTGGCTGCTAACTCAAGATCATGGATAGGATAGTTCTTCTCATGGGTCTTCAACTGACGCGAGGCATAGGCAATCACCCTACCCTCCTACATCAAAACACAACCAATGCCTATCCTCGAGGCATCACTATATACGGTGTAAGAACTTGAAGCTGATGGCAAAACAAATACTGGAGCTGTGGTCAAAGCAGTCTTAAGATTCTGAAAGCTCTCCTCACATTCATATGACCACCTAAATGGAGCACCCTTTTGGGTCAATTTGGTCAAGGGCGATGCAATAGATGAAAATCCCTCCACAAAGCGACGGTAGTAACCAGCCAAACCAAGAAAGCTCCTAATCTCCATGGCTGAGGACGGTCTGGGCCAACTCTGCACCTCCTCTATCTTCTTCGGATCCACCTGAATACCCTCACTGGACACCACGTGCCCCAAGAATGCTACTGAACTGAGCCAAAACTCACATTTAGAGAACTTTGCATAAAGCTTCTCCTCCCTCAATCTCTGCAATACAACCCTCAAATGCTAAGAGTGCTCTTCCGGGCTACGAGAGTACACCAGGATGTCGTCAATGAATACAATGACGAATGAGTCCAAATAGGGCTGGAATACACTGTTCATCAGATGCATGAATGCTACTGGGGCATTGGTCATCCCAAAAGACATCACCAAAAATGAAATGGCCATATCAGGTTCTGAAGGCTGTCTTAAGAATATCTGAATCTCGAATCTTCAGCTGGTGATAACCGGACCTTAAATCAATCTTGGAGAACACCCTCGCTCCCTGAAGCTGGTCGAATAAATCATCAATTCGAGGAAAAGGATACTTGTTCTTGATTGTGACCTTGTTGAACTGCCTATAATCAATACACATTCTCATGGAACCATCCTTCTTTTTCACAAATAGAACCGGTGCACCCCAAGGCGACACACTAGGCCGAATAAACCCCTTATCAAGGAGTTCCTGAAGCTATTCTTTCAATTCCTTCAACTCCACCGGTGCCATATGATATGGTGGAATAGAAATGGGCTGAGTGCCCGATACCAAATCAATACCAAAGTCAATATCCCTGTCAGGCAGCATGCCTGGTAGGTCTGCAGGAAACACATCCAGAAAATCACGTAACACTGGAACAGAATAAATGACAGGAGTCTCAGCACTAACATCCCTCACAAAAGCCAAATAAGATAGGCAACCCTTCTCAACCATGCGATGAGCCTTCAACTATGAAATCACCCTACTTGGTACATAATCTATAGAACCGCTCCACTCAACCCTCGGAATTCCCGACATAGCCAACGTCACCGTCTTAGCGTGACAATCTAGAACAGCATGACATGGAGATAACCAATCCATACCCAATATCACATCAAAGTCAACCATACTGAGCAACAATAGATCTACTCGGGTCTCCAGACCCCCAATAGTCACCACACATGACCGATATACGCGGTCCACAATAATAGTATCACCCACAAGAGTAGATACATGTACAGATAAAACTAAGGACTTACGGGGCATATCCAGAAAATGGGCGAAATACGAGGAAACATATGAATACGTGGAACCAGGGTCAAATAATACTGAGGCATCTCTGTGGCAAACTGAGACAATACTTGTAATCACAACATCTGAAGAAATAGCATTGTCTTGCAGGGAGAGCATAGATATGGGCCTAACCACCCCCTAATCTGCCTCCCCCTCTAGGGCGACCCCTAGCTGACTGACCTCCACTCCGAGCTGATTGGGCGGATGGTGAGGTATCTAGTGCTGTAGTCGGAGGCTGACTCCTCTACTGAGATAGACCTCCATGAGGACGAGGACACTGCCTCCACATATGCTCAAGCTCCCCACACTCAAAATAACTTTCTGGTACTGGAGGCGGAAACTGAAGGCAACCCCTAGCACCGGGATGACTGGTAAAAGAACATGGCATGGAAGAGCCCTGAACAGGTGGAGCACGGGACGAACTCTGAACTGGAAGGGCACTAAGTGATGAGTGGACCTGATGAGAATTGTGAGAACCATGGCCAAATGATGCACCCCGATGAAATGGATGAGCTGACTGAGCCTGTCTGAAATGACGACCTCTACCGTGCTGGAACTGACCCCCAAAAGGAGCACCGCTGAATCTACCCTTACCTCAAGGCCTCTTGGCCTCCCGCTCAACCCTCTCCTGACCGCGAACAATCTCAATCTGCCAAGCAATGTCGACAACCTCATCAAAGGTAGCACCCAAAAATCCCTCCATGGTCATGAGCAACTGTAGCTGATAAGTGAGGCCATCAATAAACCTCATGATCCTCTCTCTGTCTGTGGGAACCAACCAAATAGCATGATGGTCAAACTCGGAGAACCGCATCTTATACTGCGTCATAGATATATCACTCTGGCGTAGCTGCTCAAACTGTCTATGCAGCTCCTCTCTGCGGGATTGAGGCACAAACTTCTCCAAAAAGATCACGGAGAACTGCTACCAAGTAAGGGGTGTTGCGCTAACAGGCCTACGCCTCTCGTAAGTCTCCCACCATCTGAGTGCAGCCCCAGAAAACTGAAAGGTAGTGAATGAGACCCCACAAGTCTCCAAAATACCAGCAGTACGGAGTATCCTCTGACACCTGTCCAAAAAGTCCTGAGCATCCTCTCTCACTGTGGAACTGAAAGGTGGTGGCTGAAGTCTCCCAAAACTCTCCAACCTACGCTGATCATCCTCAGGCATAGCAGGAACCACATAATCTTGAGCAACAGCAACCGGATGGGCTGGTGGTGCCTCTAGTATCTGAAGTCCCTGAATAACCTGCTCGGGTGTGCGAGCGACGGGAGTCTGAGTGCCTCCCCTGGCCTAAGAAGTGGTTGTGTCCGTCGAAATAGAGACCGCCTGAGCAAGGCCAACACACGTTATCCGAATCTGAGCTAGGGCCTCCTGAAGGCCTGGAATCATAATAGGCACAGGTGGTGCTTGAACTGGTGCATCAACAACTGGAACTTGGTCCTGATCTGGGACAACTGGTGGATCTGTAGGTACTGCCCCAACTGTTGTACGGGCTGCATCTCTGCCCCTACCATGGCCTTTACCGCGGGCTCGGCCTCTCGGGGCCCTGGCTGGTGGTACTTGTAGCTGGTCCTCCTGACCCATGGCACGAGTCCTCACCATCTGTGAGAGAATGAAACAACAGATGTTTAGTTACTAGAATCAACAGATTCACACGACAAGAATTCAAGAATGTGGAGTTTCCTAAAGGTTTTGTAGCCTCTTGAAGATAAGTACAGACGTCTCCGTACCGATCCAAAAAGACTCTACTAAACCCGCTCATGACTCGTGAGACCTATATAACCTAGGCTCTGATACCAATTTGTCACGAGCCAAAAGCTAACCCCTATCATGATGGCGCCTATCGTGGAACTAGGCAAGTCGACTCATTTCCAAAACAAAATGATATTTTCATTTCAAAGATAATTTCAATGTTATTTAACATAAAACCTCCATTTAAAGAGTTCAAATCAAAGAAAAATAGAAGTGCAAAAAAGAAAATCCCGACATCGGGGTGTAACTAGTCATGAGCATCTACTATAATCTGTCTAACAATATCAAGGCTAACTCAGCCTGGAAAATAGCTAAATACTACTAGAGGAAGATAAGAGGGAGAAGAGCAGGGGCTGCGATCGCCAAACAGCTACCTTGCTATCTCCAAAAAAATCTGCAACCAGAACACTCAATAACCGCTACCGTGTCCAGCTACACCTGAATCTGCACACAAGGTGCAGGGTGTAACGTGAGTACGCCAACTCAGTAAGTAACAATAATAAATAAAGACTGAGCAGTAGTGATGAGAAATAAAGCATATAACGTTCATATCAGGAAATCTCGGTAAAATACCACATGCTTTTAAAAATCAAGATTCAAATCAAACATCTCGTTTAAACCCAGTTCCAATAAAAATCATTTAAAGATATTTTTCCAACAGTTTTTTCAAACAAAGTCTCAATGCAAAGGTGAGCAAAATGATGAAATCATAAAAAGCCCCTCGGGCAAAAACATCATTCATATACAGCCCCTCGGGCAAACCTCACAGTCACTCATGCTACTCGGACATACCTCACAATCACTCTTGCCACTCAGGCATACCTTACAATCACTCTTGCCACTCAGGCATACCTCACAATCACTCTTGCCTCGCAGTCACTCAGCACTCGGCCCTCGCACCCAGTAGGTACCTGCGCTTACTGGCGGTGTGTACAGATTTCGGAGGGGCTCCTTCAGCCCAAGCGCTATAATCTGCACGGACAACTCACGTGCGATAATAATAAAGTATGCTACAGGCGGGCAGCCCCGATCCAAACTCATCCTCACAAATCAAGCCCTCGGGCATTTCAGTAAAACAGGGCATTCAGCCCAAAACATTTATATGCATCGAAATAGAGTCATAAAACTTAGTTATGCGGTAAACAAATATAAACATGACTGAGTATAGATTTTTCAATCAAAAATAGTGAGAGGATGATAAGAAACAACCCCTAAGGGTCCAAACAGTATTGCCGCAAGGCCCAAACATGGCATTCAACACAATTTACAGAAATTCTTTCTAAAACATATAAGTATCAAATGGTTTCAACAAAGTATGCAACTTTACAGTTGCTACGGGACGGACCAAATCACAAATCCCCAACAGTTCACACCCACACGCCCGTCACCTAGTATGTGCGTCACTTCAAAATAATAGAATGATACGAAATCTAGGGTTTCATACCATCAGGACTAGATTTACAATCGTTACTTACCTCAAACCGGTCAAATCTCTACCCCGCAATGCTCTTGCCTATGGACTCTGCCTCCAAATGCTCCAAATCTATTCACAATCAGCATAATACCATCAATATACGCTAATGGAATGAATTCCACAAGAAAAGCTTCAAAATTAGACCAAAACCCGAAATTGGCTCAAAATTGCCTCTGGGGCCCACGTCTCGGAACCCGATAAAAGTTACAAAATCTGAAATCCCATTCAACCACGAGTCTACCCATATCAATTTCACCAAAATCCGACCTCAACTCGACCCTCAAATCTACAAATCTTATTTCCAAATTTTCCAAGTTCCAATCTCTGATTTACACCTCAAAATCATGTAATCTAGTCGGATTATTCGATGATAATTCAATATTATGGAGTAGAAATGATCACAAGGGACTTACCTCAAGTTTTCCTTGAAAATATATCAAAATCGCCTCTCCCCAAGCTCCAATTTGTCAAAAATAGCAAATGGGACGAAGTCCCTATTTTTATAATTCTGCCCAGACATCCTCGGTTCTGCCTCGATCTTGGCCCTCGATCCTGGTCCTCAGTCCTGGTTCTCGATCCCGGGCTCGATCATGGATTCGATCATGGCCCTCGACCCTAAGCTCGATCATGCCTTCGATCGTGGCCCTCGACTCTGGGCTCGATCGTTGCTTCGATCGTGGCCCTCTCTGAGCTCGATTTAGGCTTCGATCGTGGCTCTCGACCCTGAGCTCGATCTGGGCTTTGATTGTGTCCCTCGACCCTGAGCTCGATCTGGGCTTCGATCGTAACCCTGAGCTCAATTTGGGCTTCGATTTCTGGGCAGAAGCAATTTCCAACAGATGGAAATTGCAGGAGCTGTTCTAGTTCAATATTTTATCCGTTAACCATCCGAAACTCACCCGAGGCCCTTGGTACCTCAACCAAATATACCAACAAGTCCTAAAATATTATACGAACTTAGTCGAATCCTCAAATCACCTCAAACAATGCTAAAACCATGAATTACACCCAAATTCAAGCCTAATGAACGTTGAAATTTCTAATTTCTACAAACAACTCCAGAACCTATCAACTCACATCCGATGGACCTCAAATTTTGCACACAAGTCCTAAATGACATAATAGAGGTATTCCAATTTTCAGAATCGGATTCCGACCCCAATATCAAAAAGTCAACCCCCGGTCAAACTTCTCAAAAATAAAACTTTCGGCATTTCAAGCCTAATTCCTCTACGGACTCCCAAATAATAATCCAGACACGCTCCTAAACCCAAAATGACCATACAGAGCTATTGGAATCATCAAAATTCAAATCCGAGGTTGTTTACATATAGGTCCATATCCAGTCCACTTTTCTAACTTAAACTTTTCAATTGTGAGACTAAGTGTCTCATTTCACTCCGAGTTCCTTCCGCACTCGAACCAACTAACCCGATATAACATAATATAGCTGAATAACACAAAAAGAAGTAGGAATGGGGAAAATAGGGTTATAACTCTCGAAACGACCGGCCGGGTCGTTACAACACTACTAGATGTAGAAGTCCAAAAGTACAAGCTCATACAACTGAAACTACCGAGCTTAAGCTGTGGTCCAAACCTAGCCTCAAGTCCTCCAGACTGGCCCATCACGAAAATAGAGAAAACACATCTCATACTTAGTTCTTAGAATCTCAAGTCGGTGATGCACAACTGATACTGAGCGTTCATATATGCATACAAGTGAGTGGAAGAAATTCAAATATATACGCTCTAAGATGAATCAATGCCTCACGATAAGAAAAGAAAGATGGGAAGTTTATTCTAAATGCTCTGTAGCCTCTCCAAGATAAGTATGATGACAATATGGACGTCATCATACCGATCTTCAAGACTCTACTAGACACTTGCTCATGACTCATATAACCTATGAACCTAGAGCTCTGATACCAATCTGTCACGATCCAAAATCCGACCAGTCGTGATGGCACCTAACCCAACCTGTTAGGTAAGCCATTTAACAACAATCCACTTTAATTAGATTTATCGAGAAAAGTAAATGATAAAATAATTGGACCTTTCTACTTTTCCCAAGGACTGTTAGTACAATTCATGAGCATCTAAGATTTAGAATTTATTTTTTCAAAAATGGTTAGAAATAAAATACATCATCTGTTGAAATACACGAGAACAGATTAAAGATTCTAAAGCTACCAAAAAAGAGTGGCAGCTATAACCAAAATGTAGGTACATCTTCAATGTCAGCTCCCGCCACGTACAACGACTCCAGCTCCAAAATCTACACGCAAGGTGCATAAGTGTAATATGAGTACAACCGACCTCATGTACCAGGTAAGTATATTATCTAACAACGTCGAAGTAGTGACGAGGATTTTTAGTTTAAAGATACTCACTGTTATAACATGTACAACAAACTAGTAATAGAAACAATTATAGAGCATAACAGATAAGGGTACAATAAAACAGCTATGCGAGGCAGTAAATGATTACTAGGAGAATTCACAGTAGTAAATTCATAATTTTTTTGGTGTGAGAAATATATTCAATATATCACATCGAATGACACGGTAACACCTTCATGGATTTATCTAATTAAATTCATAACTTTTCTCGTGTGAGGAATATATTCAAGATATCAAATCGAATGGCACGGTAATACCTTAGTCAGCTTATCTCATTCTCACCCAATATATATACGTAGATCAAATCAATTGGCACAACAACACCCTTCGTGCATTTATCTCTTTCTCACCGAGCATACATATAACAGTACCAACTAGGTGGGAGAAATACCAATAAAAATAAAAAAATAAAATAAAGTGTGGGGGGGGGGGGACACACAGGAAGCAACAACGAACAAAGCACAATACATATGGACAACGAAAACAGACTGGGAAAAAGGCATAAAAATTATGACAGCAATTAGGAAAGAAGAACATAAATTTCACTAATTAGCATTGTAGAAGACTTAGATGCAAATATAACAAACAAGAAGAAAACCATAATATTTGCAAGTTAAACAGATAGAAGGCATGGATAACAGAACAACACTTGGGGTAGAGGACACCGACAGAACAACGACTACAAGTCACATAGAAAACATAGGTGCATAATAACAGCTCAAGATAAAGGCATGAATGTATACACAACGAAAAGATATCACAATATAATGTATGTCTCTCGTCCTCGCCTGCACGAAAACACCCTTCGTGCCATGAACATATGATAATATAAAAATAATGGCATGGCATCCCCTTCGTGCTTTTACTCTCATCCTCACATGATAATGTAAATGAAATGGCACGGTATTATCCTTTGTGCATAATAATGTAATATGAATGGCACGGCATCACCCTTCGTGCTTTATATTTTTCCTCACATGATAATATAACGGAAATGACATGACATCACCCTTCGTGCTTTACACTCTCCCTCACATGATAAAGTATATGAAATGTCACGGCATCACACTTCGTGCTTTACACTCTTCCTTACCAAGAAGATGTATATCATTAACAAACAAGGTAGGAAGTATAGATAATATCAAAGAGAGTGTTTAAACGAATGTTCCAAATTAAACATCAATCGCGGCTTTCAAGCCAATCACAATTCAATGAACCTCAAGTACTTCATTATTCAAGTATTTCAACAAGTCTCAAAAACGATCTTCAACTCAAGTATAGATTTATCGAGGAAATAAATGATAAAATAACTGAACATTTCTATTTTTCCCAAGGACTAGTACAAATCATGAGCATCTAAAATTTAGATTTTTTATTTCAAAATTGGTAAGAAATAAAATACATCATCTGTTGAAATACACAAGAACATATTAAATATTCTAAAGCTACCAAAAAACAAGTGGCATCTATAACTAGAACACAGGTATATCTTCAATGTCAGCTCTGCCACGTACAATAACTCCTGCTCCAAAATCTGCACGCAAGGTGTAGAAGTGTATTATGAGTACAACCGATCCCATCTACCCAATAAGTATATTGTCTAACCTCGTCGAAGTAGTGACGAGGATTTTTAGTTTAAAGATACTCACCGTTATAACCTATACAACAGACTAGTAATAGAAACAGTCATAGAGCATAATAGATAAGGGTACAATAAAACAGCTATGCGAGGCAGGAAATGATTACAATGAGAAGTCACAGTAGTAAATTCATAATTTTCCTGGTGTGAGAAATATATTCAAGATATCACATCGAATGGAACAGTAACACCTTAGTGCATTTATCTAATTAAATTCATAACTTTTCTGGTGTGAGGAATATATTCAAGATATCAAATCAAATGCCACGGTAATACCTTAGTGCACTTATCTCATTCTCACCCAATATATATATGTAGATCAAATCAATTGGAACGGCACACCCTTCGTGAATTTATCTCTTTATCACCTAGCATACATATAACAGTACCAACTGTTACACCTATATTTCAATGATAACAATAGTGCAAATCTAACTGTGTCTATTTAATTGCAGGAAATTAGGAGAGTGGTACTAATTCAAAGGAAGTCCTTCTGTTAAAGATATCAGAAAGGAAACAAGATCAAATGTCGCATGAACAATGCTAAATCAAAGGATGTCAAGGCCATCAAAAAGGAAACAAGATCGAGTGCAGCCGCTAAATGAAGTCACGCCCTACTTCAAGGATTGATTCGGAATCTGGAGATCCTGAAGATTGATCGGCCAAGTCAAGCCACATATCACTCCCTTGATTATGGATACGAAAAGAAAGGACGTAAATGAATCCAGCACATCTCTTGTACAAGATTCGGAGGCACCCCTTGGGTCAAATCTCTTAGATTATTTTGTGCCTTAATCAAGGGTCAATCAACAACGGCTACTCAAAACTCTCCTATAAGAAGATTGGCAAACTCAAGAATTTAACTACGCAACTTATCACTATTTTCTATGTCTTCCTAGTTCTTAGCACAAACAATGTATTCCTAAGTTTACTAATGTCTCAAAAGATAGGAAGTGTTAGGAAGCAAAACAAGAGTTATGCCAAGATTATAAAACATTGTCGCTGAAAATCGCTAGTGGTGAACGATCCATAAAACCACTTCTACTGTAACCAACTATTGAAGATCTAAGAGAACCCCTGTGACCTAAGGGAACTGGATATAGGTACCACACTGGTACTGAACCAGTATAAAACTCTTCTGTTCTCAGTCTTTAAATTCCTTGCAATTTACTTTTCATCGTCAATCAAACCTGCTGATAAAGAGAAGTCGACTAAATCTCTTCTAAGTCGACTAAGTCTTTTAAATTAGTTACAATTCACCCACCCTCTTGTACTTTCAATTGGTATCAGAGAAGGGCTCACAAACTTTGCTTAACAGGAAGTGAGGAAAAGATCATGGGATCTAATGCAGTTGTTGGAGCGCTATTTCAAGAAGGAACTTCTCAGTTATGACCCCCGTACTTCAATGGTCAACACTTTTCTCATTGGAAAGTGTGCATGGAGACCTACACTATGTCATTTGACATTAAAGTTTGGCGTATTATCAAAAAGGAAAATCTTCCAATTCCACCAAAGAAGGATGACAATGGTTAAGTCATAGTATCATCCGATCCTCTTGATTTAGATGATTACACTGAAAAACAATTAGTTCTCATACAAGTGAATGCTAAGGTAAAAAATATGTTGTACAATGCTATCAGTGGAGAAGAATATGAAAAGATATCAAGCTGTGAAAATACGAAGGAAATGTGGGATATGTTAGAGGTCATAGATGAAGGAACCAATAAAGTGAAAGAAACAAGGATCAATCTCCTAGTTCGAGACTATGACTTATTTCAAATGAAGGATAGAGAATCAGTAGAGATAATGTTTTCCAGGTTCAGAAAAATACTTGGAGACTTAAAATTATTTGGTAGACCAATCAAAAGTGGAGAACATGTCAGAAAATTCCTGAGAAGTCTTCCCACGATTTGGCAACCCAAAGTCATTGCTTTGGAATGTCAATATCTTGACAAAATGTCCTATAATGAACTTAGAGATGATCTAATTGCATTTGATAAAACACACTTAGACAGGCAAGTTCAACAAGAAAAGAAGAAAACAGTCGCATTCTAAGCAACCGTGACTGAATCAGAAAATGAAGAAGAAGAAGAAGGAGGAGAACAAGATGAGAACATAGCTATGCTTTCAAAAGTTGTAACAAGCATGATGAAGAAGAACAGAAACAGCAGAAGAGGTAAATCAAACTTCAGAAAAGGGAATATGAACAATGATAATGAAAAAAATGATGGAAGATGCTACGAGTGGAAAATATGGACACATCTAAGCTGAATGCCCTGAACTGAAAAAGAAACTTAGCAGGAATTTTCAAAAGAAGAAATCCTTTGGAGCTTGGAGTGATGAAGAAGAATCTGATCACGAAGAAATCACTAACATGTGCTTCATGACCATCAACGAAGATAGCAGTGAAGACTCAGGTGAACTTGGTCTCTTGGCAAACGAAGGAACAAGTGAGGTACGTCTTCCTACATGTCCTATCTGTCAGGAACTCCAAGAATTTATTGACATTGCTTTTGCAGATATTGAGAAAGTTCTGAATGAACTTCGAAAAATCCAAAGAGAAAAGAAAGACTGGGCTTTGAAGTTGGAAGTATGTGAAATTGATAGAGATATGCTTCAAGATAAAAGTTAATGAACTTCAACTGAATGGATTACGAAAATCCACTAGTCATAGTTCAGTTAGATCAAATCAGTTTGCTCTTCATAAATCTCCAACTAGAACTAGAAATCCTTCTTCATGTACTCATTGTAGCAAAAATGGGCACAACTCTAATCATTACAGGTTTAGTATCAGAGGAGAAAAAGCCTCTGAATATTCTAATAACCCCTCATATTTCTACTGCGGAAAACTCGATCATACCTCTAACCATTGCAGGTTTAAGAACAACAGGAGATGGGTATGGTGACCCAAGACCTCTAGTCAAGCTGATACTCAGAACACTAAAAACAAGTAATTCGTTTTGTAGGAACAATGCAAGAAGAATAGAAAATGGAAATGGTATCTTGATAGCGCGTGTTCCAAACATATGACTGGTGATAAACAACTATTCAAGACAGTCACCCAACTAGATGGAGGAATTGTTACTTTTGGAGACAAATCAAAAGGTAATGTAATTGGAGTTGGAAGAGTCCCTCTCGGCTCAACATGCGATGTAGACGAAGTATACCCGGTTGATGAACTTAGTTACAACCTTCTCAGTATCCGTCAACTATATGACAATGACTATGAGTTTCATTTTAAAAAACATGATTGGTTTATTGAAGACGAATCAGGTAAAGTTATTCTTTGTGGAAATTGAGACATGAGTGTCTATACTACCAGTAACATAGATAGCCTTGGTAATCAAATTTGTCTAGCTTCTATGACTGATGATCCCTGGGTATGACATAGATAGCTTGGCCATGCTAGCATGCATACTATTCAAAAACTTTCCAAACGTGATCTTGTCATTGGTCTTCCAAAACTAGATTTTTCAAAAGATCATATTTGTGATGCATGTCAATTAGGAAAACAAACTCGTTCATCTTTTAAAATCAAAAACATTATTTCTACTACTAAGCTTATTCAACTCTTGCATATGGATTTGTTTGGTCCAACTAGAACTGCTAATATTGGTGGTAGAAAATATACTTTTGTTATCGTAGATGATTTTTCTCGTTTCACTTGGGTTATTTTTCTAAGCCATAAAGATGAAGCCCTAAGGAATTTTGAAGTCTTCTGTAAGAAGGAACATCATGAAAAGGGATATTACATTTCTACTATCAGAAGTGACCATGGAGGAGAGTTAGAAAGCAGAGCCTTTGAAAACTCATGTAATGATCAAGGAATCTCTCACAACTTCTCTTCGCCAAGATCACCTCAACAGAATGGAGTGGTAGAACGTAAGAACATAACTTTGCAGGACATGGCAAGAACCATGATTGTGGAAAACTCTCTCCCTCGCCACTTCTGGGCAGAAGCTGTAAGAACAGTATGTCATATTATTAACAGATGTCTGATTCGACCCATTCTTAAAAAGACTCCATATGAGCTATGGAATGGTAAGAAACCCAACATCAGTTACTTCCACCCATTTGGATGCAAATGCTTCATTCACAATAATGGAAAAGACAATTTGGGTAAGCTTGTGAGGATATCGAGGTTGTTTCCAATAGACAAGAAGGGACAGTACCAAAAAGCCATATAAAAGCAGAATAAAAACAACAAGATAGTAAGGTGATCAATAATGTTAGAAAATAACGGTTAGTCATAAAAACCTACTACCAACAGAAAGCACGACTGCGTGCCAATATTACTGTTATGAACACTCTAAACTACCGACTCTACTACCCTAATCCTCAACCTCCATACTTTCATATCAAGGGTCATGTCCTCAGTCAGCTGAAGTTGTGCCATGTCTTGCCTAATCACCTCTCCCCACCTCTTCTTTGGCTTACCTCTACCTCTCTGTAGGCCCTCCAGTGTCAACCTCTCACACCTCCTCACCGGGGCGTCTGTGCTCCTCCTCCTCACATGACCAAACCACCTAAGTCGCGCTTCCCACATCTTGTCCTCAATAGGGGCCACACTCACCTTATCGCGAATAGCCTCATTTCTGATCCTATCTAACCTAGTGTGCCCGCACATCCATCTCAACATCCTCATCTTTGATACCTTTATCTTCTGGATATGAACGATCTTGACTGGCCAACACTCAGCCGCATACAACATCGTTGGTCTGACTACCACTCTGTAGAACTTACCCTTAAGTTTTGGCGGCACCTTCTTGTCACACAAAATACCGGAAGCAAGTCTCTATTTCATCCATCCCGCCCCAATACGATGTGTGACATCTTCATCAATCTCCCCATCCCCCCTGAATAATAGACCCAAAGTACTTAAAACTCCCTTTCCTAGGTATGACCTGCGCGTCCAGCCTCACCTCCCCTTCCTCACCTTGTGTCTTGCCACTGAACTTACACACCAGGTATTCTGTGTTGGTCCTGCTCCACTTGAAACCTTTAGATTCCAGGGTTTGCCTCCATACCTATAATTGCGCGTTCACACCATCTTGCGCCTCGTCAATCAATACAATATCATCTGCAAATAGCATGCACCATGGCACCTCCACTTGGATGTGGCGTGTTAGTACGTCCATCACCAAAGCAAACAAAAAAGGCCTGAGTGCCGACCCCTAATGCAACCCCATCATAACCGGAATGGTCTGAGTCCCCACCCACCATCCTTACTCTGGTCTTTACTCCATCATACATGTCCTTAATCAACCTAACGTAGGAAACATGTACACCTCTTGCCTCCAAACATATCCACAAAACCTCCATCGGAACTTTATCGTACGCCTTTTCTAAGTCGATGAACATCATATGCAAGTCCTTCTTTCTCTCCCTATACTACTCAATCAATCTCCTAACAAGGTGGATGGCTTCTGTAGTCAAACGCCCCTGCATAAACCCAAACTGGTTCTCGGAAATAGACACACTCCTCATCACCCTTAGCTCTACCACTCTCTCCCAGACTTTCATAGTATGGCTAAGCAGCTTGATACCCCGATAGTTATTGCAATTTTGGATATCACCCTTGTTCTTGTATACAGGAATCATCATGCTCCACCTCTACTCTTCGGGCATCTTCTTTGTTCTAAAAATAACATTAAATAACCTAGTGAGCCACTCCAATTCTACCTTGCTCGCACTCTTACAAAACTCCAGTGGGATTTCATCCGGCCCGGTCACTTTGCCCTTGCTCATCTTACGCAAATCCCCCTCAACTTCATCAACTCTAATACACCTACAATACCCAAAGTCACAACGACTCCTGGAGAGTTCCAAATCACCCAGTACAATGCTCATGTCCCCCTCCTCGTTCAAGAGACTATGGAAGTAGGTCTGACATCTCTGACGGATAAGCCCCTCATCCAATAAGACTCTACCTTCTTCGTCCTTGATGCACTTCACTTGGTCCAAGTCACGCTCCTTCCTTTTTCATGCCTTGTCTAACCTGAACAACCTCTTATCCCCACCTTGGCCCTCGAGTTCCTCATACAAATGACTAAAAGTTGCTTGGCCGCCGTAACTGCTAACTTTGCCTCTTTCTTAGCCAACTTATAATGCTCCCTATTCGCCCTCTTCTCCTCCTCGTCTACACTTTCCACTAGCTTCAAATATGCTACTTTCTTGATTTTCACTTTTCCTTGCACCTATCCATTCCACCACCAGTCTCCCTTATGACCACCAGAGTAACCCTTTGAGACCTCTAATACCTCTCTTGTGGCTTCCCTAATGCACTGTGTAGTCATGGTCCACATAGCGCTTGCATCCCCACTACTCCTCCAAGCCCTCATAGTCACTAGCCTAACTCCCAACGCATGCGCTTTAGCTTCCGTCAAGGCTCCCCACTTGATCCTATGTTAGCTATACATCTCCCTCTTCCTCCTCTTCCTCGTGATCTCAAGGTCCATGACCAGGAGCCTATGAAGGGTCGACAAGTTCTCACTCGGGATGACCTTGCTATCCGTGCAAAGACCTCTATCGGACTTCCTGCAGAGTAAATAATTAATCTGAGTCTTGGCCACCGAACTCTGGAAGGTGACCAAGTGCTCCCATCTTCTTAGGGAAACTCAAGTTTGCTATCACCAAATCAAATGCTCTAGCAAAGTCCAGCAAAGACGTTACTTCTCCATTTCTTTCTCCAAAACCAAAGCCACCATGCACATCATCATACCCCCCAGACATCGCTCAAATGTGACCGTTGAAATATACTCCTATGAAAAACTTCTCAGTATGTGGGATACCACGCACCATCTCATCCAAATCCTCCCAAAAATGCCTCTTGACTTCCTCATCCAAGCCTTCTTGGGGTGCGTATGCACTGATTATGTTCAAAGTAAAACCTCCAACAACTAGCTTAATAGTCATCAGCCTGTCATTCACCCTCCTAACCTCCACCGCTAGTTCATAGAGGTCCTTATCAACTAAGATACCGTTCCTGCCCCCACCCTTCCATAATACCAAAGTTTGAAACTGCCCACATCCCGCGCCTTATCTCCTACCCACCTAGATTCCTATACACAAGCTATATTAATCTTCCTTTTCTCGAGAATCTTCGCTAACTCTACAAATTTTCCAGTCAAAGTTCCTATGTTCCAAGACCCCACTCTCAGCCTTGTAGCTCCCTTAGCCCTCTTACCCTCGTTACCCCCCGCACCCCTCCCCCGCGCTGCACCCTCGAGGATAAGACCTTACCCTACCATCTTCACCAAAGACACTATAATCTAGGAGTCACTACGCAAGCACTATCCCGAAAACCAGCGACAAAAATAAAATGAATTACTGAAATATGATCTACCACTAAAGGAACTATAATCTACAACTAAAGGTCAGAAAAACAAGTGAAAAAATAAAACAAAGGAACTAAAGGAACTATAATCCACAACTAAAGGATAGAAAAATAGGTGAAGAAATAAAACAAAGGAACTAAAGGAACTATACTCTACAACTAAAGGATATAAAAATAGGTAAAGAAATATAATACAAGAGCTAAAGAGGGTTATAATCTACAACTAAAGGTCACAAAAACAATTTGCAAAACTAGAACAGAACTACTAGGGGATATTTGAAATAAAGATTCAAAATAAAGATGTAAACATGTAGATAACAATATGAATCACTAATGCAATTAATTTAACAATGCTAGGACAAATACTAACAAAAGAATCAAGAACATAATAAGCAAGCAAGGAGATACAATTATGCTAAAATATCAAACTATTAAAATATCAATACAAGAGAAGAACAATAGAACCTGGATTGCAGCCCTTGAAGTCAATAGAAATCTGGCCTGCGGTGATGGATTGCGATGAGCTGGGGCAATACTCTATGTATTTCTCATTCAAATACGAAGAAGAAAATTCGAATATTATTTGTGTTTTCTCTGGAATTTAGACCAACCAAGAAATCTGAAAATGGACCAAAATGAAAAGAAGAACCCTAAAATTTTTCTGCCTCTCTTCTCCGAAATCTGAATCGGAATCTTGAGGGAAAACCAATTGCAGGGGCCAACAAATCATAGCAACTCAGCGTGAAACCAGAGGAAAGATTCTCATTTTACCGTGAAGCAAACTCAAAAACCCTTTGGTAACCACACGGAGGCTAATAAGGAGAATGAAAGTCAAGAAATTGAGGGAGGAGGTAGTACGGCGACCGAAAGATGGAAATGAAGGAGAATGAAAGTCGAGAAATTAATACCGATCTTTTTCTCGATTTGGTCAATTGATTCGTTGGTGTCCTGTATGATTCGATTAAGCCTCAAGATTGTCTTGATTGTGCAATCTTTCTTTCTTGATCAATGTGATTGTTTGAGTACAGGAGTGGTCAATCTAATTTTGACTGAAGAGACCAAGCAAATTGTTTAGAGAATACAAGAAATATTAGCCGAAGTAACAGAGAGCGTGAGAAAATTGGAGTAGAATCCAATTACAACAACGAAAAATAGGCAGAAGAAGATAATATGAGAATTGAAATTGAGAAGAAGATCTGATTAGCTGAAAGAATAGGGATCTCTGTTCCACCAAGTTTTCGCAAAACTCACTAGAAAGTGTTGTATGTGTTGTTTAGAAATATGTTCGCAATGAAAATGGAGAGAGAAGAAAGAATTACTCCTATGAAATTAGGAAGAACAAGTGGCGAAAGAGCAGTCGTAGTTGAAGAAAGGGATTAAGAAGTTCGTTCGCCAGAATGTTTAGGCCATTGTGAATCCAGGTGGGAGAAATGCCAATAACATTAAAAAAATAAAGTGGGAGGCATATAGGAAGCAACAATGAACAAAGCAGTACATATGGACAATGGAAACAGACTGAGAAAAAGGCATAGAAATTATAACAGCAATTAGGAAAGAAGAATATAAATTTCACTAATTAGCATGGTAGAAGACTTAGATGCAAATAGAACAAACAAGAAGAAAATCATAATATTTGCAAGTTAAACAGATAGAAGGCATGGATAACACAACAACACTTGGGGTAGAGGATACCGACAGAACAACGACTACATTTCACATAGAAAACATAGGTGTACAATAACAGCTCAAGATAAATGCATGAATGTATAAACAACGAAAAGATATCACAATATAATGTATGTCTCTCATCCTCGCATGCACGGAAACACCCTTCGTGCCATGAACATATGATAATATAAAAATAATGGCACGACATCACCCTTCGTGCTTTTACTCTCATCATCACATGATAATGTAAATGAAATGGCACGGTATTATCTTTCGTGCATAATAATGTATATGAATGGCACGGCATCACCCTTCGTGCTTTATACTTTTCCTCACAGATAATATAACGGAAATGGCACGACATCACGCTTCGTGCTTTACACTCTTTCTCACACGATAATGTATATGAAATGGCACGGCATCACCCTTCGTGCTTTACGCTCTTCCTTACCAAGCACATATATATCATTAACAAGCAAGGTAGGAAGCACATATAACATCAAGGAGAGTGTTTAAACGAATATTCCAAATTGAACATCAATCGCGGCTTTCAAGCCAATCACAATTCAATGAAACTCAAGTACTTTATTATTCAAGTATTTCAACAAGTCTCAAAAACGATCTTCAACTCAAATATAGAATTTAAAATCTCAAGAATAACGGTGGCAGCGATGTATTTGTGATTGAGTATAATAATGACCGGATTTAGCACATCAATAATTTTTACACAAGTCCGTCAGATTTTTAATCAAATTATAATAAGACAAATCATGGTTTCTAGCATTTAATATCATATTCATAGAAATCTAGAAGTCAAATAAGACATGAAACAAGAGTGTCACATAATTCTACAAAGCACAATAAGTCGTATAATTTACCCCCGAGCATGATTAACCCTGGCACATGCATATATGCTCGTCACCTCATATATGTATCATCCTCACATGTAGCAAACAATGGAAATTAATAGGAAAAATTTCCTCAACAAAGTTAGGCAAAAAAATTACCTCAAACAAGCCAATTCGATAGACTGGGAGCGCCATCCCGCTCAAATTATCCTCCGAATGGCTCGAAACTAGCCAAAAGCAAAATTGAAGATTCAAATTTAAGAGTTTAAGCAAACGATCCTAAATTAAACATAAAGTGATTCGAGCATTCAACAGACCATGGATAGGTCAATAGACTAACAAGAATGGAATGACGTTCTAAAATATGTATAGGACTAGGCTAAATAGAAATATTCATTACACTTAAACATGATTCTTAAATGTATAGGACTAGGCTAAATAGAAATGTTCTACACATTCTAGTAAATCTACATCAATACACTTAACAGGAAATCATGTATACCCATAACAAACTAAATAGATTAAACATAGTATAGGACAATTAAACATAGTATAGGACAATTAAACACAGTATAGGACAATCAAACACCATATTTGCATTTTTATTGACTCAAACTAGGTTGTTACAAAATGTAAAAAAAAACATACCTAAACGTGGAAGAATCAGCTAGATAAACAAAACGAAGGTCTGAAATTAAGAAGTGGAACCCAACAGAAAAGCCAACAATCACAGCTCTGAAAATTTTGTTCACCATTTGAATCCCAGAAAATACTTGAAAGCAACAAAAAAGAGTCGTAGAACGGCCAGAACAGTAGAAATGGAGCAATACTAACAATGTTCCCCTTTTTTTTATGTTTTCTTTTTTTTTTTTTAAATTTTTTGTCATGTTTCAAATTCAGATTTTTTTCCTTTGAATTCCAGACCTATTAGCTATCGCGTGTGTGAGTCAGTGCTAAAGTGAGAAAAGGATTCTGGATTTTTTTAGAGAATTCTATGTGTGCGTGCGCTAAAAAACGTGAGTGAAAGAATGAGAGTGAGTAGCAAGGTTTTTGGTTTTCAAAGGAGAAGGAGGTCTGTTTCGATTTTTTGGAGAAGATGAATTGGGCGGCTAGGTTTTTTTCCCATGGGAGGGGATTTGATCTTTTTCTCTGTCCTCTAGGGAGTAGAGGAGTGAAATTAGGGTCCCCTAATAGAGTGGGAGAGATGGGTGTTTTAAGAGAAGAGTGGGTCAGGCCAGATGGATTGGGCTTCTAAAGGGATGTGCTTGAAACAATTACAAAATTAGTCACTCTAGACTCAAATTTTAATTAAAACCAATTTGTGTGGCTAAACTATTATATATATTTTACTCACTAATTGACTAATGACCTAATTAATTAACTAACCTAAGAATATATTTTTTTGGTTTTTTGTAGATATTTAAATAATGCATTTTAACAATGTAATTTAAAATCTAAAATCCTATAAAATTAAGATTTGAATATTTTTATGATTTTCTATGATTTTTAAACAACTCTAAATATGCATGAACAACTCTAAACTATTGTGGAATATTTTTAGGAGTGATTTGCATCACGGCAAAAATTAGGTACTCACGGCAGCTCCTATTTGCTCGGAAACACGAAGAGTTTTCGGGCAAAGATAAAGTGAGCAATTACGAGCAATATTTGCCCGTTTGACACTCCATTCGGATGCGTTTTGAAAATGTTTGACCAAACCTTGCTTCAGAGGTCGCCTACATATCTTTGGCTATAAAGGAATCAGGTCAGTGTAGTTCTGGAGGTTTTGGTAGCTGGGACTACCGAAAAAGCTGTGATTTCACTGTTGTTGCTGTTGTTACTGCTTGTTGAGCTCCTTATTATACCAAAATTAAAATGAAAAGAAACTAAACAAGCCTATCAGCTATGAGTTACAAGGTTCCTATCTCTAAGTCTTCTGAAACTTGATCTTGAGTCTTGGCTGGTTTTTCATGCAGACTTTGATTTGAACCTTGACTTGCTAGCTGCACGTGCTAGTCCATTCTTATACGGCTTTTTCTAATCAAAACGGAAAATGCAATGCTCGTGACTTCATTCATGTCTTGAGCAGTCCACATCCTTTCATCTGCTTCTTACATTTTGGATTCACTTCTTTTTTTTCTTTTCTTTTTTCTAGATTGAGACTTCTTCTTTTGGTCATCTCGAACCATGTGCCTCGAGGTAAAACCTGCCCAGACACCAAAACAAACAAACAAACGAAATTTTTCTGTCCCAGTTTGCACTAGAAAAATTTCGTGAGTTATTGTAACAAAATTTTAAACTACTTCTTTATTGAAAGCAATAAAAGGTCGGGAATGGTGTACCCCGAAAAGATCATAATGATTTTTTTTTGTTTTTTGTTCTTTGTTTTTTTTTTTTGGATGGTGTTCCTTTATAAACAAAAAGATGTCCCAACTAAGGATTGGTGTACCTTATGTTGGGAAAGAGACTAGGGAGTGGAGATCCTATGTCTAAAATAAAATCAATTAAGAAGTGGAGACTCTATGTTGGAAAAGAAGACTAGGAAATGGAGACCCTATGTCTAAAATAAAAATCAACTAGGGAGTGGGGACCCTATGTTGGAAAAGGAGACTAGGGAGTGGAGACCCTATATCTAAAAATAAAAATCAACTAGGGAGTGGAGACCCTATGTTGGAAAAGGAGATTAGGGGGTGGAGACCCTATATCTAAAATAAAATCAACTAGGGAGTGGAGACCTTATGTTGGAAAACAAGACTATGGAATTGTGTACCCTATACTAAAACGAACCAAGAAGGATTTTGTTTTGTTCGATTTGAGAAAAATCATTTTCATTTTTTTTTGAGAAATTCATTCTTTTAAACAAAATTGTCCCAACGCTTATTTTCTGAGGGTGTGAACAAATGACCCTTTTTTCTTTTTTCTTATTTTTTAAATCCAGACTTTTTAAAAAAAAATTATCCTAGGAAAAAATCTCATCAGACTTTTTAAAAAAAAATTATCCTAAAAAAATTCATCAGACTAAGACGTTTATCCTAGGAGAAAGATTAATCAGATTAGGTTGTTTTTTTATTTCTTAGGAGAAAGATTGATCAGACTAAGATTTCTATCCTAGGATAAAGTTCATCAGACTAGGTTTTTTAATCTTAGGAGAAAATTGAAAAGGCTAAGACTTTGATCCTAGGAGAAAGTTCATCAGACTAGGTCTTTTTGATTTTTATCTTAGGAGAACGATTCATCAGACTAAGATTTCTATCCTAGGAGAAAATTCATCAGACTAGGTTTTCTTATCTTAGGAGAAAGATTCATCAGACTAAAGACGTTTATCATCCTAGGAGAAAATTCATTAGACAAGTTTTTTTTATATTAGGAGAAAGATTCAGCTGACTAAGATTTCTATCCTAGGAGAAAATTCATTTGACTAGGTTTTCTTATCTTAGGAGAAAGGTTCATCAGACTAAGATTTATTATCCTAGGAGAAATATTCATCAGACTGGTTTCTTATCGTAGGAGAGAAATTCATCAGACTAAGACGTTTATCCTAGGAGAAAGTTCATCAGACTAGGTTTTTTTTATCTTAGGAGAAAGATTAATCAAACTAAGATTTCTATCCTAGGAGAAAATTCATCAGACTAGGTTTTCTTATCTTAGGAGAAAATTCATCAGACTAAGACTTCGATCCTAGGAGAAAGTTCATCAGACTAGGTCTTTTTAATTTTTATCTTAGGAGAAAGATTCATCAGACTAAGATTTATTATCCTAGGTGTAAATTCATCAGACTGGACTTTTTTTTTATCTTAGGAGAAAGATTTATCAGACTAAGATTTCCATCCTAGGAGAAAATTCATCAGATTAGATTTTCTTATCTTAGGAAAAAGAATCATCAGACTAAGATTTCTATCCTAGGAGAAAATTCATTAGACTAGGTTTTCTTGTCTTAGGAGAAAATTCATCAGACTAAGACCTCGATCCTAGGAGAAAGTTCATCAGACTAGGTTTTTTTTATCTTAGGAGAAAGATTCATCAAACTAAGATTTCTATCTTAGGAGAAAATTCATTAAACTAGGTTTTCTTATCTTAAGAGAAAGATTCATCAGACTACGATTTATTATCCTAGGAGAAAATTCATCAGACTAGGTTTTTTTTTATCTTAGGAGAAAGATTCATCAGACTAAGATTTCTATCCTAAGAGAAAATTCATGTCACGACCCAAAATCTAACCATGGTCGTGATGGTGCCTATCGTGTTATAAGGCAAGCCTATTTTCCAAAATATTACTACTAAATCGATTATAAGAATTTAATAAAACATTTGAATTTTTTTTTTCATAAACAAAATCAACTCTAAATATAATTATAGAAAATACGGAAACGAGCCCCAAACATCGGGGTGTCACTAAGTCATGAGCGTCTAAATCTATAAACTAAGAAATAAAACTGTATATCTGTCAATGTAGTCCAAAAGAAGAAATGATAAAAGGAGTAACAAGGTCCTGCAGACGCTAACAACTACCTTGCAGTCTCCAACAATAGCCGGCATGAACTCAACGATCGCCGCGCTCTAACTCACCTGGATCTGCACATAAAGTGCAGGGTGTAGCATGAGTACAACCGACTCAGTAGTAACAGAAATAACTAAGGAACTGAGCAATAGTGACGAGCTAAGTAAAACAGTCCAATTATTTATTTTCACAATTAAATAATAAACAGAAATAAATAGGTAAATTCCATAACTCTGTAAATTCCCCAAAGAAGTTTAACAGATAAATGCAGCAACAACACAAATAAATACAACCTCACAAGAGTGTCACTCCATCACTCATCACTCGCACTCAGCACTCAATACTCAAAACACTCAACACTCTGCGCTCACTGGGGTGTGTACAGACTCCGGAGGGGCTCCTAAAGCCCAAGCGCTAAGCACGAACAACTCACGTGCCATCATATCAATACCTGGATCTGCACGGTCAACTCACGTACTACATGGAAAACTCACGCGCTATGGTATCAATACCTGGACCCGCACGGTCAACTCACGTGCTACGCGGACAACTCATGTGCTATGGTATTAATATCCTCACAACCAGGCCCTCGGCCTCACTCAATCATGTACCTCACTAGCATTAGCATCACCAACAAATAAGGAACACAACCCATATCAAGTATCACCGCATATTAGCAATTAATAGAGACTGAGGTAAACATGTACAATAATTTCTATGACTGAGTACAAATAATGTGAGCATGAATAAAGCCTAAGCAGTATCTCTAACTTGAAGGCAAACAAGTTCAACAACAAATAAACACATAACCACAGATAATAGCCATTAGGCCTCAATGCCTTACGGGACAGACCAAGTCTCAATCCCTCGCGGTGCACACCCACACGCTCATCACCTAGCGTGGGTATCACTTCCAAGCAATCACGTGATGTCAAATCTCCGGGTTTATACCCTCAAAGCCAGAGATAAAACTGTTACTTACCTCAACAAGATGAACCCAACGTCGAGCAATCTAATCAATACTAAGGAAATTTCCACTCCGTGAGTATCCACCTCTGAATGCTCTCTTGTCTCCTCAATTCAATGCCAACGATCCGAAACTGAAATTCACCCCTTAATGATAATACAACGATCTACTATACTAAGCAACTTCAATCTACAATATCAACATCCATTGGGACCAATATTAGTAACAAATCCCATAGGATCATTGTATTCATAAATTTCATCGCCAAGATTACCATTCACCTTCTCTCTTATTTTCTCAAAAGTACTATTCATGCCATGAACTAGAGTTTTATAATCCAATATTTCAACCATTAAAACTTGTAACAAATGCTTCAAATACTTCTAACTACTCATAATAAACGAGTTTGAAGCATTGGAATTACCTCTAGTAGATCAATCTTGAAAAATCACAACTTTGGTGATTTTTGTGTTCTTGAGGATTTGATGATGAAATCTTGTATTTGGATGTAAAAATGATGTTAGAACTCATGTATATTGAGTGATAATCAACCCAAAATATCATTAACAACTTACCTTGGTTTATTGGACTTGACTTGAGCTCAAAATCGCCCCTTCACTTCAAGAACCCTAACCCCCAAATACACAAAATACCCTCTTTACCCGACCTTGTATTTATAGGCCCAGATTTATGGGTTTCGGATGCGGCCCTGGATGCTTCGCATCCGTAGGCTCCTCCGCCAGCCTTTGGTAATTTGGTCATAACTTCTTGTAGGAATGTCCAACTAACAAACGGTTTGAAGAGTTAGAAACTATACTCAAATACATTTAATTTGATAGGTCATACACCACATAACTCCATATATATTTATGTATATATTCTCGTCCAAAGTTTGATCTTTTGCGTACTCATTTGCAACTTTAGTCTTTCATGAAATTCTCAACTTGACTTGCACTGAGGGCTCTTCCTAGACCCCACATCACTTATAATATGACTCGTACACTTATTATCATATCTAATTGATATCCATTCCATTAATAGACCTCGTCTTCACACAAAATAATATAATTAGTGCACATCGACTTTCTTAATAGCGCTTAAGTACTTCAAAATTTTCCGGGGTGTTACAAAAGGTTTGGCTCGTTTTCACATTAATCCTCGAATGTTTCACAAGTCACTTCTAAGAATAGAGTTATCCTTATACCTCCAACCATTATACATAAGAACTCATGACTACATCAATCTCATACTTCCTTTCCAAAATTTCAACTTACTTATGGCCCTTAAAATTTGGCTTTCTTTACAAATTCGTAAAAATTTTGGCAGCCCCTATAACTGGGCCGTCCACCTGCCAGAGAACCCCAATGGCTCAAAACCAATCTGTCAGGACTGAATCCTTCTAACTCAATAAAGCTACACAGGTCACTAAAAACCCAAGGACATTGCCACAAAACACCTGTAGAACTCATTACCTCATACACACCCAAAGAACTAAGCATACCCATTACCATGCCGATCCAACCTACTACCAAGATGTCCTATCTATCCGAGTTCCTTCTGAATTACCTTTAAATTGATACATTGCCCCGTCATAACACCACAATCCTCAACCCAGACTCACAACACGAGACCCAAGCATAAAACCACACTGCCCTAAGGTTCATAAGCCGCTAAATACTCTCTTAAATATCCCCAAAAGTACCACAAACATGCACTCACACAATCAACACCTCAGTGCTCAAGCTACAGTCAAAAACCGGCCTCATGTCCTCCAGACTGGCCCAACATCAACGCACAGAAATTACATCTCGCACCTCATCCAGGGAATCACAATCTGTCGATGCACAACTGATACCGAGCGCTCATGTGCGCATACGAATGCGTGGAAGGAATTCAAAGAGTTATACTTCAAGCTGAATCAATACCGCACGAAATGAATTCAAGAATGTGAAGTTTACCTAAAGGTTCTACAGCCTCTCAAAGATAAGTACAGACATCTCCGTACCAATCCGTAAGACTCTACTAAACCCGCTCATGACTCGTGAGACCTATGTAACCTAAAGCTCTGATACCAACTTGTCACGATCCAAAATCAAACCATGGTCGTGATGGCGCCTGTCGTGTTACAAGGCAAGCTTATTTCCCAAAATATTACTACTAAATCGATTATAAGAATTTAATAAAATATTTGATTTTTTTTTTCATAAACTAAATCAACTCTAAATATAATTATAGAAAATACGGGAAACGAGCCCCAAACATCGGGGTGTCACTAAGTCATGAGCGTCTAAATCTATGAACTAAGAAATAAAATTGTCTAACTGTCAATGTAGTCCAAAAGAAGAAATGATAAAAGGAGTAACAAGGTCCTGCGGACGCTAGCAGCTACCTTGCAATCTCCAACAATAGCCGACCTGAACTCAACGATCGCCGCGCTCTAACTCACCTAGATCTGCACATAAAGTGCAGGGTGTAGCATGAGTACAACCGACTCAGTAGTAACAGAAATAACTAAGGGACTGAGCAATAGTGACGAGCTAAGTAAAACAGTCCAATTATTTATTTTCATAATTTAAAAATAAACAGAAATAAATAGGTAAATTCCATAACTCTGTAAATTCCACAAAGAAGTTTAACAGATAAATGCTGCAACAACACAAATAAATACAACCTCACAGCAGTGTCACTCCATCACTCATCACTTGCACTCAGCACTCAATACTCAAAACACTGAACACTCTGCGCTCACTAGGGGTGTGTATAGACTCCGGAGGGCTCACAAAGCCCAAGCGCTAAGGACGGACAACTCACATGCCATCATATCAATACCTGGATCCGCACAGTCAACTCACGTGCTACGCGGACAACTCACGCACTATGGTATCAATACCTGGACCCGCACGGTCAACTCACGTGCTACGCGGACAAATCACGCGCTATGGTATTAGTATCCTCACAACCAGGCAATCGGCCTCACTCAATCATGTACCTCACTAGCCTCAGCATCACCAACAAATAAGGAACACAACCCATATCAAGTATCACCGCATATTAGCAATTAATAGAGACTGAGGTAAACATGTACAATAATTTCTATGACTGAGTACAAATAATGTGAGCATGAATAAAGCCTAAGCATGATCTATAACATGAAGGCAAACAAGTTCAACAACAAATAAACACATAACCACAGATAATAGCCATTAGGCCTCAATGCCTCACGGGACGGACAAAGTCTCAATTCCTCGCGGTGCACACCCACACGCTCATCACCTTGCGTGGGTATCACTTCCAAGCAATCACGTGATGTCAAATCTCCGAGTTTATACGCTCAAAGACAGAGTTAAAACTGTTACTTACCTCAACAAGATGAACCCAACGTCGAGCAAGCTAATCAATACTCAGGAAATTTCCACTCCGTGCGTATCCACCTCTGAATGCCCTCTTGTCTCCTCAATTCAATGTCAACGATCCGAAACTGAAATTCACCCCTTAATGATAATACAACGATCTACTATATTAAGCAACTTCAATCTACAATATCAACATCCATTGGGACCAATATTAGTAACAAATCCCATAGGTTCATTGTATTCATAAATTTCATCGCCAAGATTACCATTCACCTTCTCTCTTAATTTCTCAAAAGTACTATTCATGCCATGAACTAGAGTTTTATAATCCAATCTTTCAACCATTAAAACTTGTAACAAATACTTCAAATACTTCTAACTACTCATAATAAACGAGTTTGAAGCATTGGAATTACCTCTAGTAGATCAATCTTGAAAAATCACAACTTTGGTGATTTTTGTGTTCTTGAGGATTTGATGATGAAATCTTGTATTTGGATGTAAAAATAATGTTAGAACTCATGTATATTGAGTGATAATCAACCCAAAACAGCATTGACAACTTACCTTGGTTTATTAGACTTGACTTGAGCTCAAAATCGCCCCTTCACTTCAAGAACCCTAACCCCAAAATACACAAAATACCCTCTTTACCCAACCTTGTATTTATAGGCCCAGAGTTTTGGGTTTCGGATGCGGCCCTGGATGTTTCTCATCCCCACTTCACTCCTCTTTGAAGGTCGTATGCGGACCTGGACGCTATGGCAGCACTTCACTGCCAGTCTCTCTTTCGGACGCGGCTTTGGATGCTTCTCATCCGTAGGCTTTGGTAATTTGGTCATAACATCTTGTAGGAATGTCCAAATAACAAACGGTTTGAAGCGTTAGAAACTATACTCAAAGACCTTTAATTTTATAGGTCATTCACCGCATAAATCCTTATATATATATGTATATATTCTCATCCAAAGTTTGGTCTTGTACGTACTCATTTGCAACTTTAGTCTATCATGAAATTCTCAACTTGACTTGCACTGAGGGCTCTCCCTAGACCCCATATCACTTATAATATGACTCGTACACTTATTATCATATGTAATTGATATCCATTCCATTAATAGACCTCGTCTTCACACAAAATAATATAATTAGTGCACATCGACTTTCTTAGTAGCGCTTAAGTACTTCAGAATTTTCCGGGGTTTTACAATTCATCAGACTAGATATCTTATCTTAGGAGAATGATTCATCATACTAAGATTTCTATCCTAGGAGAAAATTCAATAGATTAGGTTTTCTTATTTTAGGAGAAAATTCATCAGACTAGGAGAAAGTTCATCAGACTAGGTCTTTTTTTCTTTGTTATCTTAGGAAAAATATTCATCAGACTAAGATTTCTATCCTAGGAGAAAGTGTCACGACCCAAATTAACCCTCCGTAAGGTGTCGTGACGGCACCTAGTATTTACGACTAGGTAAGCATAATATTACGAAATATGTAAAGAAAACACAATATTTTAAAGATAAACAGCATATTGTGAATAACCAAAAGTAGTACCACTCGGCATATACAAAATAATTTCTCAAGACCCGGAATATCACTAAGTCACAAGCTGCTATAATCTATGTAACTCTATACAAAAGTCTTAAGATAATAAGGAAAATCTCTAAGCGAGGGAGTAGAAGGGGACTCCGAGGATCTGCGGACGCAAGCAGAAGTACCTTGAAGTCTCCTAGAATCAGCAGCACGCACTAACCCTGAGGCTGATAGCTCGCACCTGGATCTGCATACGAAAACACGTGTAGAAAAGGGCATAAGTACACCACAATGGTACCCAGTAAGTGCCAAGCCTAACCTCGGTCGAGTAGTGACGAGGTCAGGTCAAGGCCCTACCGGAGTAAATATAATAACTTAAACAGTAAAAGATATATGTAAAGTTTATGGTAACACAGTAAAAGAAATTATCGAAAATTTAATAGTTAAGGGAGCCCTCGGCTTAGAACAAGGTAAAACACAATGTAGAATCTCCTGGGATACCGTCCCGTAGTTCTGAATGAATATGCAGTACATGGGGTCTCTCGGAATATGCCCGTAGTCCCAAAGTAAATATACAGTACTGGGGGATCTCCCGGAATACGTCCGTAGTCCCAAAATAAATATGTGAGACATGGGGATCTCCCGGAATACGTCCTTAGTCCCAATTTAAATATGCAAGACAGGGGGATCTCCCAGAATATGTCTGTAGCCCCAATTTAAATATGCAACGCAAGATGAAATGATAGGTATGGCATCGAGTTATATAGTTTACACTAAACACAGATAAGGAAAATAGGGACTTAACTAGGCATGGCGCACAGAATGTCAAATAGGCAGTTAAAACACGTAAGCATGCTTCTCTAATCTAAGCTAAACAATTAAATGTATCAGTGCAATTTAATAAGGGAAAACAGTTTATGGTTTCGAAAGGAAAAAAGGGATTTTTGCAATAATAGCCCGTGTACGTACTCGTCACTTCACGTACATGGCGCCCACACATCAATTAATATCAACATCTTAAGGGGAAAGTCCCCAACACAAGGTTAGGCAAGCCACTTACCTCGAATCGCTCAAATCAACTCGATATCACGTTCTTGCCACGAGTATCCGACTCCAAATGGCCTGAATCTATTCAAATTAATTGCATAATATAAAGATAACTACATGTAACAAATTTAACTAATTAATTCGAAGCTAAAGCGTGAAATTAGGAAAATCGCCCAAAAGGTCTCCCCTGGACCACGTCTCGGAATCGGGTAAAAATTACAAATTATGAACACTCGTTCACTCACGAGTTCACTGGAGCAAAAATTATCTAAATCCGACGTCAAATTCCCATTCAAATCTCAGATTTTCAATTGGGGAACCTTTCCCCCATTTCAAAACTTCTACCCTCAAATTCCTTAATTAGACGAGAAAAACAATAATAGATTAATGTAATATACACGAATTAGAGTTAAGAATTGTTACCCAATGATTTCCTCTTCAAAACCCTTGCAAAATTGCCTTCTCCCGAGCTAAAATTCGAATTGGTAAAAAAAGAGGAATGAAACCCTCGAATCTGCCTCTTCAACCCAGCGATTTCCGCACCTGCGAACCTAAGACCCCACCTGCGGACAAACCTATCGCAGGTGCGAAGTCCACTTACTTGGTCTGGGTCCGCACCTGCGACCCCTGGGCCGCATCTGCGGTTCCGCTTCTACGGACAACTAGCCGCACCTGCGAGCCCAGCTTGACAAACCCATTTCTGCATTTGCGAGCTTCCCATGCGCACCTACGAGCTCGCAGGTGTGGTCAAACTTGCGCACCTGCGCTCCATCACCAGCCCCACCAGTTCCGCATCGGCGCACTCCCTCCACACCAGCGGCTCTCGCACCTGCGGCCTCCCTTCCGCAGGTGCGAAACACCAAAACCAGCAAAGGCACCAGATTTTCCCAAGTCCAATTTCATTTTGTTAAGCATCTGAAACACACCCGAGGCCCCTGGGACCTCCACCAAACCTACCAACCAATCCTATAACACCATACGAACTTAGTCGAGCCTTAAAACTACATCGAACAATACCAAAATCATGAATTAAGCACGGATTCAAGCCTAAGAATTTAGAATTTTCCAAATTCTACAAAAGATGTCGAACCACAACAAATGTAGTCCGAATGACCTCAAATTTTACGCACAGGTCACAAATGACACTACGACCCTACAGCCACTTTCGGAATTCCATTCCGAGCTCCATATCAAAATTTTCACTATCGGCCGAAATCACCGAAAAACTAACTTTCGCCAATTTAAGCCTAAATCTACTAAAGACCTCCAAAACACATTCCGGATGTGCTCCTAAGCTCAAGATCACTCAACGGAGCTAACGGAGTCGACGAAATTCCATTCTGGATCCGTCTTCATACAGTTCTGACTATGGTCCAATTTTTTAGGTTTAAACTCATAACTAGGGACTAAGTGTCCCAAAACTCCTCGAATTCCATAACCAATCAGTCCTGCAAATCCCAAAAGCAAAAATAAATGTGGGGAAAACAGATATTAGGGGATCGGGGCTCTAATTCTCAAAACGACCGACCGAGTCATTACAGAAAGATTCATCAGACTAAGTTTTTTTTTAAATTTATTTATTATCTTAGGAGAAAGATTCATCAGACTAAGATTTTCATCCTAGGAGAAAGACTCATTAGACTAGGTTTTTTATTTTTATTTTTTTTTGTTATCTTAGGAGAAAGATTCATCAGACTAAGATTTCTATCCTAGAAGAAAATTCATCAGAATAGGTTTTCTTATCTTAGGAGAAATATTCATCAGACTAAGACCTCGATCCTAGGAGAAAGTTCATCAGGCTAGGGCGTTTATCCTAGGAGAAAGATTCATCAGAATAGGTTTTCTTATCTTAAGAGAAAGATTCATCAGACTAAGATTTTTATTTGGAGAAAATCCATCAGACTAGAATGTATTACCCTAGGAGGAAAAATGTGAAGAGGAATGGCAAGGTTTTATGCACACTAGCAAAACAAATAAAGGCAAAGATTTGAGAAACTTCCCTTTGTCGGCTCTTCTCTTCTTTTCTTTTCTCTTTTTTTTTCTTCTATTTTTTTTCATCATATATATTTTTTTTTTTTTGAACCACTATCCTTGCACTGCTTTGTTCCTGTTTCAAACAAAGAAAATTTTGTCAGTTTTGAAAGTGGTGATCGGTTTGTGGCCTTGATGTCTTTGGCAACTTGGCTTTGTGTCCATTCTCTTTTAGAAGACCGACTGCTTTGGTAGTTGGCTGCACTGCTGGGAGACTCTATTGTTGCTTTCAAGGGACCTTTACTTTCTATATCTTTCCTAATTGTTTCGCTCCCACTGCCATTGGCGTTTTGTGGCTCAATCAGCCTTATCCGAACTGGAGATCTTTCCGTAGGTGACCTTTTCTGATATCTTGAATGACTTCCTGCTTTTTGAGCAATTTGTCTGTCAGAGATAATCACAAGCTATCTTTGTTTGCGCCAAGTAGGCTGACAAGAGTCTTTTGGGGGGAGCTTTTGCATGAATCCTCAAGGCATGTTGATTGTAACAACTGAGTGTACTGGTCAAATTTACATTGTGCAACTGAAAAGCTGGTAGCAAATTTTGATATCTTTTCTTGCTTGTTTTGACAAAGACTGAATCAGAGAAAAATGATATAAATGATGCGAAGAAACAATATTAACAGGAAATTCCCTTGTCGAGAAGGAAAGAAGGAAGTTTTGTTTTTTTAGGGCAGCTAGCATTAATGATCACGACATACATTTTGGACTTAGCGGCCTGATCTTTCAAATCAATCTAACCTTTACTCTTGTCATTCCTTCGAGCTTTCAAACCGAGCATCTTTGTGCCAAATATTTGCACTAGACTCACGACTCACCTTCGACTAGTGGTGCCCCGAGGGATTTTCACCAACAAGCCTCTCTCATTTATTTTCTCTACTTACCGTCGCCTTACAGTGCCCGTGAGGTTTTCACTAATAAGACTATCTCATTTTTTTTATTTTTCTTTCCTTTTTTTTGTTTTCTTTTGTGAGCAACTTGACAGTGTTCTATGTCGCGTGATAATTGTTGCTCATTGCATGCGTCTCTTGGAATTCTTGAAGGCATATTAGGAGGACTTTATTTGGAAGGTTTTTGGATAGGGTTGGAAAGAAAGGACGGCATAAGGCTCAAAGTAGACTCAAAATGACGGGGTTGTAGATTTACAACTCTTGGAATCGACTCATTCAAAAGTGAAATAAAATCTTGGTCCCAGTTTCAGATACTGGGGATTTTTTTGGATTTTATTTTTTTGAATTCTTATTTGGTTGGACCGAACCGTGTAAGGCTGCCTACGTATATTTTTTTGAAAAGGAATCAGGTCAAACGTAGTTCAAACATTTGACCTAAATATTTTTTCTTTGTTTCTCTGTCTTTTTCTTCTTTTTCTTTTTCTCTCTTTTTTTTCTTTTCAAAACAAGTTGCCCCAAATTTTATTCTCTGGGGACATGGACATTTGGCTGTTTGTTTTTTCCCTTGAACTTTCTAAGAGTTGCCCCAGTTTGTACTCTAGGGGCATGGATATTTTTTTTAACTTTTAACTCTAAACTTGATTCCAAAAGAGGGTGGTCAAAGAAAATAACACAGGCTCAAAAGGGATAGCGAAGGATATAAAGTGTTTGGATAGCAGAAAATAACACAGGCTAAAACATATTATCTTTTCGCGATCATAGCATTGATGAACATGTCTATCTTCTTGGTGTGTCGAGATCGAAAGACACTTTCTATCCATTAATGTCAAACATTCCAACAAACTTCGATTGATTCCTCCTCAAACCCGACCTTCACAATAATTTGAAGGCAAAGATCATTAACATCCATGGGTATGACTATTCTAGTTCCACATGAATTTTGCTCGGGCTTAATTCCAAAGTGTTTCGACTCTTTATTCATCCTCAAATGTGTCTTTTTCTCAGTTATCCAATTCAAGACTAAATCAGTTTTTTAGGATCTGGCCAAAAATTCCGCATGCATGTCATGTCACTAAAACTAGCGGCGAAAGAATTAAGCATAGAATAACACAAAGGGACAGAATGACACAAAGGGACAAGATGTATTTCATTAAATAAAGGATGAAAGGATTTGACAATAAGACAAACAAACTAAAATCTGGGTTACAACCCTGGATAATCCGGATAATAGAAATGATAACAAAATAAGCTACCAAGACTCCTCCCTGGCTAAAGAGGAGTGACTTTTCAGTTACCAAGCGGCATATTAGCCCGGACTTGCACATCGACATTCAACCATTTTTATGGCTATGCATTCAGCACTCAAATTTTGACTTTTGATCAAACCGCTCCTCATATTGGCTATCGAATTTTAGTGCTGACGGCATAGGAAATTTCACAGTAACTAATTTGCCAAATGACTTGGACGGATTTTCATGTCTCCCTATCATCACACATCATCCAAGCAGATCATGTCCTGTTGCTCAAAACTGGTAGAAGTCAACCAACATTTGCCTTCATTTTTAATCACCAACTTGTCTACTTGCCTTTTCGTGACCTTAGTTGGATCAACAATAGTGGTTCTTGTTCCTTCGGTTGAGAGGATGCTTTTATTTTTGAGGGATCCTAAACTCGCCATTGCAAACCAGCAAACCGACCACCTTTAACCAAATTTTATTTCAAAATAACAAGCATGTTAGAATGAACACTCTTTTTTTATTTTCTTTTTTTTTTCTTTTGTCACTCCTTTTTTTTTCTTTTTTTTCAAAATCATTCGATTGAACCTGATGTGGGCTGCCTACGAATTATGTGGGGACATGAATCAGATCTTGCGTAGTTTGGGAAGATCAGAAATAAAATAAATAAACTAACTTCGTGGATTTTGATTTTAATTTTTTTTTAATTTCCGAAAGAAAGACTTATAAAGAAGAAAGAAAATATTTTTGGAATTTAATTTATTTTTTTTATATTTAAGAATTTTTGAAAAGAAAGACTTCTAAAGAAGAAAGAAAATATTATTTTTTTGAATTTTGACTTTTTTTTTCCTGGAATTTCGAAAGAAAAAACTTCTAAAGAAGAAAGGAAATATTTTTTAAACTTGAATTTTCTTTTCACTTTTCGAAAGAAGAATGAAAATATTTTTGGATTTTGAGAAGAAATTAAAAGGAAAATATTTTTGTAATTTTTTTAAGGTATGGGTCTAAAAGAAAGACTTTCTAAAGAAGGAAGTAAAGGAACAATTATTTTTGGATTTTTTGAAAATTGTGGGCCGAAACCGATGAGGTTTGCCTACGTATCTCATATCCGGTGAGAATTAGACCCGCGTAGTTCGGTCAGTTTTTCATGACCGGGGGAAAATGTCATTTTTTGAAAATTTGGACTAATTTGTGACAACTTTCTAAAAATTCGGCAGAGTTTCAGGATCTTTTTTTTCTTTTTTTTTTCAAATACCGGGATTTTCAGGAACCGAATAAATTTTCTCTCTCCTATTTTCTTGATTTTCTTTCCCTATTCTAGAAGCCAGTCAACATGCAAGCCGAAATAAATAAATACACAAGTAGCACGTAAAAATGCATCAGGATGGTCTTTAATTTGGGTACACCTGTCCTAGACGGACCCAACCCCTGTGTTGAGTCCCCAAAGTCAAATGCACGTGAAACAAACAAACGTTCCTACTAGGGATCCATCATGAGACTATGTTATTCTAGGTTTGAATCATGGGATATGTTGTTCTAGACCTGGCTTACCCGAGCAGACAACTCGAGCCGAGGAGGGGCAATGTACCGGGAACCAAAAGGCCATCCGGCTTTGTAACTGATCTAATCCTCTTCTAAATTAGGGTATGACACTAACAGAAAAGAAGTCACGCCAGCGTGCACTTCCCAGAAGATTTAGAAGACTCAGAGAGAAGAAGGGTTTCGTAATAATTTTATATACAGTTCAAGCAATATTAAAGCGGTAAAAATTGGCATTTAGCACATTAGGCTCAAACACGTAAAACATCAAATAATAAACAAAATCCAAGTATAACAGTTATTCTAACCTCGAATTCTGAACCCTGAACCATAAGTTCTGGGTTCGTTTCCCCAGCAGAGTCGCCAGAGCTGTCACACCTCCTTTTTCCCGAGGGGGATAGGGAGTTTTTCCAATTAAAGTGACATTAATCGAAATGAGATTATTTATATAATCATAATCGCCACTTGGAATAATTTATGGTGTCCCAAGTCACCGGTTTATTTTAAATCCCAAATCGAAGAAAATGACTTTATTTTTGCGGTCTGCGAACACAGAAGACCGGGTAAGAAATTCTGTTAACTCGGGAGAAGGTGTTAGGAATTTCCGGGTTCCGTGGTTTTAGCACGGTCGCTCAATTGTTAATAATTGCCCTAATTATCTGATTTAATACATATTTGAAACCTATTGCGCATTTTATCTTTTATACCGCTTTTAATATTTATGGAATTTATTCGAACAAGTCGCGATGTCGCGCACCCGTTATTTTTGTACACATCACAAATCACGCCATGTGAAATGCACCCGTGATTCACAACATGTTTATTTCATTTATTATTTGAAGTTCTGGTCGAGTCACGTGAAACGCACACTCGAATTGGGATTTACGTATCGTGACCATGCCACGGGAACCGTATCCATGGCCACGATGATTTATTAATCGCGCCTAAAGCAATCTACGGTGTTCATTAATTTAAATATTTTTCTAAAATTTGTGGTTATTTGAAGGTCCACAGTCGCGAAATTTATTGGGCCTTTTCCAGACCTACAAACTAATATCTGACTTCTGTAATTGTTTTTGTCTTGCGTTTTTCATTTAACAAATAAAAGAAGAAATCAAACATAAATATTTAAGACATTTTCTAACAACACATGCTGAATATCCCAAAATATAAAAATGGCAACATGTCAAAACAGAGAATAAATCAGAATATACACAACCATAGTAATGTGGTCACGTTTTAGTTCAAGCTTGACATGAACTAGCACAAGATGAAGCAAAATTGAAGATTCAAATTTAAGAGTTTAAGCAAACGATCCTAAATTAAACAGAAAGTGATTCGAGCATTCAACATACCATGGACAGGTCAATAGACTAACAAGAATGAAATGACGTTCTAAATTTAAATGAGCTTATTACATATATAATTTAATGTAAGTCATAATAGTATTACAAATCTGGCCAAAATAAAACCAAAAATATGTATTCATTACACTTAAACATGATTCTTAAATGTATAGGAATAGGCTAAATAGAAATGTTCTACACATTCTAGTAAATCCACATCAACGCACTTAACAGGAAATCATGTATACCCATAACAAACTAAATAGATTAAACGCAGTATAGGATAATTAAATACCATATTTGCATTTTTATTGACTCAAACTAGGTTGTTACAAAATGTAAAAAAAAAACATACCTAAACGTGGAAAAATCAGCTAGATAAACCAAACGAAGGTCTGAAATTAAGAAGTGGAACCCAGCAGAAAAGTCAACAATCACAGCTCTGAAAATTTTGTTCACCCTTCGAATCCGAGAAAATACTTGAAAGCAACAAAAAAGAGTCCTAGAATGGCCAGAATAGTAGAAATGGAGCAATACTAACAATGTCCCCCCCCCCCCCCCTTTTTTATGTTTTCTTTTTTTTTTTAAATTTTTGTTATGTTTCAAATTCAGATTTTTTTCCTCTGAATTCCAGATCTTTTAGCTATCGCGTGTGTGAGTCAGTGCCAAAGTGAGAAAATGAATTTGGATTTTTTTAGAGAATTCTTTGTGTGTGTGTGCTAAAAAATGTGAGTGAACGAATGAGAGTGAGCAGCAAGGTTTTTGGTTCTCAAAGGGGAAGAAGGTCTGTTCTACTTTTTGGAGAAGATGAATTGGTCGGCCAGGTTTTTTGCCCATGGGAGGGGATCTGATCTTTTTCTCTGTCCTCTGGAGAGTAGATGAGTGAAATTAGGGTCCCCTGATAGAGTGGAGAGATAGGGGGGTTTAAGAGAAGAGTATGGGTCAGGCCAGATGGATTGGGCTTCTAAAGGGATGGGCTTGAAACAATTACAAAATTAGTCATTCTAGACTCAAATTTTAATTAAAACCAATTTGTGTGGCTAAACTATTATATATATTTTACTCACTAATTGACTAATGACCTAATTAATTAACTAACCTAAGAATGTATTTTTTTGGTTTTTTAGATATTTAAATAATGCATTTAACAATGTAATTAAATCCTAAAAATGTAATTTAAAATCTAAAATGCTATAAAATTAAGATTTAAATATTTTTATGATTTTCTATGATTTTTAAACAACTCTAAATATGCATGAACAACTATAAACTATTTTGGAATATTTTTAGGAGTGATTTGTATCACGGCAAAAATTAGGTACACACAGCTGCCCCTCTTTGCTCGGAAACACGAAGAGTTTTCGGGCAAAGATAAAGTGAGCAATTACGAGCAATTTTTGCCCGTTTGACACTCCATTCGGATGCGTTTTGAAAATGTTTGACCAAACCTCGCTTCAGAGGTTGCCTAAATATCCTTGGCTATAAAGGAATCAAGTATGTGTAGTTCTGGAGGTTTTGGTAGCTGGGACTACCGGAAAAGCTGTGATTTCACTGTTGTTGCTGCTGTTACTGCTTGGTGAGCTCCTTATTACACCAAAATTAAAATAAAAAGAAACTAAACAAGCCTATCAGCTATGAGTTACAAGGTTCCTATCTCTAAGTCTTCTGAAACTTGATCTTGAGTCTTGGCTGGTTCTTCATGCAAATTTTGATCTGAACCTTGATGCTTGCTAGTTGCAGGTGCTAGTCCATTCTTATACGGCTTTTTCTGATCAAAACAGAAAATGCAATGCTCGTGACTTCAGTCATGTCTTGAGCAGTCCACATCCTTTCATCTACTTCTTACATTTTGGATTCACTTCTTTTATTTCTTTTCTTTTTTCTAGATTGAGACTTCTTTTGGTCATCTCGAACTTTGTGCCTTGAGGTAAAACCTGCTCAGACACCAAAACAAACAAACGAACGAAATTTTTCTGCCCCAGTTTGCACTAGAAAAATTTCGTGAGTTATTGTAACAAAATTCTAAACTACTTCTTTATTGAAAGCAATAAAAGGTCGGGAATGGTGTACCCCGAAGAGATCATAAGGATATTTTTGGTTTTTTATTTTTTGTTGTTTTTATTTTTTTTGGATGGTGTTCCTTTATAAACAAAAAGATATCTCAACTAAGGATTGGTCTACCTTATGTTGGGAAAGAGACTAGGGAGTGGGGACCCTATGTCTAAAATAAAATCAATTAGGAAGTGGAGACTCTATGTTGGAAAAGAAGACTAGGGAGTGGAGACCCTATGTCTAAAATAAAAATCAACTAGGGAGTGGAGACTCTATGTTGGAATAGGAGACTAGGGAGTGGAGACCCTATAACTAAAATAAAAACCAACTAGGGAGTGGAGACCCTATGTTGGAAAAGGAGATTAGGGAGTGGAGACCCTATGTCTAAAATAAAATCAACTAGGGAGTGGAGACCCTATGTTGGAAAATAAGACTATGGAATTGTGTACCCTATGCTAAAACGAACCAAGAAGGATTTTTTTTTTCTCCAATTTGAGAAAAATCATTTTCATTTTTTTTGAGAAAATCATTCTTTTAAACAAATTGCCCCAACACTTATTTTCTGAGGGCGTGAACAAATGACCTTTTTTTTCGTTTTCTTTTTTTCTTTTAAATCCAGACTTTTTTTTTGTTTTTAAATTATCATAGGAGAAAAATCATCTGACTAGGTTTTCTTTCTTAAGAGAAAATTTATCAAACTAAGACGTTTATCCTAGGAGAAAGATTAATCAGACTAGGTTTTTTTTATTTTTTATTTCTTAGGAGAAAGATTCATCACTCTAAGATTTCTATCCTAGGATAAAGTTCATCAGACTAGGTTTTTTTTATCTTAGGTAAAAATTCATCAGACTAAGACTTCGATCCTAGGAGAAAGTTCATCAGACTAAGTCTTTTTTATTTTTATCTTAGGAGAAAGATTGATCAGACTAAGATTTATTATCCTAGGAGAAAATTCATTAAACTAGGTTTTTTTTTTATATTAAGAGAAAGATTCATCTGACTAAGATTTCTATTCTAGGAGAAAATTCATTTGACTATGTTTTCTTATCTTAGGAGAAAGATTCATCAGACTAGGTTTTCTTATGTTAGGAGAAAATTCATCAGACTAAGACTTCGATCGTAGGAAAAATTTCATCAGACTAGGTCTTTTTGATTTTTATCTTAGGAGAAAGATTCATCAGAGTAAGATTTATTATCCTAGGAGAAAATTCATTAGACTAGGTTTTTTTTTAATCTTAGAAGAAAAATTCATCAGACTAAGATTTATTATCCTAGGAGAAAATTCATTAGACTAGGTTTTTTTTTAATCTTAGAAGAAAAATTCATCAGACTAAGATTTATATCCTAGGAGAAAATTCATCATGCTAGATTTTCTTATCTTAGGAGAAAGATTCATCAGACTAAGATTTCTTTTCTAGAAGAAAATTCATTAGACTAGATTTTCTTATCTTAGGAGAAAATTCTTCAGACTAAGATCTCGATCCTAGGAGAAAGTTCATCAGACTAGGTTTTTTATCTTAGGAGAAAGATTTATCAAACTAAGATTTCTATCCTAGGAGAAAATTCATCAGACTAGGTTTTCTTATCTTAGGAGAAAATTCATCAGACTAAGACTTCGAACCTAGGAGAAAGTTCATCAGACTAGGTCTTTTGATTTTTATCTTAGGAGAAAGATTCATCAGACTAAGATTTATTATCCTAGGAGAAAATTCATCAGACTAGGTATTTTTTTTTAATCTTAGGAGAAAGATTCATCAGACTAAGATTTATATCCTAGAAGAAAATTCATCAGACTAGATTTTCTTATCTTAGGAGAAAAATTCATCAAATTAAGATTTATATCCTAGAAGAAAATTCATCAGACTAGATTTTCTTATCTTAGGAGAAAAATTCATCAAAATAAGATTTCTATCCTAGGAGAAAATTCATCAGACTAAGACCTCGATCCTAGGAGAAAGTTCATCAGACTAGGTTTTTTTTCTTTGTTATCATAGGAAAAAGATTCATTAGACTAAGATTTCTATCCTAGGAGAAAGTGTCACGACCCAGATTAACCCTCCGTAAGGTGTCGTGACGGTACCTAGTCTTTACGACTAGGTAAGCCTAATATTACAAACTATGTAAATAAAGCACAACATTTTAAAGATAAACAGCATATTGTGAATAACCAAAAGTAGTACCACTCGGCATATACAAAATAATTTTCCAAGACCTGGAATATCACTAAGTCACAAGCTGCTATAATCTATGTAGCTCTATACAAAAGTCTGAAGATAATAAAGAAAATCTCTAAGCGAGGGAGTAGAAGGGGACTCCGAGGATCTGCGGACGCAAGCAGAAGTACCTTGAAATCTCCTAGAATCAGCAGCACGCACTAACCCCGAGGTTGATAGCTCGCACCTGGATCTGTACACAAAAACATATGTAGGAAAGAGCATGAGTACACCACAATGGTACCCAGTAAGTGCCAAGCCTAACCTCGGTCGAGTAGTGACGAGGTCAGGTCAAGGACCTACCGGAGTAAATATAATAACTTAAACAGTAAAAGATATAAGTAAAGTTTACGGTAATACAGTTAAAGAAATTATCAAAAATTTAACAGTTAAGGGAGCCCTCGGCTCACAACAAGGTAAAACACAATGTAGAATCTCCCGGGATACCGTCCCGTAGTTCCGAATGAATCTGCAGTATAGGAGGATCTCTCGGAATACGTCCGTAGTCCCAAAGTAAAGATGCAGTGCTGGGGGATCTCCCGGAATACGTCTGTAGCCCCAAAATAAATATGCAAGACAGGGGGATCACCCGAAATACGTTTGTAGTCCCAATTTAAATATGCAAGACATGGAGATCTCCCGGAATACGTCTGTGGTCCCAATTTAAATATGCAACGCAAGATAAAATGACAAGTATGGCATCGAGTTATACAGTTTACACTGAACATAGATAAGGAAAAGAGGGACATAACTAAGCATGGCGCACAGAATATCAAATAGGCAATTAAAACACGTAAGCATGCTTCTCTAATCTAAGCTAAACAATTAAACGTATTAGTGCAATTTAATAAGGAAAAATAGTTTATGATTTAGAAAGGAAAAATGGATTTTTTGCCATAATAGCCTGTGTACGTACTCGTCACCTCACGTACATGACGCCCACACATCAATTAATATCAACATCCTAAGGGGAAAGTCCTCAACACTTAGGCAAGCCACTTACCTCGAACCGCTCAAATCAACTCGATATCACGTTCTTGCCACGAGTATCCGACTCCAAATGGCCCGAATCTATTCATATTAATTTATAATGTAAATATAACTACAAGTAACAAATTTAACTAATCAATTCGAAGCTAAAGCGTGAAATTAGAAAAATCGTCAAAATAGTCTCTCCGGGCCCACATCTCGAAATCGGGTAAAAATTACAAATTATGAACACCCATTCACTCACGAGTTCACTCGAGCAAAAATCATCTAAATCCGACGTCAAATTCCCATTCAAATCTCATATTTTCAATTGGGTAACCTTTTCCCCTATTTCCAAACTTCTACCCTCAAATTCCTTAATTAGATGAAGAAAACAATAATAGATTAATGTAATATACACGAATTAGAGTTAAGAATTTTTACCCACTGATTTCCTCTTGAAAACCCTTGCAAAATCGCCTTCTCCCTAGCTAAAATTCAAATTGGTGAAAATTGAGGAATGAAACCCTCGAATCTGCCTCTTCAACCCAGCGATTTCCGCACCTACGGTCCTAGGACCGCACCTGCGGTCACGCACCTGCGGACAAACCCATCGAAGGTGCGAAGTCCACTTACTTGGGCTGGGTCCGCACCTGTGACCCCTGGGCTGCATCTGCAGTTCCGCTTTTGCGGACAACCAGCCGCACCTGCGAGCCCAGCTTGACAAGCCCATTTACGCATCTGCGAGCTTCCCATGCGCACCTGCGAGCTCACAGATGTAGTCAAACTTGCGCACCTGTGCTCCATCACCAGCCCCACCAGTTCCTCATCTGCGCACTCCCTCCGCACCAATGGTTCTCGCACCTGCGGCCTCCCTTCCGTAGGTGCGAAACACCAGAACCAGCAAAGGCACCAGATTTTCCTAAGTCCAATTTCATTCCGTTAAGTATACGAAACACATCCGAGGCCCCCAGGACCTCCACCAAACCTACCAACTAATCCTATAACATCATACAAACTTAGTCGAGCCTTCAAACCACATCGAACAACACCGAAATCATGAATTAAGCACGGATTCAAGCCTAAGAATTTAGAATTTTCCAAATTCTACAAACGACATCGAACCACATCAAATCTAGTCCGAATGACCTCAAATTTTACACACATGTCACAAATGACACTCAACCCTACAACCACATTCAGAATTCCATTCAAATCTCGATATCAAAATTTCTACTATCGGCCGAAATCGCCGAAAAACTAACTTTCGCCAATTCAAGCCCTAAGCTCAAGATCACTCAATGGATCTAACGAAGTCGACGAAATTATAGTCCAGATCTGTCTTCACACAGTTCCGACTACGGTCCAATTTCTAAGGCTTAAACTCACAACTAGGGACTAAGTGTCCCAAAACTCCCTGAATTCCATAACCAATCACTCCGGCAAATCCCAAAAGCAGAAACAAATGTGGGGAAAGCAGATATTAGGAGATCATGGATCTAATTCTCAAAACGACCGGCCGAGTCATTACAGAAAGATTCATCAGATTAGGTTTTTTTTTTATTATCTTAGGAGAAAGATTCATCAGACTAAGATTTCTATCCTAGGAGAAAATTTATCAAACTAGGTTTTCTTATCTTAGGAGAAAAATTCATCACACTAAGACCTCGATCCTAGAAGAAAGTTCATCAGGCTAGGGCGTTTATCCTAGGAGAAAGATTCATCAGACTAGGTTTTCTTACCTTAGGAGAAAGATTCATCAGACTAAGATTTTTATTTGGAGAAAAATCCATCAGACTAGGATGTATTACCCTAGGAGGAAAAATGTGAAGAGCAATGGCAAGATTTTATGCACACTAGCAAAACAAATAAAGGCAAAGATTTGAGAAACTTCCCTTTGTCGGCTCTTCTCTTCTTTTAGTTTCTTTTTTTTTTCTTCTATTTTTTTCATCCTATTTTTTTTTTTTTTTTTTTTTTTTGAACCACTATCCTTCCACTGCTTTGTTCATGTTTCAAACAAAGAAAATTTTGCCAGTCTTGATAGTGGTGGTCGATTTGTGGCCTTGATGTCTTTGGCAACTTGGCTTTGTGTCCATTCTCTTTTAGAAGACCGACTGCTTTGGTAGTTGGCTGCACTGTTGGGAGACTCTATTGTTGCTTTCAAGGTACCTTAACTTTCTGTATCTATCCTGATTGTTTTGCTCCCACTGCCATTGGCGTTTTGTGGCTCAATCAGCCTTATCCCAACTGGAGATCTTTTCCTTAGGTGACCTTTTCTGATATCTTGAATGTCTTCCTGCTTTTTGAGCAATTTGTGTGTCAGAGATAATCACAAGTTATCTTTGCTTGCGCCAAGTAGACTGACAAGAGTATTTTGGGGGGAGCTTTTGCATGATACCTCAAGGCATGTTGATTGTAACAACTGAGTGCGCTGGCCAAATTTACATTGTGCAACTGAAAAGCTGGTAGCAGATTTTGAGGTCTTTTCTTGCTTGTTTTGACAAAGACTGAATCAGAGCAAAATGACATAAATGATGTGAAGAAACAATATTAACAGGAAATGCTCTTTTCGGGAAGGAAAGAAGGAAGATTTTTTTTAGGGCAGCTAGCATTAAAGATCACGACATGTATTTTGGACTTAGCGGCCTGATCTTTCAAATCAATCTAACCTTTACTCTTGTCATTCCTTCGAGCTTTCAAACCGAGCATCTCTGTGCCAAATATTTGCACCAGACTCACGACTCACCTTCGACTAGTGATGCCCCGAGGGATTTTCACCAACAAGCCTCTCATTTATTTTCTCTACTTACCGTCGCCTTACAGTGCCCATGAGAGTTTTCACTAGTAAGACTATCTCATTTTCTTTTTCTTTTTCTTTTTCTTTTTCTTTTCTATTCTTTCCTTTTTTTTTCTTTTGTGAGCAACTTGACAGTGTTCTATGTCGCGTGATAACTGTTGCTCATTGCATGCGTCTCTTGGCATTCTTGAAGGCATATTGAGAGGTCTTTATTTGGAAGGTTTTTGGATAGGGTTGGAAAGAAAGGACGGCATAAGGCTCATAGTAGACTCAAAATGAGGGGGTTGTAGATTTACAACTCTTGGAATCGACTCATTCAAAAGTGAAATAAGATCTTGGCCCCAGTTTCAGATACTGTGGATTTTTTGGATTTTTCTTTTTTGAATTCTTATTTGGTTGGACCGAACCGTGTAAGGCTGCCTACGTATCCTTTTTTTTAAAGGAATCAGGTCAAACATAGTTCAAACATCTTACCTAAATATATTTTTTTGTTTCTTTGTCTTTTTCTTTTTTTTCTTTTTCTCTCTTTTTTTTCTTTTCAAAACAAGCTGCCCTAGCCTTTATTTTCAGGGGGCATGGACCTTTGGCTGTTTTTTTTTTCCAGTTGAACTTTCTAAGAGTTGCCCCAGTTTGTACTCTTGGAGCATGGATTTTTTCTAAACTTAATTCCAAAAGAGGGTGGTCAAAGAAAATAACACATGCTCAAAAGAGATAGCGAAGGATATAAAGTGTTTGGATAGCAGAAAAAAGGGCCTCCAAGCCTCGAGAACGCCAAACATATTTTCTTTTCGCGATCATAGCATTGATGAACATGTCTATCTTCTTGGTGTGTCGCGATCGAAAGACACTTTCTATCCATTAATGTCAAACTTTCCAACAAACTTCAATTGATTCTTCCTCAAACCCGACCTTCACAATGATTTGGAGGCAAATATCATTAACATCCATGGATATGACTATTCTATTTGCACATGAATTTTGCTCGAGCTTAATTACAAAGTGTTTTGACTCTTTATTCATCCTCAAATGTGTCTTTTTCTTAGTTATCCAATTCAAGACTAAATCAGTTTTCGAGGATCTGGCCAAAAATTCTGCATGCATGTTATGTCACTAAAACTAGAGGTGAAAGAATTAAGCATAGAATAACACAAAGGGACAAGATGTATTTCATTAAATAAAGGATGAAAGGATTTGACAATAAGACAAACAAACTAAAATCTGGGTTACAACCCTGGATCATCCGGATAACAGAAATGATGACAAATTAAGCTACCAAGACTCCTCCCTGGCTAAAGAGGAGTGACTTTTCAGTTACCAAGCGGCATCTTAGCCCGGACTTGCACATCGACATTCAACCATTTTTATTGCTATGGATTCAGCACTCAAATTCTGACTTTTGATCAAACTGCTCCTCATATTGGCTATCGGATTTTAGTGCTGACGGCATAGGAAATTTCACAGTAACTAATTTGCCAAATAACTTGGACGGATTTTCATGTCTCCCTATCATCATACATCATCCAAGTAGAGCATGTCCTGTTGCTCAAAACTGGTAGAAGTCAACCAATATTTGCCTCCATTTTTAATCACCAACTTGTCTACTTGCCTTTTTGTGACCTTAATTGGATCAACAATAGTGGTTCTTGTTCCTTCGGTTGAGAGGATGCTTTTATTTCTGAGGGATCCTGAACTCGCCATTGCAAACCAACAAACCGATCACCTTTAACTAAATTTTATTTCAAAACAACAAGCATGTTAGAATGAACACTCTTTTTTTTTTCTTTTGTCACTCTTTTTTTTTCTTTTTCTTTTTTAAAAATCATTCGATCGAACCTCATGTGGGTTGCCTACGAATCATGTGGGGACATGAATCAGATCTTACGTAGTTCGGGAAGATCAGAAATAAATTAAATAAACTAACTCTTCGTGGATTTTGATTTTGATTTTTTTTAATTTCCGAAAGAAAGACTTATCTAGAAAGAAAATATTTTTGGAATTTAATTTGTTTTTCTTATATTTAAGAATTTTTGAAAAGAAAAACTTCTAAAGAAGAAAGTATTTTTTTTTTGAATTTTGCCTTTTTTGTTTTTCTGGAATTTTGAAAAAAAAACTTCTAAAGAAGAAAGGAAATATTTTTCAATTTTTGGACTTTTATTTTGAATTTATGAACGAAATACTTCTAAATAAAAAAGAAAATATTTTCTAATCTTGAATTTGCTTTTCAATTTTCGAAAGAAGAATGAAAATATTTTTGGATTTTGAGAAGAAATTAAAAGGAAAATGTTTTGTATTATTTTTTAAAGGTTTGGGTCTAAAAGAATGACTTTCTAAAGAAGGAAGTAAAGGAAAATATTTTTGGATTTTTTGAAAATTGTGGGCCGGAATCTATGAGGTTTGCCTATGTATCTCATATCCGGTGAGAATCATACCCGCATAGTTCGGTTAGTTTTTCAGGACCGAGGGAAAATGTCATTTTTTGAAAATTCGGACTAATTTGTGACAACCTTCTAAAAATTCAGCAGAGTTTTCAGGATCTTTTTTTCTTCTTTTTTTTCAAATACCGGGATTTTCAGGAACCAGATCAATTTTCTCTCTCCTATTTTCTTGATTTTCTTTCCCTATTCTAGAAGCCAGTCAACATGCAAGCCGAAACAAATAAATGCATAAGTAGCACGTAAAAATGCATCAGGATGGTCTTTAATTTGGGTACACCTGTCCTAGACGGACCCAACCCCTGTGTTGAGTCCCCAAAATCAAATGCACGTGATGCAAACAAACATTCCTACTAGGGATCTATCATGAGGCTATGTTATTCTAGATTTGAATCCTGGGGTGTGTTGTTCTAGACCTGGCTTACCCGAGCGGACAACTCGAGTCGAGAAGGGGCAACGTACCGGGAATCAAAAGGCCATTCAGCTTTGTAACTAATCTGGTCCTCTTCTAAATTAGGGTATGACACTAACAAAAAAGAAGTCACGCCAGCGTGCACTTCCCAGAAGATTTAGAAGACTCGGACAGAAGAAGGGTTTTGTAACAATTTTATATACAGTTCAAGTAATATTAAAGCGGTAAAAATTGGCATTTAGCACATTAGACTCAAACACATAAAAATCAGATAATAAACAAAAGCCAAGTATAACAGTCATTCTAACCTCGAATTTTGAACCCTGAACCAGAAGTTCTTGGTTCGTTTCCCCACCAGAGTCGCCAGAGCTGTCATACCTCTTTTTTCCCGAAGGGGATAGGGAGTTTTTTCAATTAAAGTGACATTAATCGAAATAGGATTATTTATTTAATTAGACTCGCCACTTGGAATAATTTATTGTGTCCCAAGTCACCGGTTTATTTTAAATCCCAAATCGAGGAAAATGACTCTATTTTTGCGGTCTGCGAAAACAGAAGACCGGGTAAGAAATTCTGTTAACCCGGGAGAAGGTGTTAGGAATTCTCGGGTTCCATGATTTTAGCACGGTAGCTCAACTGTTAATAATTGGCCTAATTATCTAATTTAATACATATTTGAAACCTATTGCGCATTTTATCTTTTATACAGCTTTTAGTATTTATGAAATTTGTTTGAACAAGTCGTGATGTCGCGCACCCGTTGTTTTTGTACACATCGCAAATCACGCCACGCGAAACGCACCCGTGATTCACAACATATTCATTTCAATTATTATTTGAAGTTCTGGTCGAGTCACGTGAAACACACACTGAAATTAGGATTTACGTATCGTGACCATGCCACAGGAATCGAACCCATGGCCACAATGATTTATTAATCGCGCCTAAAGCAATCTACGATATTCATTAATTTAAATATTTTTTCTAAAATTTGTGGTTATATGAAAGTCCACAGTCGCGAAATATATTGGGCCTTTTTCATACCTACAAACTAATATCTAACTTCTGTAATTGTTTTTTTTTTTTTTTTGCGTTTTTCATTTAACAAATAAAAGAAGAAATCAAACATGAATATTTAAGACATTTTCTAACAAACATGCTGAATATTCCAAAACGTAAAAATGGCAACATGTCAAAACAGAGAATAAATCAGAATATACACAACCATAGTAATGTGGTCACGTTTTAGTTCAAGCTTGACATGAACTAGCACAAGATGAAGCAAAATTGAAGATTCAAATTTAAGAGTTTAAGCAAACGATCCTAAATTAAACAGAAAGTGATTCGAGCATTCAACAGACCATGGACAGGTCAATAGACTAACAAGAATGAAATGACGTTCTAAATTTAAATGAGCTTATTACATATATAATTTAATGTAAGTCATAATAGTATTACAAATCTGGCCAAAATAAAATCAAAAATATGTATTCATTACACTTAAACATGATTCTTAAATGTATAGGAATAGGCTAAATAGAAATGTTCTACACATTCTAGTAAATCCACATCAACGCACTTAACAGGAAATCATGTATACCCATAACAAACTAAATAGATTAAACACAGTATAGGACAATTAAATACCATATTTGCATTTTTATTGACTCAAACTAGGTTGTTACAAAATGTAAAAAAAAAACATACCTAAACGTGGAAAAATCAGCTAGATAAACCAAACGAAGGTCTGAAATTAAGAAGTGGAACCCAGCAGAAAAGACAACAATCACAGCTCTGAAAATTTTGTTCACCCTTTGAATCCGAGAAAATACTTGAAAGCAACAAAAAAGAGTCCTAGAATGGCCAGAACAGTAGAAATGGAGCAATACTAACAATGTTCCCCCTTTTTTTTGATGTTTTTTTTTTTTTTAATAAATTTTTTGTTATGTTTCAAATTCAGATTTTTTTCCTCTGAATTCCAGACCTTTTAGCTATCGCGCGTGTGAGTCAGTGCCAAAGTGAGAAAAGGATTCTGGATTTTATTTTAGAGAATTCTTTGTGTGTGTGTGCTAAAAACATTGAGTAAAAGAATGAGAGTGAGCAGCAAGGTTTTTGATTCTCAAAGGGAAGGAGGATTCTTTGGAGAAGATGAATTGGGCGGCTAGGTTTTTTGCCTATGGGAGGGGATCTGTTCTTTTTCTCTGTCTTCTAGAGAGTAGAGGAGTGAAATTAGGGTCCCCAGATAGAGCGGGGGAGATGGGTGTTTTAAGAGAAGAGTATTGGCTAGGTTAGGTGAATTGGGCTTCTAAAGGGATGAGCTTGAAACAATTACAAAATTAGTCACTTTGGACTCAAATTTTAATTAAAATCAATTTGTGTGGCTAAACTATTATATATATTTTACTCACTAATTGACTAATGACCTAATTAATTAGCTAACTTAAGAATGTATTTTTTTGGGTTTTGTTTTTTAGATATTTAAATAATGCATTTAACAATGTAATTAAATCCTAAAAATACAATTTAAAATCTAAAATGCTATAAAATTAAGATTTGAATATTTTTTATGATTTTATATGATTTTAAAACAACTCTAAATATGCATGAACAACTCTAAACTATTTTAAAATATTTTTAGGAGTGATGCATTGGGCAAAAATCAGGTGCACAGTGTGTGTACCGTGGATTTTGCAGGTGAGTCCTCCCATTGTTTGCAATGTCTCATAATTAGTCATGGTTCAAACGTAATGTCTTCTTTTTTTGCTTCTTCAAAATCTGAATAATTGAACATGATGAGATAAGCATTAAACTTCAATCTGTAAGTATCTAATTCTGCTTTGGTCATTCTGATTCATGTGCTGCAAGGAATAGAAGTTTGCCTGCATTATGGTTGGTTACTTTTTTATACTAATGACCAAAAAAGAGAAAGACAATGAGCCCCACTCTCCATGGTCTGCTATGTATGTTACGTAATATGTCTATTTCTAAAGCTAAAATTGTAATCCATTCTCCACTTAGTGAAGAGACTTCTTGTAGGAAAATAAGTGCGATCTCACAACACATAATGTTGTTTCAATTTTGTGTTTTATTACATATATTGTTTACCCGAAAAACGGATAGAGTTGAATTTGTACGTAGTTCTAAGGATATGTGGTATAGTTTAATATAAATCGTAAGCATAAATAGAAATATAAAATACGGATTGCAAAGAATGCAAAATAAACAAGGTTGGAAAGAAGATAATTTTTAAGATTAAGCAAGATGAATCAATTTATGAAACTTAAAAGAATAACTCTTCAACATAGGTGTATATGGTGCTTGAGTTACAATGTAAGCAAAGAATTATCCATTTACAAAAATGTAGCCATCCTCTTTATAGTGGAGGATCCTACTTTTAAATATAATTAAAAAAATATAGTGGAAGACCCATGATAAATCAGCTTTTCCATAATTCCTGTCATGATTCTCTCCTCTAGTGGGATTGTAACAGCTTTTGTCTATGAGCTCGATATTGACTCGAGTCTTCGGTCTTGACCCGAGCTCTCGATCTTGATTCGAGCTCGATTCTGACTCGGATCCCTGTATTGATTCGGAGTCAGTGTTGGTCGGTCTTTGAATAATAAGCTCGATAACTTTACTCTGCATCATAGTTCGACTTGAATTCGAGCTCAATAATGATACCAAGCTTGTCATTGATCGGTCCTAGAACTCGAAGCTTGATGACCTGACTTCGGACCTCGACCTGGTATTACGAAGCCGCCCTTCGATCAAAGTATTATCATACCGACCAGTCCGTACGACGTACTAATCAATTTTGACCGTATACAGATAGTCCCCGCGTTTCTCGAGAAGAATGTAACGAGAAAAGATATGATTTTCTAACGGTACGATTAGATATATACTGACATGTGCATCGAATCCGATCATGACGTACACGATAGTTGTCCTATCAGTTCAGTTTACCGAGGCATTTAATGCGTGGCAGACGGTGGTCGGCCATTATTGATATTGGACCGCCACTGCTCAGCCTATAAATATCACCTTATTTCACCATTAATCACTTTTACTTCTTCTAATCTCAAAATTTCCTAAGCATTTTCTCACACCTTCTGAATTAAGTGTGAAATTTTCCTTTTGTGGTTTCACAATCTTTCTTTGAAACACCACATCTTCTTTATTTCTTTCTTCTAAATTCAAAAATGGTGAAAACATCAAAAATCGTCGCTCAAAAAGAAGAGGCTTCTTCTTCACAACCTGCTGCTGATAAAACACCGGTGGAGCCACGACCCGAGGAGTTTGTTCCCGGAACATGTCTTCTCACCTCTGATTTTAAGGTTAATAAGGGCTCGCTGGTTCCCGGTCGGTGCGAGCGGTATCGACGTATTTGTGCTCGATAAACGAAAAGTAACTTGCAAAGTTAAAGACATATTGCAACTGGGAAAACAAGGAAGTGGTAATTTCGTCTCCCGATGAAGATATTACCACCCACGTGGAAGGGTTCCTTAATGTGTATACTTACCCTTTTACGTTTGGACCTCTCGGCCCTGTTATCATCGATTTTTATCGTCAATGCCGAATAACTCTAGGTCAGATTCATCCTTCCTTTTGGCGGATCCTTATCCTGATCCGTTTCTTTGCAAACAAGATCGAGGGGATGCCTTTCACCTTTAATCATCTTATTAGATTGTATAATCCCCGCCTCTTTCAAAGTGGATTAATAAAACTTTAACGCCGGGCTACCAAGGTACTGTTCTCGAGCATAAATGAGGACAAGGATCGAGGTTGGATGGGCAAGTTCGTTCGGGTGAAGACTTCGGACCTGATCCTAGCCGAGAAGATGCCATTCCCCGAAGAATGGAATATGAAACGTAAGTGTAATTCTACTACTTATTCCCTATCGCCTTGTCTCTTTGTTTCTTTCTTGTTGATATCTCTTTTGTGATACAGCAGTTCCTTGGATGCCCGGTGTCATTCTCGATCTTAAGAGCTGGCTACGGGCCCTGGCTTCGACCTCTACATACGCCGAACGTTCGTGGCGTGGTTTGGCAAAGGCCGATGGGAGGCCAAAAATCATGGAGAGCCTATTTCTCATGTTTTGAGAGTTCGAACAAAATATTTTCTACATATTCAACCAATTTTCTTGTGCGTAGGCCTGGGCAAAGATGCGGTTTCGAGGCCCCTGCCCAGCGAGGAAGAAGCCTCGGACCTGGTTTCTAAACCGGTAGAGGGAAATAAGAGAAAAAGGGCCTCTACTTCCAAAAATCCAAAATCGAAGGCAAGGTCAACTCGTAAGTCGAGGAAGAATACCATCCCTTTGACGTTAGAATAGATTTAGCGTCTAAGGGATGAAGATGAGGAATAAGAAGACGATGAGTCCGTACTGGTGGCCCGATCAAAAAAGACCACCGATGTTCCATAAGCAGCTGGATCGATGGTGGTTTATAAGGCTCCGCCTCGAACTGAGGATATATCGGAGAAAGATTCGGGCAGAGTCCCCGAGTCGTTGGAGATCGAGGATGCTTCCCATCGAAGCCAACGGATGGGGGATATATCTGAAGAGGATTTCCCCGAATCTCTTCGAACCGAAGAGAACGCCCCAAGTGACTCACTTGGGTCACTAGAAATCGAAGACTCGCCCACTTTCCCTACCTTTTCTGAAGGGGCGATTCGTGAAGCCCAAGCTTTAGGGGCCCTCGAACTAGACAAGCCTCATGAGGGAGAGGATCCTTTTTATGGCCTGTTTACCGGTGTCGAGGATGCTACCAGCACTAGTGATGCATCAGATCTTTTTCACGGAGTGCAGCAGGCTTTGAATCAGGTAAGCCTTAAATTATTTTGTTGGTATTATCTATTATGTCTGTTTTTCTTTTCTTACTTTGTTTCTTCTTTCTTCATAGGCTGTGGCAGCTCATCGAGAAGCATGTTCACGATCCTGAGCTGAGCTGCGTCGATATGAGGCCGATCTCCAACGGGCCACAGAGGAGAGAAAGGCCCTTAAACTCCTCTTAGGGCAAAGGGGAAAAGAAATCAAGGACCTTCGAGCTGAGTTGGTCAAAGCTCACCAAGATCAGACCGATCTGTCCGAGTAGGTAATGACATTATTAAAAGCCTATGGACTCGATATTGGAACGATGGCTAATCTTTCGGTCTCACAGCTGCAGCAGAAGCTTGAGATGATCGAGAAGCTCCGTGAGGAGGTTGATGTGATAAAGGCGGAGCCCTTGAAATGGAAAGGAAATATGGACCGCTTTGCTGTAGAGAAAAAGGCTGCTCGAGCCCAATTATCATCGGCTGAAAGTCAACTTCAAAATATAAAGGAGAAAAGCTTGGTTCAAGCAAGAAAAACAAAGGATCTCGAGGCTCGGTTGGCTTTTGAACTTGCCAAGGCTGAAAAGACAAAGGCCGATGCAGACGCATTTGTAGCTGTTTATCGGGCCGATGCTGAGGCCGCTCAGTCGCATGCAAGAGAAGTAGCCAAGACTGCTCGAACTCGAGCACATTGGATTGATGAATTTTCCAAATTCCAATCTCGGAGGGAGACCCTCGAGGAGATCCATGCTCGAGGCGTCAATCTTACTGAAGAGATAACAAAGGCAAAAGAGCTTGAAGCCGATGCTGGGGCCTTGGCCTACGATGATGACGATGACGATGATGATGACGATGATGATGATGGTGATGAGAGCAAGAGCGGGTCTCAGAGTGGGGAGGAGCCCGATGGAGAAAAGACTGCTCCCATAGATAATTAGGGTTTTTTCTTATTTGATCTTTTCGTGTAAGGTCCTGATCGGACGTTTTGGAAACATTGTCATATATATAAATGTCTCTTCTTTTCCCAACTTGTCTCTGTTTTCTTTACTGCCTAGTGAAGATTTTGTTTTACTTGTGTCTTATGAAAATGTTCATAAGTTTGAGGATTTAGTTGAGTGTTTGCTCGAACTTGAAGTAAGATAGCCCTTAGGCTTAATAGTCGAGTGAGTGATTGCTTGAACTCGAACTCGAACTCGAAGTATTGCAGCCCGTAGGCTTTATGGTCGAGTGAGTGATTGCTCGAACTCGAAGTAAGATAGCCCTTAGGCTTAATAGTTGAGTGAGTGATTGCTTGAACTTGAACTCAAAGTATTGCAGCCCGTAGGCTTTATGGTCGAGTGAGTGATTGCTCGAACTCGAAGTAAGATAGATCTTAGGCTTAATAGTCGAGTGAGTGATTGCTTGAACTCGAACTCGAACTCGAAGTATTGCAACTCGTAGGCTTTATGGTCGAATGAGTGATTGCTTAAACTCGAACTCGAAGTATTACAACCCGTTGACTTTATGGTTGAGTGAGTGATTGCTCGAACTCGAAGTAAGATAGCCCTTAGGCTTAATAGTCGAGTGAGTGATTGCTTGAACTCAAACTCGAAGTATTGTAGCTCGTAGGTTTTATGGTCGAGTAAGTGATTGCTTGAACTCGAAGTAAGAGGTCGAGTGAGTGATTGCTTGAACTCGAACTCGAACTCGAAGTATTGCAGCCCATAGGCTTTATGGTCGAGTGAGTGATTGCTCGAACTCGAAGTAAGATAGCCCTTAGGCTTAATGGTTGAGTGAGTGATTGCTTGAACTCGAACTCGAAGTATTGCAGCCCGTAGGCTTTATAGTTGAGTGAGTGATTGTTCGAACTCGAAGTAAGATAACACTTAGGCTTAATGGTCAGCCCTTAAGCATGTTTGAATCATGAAGTAGAACAAACTTTTCAAAGTATGAGATATCGGTAAAGAAGAAGTTTTCCTTTATAAGTCATTATACATGTGTTCGTATTTTGCGCCAGGCTTGAGCAAAACTATGCGGGCATGGTTCGTTTTGACCATTTGGCCCTTACACTTTTTTCTATTGAGACCCTGTCTGACATGAATTTGATATGAAATAACTTTCTTGTATTAATTTATTCGATGGTAAAGCCCCACAGTATTCAAGGTTGACTATAAGGAGGCTTGGGATACTGTTGAATTGTCCTCGGGTAGCACATAGTTGTTGCCTCGTTAAAAACCTCATCGGAAAAACCCAGTTGGGATAAAAACCGATCTAAGGGAAAAAGAGTGGAACGCGTACTTTAAAACTTGAGGTTTCGATGTCTTTGGTCGAACTCCTACAATGTGTTAGCATCGAATATATATGGACGAAAGGAGGGAAAAATCATACCTTAACAATAATATCGTTTGAGAAGTGATATGTTCTAATTGTTTGGTAATGGTTTGTCATCCATCGTTCCGAGTTTATAAGACCCTTTTCCGACTATATCGAGAACTTGATAGGGTCCTTCCCAATTCGGGCCGAGCTTTCCTTCAGTAGGATCTTGAGTGTTGATGGTGACCTTCCTTAGGACTAAGTTTCCTACCCTGAAGTGGCGGAGGTTGGTTCTTATATTGTAGTACCTTTCGATTCGTTGCTTTTGTACATCCATTCGAACAAGTGCCGCTTCTCATTTTTCATCCAATAATTCGAGGCTAGTATTCATAGCCTCGTGGTTCGATTCCTTTGATGTATGTAGAAACCTTGGGCTGGGTTCTCCGACTTCGACTGGAATTAAGGCCTGGAGCCATACACTAAGGAAAACGGAATTGCCCCCGTACTGGACTTCGATGTTGTTCGATATGCCCAAAGGACCTCGGGCAGAATTTCTCTCAATTTACCTTTAGCTTCGTTCAACCTTTTCTTCAGGTTTTGGATGATAGTCTTGTTCGTCGATTCGGCCTGTATGTTCCCACTAGGATGGTACGGTGTTGACAATATCCTTTTTATTTTATGGTCTTCGAGAAATTTTATCACTTTACTACCGATAAATTGCTTACCATTGTCGCATGCTATTTTTGCGGGTATCCCAAATCGATATGCGATATGATCCCAGATGAAGTCTATAACCTCTTTTTCTCTCACTTTCTCGAACGCCTGTGTTTCAACCCATTTAGAGAAATAGTCAGTCATAAATAAAATGAACTTAGCTTTACTTGGGGCTGATGGTAGGGGGCCGATGATATCCATCCCTCATTTCATGAATGGCCATGGGGATAGTACTGAATGAAGTTGCTCCCCGGGTTGATGGATCATCGGTGCAAACCTTTGACATTTATCATATTTTCGAACAAACTCCTTAGAGTCTTTTTCATATTACTCCAGTAGTATCATGCCCTGATGATTTTGTGAACCAGTGATTCGGCGCCGGAGTGGTTTCCACAAGTAACTTCCTCTCATAAAACATAATCGTTGTCTCCTAGTCCTAAGCATACTGCCAATGGTCCATCGAACATCCTTCTGTATAGTGTTCCATCTTCAGCCAACGTGAATCGAGCAACTTTGGTTCATAGGGCCCTTGATTCTTTAGGGTTCGATGGGAGTTTTCCGTTCTTCAAGTATTCAACATACTTATTCCTCCAATACCAGGTTAAGTTTGTAGAATTTATCTCGGCATGACCTTCTTCAATCACGGATATCGAGAGTTGGACAACAATCCCCGAGCTTATCTCCCCTTCCTCGACCGATGACCCCAAATTTGTGAGTGCATCGGCCTCACTGTTTTGTTCTCGAGGCACATGTTGTAAAGTCCATTCCTTGAAACGGTGCAAAGTTACTTATAATTTGTCCAAATACCTTTGCATTCTATCTTCTCGAACTTCAAAGGTTTTGTTTACTTGGTTTACCACTAGCAAAGAGTCACCTTTGGCTACAATGACTTTTGCTCCCAAGCTTTTAGCTAGCTCGAGACCTGCAATCATGGCCTCGTACTCGGCCTCATTGTTAGTCAACCAAGAAGTTTTGATAGATTGCCTAATAATGCCACCCGTGGGGGGTTTCAACACGATGCCAAGTCCGAACCCCTTCACATTCGAAGCACCATCTGTGAATGCCCAAACCCCCGATGTTGTACCCGATTTTGACAAGAGTTCTTTTTTAACTTCGGGTACGAGGGTTGTCTTGAAATCTTATCAGTGCAAGTGCCAATTTCTCTAAGTGAGGATATCTAGTTTCTGCTTCTCCTAAGGTCCGACTTACATAATAAACAGGAAATTACGTACCTTGCTCTTCTCGAACTAGGATGCCACTTACCGCAATTTCTGATACCGCCAAGTATAAGTAAAGTTTCTCATCTACCTTTGGAGTGTAAAGCTGTGGTGGGCTTGACAGGTATCGCTTTAATTGTTCTAATGCATGTTGGCATTCCGGAGTCCAGGCGAAATCGTTCTTCTTTTTTAGTAGAGAGAAGAATCTGCAGCTTCAATCCGACGACCTCGAAATGAACCGGCCTAAGGCAACTATCCGTCCGGTTAGCTTCTGCACTACTTTTACACTATCCATGATGGTGATGTCTTCGATGGCCTTGATTTTATCGGGGTTGATCTCTATTCCCCGATTTGATACCATGAAGCCAAGGAACTTGCCCGAACCAACCACGAAAGCATATTTCTCGGGGTTGAGCTTCATGTTGTATTTCCTTAAAATCTCGAACGTCTCCTGCAAATGTGTCAAATGGTCCTATGCGCTCAGGGACTTAACTAGTATGTCATCAATATAAACTTCCATTGACTTACCTATTTGTTCTTCGAACATTTTATTCACTAGGCGTTGGTAAGTAGCTCATGCATTTTTTTGCCCGAAGAGCATTACATTATAACAATATGTTCCATATTTGGTGATAAATGAGGTCTTCTCTCGGTCCTCTAGGTTCATTTGAATTTGATTGTACCCGGAATAGGCATAGAGAAAAGTAAGTATCTCGTGTTCGATTTTAGCATCGATCATGCGATCGATGTTAGGCAGTGGAAAAGAATATTTGGGATACGCCTTGTTCAGTTCTTTATAATCTACACACATTCTAAGTTTGTTCCCCTTTTTAGGGACTACAACTACATTGGCTAACCATTCGGGATATTTTACTTCCCGAATTGACCCTATTTTGAGAAGTTTAGTTACCTCATCCTTTACAAATGTGTGCTTTATCTCGGACTGAGGTTTCCTTTTTTGCTTCACCGGTTTGAACCTAGGGTCCAAGCTTAGCCGGTGCATTGTTATCGACGGTGGGATTCTTGCCATGTCTAATTGGGACCAAGCAAAACAATCTATATTATTAATAAGAAATTGAATAAGTGTTTTCCTGAGCTCGGGGGTCAATCCCGTCCCGAGGTATACCTTTTTCTCGGGCAGATACTCGATCAATATAACCTGTTCCAGTTCTTCGATCGTTGATTTGGTGACGTCAGAATCTTCGGTGGTGATAAAAGTTCGAGGGGTCAGAAAATCCTCCTCATCTTCTTCCATTTCCTACTTCCCCGATTCGGTCGAGACTGGCGGTTGTGATTGCTATTTGACTTCTTATTTACATTTAGTGCTCGATCTTTTCGAGGTTAAGAGTGTTGATATCGGTGTTACCTCATCGACTGCAAATATTTCCTTCGCAGCATACTGCTCCCCATATACCATTTTCACGTCGTCCGACATCGAGAATTTTATTACTTGGTAGAGAGTCGAAGGTACTGCCCTCATGTTGTAGATCCAAGGCCTTCCAAGTAGGGCATTGTACCTCATGTCGCCCTCAATTAGGTGGAACTTGGTATTTTGGATGGTCCCAGCCATGTTTACCAGTAGAATAATTTCCCCTTTAGTTGTTTCACTTGCCATATTGAAACCATTTAAGACCCAAGCTGCATGCACGACCTGATTTTGCAGAACGAGCTGCTCCACGACCCTCGATCGGACGATGTTCGCAGAGCTACCTGGATCCACTAAAACACGCTTAACTTGAACTTTATTTAATAGGATAGAAATTACCAGAGTGTCGTTGTGGGGCTGAGAAATGCCTTCGGCTTCTTTGTTATCGAATGATAAAGTGTCTTCGGGCATATCATCTCGGGTTCTTTTTACCCCAGTGGTCGGTACCTTATTGCGTTTGAATACGGGTCCCTGTGGAGTGTCGACCCCACCGATGATCATATGAATGATATGTTGGGGTTCCTCTTGTTCATGTTTTCTATTGGCGTCCCTTTCCCTAAAGTGATTCTTGGCTCGATCGCTGAGGAACTCTTGAAGGTGGCCCTCATTGAATAGATGGGCTACCTCATCCCTTAATTGTCTGCAATCCCCTGTCTTGTGGCCATGCGTACCATGATATTTGTACATTGAATTTGGGTTTCTTTGGGAAGGATCGGTTTGCATGGTTCTGGGCCACCTAGTATCTTTGATTTTTTCGATTGCTGATACAATGCCCGATACATCGACGCTGAAGTTATATTCTGATAACCGAGGTGCCTCTATAGGATCGGCATATTTGTCAAATCCATTCTTACTCATAAGTCCCCGAGAATTATGCTCTCGATCACTTCTTCGATTGCTCCGGACGGAATTGCATCCCGAACCATTGTTCATTCGATCTACGACGTATGGTTGATATCGGTCTCTGTTCGACCTTGGCTCTCTGTCGATGTCCCTTTGGCATTTAATAGCTGATATAACTGACCTATTTGGATGTACTAATCCGGGATGAGCTCCTAATTGGTCGTCTTCGACCCTGATTTTTGATTGGTATCGATTGTGTACATCTGCCCAAGTTATTGCTGGATATTCGATCAAATTCTATTTCAACCAACCTGATGCTATCGAACTTCGCTCATTCAAACCTTGGGTGAAAGCTTGAACGGCCCAATCGTCCGTGACCGGTGGAAATTTCATGCGTTCCATTTGAAATCGGGACACGAACTCCCTCGGCATTTCATTATCCCTCTGCTTTACTTTGAAAAGGTCTGAATTCCTTGTTGTGACTTTTATGGCACCGGCATGTGCCTTTATAAAAGAATCTGCTAACATGGCAAATGAGTCGATGGAATTTGGTGGTAGGTTGTGATACCAAATCATTGCTCCCTTCGAGAGGGTCTCTCCGAATTTTTTTAACAACACAGATTCGATTTCATCATCTTCTAAATCGTTACCCTTGATGTAACACGTGTAAGAGGTGACATGTTCGTTAGGGTCGGTCGTTCCGTTATATTTGGAAATTTTGGGCATACGGAATTTTTTAGGGATTGGTTTTGGGGCTGCACTCGAGGGAAAAGGCTTTTGCACGAATTTAGACCGTTTTCTTGAAATATCTGAAAACAATAATAACTTTGGTTATGAAAATTAATGGTGTTAGAATTATAAAAATGAGTACATAATTATTTTTAAACGATTTGTTATGAAATTCTTAATTCTACATTTACTTGACGATACCAAATACTGTTTTATGCTTTATAGTACTCAGTTAAGTTGGGGATTCGTGTCATTTTGCAGTCCTTTTGTTGACTTTTTAATTACCTCCCTCAGTTCTATATCTTTTCTCTATTCTTTTTTTTTCTTCATATATATTCTTTTTCCTTACTGTCTTTTATTCTTGATTATTGTTTACCTGAAAAATCGGATAGAGTTAAATTTGTGTATAATTTTAAGGACACGTGATATAACTTGATACAAATTGTAGAGTGAAATGTAAAAATCTCTATATTTGGCAAATGGAATGAAATATAAGGCAGAGAAAAAGGAAAATGTTCATGAACAAGGCAACGTGATGCCCCTCAAATGTGTTAGCATCCCCCTCTTATATTAGAGGGATCCTACTTTACCTATAATAATAAAAAATATAGTGGAGGACCCACGATGAATTATCTTTTCCTTGATTTCTCCCAAGATTCTCTCCCATAGTGCGGTTACAACGACTCTTGTCTGCGAGCTCGATACTGGCTCGAGCTCGGTATTGGATCGAGCCCTCGGCCTTGGTTCAAGCTCGATTCTGAATTGGGATCTCGATATTCGGGGTGAGTATTGGTCGGTCTATGCATCCTTGATAATCTCTGCTTTGCCTCGTAGTTCAATTTGGATATGAGCTCAATAATGACGGACTCGGACCTCGACTGAGCTTGTCATGCAGATACCCTTTGATCGAAACAGTATCGTCTCGATCAGTCCGTATGACTGACTCAATCGGTTTTGACCGTACATAGATAGTCCCCTTGTTTCTCAGAAAAGGATGTGGCGAGAAACGATATGATTTCCCAATAGCTCGATCAGATATATGATGATGTTTACATCGATTCCGACCATGACGTATGTGATAGTTGTCCCATCGGTTCGGGTTTACCAAGGCATTTAATGTGTGTCACATGGTGGTCGGCCACCACTGATATTGAATCGTCATTGCTTCAATCTATAAATAGCCTTTCCTTCCACCATTCATCACTTATACGTCTTCAATATTCCAAATTTTCTAAGTTCCTTTTCGTCTTTTCTGAGTTTTCTGCCTGCAAATCTGTGAATTTTACTGCAAACTCTTTCATAAAACACCAAATACTCACGTACTTTGTTCGCAGAATTTTAAATGGCAAAAACGTCAAAAATTGTTCTGCAGAAATAGACCGCTTCTTCATCTCGACCTGCTGGTGGCGAGGATGTGGAAGAGCCCCGCCCTGAGGAATTCGTTCTGGTAGGGTGTTCGACTGTAGGCGGTTTTAAAATTGAAAGGCCTTCTCCGATACCGGGTCGGTGTGAGCCGATATCGAGGTACCAATGTTCAATTACCGAAAAAGTTCTCGATAAAGTCATACAAGAATGCAACTGGGATAATAAACTCGTAGTAATCTCATCGCCTGACGAATCAATTACTACCCACATCGAAGGGTTCTTAAGTGTTTACACTTATCCTTTCACATTGGGACCTCTAGACCCTGTCATCGTTGCCTTTTGTAAGAGGATGATGTGACCCTCGGCCAAATCCACCCTTTCTTTTGGAGGATAGTGATTCTTCTTCAATTTTTCTCGAGCAAGGTTGAGTGGCATATCTTCACCCTTGATCATCTTATGCGCCTTTACAGTCCCCGACTTTATCGAGGAGGGTTGATCAAGCTTGCTCGCCGAGCAACCAAAGTGCCATTCTCGAGCATAGACGAGACTCGGGATCGGGGTTGGATGGGCCATTTTGTTAAAATCAAAACCTCAGACCTGATCCCTGCCGATGACTTGCCATTTCCCGAGAAATAGAATATGAGCCGTGAGTAAACGTTTCTCTTTGCCCGTTTTGATTTTGTGATCCATTTTTCTTTTCTTATCACAGCCGTAACTCGAATGCTGGAACTGATCCCGGATCTTAAATAATGGGTCGAAAGTCTGGTGTTGCAGAGTCCATACTCCGAGCGTGCTTGGGTCGAATTATCAAAGGGTCGATGGGAGGCCCGCAGTCATGGTAAATCTTTTTGTCGATTTGTCTCTTCATCGGTTTGTATGGTAAATCTCCCTTTTCCCTTTTTGTAGGACTCGGGAAAGATGTAGTCATGAGGCCTCCATCTGGTGGCGAAGAAGTTCATGCCCTGAAGCAAGTAAAAGAAATAAGAGAAAATAAGTATCGGGCTCCCCGAGCTCGGAAAAGAAGAGACCGGCTAAGAGATCTCGAAAGCCGAAGGGGGGCTCTGGTGTTATGTCTTAGGAAGTGGCCCACCATTTAAGGGACGAGCCCAAAGAAAGAGAGGAGAATTTATCCTGCGTACGGGCTAATGTTGTGATTCAACAGTCTTCCAATTTGGTGGAAGAAAATCAGGGAACCTTGGCCATAATCCCAGAATAAGAAGAAGCCGAGATTATCCCTTCTCGAGCTAAGATGATTGAAAGTGATACCGATGGTAGATCTTCTCGGGTAGTAGAAGATATTTGAAGGGATGAGTTCGGTACAGTCGACATTGGCGGATCCCCTCAGATTTCGGATGCCATGATTCGAGAGGCCGTCATGTTGGAGGATCTATCCTATGAGGGTATTCAGGAGTCGGCCGATATCCATGGTTTTCTGGAGGGGCTAGAGTCAGGTGCCTCGGAGGAGGTTACTGGTTTTGGTGGAATGTCAGTACCCAAAAAAGCGTTGTGGTCGGGGTTCTTCCGAGCCTTTATCGATTTATAAACTGGTGGACCGATTTCCAGCCCCGAGTATCGATCCCGACCGAAGGCGTAAGATAGTGCTCTCTGTACCTGCGGATACCCGAATTTTTTCTTCCCTTGTGGGGATTGCCAGCTACCTTCGGTCCTTGGTGACCGAAGAAGATCAATCAGTGATGAATGCGGTGGGGCCCAACTGTATCTTCAACGAGGCCCAACATGCTTTGAATCGGGTAACTCTGATGGCGTTTTTGTTGCTTCTTTTACACATAGAGTTATAGGTAATTCTAATGTTTCTCCTTTTGTTTGTAGGATTCGGTGTTGCATCACGAGGCCTTTCTTCGAATCCGGGAGGAGCATGATGCCGAGGTTCGGAGCCTCACTGAGAAGAGTGACTCGTACAATCTCCTTAGTGAAAACCTTCGAGCAGATTTGATAGCGGCTCGGGAAGAGCATGAGGAGATGGCTGAGCAGGTATTTTGAATGTTCCATGATAGTGAAGATGAAAAGGATATAACCACTAACGATCCGATTCCGCAGGTTCTGTAGAGGATCGAGCAGATTGGACGGCTTAACTCACAGGTAGATGCACTATTGGCCGAGGCAGAAGAATTTAAAAAGTGTATGGATATCCTTGCCTCGAAAAAGGAAGTCGTTCAAGCTCAGTTGCAGCTGTCTGATGCCCAGCTTCGATCTGCGAAAGAAAATGCTTCGGGGTTGATCGAAAAGATGAAAGAGCATCAGCATTGGTTGGATTTGGCCACTTCAGATAAAGCAGATTTGGCTAAAGAACTTGAAGTGGCCAGATCTGAGGTGATCGAGGCCAATAAAATAGTTGATGCCAAAGTGGCTCAATTTAGGATCGATGTCGAGGTTAACCAAGCCAAAGATGAGAGCATGGTCGAACATGCAAAATGGCAAGCTCGTAGAGAAGATCTCGAGGAGGTCAGAGCTCAGGGCTTCGATATTGGGGCCGAGATTGAGGTCGACAGGGCGGAGGAGGACAAAACTCAAAGGTTGGCCTTTCCTGAGGAGGACTCTGATGATTCTGGGGAATCTGAAGATGAGGACGATGCCGAGAATACGGCCTCCGATGAAGATTGAGTCATTTAGGGCCTTATGTCGTTTGCTGCGTTCTTTTGATACCGCTTTCGGTTTTTGTATAAAGAACTTCCTTTTGGCACAGTAGCCGCCTCTGCACAAAAAAATTGTAAATTTAAATCTTTCTTCCTTTTGACACAAAATAGCCTTTCAAGATAAATAGATAGTTTGAATTTTAATCTCTGTTGCCTTCGGGCCTTGTGGGTAGTCCCCTTTGCTTTATCGGGCTCGAACATCCTTCAGCCTTAAACAGTCAAGTGTTCGTTTGAATTCGATGAAATGAGTAATTTTACTCGAAGTAATGTAGCCCATAGGCGTAGTGGTCAAGTGAGTGCTTGCTCGAACTCGAAATAAATGTAGCCCGTAGGCTTGGTGAATAATTCGAACTCTATATTATTCATAATACGACAATGCCTACATCCAGAAAGATGGTAAGAGATATAGCGCTAGAAGAATTGAGTCAGAGGAAATCAATTTTTGCATCGTGCTTATGATGGATAAATATGAGGTATTCAGCAGAATATGTGTGTACCTTAACGTGTAAGCTTCTTGAGGAGCCTCAAGCAAGAATGTCTATCCACTCTTACGGTAAAGAGGAATAAGAGAATCGGAAGGTAGACACAAGTTTCAGCAAGTAAAGGAAGAAAGATGAAAAATGGTATGATCTACCCAGCTAATGAAGATTATCGCAGAGGAATATAAGCATTTTGAGTTACCTTTAACAGTAACAGAGGTATATGCAATTGATCACACCTATTTTAGTTATGCCCTATGGGGGCTAACAAGTGTAGTTTAAGAGAAGGACGGGATACAATTGATCACACTCATTTCAGTTATGCCCTATGGGGACTGACATGTGTAGTTTAAGAGAAGGACGGAATATCAGGATCCGGCTGGGGTTAGAGTAACCCAAAATGGTGAATGGATTGTTTGTGTTAGTTGATTATTCCGAAGGATAGCGCAAATGTGGTAATAGATCTCCTTGTGAGACACCCAGATGCTGCACTCTAGAATAGTACAGCTAGATATGAGTACTACAAAGATAGGCATTGGAAGCCTTGAAGGGATAAATATTACCTTAGTGGGGCTCTCATCCCTAGTAGAGAAAGAATGTTAGGGAAACCCGAAGATCTAGTGGATGAAGCAAGGGGAGCTAAAAGCAAAAGAATATCTTGCTGAAGTTCTCAGAATAAAGTGATAGACAGAAATGTTAGTAGGGAAATAAGAAGAGAGTTAATGAAGCATTATGAGTAAGATGCGATACATGGATGAAAACGGTAGATTAAAAAAATGACAGTATTACAGAGTCTATAGTCAAGTGAAGGAAAAGACGAGAGGTGACAGGCCTTGAGGCAACAAAAGAGTATAGGCCATAAAGTCATATCCTTATTTCGAGAAATACGTTCGTGACTCCAATGCGACTACCAGAAGGAAAAGTTAGACCCCAAAATAATAGAAATCAGGATGGGCTGGTGAACAAGATAATCTGAACATGAATTAGGGACTGAGTGATTTGATAATGGTCGACATCATGAGAATTTCAGATTTCGTTCCGGTGATAATAGAATGAACAAAAGAATAAAATTCATGAGAGATTCAGAGAATGGTCATTCAGGAAGACGCTTCCCTAAAGTAAACAATGTGAGCAAAGTTAAGCTTAAGCGACTGTATGTGCCAGTTATACTAAGTGTCACCCTCGCGAGTAAGGAAATTTGTTATCCTTGGTACAAAAGGATTATCGCGGAGAGAGTAAGGATCATCGATGATGTGAAAAGATGCCAAAGATGAAGAGGTAAAACATCTATACGTAGATCATCGAAGCGCTAAATCTTAGTACTCCCCTAAAGAGGGGAATATGGAGTGATGTGACATTAAGTCAAAATTTAGTGATCCTAGTAACTATGGAATGGTAAAGGGAGAATGTGATAACAATGAGAAAAAGGATGAGACTGCACTTATTCAAATCCTACTGATATGCTACGATTTCAGAACATTATGAAAACACGAGGTCAAGGAGAGAAAGTAAGGGTTCCTGCCCGAGATGTTATTGACAAAGAAGGAGCCTGTGCGAGACGTAAGTTAAGACAAAGGAAATAACCCAAGAAAGATTATGCGAAATATTGATATGAGAATGGGTCAACGAGTAGTTAGTAGTTGATCCAGGAAGGGCCTAGTTATGGCTAGATAAGAGGATACAGACAAATAAACAGATTGTGCAAGATGAACATAGTGAACCCCAACATGGGGAATTCAGTCTCGCATATAATGATATCGTGACCCTTGAGAAATATTCAAATAGAAGATAGGGTAGTTAAAGGTACTGTATAAGTGATACGGAAATAAAAGAGAGTGCCACTGGAAGACAGTCAAAATATCATTTCAGAAGCAACCCTACAAGCACAAGGGCGTGGAAATAAGTAACTACGGATAATTATAGACGAGGAAGGACATCAGAAATTCCGTCGAATATACGATGTAATAAAGCTCACAGCTTTACAAGAGTCAAAAGGTCCTCCCTAAGTATTACAATGAAAGACTAGGTGAGGAAATAAGGAAGATGGCTTCAACCTAAGCATAGTAACTCGAAGAAGAAATGGCCATGTAAAAAACAGTCTCACTACAACATTGTATGCATTCCATAAGAAAGTGGCACCTACTGTGGCTAGTGAACGGGAAGTAAAATCAAAAGTAATATTCGAAATCATATGAGTTCTATGAAAATTCCGGCATGCGTGGGAACTAAAATAAGCTAAGTATGCACGCAACAAGGGGGCAGAAAGCTGAGAAGGAACGAAAGGAATTATTCGAGCAAAGATGCAGAGTTAGTTACGTTATGAACGCACTTAAGAGTTCGGAGTATTATCCATGCAGCATATATGTTGACAATCATACAGTCGTAGAAGACTCAGGTATAAGTTAAAAGAAAGAATTGAGTCCAGGTCATAGACAAGGGATTGAATTGTTAGATGATGTATCATGGATGTTCCATAGCGTCTATGAAAGGCTAAAGTAATAACTAATACCATGAGCCGCAGATCGGAAGATAGCTTAAGCCTACATAAAGGTTGATCTGAGGAAAGAGGGAACTAAAGAGTTACATTAACTAAGTAAATCAGGAGTCTGATTGTTGGACCCAGAAAATCATAGACCTCGTGATTGAGAATATTGCAGAATCACCCTTAATATCAGAGGTACAAGAGAGATAGTACAACAACCATATTCTATAACGGCTCTACGATAAAGCCAATTAGAAGAGTACCAGCCTCATAAGAAGTCAGTACGAAGTTTCCACCAGATTGTGTATGCACCAAAAGTGCAAGTATTATAATAGAGCTTCAAGTTGTGAATGTGAATTATACATGTGTGAAAGCGAGGTCATAAAAGAGATAGAAGATGTGATGCGAGATTTTAAGGTAAGTAAGGTAAAGGTGAACAACGTATGAGATACTCAAATGCAGAAGGTTGCGAATAATCGATACTTCAGATAGAAGACTAGAAGCATTTGGATTCAGTATCCAGGAATGATAGCGGTGTCATTGGTGGCATACCTCCCAACCTATGGTTTCTAGGTATCGAGAGGTCTAGTTAAAAGAGTAAAGAAGAGTTTTAGATTATGTGATATCTCGCTTGATGTTCCAAAATAATATAAGGAAATCTGTGGTACAAGCAAGTTGAAGGAAGGTTGCGAGTAGTATAAATGAATATGTGTAGGTCACAAGCTAAAGTATGGTAAAGTGACAAGGTTTTAGGAAGACATGAGTAAGGATAAGAAAGGGAGAGTGAGAAGGTGGTGAGAATGGATAAGTCCTTAGGATTAAGCCCATGAAAATAAGAGAGCTGATGGTTTCTCTAAGTTATAGAAAGCTCAGTATAGCCTGAATGAACTCAAAAGAGTCCAAGACTAATAGCATTTAAAAGAGATGGAATGTTGTCATGGTAGTAGAATGAGGGTATAATTGAGATAAATGAAGGATGACGTTTGGGCCTTTGATTGAGTGATGATTTGAAGGGATTTCATGAATTGTACAGGATTAAAATACCCATGTAAGGTGATTCACATTGGGATGCTATAAAATATGGTTATGGAAGCATGATATCGCCCCCGGGTGGATTAGTCTAATCATTTCAAATGTTCCTCGATGCGACGTGAGCCCTAGCAGCAGTGTTACATAAAAAGGTCAAGTTATCAGTGGTAAATTGTAGATCAATATTGAGGTGAATAAACAATGAATGGATAAAACTTCAACAGTATGAGATGAGATCCGGCTATCATTCTTAAGATAAACAGTAACGAGGAAGCATTAAAGGACTTAGATTTATACATACATGATAAGCAGCGAAAGAGTAACCTGGAGTTTGGTAGCAGACCTCAGCAACGATAAATTGAAGTAAGAGTTCTGGTATAGTATGACCTACCTAGATGTAGTAAAGTCATACGGATGGATAATCGGGTTTATGAAATAAGAGATAGCAATATTTGTGAGTTCAACAAAGTACCAAGCGAAGAACTTCAGTATACCTATAAATTCCCAGAGGGACATCTTATCAAGCTCTGTATATGTTTACAAAGTGAGGCCTAGAGATTGGCTAAAAACTTGAGGGAAAAGGAGAGAAGAGTCGCATAGGCGTACATACAAGGACAAAGACGTACATACTGCATAACAGAAGGTAGCAATAGTTACAAGATTGGAAAAATTCCGATCACAAGTCATGGTGTGAGAAAGAGGCCTAAAGGGGGAAATGCCCAGGCCTTTGGAACTATTCACATAACAGTTGCCTATATGGCAAGGAAAATACTCAAGTATTCGAAAGACATAAGTTATGAAAATGATAAGTGCATCAGTCAATATTCGAGGACGAATGTTCCAAAGGGGGGAATGATGTTTCACCCCATGTTTTCGTACGTGAAAGTACGACATAAGTAAATTGATGAAAACTCGGCAATGATATGTTACATTCCGCATTTCCGTATGTTAAAGTTTCGTAGAGTTCGGGAATGAGATTATTTTGAGATTATAAGCATTATGCTATTTCAAACAAATGATGAGTAAATTCGTGAAGGAAAGAGGGTAAGAAAATCTAAGAAAAATGAACTCCGTCGAAGTGTGACATCTTGGGATAAAATATAGTTTAAGCTATAATACCCGGTATTTATGGACTAGTGCCATACAAGATACCACATGATCATGATAGTAAGGTTTATAAAGTATGTTAAAAGTGAGTAGTATTCTAAGTAATTTGGGATAATTCTTAATTATGTAGGTAATTGGTTAATTATTAGATTAGTAGAGGATTAATGAGTTGATTACGGAAAGGGGGTGAATATTTGGATAAGTCTTATCGAGGCTCAACGTGGCAGCCAAGAGCAAGGTAAATGTGACTCTTAAATTAGGTTGAAAGGTGGCATAATTTTGACATTCTTTGGCCAAGTCATACTTGTCAAGGTGGGGCCCACACCACCAAGAATTAAATTCTTCTCTACAATCACAAAGAAAGCTTCAACAAACTCATTCAAAACAATAGCAACGTGACTTGCTTACAAATTTTCATTACAATATTCATTATTCATTAAGAGTGAGATCTTATGTTTGCTAAGCTAACGTATGAAAGCCACAAAGAGACTAATTATGAAATCGTATAATTCCATTCTTGAAATAGTGTTAATGCGATGTCCATGGATGTAGCAGCAACCTAATTTTGAATTATGTAATAGCAACGTGACTTGCAATTCTAAGGGAGTACGGTACAATCTTTTTCAAGAATATCATACGGATTTTTCCCTACTTCAATCCGTTGTTACATGTTTTTTGCAAAGGACATGTGTTAGAGGGATTGTCAAGAGAATTGGTTCAAGTATGTTAAGGTTATCCCTTCTTTCTTTTTGGCATGATCCATACGATACAAACGAAATGAGTAAACGCACAAATTTCATAAATGACTATATTCATAAAAGTACTAGGGGTGTCTATATTCTTGATTCCCCATGTGAATTATTTTTATATCTTCTATTCATGGGTCTCAGAAAAATACGTATTTGATAAAGTTTATCCGAAAGGCATATTGATCTTATGACATGCCGAGAAATCTTATTAACGCACTTCTTCTGCACTTCATGCATTTATACATGTACATTGACCCATGACCAGGTGGCGTTATATATGCGTATATTATATGTACATGGGATATGGGAAAAGGTTACGGCGTTATATACACACCACCACCTGATCAGCTGGTATACGTTGATGATTTGCCCATAGTTGCCAAGATGATATGATGGGATGCCCTCAGAGGCTTGATGATGTTATGAATGCATATACCTAAGCATGGTATGACATTTATACGCATATGCATGACATTGTAATATTAATGATTCACAGAGTTGTTCAGACTTACATGTTGAGTCTTTTACTCCATGTTTCTCCCATGTCTATTATTTACTGATCATTCCTTACATACTCGGTACATTATTTGTACTGACGTCCTTTTGCTTGGGGATGCTGCGTTTCATGCCCGCAGGTCCCGATAGACAGGTTGAGATTCCTCCAAGTAGGCTATCCGCTCGGCGAAAGATGTTGGTGCGCTCCATTTGCTCCGGAGTTGCTATTTGGTCAGTATGATTAAGACATGTATTAATTGGTATGGCGGGGCTCTCTCCCGACCTTTATGACAATTATATATTCTTAGAGACTTGTAGACATATTTCATGTACGTAAAAGATTGTATGGACTTGTTGGTCTATATTTAGTGTACGGGTGATCATTTTGGTCTTATAGGCCCGTATGTCTTATGTATAAGTTGGTATTACATGTTTTATTCTAGTTATCTTACGGCAACTTTTTCGTCTTATTTACCTATGATAGCATGATACGCAAAGATACATTATATTGGTACTCGATTGAGTAAAGTTCCGGGTACCCGTCGCGGCTCATCGGTTTGGGTTATGACATCAGCATACAGTAGAGAGTCCTCGCCTCGTCCTATATGAGAACCTCGATCAGACACACTTCGAAGTGGAATCTTCATATCCTTATCAACTACCTTCCTCCTCTTGGCCCGACTACTCTCATCTTCCTCTGCATATCCCATGACATACACAGACGAACCTTGATTGACGGACTCCCAAGATTGTGGACTATCTGGAACCTCAGAAGAGTTGGTGTCTGTAAATACCCTGACATAGTTTTGAGCCTTAGGGGAATTCGGTTGTGCCAATCCATGCACCACTCAGCTTATTCCTTGATCAGTGGGCCCTGATAATGAAACCAAAGGCCTTGGTGAGGTTGGAACTCCTCTCACCCCATCTTCCACCGGCGAAATTGAAACTACTCGAACGGATGACTCATATGGATCCTCGGAAGGATCCTCCTCAATAGAACGCATGATCTCCGATGGGTCTAACTCCATAGTGTATCTTATATCTCCATTTAACAATTTTGTAGCCTTCTGAATCGTGCTAGCGGCTAGCGTTTGCCGTCTAGTAGTAATAGGCATCGCTAAGAACATAAATAAGGTAAAGATTAGGAGGGAATACTTACGACTCAGTTCTATCGCACAATCTAGATTAGAAAAAAAAAGTAACCATCCTAAATATCCTGTAGCCTCCTGCCTATAAGTATGGTGCACAACACACCCATAAACAAGACTCTACTAGACACGGTCTGTAGACAACCCTAGGACAGAGCTGCTCTGATACCACTTTTATCACGACCCAAACCGATGGGCCATGACGAGTGCCTGAGTCCTACCTGTTGAACACCCCTAAGCATGCGTCTAAACTATAAACATGAATTAAGGGTAGGTCATGAATAGCATCTGTCAATAAACTGTTGAATCACATGAATAACATACGTCATGAAAACATGTCCAAAAGACATATATACATGTACATGCGGAATACGGTTGGGCGAGACGACAAGGCCACATATTATCCAACTATACATGATTGTCTACAAACCTCTAATAGAGTGTATAACTATATGAAGGATAGGACCGGGCCCCGTTATACCCATATCTACACACAAAAATAGCGTACCAAAATCAATAACAGCTCCGGATCAAGTGGAGCACACCAACTATCGTTGATCAAGGATCCTAAAAAGGGGGACCGTCATCCTGTCTACCCGCACCTGCGGGCATGAAATGCAGGCCCCAGAAAATAGGGGCGTCAATACGAATAATGTACTGAGTATGTAAGGCATGAAAATCTGTATAAAAGACATAAAAGAAACATGGAGTAAAGGAATCCACCTGTAAATCTAAATAACTTTGTGAATCCTGAAATATTTATAAAGTCATGCATGTGCATATAAATGTCGTATCATGCATAGGTATATGTGTACATAATATCATCAAGACTCTAAGGGAATCCCATCATATCATCTCGGCCTCTATGGGAGAAATCATCAACGTATACCAACTGATCAAGTGATGGTGCGTATATAACGTCGTAATCTTTTCCAATATCCCATATACATATACTATACACGTATATAACGTCATCTTGTCATGGGTCAATGTACATGTATAAATGAATGAAATGCATAAGTAAGTTAATAAGATTTCTCGGAATGTCATAAGATCAATATGCCTTCGGATAAACTTTATCAACTTACGTATTTTCTGAGATCCATGAACAGACGATATAATAATAGGGCATATGGGGAATCAATAACATAGGCACCCCTAGTACTTTTATGAATAGAGTCATTCATGAAAGTTGCGCGTTTTCTCATTTCATTGTATCATATGGATCATGCAAAAATGAAAGAAGGGATAGCCTTAACATACCTGAGCCGGTTCTCTTGACAATCCCTCTAACACACGTCAATCGCGACAAAACACGTAATGGCGAGATCGAAGTAGGGAAAAATCCGTATGATATTCTTGAGAAAGGGTATACCGGGCTCCCTTATAATTGTAAGTCACGTTGCTATCACATTAGGTAGTTTCGTATGAATTTTGTTGAAGCTTTCATCCATTACTTTATAGATATATCCATCTCCCTTTATTGAATTAGGGAGGTCTCTTATCATAGTGGTTGTGGGCCCCACTTGATAAGGATTACTTTGCCAACATCCCCTAAATATGCCACCTAGCCAAAGAGTTATTGTTTGGTCTTAGCAAATAAACCCCTTGCTGCCACATTGGGGTGATGTCTCCATTAAGCTTATCCACAAATTCTAATTACCTTGTTAATCTCTCACTAAAAATCAATAATTAACCAATTATCCACATAATTAAGAATTATCTCAAATTACTTAAAATACTAATTACTTTTAATACACTTTATATACCTTACTATCATGGTCATGTGGTACCTTGTATGGCACTAGTCCATAAATACCGGGTATTATAGCTTGGACCGTATTTTATCCCAAATTGACAACCTTCGACGAAGTTTATTTTCTTTGATTTGTTTACCCTCTAACTTTCACGACACTTACTTATCACCTGTTATAAATAACATAAATACTTATAACCTCAAAAATAATCTCATTCCCGAGCCTACGTCGATTAACTTATGATGAAACTTTAACGTACGAAAACGTGAAATGTAACAAAAGTCCACCATACTGAGTAGCAAAAGATCAACTCTGGTCTCATAACCACCGATAGTAATCAAACACGACCGATAAACACGGCTACAACAATAGAATCTCTCAGAGACGTGGACACATATATATGAGCACTTAAAGAATCACAATCCAAATATGGAGCAAAGTAAGATGAGACATACGAATAATTGCAACCGGGATCAAATAAGACTGATGCATCCCTATGATAGATCGGAATAATACCTGTAATGACAGCATCTGATGCGACCACCTCTGTCCTACCTGGAAAAGCATAGAAACGAGCTTGGCCTCCCCCTCTAGGGCGACCCCTACCCGCTTGACCACCGCCCCTAGCTAGCGGTGCAGGTGGAGTGGCAACTACAGCAGCAACCATAGTTTGTGAAGCTTTTGGACCCTGTAGAATCTTTGGAGCCGGTGTAGCGAGGTGCACCCCTACTAAGTCTGGGACAGTCCCTCACTATTTTCCTGGTATCTCCACACTGGACGCAACCTCTCGGCGGGTGTGGCTGCTGAAACTGAATTTGACCTTGTCGGCTAGACCGACCGCTAAAGGCGCCTCGTGCAGGAGGTGCACTAGAAAGTGGTTGTGCATAATGGGTGACCTAAGACCTCGGAATAGTCGGAGCACTGCGAGTGGCTGGAAGTGCTGAATGAACTGGTCGACTCACAGAACTTGTGCTATGACGAGCTGAAACTGGAGTGCGAGCACCACTATATCCTCCAAAATCTCGAGGCATCTTGGCCTGCCTATCTTCCCTCTCCTAACCCCGTATACGCTCCATCCTCTGAGGGATCTCTACAACCTACTGAAATGGAGTATCTGCCTCCAACTCTCAAGCCATGCTGAATCTAAGACCATAACTGAGCCCCTCAATAAATCTGCAGACTCGATCTCTAAGTGTAGAAACCAAGGGAGGTGCATGTTGGGAGAACTCACTGAATCTGATAACATACTCTGACACTGGCATATTCCCCTGACACAGCTGCTCAAACTTTGTGCACCATGCATCCTGAAGGGTATGGGGAACAAACTCTCTCAAAAACATATCTAAAAATCGAGCCCAAGTGAGTGGGGTAGCATCGACTGGCCTACCCTCCTCGTAAGCCTGTCACCACCTGCTCACCTCCACAATACCTATGTTGTGAAGAATATGGTGGCACTTATCTAGAAAACCCTATACATCCTCAGTAACTACGCGACTGTAATTAGGAAGGTGATACTTCTTGAACATCTCAAGTCTCCTCTGGCCTGACCTCAGGCTGAACCAGAATAATGGGTTGTGTTGGTATAACTCCCAAAACCTGCTCAACCTGAACCCGCTGCTCTAGGGTACGGGCCACGGGAGTCTGAGCTCCTCTCCCAGCCTGAGATGTAGCTAGTGCAACCGGGATCAATCCCGCCTGAGCTAAAGTGCCGAACATACTCAGAAAATGTTCTAAAGTCTCCTAGAGTCCACAGATAACACCAGGCGCCTCGTGTACCTATCCCCCAACCGGAGCTACTAGTGGCTCCTCAGTCGCTGCTCGGGCAGGTGCTCTAGCTGCAGCACGTGCCCCTCCTCGAGCCCTGCCTCTCGTGGCTTTAGCAAGGGGTGCGGGTGTCTGATTATCTAATCCAACAATGTGTGTCCTCACCATCTGTGAGAGAATAGAAAGACAAAGGCTCAGATTTCGAAATCAACAAATCTGAATGATAAGGAATTAAAGAAATGAAATTATTCCTAATAGTTCTGCAGCCTCTCGAAGATAAGTACCGACGTCTCTGTACCGATCCGCAAGACTCTAGTAAACCTGCTTATGACTCGTACACGTATGAACCTAGAGCTTTGATACCAATTTGTCACGATCCCAAATTCTCACCTTAGGATGTCATGATGACACCTAATCTCTAAGACTAGGTAAACTTAACACACAATGAGAATTAAACAGAAACAACGACTAAGATATTAAATTAAACTGTTAACTAACACCATAAAGCCAAAATGGAACAATGATCATACATATTCCAAAATTGGTGGAACTGAGTCATAAGCTCTACTGAAATATACTAAGAATCTCTGATACAACAGTGTTTGATAAAAAGATAAATAGTTGTAAAGGCAATAACAGAAGGTGACTCTGAGGCCTGCGAGTGTCAGGCAAGTATATCTTGAAGTCTCTAGAACATCTGGGTCAAATCACTGGCATCCGACACAAGCAGAAGTACCTGGATATGCACAAAAATATGCAGAAACACAACATGAGTACACCATAACAATATCCAGTAAGTATCAAGCCTAACCTCGGTTGAGTAATGACGGGGCCATGTCAAAACACCTACTAGATATAGAAAACCTGAACAGAATATTAATGTAATCTAATAACGGAAAGTAAAGAAATAAATGACAACAAACAAAATGATGATATAAGTCTAACAACGGAAATTTAGGCAATAAAGGAAAACAAAGTATGAACATATGATAGAACAACAAGTGATTAAATACAGTCAAAATACAAGTAAAACGGATGAAGGAAAGATAATAACCATTCAAATCAACAAGTCTTTTCACATAAAATGTACAACAAAAATCACAACCCAGGTACCATACCTCATATTCACATTTCACAAGTCATAATCACAATCTTTCTTATATCGCTGCATGAGCCTTGCATTTATTTAAAAAATATTTTTTCTGAAATAGCTACACACGCTTTAGCCCCCTTATCTCACTGTGTGGCTTCAAGTAATTCCCTTACTAGCAACACGCGTATAAATCCTACCTTATCTCGCCGCATGTGCATCAACCCCTATCCTTATACCGCTGCATGCGCATATCAATATTCACTATACAGTAATCAACTCGCACCACACGTGCCCATATGCCACAACATTGCCAAAAATCAACAATACCAATGTTACTACAACACATAGCCCACGGCTCAACCACAATGTGCACAAGAATCTCAATAACAACAAAATAAACGAGAAATAACTCAACAAGGAAAGGCATCCCAATAACCAATAATTTCAACCACAACCGTGTTAATAGCTTTCAACAACTATAACTTCAATAACTCAACAATGAAGGTATTTTCATAAAATGGCATCTTCCAATTCAAATGCATAACATAAGCTTAACAATAAAAGAGATAGCATGAAATAGCAACTACGACTAAATTCATGAGAATAACTCAACAATGGAAAGAATAGCATGTAACAATAACTACTAATAAATGCATATGAGGAAAACCTCAACAATGGAAACTAGAACATGTAATAACAACTTCAATTAAATCATGTAAGAATAAACTTGACAACGAAAGATAGAACAATTAATAACAACTTTAATTAAATTCTTATAAGTAACCCAAGAGTCTAAGCCGATCAATTTTCACCTAGAAGCTCGTGTACACACTTGTCACCTCATGTACACGTCTTCCACATAGTTCATATAGTACAATCAACCCAAATCCTAAGGGGTAGTTCTCCCACCCAAAGTTAGGCAAGGCACTTACCTCAAACAAGCTAAATCAATCTACTAACAAGCCCTTCCCGTGCAAATCCAACTTCGGACGGCTAGAATATAGCCAAAATAACTTAATAACATAAATAAAAGTCATAGAAAGCAATTTCGGATAATAAAGATTCGATCTTTAATAATAAATAAAACGTTAACTCAAAAAGTCAACCTTGGGCCCGTACCTCGAAACACGACCAAACTCATAAATTTCAAACACTCATTCCAATACGAGTCCAACCATACCAAAATCATCCAATTCCGACCTCAGATCGACCTTCAAATCCTCACTTTATGTTTTTGAAAAGGTTTTACAAAAAAACCCCAAATTTTACAATGCAAATCACCAATTAAACGAATGGAATCATGAATAATGAACGAATGTGAGTCAAAAATACTTATCTTGATTCAAATCGTGAAAATTTTCTCCAAAATCGCCCAAATCTGAGCTCTCTAACTCAAAATGTGATAAATGAAATAAAACCCTCGTCCAAGCTATTTCTGCCTAGTGAATTCCACTTCTGCGGACAAACAGTCGCATCTGCGACTTCGCATATGCGGAAAAAGCATTGCAAATGCGTCCTCCACTCAAGACCAGGAAATCCGCTTCTGCGGACCAAAAATGCGCATCTACGCTTCCGCTTCTTCGGACAATGCACCGCACTTGAGGTCCTTTGCCAACCAGCCCAAAATCCGTTTCTGCGGAGTATTTCCGCTTCTGTTGTTGCGCACATGCGCGTCCTTGTCCCCACCTATAGACCCAACTCCCCTAGCCCAAATTTGAATATGCGGCCAATTGGCCGCTTCTGCGGCGCCGCACCTGTGGCCCAAACATCGCACGTGCGAAAGCACCAGACCTTAGCAGATCAACAATTCATCTAAGTCTCCAAACAAGCCAAAATCAATCTGGAACACTCCCGAGGCCCCTGGGACCCCGTCCAAGCATACCATCAAGTTCCAAAACATAACACGAACCTACTCAAGGCATTAAATCAGACCAAACAACATCAAAACTATGAATTGCACCCAAATTTAAAACTTGCGACGGACAAGCCTAAACAACTCCGAATGACCTCAAATTTTGCATGCAAGTCCCAAATGACCCAGCGGACCTATACCAACTCTCGTAATCATAATCCAAGCCCAAACCTTCGGTCAAACCTATCAACCTTCCAAACCTTTAACTTTCGCCAAAAAGTACTAAATCAACCTACGGACCTCCAAATCAACATTCGGACATACGCCTAAGTCCAAAACCACCATACGAAACTATTGAAATCATCAAAACTCCATTCTGAAGTCGTCTACACACAAATCAAATTCCGGATAACTCTTACAACTAAGGACTTCAACCAAGAAACTAAGTGTCCCAAATCAATCTGAAACTCACCCGAAACCAAATCAATCACCCTGGTAAGTCGTGTAACCACAATTACACATATGCAAATTATCAAATAGGGGAATCGGGGCTGAAATTCTCAAAACGACCGGCCGGGTTGTTACATCATCATACTATGAGAGCTTGTTGTTCTCTTGTTTAAGTTCAAAACAATTGATCTCTTATTTAAGTACTACATGTGGATTTGCATAAAAGTTAAATATAGCTACAAATGATAATTTTCTAAAAGTATAGCTACGAATAGTAAATACAATGATATGTTTGTTGTGTCGCGTAACATTTCTAAATTTTTCTTTCACTCACAAAATTTCAATATTTTTTCAAGTAAAATGCAAGTCCAAACACAACTTCAACTTCTAAAAATTATTTTTTAACACAACTTCAAAAACTTTTTTTCGAGTTTCAACCAAATCTATCTCCAAACGCTAGTGAAGAATGTATAAACACATACTTTGCCATCTAGCAAGTCAGAGAAGAGAGTTTTAACCGTGGAAAGTTCCACTACATGGGCGTAACGAAAATACATGATAGTTTAAGGAACCATTTGTCCGTAAGATTATTTTTCCGAAACTTATTTTCAAAAATATTGTTTGGACTGAATTTTTAAAGATGAGTTTCAAAAAATTATGAAAAATGAATTTCGAGTATGAAAAAGTGGTTTAAATCAATTTTTTAGGAAAGTAGTAATATTTTTTCAAATGAAATATATGTCCAAATAATATTTTAATTTAAATACCTTTTTTTAAAATTACCTAAAAATGTTTTTCAAAAAAAATCATATTTTCTTTATGTCCAAACGCTTATTAAATATGAAACTTAGAAAAACGTAGTAATAGTTTAAGAAATTGATTATAAACGTAGTAAGTTATAATCAATGCATGTTGTTTGAGTGTATCGCATTATAACAGCAGCAGCAACAACAACAACAACAACAAATTCAATATAATCCCACAAGCATAGGTTCTGGGGAGGGTAATGTGTATGCAGATTTAACCCTCACCTTGTGAATATAGAGAGGTTGTTTCTGATAAATCATCGGCTCAAGGAACAATGACAAGGAATCAACCAATGGTAACAACACAACGTATAATAACAAAGATCTAGAGATAAGAAATACAAGAATAGTACTAATACTACTAGTAAGAATGACACAACATGTAATAAAAAGAATCTAGGAACAAGAAACTATAAGAATATTACTAATACTACCTGTAAGACTAGCAAAAACCCTCAACTACCTATCAATCTCCGACCCTAATTCTCGACCTCCACACCTTCCTATTGAGGGTCATATCCTTGATATGCTGAAGCAATGCCATGTCCTGCCTAATCACCTCTTCCCAGTACTTCTTTGACCTACCTCTACCCTTCCTCAAACCTGCCATGGTCAACCTCTCACACCTCCTAACCGGATCATTTTATTTCTCTCTTATCACGTGCTCGAACCATCTCAGCCTCGATTTTCGCAGTTTGTCTTTCATAGGGGCCACTCCCACTTTGTCCCTATTAACTTCATTCCTATTCTTATCTTTTCTAGTATGCCCACACATCCATCTCAACATCCTTATTTCTGCTACTTTCATTTTTTGGACATGGGATTTCTTGACTGGCCAACACTCAGCACCATATAACATAGTCGGTCTAACTACCACTTTGAAGAACTTGCCCATAAGTCTTGATGGCACATTCTTATCACACAAAACACCAGATGCGAGCCTCCATTCCATCCACCCCTACTCCAATACGATGTGTAGCATCCTCGTCAATCTCCTCGTTGCCTTTAATGACAGACCCAAAATATTTGAAACTATCACTTTTGGGGATGACTTGTGTAATAAGTTGTACGTCTGCTTTTGCTTCATGCGTCTCATCACTGAACTTGCACTCCGAGTATTCTATTATCGTTCTACTCAACTTAAAACCTTTAGATTTCAGGGTCTGTCTCCAAACCTCTAGCCTAGCGCTGACCCAGCAACGCGTCTCGTCAGTCAGCACTATATCATCTGCAAATAATATCACCATGGCACCTCCCTTTTGATATGTTGCGCCAGCACATTCTGAGTCTCCACCCACAATCCTCACCCGAATTTTAACACCATCATAATGTAACCACATTATAACACATCTCTTCAATCATTAAAACTTTTTGCAGTGATAAATGAATGATTTCCCATGGGAGTCTGAAACCTAAATGTGATCTTTTTTGACTCAAGAGACACAAATAGGTTAAAACAATAACTGGGCACCATTTTATATAAAGCGTGGTTATTCACCGCATTATACTTTAACGGCAGTTTTATCCGTTAAGGTATAGCGCGGTTATTCACCGCGCTATATTTGAACTATAAAGGTATAGCGCGCATATATAAGGCGCTATAGCATAGCGCCTTATATATGCGCGCTATATCTAAATAAAAAACTGCGCCTTCTTCTTCCCCAACCAGACGCGAACCAGGAGCCCCCCCCCCTCCCCCCCAATTTTTAACGCAAAAAAACTCCATTGGAGCCCACCGGTCGCAAAATAAGTGTAGATTCTTGGTATTGTAGCAAGCTAACATCGGATCTAAGGCGTTATCGCGTAGTGGATTGCTCGTTTCAGCCCCCAAATCATCAAATATTCACCTTTCAAAAAATTTAAAATCGAGGTATTCCGACTAATATTTTGTTAAAACTCATGTATTAAAAATGCCTATTAGTTGTTTTTTACTTTTATATATGTTCTTTCGTTATTGTTTTACCATTTAATTAATTTATTATTTTTTTATCCGGATTAGATTATTATTGTGCTAAACAAAATTAGTAAAATAGATAAATTATTATTTTATGAATAATTAATGCTATTAGTTGTTATAAAAAATATTTATTAGTTATTTTTTTACTGTGGTATATGTATTATCGTGATTGTTTTGTGATTAAATTAATTTGTTATTTTTTATCCGGATTAGATTATTTATGTGCTAAAAGATTAGTAAAACAGATAAATTGTTATTTTATGAATAATTAATGTTATTTAGTTCCCATTAGTGTTATGTTGTGCCCGTAATTTTAATGTATTGCCTGTAATTGTAATATAGTGCCCTTTAGCGTAGTACAATGTAGTGCCCTTTAGCGTAGTATCTTTGTAGTTATTGAAATTAATCATATAATTATTTGTCAACCCCAAAAATATCTAAAAAAAGATGATAGTTCAATTACAAAGTCTCTCGAATACTAGTCAACCAATGTAAGAAAAAAACATAAAAACAACAATATTTGTCAAACTAATTATTTGTATATGAATACTTATTAATTAAATCATGTATTCATATAAAAATTAATTATTTAATTCTATTATACCCAAAAATAGGTGAATAATAAAGAAACAAATAAAGTAATAAACTAACATATAAAATAATAAACTACCATATAAAATAATAAACTAACATATAAAATTATAATATAGAAAATGTATCAACTTAAGTAACAATATAGTAAAAATATCGATTAAATATTAATATAAAAGATATTGCAATATATTTAAAGATGTTAAGCAATTAAAAATAAAAATACATTAATTAATATTGTTCAATTTACAGATATCGTTGTGGAGGTTCCCCCTGTGTATCCCGGACCTGCATCTCTAGAACTAATGTTGCTACAGGCCAACCATAGGTCTTCATACATATGGCATGGGCAGCGTTTATCCTAGACATTCTGCCCCAGACATATAGATGATATGTGGGAGTTCATTAGGGCCCACCCACTCCATCCCAGTATAGTTAGACGCCTTCAGGATACGGGTTTCTACAGGATCATAGAGATCGGCCTGTTGCAGTTCGATTGGGCGTTGATCACGGCTATGATAGAGTGGTGGCGACCGGACACGCACACGTTTCATCTACCCATCGGTGAGGCTACCATCACGCTTGAGGACGTGGAGGTTCTTTTCGGGCTGCCGGTTAATGGATTACCTGTAGCTGACCCGCATGCTCTCAGAGATTACAGGGGATTGCGTTACCTGCATATGTTGCAGCGCCTTACCGAATTCCAGCCAGCGGAGGAGACTACATTGAGTTGGGCCAGTCATTTGCAGCTGACGCCAGTCCGGCAGCATCTGGAGGCGATGGATGCGGAGATTACAGATGATTCACCGCCGGAGGTTATCGACCGACACACGAGATTGGTGTTGCTGTTGATGTTTGGCGGTGTACTATTCCCGAACATTTCGGGAAACCTAGTCATCTTGAGTGGCTAGATGATTTACCTGGTTACAGCTTGGGTGCAGCTATTCTAGGTTACATGTATAGGCAGATGTGTCGGGCAAGCATGGGCACCCAGAGAGATGTTGCCAGATTTTTACCGCTGCTGCAGGTGAAACCATAGTCAATTCTTTTCATGATTATACCATACATAGTAAAAAAAAACCTTAAATTTTACCTCCACAATCTATATTAGGTTTTGTCCTAGGAGCGGTTCCTGCAGTTCCTGCCACCTCGACCACCCATCACTCTGGATGCACCAACTCCATTGTTTCTCTCTTTAGCTTGGAGGTCAGTTAATAGGCGAGGCTACGGACGCGAGTTCGGGGCTCGACATCATCTCCCCTAGTATAGGGATTTGTTGGATTTTCTTGAAGGCATGCAGGTACATGTATTCTTAAGTTTACTTGGCCTGACTTTATATGTGTTGCGTTTACTCACGATTCCTGTGTTTAATTAATAGTTCTTATGGAGGCCATACAGCGACGCACTCATAGTTGGTTTGCCCGATTATTGCTCCAGCGGCCGAGCTATGTGGAGCTCTTCCGTCCCACTGATATGTCTCGATATTGTCAAGCATCATGCCACCGAGCAAGTCCTTCGCCAGTTTGGTCGACCGCAGCTTGTACCTATTCCGCCCGCTTGGCGTATGATACATTACCAGCGGGATGATCGTTCCAGGGCTGACCAGACATACTTGCCTGGCTAGATGCGCAGATTTAGATTTGGGACCGTCGGTATGACCTGATTCCTCCACCCCCTCTACATGAGCGTACAGATGGTGAGCATGAGTATATGGGCTGGTATCGCAGCGTTACCCAACTTTTCGTCGGGAATCCCATTCATCGCGATGGTGGTCGGTATATGAGTGTTAATATAAATTCAATACATAAAAAATAAACATCGTAACACAAAGGAAAATTGAAGTTGCCCACTTGTGTAATGTCCCAACCGGTTATTTTGATTTTTAGAATCACGTTCCCCTAAATAAAACTTCCCGAATGTGATTTTAATAATTTATGACTTACGGGGATGATTGGTTCAGAATTTGGAAGTAATCCGGGTTAAATCGGAACAATAGGTTCCTTAGTTTGGCTTTAAAAGGCCAAGTTTGACTTCGGTCAATATTTTGAGAAAATAACCCCGAAATCTGGATTTGATGGTTTCAATAGGTTTGTATAATTATTTCGGACTTGGGCGTATGTTCGAATCGGGTTTTGGATATCCCGGGAGTGTTTTAGCGCTTAATAGTGAAAACTAGCTATTTAAGGCTTAAGGTTCTTGAAATTTGGTTTGGGGTAGATTTTGGAGAAATTGAAGTCCGTTTGGAATTCTGAGTTCAGGAATAGCTCCGCATAGGGATTTAAGACTTGAACGCAAAATTTGGTGTCATTCCGAGTAGCATAAGTATATTTTGGCGCGTTCGGAGTAAGTTTGAAGAATTTGAAATTTCTAAGTTGAATCAATTTGGTTTCGGGAATGATTCTTAGATTTGATGTTGTTTAACACGTTTCGAGAGTTCGAGCGAGTCCGTTTTATGATTTCAAACCTGTTGGTATGTTTGAGTGGGGCCCCAAGGCCCCGAGTGTTAACCGGAAGAGGCTCGGACCAATTTTGGAATTTTGAAGAAGAGCTAAAGCCTTCTGCTTCTGGTACGTTCGCACCTGCGCTTGGACAGCCGCAGGTGCGACCCTCGCAGATGCGAATTTTGTGTGCAAAAGCGGAAAAGGGAAAGGGAAGACATCACCACAGGTGCGAGGCAGTGCGCGCAGATGCGAGAGGGGGCAGTCGAGTGAAATTCGCACCTGCGAGGCTTTTCCGCAAGTGCGAAACCACTGCTTGGTAGAATGGTTAAAAATCGGGGCTCAGACATTTTGAGCCCATTTTTCCTCCATTTTCGGGCGAGTTTAGAGCTTTTGAGAGGGGAGTTCAACTAGCAACTTGAAGGTAAGTTAATTCTACATACTTTGAGTTAAATACATAGATTTTGGGTAGATTATAACTTTTAAATCTTAGAAATCAAAGGTTTAGATGAAAAACCTAGATTTTTTATAAAAATGAGATTTTAACCACGAAAATGGTTATGGAATTGGATAGAAATTATATATTTGAATTCTTGAAATTATGGGTAACGTTTTCATCCGAAAATTTCCGGAATCCGGTGTGAATTTTAGGAATTTTACCATTTTAACCATGAAAATGGTTATGGAATTGGATAGAAATTATATATTTGAGTTCTTGAGATTATGGGTAACGTTTTCATCTGAAAATTTCCGGAATCCAGGCACGTGGAGGTGAATTTTAGAAATTTTACCATTTTGGATATGATAATTTATTTAATAGATGAATTTCAAATTATTGAACATGTATTAATTATTTTATATAACCTTTGTATAGTTTCGGATTTTCGGCATCGAATTGAGAATTTTTAAGCGACATTTTAACCGGAAAGCGGACTTTGAGACAAGGTAAGTCTCTTGTCTAATCTTGTGAGGGGGAATTTACCCCATAGATGATTTAAATTAATAATTGTTGCTAAATGTGGGGGCTACGTACACACGAGGTAACGAGAGTCCGTACATAGCTACTATTTATGCTAAGGTCCGGGTAGTTTAGGACTCAAATCATGAATTACGTGTATAAATTGTATTCTTTACTTAATTAAATTATTTAAAATATATTGTGAGTTGTTAGGGAAATATAGTAAGATGGAAATCTCATATATACTTAATTTTCTGTTTGAATTAATTTAATTGTTAAAAGAATTTGTTCATCCTCTCGAATTAACCTCTAATAAATATACTCTCCTTCAGGAGGTACAAATGAAAATGTCCTCCTTTCTTATGGAGCGGGCCGAACACCTCGGCAGTATAGTATAGATGCATCTATGGATCGCTTCGCACGTCCCTCGGCAGTGTATACGACAATCTGGATCGGGTCGTACAACCTCGACAGAAATTGTGCCTAATAATAATAATAATAATAATAATTACTCGATATTTTGCTATTTATTGCAGTTGTGAATTTAATTAATAAATTAGAAATTGTCGCATTTGAAGGAATTTAATTATTTCTGCTGGTTAAATAAAGTTATTGTTAAATCTGTGAATCATGTTGATTTAGATATTCTAGTTTTATTTCAATTATTATTATTGACCCTTAGTGAGTGTCAAAGTCGGCCATCTCGTCTCTACCTCTTCGAGATTAGGCTTGATACTTACTGGGTACACGTTGTTTACGTACTCATGCTACACTTGCTGCACTTTTTGTGCAGGACCTGAGACAGGTGCTATTGTTGGACCTATCGGCGCGCACCCGCGTTATCTAGAGGCTTAGTGGTGAGCTGCTTTCTGAGCCATTCTGCAACAATTAGTGCCTCTTCTGGGAATTTTATTCTGTCTATTTCATTTCAGAAAGTTTTTATAATTTTTGTATAATCTACTAGATGCTCATACACTTGTGACACCAGGTCTTGGCACACACACTAGTAGAATGTTTTGATTTAGTTATTTTTCTTGGTTATTTTAATTTACCAAATCTTTTCATATTGTTTTAATTCTTGCAAGTAAGAAGGGTTTAAAGTACTAGTTGGCTTGCCTGATTGTATTGTTGGGGGCCATCATGACCTATAGGTGAAATTGGGTCATGACAACTCGGCTTGTGGATTATATAAACTTGGGGAGAAATTACGTCCTCTGTCCTCATTTTCCCGTGGAGATAAGTTTAGATCAGGCCAAACTCTTTCACCCGGAACCTGTTCGACTAAAACTGCTCCAAAATAACCACCCGATGATTGAGGGATATCCCTACTTTACGGAATCTCATTATTGCGAACATCTTCCGCCTTGACGTGTTCATCCGGAGTCCTCCAACAATCTGTCAGAGTTTCATCGTCTTCGATGTTAAACTCATTATAACAAGCAACCCCTTACGGAGTAACAGAATACGAATAACTTCCGGTTACTTTAATATTCACCGAATGTTTGCTCACACTCATTTCTTTTTACATAATAACGATACAAATCTATCGTACTCCATTGTAAGTGGCAACTTAACAAAACACTGTGGAGAACAATTATAGCATACTAAGTTATTCTCCGTCACAACCTCCTCCCCTCCTTCCAATATAATGAAACCCTAATTTTTCACTCTTCGGATATTATGACAAAATGCAAAATAACTTAACGAAACAAATATTTCGGAAGACTTGAAGGATGCTGAATGGATTTATGGATTTTTACCAAATTCAGAATCTCCTTAAATAAGAAAAACAACAGTCAGGGAGTACAATTAGTGGATGTATAGCGCATGCATAACATGCGTTATACTTATATGAATTATTGGTGGGTCAGTTAAGTGCAGGTGAATTATTGGTGGGGCCACATTTTCTATATAACGCGATTATTCACCGTGCTATACCTTAACGGACAAAACTGTCGTTAAAGTATAACACGGTGAATAACCGTGCTATAAATAAAATGATACCCAATTTATTTTTAAACCTATTTATGTCTCTCGAGTCCAAATGAATCATACTTTGGTTCTGGACTCTTCTCGTGGAGGGTGTAATGTAGTAATAAAGGAGTTTAGGAGAGAGCAAGCACTCTCCTCGACCATTACGCCTGCGGGCTACTTGTATTTCGAGTTCGAGCAAGCACTCACTCGACCAGGGCCGATCAGGAGGGAGATTCCAGCAGCAAAGAGGGAACCATGCCCTAAGTATGGGAGGATACATTCGGGAGTCTGCTACCTGGACATGCCAGTATGTTACGGATGCAGAATGAGAGGCCATATTCAGAGGGAGTGTCATGCATCCCGTCAGGGTGAAGGCAGGGGCACAACTCAGTCATCCAGTCCTATAGCTGCCACATCTTCAGCACACCCTCCAGTTCGAGGCTCTTTAGCACCCGCAGGGCGTGGTACAGCTAGGGGTGGTGCACAGAGTTTGGGAGGACCCAGCCGATTCTATGCTATGAGTGGTCGATAGAGTGCAGAGGCCTCCCCAGATGTCGTCACAAGTATATTGATTGTTCAATCTCATGATGTGTATGCCCTTATTGATCCCAGATCTTCTTTGTCCTATGTTACTCCTTATGTTGCTATGAGATTTGGGATAGAACCGGAACAACTTCATAAGCCGTTATCTCTATCTACTCCGGTTGGCGAGTCTATTATGTCCGCACGAATTTATAGGGATTGTGTTGTCATGGTGCATGGTCGGGATACCATGGCCGATCTTATTGAACTAGGGATGATTGATTTTGATGTAATAATAGGAATGGATTGGCTCTATTCATGATTTGCCAAACTTGACTGTCAGACCAGAATTATGATGCTTGAGTTTCCTAACAAGCCAACTGTTGAGTGGGAGGGGAATAATGTTATGCCAAAAGGTAGGTTTATTTTTTACCTTAAGGCCACAAAGATGATCAGGAAGGAGTATATTTATCATTTGGTCCGAGTTACGGATACCACTGCTGAGGTGCCTACCCTTGAATCTGTACCAATTGTGAATGATTTCCCCGATGTCTTTCCGGATGAGCTCCCTGGAATTCCTTCAGATAGGGAGATTTATTTTGGGATTGATATGATGCCAGACACGCAGCCTATATCCATTCCACCTTATAGAATGGCGCCGTCAGAATTAAAAGAGCTAAAGGAACAACTAAGGGATTTTCTAGAGAAAGGTTTCATCCGACCGAGTGTGTCGCCTTGGGGCGCACCGGTTCTCTTTGTCAGAAAGAAAAATGGATCGCTGCAGATGTGTATTGATTACCGGCAACTCAACAAAGTCACAATCAAAAACAAATACCCATTGCCTAGAATAGATGATTTGTTTGACCAATTACAAGGTGCTAAGTTCTTCTCCAAAATTGATTTGCGGTCCGAGTACCATCAATTGAAGGTAAGAGAGCAGGATATTCCGAAAACAGGTTTCAGAACTCGGTATGGGCACTTTGAATTTTTGGTAATGTCTTTCGGGTTAACAAATGCCCCTGTAGCTTTCATGGATCTTATGAATCGAGTCTTCAGGCCGTTTCTTGACTCCTTTGTGATAGTATTCATTGACGACATCCTTGTTTATTCACGAAGTCGAGAGGATCACGTCGACCACCTCAGGGCAATTCTGCAGACTTCATCACCACCACTTGTATGCAAAGTTCTCGAAATGTGAATTTTGGCTTGAATTTGTTACATTCCTGGGTCATGTCTTCTCGGAGAAGGAATTAAGGTTGATCCTCAAAAGATTGCGGCGGTGAATGATTGGCCTAGACCTACTACTCCAACAGAGATTCGTAGTTTCTTGGGTTTGGCCGGGTATTATCGGAGGTTCGTGAAGGGGTTCTCCACTCTTGCCTCTCCATTGACTAAATTGACACAGAAGGCGATTAAGTTCCAGTGGTCCGATACTTGTGAAAGGAGCTTCCAGGAATTGAAATCAAGATTGACCTCGGCGCCAGTATTGACCCTGCTAGAGGGTACCGAGGGGTTTGTGGTGTATTGTGACGCTTCAAGGATAGGTCTTGTGTGTGTATTAATGCAACATGGTAAGGTTATAGCATATGCTTCAAGGCAACTTAAGAATCATGAAAAGAACTATCCAACTCATGACTTAGAGCTTGCGGCAGTGGTTTTTGCATTAACAATTTGGCGTCATTATTTGTATGGAGTCCATGTAGATGTATTCACCGACCACAAAAGTCTTCAATACATTTTCAAGCAGAAGGAATTGAACTTAAGGCAGAGAAGGTGTCTTGAGTTGCTCAAAGATTATGACATCGACATTTTGTATCATCCGGGGAAGGCTAATGTGGTGGCAGATGCTCTTAGTTGGAAATCTATGGGTAGTTTGGCTCACTTGGAGGCATGTCAAAGGCCCTTGGCCCGGGAGGTTCACCAGTAAGCAAGTTTAGGAGTTCGTCTTGCGGACTCTAATGAAGGGGGGTGGGGGTGATTGTGCGGAATAGGGCGGAATCATCGCTTGTGATGGAGGTTAAGGAGAAGCAATATAGTGATCCAGTGTTGGTGCAACTGAAGGAAGGGATTCATAAACATAAGACTATGACTTTTTCTCTTGGCATGGATGACGGTACATTACGATACCAAGGACGACTATGTGTTCCAAATGTAGATGGTCTTCGGGAAAGAATCATGGCAGAAGCTCATACTTCTAGATATTCCGTGCACCCATGCTCTACAAAGATGTATCATGATCTCAAGGAAGTTTACTGGTGGAATGACATGAAGAGGGGTGTGGCGAACTTTGTGGCAAAATATTCAAACTATTAACAAGTGAAGGCCAAGCATCAAAGGCCCGGTGGGTTAGCACAGAGTATAGAAATTCCAATGTGGAAATGGGAAATGATCAATATGGATTTTGTGGTAGGGTTGTCGCGCACTCCGCGTAAGTTTGACTCAATTTGGGTGATCGTGGATCGACTCACAAAATTAGCACACTTCTTACCAGTTAAATCCACCGACACTGTAGAACAATATGCTCAATTGTATATCAAGGAAATAGTCGGGCCTCATGGCACTCCAGTTTCCATCATTTTCGATCGAGAGGCCCAATTCACAGCTAATTTCTGGAAGTAATTTCAGCAAGGTTTGGGTACGCAGGTAAATCTTAGCATGACTTTCCATCCACAGACTGACGGTCAAGCAGAGCGAACTATTCAGATGCTTGAGGACATGTTGCGTGCGTGTGTGCTTGACTTCAAGGGTAGCTGGGATGATCATTTGCCGCTCATAGAATTTGTTTACAACAACAACTTCCATGCCAGTATTCAGATGGCGCCGTTTGAGGCCTTGTATGGTAGAAGATGTAGATCGCCGATTGGGTGGTTCGAGGTTGGAGAAGCTGAACTGATAGGACCAGACCTTGTGCATCAGGCTATGGAAAAGTTTAAGATCATAAAAGAGTAGTTGAAAACTGCTCAGAGTCGTCAAAAATCCTACTCGGATGTTCGTCGCAAATACTTATAGTTCAAAGAAGATGATTGGGTGTTCTTGAAGGTATCTCCCATGAAGGGTATCATGCGGTTTGGAAAGAAAGGGAAATTAAGTCCGAGGTATGTCGGGCCGTATAGAATCATTCAAAGGATAGGTCAGGTGGCGTACAAGCTTGAACTACCACCTGAGATGTCATTAGTACACCCGGTATTCCATGTGTCCATGTTGAAGAAGGTAGTTGGAAATCCGTCTGCTATTGTGCCGGTTGAGACCATCGAGGTTAGTGAAGAATTGTCATATGAAGAAATTCCGGTTGTTATTCTTGATAGACAGGTCCGAAAGTTGAGAAATAAAGAAATTGCATCCGTGAAGGTGTTATGGCGAAACCAACAAGTCGAAGAAGCTACTTGGGAAGCCGAGAATGAAATGAAAGAAAAGTACCCTCATTTGTTTGAATAGCCATGTAATAGTTCTATGAAGTTGTTTCCCATAAATTTTGTATCACTTGTTCGGCTAATGTAAAGGATATTCCTTCTCAGATATATGTTCCTTATGAGGCCTCGGTGAGTGTTATTTTGTGTTGTGTTGCCTTATTTGACCGTACGAATGCGTGTTTGGATGTGTTTTTGAGGCTCTCTGGCAGGTGGATATGCCTCATTACAAAGGAAACTCTAGCAAAATTTTCAGGAAGTTAGGCAAATTTGGGGCTGATGGTATGTGGTATAACTGAAGCTGTATTAAGTGAACCTTGATCCTCATTCTAGGATGAATGATCTTAAGTGAGGGAGGATGTAAGGACCCGTAAAAATTTAAACTAAAAACTTGGGGTTTCGTGGCGACAAGATAGATTCCTGAGAGGACTGAAAGAAAATGTTTCGCAGAAGAACGCATTTCTGCGGCCCATTATGCGGCCGCATAATCACTTTGCGGACCGCATAATGGCCACAGAGTGAAGCAAAAAGTTTGTCCAATTGGAGGTCAGTTTTGCGGTCGATTGTGCGACCGCATAATCAATATGCAGACCGCATATCGGTCGCATAATCCCTCTTGGGTTTCTGCAGAGGGAGTTCTGCGGTGCATTATGCGACCGCAGAACAAGTATGCGGACCGCATACTGGTCGCATACCAGGGACGGAAGTTCAGGCCCCTGAGGGCCATTTCTACGGTCACTTTGCGGACCGCATAACCATTATGCGGTCGCATATGCGACTACAGACCTGTGTCGGGGCACCCATTTTCTTAATTTAAAACCCGACCCCCATTCCGTTAAAACACCCCTTTAGTCTACTTTGAAGATTATTTTTGATATTTCTAGAGTGAGAGAGAGGGTTCTAGAGGGAGGGCCTAATTTTTCATCAAATTGATATTCACCCATCACTTAAAGCTTTGGAAGTATTCAAGTAGAGCACCAAATTCTTCATCCAAAAAGGCAAGACTTCATCACCCAAACTCTTACTTTCAAACATAGCTATAATGGGGTATTAGTGTGATACTTCATGGGTATGAGGGTGGTTCATCTTGCATGCATGTGATAAAGAGTGTGGGAAAAATAAAAAGTGAACTAGAACCATGAACGTTTTCCTAATTTTGGGTTCAATTTGTATATTGCTAAAATAGATTGAGGTTGCTAATGGTTCCGGATAATTGTATAGTCTAAAGAAGCGCAATTGAGGTATGTATGGCTAACTCTCTTCTTCTTAGAATCGAACTCCTGGTGTCCGAATAATGGGTGTAAGTTCTAAATTGATCATACTAGAATTGTTTGCCTTAGTGTGTTGGATTGAAAGATTCATGTTCCCTAATTGTTTTAGATGGTTACCATGTCATCATGCTATTTGAGAACGTAATTATGTTGTTTCCAAGCTCCTTCCCTTATGTGTGCAATGCCTTATGTGATGGTACTTATCGACATGAATGATGATGTTATTTGAACGGATAAAAAGGGAAAAGACTTGAATTCTAAAATGTTCCCAAGTGCCAAGAACTACTTAATAAATGAGGTTGTTTGTGCCATGTAACGAAAGATGGGAAAGAAATGTGAATTTAGTGAACAATTGAAAGAGGTTATGTCTCAAGTGAGATGGCTTAGCCGATCGGGCCGAGATCGGACACCATGCTGTACACATGGTGGCATTTGTGTTAGAATTATTGATTTACATTATGGATATGGATATGTCTCACTTGAGATGGCTTAGCCGGTCGGGCCGAGACCGGAATCCTTGTAAAAACATGGTGGCATTGTGAGTTATGGCTTTGGCACTAAAGATTATTAACCTAAAAAGATGGAAGAATTGAATTGGAAACTATGTGATCCTTACTTGGTGTTTCTTTGTATTTCTGTGAAGTACTTATTGATTATTATGACTGCCTTCTCTTTGTTTCACTGTTCATTCTACTAAGATTGGTGTTTGCCTTACATACTAGTACTATTCGACAGTACTAACGTCCCTTTTGCCGGGGGCGCTACATCTTTGAATGGATGTAGGTGGTTCCATCGCAGATAGTGCCGATCGCAGATAGTGGTGCTCTCTTTCTCTCCTCACAGCAGTCCTGGTAAGCCCCATTTCTCCCAGGGGTCATGTAGTCCTTCTTTTGTATAAGTTTTCATATTTTGAGGTATAGCCGGGGCCTTGTTGCCGGCATTGTCATGTTGCTCTTTTGTACTCTTAGAGGCTCCGTAGACGTTTATGTGGGTCATGTATGTATGTTGGGGTGGTCGTTGGATCGAGTTGTATTTTGGGAACTCAACTATGGCATAATGTATATAAGGAAAAATGAACTAGCAACATTTATATATTTATATAACTGATCTCTCCCTTGTTTTACAAATGGTGATGCGATCCCTTTTTGGATTATGAATGAGTAGGGTAATAAAGGTTTAATAGGCTTTCTTGACCGGGTTCACTCGGTTGAGCGCCGGTTGTGCTCCCCGAGGTTGGGGCGTGACAACATATATTCCAGTTGGAGAGAAACCGTTAGCATTGGATGTTCAGGCTTTGGCCAATCGGTTCATGAAGTTGGATGTTTAGGAGCCTAGCCGTGTTCTTTCTTGCGTGGTTTCTCGGTCTTCTTTGTAGGAGCGCATCAAGGCGCGTCAGAATGATGATCCCCAATTGCTTGTACTTAAGGACATAGTACAACACAGTGATGCTGAGGAGGTTTCTATTGGACATGATGGGGTGTTGTGGATGCAGGGCCGAATCTTTGTACCAATATGGATGGGTTGCATAAGTTGATTCTTGAGAAGACCCAGAGTTTGCGGTATTTTATTCATCCGAGCACAACTAAGTTCTATCAGGATTTGAGGCAGCACGACTGGTGGAGAAGAATGAAGAAAGTCATAGTGAAGTACATGGCTCGATGTCTGAACTGCTAGCAGATGAAGTACGAGCATCAGAGACCCGGTGGTTTGCTTCAGAGACTTGAGATTTCAAAGTGGAAGTGGGAGCGTATCACCATGGATTTCGTGGTTGGACTCCCACGGACCTTGAAAAACTTTGACGCGGTGTGGGTTATTGTGCATAGATTCACCATGTCTGCATACTTCATTCCAGTTGTGACTACCTACTCTTCTAAGAAGTTGGCATAGATCTATATCCGTGAGATTGTTCATATTCATGGTATGTCGGTATCTATTATATCCGATCGAGGAACGCAGTTCACATCGCATTTCTGGAGAGTTGTGCAGTGTGAGTTAGTCACACAGGTTGAGCTGAGCATGACATTTCATCCCCAGACGGACGAGCAGTCCGAGCACACCATTCATATCTTAGAGGATATACTATGTGCCCGTGTTATGGATTTTGGGGGTTCATAGGATCGGTTCCTACAGCTTGTAGAGTTCTCCTACAACAATAGCTACCAATCGAGTATTTATATGGCTCATTGTAAGGACTTATATGAGAGGCGATGTTGCTCTCCAATTGGATGGTTTGATCAGGAGGAGGCTAGGTTGTTGGATACTGATTTGGTTCAGGATGCCTTGGAGAAAGTCAAGTTGATTCAGGATCGGCTTCGAACAACACAGTCTAGGCAGAAGAGGTATATCGATCGGGGGGCTTATGATGTAACATTTGTGGTGGGAGAGAGGGTTTTGCTTAGAGTTTTTCCCATGAAGGATATGATGAGATTCAGGAAGAAGGGCAAGTTGAGACTTAGGTATATTGGTCTTTTTGAGATCATTGAGAGAGTTGGTGAGGTGACCTACAAACTTGAATTACCACCCATCTTATCGGAAGTTCACCCGGTGTTCCTTGTTTTCATGCTCCGGAAGTATTATGGTGATCTATCACATGTATTAGATTTTAGCTTTGCCAAATTGGATAAGGATTTGACTTATGTTAAGGAGCCGGTGGCTATCTTGGATAGGCAGGTTCGGAAGTTGAGATCAAATAACATTGCTTAAGTAAAGGTTAGTGGAGGGTTCAACCGGTCGAGAAGTCGACTTCGAAGATCGAGCATGATATGCGTAGCCATTATCCTCACCATTTCGACACTTCAGGTATGTCTCTATACCCGTTCAAGGATGAACATTTGTTAAAGAGGGGGAGAATGTAATGACCCAGCCAATTATTTTGTGTATTGCAGCCCCGATTCCCCTGATTGATGTTTTGCATATGTGTATTCGTGGTTACGCAACTTGCCGGGGTTATTGTTTTGGTTTCGGGTGAGTTTTGGATTGATTTGGCACACTTAGTCCCTTGGTTGAAGGCCTTAGTTGTAAGAATTGATTGGAGTTTGACTTGTGTAGATGACTCCGGAATGGAGTTTTGATGGTTCCAACATCTTCATATGGTGATTTTGGACATAGGAGTATGCCCGAATGTTGATTCAGAGGTCCGTAGATTAATTTGGTGCTTTTGGCAAAAGTTAGAAAGTTGAAGGTTAATAGGTTTGACCGAGGGTTGCATTTATCGACATCGGGCTTGGATTGTGATTCCAAAAGTTGGTATAGGTCGTTGGTCATTTAGGACTTTCATGCAAAATTTGAGGTCATTCGGAGTTGTTTAGGCTTATGCGGCGCAAGTTTTGAATTTGGAAATGTTCATTAGTTCATTAGGCTAGAATTGAGGTGTGATTCATAGTTTTGATGTTGTTTGTTGTGATTTAAGGCCTTTATTAGGTTCGTGTTATGTTTTGGGACTTGATGGTATTCTTGGACGGGGTCCCGGAGGCCTTGGGAGTGTTCCAGATTCATTTTGGCTTGTTTGGAGACTTAGAGGAATTGCTGATCTGCTGAGGTTTGGTGCTTTCCCATCTGCGATGTTTGGGCCGCAGGTGCGACGCCGCAGAAGCAGTCAATTGACCGCATATGCAAATTTGGGACAAGGAGTTGAGTCCGCAGGTGCGGACAAGGACGCGCAAGTGCGCAACCACAGAAGAGGAAATACTCTACCGAAGCGATTTTGGGTTGGTTGGCTGGCTGGCGAGGGACTGCAGATGCGGTGCATTGTCCGCAGAAAAGGAAGCGCAGGTACGCATTTTTGGTCCGCAGAAGCGAATTTCCTGGTCTTGAGTGGAGGCCGCATCTGTGATGCTTTTTCCACAGATGCGAGTGTTTGTCCGCAGAAGCGGAATTCACTTGGCAGAAATAGCTTGGATGAGGGTTTTATTTCATTTATCACATTTTGAGTTAGAGAGCTCGGTGTTGGGAGATTTTGGAGGAGATTTTCACGATTTGGATCGGGTAAGTGTTTTTGACTCAGATTTTTCCATTATTCATGATTCCATCTTTGTTTTTGTCATTTAATTGGTGATTTGCATTGGAGAAATTCGGAATTTTTGTAAGAATTTATCAAAATTATTAAGTGAGGATTTGAAGGTCGAGTTGCGGTCGGAATTGGATGATTTTGGTATGGTTGGACTCATATCGGAATGGGTGTTCGGAATTTGTGAGTTTGGTCGAGTTCCAAGGCGCGGGCTTGGAGTTGTCTTTTTTAGTTGAATTTTTATTTCCATTAAAGATCGTTTCTTTATTATCCGAAATTGCTTCCTATGATTTTTATTTATGTTATTAAGTTATTTTGTCTAGATTCGAGCTGCCCCGAGTTGGATTTGCGCGGCAAGGGCTTGTTAGTGGATTGATTTAGCTTGTTTGAGGTAAGTGTCTTGCCTAACTTTGTGTGGGGGAACTACCCCTTAGGATTTGGGTTGATTGTACTATTTGAACTATGTGGAAGACGTGTACATGAGGTGACGAGTGCATACACGAGCTTATATGTGAAAAATGACCGGTTTAGACTCTTGGGGATACTTATAAGCATTTAATTGAAGTTGTTATTCATTGTCTTATCTTTCGTTGTCAAGTTTATTCTTACATACTTTAATTGAAGTTGTTATTATATGTTCTAGTTTCCATTGTTGATGTTTTACTTATATGTATTTATTAGTAGTTGTTGTTACATTCTATTATTTCCATTGTTGAGTTATTCTCATGCATTTAGTCGTAGTTTCTATTTCATGCTATCTCTTTTATTGTTAATCTTATGTTATGCATTAGAATTGGAAGATGCCATTTTATGGAAATACCTTCATTGTTGAGTTATTGAAGTTATAGTTGTTGAAAGCTATTAATGCAGTTGTGGTTGAAATTGTTGGTTATTGGGATGCCTTTCCTTGTTGAGTTATTTCTTGTTCATTTTATTGTTATTGAGATTCTTGTGCACATTGTGATTGAGCCGTGGGCTATGTGTTGTAGTAACATTGGTATTGTTGATTTTTGGCAATGTTGTGGCATATGGGCACGTGTGGTGCGAGTTGATTACTGTATAGTGAATATTGATATGCGCATGCAGCGGTATAAGGATAGGGGATGATGCACATGCGGCGAGATAAGGTAGGATTTATACGCGTGTTGCTAGTAATGAAATTACTTGAAGCCACGCGGTGAGATAAGAAGGATAAAACGCGTGTAGCTATTTCGAAAAAATATTTTTAAAATAAATGCAAGGCTCACGCTACGATATAAGAAATATTGTGATTATGACTTGTGAAATGTGAATATGAGGTGTGGTACCTCGGTTGTGATTCTTGTTGTACATTCTATGTGAAAAGACTTGTTGATTTGAACGGTTATTATCTTTCCATCATTCGTTTTACTTGTATTTTGATTGTATTTGATCACTTGTTGTTCTTATCATATGTTCATAATTTGTACTCCTTTATTGCATAAATTTCCGTTGTTGGTCTTATATCATCATTCTGTTTGTTGTCATTTGTTTCTTTACTTTCTGTTATTAGAATACATTAATATTCTGTTCAGATTTTCTATATCTAGTAGGTGTCTTGACCTGGCCTCGTCACTATTCTATCGAGGTTAGGGTTAATACTTACTGGATACCGTCATGGTGTCCTCACGCTACGTCTCTGCACATTTTTCTGCAGATCCACATACTTCTGCTTGTGTCGGACGCCAGTGATTTGACCCAGATATTTCTGAGACTTCAAGGTATACTTGCTTGATGCTCGCAGGCCTCGAAGTCACCTTCTGCTATTGCCTTTACTACTTTTTATCTTCTTATCAAACAGTGTTGTATCAGAGATTATTAGTATATTTCAGTAGAGCTTATGACTCAGTTCCACCGATTTTGGAATATGTATGACTATTGTTCCATTTTGGCTTTATAGTGTTAGTTAGAAGTTTAATCTAATATTTTAGTCGTAGTTTCTATTATAATTTTATTGTGTATTAGGCTTACCTAGTCTTAGAGACTATGTGCCACCATGACATCCTATGGTGAGAATTTGGGTCGTCATAGACGACCCAATAAGTCACTTTGAGTACTAGCTTCCTTTTTCGTGTTCCGAAACTTCTTATAGTTTGATTTAATGATTTATGACTTGTTTGCATAGTCCGATTCGTTTTCCAGAAAGATTATATGTGAAATTTAAAGAAAATGTGATTTTGACCTTAAATGTTGCCAAAGTTAATCACAGTCAACGTTTGTTGATAAACGACCTTGGATCAATATTTTGATAATGTTCTTTAGGTTTGTATGGTGTTTTTGAACTTGTACGCATGTTTGGTTGAGGTCCCCAATGATCCGAGGTCATTTCGGCGCAATATGTGAAAATTTGAAAAAATGAGTTTTGAAGTTAAAAATCATGAGTTTTGATGATTGATTCTTGATATTTGATATTATTTTAATAATTTGATATAGAGAGCAAGTTTGTATGATGTTATTACACTTGTGTGAATGTTTAGATTAGAGCCCGAGGGGATCGTATGTGTTTTGGAATGTTTTTGGACTGTTGATAAACTTCTGGTGGTGGGAACCTGCAGGTCTCGCATTTGCGAAGACCTGTTCGCAAAAGCGATCCTCGCATTTGCGATGTTAGGGTTGCATTTGCAAAGGGGGGCTAGGGGCTGGGTCTTCGCTTTTGCGAAGCGTACGTCACATTTGCGAACTAGGAGGGCATCGCATTTGCGACTCAAGGCTGGGCTGGAGTCCTTCGCAAATGCGAAGACAGAATCACTTTTTTGAAAGGTGGGCACTTCCCAAATGCGATGTTTCAGTCGCATTGGTGACATCTGAGGCACTAAGACACTGATCGCATTTGCGATCAGTGGTTTGCATTTGCGAACAAAAGTTCGCAATTGCGATATCTACAGCTAGGTAAAATGGTGGGATTTCGGGACTTAGCTCATTTACATTATTTTTTAACCTAGATTCCATATAGGCGATTTTTGGAGAACAATTTCTTCTCAACTTCATTGGTGTGTAACTTTATCTTGTTTTCAATCAAATTTAATTACTTTTTTGTGGATTTCATCATCAAATCTATGAATTTCAAAGTAGAATTTGGGGGCTTTGGGTAGATATTAGGAATTTTGTAAAATTAAGATTTAGACCTCGAATTGAGGTCGGATTTCAAAACAAATCAAATATACGAACTCGAGGGTGAATGGGTAATCGGGATTTGGTTTTAAATTTGGATTTCGATCATGTGGGCTTGGATTAACTTTTTGTTGACCTTTTCAATTATGTTAAAGATTGAACTTTTATCATACGGGGGTCATTTCTATAGCTTGTACTGACTTAATTGAATAATATCTGACTAAATTCGATTGGTTTGGAGGCTTGTTCTGAAGAAAAAGTCGTGTTTGATTGTTGACTTTATTCCGAAAAGAGGTAAGTATCGTAGTTAACCTTGACTTGAGGGAATTAGGACTTGTTTGGTGTATTTGCTACGTGATTTATATGTGGGGATATGTAAGGTGATGAGTGTATATGCGTTGTCATGGGTTCAAGCATGCGAGGTGGACTACTTAATTGCATGTTTTCAATTAGATTATGTCTTCATCCATATTTTTACTTGTTACATGCCTTACTTGCTACATTTCATTATTTTTTAATTACATGCCTTCACTTGTTACATGCCTCTATTTACTATACGTTTTCATGTATTCATGGCTTCATTTATTGTCTGTCTTTACTTTTCCTATGCTCTTACTTGTTATTAGATAGATGCTTTTACTTGTCTCATTCCTTTACTTGTTTATTCGCCTTGCTTTCTATTTCACTTTACCATGTTATATTGGATTGTCTTAGAGAATTTATACGTTTCGGTTCCCTTTTGATGTTACGTTGTGAGATACCTCGTAGTTGGTAGTTATTATTAATATATATGGGGATCGGGCTGCACGCCGCAACAATATATATATATATATATATATATATATATATATATATATATATATATATATATATATATATATATATGTGTGTGTGTGTGTGTGTGTGTGTGTGTGTGTGTGTGTGTGTGTGTGTGAAGCCTTATGGCTATATATATATTTGGATCAGGTTGCACGTTGCAATGATATTAGTATTATATATGTGGATTAGGTTGCGTGCTGCAATGCATAGTTTAATAGCCCAGCCTGCTAGCGATATATTCCACTCTGGGCCTAGGTCCTAATGGGTTTAAAGCGCGTCACTAGGGTCTAAAGCTTGTTAACTTATATACCCAGCATCCCTATTGTGTTTTGCCGATATGGGACTCTGTCTAAAGTCTGGGGTGTTACATACACCCCCTCTTATGGACTCAGCGTTCTCGCTGAGGTTTGCCCACCGCATGGGATTTGCCTAGACTCAGCACTGAGGTTTGCCCCGCCTAACCGGAATTTGCCTAAACTCACTTGAACTCTGACCCACATCGACATGGCTGACACAAGAGTGGCTCTGATACCATCTGTAACAGCCCAGCCCGCTAGTGATATTGTCCGCTCTAGGCCTAGGCCCTAACAGGTTTAAAATGCATCATTAGGGTCTAAGGCTTGTTAACTTATATACCCAGCATCACTCTTGTGTTTTGCTGATGTGGAACTATGTGTGAAGTCTGGGGTGTTACAGAGAGGTTGTATTGTGGTTATTCTTGGCTGTTGATTTTCGTTACCATATTGTGTTGTGAGAATGAGAAGTGATGATATTCTGGGGCCCTCTGTCATTTATTCTTATTTCGGTTATCATGTTAATTAGTTGTTTCTCTACTTTGTTATTGCTTTTCTGCTTATATTCTTACAGGTTTATAGTGAATGTCTTGTCATAACCTTGTCACTATTTCGTCAAGGTTATGCTCGACACTTATAGAGTACATGGGATCGATTGTACTCATACTACACTTTTGCAGCTCTTGTGCAGATCCTGGTGTTGGCCCCAGCAGTGCGTAGCAATGATTTCTCGGACCCGTCCTTTCAGGACACTTGAGAAAGAGTTGCACAACATTTGCAAACCCTGAAGTCTTCTTCCTATCTATATTACTTTTTGTTTGGTATCAGATAGTTGTATTTCATTTTAGACTCTATTATAGTAATCTAGTAGCTCATGTACTTGTGACACTAGTTTATGGGATTAGTCTAGACAACGATGGTTTTGGATTATTATATATTTCATAGTATTTTAGTCTTATTTTCTTAATATTTTTCTTTTAAATTGTTAAATTGATTAATTATTTATCTAATGTTGACTTGCCGAGCAATCGGATGTTGGTACTATCACGACTTCGTGGTTAGGATCTTAGGTCGTGACACGTAACTTGATTGGTTAGAGCGCCCGCTTAGTAAGCAGAGGTCTTGATTTCAACTTTCAATGAGATCATTCTATTTTTCTGTACTTTTATTTTTTCCTTAGTTGTATTCGTTGAGCGAACAAATTCAGTCAATACAGTTTGTATCCTCTACATAACCCGTGTATTTCACATGTGGTTGTATTCGTTGCTCGAGCAAATATGTAAAAACTCGATCGGTCATTTTGCTTTCTAGATCCCTGTTCCCTTATTTAAGACTTCTCGTATGTGCTTTTACTATTTTATGACTTGCGGGAATGATTGGTTTAGTTTTGGAGGGTTCAGGTTGAATTCAGAACACTTAGTTTCATAATAGTAGCCTAAGGTGGCCAAGTTTGACTTGAGTCAACACTTTGAAAAAACAACCCCAGAACCGGGATTTGAAGGTTCCAATAGGTTTGTATGATTATTTTGGACTTGGACGTGTGTTCGGATCGAGATTTGGATGATCCGGGAGCGTTTCAACGCTTATTGTTGAAAGTTGGTGCCTTAAAGGTTTTAGAGTTTCTTAAATTTGGTTTGAACAAGACTTTGGTGTTATCGATGTCCGTTTGGGATTCCTAGCTTGGGAATAGGTTCGTATTGTCATTTGTGACTTGTGCGTAAAATTTGACATTCTTCCGAGTTGTCTAAGAATGATTCGTCGTGTTCGAAGGTAGTTGAAGAAGTTTGAAGTTCAAAGGTTGGTTAATTTAGTTTTGAGGTGTGATTCTTAGTTTTGATGTTGTTTTAAGTGTTACGAGGCTTCGAGCAGGTTCAAATTATGTTTATGAACTTTTTGGTGTATTTAGACGGGGTCCTAGGTGGCTCGGGTGTGTTTCGGACCACCCGAAGTTAAGTCCAAAATTGTAGAATCTCTGCTACTGGTTTCCTTATTCGTGAACGCAGAGGAAGTCTTGTGTTCGCGATGAAGAAATTGGGCCAGAGGCTTTTTGTGCTACACGTTCACGATAGTAGGCTCGCGATCGCGGAGCTTAAGGGCCAGTGTTCTACGCATTCACAACATCATACTCGCCTTCACGTAGAAGAGATACCTGAGCATGGGAGGCTAGGTCGTTGGTCTTCACGTTCGTGAAGGGTTGTTCGCATTCGCGAAGGGTTTGTCAGGTTGACCTTCGCGATCGCGAAGTCCTGGTCGCATTCGCAACAAGGCTTTTCTGGGCATTGGTAGCTTTTGTCTTCGCGATCGCGAAGAAAGATCACTGGGCAGAAACATTTTAAAACACGGGACTTAGGCTCATTTTCTTCATTTCTCACATCTCTTGGCCGATTTTAGAGCTCCTTGGAGAGGGATTTTCACCTAGCATCTTAAGGTAAGTAATTTCTACATAATGTGAGTTTAATACATGGTTTATGGGTAGCTTTTTACATAGAAATTGTGGAAATTATGGGACTGTATTAGAAACCCTGGGTTTTGATAAAAATGGGATTTGGCCATTAAATTGATGTTAGAATTGGGTATAAATTATATTTGAGTTTGTACGGTCAAGGGTAATATTTATCTACGAAATGTTTCAGAATCTGGGCACGTGGGCCCGGAGGTGACTTTTATGGACTTTCCAAATTGGGTTGGAAAATTACTCTAATAGTTAATTATGAACTTTTGGGCATATATTGATTAGTTTTTAAGACCATTGGGTAGTTACGATTGCTCGGCATCGATTTAAGGCAATAAGTGAGGTTGGAGAGTTGGGTAGTGAACTGGGAAGAGAGGTAAGTCTCTTGCCTAATCTTATAATAGGGAAGTATCCCGTAGGTGTTTTTTTTTTTTTTTATCTACTAGATATCGGTGCTACGTAAGCACGGAGTGACGAGGGTCCGTACGTAGCTAAAAGCATATTTATGTCCGAGTATACTTAGGACTTTATCATGCAATATTTATGCTTTTTTATGTGCCTATCCTTGTGTTGTAATTGTATGACCCGTAGATCAAAGAGTTTCTCTATGGCAGTGGATTGGGTTGTACGCCTTGGCATTATATTTGAGATGCATCCACAGATCGGGCCGTAGGACCTCGGTAGTGTATGTACACGATTATCATGGATTGGGCCGTACGACCTTGGCATAACTCATGCGTAATATCGCTAGGAGTCTGAATATACATGATATTTCATTCTTGACTTGAGATTTGATATTTACTTTATGGTTCTTATTTGTTGACATATCACATGATATTTGGGGGTTTTAAACTGTCATTATATTAAAATATCATGTTATTTACCGTTTCTTATTCCATTGTTACTATTGTATTTCAGGCCGAATTATAATTCTTGTACTTTATTTATTCACCACTAGTAAGTGTCGATATTGACCCCTCGTCACTACTTATTCGAGGTTATACTAGATACTTATTGGGTACGCGTTGATTTACGTACTCATGCTACACTTCTGAACTAATTGTGCAGGTATTGAGGCAGGTACATCTGGGGGCCATTCGGGTGCGCATCCCCATTATTCGGAGACCTAGTGGTGAGTTGTTTTTCATGCCAGTCTGCAGCACCCGAAGTCTCCTTCCTGTTATATTTTCTTTTATATATTTCTTTTCAGACAGTAGCTATAGTGGTTTGTATGATATACTATATTGCTCGTGCACTTGTGACACCAGATTTTGAGAATGTTGTAGATGTTATGGTTTGCTTAATGTTGTCACCATTTCCTTTTAATGTTTATTAATATTTTATAAATCCATGATTTTCGGTGCATTAATTTCCTTAATTAATAAAAACCAGGATTCTAAAAGTAATAAAATGAATAATTAATTGGATAATTCACCGTTGGCTTGCTTAAGAGCGACGTTGGGCGCCATCACGGCCTATTGTGGGAATTGGGGCGTGAAAGCTTGGTATCATAGCACTAGGTTCACATAAGTCTCACAAGTCATGAGCAGGCTTAGTAGTGTCTTGCAGATCGGTACAAAGACGTCTGTACTTATCTTTGAGAGGCTATAGGGTGTTAGGAAACTTCTCTTTCTTCATCTCATATCGTGCAGTATATGTTGTGCTAAGTATCTCTCTCTTATTCTCTCATAGATGGTGAGAATGCACACTACAGCTGTATTTGGCGGTAGAGGAACTGCTCCCTCGATTTTCAGAGGCAGAGGCCGAGGCCGAGGGAGGGCCACAATTTCGTTCTAGAGGATGAGGACGTCCTAGAGTTGCTCCTGTAGAACCACCAGTGGATGATCCTATTATTGAGGAGCAAGATGAGGCACCTGCAGCTGAGCCGGCCCTAGCGGATTTAATGACTGCACCAGGATTTCAGGAGGTCATGGGTTGTATGCTGCGGTTCATGGATTCTATGACTCAGGCCGGGCTATTTCCGGAAGATCCGGCCACATCTCAGGCGGGAGGGGGAGCACAGATGCCTACCGCTCAGGCTCCAGGGTAGCACACTGCTGCCGTTTATCAGACCCCAGTCTCACTACTTACGGGTGGGACCCAACCAGTTACGGTGGTTATACTAGAGCCAACACCAGCCGCTACCGTTGAGCAGAAGAAGCAGCTAGATTTATGGACTAGGCTTCATCGTCCTGTCTTTGGTGATGAGTGGTCTAAGGACCCAAAGGATTTCAGTGACTGTTACAGGGAGAGGCTGCATAATATGGGAGTAGTGGAGTCCAACGGGGTGGATTTCACCACATTTTAGCTGGAGGGCAAAGCCCGTAGATAGTGGCAGTCTTATCTCTATAGTAGGCCAACTGGTTCAACTCCCTTGACTTGGGACCAATTCACACGTCTATTTTTAGAGAGAGATATTCCACCCTCTTAGAGGGAAGAGTTGCAGTCAGTTCGAGCGGCTTTAGTAGGGGCAGATGTCTGTGACCGTATGAGGCGAGATTCTTTGAGTTGACTCGCCATGCACTTATGGTACTCCCCACGGATGTAGAGAGTGCGGAGGTTTATTGGAGGCTTGCGTTATGGTATTCAGATTACTATGGCCCAAGAGGTTGAGATGGAGACTCCTTATGACCAGATTGTGGAGATAGCTTGAAGGGTCGAGGGTATCCGCAACCAGAGCCGATTGTATACGACGACGAAGAAATGGCCTCAGCATTTTGGCATATTCATTGGTGCCTCATCTGGGGGAAGAGGTCAGTTCATGAGGGGCCAGTCTAAGCAAGCTCATGTATTCAGCACCACCGCTTGCTCGAGGTGCTCCAGCGTGGACCTACTTCAGCGCCATTCCAGAGAGTACCTACTACCCATCGGCCATTCAGGGTTCCTCCAGTGGGTATTCAGGTCACCAGAGTCAGACCCAGGGTCAGCAGTCTTCCACACCGAGAGGTTTCTACGAGTGCGGGGAGCTTGGTCATATGAGGAGGTTTTGCCCTAGGCTTCGGGGCAAGGAAGTACATCAGGGCTATAAGCCCATGATCACCGCACCAGCTGCCGCACTACCCATCCGGCCGGCTAGAGGCGGAGGGTAGGTAGGTAGGGGTCGCCCTAGAGGTGAAGGCCCAGCAAGTTGTACTCTGGCTAGATTTTATGCTTTCCCAGCCAAACCAGATGCAGTAGCCTCAAACGCCAGTGGGTCTACTTATTCATATGTATCTTCTTTATTTGCTGCTTATCTGGATGTCTCTCATGAGTCCTTGGGTATTCCTATATATGTTTCCATGCTAGCGAGTGATTCTGTTATTGTAGATCGGGTTTACTGGTCTTGTGTAGTGACTTTCTATGGTTATGATACAAGAGCAAATCTTCTGTTGCTTTATATGACCAACATTGAGGTCATCCTAGGCATGGACTAGTTGTCTTCGTACCATTTCGTTCTTGATTGACATGCCAAGACTGTTACCTTAGCGATGCCAGAGTTTCTTAGATTGGAGTGGAGGGGTTCATCTATCAATACATCTAGTGAGGTTATCTCTTTCATGAAGGCGCGACATATGGTCGGGAGGGGTTATTTGGCCTATCTAGCTTATGTTCGAGATACTATTTTGGAGACTCCCACGATTGATTCAGTGCCCGTGGTGTAGGAGTTCTCCGATGTATTTTCTTCTGATCTACTAGGCATGCCACCACATCGTATATCGATTTCAGCATTGATTTGGTGCCAGGCACCCAACCTATCTCTATTTCACCGTATCACATGGCTCCGAAGGAGTTGAGGGAGTTTAAGGAACAACTTGAGGAGTTACTCGAGAGGGGGTTTATCAGGTCGAGTGTGTCGCCTTGGGGTGCACCGATATTGTTTGTGAAAAAGAAGGATGGGAGTATGCGGATGTGCATTAATTACCAATAGATGAACATAGCCGCTATCAAGAATAAGTACTCGTTTTCGCGCATTAATGATTTGTTTGATCAGTTACAGGGTGATAGTGTATTCTCTAAGATCTACTTGAGGTCCCAGTATCATCAGCTGAGGTTTCGCAGTTCATATGTCCCGAAGATGGCTTTCCGGACCAAGTATGGGCACTATGAGTTTTTAGTGATGTCCTTCGGCTTGACTAATGCCCCGATGAAGTTTATGGATTTGATGAATCGGGTGCTCAAGCCTTATCTTGACTCATTTGTCATTGTCTTTATTAAGACAAATTGATCTACTCGTGTAGTATGGAGGAACACGTATCAGACCTTGGGGGAATAAAAGTTATATTCTACGTTCTCCAAGTGCAAGTTCTGGTTAGATACTGTGGCTTTCTTGGGGTATATTATATCAGGTGATGATATTGAGGTGGATCCCAAGAAGATCGATGCAGTTCAAAGTTGGCCTCGTTATCCTTAGTTTGTGGAGGGCTTCTCGACTATTGTAGCTCCTTTGACTAGATTGACCCAGAAGGTTGCTCAGTTCAGATGGTCCGATGATTGCGAGGCGAGCTTCAGACGCTCAAGACCGTATTGACTACAACACTAGTATTAGTGATCCCCTTCGGTTCAGGCATGTATACTATGTATTGCAATGCTTCGCGCGTTGGCGTGGGTTGTGTATTGTGCAGGAAGGGCGGGTTATTGCATATGCTTCACATCAGTTGAAGCCCCACGAGAAGAGTTATCCTATGCACAATCTAGAGTTGGCTGCAATAGTTCATGCTCTCAAAATTTGGAGGCATTATATTTATGAGGTGTCGTGCGAGATGTACACCGATCACCGTAGTTTGCAGCATTTTTTTAAGTAGAGGGACCTTAATCTGAGGCAGTGCTGGTGGCCCGAGTTACTGAAGGATTATGATATTACTATCCTCTATTATCCGGGCAAGGCGAATGTGGTTACAAATTTCTTGAGCAGAAAGGCCGAGAGTATGGGTAGTTTGGCATTCATTTCAGCAGGGGAGAGGCTATTTTCTTTGGACATTCAGTACTTAGATAACCGACTTGTGAAGTTTGATATTTTAGAGCCTAGTCGAGTTCTTACATGTGTTGTAGCTCAGCCTTCTTTATTTGAGCGGATCCATGCTTGTTAGCTCGATGATCCGCACTTGTTGGTTCTTAGGGAGACAGTGCTCTGGGGTGATGCCAAGGAGTTACTATCGGTGATAATGGTGTTCTACAACTCCACGGTCACCTATGTGTTCCTAATATTGATAACCTGAGGGAGTCAATTCTAGAGGAGGTACACAGTTCGTGGTATTCTATTCATCCACGTGCCACGAAGATGTATCGTGACCTGAGGCAACATTACTGGTGGTGGTAGATGAAGAAGGACATAGTTGAGTATATGGCGAGATGTCTAAATTTCGAGCAGGTTACGTATGAGCACCAAAGGCCAGTCGACCTACTTTAGCAAATGGTTATATCTGAGTGGAAGTGGGAGCATGTCACTATGGATTTCGTAGTTTGGATGCTATGGACGTTGAGGAAATTTGACTCCGTTTGGGTCACTGTCAACAGATTGACCAAGTCTGCACACTTTATTCCGGTGGTGACTATATACACTTTAGAGAGGTTGGCCCAGATTTATATTCAGGAGATTGTCCGGTTTTTAGATACAATTGGGGCTCATTTCGATTCCCAATTGTTAGATAAAATTGCTTTTTTTTGTTGTTTGGTTCTCTATTATTTTTTAAGATTTTCCTTAAAAAGATCTGTTTTAGCCTCAACGGCAAGTAAACGAGAACAACTTCTCTCACTGTAGTTTCTCTCTCTACGCAATTTCCTTATCGGCGATTCAAAACCCTGTGATTCGGATACCCGAAGGATCCAGTCCTTGTCTTGAATCAAGGAGGGGTGAAATCCAATCGCAGAGTGAGACTACTAAGCTACTTGTTGGAGGTTTTACTTTGAACATAATCAGTGCGTACGCGTCCCAAGCAGGCTTGGATGAGGAAGTCAAGAGGTGTTTCTGGGAGGATTTGGATAAGATGGTGCGTGGTATCCCGCATACCGAGAAGCTTTTCATAGGAAGAGATTTCAATGGCCACATTGGAGCGATGTCTGTAGGGTATGATGATGTGCATGGTGGCTTGGGTTTTGGAGATAGAAACGAAGGAGGAACGTCTTTGCAGGACTTTGCTAGAGCATTTGATTTGGTGATAGCAAACTCGAGTTTCCCGAAGAAGAAGGAGCACTTGGTCACCTTCCGAAGTTCGGTGGCCGAGACTCAGATTGATTATTTACTCTACAGGAAGTACGATAGAGGTCTTTGCACGGATTGCAAGGTCATCTCGAGTGAGAACCTATCGACCCTCCATAGGCTCTTGGTCATGGACCTTGAGATCACGAGGAAGAGGAGGAAGAGGGCGATGTCTAGCCAACATAGGATCAAGTGGGGAGCCTTGAAGGAAGATAAAGTGCAGGAGCTGGGTGTCAAGCTGGTGACTATGGGGGCTTGGAGGAGTAGTGGGGATGCAAGCGCTATGTGGACCATGACTGCGCAGTGCATTGGGGAAGCCGCGAGAGAGGTATTAGGGGCTCAAAGAGTTACTCTGGTGGTCAGGGAGACTGGTGGTGGAATGGAGAGGTTCAAGGAAAAGTGGAAACCAAGAAAGCAGCATATTTGAAGCTAGTTGAAAGTGTAGACGAGGAGGAGAAGAGGGCGAATAATAAGCATTATAAGTTGGCTAAGAAAGAGGCAAAGTTAGCAGTTATGATGACTAAGACTGCAGATTTTAGTCGTTTGTATGAGGAACTCGAGGGCCGAGGTGGGGATACGAGGTTGTTCAGGTTAGCCAAGGTGCATGAAAGGAAGGCATGGGACTTGGACCAAGTGAAGTGCATCAAGGACGAAGAAGGTAGAGTTTTGTTGGATGAGGGGCTTATCCGTCGGAGATGGAAGACGTACTTCCATAGTCTCTTGAACGAGGAGGTGGACATGAGCATTGTCCTGGGTGATTTGGAACTCTCCTGGAGTCGTTGTGACTTTGGGTATTGTAGGAGGATTAGGTTGATGAAGTTGAGGGGGCTATGCGTAAGATAAGCAGGGGTAAAGCGACCGGGCCGGATGAAATCCTGGTGGAGTTTTGGAAGAGTGCGGGCAAGGAAGGCTTGGAGTGGCTCACTAGGTTATTTAATGTCATTTTTAGAACAAAGAAGATGCCCGAAGAGTGGAGGTGGAGCACAATGGTTCCTGTATACAAGAACAAGGGTGATATCCAAAATTGCAATAACTATCGGGGTATCAAGCTGCTTAGCCATACTATGAAAGTCTGGGAGAGAGTGGTAGAGCTAAGGGTGAGGAGGAGTGTGTTTATTTCTGAGAACTAGTTTGGATTTATGCCTGGGCGTTCAACTACAGAAGCCATCCACCTTGTTAGGAGATTGATGGAGAAGTATAGGGAGAGAAAGAAGGACTTGCATATGGTGTTCATCGACTTGGAAAAGGAGTACGATAGAGTTCTGAGGGAGGTTTTGTGTAGATGTTTGGGGGCTAGAGGTGTATCTATTGCCTATGTGAGGTTAATTAAGGACATGTATGATGGAGTAAATACCCGAGTGAGGACGGTGGGTGGGGACTCGGACCAATTTTCGGTGATGATGGGGGTGCATCAGGGTTTGGCACTCAGCCCTTTTTTGTTTGCTCTGGTGATGGATGTACTAACGCGCCACATCCAAGGGGATGTGCCGTGGTGCATGTTATTTGAAAATGATATTGTATTGATTGAAGAGACGCGAGATGGTGTGAGCGTGCAATTAGAGGTATGGAGGCAGACCCTGGAATCTAAAGGTTTCAAGTTGAGCAAGACCAAGACAGAATACTTGGAGTGTAAGTTCAGTGGCGAGACTTAAGGAGGGGAATTGAAGGTAAGGCTGGACTCGCAGGTCATCCCTAGGAGAGAGAGTTTTAAGTACCTTGGGTCTATTATTCAGGGGGATGGGGAGATTGATGAAGATGTCACACATCGTATTAGGGCAGGATGGATGAAATGGAGACTTGCTTCCGCTATTTTGTGTGATAATAAGGTACCATCGAAACTTAAGGTTAAGTTCTATAGAGCGGTAGTCAGACCAACGATGTTGTATGGGGCTGAGTGTTGGCCAGTCAAGATTGCTCATGTCCAGAAAATGAAGGTAGTAGAGATGAGGATGTTGAGATGGATGTGCGGGCACACCGGTTAGATATGATCAGAAATGAGGTTATTCGTGACAAGGTGGGTGTGGACCCTATTGAGGAAAAGATGTGGGAAACGCGACTTAGGTGGTTTGGTTATGTGAGGAGGAGGAGCACAGATGCCCCGGTGAGGAGGTGTGAGAGGTTGACATTGGAGGGCCTACGGAGAGGGAGAGGTAGAGGTAGGCCAAAGAAGAGGTGGGGAGAGGTGATTAGGCAAGACATAGTGCAGCTTCAGCTGACCGAGGACATGACCCTTGATAGGAAGGTATGAAGGTCGAGGATTAGGGTAGTAGAGTAGGTAGTCTAGAGTGTTCATAACAGGAGTATTGACACGCAGTCTCGCTTTCTGTTGGTAGTAGGTTTTTATGACTAACCGTTATTTCTTTCATTGTTCATCACCTTACTATCTGGTTGTTTTTATTATGCTTTTATATGGCTGCTTGGTACTGTCCCTTCTTGTCTATATTTTCATTAATGTGGTGCTTATGCTTTCCTAAGTCGAGGGTCTATTAGAAACAACCTCTCTATCCTCACAAGGTAGGGGTAAGGTATGCGTACACACTACCCTCCCCAGACCCTACGGTGTGGGATATTACTGGGTATGTTGTTGTTGTTGTTGTCCGTTGGTATGGTGTGCCTATTTTCATCATTTCAGATATAGTCCCTCAGTTCACTTCCCACTTTTGGAGAGCAGTACAGAGTGAGTTGGGTTCCCGGGTAGAGCTCAGCACAACCTTTCATCCGCAGACCGACGGGTAGTCGGCGCGGACAATTCAGATTCTAGAGGATATGCTTAGAGCATACGTGATTAACTTTGGAGGGCAGTGGGGTGGATTCTTAATTTTGGCTGAGTTTGCTTGTAACAACAGTTATCAGTCCAACATCGAGATGTCTTCATTTGAGGCCTTGTACGGTTGGCGATGTCGTTCCCCCATCGGTTGGTATGAGCCCGATGAGGCTAGGTTATATGGTATTGATTTGGTAAAGGATGCCTTGGATAAGGTAAAGTTGATACAGGAGTGACTTCGCACAGCTCATTCCAAGCAGGAGAGTTATACGGATCAGAAAACACGTGATTTATCATTTATGGTATGCGAGAAGGTTCTCTTGAAAGTCTCGTCTATGAAGGGTATCATGAGGTTTGGAAAGAGGGGCAAGCTGAGTCCGAGGTCCATCGGTCCATTCGAGGTATTGGAGAGAGTTGGAGAGGTTGCATATAGGCTTGCTTTGCCTCCCAGCCTATGGGGAGTTCATCCAATTTTCCACATGTCTATGCTCCGGAGGTACCATGTCGACAGGTCCCATGTGTTAGATTATAGCTCATTTTAGCTAGATGAGAGTTTGGGTTATGAGGAGGAGCCAGTTGCTATTGTTGACAAGCAGGCCCGCCAATTGAGGTCTATGAAGATTTCAGCGCTAAATGTCCAGTGGAGGGTTAATCAGTCGATGAGGCGACTTGGGAGACTCCGTAGGACATGCAGAGCAGATATCCACACTTATACGACACTCCAGGTATGATTCTAGACCCGTTCGAGGACGAATATTTGTTTAAGAGGTGGAGAATGTAACTATCTAACAAGTCGTTTTGCTTTATAGATCCCCATTCCACTTTTTAATACTCCTCATATGTACTTTTACTGTTTTATGACTTGCGGGGATGATTGGTTTGGTTTTGAAAGGGTTCGGGTTGAATTCGAAACACTTAGTTCCATAATAGTGGCATAAGGTGGCCAAGTTTGACTTTAGTCAACACTTTGAGTAAACAACCTCAGAACCGAGATTTGAAGGTTTCAACAGGTTCGTATGATAATTCTGGACTCGAGCATGTGTTCGTATCGAGATTCAGGTGATCCGGGAGCGTTTCAGCGCTTATTGTTAAATATTGGCGCCTTGAAGGTTTTAAAGTTTCTTAAATTTGTGTTGAAGTAGACTTTGGTGTTATCGATGTCCGTTTAAGATTCCGAGCCTAGGAATAGGTTCGTATGGTGATTTGTGAACTGTGCATAAAATTTGGTGTTATTCTGAGTTGTCTAAGTATGATTCGTCATATTCGAAGCTAGTTGAAGATGTTTGAAGGTCAAAGGTTGGTTAATTTGGTTTTCATGTGTGATTCTTAGTTTCGATATTGTTTTAAGTGTTATGACGCTTCAAGCATGTTCGGATTATGTTTATGAACTTGTTGGTACATTTGGAAGGGATCCCGGGTGGCTCGTGTGTATTTTGGACCACCCGGAGTTAAGTCCAAAATTGTTGAATTTCTGCTACTGGTTTCCTTCTTCGAGAACACGGAGGAAGCCTCGCATTCGCGTTGACGGAATTGGGCTGGAGGAGCAGGCTTGCGATCACAGATCTTAAGGGCTAGTGTTCTACGCTTTCGCGACATCATACTTGCTTTCGCGTATAAGGGGGGTTGGGCCTGGGAGGCTAGGCCGTTGGTCTTCGCGTTCGTGAAGGGCTGTCCGCATTCGTGAAGGGTTGGTCAGGTTGACCTTCGTGATCGCGAAGGCCTGGTCATATTCGCGAAGAGGCTTTTTTTGGGTGTTGGAAGGTGTTTCCTTCGCGATCGCGAGTGGACTTCCGCGATCGCGAAGAAGGATCACTAGGCAGAAATATTTTAAGACACGGTACATAGGCTCATTTTCTTCATTTCTCACATCTCTTGGCCGATTTTAGAGCTCCTTGGAGAGGGATTTTCACCTAGCATCTTAAGGTGAGTAATTTATACATAATGTTAGTTTAATACATGATTTATGGGTAGATATTTACATAAAAACTGTGGAAATTATAGGACTTTGATAGAAAACCTAGGGTTTGGTAAAAATGGATTTGGCCATGAAATTGATGTTATAATTGGGTTGAAATTATTTATTTGAGTTCGTAAGGTCATGGGTAATATTTATCTACGAAACTTTTTGGAACCCGGGCACGTGGGCCCTAGAGTGACTTTTATGAAATTTCCAAATTGGGTTGAGAAATTACTTTAATAGTTAAATTATGAACTTTGGGCATATATTGATTAGTTTGTACAACCTTTGGCTAAGTTTCACATTGCTCGGCATCAATTTGAGGCAATTAGGGAGGTTGGAGAGCCGTGTAGTGAACTGGGAAGCGAGGTAAGTCTCTTGCCTAATCTTGTAAGAGGGAATTATCCTGTAGGTGCTTAAGTTGTTATTTGCTACTTGATATGGGTGTTACGCACGCACGAAGTGATGAGAGTCCGTACGTAGCTAAAAGCATGTTTATGTTCGGATAGACTTAGGACTTTATCATGCAATATTTGTACTATTTGAACTCAACTTGTTGGTTTAATTACTTAAATTTATAATTGAAATTTTATTAGGGATTATGTTAGGCCTAGTTTAATTACCTTGAGTTTTGGCGGAATACTTGATTGTTGGTAAAAGTTATGCTTTCTTTATGTGCACATCCTTGTGTTGTAATTGTATCACCCGTAGATCAAAAAAATTCTCTATTCATGTGGATCGGGCAGTACGCCTCGGCAATATATTTGATATGCATCTATGGATCGGGTTGTACGACCTCGATAGTGTATGTACACGATTATTATGGATCGGGCTGTACGACTTCGGTATAACTCGTGCGTAATATCGCTAGGAGTCCGAATATACATGATATTTCATTCTTGACTTGAGATTTGATATTTACTTGATGGTTCTTATTTGTTGAGATAGCCCATGATATTTGGGGATTTTAAACTATCATTGTGTTAAAAGATCATGTTATTTACCGTTTCTTATTCTATTGTTACTATTATATTTCATGCCTAATTATAACTCTTGTACTTTATTTATTGATCACTAATATGTGTTGATGTTGACCCCTTGTTACTACTACTTTGAGGTTAGACTAGATACTTACTAGGTCCGCGTTGATTTACGTACTCATGCTACACTTCTACACTAATTGTGTATGTACTGAGGCAGGTACATCTGGTGGCCATTCGGGTGTGCATCCCCGTTATCCGGAGATCTAGTAGTGAGCTATTTATCATGCCGATCTATAGCACTCAGAGTCTCCTTTCTGTTATATTTCTTTTTTGTCTATTTCTTTTCAGACAGTAGCTGTAGTGGTTTGTATATTCTACCAGATTGCTCGTGCACTTGTGACACCGAGTTTTGAAAAATTTTAGTAGATGTTATGCTTTGCTTAATGTTGTCACCATTTCCTTTTAATGCTTATTAATATTTTATATATCCACGATTTTCTACGCATTAATATCCTTAATTAATAAAACAAAAATTGTAAAAATAATAAAATGAATAATTAATTGGATTAATTCATCACTGACTTGCCTAACGGCGACGCTGGGCGCCATCACGGCCTATAGTGAGAATTGGGCCGTGACAGAATACAGTTGACACATGTTGTATTCGTTGCGCATCTGAATACAAGTGATAAGCTGGTAACAATTGAACGGTATCTACAAATGGTAATCAGGCAAATAATAGTTATGTATGATAATTAGGCTATAATGCTTTCACCCAAAAATGATTTGAGTTTTCGAGACTTGAATTTATTTTTTCAAATTCTTTCAAAATTGATCAAATTCTATGAACAAATAATATTTTCAGATTTTTTTAGAAAAGAATAACAAAAATAAAAATCTATGTCCAAACGGGAGCTCAGAGGCGTGTGAAAACTTTAATTAGCCATCCACATGTCTTTTTATAACGGCAAATTCAGGAGGTAAATAAAATAAAATTTTCTTATTTTTTTGTTGTTTCTTTTTTCTTCTATTCATTTCTTTTTTTTCTATAGCGTAAATTAAGCTTCTCTTCATCCTTTTTGTGTCTATACTTTTCATTTCTGAACAGCTCTTCAGTGTAGTTATCCGAAACCTTTTTTTTATCTCTTTGTTCTCTTTTCTTTTTCTTCTTTCATAAAACCCTAATTTTATCAAGACACCTTATTGAATACCTTTTCCTTAATTTCCTTTAGTATTTTTAAAACTCACATCTTCTGAAGGATGAACTACAATGTTTGTTGAGGATTAGCAGCAATGGTTCTCACCGAATTGGTAAAAAGATATCCGTCACTTCTCTTTTTTACCTTGATTTATAGTTCAAAATGATATTGAAATTGAAGTTTAAACTTATTTTTTATTTAGATTTAATGACATGTGAAAAAATTAATTGGCACATGTCCTGCCACTTAGAGTTTTTGTATTTTTGTAGAGTACGCCTCAGGCACCATATAATATTGGGTTAGGGTATTTTAGCCATGGAAAATTATAGTATAGAGTGTAACGAAACATGAGAAATTTAACTATGAAACTCAAAAAAAGGGGATTGTTTAAGGGGGTTTAGTCATTAACACTCATCAAAATGATAATTTATTAAGTTATTCTTATTTAGTCTTTGATGTCGACTGATTATCATTCTTGTTTATACTACATTAAGTCTCTGCCCATTTATTAGAATAACGGTAAAAATTAAAAAAAAAACTGAATTATGTTATGAATATATTATATTATGGATGCTCATTTAGTACTCCGTTGTAAATAAGCTTCCTGAAGAAGTTTATCCATATGAGACTCCGCCATAAATATATTTATCTATTTAGTACTCTATTGGAAATAAGCCTCCTGAAGAAGCTTATCCTTTCGGTACTCCGCTATGGATAAATATTACCCATGATAGAAGATTATCTATATCTGGCACAACAGTTTAGAGCAGCAGCTTACACAGCAGCTTCCTTTCTTCTATAAATAGAGGAGAATTCAGTTCATTATGTTACACAGCAGCTTGCAGTAGCAGCTTACACAGCAGCTTGCAGTAGCAGCTTACACAGCAGCTTGCAGTAGCAGCTTACACAGCAGCTTCCTTTCTTCTATAAATAGAGGAGAATTCAGTTCATTATGTACATAAGTTTGAAGTTGAATAATATATCAGTTTCTCTCTATACTTGTCTTTACTTTACACTCTTTATTTTATAACACGTTATCAGCACGAGACTCTGCCATCTCGAGCAAATACTTTGAAAGTATCAGAGGTACGAACTTTCTTTTTCTAAATAATGTCAAATCTTTCTAAACTTGAGTTTGTAGCCCTGGATATATCGGGCAAAAGCTACATGTCTTGGGTGCTTGATGCCGAAATTCATCTTGATGCGATGGGTCTGGCAGACACCATCAAAGATAAAAATCAGGCATCAAACCAAGACCGTGCCAAAGCAATGATATTCCTACGCCATCACCTTGATGAGGGCCTGAAAATGGAATATCTTACTGTTAAAGATCCAGTCATGCTATGGAGTAATTTGAAAGATAGATATGACCACCTGAAGATGGTCATTCTTCCACAGGCACGTTATGATTGGACTCATCTAAGGCTACAAGATTTTAAATCTATCAGTGAGTATAATTCTGCTATGTTCAGAATTATTTCCCAATTGAAACTATATGGTGATAATATTACTGATCATGATATGTTGGAGAAAACTTTCACCACTTTTCATGCCTCGAATATGCTCCTGCAGCAGCAATATCGAGAGATGAGATTTAAAAAGTATTCTGAACTTATCTCACATCTTCTTGTAGCCGAGCAACATAATGGGCTATTAATGAAAAACCATGAAAGCCGACCTACTGGTTCTTGTCCATTCCCTGAAGTGAATGTGACGAACTTCCACAAGCTAAGCGTGGAAGAGGACATGGACCCAGTCGTGGTCATGGCCGTGGTCGGGGAGGAAACTCTAATCATGGTAATAATAATGCACCAAGGAACCCTCCTCACCACCAGCAGTGGAAAAGGAAGGAGCAAAAGCATGAAGCGGTGCAAGAAGCAAAGCCAGAAAATGCATGCTATAGATGTGGAGGAAAAGGGCACTGGTCACGTACATGTCGTACGCCAAAGCACCTGGTTGAGCTATATCAAGCTTCCCTGAAGAAGACAGAGAAAAATGCTGAAGCAAATTTTATTTCTGAAGATAATTTAGACTTCATGCATTTGGATGTAGCTGATTACTTTGCACTCCCAGGAGGAGAAACAAGTCATGTGATCGGTAGTGAATCTGTAGAGATGTAAATATTTTAATTTTTGTTATTTGTAGTAGATAGTATGGTTATGTAATTGTTGTACATAAATAAAAGTTATGTTTTGATAATAATGTTTACTATTATATTTATTTTGTTTATGTCATTTTGAAGAATATGGATAATCATCAAATTATGTTTGGATCAAAGACCAATCATGAAGATATTTGTGTAGTTGATAGTGAAACAACTCATGCCATATTCAAAGATCAGAAATACTTTTCTTATTTGCATAAGGAAAAAGCAAATGTTTCTACAATTTCTGGTAATATAAGTTTGATTGAAGGCTCCGGAAGAGCTATTGTATTTCTGTCTAAGGGAACAAAACTTATTATCGACAATGCATTGTACTCCTCCAAGTCCCGAAGAAACTTGTTGAGTTTTATAGATATCCGCCGAAATGGGTATCATGTTGAGACAATAGATGAAATGAATGTGGAATATCTTTGTATTACAAAGAATATTTCTGGCCAGAAATGCATTGTAGAAAAGTTACCAACTTTATCTTCTGGCTTATATTATTCAAAGATTAGTACAGTTGAATCACACTCTATCGTAAACCAGAAGTTTACTGATTCAAATACTTTTGTGCTTTGGCATGGCCGTTTGGGCCATCCTGGATCAATAATGATGAGACGAATTACTGAAAATTCGAGTGGGCATCCATTAAAGAACCTGAAGATTCTTACAAATAATGAATTTTCTTGTGATGCTTGTTATCAAGGCAAAATGATCACTAGACCATCACCAATGAAGGTTGGCATTGAGTCCCCTACCTTCTTAGAACGTATACATGGGGATATATGTGGACCTATTCACCCACCAAGTGGGTTGTTTAGATATTTTATGGTCCTAATAGATGCATCTTCAAGATGGTTTCATGTGTGCCTATTATCATCTCGCAACCTGGCGTTTGCAAAGTTATTAGCCCAAATAATTCGATTAAGGGCACAATTTTCAGATTATCCTATAAAGGCTATTCGTCTTGATAATGCTGGAGAATTCTCATCTTAAGCTTTTGATGATTACTGTCTATCAGTTGGAATAAAAGTTGAACATTCGGTAGTTTATGTTCATACTCAAAATGGCCTTGCAGAGTCATTTATTAAACAACTGCAATTGATAGCAAGACCACTACTTATGAAAACAAAATTGCCCACTACTGTTTGGGGCCATGCTATCTTGCACGCAGCATCACTTATCTGTCTCAGACCAACACATTATAATAAATATTCTCCGTCACAATTAGTTTTTGGTCATGAACCAAATATTGCCCATCTACGAATTTTTGGATGTGCTGTATATGTGCCAGTAGCACCACCGCAGCGCAGTAAGATGGGCCCCCAAAGAAGGTTAGGAATATATATTGGGTTTGAATCACCCTCTATTATTCGCTATCTTGAACCATTGACGGGAGATTTATTTACTGCTCGATTTGCAGATTGTCGATTTGATGAAACAAATTTCCCACAATTAGGGGGAGAGAAAAAAGAAAATCAAAAGAGAAATTGTGTGAAAAGTTTCATCATTATCTCACTTTGATCCACGTACCCCTATATGTAATCAGGAGGTCCAGAAGATCATCCATTTACAGAATATAGCAAATCAAATGCCAGACGCATTTACTGATTTGAAAAGGATAACTAAGTCACATATCACTGCAGAGAATGTGCCTATTCGAATTGATGTCCCAGCAGGACCATCTATTAATATGAGAGCTAGTGAACCTAAAGCACGCCTGAAGCGTGGTAGGCTTATGGGTTCTAAGGATCGAAATCCTAGAAAAAGAAAATCGACAAATGATCAAAATGATATTATGAAGGGATCTCCTGAAGAGATCCAAGATCTGATTAGTTATGAGATTCCTGAAGAAATCAATAAACCCGAGACTCAAGTGAGCGAAGAACTTTTAATAAGTTCTACTGGAGATGGGATTAATTTAAATCGATCTGAAATAGTGGTGGATAATATTTTTGCATATAATGTTGCACTTAACATTATGCAAGATAGTGAGGATTTTGAACCCCGATCTGTCGAAGAATGTCAACAAAGATCTGATTGGCCAAAATGGCAAGGGGCAATTCAATCAGAATTGAACGCACTTGCTAAAAGAGAGGTCTTTGGACCAGTAGTCCAAACACCTGCTGGTATAAAACCAGTTGGTCATAAATGGGTTTTTGTGCGAAAAAGGAATGAGCAAAATGAAGTTGAAAGATACAAGGCTCGCCTTGTCGCACAAGGATTCTCACAACGACCTGGAGTCGATTATGAAGAAACATATTCACCCGTTATGGATGCCATAACATTTCGATATCTCATCAGTTTAGCCTTACGTGAAAGGCTTGAAATACATCTAATGGATGTGGTTACAGCTTATCTGTACGGGTCACTTGATAATGAAATTTACATAAAAATCCCTAAAGGATTTAAAATGTCCGAAGCATATTCAAAATCTCGGGAAATGTACTCAATCATATTACAAAGATCTTTGTACGGTTTAAAGCAATCTGGGCGCATGTGGTATAATCGCCTCAGTGAATATTTGCTGAAAGAGGGTTACATAAATGATGTTATTTGTCCATGTATTTTTATAAAGAAAATGGCTTCAGAATTTGTTATACTTGCTGTTTATGTTGATGACATAAATCTTGTTGGAACTTCAGAAGAGCTCCAAAAGGCAATTGAATATCTTAAGAAAGAATTTGAGATGAAAGATCTTGGGAAGACAAAACTTTGTCTTGGTCTGCAAATTGAACATTTAGCAGACGGGATCTTTATCCATCAATCTGCCTATACAGAAAGGGTCTTAAAATGCTTTTACATGGACAAAGCACACCCATTGAGTACACCAATGGTTGTTCGATCACTTGAAGTGAATAAGGACCCGTTCCGACCTCCAGAAGAGGATGAGGAACTCCTGGGTCCTGAAACACCCTATCTCAGTGCAATTTGTGCACTTATGTATCTTGCTAATGCTACAAGACCTGACATAGCATTTTCTGTTAATTTACTAGAAAGATATAGCTCTTCTCCTACACGGAGACATTGGAACGGAATTAAGCATATATTGCGATATTTAAAGGGAACTCTTGATATTGGTTTGTTTTATGCTAACAAAGATAGTGCAGATCTTGTTGGTTATGCAGATGCAGGTTATTTATCTGATCCCCATAAAGCTCGATCTCAAACCGGGTACGTGTTTACATGTGGAGGTACTGTCATATCATGGCGCTCCACAAAGCAGTCAATTATTGCTACTTCTTCAAATCATGCTGAGATAATAGCTATTCATGAAGCAAGTAGGGAATGCGTATGGTTGAGATCAATGATTCATTTTATTCAAGAAAAATGTGGTTTGGAGTGTGATAAAAGATCCACAATTTTATACGAAGACAATGTTGCATGCATAACTCAATTGAAGGGAGGATTTATAAAAGGAGATAGAATGAAGCACATTTCACCAAAATTATTCTACACACACGATCTTCAGAAAAATGGTAACATTGATGTGCAACAAATCCGTTCAAGTGACAATCCGGCAGATTTATTCACCAAATCTTTACCAACTTCAACTTTTGAGAAGATGGTATACAAGATTGGAATGCGGAGACTTAAATATTTGAAACAAGGTTTTCATCAGGGGGAGTAAAATACGCGATGTACTCTTTTTTCCTTATTAAGATTTTTTCCCACACGGTTTTCCTTATAAGATTTTTAATGAGGCAGTTAGCAATGCGTATTACTAAATATGTGTACTCTTTTTCCTTCACTAGGATTTTTTTCCACTGGGTTTTTTCTAGTAAGGTTTTAACGAGGCACATTATCTTTTAATGAACATCCAAGGGGGAGTGTTATGAATATATTATATTATGGATGTTCATTTAGTACTCCGTTGTAAATAAGCTTCCTGAAGAAGTTTATCCATATGAGACTCCGCCATAAATATATTTATCTATTTAGTACTCTATTGGAAATAAGCCTCCTGAAGAAGCTTATCCTTTCGGTACTCCGCTATGGATAAATATTACCCATGATAGAAGATTATCTATATCTGGCACAACAGTTTAGAGCAGCAGCTTACAAGCAGCTTACACAGCAGCTTACAAGCAGCTTACACAGCAGCTTGCAGTAGCAGCTTACACAGCAGCTTCCTTTCTTCTATAAATAGAGGAGAATTCAGTTCATTATGTACATAAGTTTGAAGTTTGAATAATATATCAGTTTCTCTCTATACTTGTCTTTACTTTACAGTCTTTATTTTATAATAAATTCATATTATTCTTTTTCTGGGAATGACTGCAATCACAAGCAACGAGTAATATCTGAGTGTGGGCCCCAAAAGCACATGCAGATAAGCATGTTTTTCAGGAGATAGTATAAAAATGGATTCGATCCAGAAAGATAACTCTCAATAAAAAAATTAAGCTAGAACTAATCAAGATCAATAGGAAGTTATGAATCTATTGACAAAGTTCATGTCACGGCGTTCTGTATGACATTTTAAAGACCTCACTAGTCAACCAAATATTTTTTTATTCGTAATGAATGAACTACCAGATGAAGAAAAAACATTCCCTCCCTCTAATTAATTCTTTCTTGATTTTTTAAAATGACAAATATTTTTGGATCAATTATTTTTAAGTAACCTTGACAACTGAAAATGATCATAGGGAGTACAACCTTTTAAATTGTGTCATTACACCTTCTAATTTTGTGTATAGTTAATTAATGGGGTATTAATTTCTCTCTATTTTAAATGTTTTTTATACTCTCATCAAGAAAATTATTTCATAGAAGAAATTACAAAATTATCTGATTGAGTTACCATTTGTATTTCTTTTAATTATTGATGTTATTTTCCTTTACTAATCTAGTATATCAAAAATAAACTTTCCCTTTCATTTCTCCATTTTAACAAATATATACAGATTTTTTATATTCTTACAATATTACTCTTATCATTAAGTATCCACACTTCTCAATCATTGCTTTGTTGGTAGGATTTTAGATACCATTATACACAAGCACTAAGTCCACTTCTTTAAAGATAATATCAACATGCTATTTCATTCTTTTTGTTCTTAGGAGTAAAGATCTTACTCCTACAACATATATATATTACGCTGAGAGTGGACATTATATACAAGCACTTATTGTAATGACCCGATCGGTCGTTTTATGTATTTGTGACCTGTTTTTCCTTTTTGATACTTTACACATGTGCATTTATGGTTTTATGACTACCGGGGTTGGTTAGTTTCATTTCGAAAAAGTTTAGGGTTGATTGGGACCCTTTGGTTCTTGGCTTAGAAGCCCAAGTTAGAAATACTAACCAAACTTTGACTTTAGGAAAATGACCCCGAAACGAGATTTGAATGGCTCTGATAGCTTCGTATCGTGATTTTGGACTTCGGAATATATCCGAAATCGAATTCAGGGGTCCGTAGGCTGATTTGTGTTATTTGTTGAAATTTGGCAGTTTGAGGTTTAGAAGTTTGACCGTAGGTTGAATTTTGGCTATCGGGTTCGAAATTTAGTTTTAGGACTTGGAATAGGTCCAATATGCAATTTAAAACTTGTCTGCAAAATTTGGTGTCCTTTGGAGTTGATTTGATAGGATTCAGACGCTTGGTTGCAATTCTAGAGGTTCTTAAACTTTACTTTGAAATTCATGCATTTTGGTGTCTGATTCATAGTTTTCGATGTTATTTTTGTATTTTGATCACGCGAGCGAGTTCATATGATATTTTTAGACTTATGTGAACGTTTGGTTTGGAGCCCCGAGGCCTCAGATGAGTTTCAGACGTGTTTCAAAATTATTTGGACTGAAACTAGAATTTGCTCGTGTGCTGGTGCTCTGATGTCGCAATTGCAAGTACCAGCCTCGCATTTGCAAAGTGGACATGGGGTGGTATTTGATCGCGTCCAATTGCACACCTCAAAAGAAGTATGAAACGGTCATTTGCAATTATAGAAACCCAACTAAGAGTCGGAATCGAATCCACATGGATCTAAGATGGGAGTTAGGAGGTATATATTTCAATGTGCACGATTGAATTATCGATATTGCACTTCCACAAAAAGATTGGTTTTCTATTTCTAATTTTTACTCTATTGATTACAAAATATCAAAAGAAAACTAGAGATAACTATTTTTGGTGTTTTTCCAAATTGATAAAAAGCCTAGAGTTATGACCACTACCTAGGTGTTTGACCTAATGGGAAAAAGATTTTAATGCTTGTTTTGTTGACTGGAGTGTATTATAGCTATCAACTCTAAATTACCCACTCAATACCTCTCGGTCAGAGAGTGATTTTGCCCAATTTAGCTTTCTCAAGACCAAATGGGTATCACACAAAACAGTTGATAAAAGCTCAAGTCGGGTTATTACTATCTCTAGGTTGAACCCTTTAATTAGGTAAATCAATCTCTCAATTAACCCAATTTCTTGTTAGTCAAGTTATCCTAGACTAGGTCTCTCCTTCTCAAGAAGAGACTAAGTCAAATAGGCATGAACTAATATTTGCAACCATTAATTCCTCAAATTAAAGCATGAACTAAGCTAAATAATAAACACCCAATCATAAACAAGCACTAAATTAAATACCCATAAGGTTTACACACTATGGTTGGGTCACAACCCTAGTAAAATTCTAGCTACTTATACTTTGGTTTGAAGAAAATGAAGAAGAAGGACTAATTAAACTCATAATGATAACTTAAAATAATTAAATCTATTGTAAAATACACCAAAGCTAAGTAAACTTCCTACAATGGCAAAGAAAAATGGCTACAGTAATTGCTGATGTTCAAACTTGACCTAATTTCGTGAAACTCTTCTATTTATACAAGTCTAAAAATCTCAGACAAAAATGCCCCTCGAGAGGTTCTGCGGCCGCACAATTCCATGTGCAGTCCGCAGACTTCTTCATCTGGCACGAGCTGGGATTCTGCGGCCGCAATGCACTTTTCTGCGATCCACAATAGTAGGATTGCGGCCGCAAGACAATTTTCTACGGCCGCACAAATCTTGTGTTGTCCGCAATTCACTGAAGCTCTGGACTTGGTCTTTTTGAAATCTCTCTGATCTTGACCTTTGGCCCATCTTTTGCGGCCGCACAATTCATGTACGGTCCGCAATTTGTACAATTATCTCTAAAAAAATTCCTCTTTGGTTGCGGCCGCAGATGGAATTCTGCGGTCCGCAATTTCTTCTGCGGACTGCACATTTTATGCTTCTGTGCCCCTTTATTGCCTTGTGCTTAGACTACTCCTCTTTGAGTCGGATTTCATCTCGGGAGCCCAACTTCCAGCATTCCTGCAATTTTGCACAATTTCATTAGTTTCGTGAACACAATTCAATACTTTTGGGCTAAAACAAAAGCTAAAAGGCGTTAATAAGCAGTCAAAATCTCCACTTATCAACTCCCCCAAAATTATGTCTTTGCTTGTCCTCAAGCAAATAAATTAGTTCCTACCTCCAAAAGTTAAAGGTCATTTCAGCAAGTCGAAGGTGAGCCATCCACACATCAGTTGGGACCAACAATTACCCACACTACTTAGGTATCATCAACAAGGCGACAAGTTAAACATTTGTGCACATATAGTTCTAGAGTGACATTTGAGCATCAAAAGTTGACTTTACTCATCAAGGACTCTTTCTCTATCATGTAGGTCATGGTGGATTTCAAACTCTTCCTCCTCTACTTTCCGGTTGCCTGGCTCACTTAAGAAACTTAGCACTCAATCCAAATATTTATGAAAGGTTCACTCGTCTCTCTCAAGAGAATGTCACAAGTACGGCTTCAAGTACCATAGCCTTGCCCCTCATGTAGATCGCCACTAATGTAAGCTCACTCGGCTTGAAATCAGGTAGGACTTCTTTCGGGATGTAATGAAGATTTTTGGATTAGGGTTGGATACAATATGGTTGAGTGGTTACATCTTCCTTAAGCACTCCATCATTCATTTCTCGGCTCACACTTTGCCAATTCCTTGAGTCACTTTCTTTTCCTTGGTGGACTAGAGAGACTTAACATCACTCTTTCTTGATTATTACATTCATATTTCTCCATGTTTGGGGTCATTGCCTTTCTTTGAATCCCTTCAAGTCTTCTACTTATTCATTTTATTGCATTTTTCTTTTTGTTCTTTTCTTTTCTTTGCCTTTTCTTCTCATTATTTCTTTTTCTCTTTTTGTGCCTTGATACCTTTTTCAATTTCCTCGTCTCTCCCCCAAACTTACATTTTTAGCCATTTGTTTTACATGAGTGTTAAGGAAAGCTCGGGTGCCAAGAGAGGGTCACAATAGAATGGCTAAAGGCTTATAACATGATTTTCAAATGAGAACGGCTAAAGGCTCAAAGAGGTTTACTAGGGATGACATCATTGGTAGGCAATAGAAAATTCAAATGGGCCAAGAAAAACCTACAATCACTTCTCAAGCCAAGCAAAACTTAGGATTTCATCTTGAAATGCATTCGGGGCAAATTCTAGACCTTTCATATGGGTACTTGGACTAACAACAAAGAAAAGCACCTCTCACGCAACTGAATTGATAAAGAGGACAGAGTTGAGGGCCCACAACGACCACATTCAAGTTTAAAAATCACCACGGTTCAATTAAACCACCCGATGGTTGTCAAAGTCAACACAAGAGTTACAAAGTCACTAACTAGAGCTATTTCTTTCAAAAACCTTGTTTTTAACCATAAGCACGTAATTAACCGTATTTGTACCAAATGAAGCACAGTTGACTCTTCGAGCATGACTCAATTAGGTCTTTTTATTTATTACTACTATTATTACCTAAACACAAAACAGACTCATTCCCTTAATAAGGTTGTGACACCATCCATCGTTGGGATGAGTCACCCGATTCATACAATAGCTACCTTTGGAAAGAACCGTGACATTAAGAAAACCAAAGGCTTATTATCTACTGAAACATAAAAAAAAAAAGCTACTAAATCAAAAATAAGCTACTAAATTAAACACTAACTAATAAGAAAACAAGCATAAAGAATCTACAAAGCGAAAACTATCGAAAGCATAACGAATATACATAATGAGGGAGAAAGAGAAGATATATCCATAATGAGAGAAGAAGAAGAAATAGTATCAAGTTATTACAAGCCAAATGTCTCAAAATCATCAAATAAGATCAAATAAACTCCAACTCCACCCCCTCCCTCCCTCCCCCCCCCCCAAATAAAAATAAGCATTGTCCCTAATGCTTAACAAAATAATAGTAAAGTAAGGGAAAGAGTGAAAAAGACTCCCTATGGCTCCTTGGACATTTCTGTGTCCTTAGCAATGTCACCGCCCTCAGTCTCATCTAACTGGATCTCATCATCCTCAGCTCTAAGTGTGACTGGGTTGGTGAACATCTGACGTATTGCCTCGGCAGTGTCGAAAGCAGAGTCTGGCTCCTCAGACTGGCCAGTTGGGGCCACCGGTATTGCTGGTGCTGCAGGACCTGGGCCTGAAAGGTGTGGGTCAATCAACATGTCAAACGGAATATCTTCGGCTGCAGCAAGCTTTGTAACCTGTCTCCGGAGCTTGTCCACTGATTTCTTGCTGGCCTGGGACTTTCTCATTTTTTTGATTTTTGGCCAGCTCTTCGATCACTGACCCATGTTGTACCAGGGTAGACATGATGGTGTTCTGGTTCTCTAGGAGCTTCTTTAGTGTCTCCTCAACTGTCGGGGGAATTTGAGGTGCATGAACTGAAGACTGTGTTGCAATAGTGTCACGCCCCGGACTCGGGGAGCGGAGCCTGTTAGATACTTTCTACCCTAACTCACTTATGAATAAAGAGAATACATATTTTCGTTAATTAGACAATAAGGAGATCATGTATACAATACCAATTCATTACCATTAGTTACTTTATTTTAACGTCTTAAATTACACACATTTTCATGGTCTGAAGTGGAAGAAGTAATTCAAACACAACATAACTTGTGTTACTTCCCTAACACTAATATACAACCCACACTATGTCTACGGAGCCTTTAATAGATACAAAAGAGTACAATGATAGTGCCGGCAACAAGGCCCCGGTGATACCTCATACACAATACACAAGGAACAAATGATACATGACCCCAAAATGAAGTGGGGCTCACCAAGTCAGCTGGGAGGAGGGTGTACCGCTATCACTGATCAATGTCTCCTGATGTGGAACCACCTGCATACATTGAAGATGCAGCGCCCCCGGCAAAAGGGATGTTAGTACATATGGAATAGTACTAGTATGAATGAAAAAATACCCTCTCAATAGAACGATTAATAATACAAGCAAGAACAATTATAATATCATTGGAAGCCTCAAACAACATCAAACCTCAAGTTAGGACCAAGGCAGTGTTCAAATAAATTTCCATATCTTAAGTTGGGAGATCTTTAGTACCAATATGCCACCATTCACAATACCACCATACTTTTAGCAGGGAGTCTGATCACGACCGATCGGCTAGGCCGCCTTATCCAATACATCAACCACATTCACAATTTTAATTATAATTTCTAGCATAATCACCACCATCTGTGCGGCACGGCGTCCGATCACGACCCAATCGGCTAGGCCGTCTCACCACAATTATGTGTGGATTGACATCATCCTTTTCTACCAATCATATCGTTTCATACTTCTTTCACGTCTTTTTATTTTATTGGCACTAGTGGCCACAATTATAAAATCATTCTTGGCACGTCGGCCATATTTAGTATTTCATGCTCACCTTTTTCACTTTCAAACATCATCATCATCAATAACCACAAGGCATTTCAAATCAAGGGTTTTAATACACATGTGAGCAATTAAGAGTCATAGGCACATATATATTGTTTTTCACAAAATTTGGCATAATAGCCTTCGTTTGAACTTGATTTGAAGTCGAAACATTTTTAATGCACAACCCATACTTTGAACACATTCTCAAATGATAACATAACATGATAAAAGCATTTGGGATATATATTGAACATATATCTTTCAACACAAGCTTATTCGGAATAGCCAATTTTATAATGAACAACTCGGGACTTACATAAAATACACGAATACCGTGGGATTTAATTCTAAGAGAAGAGTTTAGCCAACATACCTTGCTTTGAGCTTTCCTTAAATTACTACAATGTTCCGAAAATCCTAGCAGGCCTAATCTATTTAGAAACATAACAAAATTGAATCATAATTAGGAATATTTTCGTGGGTTCACCTCATTTAGGTATTTCATCAAACACTAGGTGTGCAAGTTTGACTACAAAATTCTTCTACAAGATTTCCCTCACCCCACAACCAATTCAATCCTAAGAGTTTACTCATATTAGCTCAATTACCTTTCCATCATCCTTATATTTACATGCATGCATAAATAACAACTCTCATACCCAAGAATCACACTCTCAATCTCCCATCTTCTGCCCAAACTCGAAATTGAAGACTAGAGTTAGAACCTTACCTCTTAGATAAAGACCTTGTGAGTTTTCTTTGTGAATTCTCCAAGTCTTGAGCAAGGATTTAGGAATAATTAGCCTAGGGTTTCCTCCCCTCTCTCTCTCTAGAACACTCTCACTCCTCTAAAAAATATCAGATTTTGGCCTTCAAAATGACCCCGTAAGGCCTTATATCAAAATAGGGTCGGTTAAGAAAATTTCCAAAAATGACCCCCTATGCAGATCTGCGGTCGCATATGCGACCGTATAACGCTTCTTCGATCCACAAAGTAGACCGCATAATGGCCCTCCAGAACTAGGCAGTCATGCCCCATTTTGTGACTGATGTGCGCTTCGCAGACCTATTCTGCGGTCACATAATGCGCCGTAAAACTCCCCTCTGGAATATTTCATGTTGGATCTGTGATGGGTTGAGCGGTTCGCGAAATGATTATGCGGCCGCATAATGGTCCAAATTTGCTCAGGTTTCTACCTCAGTTTGTGGCAGTTGTGTGGTCCACATATTAGTTTTGCGACCGCAGAATTGATCACAGAAATGCTCTGCACCTCAAAAAAAATTTCTTCAACTCCCCAACGCATTGATCAACCCAAAAGTCTACCTCGACACCACGAAATCCCGGATTTTAGGTAAAATTGTACAGGGCCTTACATCCTCCTCCACTTAAGATCATTCGTCTTCGAATGAGGGTCAAAATCCGTTATTAGCATCCAATGTGGCCAAACTGTTAATTCACACACACACCAGCTGTTTCAAAATTTGGCTAACTCCCTAAATTTCCAAAATTTTGCTAGAGTCTCCCCTGTAACTGGGCCTATCTACCTGTCAGATAATCCCATAAACCAATCCTAACAACATATACATAATCCGATGATGCAATATAACATAAAAACAATACTAACCGTGGCCTCATAAATAATATATAACCAGAAAAGGAACACCCTTAGCATAAGCTGTACAAATGGTACGTAATTCACAGGGAACAATTTCATAGAACGATTACAAAGTCGTTCAAACAAATAAGGGTACTTCTTCTTCATTTCTTCCTTGGCCTCCCAGGTGGCCTCTTCAACCTACTAGTTTTGTCATAACACTTTCACAGAGGCAATTTATTTATTTCTCAACTTTCGAACTTGCCGATTAATAATAGAAATTGGAATATCTTCATAATCAATTCCTCATTAACCTCAATAGTCTCAACCGGAACAATGAGTGTCGGGTCTCCAACTATTTTCTTCAACATAGACACATGAAATACCGGGTGTACTAATGACATATCAGGTGGTAGCTCAAGCTTATACGCTACCTCACCAATCCTCTGAATGATTCTGTACGGTCCGACATACCTCAAACTCAATTTCCCTTTCTTACCAAATTGCATTACACCCTTCATGGGAGGAAACCTTCAAGAATACCCAATCATCTTCTTTGAACTCCAAATCCCTACGACGAACATCTGAATAGGACTTTTGGCGACTTAGAGCAGTTTTCAACCGCTCCTTAATGATCTTAACCTTCTCCATAGCCTGATGCACGAGGTTCCGTCCTATCACCTCTTCTTCCCCAATCTCGAACCACCCAATGGGAGATTTACATCTCCTACCATATAAAGCCTCAAACTGTGCCATCTGAATGCTAGCATGATAACTATTGTTGTAGGCAAATTCTATGAGCGGAAAATGATCATCCCAGCTACCCTTAAAGTCAAAAATACAAGCGCGCAACATATCCTCAAGCGTCTGAATAGTCCGCTCTGCCTACCCGTCAGTCTGTACTAAGAGTCACCTGAGTACCCAAATCTTGCTGAAATTGCTTCCAAAAATTTGCCATGAATTGTGCCCTCCGATCTGAAATAATAGAAACTGGAGTGCCATGCAACCTGACTATTTCCTTTATGTACAACTGAGCATACTGTTCCACTGTGTCGGTAGCCTTAACAGGTAAGAAGTGTGCTGATTTCGTGAGTCGATCCACAATCACCCAAATCGAGTCGAACTTGCGAGGAGTGCGATGTAGTCCTACCACAAAGTCCATATTAATCATTTCCCACTTCCGCATTGGAATTTTTATGTTCTGTGCCAACCCACCGAGCCTTTGGTGTTCGGCCTTCACTTGTTGACAATTTGGATATCTCGCCAGAAATCCTGCTACATTCCTCTTCATATCATTCCACCAATAGACTTCCTTAATATCATGATACATTTTTGTAGAACCCGGGTGCACGGAATACCTAGAAGTGTGAGCCTCGATCATGATTCTCTCCTGGAGACCATCCATATTTGGAATACATAGTCACCCTTGGTACCTTAGTGTACCATCATCCATGCCAAGATAAAATACCATGGTCTTATGTTTATGAATCCCCTCCTTCAATTGTACCAACAATGGGTCGTTGTACTTCTTTTCCTTGATTTCCACAACAAGCGATGATTCAGCCTTATTTTGCACAATCACTCCTCTTTTACTAGAATCCGCAAGACGAACTCCCAAAATAGCCAACCGATGAACATCCTTGGCCAACTACCTTTAATATGCCTCCAAGTGAGCTAAACTACGCATAGATTTCTAGCTAAGAGCATCCGCCACAACACTAGCCTTCCCCGGATGATACAGAATATCAATGTCGTAGTCCTTGAGTAACTCAAGCCATCTTCTCTACCTCAGATTCAATTCCTTCTGCTTGAAAATATATTGAAGGCTCTTATGGTCCGTGAATATATCCACATGGACCCCATATAAATAATGACGCCAAATTTTCAATGCAAATACCACCGCCGCAAGTTCTAAGTCATGCGTGGGATAGTTCTTCTCATGATTTTTGAGTTGCCTAGAAGCATAAGCGATTAACTTACCATGTTGCATCAATACACACCTAAGTCTGATTCTCGAAGCATCACAATATACTACAAACCCAACTGTACCCTCTGGTAGGGTCAACACCGGTGTCGTAGTCAATCCTGCTTTCAACTCCTGGAAGCTCCTTTCGCAAGCATCGGACCATTGGAACTTACTTGCCCTCTGCATCAATTTAGTCAACAGAGAGGAAAGAGTAGAGAACCCCTCCACAAACTTTCTGTAATACCCAGCTAAGCCTAAGAAACTACGAATCTCTGTTGGAATTATAGGTCTCGGCTAATTCTTCACAGCTGTAATCTTCTGAGGATCAACCTTAATTCCTTCACTAGAGATGACATGACCCAAGAATATGACAGATTCAAGCCAAAATTCACACTTTGAAAACTCTGCATATAACTTCTGCTGATATAGGGTTTGTAGAACTACCCTGAGATGATCAACATGGTCCTCTCCACTTTGTGAATATTCAAGAATATCGTCAATGAACATTATCACAAATGAGTCAAGAAAAGGCTTCAAGACTCGATTCATAAGATCCATTAATTCAGCCGGGGCATTCGTTAGCCCAAAAGACATCACCAAAAATTCAAAGTGCCCATATCGAGTTCTAAAAGCTGTTTTCAAAAATTTCTGCTCCCTGGTCTTTAATTGGTGATACCCGGATCGTAAATCAATTTTGTAGAAGTACTTAGCACCCTGCAATTGGTCAAATAAATCATCTATCCTTGGAAGTGGGTACTTATTCTTGATTGTGACCTTGTTGAGCTGCCGATAGTCGATACACATTCTTAGTGACCCATCCTTCTTCTTTACAAAGAGAACCAGTGCGCCCCAAGGTGACACACGCGGCCGGATGAAACCATTCTCTAATAAATCATTCAATTGTTCCTTTAGTTCTTTCAATTCTGTCGGTGCCATCCTGTAGGGTAGAATCGATATAGGTTGTGTGCCTGGAATCACATCAATCCCAAAATAAATCTCGCTGTCTTGGGGGATCCCAGGGAGCTCTTCCGGAAAGACCTCCAAAAATTCATTCACAATTGGCATAAACTCAAGTGTAGGTGCCTCAGCATCGGTGTCCGTAACCCAGACCAAATGATAAATACACCCCTTGTTGATCATCTTCGTGGCCTTAAGGTAAGAAATAAACCTACCCTTCGGCACCACATCATCCCCCTTCCACTCAATAACTGGCTCATTTGGAAATTCGAACCTAACGGTCCTGGTTCGGCAATCAAGCTTGGCAAAACATGAATAAAGCCAGTCCATCCCCATTATTACATCAAAATCGACCATCCTCAATTCAATGAGATCGACAATGGTGTCCCGACCACGCAACATGATAACACAATCCCTATAAACCCGCGCGGCCAAAATAGACTCACCAACTGGAGTAGATAGAGAGAATGGATCATGAAGTTATTCCGGTTCTATCCCAAATTCCATAGCTACATAAGGAGTGACATATGACAAAGTGGAACCGTGATCAATAACAGCAGACACATCATGAGATTGGACAGTCAATATACCTGTGACAATATTTGGAGAAGCCGTTGAATTCTGGCGACCCCTCATACCATAGAAATGGCTGGATCCTCCCGAACTCTGTGCTCCACCCCTAGTTGCAGCACGCCATGTGTAGTAGCTGCAGAACTGGCTGGCTATGCCATTCCCCTGCCCGTACCCTGGCGGGACGAACGACAATCTCTCTGAATGTGACCCCTTAATCCGCACCCATAGCATATGGGTAAGTCCATATAGCATATTCCTAAGTGCATCTTTACACACCTAGGGTATGGGGGCCTCCGCTGCTACTGGAATCTACCACCATGCCTACCCTGCTGGTAGGAGCCCCTGTTGCCCTAACTAGGCCTAAAACGGCTCCACTGTTGCTGACTGGGCCCTGATGGCGGTGCATTAATAGAAGACTGGGCAAAGTACTGAGATGGCCCTGATGACCCTCCCCTGAATACTGACATGTCGCCACCAGAAGAACCACTAAAGTTGCTCGCGAACCGGGCCTTATTGCTACCCTCTCGCTCCATTTTGTTCTTCAATTTGCGGGTCTCTGTGGCTTGAGCGAATGCCACCATCTTCCCATAGTTCATATTACAATTCAAGGTAGCTGTAGTGGCCTCATTAATTACCAAGGGACTAAGGCCTTGAACAAACCGGCGCACTCTAGCCTCTATAGTGGGCAACATCTAAATAACATACTTGGATAGGTGCACGAATCTCATATAGTACTCCCACACACTCATGCTACCTTGCCTCAGGTTCTCAAACTCAGCGGCAAGGGCTGCCTTAGTCTCGGCAGGCAAGAAATGATCAGTGAAGGCATCGAAAAACTCACCCCACCTCATCGGAAGGCTCCCCTCCTCATAGGACTCCTCCCATAGCTCAAACCAAGACTATGCCACCTCTTTCAGGCGGTAGGAGGCCAACTCCATTGCCTCTATCTCAGTAGAACGCATAACTTGGAGAGTCTTGTGCATCTCATCAATGAAGTCCTGGGGGTCCTCCTCCGGATTAGTACCCGTGAACACTAGAGGATCTAACTGAAGAAACTTGTTTACCCTGGAACTAGTAGAATCCCCTAGTTGGCTGGAAGAAGTAGGTGCAATATTCGATCTCTAGGCCTGGGAAGCCACTATCTGAGCCAACATTTATATGGCTCCCCTAAGGTCCCCATCAGAAACACTGGGACTGGAAGCTAAGGCTGTAAGTGGAATTGGAATATCAGTCGGAGGCATAGATGCACCCCCAGTGAGCGTAGGAACTGGTGTAGTCTGAGTAGGAGTAGTAGAATCAGGCAGTGTAGTAGTTGGGGAATTATCCTCAACCCTAGTGTGCTCACTCGCATCACCAAGTATAGGATCAACCGCCACTCCTGGGGTGACATTGGCTCTCTGGCCAGTTCTTGCCTTCTTATTAGGTGCCATGTACTGAAAATTAGAGCAACACACGAGTTAAAGGAGGAACAGTCTTACAATCAGCTTTATCGCACGTTCCAGAACATCAAAGCATGGTATTATTCCTAAATGCCCAAGTAGCCTCCTAATTATAGATGTGGTAGACAACACACCGATAAGAAGGATTCTACTAGACACGGTCCGAGATATCCTAGGACACTTTAAAACCTTAGGCTCTGATACCAAGTATGTTACGCTCCGAACTCGGGGAGCGCGACCGGTGCTCAACCGAGTGAACCCGGTCAAGCAAGCGTGTTAGATACTTTCTACCCAAACTCACTTATGAATAAAGAGAATACATATTTTTGTTAATTAGACAATAAGGAGATCATGTATACAATACCAATTCATTACCATTAGTTACTTCATTTTAAAGTCTCAAATTACACACATTTACATGGTGTGAAGTGGAACAAGTAATTCAAACACAAAATAACTTGTGTTACTTCCCCAACACTAATATACAACCCACACTATATCTACTGAGCTTCTAATAGATACAAAAGAGTGCTATGATAGTATCGGCAACAAGGCCCCGGCTATACCTCAGACACAATACACAAGGAGCAAAAGATACATGACCCCAAAATGAAGTGGGGTTCACCAAGTTAGCTGGGAAGAGGGTGTACCACTATCATTGATCAATGTCTCATGCTGTAGAACCACCTGCATCCATTGAAGATGCAGCGCCACCGAGAAAAGGGACGTTAGTACATATGGAATAGTACTAGTATGAATGACAAAAACCCCTCTCAATAGAACCATTAATAATACAAGCAAGAACAATCATAATATCATGAGAAGCCTCAAACAACATAAAACCTCAAGTTAGGACCAAGACAATGTTCAAATAAATTTCCATATCTTAAGTTGGGAGATCTTTAGTACAAATATGCCACCGTTCACAATACCACCGTACATTTAGCACGGAGTCCAATCACGACTTGATCGGCTAGGCCATCTCATCTTAGACATCAACCACATTCACAATTTCAATTACAATTTCCAGCACGATCACGACCCGATCGGCTAGGCCGTCTCACCACAATGATGTATGGATCGCCATCACCATTTTCTATCAATCATCTCGTTTCATACTTCTTTCACATCTTTTCATTTCATTGGTACTAGTGGCCACAATTATAAAATCATTATTGGCACGTCGGCCGTATTTAGTATTTCGTGCTCATATTTTTCACTTTCAAACATCATCATCATCAACAACAACAACAACAACAACAACAAGGCGTTTTAAATCAAGGTTTTTAGTACACATGTGAGCAATTAAGAGTCTTAGGCACATAAAGATTTTGTTTCATAAAATTTGGCATAATAGCCTTCGTTTGAACTTGACTTGAAGTCAAAACATTTTTAATGCACAGTCCATACTTTGAACACATTCTCAAATGATAACATAACATGATAAAAGCATTTGGGATACATATTGAACATATATCTTACAACACAAGCTTATTCGGAATAGCCAATTTTATAATGAACAACTCGGGACTTACATAAATTACACGAATACCATGGGATTCAATTCTAAGAGAAGAGTTTAGCCAACATACCTTGCTTTGAGCTTTCCTTAAATTACTACAATGTTTCGAAAATCCCAGCAGGCCCAATCTATTTAGAAACATAACAAAATTGAATTATAATGAGGAAGATTTTTGTGGGTTCACCTCATTTAGGCATTTTATCAAATACTAGGTGTGCAAGTTTGACTAGAAAGTTCTTCTACATGATTTTCCTCACCCCACAACCAATTCAATACTAAGAGTTTACTTATATTAGCTCAATTACCTTCCCACCATCCTTATATTTACATGCATGCATAAATAATAAATCTCATACCAAAGAATCACACTCCCAATCTCCCATCTTCTGCCCAAACTCGAAATTGAAGACTAGGGTTAGAACCCTACCTCGTAGATGAAGACCTTGTGAGTTTTCCTTGTGATTTCTCCAAGTCTATTTAGGAACAATTAGCCTAGGGTTTCCTCCTCTCTCGAGAACACTCTCACTTCTCTCTACAATATCAGATTTTTGCCTTCAAAATGACCCCCTAAGGCCTTATATTAAAATAGGATCGGATAAGAAAATTTCCAAAAATGACACCCGATGCAGATCTGTGGTCGCATATGCGACCGCAAAACGCTTCCGTGGCACTAGAGGAAGGCTCGACCGAAGTAGATGGGACATAAGCTCCCTCCGTAACTACTACAGCTGGCTCATCATACTGGCATGTGGTAGTAGGTGGTCGACCCTTTTTCTCCGGGTTGCTAGCATCCACAAGTGAATACCAGGACAAAGGCTTCTTCGGCCTCACCTTTGTATCAAAATCCCTCGGCTCCACCCGTGCATCCGTGAGATACTCTGTGATGGTGTTGGTATACGGGTAGGAAGAATCATCCTGTCGGGAGATCACAGAGATGTCGTTCTCCATCACGACACCCACATTAATGGGGTACCCGGCCATGATATAAGCAACTAGAACCGCCCTAGGAATCGGGAGATAGGTATCATCTTGGCTCAGGTCCAGTCTGTTGTAGACAAAGGTTTGCTACCCCTTTGGCTCAAAGCTCAAAGTGCTCCTATGAATAGGAACCCCTACTGTGATCCATGGCAGTGGTGGCCCAGGAGCTACTAGAATCTCTACTAACCCAGGTCGGGCCTCATCTCCCATTTAATACTTCTCTAAATATTCTATCGGCTCGACATCTTCGAAACCCAAGTTCGTGTTGAGAGTAGCTTGATCAAATCTCACTTTAAGGTTACGCACTTTGGTTACCTTTGTCCCCTTCTTAATATGCGCCAGATTGGCATAGAATTGCCGGACAAGATATTCCTTAGCAGCCACCACGCTCTGGGTGAAACACATCCATCCCTTGCGTTCCTTGAACTGTCTTAGCACTGCCGGGTTATATTTCTCCAAATCCTTCAACTGAAATTGCCGCTTAAGAGTAAGCGACCTCACTGTCCACCGTTGACGGAAGCTGGTGAAAGCGGCCAAACTGTTAAAACAGTCCTCCCAAACCTCTTTCTTCTTCATCCTTTCGAGGCCGGTAACTGTAGCATTTTCCCTACTACTATCATCGGGGATGTCCTGAAATGATGTCTCTGGTACCTCAGGGATAGGTGTAGTGGAAGGCTCAGAAGCATGTCTAGCACTTTTCGAACCCTCGGAAGTGTTGTGTGATGATGACGGCTCGTCCCTCAGTTGAAATCTCCCTGACGGCTTGGACTGTACTGCCGATTGTTCCTGAACAGAGACTGATTTGCCCTCTGATACGTCCCTAGACGTGGCATATGAACTTGTCTCAGAGAGATCTGCACCTCTCTCTTTCACAACTGCTGTCTTTTTTCTGATTTCATGTTTTTGGGGACTAGGTAAGGGTCTTTTGCCTCGTCCCCTGGAAGGTTCACCCTTTCCTTTCGAAGTGTCGCCTCTACCACTTGATCAAACCATTTTCTGTACCAAGCAAAGGCGATTATTAGTTGTAATTTAAGTTCAGACATACAATGAGATATGTAAGGACACACCAGAACACACAGTGAGGAACACAGTTGAAACATGCTTGCAGGATAGGAATCTGCGGTCCGCACATTTTTCCTTGCGGCCGCAGATTGGGACTTGCGGACCGCAAAATTTTCTCTTGCGGCCGCAAACATGAAGTGCGGTTCACACATTTTTCATTGTGGCCGCAACTCATAAACCAAAAATATGCCAACTCTCTGATGATAGAGAACTGGCTGATGTGCGGCCGCAACATATTTTCTGCGGACCACACATTTTGTCTTGCGGCCGCACATTGAATCACAAATGTTACACTTCTCTGAAGATAGTAAAAGAGTTATTTTGCGGCCGCAATGGAAATTCTGCGGTCCGCATAATTTTCCTTGCGGTCACAGACTCATGCTTAGCTAAACTCACCCTAGACTCAACTTCTACGGACCGCACAATTTCTTGTGCGGCCACAGATTTCAAACAATTACGAATAGGTCAGTACTTTTATCTAGGGCTTGCAATTGTTTGCACATATTTTGACATGGAAACAACGTACAAGCATGAAAATATATTTACCCAGCCCCAATAAGAAAGTATTATATTACCCACTGCATATTTACCCCCACATGGTTGTACAGTTGAATTCTACTTACAAATGGCCTAAAATTTGACTAAAAATCTAAAAATTAAAAGAAAATAAAATAACAAGATTGTGAAGCATACCAAATGAGTGAGTGTGATGAGTGATTGATCAAAGATGTTGTATGAATGCACAGGTAGACTTAGCAAGAAACTTCAAAAGAGTATGTGATTTTGTTTTAGAGAGCGAAAAGGGTAACAGTAACCCTAGCCCCCTATTTATACGTATCGATTCTCTGGAAAAGAAGAGAGAGTGTCGCCACAGAATTTCAATTGTGGACCGCACTCTGTTACCTGGTAAGCTTAAACATCATTTTGTCTACGGCCCGCAGATTTTTGTGTGTGACCGCAAATCCCTTGTTGCGGACTGCAGATTTTCTGTTGCGGCCACAGATTGACCATTTTTCTGACAAACCAACTTTAGAGAGTTGTCATTTTCCATCTTCCAGTTGAGCGGTCCGCAAGTTAATTGTGCGACCGCAAAGCACTTTGGCTGCAGCAACCATAATTGTGCGCTTCGCACAATGCAACTGCGGTCAGCAATTCTTTCAACACTTAACTAGATTTCTGTCCACAATTCCTGTAAAGCATACTCATTCCTGCAGCACACTTCAAATCAAGTTAGTACAAAAATAACACCTAGCTAAAAAAGAAGAAAAAGAAACATGGGTTGCCTCCCAAGAAGCTCCTGATTTAACGTCGCGGCTAGACGCAGAATACCATCAGTTGAAATGAATCACTATTACAACGTGGCCATCTCCAACTTTTCCCAAATATTGCTTCACCCGGTGACCATTGACTCGGAATACCTCATTGTTTTTGTTCTTCAAGTCCAATGCACCAAAAGGCGTCATACCCACAATTTCAAACGGATCACTCCATTTAGACTTTAACTTTTCGAGAAACAGCCTCAAACTCGAGTTGAACAACAATACCAGATCGCCCACCTTGAACTCTTTGTTCCAAATGTATTTGTTATGAAGATATTACATCTTTTCTTTGTGTAAGGACGAACTTGTATAAGCATGATACCGGAACTCTTCCAATTCATTCAAATGTACAACCCTCAATTAGAGGCTACATCCCAATCAAGATTCAACTTCTTTAGAGACCACATGGCTTTGTGCTCAAGTTCCACCAGAAGATGACAAGCTTTTCCGAACACCAGCCGGTATGGCGACACTCCGATAGGTGTTTTGTAAGCCGTCCGATAAGCCCATAATGCATCATCATGCTTCTTGGACCAATTCGTCTTGTTAACATTCACTGTTTTGGACAAAATACTCTTTATCTCCCGGTTGGAGACTTCCACTTGACCGCTAGCTTGTGGATGATAAGGAGTCGTGACTTTATGAGTAACACCATACTTGCTAAGTAAAGTGTCGAAAGACTTGTTGCAAAAATGCTACCCCTCATCGCTTATGATAGCCCGCGGAGTACCAAACCATGTGAAAATATTCTTTTTCAAGAATGCCACCATACTTCTCGCCTCATTGTTGGGTAGAGAGACGGCCTCAAACCATTTAGACACATAATAAACTGCGACCAAGATATAGGTGTTTCTATAAGAACGCACAAAACGACCCATGAAGGCAATACCCCACACATCAAAGATCTCAATCTCCAAAATGGTAGTGAGAGGCATTTCATTTTTTTTTAGATTCCACCAGCCCGTTGACATTCATCATATCTTTTCACTACATCACTTGCATCCTTGTAAAGAGTGGGCCAATAGAAACCGCAACTTTGCACTTTGGCCGCCGTTCTTGCTCCACCATGGTGACTACCATATGGCGAAGAATGACAAGCCCCAAGAATTTTACCTTGTTCTTCTTCCAATACACATCTTCTAATCACCCCATCCGTGCAAATCCAAAAAGGTATGGTTCATCCCAATAATAATCTTTACAATCACATTTGAGCTTCTTCCTTTGGTTTGAAGAGAACTCATCCGGGATGATTCCACACACAAGAAAATTTGCTAGATCCGCAAATCATGGAACCTCTTTCATTGAAAGAGCCAAGAGTTGCTCATCGGGGAAGGAGTCAATGATTTCAAGGCCATCATGCGGCCTCCCCTCCTCCTCCAAATGAGACAAGTGGTCCGCCACTTGATTTTCACTCCCTTTTCTATCTTGGATATCAATATCAAACTCTTGCAATAAAAGCACCCATCTCATCAATCGAGCTTTGGAATCTTTCTTGCTCATAAAATAATAAAGTGCCGCATGATCCGTGTGGACAATAACTTTTGCACCCATCAAGTACGGGCGGAACTTCTCAATTGCAAACACAATGGAAAAGAGCTCTTTCTATGTAACTGTATAATTGACTTGGGCATCATTCATGGTCTTACTAGCATCGTAGACCGGATGAAAAATCTTGTTGATGCGTTGTCCCAAAACAGCCCCAACCGCTAAGTCACTAGCATCACACGTGAGCTCAAAGGGGACACTCCAATTTGGAGCGGTGATGATGGGAGTGGTTGTCAACTTGAACTTTAACAATTCAAAGGCTCTCATGCAATCATCATTGAAGTTAAACTTAGCATCTTTCTCAAGAATCTTGCGCAGCGTGTTCACCACCTTAGATAAATCTTTGATGAAACTCCAGTATAACCCGCATGGCCTAAGAAACTCCACATATCTTTTACCAAAGTTGGAGGTGGAAGTTTAGAAATCACCTCAATCTTTGGGTCCACTTCAATTCCATGCTTTGAGATATTGTGGCCAAGGACAATGCCTTCCTCGACCATGAAATGACACTTCTCCCAATTGAGCACCAAATTCGTTTCTGCACATCTTGCCAACACTTTATCTAAATTTGCAAGACAATCATCAAAAGAATTCCCAACCACCAAGAAGTCATCCATGAAAATTTCAAGGTAGTCCTCCACCATGTCCGTGAAGATAGCCATCATACAACTTTGAAAAGTCATCGGTGCATTACACAAACCAAATGGCATCCGCTTGAAGGCAAAAGTACCATAGAGACATGTAAAGGTTGTTTTCTCTTGATCCTTCGGAGCAATAAGGATTTGGTTGTATCCCGAATATACGTCAATAAAGCAAGAAAGCACGGCCGGCCAACCTATCAAGCATTTGGTCAAGGAAGGGAAGTGGAAAATGATCCTTCTTTGTGACTTTGTTGAGCTTGCGATAGTCCATACACACTCTCCAACCAATCACCGTTCTTGTAGGAATCAACTCATTCATGTCATTGGTGACCACCATCATGCCCCCTTCTTTGGGACACATTGAACTGGAGAAGTCAACGAACTATCGAAAATGGGGTAGACAACCCCAGCATCCAACCACTTGATAATCTCCTTTTTGACAACTTCTTGCATAGCCTCATTAAGTCTTCTTTGATGTTCAATAGATGGTTTGTCACCTTCCTCCAAGTTGATCTTATGCATGCAAAATGCGGGGCTTATACCCGGAATATCTGCCAATGTCCACCCAATATCCTACTTCCTCTTATGTAGCACCTCCAATGTAGAATCTACCTGCACGTTAGTCAAACAAGAGGAAAGAATAACTGGTAAAGTAGAACAAGGGCCAAGAAATTCATACCGAAGATGTGGAGGCAATGGCTTCAACTCCAAGGTAGGAGGCTCTTCAATGGAAGGCGTTGTAGGAGGAGTTCTCCTATTTTCAAGATCCAAGGATAGTTTTCGGGGTGCATAATTGTACGACCCCATTCCTTGCAAAGAGTTCACACATTCCATGAAGCCATCCATCTCGTCACCATCAAAGTTGAGCAAGACGTACTCCAACTTATCACCAACATTGATTGTGGTACTTGTATCATCAACAATAACATCGGTCACCAAGTCCACAAAAGAACACACCTCATTGCTATTTGGTTACCACATGGATTTACACACATGTAAAACCACTTTCTCATCACCCAATCGGAAGCTGAGTTCTCCGACTTCAACATCACAAAGATCCTTCCCCGTAGCAAGGAAAGGTCTTTCAAGAATAATCGGCATCTCATAATCAACTTCACAATCTAGAATGACAAAATTCGCCGGAAGAATGAATTTATCAACACGAACCAAGACATCTTCAATCACTCCCAAAGGTCTCTTTATGGTACGATCAGTCATTTGCAATCTCATAGAGGTGGGTCTTGGTTACCCAATTCCCAAGGTCTTGAAAACCGAATATGGTATCAAATTGATACTTGCCCCAAGATCATAAAGAGCTTTAGCAAACTCGGCACTTCCAAATTGTATAAGGAATTGTGAAAGCATCGGGATCTTCCAATTTAGGAGCCATTGAGTGCACAATTACACTCACTTGATGAGTGACCTTGATAGTTTCAAAATTCATTGACCGCTTTTTTGTCACAAGATCCTTCATAAACTTTGCATAACCGGGCATTTGTTCCAAAACTTCAACTAATGGCACATTGATTGAGAGACTCTTCATCATTTGAATGATATTTTTGAATTGATTCTCGCCATTTTGTTTGGAAAGTATTTGAGGATATGGAGGTGGAGGCTTAGGCAATGGTGCCTTAGTCTTTTGCACTACCGGTTGCGGTATCTCAATAATGTGATCCCTAGATGGGTTCACCTCCTCTTGAGTCTCTTCCAAACTATCATCAATATCAATCCGTACTTCATCATTTGTTTGCACCACATCGTTCGTGACCTATTCTTCTTGTACCACTTGCTCATCATCCACAAGTTGCCTTTGAACTGAGGTGGGTGCATTCACACCTCTTCCACTTCTTGTAGTAACGTCCATGGCATGCCCTGTGTTGTTCCCACCCTTTGGGTTCACCACCGTGTCACTTGATAATGCCCCCTTAGGACGAGAATTTAGAGCTTGAGAGATTTTCCCTATTTGAAGTTCTAAGTTGCGGATCGATGTGTTGTGTGAGGCAAGTTGGGCATCCAAATCGGAATTATTTTCCATCATTTGCTTGTATATGTTCTCCATATGCCCCATCTCATTGTTTGAAGACCTAGGACCATGGGAAGGATAAAGAGGCGGGTTGCTTGGTTGTTGATAGATCGGGGGCCTTTGAAAACCCGACCCCCGATTGCCTTGATTATTGTTCCATCCGCCTTGATTATTATTGTTATGACAATTCCCTTGATTGTTTCCACTATTCCAATTTCCTTGATTGTTTCCACCACTCCAATGTTCTTGGTTGTGAGAATTCCAATTGCCTTGATTGTTTTGAGGTCGCCATTGTTGTTGGCTTGGGACTTGGAAGTTGTTTTGTTGCCCTTGAAAGTTGTTCACATATTTCACCTCCTCTTCTTGGTCATTGTAAGAATCATCTTGATCAAAACCACTATCCTCTTGCACAAAATTGTCCACTCGATGTTGCACTTGTGGACCTTTGGTTCTCCTTTTGTTCACCATCATGTTCACTCCCTCCATGGCATTGACTTGCTTAGGATTTTGCACTTGTTGAAGTTGAATATTTACTAATTGATTCATGGTGGTGTGGTAGTCAATTCGGCAATGGCTTGCCCATGGTCATGCAACTCTTTGTGAAGGTGGATCACGTTGGGATCACCTTGTGGAACATTAGCCCGGGATTACCATGCCGATGATGTTTCCGCCATTTCATCTAAAATCTCACACGCCTCCGCATAAGGCATAGTCATGAAGTTCCCACCGGCATGTTGATTCACTACACATTGGTTGGTTGTGTTGATCTCACGATATACAGTTTGTTGAATCATGTTCTCCGTCATATCGTTGTTGGGACATTCCTTAACCATTGTTCGTTAGCATTCCCATATCTTGTGTAGTGGTTCTTTTGGCTCTTGCTTAAATGCCAAAGTTTCATCCCAAAGTGTAGCCATATGCCCCGGAGAGAAGAACTTAGAAAGAAACTTTTCCGCCAACTCATCCTAAGTGTGAATGGAATGGTTCGGCAAACGTTCCAACCAATCTAAAGATTTCCCCTGCAGAGAGAAGGGAAAAAGCCTTAGCCTCAATGCATCCTCGAAGACATTTGTTTGTTTTCTCCCCCAACAAGTGTCCACAAACCCCTTCAAATGTTTGTATGCATTTTTACTTGGAGCACCGGTAAAGAAACCTCGTTGCTCTAGCAAAGTGAGCATCACGTTGGTGATTTGAAAGTTGGCCCCCTAATACGGGGAAGGACTATTGTACTTGCATTCCTTTATTGGGTAACACCTGGTGTGGAGCCACTCGTGGTGGAACGGGCACATTGTCATGAGGCACTCGGCCTCTTCTATTGGCTTGAGTTTCAAGAGGAACCTCATCCACTTGGTCATCCTCAATGTCCACATCCCCCAAAGCAATATTTTCGAGCTCATTGTTTGCCATGGTTGCACCTACGATTTCTCAAACAAGTTAGTAACACGGAAAGAAAAAAGGATACTCCAAAAACTCACCCAAATATATAACTAACGTCGTTTTTAACTCCCCGAAAATGATGCCAAAAATTGATCGCGTCCAATTGCACACCTCAAAAGAAGTATGAAACGGTCGTTTGCAATTATAGAAACCCAACTAAGAGTCGGGGTCGAATCCACATGGAGCTAAGATGGGAGTTAAGGGGTATATATTTTAATGTGCGTGATTGAATTATCGAGATTGCACTTCCACAAAAAGATTGGTTTTCTATTTCTAATTTTTACTCTATTGATTGCAAAATATCGAAAGAAAACTAGAGATAACTGTTTTTGGGGTTTTTCCAAATTGATAAAAAGCCTAGGGTTGTGACCATTACCTAGGTGTTTGCCTAATAGGAAAAAGACTTATCTTATTTCATACTTTGTAAATTTTATCCATCCATTGTTGATTCGCCTCAATGTTGATCTACAATCTACCACTGATAACATGAAACCTATTACGTAATACATTGTCACAAGGGCTCACGTCGTATCGAGGAACATTTGAAGTGATTTGCCTGATCAACTTCAATAACTGTATTTCATAGCATCCCAAAGTGATTCATCTTATGGGGGTATGTTAATCCCGTGCAATTCATGAAATCCCTTTTCTTTAGATCATTACTCAATCAAATGTCTAAATGTCATCCTCTTTTCTTTCATAATTACACCCTTATTCTACTACCATGGCAGCATTCCATCTCTTCTAACTGCTCCTAGTCTTAGACTCCTACAGAAACCATCGGCTCTCTTGTTTTGATAGGCTTAATCCCGAGGACTTACCTATTCTCACTTGCCTTTTCTTATCCTTACTCCTGTCTTCCTAAAACCTTGTCTCTCTACCATACTTTAGCTTGCGACCTACACATATCTATTTATACTACTCGCAACCTCCTCTAACTTACTTGCACCATATATTTCCTTATGTTAAGCGAGACATCACATTGTCTCTAACTCTTATTTACTCTCTTAACTAGACCTCTCGGTACCTGCAAACCATAGGCTGGTAGATATATCACTGATGACACCGCTATCATTTCTTGATACTGCATCCCAGTGCTTCTAGCCCTCTATCTGAAGTACGGACTATTCACAACCTTCTACACGTGAGTATCTCATACCTTCTTTACCTTTACTTTACATACCTTAAAATCTCGCATAGTATCTTCCATCTCTTTCATAACCTCCCTTCCACATAGGTATAATTCACATCCACAACTTGAAGCTCTACTATAATACTTGCACCTCTGGTGCATACACAATCCGATGGAAGCTTCATACTGACTTCCTATGAGGCTGGTACTCTTCTAACTGGCTTTATCGTAGAGCCGTTATAGAATATGGCTGATGTATTATCTCTCTTGTACCTCTAATATTAAGAGTGATTCTGCAATGGTTTTAATCACGATTTCTATAAATATCTAGGTCCAATAATCAGACTCCTGATTTACTTAGCTGATGTAGCTCTTTAGTTTCCTCTTCTCTCTCAGTCTTTATGTAGGCTTAAGCTATCTTTTAATCTATGGCTCAGGGTATTAGTTATTACTTTAGCCTTTCATGGACGCTATGAAATATCCATGATATACTCTTCCAAAAATTCAATTCTTTGTCTATGACCCAGGCTCAATTCTTTCTTTTAACTTATATCGGAGTCTTCTACGGCTGTATGAATGTCAACATATATGTTGCATGGTTAATACTCCAAAATCTTAAATGCATTTATAACGTAACTAACTTTGGTTCATTGATAAAATAATTTCTTTCGTTCCTTCTCAGCTTTCTTTAAATGTAAGAAATTACTTTTCCTGGTCATTCTGCTACCTGCTGCATGAATAATTGGCTTATCTTAGTGCCCAAAAATACTAGATTTTCCTATAACTCATATGATCTCAAATGTCACTTCCCACTCATTAGCCACGGTAGGTGCCACCTTATTATGGAGTACATACAATGCTATAGTGATATTGTTTTTACGTGACCATTTATTTTTCAAGTTACTATGCTTAGGTTGAAGCCTTTTTCCTTATTTCCTCAGCTAGTCTTTCATTGTAGTACTTAGGGAGGACCCTCTGACTCTTGTAAAGCTACGAGCTTATTACATCGTATACTCGATGGAATGTTTTGATGTTCTTCCTCGCCTATAATTATTCTTAGTTACTTATCTCCATGCCCTTGTGCTTGTAGGGTTGCTTCTGAACTAATATTTTGATTGTCTTCCCAGTGGCACTCTATTTTATTTCCGTAACACCAATACGGTACCTTTAACTACCCCAACTTCTATCTGAATATTTCTCAAGGATTACAATGTCATAACTGCGAGACTAAATTCACCATATTGCATTTCACTATGTTTATCTTGCACGATCTGTTGATTTGTCAGTATACTCTTGTCTAGCCATAACTAGGCTCTTCCTGAATCAACTACTAACTACTCGTTGGTCCATTCTCATATCTATATTCTGCGTAATCTCTCTTGGGATATGTCATTTGTTTTAACTTACCTCTTACACTGCTCCTTATGTATCATCCTTTTTTCATTTTTATCGTATTCTTACTTTACTATTCCATAGTTCCCTGAACCATATAACTCCTACATAATACCATATCACACCATCTTTCCCCTTCTCTTCATTTTTGGCGTCTTTTCACATATTCACTGACTATAGACTCTGTCATCCTGTCTTATTTTGATTTGCTGTTATCACTCACTTATCACATCATGCTGATAATGCTTCATTTACTCTCTTCTTATTCTCCTGCTAATATTTATGTCTATCACTTTATTCTGAAAGCTTTAACAAACATTCTTTTGCTTTTAGCTCCCCTTGCTCCATCCACTACCTCTTTGGGTCGCCTAACATTCTCTCTTTACTAGGAACGAGAGCCATATGAAGGTATATATTTATCCCTTCTAGGATTCAAGTGCCTATCTTTATAATTTTTTGAACATTCTAGTATTCATATCTAGTTGTACTATTCTAGAATGTACCATCTGGGTGTCTCACAAGGAGAATTATTACCACGTTTGCAATATCCTTTGGAAATGTCAGATAACGCTAACAATCCATCCACCATTTTGGGTTATTCTAACCCCAGCTGGATCCTGATATCTCGTCCTTCTCTTAAACTATATATGTTGGCTCCAAAGAGCATAACTGAGATGGGTGTGCCAATTGTACATACCTCTGTTACAATTGAAGGTAACTCAAAATGCTTATATTTCTTTGACTGAATTGTAAATACTGATAATCTTCACTAATTGGGTACCTCGTACCCTTCTTCACCTTTCTTATTTTACTTGTTGAAACTTGTATCTACCTTTTGATTCTCTCGTTGCTTTAAACCATATGGGTGGATAGATATTCATGCCTCATGGCTCCTTATCAAGAAGATTACACGTCTTAGTACACACATAATCTACTGAAGACCTCACATTTACTCATCATAAGCTTGATGCAAAATCGAGTTCCTCTTACTCAACTCTTCCACAGCCACAGTCAATCTCTTACCATCTATCTTTCTAAATGTAGGTATCGTTGTATTACGAATAAAATAGAATTTAGGATTTTGAATTCTTACAACTGAGCTCTACCACACCATCCAGAGTAAGAAGAAAGAGTGACAGTCCTAAATTCCCTGTAGCCTCATGCTTATAAGTGTGGTGCACAACACACCCATAAACAAGACTCTATTAGACACAGCTTGTAGACTCCCTAGGACAAAACTGCTCTGATACCACTTTTGTCATGACCCAAATCGGAGGGCCGCGACGAGCACCCGGTTCCTTACTCAACCAAGTACCAACGTAACATATCTTTCTTATCACACCATCATAGGTAAATGGGCCAGAAGGGACATCATGAGATAACTGGAATAAAACATAAATACTAGATATAGGACGACCCAATATGATATAGAAACATATACACATGACATACGGGCCTATAAGGCCAACATGATATGTACACTCAAAATATAGGCCGATAAAGCCATAAAAGTATCCATATACATGACATATGTCTATAATCCTCTAAGAGTACATAAACGTCATAAAGGTCGGGACAGGGCCCCACCATACCAATCAATACATGTCCAAATCATACTGACCAAATAGGCAACTCCTGAGCACGTGAAGTGCACCAACACCTTCCGCTGATCTGATAGCCTACTAGGAGGACTGTCAACCTATCTATCGGGATCTTCGGGCATGAAACACAACATCCCCAGGCAAAAGAGACGTCAGTACAAATAAAGTACCGAGTATGTAAGGCATGAAATAAACATGGTGTAAAGAACTCCACATGTAAGTCGGAATATCTCTGTGAATCGTGAAACATTTATAATGTCATGCATATGCGTGTAAATGTCATACCATGCATAGGTATATGAGTACATAACATCATCAAGCCTCTGAGGGCATCCCATCATATCATCTTGGCCTATATGGGCGAAATCATCAACGTATACCAACTGATCAGGTGGTGGTGCGTATATAATGTTGTAACCTTTCCCCATACCTCATATACATATAATATATGCGTATATAATGCCATCTGGTCATGGGTCAATGTACATGTATAAATGAATGCAATGCATAATGAAGTAAGTCAATAAGATCTCTCGGAATGTCATAAAATCAATATGCCTTTGGATAAACTTTATCAATTTACGTATTTTCTGAGACCCATGAACAGACGATATAATAATAGGGCACATGGGGAATCAAGAACATAGGCACCCCTAGAACTTCTATGAATTGAGTCATTTATGAAAATTGTGCGTTTGCTCATTTTGTTTGCACCATATCAATCATGCCAAAAGAAAAGAAGGGATAGCCTTAACATACCTTTGTCGTTTATCTAACCACACGACTTCATTTCAGCCCATTAGTACTTCAATCTACGACAAACAATAAGGGACCAGTGTTAAGCTTACGGAAGCTAGAACTCAATACAAATGAGCGACTAGCTCATCTACGAAATTTTGGACAGCACCTCCCCTTATTCTTTTCATTTTCCTCAAATCCACAAAGAAGACCAACATGTCCAGAATGTCAACAAACATATATATATATATATATATATATAACCTCATATTCATTACAATACATCACCAAAACAGTCCACACCATCTCACCCAACAACTAAGTTATAACTTGCACTTTCCAAGCCTTCTCCTCTTCCAAACACATCAACCACAATAGCAATAGTATTCTTAAGTTATTTCTACTGATTTCCAGCCATAAAACATCAAGAATTCAACTCCAAAATAGTCCAGCAACTACAACACTTCAACATGAAGTTCAACTTACTTCACAAGTTTCCTTTATCAAATCAACTAGATATACATAGATGATCTTAAATACATATAGGAGAAGTTAAACCTTACCTTGGCAGCAAGAATACTCATCCAACTAAGCTTTACTTCAAGCTCAAATAATCTCTTTACCCTATATAACAAAGTAGAGAGATAACTAGGTGATCTTGATCTTCCAAGAGAGAAATCACCTTACCAACTTGTGGATTTGGTCTTGAACCCTAGAATAACTTTGAGAGAGATCTTGGGCTGATATTTTGGAGCTCCTTCATGTTGCAATAGAGAGAGAGGAATTATAAATTGTTTTTTACGTAAAATTGAGATATATCTATATTTATATGGTCCCACTAATGGGCTTGCGAAGATGGGTCTTGGGCTACCCCAAGACTTGCCCATCTCTATCTTTTTCCATTCCCTTTGAATTTGATCCACTAGCTCTAAGTAGGTGATGCACCTACTTTTCACCTAATTAATCAAGTAGGTGATTCATGTTGGTCCTTTTTCCATTTTGAAACATGAGTCTCATCCTCATTAAATAATTTAGACATGAATCGAGTAGCTCAAGCAAGTAGGACAGAAAGTAAGTTGGTGAAGCAGGAACGTCGGGTAAACAAGCAGCTCATTTTTATTTGTCCAAAATCTCCTTTCTCATGTTTAAGTTCATTCGTCCTCAACCTAGTCGTTTGTATGTTGAACGGAAATATAGGATGCAATATCATTAGATCACTTTATATACTTTTAAAGAGAATCTCATTTCTGAGCTCACATCAATTGACTTACAGCGTACTTTCACGTCCGAAAGCATGGAATGTAACAGACAGTGTTAGAGTATGCTATCATATTTAGTGATTTGTCCAGACATGCACCTGCCTTGGTTTCTACAGTTAGAGAGCGAGTCCGTAGATTCATCGAGGGGCTCAAATATGGTATTAGAGTCAGCATGGATCGAGAGTTGGAGATAGATACTCTGTATAAGTAAGTGGTATAGATAATGTGGAGGTTGGAGGGTATGCGGGGCTGTGAGAGAGAGAGGATAGGGAGGCCAAGAGGCCTCAAGATTCTAGAAATTATAGTGGTGCCCGTGCCCCAGGTGTAGCCCGTCATGGTAGGGGATATGTGAGTTGTCCAATTCATTCAGCACTTCCAACTTCTAGCGGTGCTTCGGCTATTTCGAGGTCTCAGGTTGCCCATTTTTCTTAGCCACTATCCAGTGCACCTCCTGCACGGGGTGCCTTCAGCGGTCAGTCTAGCTGACCAGGATCGAGTCAGCTTCAGCAGCCACACCCACCGAGAGATTGTTTTCAGTGTGGCGACACCAGATATATGGTAAGGGACTACCCCAGACTTATGAGGGGTGCACCTCCACAGACTACTCAGGCTTCTCGAATTCCACTTGGTCCACAGACTTCACAGGCCATGGTTGCTGCTCTAGTTGCCGCCCCACCTGCACAGCCAGCTAGGGGAGGAGGTTAGGTGGGTAGAGGTCACCCTAAAGGAGAAGGCCAGGCCTTTATGCTTTTCCAGGTAGGATAGAGGCAGTTGCATCAGACGTAGTTATCACAGGTATGGTTATGGTTTTTCATAGGGATGTATCAGTCTTATTTGATCTGAGATCCACTTATTCATATGTGTCATATTACTTAGATCTATATTTGTATATATCTCATGATTCTTTAAGTTCTCCTATATATGTGTCCATGCATGTGGGTGATATTATTGTGGTGGACCATGTGTATCGGTCGTATTTAGTTATTATTGGTGATTTTGAGACCATAGTTGATCTATTATTACTCAATATGGTAGACTTTGATGTGATCTTGGGCATGGACTAGTTGTCACCCTATCACGCTATTCATGATTGTCACGCCAAGATTGTGACATTAGCTATGCCAGGTTTGCTACGGTTAGAGTGGAGTGATACATTGGATTATATTCCCAGGCGGGTTGTGTCCTTTCTTAAGGCACAACGGATGGTTGAGAGGGGTGTGATGCATATCTAGCCTTCGTGAGAGATGTTAGTGTGGATACTCCTACCGTTGAGTCTGTTCCAGTAGTGAGAGACTTCCCTGATGTGTTTCCAGTAGTGTAAGAGTATGCTATCAGATTTAGTGAGTTGTCCAGACATGCACCTGCCTTGGTTTTTACCATCAGAGAGCGAGTCCGCAGATTCATCAAGGGGCTTAACTATGGTATTAGATTCAGCATGGCTTGAGAGTCGGAGACAAATACTCCGTATCAGCAGGTGGTGAGATCGCATGGAGGTTGGAGGGTATGCAGAGCCGTGAGAGAGACGATAGGGAGGCCAAGAGGCCTCAAGATTCTGGGGGATATAGTGGTGCCCGCGCCCCAGCTGCAACCCATCATGGTAGGGGCTATGTGTGTCGTCCAGTTCATTCAGCACTTCCAGCTTCTAGCGGTGCTCCGGTTATTCTGAGGTCTGAGGTTGTCCATTTTTCTCAACCACTATTGAGTGCACCTCCTGCATTTAATACGAAAAACTATTTTTTTCTCTAACAAAGTTACTTTCATCTTGTGAAAGAGTTTTTATAAAAGGTAAATGCAAGGTTTTTCCTAAAATGGTGGTATTAATGCCATCTAAATCAGTAATATAAGGTTTTATCTGACTGATAAAAGGAATTCCTAAAATGATATCTTCGTTGATATCTTCAGTAATCACAAAATTATTTGTAAGACAAATGCCATTATTGCAAATATGGGCTTTAGAAAGCTTGTAATTAATACGCAGTTGTTCTCCTGTGGCAGAGTAAAGCCTAGAGGTACTTTTCTCTAAGTAATGAATAGGTATAATACCTTTCATGATGCAATTTTAATCGGCGCCACTGTCTAGCAAGGCGATTTTGTTGATAACAAAAATTTTGCTAATAACAATTTTGATAGGAATGTGATGGCTTTGTGGCCTGGCAGAGGTAACAACGGTTACGCCGGGAGCCATGGAAGAGGAGGTCTCTTTAGAGAGATAGAATTCATTGATAGGTAGTTGAGTTTCTATCAGGTGATCATTATTGGGGAGGATTTTTTCCCTTCCAGGAAGTTCTTCCTCATCAGATTTATGATCGTAAGAATTAGCACGTTTGAGGACTTTCTCAGTAAGGGCATCTAAAATTCGACCTTATCAAGTCTGGATCTAATGTCCTTAATATCTTTCTTAAGTTCTGAGACTTCGTGTCTAAGATCAGAAATAGAGGGTTCATAAGACTTCTCAAATCTAGACATAATGTGCTTCATGCTGAAAGGTTCAATGATGACCTTAGGTTTAGGCATAGGTTTGTCTTTTTGTTGATCGAGAATAAGTCTTTTGAGTTCTAGAAGATATGTATTTTTATACTCTTAATCATTGATGTGTTGAATGATATCGAAGAGGGTTTCTTTAGAGTCATCAGACAAAACTCTGATTCTTTGAGGAAGGCTATCATAAGTACAAAATGTTTCATTGCAGTTGCACTCTCCACTAGATTGACTAGAGTCCAATTTGTAGGTGACGTCGATGTCGTTACCGGAATTACCTGAAGAAGGGAGAGGTGAGGAGTCTGACTCGACTTATTCAAGGATTGAATAGAGCTCTTTCTTGGCTTCTTCGCTAATTTCTAGAAGGTTGATCTTCTTTTTCTTTTTGTCATATTTGCAGGTATTGGCACGATGACCAGGTTTTCCTCAATTCCAACAGACATCTGTGCTAGAACCTTTATGGCGTCTGTGATATTTTGGTTTCTTTCTGGTAGTTTTTTCAGAATCCCTTCGAGATTTGCTACGATGAATTTTCCTAAAAGGTTTAGGATTTTTGTCCCTTTTGGAAGAACGAACATAAGGAGCAGCAATGGAAGTAAATCCAAAGTCTTGGCAAAAACTGCATAACTCTCTCCTATAGGATGATTGTTCCTTCTTGAGCAGGTGCTTTAGCTTAATATCAGTGCAGAGTTCTAGACTTACGACATTAATAATACTGATGAGGTCACCATAAGTCATTTGATGATAAGGAAGTTTACTATCACAACTATCTTGGATTTTGGTTCTGACTTTATCGGCGAACAGAGGAGGTAGTCCGGTGATGAAGCATTCTTTCCAGAATTCAAGATTACAGTCTGGTCGTATCATGACCTTACTGATGAATTGGTTTTTGTACCAGATGAAATCATCAAGTGTAGGACACGAAAGATTATTGAGGATTTGTAAGCTTCTATCTTCCAGAGTTTGGGCTCTCCTATGAAGTGTTTAGCTATATGATAAAGGAGGGTAGCGCAAGCATCTTCTCTAGATACTTGAGAGGTACCTTTGGTCTTTTCGACTATTTCAACTGCCGTGGCATCATAAATGGCACGCTTGATATCATCGGTGAAATAGTTATCTCACCAATGTCTTAACATACCAGTGAAACCAGCGACAATCATAGAAGCTACTTCTTTGTCAGAGGAACCTCTGATTTTGTAAGCAGTTATGGAAATTCCCATTACATGGAGCTTGTTATATATCTGATGTTCATCTAGACCATCGATATTCCATTCTATAATGCTTCTTCCTTCGTGAGAAGAGGTTGATAAAAAAGCATTTACTTCGTATTAAAGGTCGGGGAAGGAGGGACGTTTGTGATAATTATTTCGGTTATGGTACCAATCATTGGAAAGTCTTTGGATGAGAACTTCCTTTTCTTGGATAGTAGAAACTCTTTTTGGTTTCAAATCGTTCTTGTCTGAGATGTTAAAGTTGGAAAGTTGCTCATTGATCTTGTCAAGAACATTGTCACATATTTCAAAGGTTTCTTTAAACTTCAGGAATTTATCTCTGGAGAATTCAGTCATTTTGAAAACTGGACTAGACTCGATTTCTTGGCTAGTGCTGGCTGTCGAAGGAATAGGTTTACTACTGAATAAAGATTTTCCTTTAGATTCTTCTATATGTCTAGAAACGACATGAAGCAATTGATTGGTATAGTTATTCTGCTCAATGACTCTATCAACATCAGCGCAAGAAACTATAGCTTGAGGCTTTTCACTTTTAGTTTTCAAAGGAGCAGCAGGAATGACGATGTCATCTATGGGGATGCTAAGTCCTTCTAGGGGAGGAGTGAAAGATTCGACAATTTTGTTGGTGGTTGCATACCACTTATTGATAAGGACTTGAAGAGAATCCTTCTGATTATCGAGTTTGCCAGATTTCTCAAACCATTTGAAGAACATGATTTCGCATCTAATTCTTTTCATGGCAGTCATCCAAGAGTCTCTAAAGTTTTCTCTTTGCTGAAGAGTGCAAGTAGAAATGTACCAATTTCTTTTGGTTTGATTATCAAGATGGGTCCACAAAACATTTAAGATTTTCGGGTCCGGGATAAAAGGCTCATAAGACCTAATCATCTGAAAGTGTTTTTTGGGTTTTTCTTTAGTAGAAAGAGTAGGAGCTTCCATATCACTTTGGGAAGGTTTGATTGTAGACTTTAGAAATATCTCCCGAGAAATCTACATGTCTGACTTTTCCCTTACCATTGTCGGCGGGATTATCGGGATAAAAGTCCTTTTCCTCCGGGGGTTTTGAAGAAGAAGGTCTTGCTGAAAAGGGACGAGTTGAAGACATTCGTCTGAGTGAAGAGGTTTGACTCAAAGGATTTTCTAGGAATTTGAGATCAATAGAATCGTCGGGGAATTAGATTACCCTTTCGATCTGAGATCTCTCAGAATGAGAACGTTGGGGTTGACCTATGGCATCAAAATGCCAGTCATTACTAGAAAGGATATCATTCCAATTTAGGAGTCGGGGCAAAAAGATAGTGTTGTGCTCATGATTTGCTTCCATATGCATAGTGACTCCCTTGACACTTTCTATTCTTGCCTTAGGGGCTAGAGTAGTGGTCATAAGTCTGTAATACACCTTATAGATTACAGCTATCTCGCGGGTATTGGCTTTGCTATTCATATTTTTGGTCTTGGCGTTAAGGGTCAAGGCATCCATGACGTTGGGGTCATTGATGTCGACCGAGAAAATAGGATAGCAGTTAAAGTATATCGGGCCATCGGCTAGGTTACTTTGAAGGATGCCTATGAGAGAATCATCGAATTTAATAAGATGGTCATCTCTAAGGATAATGTATATAAGAATATCCAAGCCTTTCCTAAAGAGAGGCTTGACAGCGACTTGAACGAGTCCTGTATGGAGATAATTAAACTGGGTTCTATACCGACTAATATCTTGCTCGTTTAACAGTCTAATGATTTCTAAAGAATTATTAATAGCAGTGGTAGACTCACATGTTTTAATATTATGCCTCTTAATGAAGCTAAAATTACCTAGCTGGTAAATCTTTTTGAAAGGTTCATCTGTAATATTCCAGTTTTGAAGATCATTTTCAAGTTTAACAATCCTAGTTGCTTGAGAAGATAGATTTACACTATTTAAAATATGCTAGTTATTATTCATTTTTAAAAGATGAAATAAAAGTTAAGAGAATCGAGAAAATTTTATAAACCCCGGAGATGGTTCCTAAGATAGCCAATCTTCAACAACAGTTTGAGAAAGAAATATGCTCTGATTTTCCAAACGCCTTTTGGGAAAGAAAAATACATGTGATTGAACTACCATACATTGAAGGATTCAATGAACATATCATTTCTACCAAGGCAAGACCTATTCAAATGAATCATGAAATGATGGAAATTTAAAAAATTGAGATTACTAATCTTTTGAAAAATAAAATTATTCGTCCTTCTAAATCTCCATGGAGTTGCTCTACCTTTTAGGTTAATAATAATGCAGAGAAAGAAAGAGGAGCACCAAGTTTGGTTATCAACTATAAACCTTTAAATACGGTTTTAAAATGGATTAGGTACTCAATACCTAACAAAAGAGATCTTTTAAAAACAACCTATAAAGCTAATATTTATAGCAAGTTTGATATGAAACCAGGTTTTTGGAAAATCCAGATAGCTGAAAAGGATAAATACAAAATTGCTTTCAATGTTCCCTTCGTATGTACTTTTGATCATGTTTTCAGAATAAAACAGTTTGTAAGTATTCTTTCTTGCTTTCAATTCAATTTTTCTACTGCACGATCTTTCAAATGGCTCGAGAGTTGGAGATAGATACTCCGTATCAGTAGGTGGTAGAGATCGCGTGGAGGTTGGAGGGTATTCGGGGCCGTGAGAGAGACGAAATGGAGGCCAAGAGGCCTGAAGATTCTGGATATAGAGGTGCCCGTACCCCAGCTGCAGCCCGTCATGGTAGGGGCTATGTGTGTCGTCCAGTTCATTCAGTACTTCCAGCTTCTAGTGGTGCTCTGGTTATTCCGAGGTCTCAGGTTGTCCATTTTTCTCAACCACTATCCAATGCACCTCCTGCACGGGGTGCCTTCATCTGTTAGTCTATTCGACCAGGCCCCGAGTCAGCTTCAACAGCCACGCCCACCAAGAGCTTTTTCAGAGTGTGGTGACACCAGACATATGGTGAGGGACTGTCCCAAACTTAGGAGGGGTGCACCTCCACAGACTACGCAGGCTCCCCCAATTCCACCTTGTCCAGAGACTTCACAGGCCATGGTTGCTGCTCCAGTTGCCACCCCACCTCCTAAGCCAGCTCGGGGTGGAGGTCAGGCGGGTAGAGGTCGCCTTAGAGGGGGAGTCCGGGCCAGTCATCAAAGGTATGGTTCCGGGTTGTCATAGGGATGCATCAGTCTTATTTGATCTGGGATAAATTTATTCATATGTGTCATCTTACTTTGCTCCATATTTAGATATATCTCGTGATTATTTGAGTTCTCCTATATATGTGTCCACGCCTGTGGGAGATTCTATTACGGTGGACCGTGTGTATCGATCATGTTTAGTTATTATTGGTGGTTTTGAGACCAGAATTGATCTATTATTACTCAATATGGTAGACTTTGATGTGATCTTGGGCATGGACTGGTTTTCACTCTATCACGTTATTCTTGATTGTCACGCCAAGACTATGACATTGGCTATGCCAGGTTTGTCACTATTAGAGTGGAGGGGTACATTGGATTATATTCCCAGCAGGGTTGTGTCCTTTTCTTAAGGCACATCGGATGGTTGATAAGGAGTATGATGCATATCTATACTTCGTGAGAGATGTTATTGTTGATACTCCTACCGTTGAGTCCGTTCTGGTAGTGAGAGACTTCCCTGATGTGTTTCCAACAGACCTTCTCGGCATGCCGCCCGATAGAGATATCGATTTTTGTATTGACTTGGTGCCGGGTACTCAGCCCATTTCTATTCCACCATATCGTATGGCACCAGCGGAGTTGAAAGAGTTAAAGGAACAGCTGCAAAAGTTGCTCGATAAGGGTTTCATCCGGCCTAGCGTGTCACCTTGGGGTGCTTCGGTTCTATTTGTAAAGAAGCAGGATGACTCGATGCGGATGTGTAATTATTATAGGGAGTTGAACTAGATTACAGTGAAAAACAGGTACCTATCTCCGCACATTGATGACTTATTTGACCAGCTTCAGGGTGCCAGAGTGTTCTCGAAGATTAATTTACGGTCAAGGTATCATCAGCCGAAGATGTGGGATCTGGATATCCCGAATACTACTTTCAGGACTCGGTATGGTCACTACGAGTTCCTTTTGATGTCATTTGGGCTGACCAACGCCCCAAAAGCATTTATGCACCTGATGAACAGTGTATTCCAGCCATATCTTGACTCATTCATCATTGTGTTTATTGACGACATCTTAGTGTACTCCCGCAGTCGGGAGGGTCATGAGCAGCATCTGAGAATCGTGCTCCAGACCTTGAGAGATAAGAAGTTATATGCAAAATTCTCCAAGTGTGAATTCTGGCTTGACTTGGTGGCATTTTTGGGTCATGTGGTGTCTAGTGAGGGGATCAAGATAGATCCTAATAAGATTGAAGCAGTTCAAAGTTGGACCAGGCCGTCATCAGCTACTGAGATTCGGAGTTTTCTTGGTTTGGCCAGATATTATAGCTGTTTCGTAGAGGGTTTCTATCCATTGTTGCATCTTTGACTAGATTGACCCAGAAGGGTGCTCCTTTAAGATGGTCCAAGGAGTGTGAGACGAGCTTTCAAAAGCTCAAGACTACTTTGACTACATCCTCAGTGTTGGTGTTGCCTACGGGTTCGGGGTCTTACACTGTGTATTGTGACGGATCGCATATTGGGCTTGGCGCGATGTTGATGCAAGACGGTAGGGTGATTGCCTACGCGTCTCGGTAGTTGAAGGTCCATGAGATAAATTATCGGGTGTACGACTTGGAGTTGGCAGGTATTGTTCATGCATTGAAGATTTGGAGGCACTATTTGTACGGTGTTCCATGTGAGGTCTATACCGACCACCGAAGTCTCCAGCATCTATTCAAGCAGAAAGATCTTAACTTGCGGCAGCGGAGTTGGTTAGAGTTGCTTAAAGACTGTGATATCACTATTCTATATCATCCCGGGAAAGCCAACGTGGTGGTCGGTGCCTTGAGTAGAAAGGCAGAGAGTTTGGGCAGTTTGGCATATCTACCAGCAGTAGAGAGGCTACTAGGCCTAGATGTTCAAGCCTTGGGTAATCAGTTTGTTAGATTGGATATTTTGGAACCCAGCCGGGTTCTTGCTTGCATGGTTTCTCGATCTTCTTTATATGAGTGCATCGGAGAGCGATAGTATGACGACTCCCATTTGCTTGTCCTTAAGGACACGGTACAACACTTCGATGCCAAGGAGGTTTCTATTGGAGATACGGGGTGTTGCGGATGCAGGGCCGGTTATGTGTGCCTATTGTGGATGGTTTACGTGAGTTGATTCTTGAGGAGGCCCACAGTTTGCGGTATTCTACTCATCTGGGAGCCGCTAAGATGTATCAGGATTTGAGGTAGCACTATTGGTGGAGAAGAATGAAGAAAGATATAGTGGAGTATGTGGCTCGGTGCCTAAACTGCTAACATGTGAAGTACGAGCATCAGAGGCCAGGCAGTTTGTTTCAGAGACTTGAGATTCCCAAGTGAAGTGGGAGTGTGTTACCATAGACTTCGTTGTTGGGCTCCCACGGACTTTGACGAAATTTGATGCAGTATGGGTTATTGTAGACAGGTTGATCAAGTCGGCTCATTTTATTCTGGTAGTGACTACCTATTCTTCAGAGTAGCTGGCTCAGGTCTATATCCGTGAGAGTATTCGCCTCCACGGCGTGTCGGTGTCCATTATCTACGGCCGATGCACACAATTCACATCGCGTTTCTAGAGGGTTATGCACCGTAAGTTAGGCACACGGGTTGAGTTGAGTACAATATTTAAATCCTAGACAGACGGGCAGTCCGAGCACACCATTTTGATATTAGAGGATATGCTCCATAACTGTGTTATGATTTTGGGGGTTCTTGGGATCAGTTTTTATCGCTTGCAGTAATTTTCCTACAACAACAACTACCAATCGAGTATTTAGATGGCCCCTTATGAGGCCTTATATGGGAGACGGTGTCGTTCTCCAGTTGGTTGATTTGAGCCGAGAGAGGCTAGGTTGTTAGGCATAGATTTGTTCGAGATGCCTTGGAGAAAGCCAAGTTGATTCAAGATTAGCATCATACAGCCTATTCTAGACGGAAGAGTTATGCTGATCGAAAAGTTCATGATATAGCATTTATGGTTGGAGAGAGGGTTCTGCTCTGAATTTTACCCATGAAGTGTGTGATGAGGTTCAGAAAGAAGGGAAAGTTGAGCCCTAGGTATATCAGTCCTTTTGAGATCTTTGAGAGAGTTGGTGAGGTGACCTACAAGCTTGCATTGCTGCCCAGCCTATCGGCAGTTCACCTGGTGTTCCATGTTTCTATGCTCCGAAAGTATTATGGTGACCCGTCCTATGTATTAGATTTCAATTCAGTCTCTTGGACATGGATTTGACTTATGTTGAGGAGCCAGTAGCTATTTTGGACAGGCATGTCCGGAAGTTGAGATCAAAGAATATTGCTTCAGTGAAAGTTCAATGGAGGGGTCATCTGGTCGAGAAGGTGACCTGGGAGACCGAGCATGACATGCGGAGTTGTTATTCTCACCTTTTCATCAATTCAGGTATGTAGAGGACGAACGTTTGTTTTAAGATGGGGAGAATGTAAAGACCCGATCGATCATTTTATGTATTTGTGCCATATTTCCCCTATCGATGCTGCACATATGGGCATTTGTAGTTTTATGACTAGCGGGGTTGGTTAGTTTCGTTCCGGGAAGGTTTCGAGTTGGTTGGGACCCTTTGGTTAATAGCTTAGAAGCCCAAGTTAGAAATGTTGACTCAACTTTGACTTTAGTATAAACGATCCCGGAACGGTATTTGGATGGCTCTGATAGCTTCATATCGTGATATTTGAATTGGGTGTATGCCCAAAAATGAATTCAGAGGTCCGTAGGCTGATTTGTGTTGTTTTGTCGAAAGTTGGCAATTTGAGGTTTAAAAGTTTGACCGTAAGTTGACTTTTGGCTATCAGGTTCGCAATTTGGTTTTGGGACTTGTAATAGGTCCGTTATGCTATTTAAAACTTGTCTACAAAATTTGGTGTCATTTGGAGTTGATTTGATCGGATTCGGACACTTGGTTGCAATCCTAGAGGTTCATGAACTTTACTTTGAAATTCATGCGTTTTGTGTTCGATTCGTAGTTCTACATGTTATTTTTGTATTTTGATCACGCGAGCGAGTTCGTATGATATTTTTAGACTTGTGTGGACATTTGGTTTGGAGCCCCTAGGGCTCGGATGAGTTTCAGACGTGTTTCGAAATGATTTGCACTGAAACTGGAATTTCTGGTGTGCTGGTGTGCTGGTGTTCTGATGTTGCAATTGCAAGCACCAGCGTCGCATTTGCAAAGTGGGCAAGGGGGTGGTCTTATGTCGCAATTACGACTTTTCCCCTTCGCATTTGCGAAGTCAGCAGGCCTGAGTTGGGGGTCGCATTTGCGACCACTTGGTCGCTTTTGTGATGGGATTCAGCTTCGCAATTGCGAAGCCTTTGTCGCAAATGCGACTTCTGTTGAGGTTGTTAGGGTTCGCAAATGTGATCCCTGATTCGCAATTGTGAGGGTTCATAAATGCGAACCCATTGATGCGACCACTTGGTTGCTTTTGTGATGGGAGTCAGCTTCGCAATTGCGAAGCCTTTGTCGCAAATGCGACTTCTGTTGAGGCTGTTAGGATTCGCAAATATGGTCCCTGATTCGCAATTGTGAGGGTTCATAAATGCGAACCCATTGTCGCAAATGCGACATCTGTAGCAGAACAAAAGGGATAGGAGTCGGGATTTTTCATCATATTTTCTCATTTTAGAACCCTAGACTAGGTATGAGGCGATTTGGATAAGGAATTTTCATCAACAAATATTGGGTAAGTGATTCGAATCAATTTTTAACTATATTTCATGATTATATCTTAGATTTAACATCAAATTTATGAGAATCAAAGAGGAAAAATTGGGAAAATTTTGTCAAGTTTTTGAAAAATGAAGAATTGAGTTTTACGAGTCGATTTGGACTCGAATTTGAAAACAAAAAATATATATGGACTCGTGGGGTTATGGATAGTCATAATCTACTGTTGGACCCGAGTTTTGACCTGACAGGCTTGGAGTTGACTTTTTAGGAAATGTGTAAAGATCATAACTATATCTATTGTAATTGATTTCTCTTGCATTGTTTGATGTTATTAAGTCAATTTTGGTTAGATTTTAGCCGTGTGAAGGCGAATTCTAGGGAAAAAGCTACATTCGAGGGTTGATTTGGCCTAGCTGAGGTAGGTGTCTTGTCTAATTTTGTTGAGGGAGGGAAACTACCCCTTAGGATTTGGTTGATTGTACTATTTGTGTTATGTGGAAGACATGTATGCGAGGTGACGAGTGCGTACACGGGCTATATGTGGTATTTGACCGGTTTAAGTTATTTAGACTCTTTCCATGCCTTTAATTGAATTGTCATAACATGTTATATCTCTCATTGTTAATCCACTCTTACATGCTTTATTTGACTTTATTAGCACTTGTTTTACCTCTTACGTGTTATTTTGCTCTTATATGCTTTAGTTGAAGTTATTGCTTTCCTTATTGTCTTGTTACCTCTTAAATTGTTGAATTAGTTTTACTTGAAGTTGTTATTTCGTGGAATATCTTTTTGTTGAGTTATTGGTGTTGAAGTTGTAAAAGTCGTTATCACATTAAGGTGAAGTTGTTAATTGTTGAGATATATTTTCTTGTTGAGTAATTCTCATTCATTTTGTTATTGTTGAGATTCTTGTATACATTGTGGTTTAGCCATGGGTTATTTGTTGTGAAAATATTGGTATTGTTGAGTTTTCGGCAAGTTGTGGCATATGGGCACTTATAGTGCGAGTTGTGATTATATAGTGATATTGATACGCATGTGGTGGTATAAAGTTAGGGGTTGATACACATGCGTTGAGATAAGATGGGATTGATACGCGTGTTGCTAGTTGGGGAACTACTTGAAGCCGCGCGGTGAGATAAGATAGGCTAAAACGCGTGTAACTATTTCGGAAAAAATAATTTTCAAAACTAAATGTAAGGCTAACGCGGTGATATAAGGAAATATTATGATTGAAATTGTGAAATATGGAAATGAGGCGGTACCTCGGTTGTGATTCTTGTTGCACACTCTGTGTTAAAAATGCTCGTTGGTTGAACAGCTTTGTCATTTTCTTATGGTTTTTCCTATATTTGTCCGCATTGATTCCTTGATGTTCTTAACATGTGTTCATTCCTTGTTACCTTTATTGCTTTAGATTCGGTTGCTAGATTTCAATTATCGAACTGCTTTATTGTTATTTACTTCTTCGTTCTACATTATTTGACTGTACCATATCTTGTCCAATTTTTTTTATCCTAGCAGGTGTCTTGACCTGGTCTCGTCACTACTCTACCGAGGTTAGGCTTGATACTTATTGGGTACCATTATGGTGTACTCATACTACGCTTCTGTAAATTTTTGTGCATATCCAGGTACATCTGCTCGTGTCGGGTCCTAGTGATCATTCAGCTGTGACAGGAGACTTCAAGGTATACTTGCCCGACGTCCGCAGGCCTCGGAGTCACCTTCCATTATCATCTCATTACTGTTATTTCCTTTATCAGACAACATTGTATTAGAGATTTTTAGAATATTCTGTAGAGCTTGTGACTCAATTCCACTTGAGAATTATGTTGTTGATGTTTTATTTTGAGAATTAATATGAACTTATCAGTTTTATTTTAGTATCTCAACTTGGTTATTCCTGTATAGTATAAAGGTTTTAACTCGTCAGATGTAAAACCAACTCGTCATATGTAAATCCTTGATCCACCTCTTTGTTATTAGATACGCCTTTGCGTCCATGCATGTTACGTTTTCATTTTAAAGAAGAAACATGTTATTGCCGTGGGTGTTTATTGCAAAGGTGCAAACTACAAAGACCAAATCGAAGTTTGCTTACTCTTATAACTTCAACATTATTTCACATCAGCAGCGCTGAAAAGTGCCAGTTAAAAGTATATCCTTTTGGATATTCCTTTTTGTATAAAACGTGCTTATTGAAAAAAGTAGCATATGAAAACTACTAATAATAATATTCATACAAATCGATTCACCCTAGAATGTGACTTTTCAACTTGCAGTTAGTTCTTCGGTAAGATATACTCTCTCATCTCAATTTATGTGAATCCATTTGATTGGACACGGAATTTAAAAAAAGATAGAAGACTTTTGAATTTGTGGTGTAAAATGAAGCACATATATTTTGTGTGACTATAAATCATTGCATAAAGGTAAATTATTTCCAAAAAAGGAAATATGTCATTCTTTTTGGCACGGATTAAAAAGAAAATAGGTTCACATAAATTGAAACGGAGGAGTAGATTATTTAATATTTCCTAATACTCCAACTAAGACAGAATATCTGGAGTGTAAGTTCAGCGATGAATCGGGAGAAGCGGACATGGATGTGAGGCTTGACTCTCAAGCCATCCCTAAGAGAGGGAATTTCAAGTACCTTGAATCAATTATTCAGGGGATGGGGAGATAGACGAGGATGTCACGCACCATATAGGAGTGGGGTGGATGAAATGGAGGTTAGCATCTGGAGTCCTGTGTGACAAGAAAGTGCCACCGAAACTCAAAGGCAAGTTCTATAGAGCGGTGATTAGACCGGCCATGTCGTATGGGGCTGAGTGTTGGGCAGCCAAGAATTCTCATACCCAGAAGATGAAAGTGGCAGAAATGAGGATGTTGAGATGGATGTGCGGCACACTAGGCTGGATAAGATTAGGAATGTAGAATTTCGGGAGAAGGTGGGCGTGGCTCCCATGGACGACAAGATGCGGGAAGCGAGACTTAGATGGTTCGGACACGTACGGAGGAGAAGCATAGATTCCCCGTTTAGGAGGTGTGAGACGTTAGCATTGGCAGGTACGAGGGGAGGTAAAGGACGACCTAAGAAGTATTGGGGTGAGGTGATCAGGCAAGACATGGCGCGACTTCAGATCTCCGAGGACATGGCTCTGGATAGGGAGGGGTGGAGGTCGAGCATTAGGGTTGTAGGTTAGGGTTTCTGGGGGCGGTGGGTTGTTAGTGGTTTATGTAGTTTCCTCACTATTTTCTATGGTAGTATTGTTGTTTATAGTTATTGCTTTTACATCTATTTTTCTATTTCTTATGATACTGTTAATATTTCTTATCTTCTATTGATGTCACTGATCTATTGTTTACTATTTATTTTTCTTCTTCTCGAGCCGAGGGTCTTTCGGAAACAGCCTCTCTACCCCTATGGGATAGGGGTAAGGTCTGCGTACACTCTACCCTCCCCAGACTCCACTTGTGAGATTTTACTGGGTTGTTGTTGTTGTTTCCTAATACTCCAACTGAATAGCTAAATATATACATTATTTTTATAGGTTATCAATATTTACTAATACTCCAAATGAATAATAAAATATATAATAGATTTTATCCAAAAATGAGAACTCCCTTGCTTCTATCTGATTAAGGCCTCATGGTCTCGTATACAAGCCTAAATTTCAAATTGAGTTGGTTACAAATTTCTTCCACCCTTTTTAGCAAAAGTTTCTTTAAGGTCAAATGCATTAAATCTCTATTCACCAAGAATCCAAATTAAGTAGGCTGCTAACCTCACCCATTCTTTGACGTGCTATTGTAGTATTTCATGCTCTTCTTGAGAATTAAAACGTAAGTGTCCAGTGTTCTCTTGAATAAGTGTCACGATCCTAATTTTTCACTTTAAAATATTGTGATATTATTTATTATATTTTTTTATCATAATTAAAAAACTACTTTCTCATCTCAAATTTAAATAAGTTTTATCATTCTATATATTTTTTTATTTTTTCTTAATACGTCACTTGGCTTCATCTCAAGCTTGCTTAATTCTTCAATTCTCTAAATTTATCAATAATATATTGAGTATTATTTACTTATTTTCTTTTATTTCTTGAATTTAGTATTTTATCTATAGTTTATAGCTGAAATAATTTCATAGTTAGTACTAATTTTGATATTTACGTCGTCCAAACAATATGATCTTTTATTATTTCGTATAAAATGTATCAATATTTTTAATTATTTTCTACATTATATTGAATAAGCAAATAGAATTTTCTTATATTTTATTTTCAATATAAAATTTTGATTTTTACATATTTTACTGTGTTGCTTGTAATTGTTTCATTATTATATATCTTTTATTTTGTGTGAACTGATAATGACCTGCTAGACCAAAATAAATAGGGGAATAGAGAAGAATGATTTTTTTTTTAAAGTAATTCAAAAAACATTTCTCTCAATTCAAATTTATAAGATTTAGATCAATTCAAATATTTTTGTATATCAATTCAAATATATAGCAAATCTCGAAATGATATAATCTAATAAGAATAGTAAAGATTGTGTATTTTAGCTTTCAATTTCAAATACACTCTTAGCATTACAAATTCTCCATACATTAGATATAGATTAGATTTTGTCATAAAATCTAGATAACTTTGTATCTTTAAAGTGCGAAATAGTATTTTCTCTATATGACACGTGACTTGACCTCATGCGTCACTATTATTCTTTTAATATAATATATGAAGTTATATTATGTCACCGTGACTTTTGGTATTGCAGGCGTATCGAGGTTGAGGAGGTCATCGGAGCTATGTATAAGATAAGTAGGGGCAAAGCGACCGAGCCAGATGAGATTCCGGTGGAATTTTGGAAGTGTGTGGGGAGAGCAGGTTTGGAGTGGTTGACTAGGTTGTTTAATGTTATTTTTAAGGCGAAGAGGATGCCGGATGAGTGGAGGTGGAGTACGGTGGTTCCATTGTAAAAGAACAAAGGTGATATCCAGAGTTGTAACAATTATAGAGGTATCAAATTACTGAGTCATACCATGAAAGTGTGGGAGAGGGTGGTTGAAGCGAGGGTGAGGATGGCAGTGTCTGTATCCGACAACCAGTTCGGGTTCATGTCGGGTCGTTCGACTACATAAGCTATACACCTTGTTAGAAGGTTGATGGAACTGTACAGAGAGAGAGGAAGAAGGATCTGCACATGGTGTTTATTGATCTAGAGAAAGCGTATGACAAGGTTCCTAGAGAAGTTCTCTGGAAATGCCTGGAGGCAAAAGGTGTGTCGGTTCCCTATATTATGGCGATTAAGGACATGCATGATGGGGCTAAGACTCGGGTTAGGACAGTAGGAGGCGACTCTAAGCATTTTTCGGTTGTAATGGGGTTACACCAAGGTTCTGCGCTCAGTCTGTTCTTATTCGCCCTGGTGATGAACGCGTTAACACACCATATTCAAGGGGATGTGCCATGGTGCATGCTATTCGCCGATGACATAGTTCTAATTGATGAGTCGCGAGCCAGTGTTAACGAGAGGCTGGAGGTTTGGAGACAGGCTCTTGAGTCTAAGGGTTTCAAGCTGAGCAGGACGAAGACGGAATACCTGGAGTGTAAGTTCAGCGCTGAGCAAGGGGAAGTGGGCATGGATGTGAGGCTTGATTCGCAGGTCATCCCGAGTAGAGGCGGCTTCAAGTACCTTGGTTCGGTTATCCAGAGGGGGGGAGGGAGATTGGCGAGGATGTCACACACCTTATTGGGGTAAGATGGATGAAGTAGAGGTTAGCATCTGGAGTCTTGTGTGACAAGAGAGTGCCACCGATACTCAAAGGTAAGTTTTATAAAGCGGTGGTTAGACCGGCCATGATGTATGGGGCTGAGTGTTGGCCCGTTAAGAACTCACATATCCAGAAGATGAAAGTAGCAGAAATGAGGATGTTGCGGTGGATGTGCGGGCACACTAGGATAGATAAGATTAGGAATGATGATATTCGGGAGAAGGTGCATGTGGCTCCCATTGATGACAAGATGCGGGAAGCGAGGCTTAGATGATTCGGACATGTTAAGAGGAGAAGCCCAGATGCTCCGGTACGGAGGTGTGAGCGGCTGGTTGTAGAGGGCACGAGAAAAGGTAGAGAGCGGCCTAAGAAGTATTGAGGAGAGGTGATCAGGCAGGATATGACGAGGCTCCAGATTTCCGAGGACATGACACTTGATAGGAAGATGTGGAGGTCGAGTATTAGGGTTGTAGGTTAGGAGGTAGTTAATTCGTGCCTTACTTCGTACCATTGTGGGACTAGCCATGTAGGGGTTTTGTCTAAGATAGCTAGTGGCAATGTTGTGTCTTACTATTTTGCTTTTCAGTGCAGGTCCTATTTACTAGCTATCGCTTTTGCTTTGCATCTTTCTTCTAGATTTCATGGTGTTCCTATTTTTCTTATGATTGTTGTGGTGATACTAATATTGTCTTCCTTTGCTTTGCATCTTTCTTCTGGATTTCATGGTGTTCCTATTTTTTCTATGATTGCTGTTGTGATACTAATATTGTCTCCTTTTTGTCCTTGTCTTTTTATTTTTTTGAGCCGAGGGTCTTTCGGAAACAGTCTCTCTACTCGTTCGGGGTAGGGGTAAGGTCTACGTACACACTACCCTCCCCATACCCCATTAGTGGGATTTTACTGGATTGTTGTTGTATTATGTGTTGACAACTTTCCAATTTAAAATAGAATAGATTTCAAAATAAATAATTATTGTTTCCGTAAAAAAAAAAAAGTTAAGTATGTTAAATTCAAATTCAAAAAGAGTAACTAATTATTAACAAGACATAACACATAATGTATAATTTATTTATTTTTAAAATTTAAATTTAAAAAGAAACTAATCATTACCTAACCTAACTAGCTTTGTCCAAAATTGTCAAGTGGCCTATTATAAGGCAGTCGCTGGCCGAATGTGGAGGCTTTTTTTCTCTCATTTTAATAATACATATAGAAGATATATAGATTTGATGTAATTGTACAAAATTTCGTAGCAGTGCAGCATTCCTCAGATCATTGCCATTTTCATGTAAGAGGGACCTTGGGCAGCAAAGGATCTGAGGTGGCCTCTGACTTGAAATATTGTTATCTTATGCTGCTATGCAGTTGCAAACATTGCCGAAGCAAGAAAATGCCAATTACGTACATATAGTATCTATCATGTCATGAAGTAAATGATTGAGGCTAATTACATGCAAGCTCATCAAGGAGAAACTGCAACGAAATCATGTCATGTGTAAATCAAATCACAGAAAACTTTTTGGTATGAATCAGCTTCTCATCGTTTCTGAACAAATTAATGGACATAAAAACCTGTTTCATTAATCACTATATGAATATTTCTTCTTCCGTTTTCTTTACTTTCAAATGTCTTATAAATTAGTAGTACTGTTCAAAATGCCAACGTGAGCAATGACATAAACCAAGACTCAACTAGTAAACGAAACTGATCATGATTTCGTTAAGCAATTCAAACCCAACAAGTACAATATTCTGGACTTTTTAAGGTATGACATTAACATAAACCAAAACTCAAATAGTAGATCCAGCTGAGCAATCCAATTAAAACAAGAGTGCAATGTTCTATACTTTCTGCTTCTGGTTCTTTCTATCACCATGTAACCAGAAGCTAAGCTAAGAAAGAAAAAGTAACCTATCAAAAAAGCTAAGACAGATAAAGTTTGTAGTCTATTTTATCCTTCAAGATTGAATAGAGAGCAGAGAAATAGCTAGATTTTCTGATTATGAGGGCAATCTTCAGCTCTGCCACAATTTGGTATCATCATAGCACAACCTGTTATGATAACAAACAGGTCAAGAGAGCATAATTTTTGGAATTAAAATACTACATTTAAAACTCTATTACAGAAGAAACTGCTAAAAAAGATGCTAAACACTTCCAATTAGTACAATTCTCATGTCATTCACCCACAATCAAGCTGAGGTAAATGCTTCAGGCTAAATACATGCAAACTCATCAAGGAGAACCAAGAAACTAGAAAGAAATCAAACCACAGAAATTCTAGTTTGAATACTATCAAAAGGTCGAAGAGAATAAAAAAGACGATCAAATGCTTGCTCCGATCTCTTCTTACTGTCCTGCCACCTTTGTCTTTTCTCTATTTGTTGTATCAACAATCAATGTCTGTAAGTGAAATGTCAAACATCTAATCATGAATACAAATTAGGGTCACCAAAAGAAAAGTAGCTCCAATTGTGGCATCCTTAATTGACCAGCAAAATATGCATTCCAAACAGTCTACTCAGCTAGCACTTCACCATAAGACCAACTGCGAGAACTTGCATGTCTAGAAGTTACAATTAGCAGCCCAAGATAAATGATTAAGGCATATATTTAACAAGCCATGTGGGATTGTAGCAGTATCATGTTCCTCATCAGACTTGGACTACTTAGCAGTGCAAACCAACTGCAGTTAACCGAAATAACTTGCAAAGCCCAAGGGTGGCTAAGTGTTCAGAAAGGCACACCCAAAGGAACTGCAAAGAGAAACATCTATGCAGACTCAAAGCAATTGTGAGAACCTGGACATCCAAAAGTTGCCATTGTTAAACCAATATAAGTGCCCAAAGCATATAGTTTATTCTCTAATAATAAGGTAAGATTTCAAGCCGCTGCCCTTTAAAGGAGCGGGCTAAGTGATCTGTGAAAAGATTGGAAGATCCGGCCTAAGAAGGGATAGCCCTTTAGATTTGTTGCTCACTAGCGCCCCGTACCCCCCTATTATTAATATTATAGTCATATAGGAACTAAAGAAAATTTGACAACCTAAATAATAGAAAGGGGATGCGCTCAAGCATGCGAAGAAAGCTCGAAGAGTTTCTCTTTACACGAGCCAATTATGTGTGGCGCTGCATATGGCAAGCGCTACCCATCGCTTGCAAGCCATGTGCTATTATAAGATTTTCACATTCCTCATCAAACTTGGACCATGTGGACACTAGAGTGCAAGCTGATAGTTAATGAAAATAACTCGGAGCCCAATGGTAGCCTCAATATGCTAAGTCATGATAGCTAAGTACTAACAAAGCCAGATAATTCTCCTTTCACAAACTGTCCATCAATGTGCATGCCGAGGACAAGGAATGTCTATCCTTGGTCAAAATATCCACAGCAATATTCCTATTAGATTCTCCGCTCGAAATAAAAGGATTAGTCAATTCAATCCTCAATGGAAATAGAACTATTGGATTAGTCAATTCACTCCTCAATGGAAATAGAACTATTAGAGCTGGAAGATCATTTTGAGATCTTATGAACTTTTTCTTTACCCGGGCATGGACAGTTTCCTTTCGAATCCCAGCGGAAGCAAAAAAACACTCCGCATTTGTCCAACCCTTGGTGGACAGAGTTACCTGGTACCTGTTGTTGGTGGGAGGTAGCAAGTATCTCGTGGAATTAATCGAGTCGCACAGAAGCCGGCCCAGACCCCACGGTTATTAAAAAAAAAAAAACCTCTACCATAGCAAGCACTCACTTCCGCAAAAAAAGATCTTTCTAATTTATTAGTCAAGCACTAACAAGCAAGACAAATGCATTCACTATCACAAAAGAGTAGTGGGTGCAGAAATTATTCCACTTACACCTCACATAGGGAGCTCAAGTTCAACTCTTCCAGGCAGCATGGGGACTCCCATATTGGGATTTCAATTATCAGTGAACAGTACGTTAGCTTTGGGTTAATAGTGAAGTTCGTGTGTCTGATCCCAAGCCCAGATAAAGGAAAAATGTTGTTCTAGCTTGCTTACCAACACAAACTATAGTGTAAAAATTGTCATATGCTGAATCTTAAATATTAAATTAATTGAAACGTGCTTACAAAGGAGGGTCCACCCAAATAGAAATAAAGAGGATACATATGGCTGACCCCAACTAGTTTGAGTTGAGACAAAATTGATTTTGATATACACCTTCGAATCTCCTGCGGTTGCAATCTTTTTCATCCATAACGGTGCTTTAGCTTTGCATCAGGGTGATCTATCATTATAGCTCTCAAACTGAAGCTTCTTGAATGGCATATCAATCAATTGTTGACAGTCTCCTTGCAATCCAGTAAAAGCTTTCATACAATGAATTATCCGCGCGAGGCATGAAAAGAAGACACTACTTTTTTCGACAAGCAATAAAAATATAATGTTGCTTTGTTACCTATAGGTGTCAAGTTTCTAACAGGATATTGATACACACAAAAACCTAGTAGGCTGCAAGCCCTAACCAGCATGAAGAGAGAAAAAGGATGAAGTTCTCATATACTATGACAATGCGATAAAAGAAATCAGTGTTTAAAGGCGTTCATGAGGCAACTTATCCTAGCGCTTAAATTTCTTGAAGTGAGAATGAACTTCGGGTTTCTGATTTTAATTGCCACTAGATGCTCTGATGCGGGTGCTTTGCATCTCTTTTCCCAATAAGTAAAAAAACAATTTTATTAATAAAAAATAGAACTAAGATCATTTTGCATACGTAGAATACTTATTACAATAGTCAGCCCCTTCACCATTCCTGTTAGAGAAGTTAAGAATTTAACACCTTTTAACCTTCACCTAGAACTACCATAATATGCCAAAAGGACATTATAATTGTCATATTAATTTATTTGAGTTTGTGTATTGTCTCGATTAGCTTTTCAGAATCATCTTTGATATATTTCCCTCTAAGCTCTAAACTACTCAGCATATACATGCTGAGATACTGTTCCATAATTTTTTTTTATCAGTATACTGTTCCGTAATCTTTTCATATTCTTGCTAAGTCCCTTACTGGGCCAAAAGAGAAGAAGATCCTTGATTGTCCTCGGTACTGTCCATCTCCAACTAAGAAAATATTTTTAGAAAGAGGTCATAATTGAGTTACCAAATAAAGGAATAATTGATTAATATCCTCAATCTCCCTTTCGCACATAGCGTCAAAAATATTCAACCCCTGGTTCTACAAGTTAAATTAAGTTAAAACAGCATTATAACAAATCACCCGACAAAATAACTAACCAGCCGACAAAAGATGGCAACTATATATGGAGCTCTACCTTTCCAAATTATATTCCATAGCCCCTTGTTGACAGAACTATTTTAAGTCTCTTTTAAGGTAAACTGCTATAGCATCTCTCTAACTTTTCCCTCCCAAATCTTATTTTCTCCTTCCGATAGCATCTTAGTGAAGACTTCTAAGAGCTTAGAAACCAACATATTTTCTAAGCATCTTAGCTATCACTTGGTGTCCATATTAAAGCATATTCAGGCACAGTAGTATGACAACTCAGAATCAAATAGAGGGATCTCTCCTCTTTCCATGCCATAATGCATTGAAGCGACAATATTTTCATATACTTGTAGCTGATCATTCCTCAATCTACCATATCTAATCAACAGATTTACGTTCAGTATCTCATTCCCAGGACAGTCTATACATGTGTACTGAGTACCATCACCAAACAAGGGATCAAGGTCTGATTTTATAAAGTAGTCGAAACTTGCAACTGAAAACCACATCAAGAACTGGGTGAATCACATCCAAATGAAACCACAGCTGATGGATCTAATAGTTGAGGTCGGATTGGAGTTTCCACGGAAAATACTAATAACCAGAGGAAAAAGGAGAAGGAAGAAAGATAGAACATGGATTAGCTACTTTAAGTTAGTATACAAAGCATTCCATGTCTTCCTAGCAAAACTATTTTACTAGTAAAAGCTGTGTACACTTAATTAAACTGAACTTGTGCATAACCAGAAGCCAAGAAATATGCTGTTAGCAAATTATCACTAAAAGAATAATCAATTCACTAAACCGAGTCGAAGACAGTTCTTACAGTTTACATGTTAAACAGAGTATAAGATGTTTGAGCACCCTAAATCAACAAAAGAATCATACAATGAGCTGTGGTTCTGACAAACGAGGCGATCCCTCGCCTTTACTTCTATTTTGTTTTTCAAGTACACTGCCCAACAAAGGGGTTGAGCTAGTTAGACTATCATAGAAAGATACCATTCCAATCCTTAAGAAAAAAAGAAAGAAATCAGTTATAGGGCAGAGCAGAGGTTTGGTGAGGTTGAAAGAGCAGAAGTACCAACTCAGTTACTGCAGGTAGGCCTATCCTTATTTATTCTCATATCCATTTATATCACTCAATCATAGTTAATAAATTGAAGTTCCATCTCCAATGGGATTCTAAGGAGATATAATCACTGGAAACCAAGGAGAAGACTTGACATTAAGTCCAACATAAAAGACAAAGTTAAAGAAATTTATCTCAATTGATACAACAAAAAACGGTATAACTTTCCTTCTATAAACAGCAGCGAACCAATCATATGCACTATATAATTTACACAGGTCCTCAGGCAGAAAAAAATCACATCGGAACAATCACATAAAATAATGCTTATTGACATTAAAATAAGAATACTAATACCAATACTAAAAATATTTTAACAAGTACAAGGAACAAAGACCTTCGGTATTAATGGAGTTCATAAAAAAGCGCAAAGAACATAGAACCATGACTTATTATGTAAAATGAACATATTCAAGTGTCCAAACACAACAACCTACTAGAAAAGCTAATGTCTTTACACTAACTCTTGCTTACATATCATGCAACAAAATCAAATGAAAGCACAAGGATCTAACCATTCTCACCATCATGGTGCCAAGGCACCAGTTTCCAAGTTCTCCATCTGAACACTGCTTTTCAACGGCACATACTCCCCAAGGTATCCACCAAGATGATCATACAGAGCAGTCTTGTCTATCCCCTGATGATGATAACTCTTGCAAACATAGTAAAACACACTTTGTACCAAAAGCCCCACAAGATTCACAATCACCAATACTCCAACCAAGAATCCACCAACCACAATTCTTGAAAACACACCATAACTTTCACCTCCATGCACTACAATTGACCCAAAAAACCCATTAATCACCCCACAAATCGACAAGTACCCGAAAACAAGGAAAAATGCCATCCCTGTCCTCCCTTTCAACAACTCATAACTCTTCTTCATAGCTCCTATACCATAAACAGGTTCAAGAACAGACACCACACTAGCCAAATGCCACAATGCACTGATATAAACATGCACTACAAGGAAGAGCACAAACACAACCAAGAATGAAAAGAGGAACAAAACCACATTCTGGGTATCTGCTGCCACAATCAAAAGCACAAGAAAAATCAAGAAAACAGTGTTATAAGCCAACATAGAAAGAGAAACCCAAATGAAAGTAATAAAAAGCCTCTTGAAAACACTGGGAATAGCAGCTAAGGTGGAGGAAAAAGACACAGGCTTTGAGGTGTAAATTGATGCCACAGTGAAAACAACAGCAGCAGTTGAAAGCAAAGAGAAACCAAACAAGAAAAGCAGGTAACAGAACTGGAAAACAATGAGCTTTGTCCATTGTGAGGCATGAGATGAATTGGGGTTTTCTTGAAGCTGAGTAATGATGGGGTGAGTGAACAAAGAATGAGCCAAGATTGCAAAAGACAAAGGGAATACTATTGTAAGGGTAATGAGGTAGAAAGTTTTTGGGGATCTTTTGGGTATGGAGATTGATTCTTTGAAAATATCAGGTATAGTCAAGAATTGAAGCTCCTCTGGTGGCAGATCCATTACTTAAACAAATGAGAAGCAATTCTTGATTTGGGAAATTCTTGAATTTTTTTACAAGATGAACTGAAAAGGGTGTGATCTTAGATGGAAGATGATTTCAAGATTGAGTTTTTTTTTTTTTGGTTGAAATAATTCTTGCTCTAATGCACCGCCACATTCTTTTCTCGAAAAAGTTGGTACGCGTTAAAGCATTAGGTACAATGATTGCTGCATCAGTTTTTTCTGACACACAGGACATTTCTAAGCACCCTATCAATTTTTTAATTTTATAATACAGAGATTAGTATAGATGGAATGTCGGAGGAGCAAGGGGATTATGTTTTGTGAATCGTGATTATTGTCTAATCGTGTTTATTTAATAATGTAGAGACAAAGGTTAAAGTGATGAAAACTATGGTTGATAATAAACTGCTTTAGCGATTGCATTTCTATTAATTTCTTTACCTTTTTATTGCTCTTCGCTCTTGCTATAAGAAGTCGTATGGTTGATGGTATTGAAATAATTAATTATAATATAAATTTTTGTAGATATAATAATATTTGGTTAGTTGTAAAAAGAATTATCACAACATAATAATGCAATGTTCAATTAGTTGAGGGCAGTAAATATATTTTTATGCGAGATAAAACATGAAATTATTCGGAAAATAAAGTACTTAATTATAAAATTATCATTTTAAAATAGATAATTCATGTGTAACAATTTTTTTATTATTAATTATCACATAACAACTAATTATCACATAACAACTCATTCATTATTAATCACCACATAAATAATCTGCACATTATAATCTCCACGTAACTAACATGTGAACCAAACTACCGTAATAACTTCTCATAGGCGTGCCTCCATCGCAAGATGCTCCTTACACCTATCTCCTTGTATGGAAATTAATTTTTCTAATTATTTTATAAAACGGTATACAATAACTCAAATAAACTTCTAAAAATTGATTATTTTCTTTATTCATTGTGTTAATCTGAAACAACTATTGTTTCAAAACCATCCAAACAGAAATTTTCAAAACATGAATTTTAAAAGAACCTAAAAAATCACGTTTAAATTCCTAACACAATATTATCAAATCCTATGTAATTATAGCCAATATTTTGGCTAATGGAGTCCATCTCACATAAGCATAAACATATTTGCAAAGTGTAGACTTTGTTGGCAATATTCTTTAGGACCCAAAAATATTGCATTGTGTGGTGGACATCATTTGCACAAGTTGTATCTCTTTTTTTACACCTAAGAGGCTAAGACTTTTTTGCCTATAAAAGGGAAGGCCATTAGTTCATTTTATACACACCAACAAGACTTAGTCTTCATTTCTTGTTTCTTCCTTTCCTCCTTTATTAAGAGTGTTTTGTATGGGAGTTAGTGTTGGGAAGCACTTGTGCGAACCCTTTCTTTGGAGTGGTCTTGTGAAATTATTCTCTTAAGATATTTGGGATTAATTAGAGTATTTACTCTAATTTTGTACTCTCTTTTGTACTCTTATTGGTATAGTAAAATTGCTCATCTCCGCTTGTGAACGTAGGTCACATTGACCGAACCACGTTAAATTGGTGTCTTCTTTATCTGCTTTAATTGCCGTTGTTATCAACTTCCATTGTCTTTGTTATTGTCATTATACCGTTGTTTGGCTAAATTCCGCACTACCCGAGTTCCCGATCCTAACATCCTAGAGTCTAGTGATTTGGCGAGAGTTTTCCAAACAACACGTGTGGATTTAATATCGAGGAAATAAATTTAAAAGAAAAATTTTCCAACACCAATGTACGTTAATTCTGATTACATAGTTACTACTATAGATCAATGTTTACCTGTAAAATGGTACAGTTAAATTTGTATCGTAATTTATATACACGTGAATTAATTTGATCCAAAAATATAAAATAATAAAGAACGAAAATAAATTAATTAAAGAAAATACAAGCCTGATTGTGAAATGGGCCTCTCCGGAAGCAAGAATAAGAACAATATTTTGGGAGAAAGAAAGAATGTTGTTAATAGAATACGAGTAAACTTAGCATTTTTGCGTACAGATATTTCATTTACAATGAGTACAAATTCTCCTATTTATAGCTTAATTCAGGGAGACAAGATCCCCAAAATCAAGCTCTTCTTTGATATGAATAAAACTCATCTGATGGCCGCACAACAATTGATTATAAATACAAAGATTATTTGTAACGGCTACCCATTGAATGTTGCCTTTCCCAATCAATATCTTCCTTTCAAACTTTCGCCCCCGGTTCGTTGGTCTTCGGAACTCACATCAGCACCGGTCACATGTTCGCAATCGGTGCCAGCTGTTTATTGACTCATACCTTATTTGTCTTCATTGCCACATGTCAACTCGACGAGCATCCACCTTTTATTTATCAATTTTATCTAATACAGATAGTCCCCTACTTTATGGTGACTAAACTTTATGATACCGGGAAGTAGATAAGACCTCTTTTCTTGGTAGGAAAATTTCTGAACAGTTTCTGACACTTGAAAGGACGCATGTCTCCTTGCATTTAATGAGCCGAACACGTGTTGTCCCGTGATTCGGAAAATATTTTCGCCAGTTACCTGGGTAATGTTGGCTTTACATTCTGCCGCCTATAAACTTCTCCCCTTTTTACCATTTTTACCTTTCACTTCTACAACCTTTCTTCTTTGAATTTCCTTAAAGATTTTCTGCAACTTCTTTTTTCCCAGTAAAACTTTCATATTCACATTTTTCATCACCATATCTTCTACTATTTTTTTCTCCGGTTACTCAACTACTTTCATCGGTGGCGGCCCTTCCAAAAAGGACAAATCTAAGGAAGCCGATGTTGGGCCTCCTACAACTAGCATAATCACCCCCTTCAACTAAATTCTGAGATGGATCTTCAAGTTCAACAGGAACCCCCTAGCCCTAAAAATAACATAAATAGGCCCGTCAAGAGATATCCTTCTTCCATCTATCTTGCTAGTATCCCTGTTGTGAAAGAAGATTGTGATTGAAAAAATATTAAATTTTTAGCTCCTAATGAAGTGGAAAGGGTCACCTTTAGCAAATCAGGGTTCATGTACATTTACTTGTACCCTTTCACTTTAAGAATGGGCCGAGAAATTGATCCCATTATTTTAGAGTTTTGCCACAACTACCAAGTTTGCTTGGCTCAGGTACGTCCGCCAATATCGCGAACGGTAGCTTGCCTTCAGGTTTTGTGCTCCCGAGCCAGTGAAATCCTCACTCTTGCTCACTTGATCAACCTTTACTCTCCAAAGATTTTTCGTGGAGGTATGATCAAACTCAACAGACGTGGTCACGATGCCATCATCACCAGTGTTGATGACGATAACAATCGTGGTTGGATGTAAAAGTTCGTTGTCATTGCTACCATGGACATCTTTCCGGCGACAGTACCTCCTATCCCTGAATCCTAGAACTTTACTTGTAAGTTTATCAAATATCCTTCTTTCACTGCGTTAAAGAAAATTTCCTTCTCTACTAACTTTCCCTTAACATTTCAGCTACCTGTTGGGTTCCTCGAATAGTTTAGAACCTAACCCAATGGGTACAAAATTGTTTAGATGTTTTTAGACCAGATTTTCGTAAGTAGAAAGAAATTTCACCCAAATTCAACTGGAAGGCCAAGAACCATAGTAAGTAAAACCTCTCCTTTTCCTTTTTAATCTGCAACGTGATTCAGTATAAATTTGTTGACTGATTTTCACAATACGTAGGCCTTTCGAAGGGGTCTTATGTCTGCATTGTTGTTGAGGTTTTCCATGACCCAATGATGGCTCATCAACAAATTCGAGAAGTCATTGACCGAAAGAGGGCTCGTGACACCGCTCTTGCTTTCGGTGAAGGCCCATCTTCTCTGAGTTCTTAGCCCAAGGAGAAAAAATAATGCCAGTTGAGTCTTCATAGAAATGGAAAAAGTTGAAAATGCTGAGTCTCGTTTTCGGGCTCCAGTTGTTTCTTCCGGTCATAGGAGTTCTACCTCTTATATTCCTCCACCTCATACTTCAATGCCAGTTGTAGCACTATCAGCTCTTGCCTCTCCACCGGCCGCAACTGAATAAATGGAAGATGTTCATTCCCATCGGTCACCCGATCATGGAAACATTGAGAACACTTTCCTAGCACCTATCCAAAATCCCGATGGTAAATGTAGTGTCACTCTTTCAGTTTCGACTGAGTTTCACTTAGTCTCCAAGCTGGTGGGAGTTGCCAACTACTTCAAGCCCTTGGCTTCGAACAAGGGCTGACAGAAGATGGAGGCTCTTTGTGTGACGTGTCTGATCAATAATAGCATGTACTTTGCTGCTCACGTATCATCTTACTCTTCTTTCTTCCCTTTTCCCTTGAACAATGCACTAAAAAGTAAAGAAAAAATATTTGGCAGAAGAAATGCACTTCTGCGGCCCACTATGCGGCTGCAGAATAACTCTGCGGACCACATAATGGTCGTAGAGTGAGACAGTCTTTTGGGCCATTTTTTATGTCATTTTCGCGGCCCATTATGCGACCGCAAAACCATTTTGCAGGCCGAACTCTGATCGCATATCCAGCTTTGAGCTTTTTCGGAGGGAGGTTCTGCGGTGCATTATGCCACCGCAAAACAGGTCTGCGGGCCGCATAATGACCACAAACCGAGTAAAATTTGCCCAGTATTGGAGGGCAATTATGCGGCCTATTCTGCGGACCGCATACCCTATTTCGGAGCTTTATTTTTGGGTTTTTATAACCCAACCCTAATTCGTTAAATAGACGATTTGTACCACTTTTGAGCTAAAATCTGATATTTTAAGGGTGAGGGAGTGCCCTAGAGTGGGAGAGTGATCTTCAACAATTTGTTCTTCAATTCTTGCTCGAATCTTTAAAGATTAAAAAGAAAAACTCACTAGGTCTTCATCCTAGAGGTAAGATTCTACACCCTAACCCCTAATTTTGAAATTATCTGAAAATGGGTAATTAGCAAGATAATTTTTGGGCATGAGAGTTGTTTATTTTAGATGCATGTATTATCAAAGGGGTGTAGGAAGGTTGTGAGCTAAAAATGGTATAGAATGGGTTGGGGAATGATGGAATCTTTCACAAAAGGGCCTTAAAAATATTAATGCACACCTAGTGTTTGATAATGTGCTAAAATAAGCTAGAACCATGATCATCCTCCTAATTTTGGTCCAACTTATTATATTTCTAAAATAGATCGAAGTTGCTAAGAATTACGGAATGTTGTAGAGTTTAAAGGAAGATCAATTGAGGTATGTTGGCTAAACCCCCTTCTTCTTAGAATTGAATCCCACGGTGTTCATGTAATTGGTGTAAGTCCCAAATTGATCATAATAGAATTGGCTATTCCGAATGTTCTTGTGTTGAAGGATATATGTTCAATATGTATTCTAAATGCTTCATCATGTCATCTTGCCATTTGGGGATGCGTTCAAAATGTGGAATATGTGTTAAAATGTTAAGACTTCAAGTCAAGGTCGAAATAAAGGTTGTTATGCCAAATTATATGAAAAGCCTCTATGTGCCTAAGTTTCCCAAATTGCTCATATGTGAATTTAATATCTTGAATGGGAAGCCTTATTGTTGATTGATAATGATAATGATGTTTGAATATGGAAAGGGGAACTGGAATTATGAAATACGGCCAAGTGCCAAGAATGACTTTATAATTGTGGCCACTAGTGCCAATAAATCGAAAGGATATGAAAGAAGTATGATGTGATATGATTGACTGAAAAAGGTAATGTCTTGGGTGAGACGGCCTAGCTGATCAGGCCGTGATCGAACGCCATGTCGCACACATGGTGGTGACTGTGCTGGAAAGTATAATGAAATTGTGGTTATGGTTGATATCTCAAATGAAACAAGCTAGCCGATCGGGTCGTGATCGGACTCCGTGTAAGAATACGGTGGTATTGTGAATTATGGTATATCGACACTAAAGATCACCCAACCTAATAACATGGAAATTGACTTGAAAACTTATGTGATCCTTAACTTGATGTTTTAGTATTATTTGAATATCTTATTGAATTCTTGACTATTCCCCCTTGTATTATTATTCATTCTATTGAGATAGTGTTTAGTTTTACATACTTGTACTATTCGTCAGTACTAACGTCCCTTTTGCCGGGGGCGCTGCATCTTTAAATGGATGCAGGTGGTTCCATAGCAGGCAATGTTAATCAGCGATAGTGGTACATCCTTTTCCCAGCAGACTTGGTGAGCCCCAGTTCATCCCAGGGTCACGTATTGTATCTTTTGTTCATATTATTATCACGTCTCGAGGTATAGCTGGGGCCTTATTGCCGGCACTATCATAACACTCTTCTGTATCTATAGAGACTCTGTAGACTTAGTGTGGGTTGTATATTGGTGTTGGGGAAGTCAAACTAGTTATGTTGTGTTTGAATTACTTATTCCACTTCAGACTATGAAAAATGTGTGTGAACTTTGAGACTTTAAAATGAAGTAGCAAATGGTAAGGATTGGTATTGTAGACATGATCATTTTATTGTTTGATTAATGAAAATATGTATTCTCTTTATTCATGGATGAGTTTGGGTAGAAGGAAATCCAACAGGCTTGCTCAGTCGGGTTCACTCGGTTGAGCGTCAGTCGCGCTTCCCGAGTTTGGGGTGTGACACTACCCTAGTAGGATTTCAACTCCACTAAATTGAGCAAACTTCAAATTACAACCTATTGCAATCTAGGAATTAAACTCTTAATCCCTCACCCCCTACAATAACTCTATTATAAAGAAACAATCTTGACTAACTCTAGTCAAACAACCAAAACAATAATGGTTAAATGATGTCCTACGAAATACTTCTAAAAGGCTGTGTAGGAATACAAGTAAAGGACAAAAGACAAAGACACAGCAAATTTAAGGGCTCAAGACATCTTCAACATTGGGATCTGATCCTTGGTTTGTAACATCTTTGTTCTTGAGTGCACCTGGAGGAAACAGTGGCGGATGTCACTTGAATGATAGGGTTTTTCAGATTCTCAAGTGTTAGGTCAAACCTTGTATAATGTTCCTTTTATATGAGAGAGCATGTGTGAAGAGATAGGGATATTTTAGCTTTTGGTTTGGCCTCTAGCAACAACGGCTATGCTACTACATTGCTACCAGTCAGTACAGTGAAACAACTATTACAACTGTAGAGTTGACCCTATGACAGTTGAGGGAACTGATCCTATTTGTTTCCTTTTCTGGTTTCTCGAGAGTTTGACCAGACAACTTAGCATGTCCACCAAGTGCAAAGGAATTGATTATATCAGATTCCTATCTAGTTCCCCAATGAAGTTTGACAAATCATCAAAATCGTAATCACATAATTTATCAATTTCCCCCTTTTTGATGATGACAAACTCATAATTGATATTCCCTTTAAGAACGAGATTCCCAGCATGTTCCCCCTACGTATCAGAAGCCTTCCCCCTGAGATTCAGATTCCTGTTACCCTGTCACCCCACCTCCTAATTATCTTCCTCCTTTTGACATCATTGAAAACAAGATATAATAAGCATATGAAAAAAGAAGTCCAGCAACATTAACTCATGCCACTTGTGTGCACACAATATGGCTTAAAATAAAACACGAGAGATTAACAATGCACAAAATAGATAGCCATTTCCCATTAATTAAGGATAAAACATAGGGAAATCAGTACCAATCACACAAATATTACAAATTTAACAGACTAAAGTGCCATAGTCATTAATTAGCAACAACAAAAAGGAGGACAATATTAGGACAAGACTAGAAAGGGGTTCAAAAATAGGGGACACTGAATAGGAGATAGGGTGGATTAGGGAGCAAAGGCCTTGAGGAGTCGATCCACTCTTTTATTTGCAGCTTTGTGATCAGTGATCAGTTGCTCCTTTAGGGTCTCAACTTGTTTTCTCAACTTGGTATTTTCAGCCTTCAACTTGGAAATTTCTTCCCTCAGGAGCTACCGGAACCAGGTTCCTGACTGGCCTGAGTAAGCTTGGACTGCATAATAGTATTTTGAGCTTGAAGGCGTTTGATCTCTGTATTGGCTAACTCCTTAGCATCAATCAGTTGAGAAATAGTTGAGTTGCTCCCCACACCTCCCTTCTTCACTACACACTCACATTCTTCCAGTGTACTCATGGTAAACATCTTCTTTCTAGTTCCCACAGAAGCTTTTCCCAAAGAAATCTCGAAATACTCAAAAACCTTGGTGATGAGGAACCCATAAGGGAGACCATGATTTCCATCCTTAAAGTCTGCCACCTTCAGCATGCGTTCAATCATAATGCCATGAAGGCTAATAAAGTAGAAGGATGTCAATGCTTTTAGGAAAACCAGGTCCGCAATGGAGGTGATGGATCTTCCTTCAACCCTAGGTAGTAGCACCTTGTTCACCGACTCAAACAATAGCTGATATTCCAGCTGAAGAGCTTTCTTGTACACCCTTTCCCCCGGCAGGACGACTTTCTTCTTGATGATCAACTTCTTACAATTAGGGGAACTAGTTCCCTTCACCATTTTCAACCCATCTGTGGGTACATCAAGAATATCTCCAAGTGTTTCCTCATTCAAAATAAAGTCCTTTCCATTAATCTTTAGACAAAGCATGTCCCCGTCCACCACAAACAGTCCAGCATAGAAACTTCTCACTTCATCTTCATACACCTTTGGAATTTGGATTTCAAAAAGGTGCGTCCACTTTTGGAATTCAATAATTTTCACAAAACTGTCTCATTCCTAGCTATTCAATGATCTCAGAGTCAAAGACACGATCCTAAAACACCTTTTGTTATTTGAGGTTGGCCCTTTTTTCCAACTTAGATAACTCTACCCTTGCCCTTTTGGAGAAACTAGGTTCCTCACTAATACTCTGCCTATTCCTCAGAGGTTTCTCTTTCTCCACTCGTTCTTCCTTCTCTACTTCAGCAGCAACATCACTCATAATACCTTTCTCAGACATTGGTTTCTTTCCCTTAGTAGCAATACTTTTTTTTGAATTTTTCCTAACAAGAGGTGTGTCCTTCACATGCTCCTCATCATCAACCTCCACCACATCTGCTGGTGGCACATCTTCCTCATTGACTAGTATGTTATTCACTAATCTCCTTTTCTTTTTCTTCTTCTCCTTACTAGCTTTCAAAGCATTATCAAACTCAGTTTTGCTCTGTTGTCTAGTAGTGGGGCGTTTAGGAACAATATTCTTTTTGGTTTTACCACCACCTATAGCAATCAAAAAGCTGATCACAACTTGATTATTAGAATCAATACTTTTATCACTCTCGTGAGAATGATCATCAGAAAGAGACTTCATTGCCAGATACTCAATTTCTAAGGGGACAGTACTAGGGAAATCAAATAGGGGTATGTCAGCACTGTCCAGGGAGGTCTTGTAGAACATAGTGTTTCATCCCAAGTAGGAGCAGAAGACTCCCATTGGGAAGACGTACGAAGTTCCTCTGTAGGTTCCCCTGTAGTACTGACAGGCACTTGTTCCCCCTCACCCTGTTCCCTTTGACTCAGTAGTTTCCCCTGAGTCCCTTCATCACCACCATCAGTCACTGACCCCTCAACCGAACTCTCAATAACAACATACTCCTTTTCAAGAGGAGTAGATCCCTCTTTGTCTATAACACTCAGATTTCCCACAATCTTTGTACACAAAGCTTCTTTTACAGTAGAAGAGGGTGGAGTATTACCTCATACAGAAGAAATACTTGGAACATTTTCCTCAATATCCGGAGACTCAAAAATCTCAAACGCATGTGGCCCCTCAGCAACAACAGAACCCAACTATTTCTCCAATCTCACTTCTTCAGTCCCAGTGGGGTGACTAGACACTTTGACACCGTCATCTCTTTCCACAATTTCTTCTATGATTTGAAAAAATTGAGAAGTGGATATTGTTTGGGTAGAGTCATCTTTCTCAGTAGGAGCAGAGGAGGGGGAGAAGAAACAAACTTTTGGGAGTTTATTTTTATGACAAAATTGGGGACCAGGACTAAATGGTTTGGGAGGAGTGACAGTGGGTTTAGGTTTAATAGAAATTGCGGCTTTTGTGGGTGAAGTGTTTGACTCAGATCCATATGAAGGTAACTCTTTAGATGGAGACGAGACTGGGTTGTCTTCAGACAGTTTGGGAGATGGAATTTCTTGTTGAGACATGTTCGATTTTAGGAGCAAGAAGACAAGAAGAAGAGGGTTTGACAGGGAGAGAAGTCTTGTTCTGTGTTTGAAGTGAGAAAAGAGAAATTTTTTTAGGTATATAAAATACAAAGGGGACCGGTTACAAATGGGTGAGAGAGAAGGAAAACGGGTCAACGGGTTGATTTGGAAAAGTTGTAACGTTTGGCTTAAATGACATTTAGAAGAAGCGGGAACAAAATAATGATGTGGCACCTTAGCAGTTTAAAATTCATATAAGTGTAAAAGGAACTACTGACTCGAGTCATATGAACCATGTTCCTTGTCAATCGTTTGAAAATGTGAGAAAAAACTTCTAGATATGTGCAATGTCATTCGTCACTTATTTTGTTCTGAATTTGACAAGCGTGTCTACCTGTAACGGTATAGAGTTGAGTTAGATGTCGCCAAAAATACTTTTTTGCATTGTACCTTTCCTTCTTTACATAGCCAATCATCGAGGGACCATGTCCTTAGTTGAGCTTGATCAACCCCAACTCCAAACGATTTCTCTCAATGTGTTCTCTGCTCAGTGCTTTGGTGAAGATATCTGCTACCTGGTCCTCCGCCTTGCATAACTTCATACAAATAAGCCCATTTTCAACATTGTCCCTCAAAAGTGATGGCGCACATCAATGTGCTTTTTCCTTTTGTGATGCCATGTTGAGAGCACTTGTGTTATCACACAACAATGGCATATAATTCGTATACACACCAAAGTCTTCTAGTTGTTTCTTGATCCATAGTAATTGAGCACAACAAGAGGCAGCATATACATACTCAACTTCAGCAGTAGAAAGAGCCAAAAAGTTTTGTTTATTTGTACCCTATGAGATCAAGCATGACCCCAGGAATTGTGCCATTCCAGATGTACTTTTTCTATCCACCAAATATCCATCATAATCAACATCAGTATATCCAATCAGGTCAAAATTATCACATGAGGGATAGAAGAGTCCCGGGTCCTGCGTTTTCTTGAGATACCTCAGGATTCTCTTGGCAGCCTTCAAATGAGATTCTTTTGGGTTTGATTAGAACCTAGCACACAACCCAACACTAAAGACAATATCAGGTTTGCTAGCCGTTAGGTACAAAAGAGATCCAATGATATACATATACAAGTTTTATTGATAGAAGAAACAGGTTCATTCATGTCCAACCTAGTAGCAGTGGAAATTGGAGTATCAATGGTCTTAGAATTTTCCATTTCAAATCTTTTCATCAGCTACTTGATGTACTTATGTTGTCTTATCATGGTCCCTTTTGAGGTTTGCTTCACTTGAAACCCAAGAAAGAAGTTTAGCTCACCCATCAAAAACAACCATCTGGCTTTGAATGTCATGAGCATCCTGAACATGTCTTCAAGCTTGACAAGGCTCTATTTCCAAATTCATCAAGTTTGTTTTTGAACACCCACCTAGTTCCAATTACAGTTCTATCTGAGGGTCAAGCAACCAGATGTCACACTTTGTTTCTCTCAAATTGATGAAACTCTTTTTGTATAGTAGCAATCCAGTAAGCATCTTTCAATTCTTCCTTAATATTTTTAGGCTCGATTTGAGACAAGAAAGATGAGAAGGCAAACATATTCCTTGCCTTAGATCTAGTTTAAATACCAAAGTCCAAGGGTGTGATCATATTTTGAAGTGGATGTGAACTTATGTGCTTCCATTTGGATACTTAAACTTCATAAAGAGAGGGACCAGGTTCCTTCATATTTGAACCAACATTGACATCAAGAGAATTATGACTTCCACTCCTTTGTCTTGCATCAGGAGTACCTGATACAACATCAACAATCCTATGCTTAGCTTCAATTGTGGTTATAGATGGACCAAGTTCCTCTGTCTCTACTGAAGGTTCTGATGCATCTTTTTCATCACTTTGCTTGACTTGACTCATTAGATCAGTCTTACCATTGGAAGTATCTATGGCTTCTCCAAGAACCTTTGAAAAATCTCCATCTCCATCTTCTTTGTTATGTGACCCTTTGCCATTTGATTCATGGGATTCATCAAAGATCACGTGCACATTTTCTTCTACACATTGGATTCTTTTATTGTAGACTTTGTATGCCTTGATCTAAGAGGAGTAACCAAGAAAGATATCCTCATCACTTTTTCATCAAATTTTCCTAAAGCTTCCTTACCATTGTTGAGGACAAAATATTTGCATCTAAATGCTCTTAGGTAAGTTAGCTTGGGTTTTCTCCCATTGAGCAGTTCATAGGGAGTCTTGTCAAGCAGGGACATGATCATGTATCTGTTAATCAAGTAACATGCAGTGTTGACTGTTTCAACCCAAATACTCTTCGGCACACCACTATCGATCAACTTTGTTCTAGCCATATCCTCAAGAGTTATGTTTTTCCTCTCCACACCATTTTGTTGATGTGTTATAGGAGCAGAAATAATTGTGACCTATACCATTTTTGGCACAAAATTCATCAAATTTGGCATTGTCAAACTCAGTGCCATGATTAGATCTGATACTCACAACATGATATCCCATCTTCACTTGACTCTGCTTTACAAAAAGCAACAAATACTAGAAAGGTTTCATCTTTGGTCCTCAGAAATAATGTGCATTTGAATCTAGAATAGTCATATGTAATTCTTTCCTCCTCTGCTAGGTATCCTTATATCACATATGAAGAAGATTGTTACACCCTATATTTTTGTACGTGAAAGTACGTCGTAAGTCAATTGATGTAAGCTTGAAAATGAGATCCTCTTTGAAAGTATATAAAGTGATTTAATGATGTTATGTCCCATTTTCGCAAGCCTTTAAGAGTTACCATTCAGGGACAAATGTTTTAAGGGGACATGTTGTTATACCCCGTACATCAGACGTCACTTTTATTATAGGATTATCTAATGTAAGCTCAAAAATGACGAAATTCTTCTACAAGGATAAGAAAGCTTTACCGAAGTCTTAAGTAAGTTAAGATGAATATAAGACTTGTTAATCATGATTTAATGAGTTTAAATCATGATATGAGACTTGTTAAGATGATTATGAGACTTTTTAATAATGATTTAAAGTCATGATATGACTATATATGATGTTTGGATATGAAATATAAAGTTTGGAAAAAATCGGATTTAAGTTGTGGAAAGATCGAGCTAAGATTTGCCTTGTAACGAGCCGTTTTGAGAAATTAAATTTGTAAGATTTATGATGTCATTTTGGGACATATATTATACAAAAATGAAGGTATTTGAACCTAGTTTCCAATGGTCCAAACCATTTATTTATACAATATCGGGGTAGAGAAATATGGATTTTTAAAGTAGGGTCACCAAGTCACGTCGCCGCACTTCGGAGAAACTGGCAGGTTTATAGGCCAGGTTGCTAGGCAGTTTTCTCCCAATATATTGAAAGTTACGGGGAGATCTTTATATTGAATTAAATACTCATGTATCTAGTTTCTAACGCTTTAAACCGTTTATCGATAAGACATCGGAGTAGACAGATATCTATATTTTTGCGAGACTGCGCAAGCAGCTCGGTTGGGACCCACTTGAGACGGCCACCGACCTTACGTCTTTTAAAAGATTTTTCAGCCTCATTTCAGGTCATTTCTCATCCAAATTTTGTACAAAAGCTCTCCAATACCCTCCCTAACATATCCCAAGATCCCAAGAACCAAAATCAAGGGAAATCAACTTAAATCATCATCAAAGGTGTTAAAGACTACAAGAGAATACTTCTATGATGTTGTAGTGTGATTGAAGGCTATTGTGAGCTAAGTTGAGATAGGGTTTCGAGTTGTAGCTGCTATACAAGGTATGTATAACATCTTTTTGATTGTTCCTAAGGTTAATCTTGTGTTGGTTGTGTTGTTTGAGTGAAAAACCATAATATAGCACTTGAAAGAATATGGGATATGGTTGTCTTTTTGGTTGGACTGTTTTGTGGCTAAATATATGGTTTGTGGTGGCTGGAAATTGTGAGAAATAATTTGATAATGTTGTGGCTGTTGTTGTTAAGATTTTCTAGGTGTTAATTAAGTTGATTGAAGAAGAAAAGATGAAAAACACGTGATTGACGATAAAAATTAAGGTGCTAGACGTATGAGATTGTTTTGGAAGGCATTTTGTAGATGTTTTGAACTAGAAATAATATAGTACATATAAGTATGATGTTCTTAAGGTTGTAAACTAATTTATGGAATAAGAGTTGGATTTAATTTATATCTTGTTATGAGTAAAAACGAGCTTGCCGCTCAATATGATTGTTAAGATAATCAGAGAAACGCATATTGGATTATATTGTTGTTGTTGCTATTGTTGGTTATAGCTGTTGTTGTTGGGCTGTTGATGATACTTAGTTTTCTTTGGGATGTATTAAAAATAGGGGAATTGCTGCCCGTTTTTCCTTAAGCCATACGACAAGCCAAATACGATGGTACAATATTATATGTTAACGGCAATATCATTTCACTTGTTGTAGATGCAAGAAGTTGTGTTGAGTTTGGTTGAGTAATAAGGAAGAGATCATACATGTATGTTAAGGCTATCCATTCTTTCCTTTTGGCATGATCCATATGATACAAACGAAACGTGCAAACGCGAAATTTTCATAAATGACTCTATTCATAGAAGTACTAGGGGTGCCTATGTTCTTGATTCCCCATGTATCCTATTATTATATCTTCTGTTCATGGGTATCATAAAAATACGTAAGTTGCTAAAGTTTATCCGAAGGCATATTGATCTTATGATATTCCGAGAAATCTTACTGACTTACTTTATTATGCATTGCATTCATTTATACATGTACATTGACCCATGACCAGATGGCATTATATACGCGTATATTATATGTATATGGAATATGAGAAAAGGTTATGGAGTTATATATTCACCACCACCTGATCAGCTGGTATACGTTGATGATTTCGCATACAGTGGCTGAGATGATATGATGAGATGCCCTCAGAGGCTTGATGATGTTATGTACGCATATACCTATGCATGGTATGGCATTTATACGCACATGCATGACATTATAATTTTTTCATGATTCACAGAGCTATTTAGAATTACAGGTTGAGTTCTTTACTCCATGTTTCTTTCATGTCTTTTATATACTACTGTCATGCCTTACATACTCGGTACTTTATTTGTACTGACATCCCTTTTGCCTGGGGACGCTGCATTTCATGCCTGCAGATCCCGATAGATAGGTTGAGAGTCCTCCTAGTAGGCTATCAGCTCAGCGGAAGGTGTTGGTGCACTCCATTTGCTCCGGAGTTGTTTATCTGGTCAGTATGATTTAGACATGTATTAATTGGTATGGTGGGGCCATATCTAAATCTTTTTGATATTTATGTACTCGTAGAGGTTTGCAGACAGATGTCATGTATATGAATACTTGTATGGCCTTGTCGGCCTATGTTTTGAGTATACAAATGATCATGTCGGCCTTATAGGCCCGTATGTCACATGCATAAGCTTCTATATCATGATGAGTCATCCCATGTCGAGTATTCTCTTATGTTTAATTTTAGTTATCTCATGACAACCTTTTCGGTTCATTTACCTATGATAGTATGATAAGAAGTATACGTTACGTTAGTACTCAGTTGAGTTAGGCACTGGGTACCCGTCGCGGCCCTACGGTTTGGGTCGTGACAAAGATCTAGAGGCCTTGAGGTGCTTAATTCCTTCTTAGGTTTAAACGAAGACCTAACCTGCTTCCCTTTTGCACAAGCATCACATACCTTATGATCTTTGAACTTTGACTTAGGCCGCTCATGAACCAGGTTCTTTTTAATTAACTTGTTCAACAGAGAAAAGCTTACATGCCCCAATCGTCTGTGCCATAGCTCAACATCATCATTAATAGCACCCAGGCATGTAAGATCACCACCATTTAGTGAGTTGAAGTCTGCAACATAGATGTGCTTGAACCATTTTTGCCATCAATACCACTTCACCAGTTATGAGATTAATGACAGTGCAAGATTTTGACAAGAACTCCACTTTGTTTCCTTTGTCACATATTGGGGATACACTCAATTGGCTATATTTCAAACCATTCACATAGTACACATTTTTAATTGCATGGAGAGTGTTTTGCCAATCTTTCCAACACCGAGAATTGTTACACCCCATATTTTCGTACGTAAGAGTACGTCGTAAGTCAAATGATGTAAGCTCATAAATGAAATCATCTTTGAAAGTACATAAAGTAAGTTAATCATGTTACCGCAGAGGTTAAAATATTTAAGGTTATGGATAACAAGTACCAAGAGGGTTGGAAGGCTTAGAAGCTAAACGAATTGAAGAAAATAAGTTTCGTCGAAAGTCAACAAGTTGGGAACATTATAACATGTACTTTTGGGGTGATACTAGGGTGTTTAACATGATATGGAGGTTATTTTATGAGTTATTTTAGTCATATGATAGTCTTATGTTATGTTTTGAATTCAAACGAGTTGTGGAACAAAAGTTGGCAAAGGTCATTACAAGTTACATTCATAAATATGCTGAACATTAAGTCAAATGTATCTGAGCTTTTCTTCAAATATACTTGTAATTACGGGATGATCTACCTACAAAAATTGAAGATCTACGAGTCTAGTTTCAAACATATTAAACCGTTCATTGACATAATATCAGAGTAGAGAGATATTTACATTTTTACGAGCCTGTGCAAGTAGCTCCCAATAGGACCCACTTAGGTGGTTGATAATTCTCCAACCTTTAAAGATAGGGGCAAGGCTAATTTGGGTTCAGTTTTTGAAACAACCAGATCCTATACTCTCCCAAAATACTCTCAAATCAGTCTGCATAATTCTAGAGTGAAAACCAAAGATACAAATATGAATCCAATGCTAGAAATCTCCTGGTGCTTGCTAGATCGTAGTTCTTCATCCTGTGACTATTCTTCAAAGAGAAGTAACCTCAGGTTTTGTGTTATTCTTGTTGATTAAGGTAAGAATCAGTCCCTCCTTCATATATATTGGAGTTTCAAGGCGAACTATAAATGTTTACACACAAACTTGAACATCAAAAGTTGATTCAAGAAGCGATAATACAACATCTATAGTGTTATGGTGTCATTGAGGATAGTTGTGGGCTGTATTTGGCTGAAATTTCATGTTGTTTCTACTAGTTAAGGTGAGTATAACATTCTGCTACATGTTCTTGAATTTGTTTGTATGTTGGTTGCATTATTTGAGGAAAATACTACAAGAGGAGACTTGAAATAGTTTGAGATGTTATTGTTTTTAATGGACTGTTTTGGAAAGGTTGTTTCCATGAGCATTAAATGGTTGGAAACCTTGGAAAATGAATTTCTTATGATGTTGTTATTATAAATATATTGTCTACATGTCGAACTTGCTATTGGTACTATGAATATGAAGAGAAAGGATAACATAACAATGCAAAGTTGTACTTGTTGTTGTTGTCGGATCATTGGGTTGTTTGAGGGTGAATTATGAGATGAATAGGAGGTTATAAGTCCTCCTATTGTACTTAATATTATACTGGATATGTTGTTAAGTTAATGAATGAATGTCTTTGGGGTTAAAGGATTCAAAAGGATTTCAATCCGAGCTTGCCGTTCATCGTGTTAAATAGTAGTTTTGTTGGTGATGTTTTATGCACTTGTTCTTGTGTAGCTTGATTTGTTTTGTGGTGATGAAAGTATATAGGTGAAGGTTGTATGGGTTGTCGTTGGTTATTGGACAGAGTGTGATAAGGTATGTTAAGTCTAAGCCTTTCCTTCATTTGGGCAAGATCCTGCAACTACATGTGTTTGATAACGAGACATAAAGAGAAGTTCATATTTCTGAATCTATGTACAATATATCTCATAAGGTATATAGTATTCTCCCTTATCGGGACTTCATATTCAGTTAAGTATTGTCTTCTTCCAGTCAAGATAGCAGAGGGTATATATATATATATATAAATAATATTATAGTATTTAATCTTTCTTTGTCTCGAACCCCATACCCCTAAAATAATGGTAGAGTCAGGGGTGGCCCCAAAGTTGAATTGATCGGTGGTGCTTGGTTGAAGCTCCTGTAGTCCTTCGCCCCTTATCTTCTCGCCTATCTTCTTTATCTTCTGATCGGATCGCCTGGCTTCTTTCATGCCCTACTTGAATTTCTTTCTTCAAAAAATCTCTCTTTATTAAGAGTCCTCTTGTTCGATACCGCTTCCCGTCCTTGTAAATATCATACTCTTACCGCTCTTATGGATCAATCGATCAACTATAGGAAACTGGCAAATTGGTTTCAACTAGTATCGGTACAACCAGAAATCACTACCATCGAGCTATAATCGATGGGTATGCCTCTACTAGGAAGTATTACAGTATTTTCACCACCATCGAGCTATAATCTGGGGGTTAGGCCCCTATTGGGCAACCTCTGATCAGATGGTAAGTTATATACCTAGCCTACTGTGGCCGAGTGCCTATGAGAAAGCATATAATGGCCTAGATACCGAGCCTAGTATGGCCGAGCGCCTATGAGCGAGCCTACTACGGCAGAGCAATTAAATGTACCGAGCCTTATAGGGTTGGACAACTATTTTACTTACTATATTGAGAGAGTTGTTTCACTATCAGCAGGTAAGCATATCTTCAGATCATGTCTAACCCTCAGTTACTTTCAGATATTATATTATCAGTTTAGTTTCAGCTATCAGTTATTCTATTGCCTTACATACTCGGTACATTTTTTCGTACAGACGTCCCTTTTGTCAGGGACGGTGCATTTCATGACTGCAGATCTTGATAGACAGCTGGATAGACCTTCCTAGTAGATAGAGTCAAACATCAAATTGGTTGGTAAGCTCCACTTCCTCGGAGTTACCAGGTCTAGATCTTGTAGTCCATTTTATATATACATGTTTGATGGGTAGGTCGAGGCCCTGTCCCTTATTTCAAATCCAAATCGTGTTATAGAGTTGAGTCATAAGAGTTTGAGTCAGGACTAATGTTTGCTAATGATACAAATATGTTTGCAATTAGAAAGATTACAGCTAGCCAAAGGGCTAATACAACAACAGGTGAGGGCATTAATAGAGAGAGAGTTCTTGACGACGTGGCTCTGTTTGAGGCCCTATCAGATCGTGCATACCAAATGTGCAAATTTCCAGCTTAAGACCCTAAGATAGGAATATCAAACACACCCTGTGAATATGGGAGTATCATATGGTAAAAGTATAAGTTTCAAAAAGTAAAAGAAGCAAGGTGAAGAAGGGTACGAGATACCCAGTTAGTGAAGATTATCAGTATTTACAATTCAGGCAAAACAAATACAAGCATTATAAGTTACCTTCAACAATAACAGAGGTATGTACAATTAGCCACACCCATCTCAGTTATGCCCTACAGGAGCTAACATATATAGTTTAAGAGAAGGATAAGATATCAGGATCTAGTTGGGGTTAGAGTAACCCAAAATGGTGGTTGGACTGTTCGTGTTATTTGACATTTTCGAAGTATATTGCAAACGTGATAATAGTTCTCCTTGTGAGACACCCAGATGGTGCACTCTAGAATAGCACAGTCAGATATGAATACTAGAATGTTCAGACAATTGAGAAGATAGGCACTGTCATCCTATAAGGGATAAATATTTACCTTAGTATGACTCTTGTCCCTAGTAAAGAGAGAATGTTAGGCAACTCGAAGAGCCAGTGAGATGTAGCAAGGGGAGCTAAAGAGAAAGAATGTTTCGTTGAAGTTTTCAAAATAAGGTAATAGACACAAATATTAGTAGGAGAATAAGAAAAGAGTAATTGAAGCATTGCGAGTAAGATGTGATAAATGGGTGATAATGGTAAATCAAAATATGATGGGATGACAGAGTCTATAGTCAAGTGAATGGAAAGATAAGAGGAGACAGGCCTTGAGACATAAAAGAATATAAGCCAAAAAGGTCACATCCCCATTTTGAGAAATGAGTTGGTGACTCCAATATGATTACCATAAGGCCAAGTTGGACCCCCCGGAGTAATAAAAATTAGTATGGGCTAGTAAACAAGATAAAATCAAACATGAATTAGGGATCGGAGTATTTGATAATAGTCGACATCGTGTGAATTTCACAGACCGCGTTCCGGCAATAATAGAATGAAAGATAAAAGAATAACCTTTAAAGGTCATTCTGGAAGACGTCTTCCTTTAGCAAGCATTGTGAGCAAAGTTAAGCTTATATGACTAAGTGTGCAGTAACACTAAGTGTCACTCTCATGCGTAAGAAATTTAGTTATCCCTGGCACAAAAAGGTTACTGCAAGGTGAGTAAGGGTCATTGAAAATATGGAAAGACGCCGAAGATGAATAGGTAAAACATATGCATGTAAAACTTCATAGCATTAAATGTTAGTACTCCTTTAAAGGGGGAAAGATGGTGCGCTATGGTATTAAGTTGGAGTTAAGTGGTTCAGGTAACTATGGAATGGTAAAGGAAGAATATGATAAAAATACGAAAGGGATGAGATTGCACTTATTCAAATCCTACAAATGTGTTATGACCCCATAACATTATGCAAGCATGACGTTGGGGAGAGGTAGTAAGGGTTCCCGACCAGGATGTTATTGATAAATAAGTGTGAATGGACATCTGATACATAAGGAGTCAGTGCGAGAGGTAAGTTACAAGAGTCCTTGTAATGACTAGTTTGACCATAATGAGTACAAAGATAGTTATCAGTCATCGTTACATACTTGCCATGGGGATTATAGGGAGTTTTAGCTTTGTGGAACCCGATTCCTTGCATATTTTCACCATTACTCTTGTACATAAAATTACATCAAGGGACCAGGTTGTTTTCTCTTATTATTTCTTCCACTTGATCTTTCAGATGTATAATTACAACCACCATATCATCTCTTTCTTGTTCTACCTCACTGATTTCCTCAATTAGTGCATTTTTCTCATTAATAAGGTTATGATAAGCTTCAATCAAGACATTTGCTAAAGACTTCAGTTTCTTTTGAGAGTAGGTTTTCAAGTTCCTTTGAATTTCAAGAAAGTTTACCTCATCTTCCTCCTTGTCCTCATTATCATCAGATTTGGCCATAAGTGCAAATATAGAATCATACATTATAGATCCACTTTCAAGAGCCATTATAGATGTGTCTCCTTGGTCATTCTCACCTTCAGATTCACTGAAGGAATCTCCCCAGGCAGCCAGAGCTTGCTTCACAACGTTGTCAGCAACATCTCTTCTCTTGAACCTCCTGCCATGGACTAGGTTCCTCTTGGCCACCTTGTCATCGTTGTTTTTGTATTGGTCCTGCTTGTGAAGAGACCATTCTTTAATGAAATGTTCTAGTTTTCCAGACTTATGACAACAATCATTTCCTTTGGAGTTTCTTCTAGAACTTCCTTTCTTGGGAATTCCTCCATTTCTTTGATCCATCTTTTGGAATCTTCGAGAAAGATAAGCCATGTTTGATTCATCACTACTTGAATCAATGTTGGCAGCCTTGAGGACCAGGCTCTTATCCTTCTTGGGCTCTCTTCTTTCAAGATATTTTTTCCTCTTCATCTCATAGGGTTTGAGATTCCCAATGAGTTCATCAATGGTCAGCTTCTGTAGGTCTTTGGCTTCAGTGATATCATTTACTTTACTTTCCCAAGAACCTGGTAGAACACTGAGTATCTTCCGGACCGGCTTGTTTGTTGGGATGACTTTTCCAAGGGAGTGGAGCTCATTGATAATAGAGGTGAAACGTGTATGTATATCCTGAATGGACTAACCTCTTTCATCTTGAAAAGCTTATACTTAGTAGTAAGCATACCAATTCTGGACTGCTTAACCTGAGTAGTTCTATCATGGTCAGTTTTGAGAGCTTTCTAGATCTCCTTGGCAGACTCATAAGCTGAGACGCAATTGTATCCATCAGGTCCAATGCCACACACAAGAATCTTCTTTTCCCTGAAGTTCTTTTCAATGACCTTTCTATCGGCGTCGTTATACTCTTTTCCTATTTTTGGGACAAGTCTTGATCCCTCTGCATCATCCTTCATGGGAACAAATGGACCATCACAAATCACATCCCACAACTCTAAGTCCTCATCTATGATAAAGTCATGCATTCTTGTCTTCTACCATCCATAGTACTTGCCGTTGAATCTTTGGGGTCTTATGGTTGATTATCCTTCCTTGAGGTTTGGTGGAGTAGCCACGATGAAGATCCTTTCTAGGTGTTAACCTTATAGAAATAACCTGCTCTGTTACCAATTGATAAAAATAAAGGGTCCACCAAACAGTATAGAGAACCAGGTTCTCTATCAGTTTCCACAGTAAACAAGAAGTAAATAAAAAACACGTGATATTTACGTGGAAAACTCCCTGCTCAAGGATTATAAACCACGACCTACCCCAGTAGGATTTCAACTCCACTAAATTGAGCAAACTTCAGATTATAACCTATTGTAATCTAGGAATTAAACTCTTAATCCCTCACCCCTTACAATAGCTCTATTGTAAGCCCTTTGCAATAACTCTATTACAAAGAAACACTCTTGACTAACTCTAGTCAAACAACCAAAACAATAATGGTTAAATGATGTCCTCCGAAATAATTCTAAAAATCCATGTAGGAATACAAGTAAAGAACAAAAGACAAAGACACAACAATCTTAAGGGCTCAAGACATCTTTAGTGTTGGGATCTGGTCCTTGGTTTGTAGAATCTTTGTTCTTGAGTGCACTTGGAGAAAACAGTGGCGGTTGGAACTTGAATGATAGGGTTTTTCATATTCTCATGTGTTAGGTCAAAACTTGCATAATGTTCTTTTTATACGAGAGAGCATGTGGGAAAAGATAGGGACATTTCAGCTTTTGGTTTGCCTCTAGCAGCAGCGGCTGTGCCGTTGCACTGTTGCCAGTCGGTACAATTAAACAACTTTTATAGTTGTAGAGTTGACTGTACGATAGTTGAGAGAACGGATCCTCTTTGTTCCCTTTTCTGGTTTCTCGAGAGTTTGACCAGACAACTTAGCATGTCCACCAGGCGCAAAGGAACAGATTGTATCAGGTTCTTATCTAGTTCCCAAATAAAGTTTGATAAATCATCAAAACCATAATCACATAACTTATCATGGGCCTATAGCATCGTGAACGCTGAAAATGACCAGTTGCAGTCCAAAATCAAAAAGCTCAAAGCCAAACTCCAGGATCAAGAGGATTCATTCCTTCTTGAGAAAACCTTTTCAGTTTATCACCTGAGGAGGAATAATTTGGAGGATGCCAAGAAAGGCATTCCAACATAGACGAATACATTTTTGAAGCTCTCAGTTTGGAGACAACTGCCTACAAGAATATTCCTGCATGGCCCACTACTTCAAGCTCCTCTCACTTGTTTTGAGTCCTCGAAAATTAAGGAGGAAGTTGAAGAAGAAGATAAAGACAACGATGAAGGTACTGAGCCAGATGCGGAACAACCTTCATCTTCAAAAGATGCAGCAGGAGACTTCTCATATTTTAGACTCTGCTGATAAAACCAACTAATGTAAATTATTGTTTTTTATTTTTTTGTAACTATGCTGAAACTTCTATTGAGTTCAAGTTTTTAAGTAATAAAAGACATCTTTTTCTATTTGATAAAGTTCAGAATTATTTTTACATCCGATAACTTTAATTTCGAGCATTCATACTTCTAGTTTTTACCCTTTAACTATGTGGGTTTCATAAGAGAGGGCCCTTATATTTACTGCCCTCTTGAAGAGGACATCTCCTGTTCATTCTGGCACAAGCATTTGAAGTTTAAGTAACTTTCAAATGAAAAAGACCATATCATATCATTTGGACAAGAAATAAAATAAAAACACAAGGACTTTAATTTATTCCTTACATTTCCAAAAGTAAATTTACATGATAAAAAATTTGCTTAATTAAATAAAGCTGCCAATACGTGTGGCTAACTTGTACTACTTAATTCTACGGGGTTGATCATGCAGTCTCCAGTCCTGACAAGATACAACTTTCGATTCTAACAGTCACCGGTTGTAATGACATTTTTAGTGCTCTGATATACAATAGTCCCCTCCCCAAGTGTTCGGATTCTAAGTATGGGAATTCGAACACTAGAGTTCTTATAGTTGTCGATGATCCTTCTTCGTAGTATACTTTACGTTGTTGTCTCGTTAAAAACCTTGCCAGAAAAACCAAATTGGGAAAAAAACTGGAAGAAGGAAAAAAGAGTGCAGCACATACTTTCAGTATCATGACAGATCTTCAACAGTTATACCTTTTGAGGTGACTTACGTTCCAATTGCTTGGTAATTTTACTCCCTCTTGATTATCCAACTAATATGAATCTTTACCGGTTATAGCTGAAATCAGGTAAGGTCCTTCCCATATTGGTCATAGCTTTCCAGTATTGACTTCTCGGGTACTTTGAGTCACTTTCTGCAAAACCAAATCTTCGACTTTGAAATATTGAAGATTTGCTCTAGGATTATAGTATCTTTCTATCCTTCACTTTTGTGCCACCATCCTCACATATGCTAACTTCCGACGCTCCTCAAGTAAATCCAAATTAATCAACATTGCTTCATTATTCTCCTCCTCATTTGACCAGGAGTACCTTATGATCGGTTCTCCAATCTCCACTAGAATCAAAGCATCTGCACCGTACACAAGAGAGAAAGGTGTTTCACCGTGCTTGACTTTGCCGTCATTTTATATGCCCAAAGCACTCCCGACAACTCTTCTAGTCAACTACATTTTAGCATCTTTTAATATTTTTTTTTTAGGTTTTGAATTATCACCTTGTTTGTTGACTCCGCTTGACCATTAACACTTGGGTGATATGGGGAAGATATGATCCTTTTTATTTTCAACCCTTCCAGAAACTTTGTGACTTTGGAACCTATAAATTGAGGCCCATTGTCGCAAGAAATCTTGTTTGGTACTCCAAATAGGCAAATATATGATCCCAAATGAAATCAATCACTTCTAGTTCTCCAATCTTTTTGAAATCACCTGATTCAACCCACTTATTGAAATAATCAGTTAAAACTAAAAAAAGCATTACTTGATCGAACCCTTGCGAAAAATGACCAACTATATACATCCCCCATTTCATGAATGGCCACGCTGACATCACCGAATGCAGAAGTTCCGCCGGCTATTGGACTAATTGTGCATGACATTGGCACTTATCATATTTTTGTACAAATTCCTTTGCGTCTTGTTCCATACGAGGCAATACTAACCGACCCTTATTAATTTAAGAACCAATGAGTCTACACCATAGTGATTTCCAAAAAACCCTTCGTGAACTTTTCTCCTCACATAATCAGCCTCTGATGTTCAAGCCAATAGTCCTTGGAAAGATCTTTGGTATAATTGACCATCAACAAGGCAATAACGAGCACTTTAGTTCGTGATGTCCGAGAAGCTATAGAATCTTCATACAATTTTCCATGCCTTAAATATTCTATAAACTCGTTTCTTCAGTACCAGTTTAGGTTGGTCGAGTTGACTTCGCAATACCCATCCACGTCCAAGACTAAATGCAACATCTAAACAACTGCGCCAGAACCAACTCCTTTCATTTCCATGGACGATCCTAAATTGGCCAATGCGTTCGCCTCCACATTTTCTTCCCTTGGGATGTGACTTACTATGATGACCCAAAAGGTCATCTTATATTTTAGAACTCGAATATGCGCTCTTAAACCTTAAAAATCTAATTTTTACCCTCCTCGATTTGCATGCGCAGTCCGGGCAGGTTTCCAGAAAGCTTTTATGTTGAAAATTAATGAAAATAAGAATATTTGCCTTAAAAGTTGATTTTAGTTGACTTCGATCAACATTTTTGGTAAATGGGCCCAGATCCATTTTTTGACGGTCCTGGTAGGTCCGTATCGAATATGGGACCTGGGCGTATGCCTGGAATCGAATTTGAAGGTCCGTAGCTTGAGTTATGAATTTTTGATGAAAATTAAAAGTTTGAAAATTATTTGTTTTTAAGAATTGATTGATATTTGGCATTGTTAGTATCGGGTCCGTATTTTGGTTTCGAATCCCGGTATAGGTTCATTATGATACTTAAGACATGTCTATGAAATTTGGTCAGAAATGGAGTTGATTTGACATGATTCGGACGTCTAGTTGAGAAATTAGAAGTTTTAAAGTGTTCTTGAGAATTTCATTTCAATTGATGCTAAATTTAGAGTTCTAGGTGTTATTTTGGCGATTTGATCACGTGAGCAAGTTCGTATGACATTTTTAGACTTGTGTGCATATTTGGTTTGGAACCCCGAGGGCTCGGGTGAGTTTCGGATAGGCCACGGGATGTTTTGGACTTTGGAAATCTGGTTTTTCTGCAGAATCTGTGTTCTGGTTGTTCTTCTTCGCGTTCGCGAAGGTACTCTCGCGAACGCGAAGAGTAAACTGGGTAGTTGAGGATTTCTTCTTCACGAACGCAAAGTCTTGGTCGCGAACGCGAAGCGATGGGGGCATTACCCTTCGCGAACGCGACAAGCCCATCGCGAACGCGTAGCGTTAGTCACTGGGGAGGGGGAGTCAGCTTTTTCTTCATCGCGAACGTGAGCAATGTCTCACGAACGCGAAGACCAGGGAAGGGTAGCCTACACGAACGCGAGCACTGCCTCGCGAACGCGAAGGCTTGGCAGTCCATAAACTTCGCGAACGCGATGAATACTGTCGCCCAGCACTTAACAGAATCCAAAACGGGATTTTTGCCAAAAAACTCATTTTTCTCAAAAGCCAAACGGTGAGGGGCGATTTTTCAAGAGTCATTCCTTCCCCAAATTGTTGGTAAGTGATTCTAAACAATTTTCTTTCAATTACGCATTACATTTCTTGAATTTTCAACCTAAAATCTAGAGTTTTCATGGTAGAATTTGGGGTTAGGGTAGAAAAGAGGGATTTCGAAAATTTGGGGATTTAGACCTCAATTTGAGGTTGGATTCCAAAATTAATTGCATATTCGGGCTTGGGGGTGAATGGGTAAAAAACTTTTGGTTCGAACCTCAGGTTATTGACCAAGCGAGCCCGGGGTCAATTTTTTGACTTTTTGGAGAAAAAAATTAGAAAATGTAATTTATGCAATATAATTGATTCCTTTAGCAATATTTGATATTATTGAGTCATTTTTGAATAGATACGAGTGGTTTGGAGGTGAATTCCAAAGGAAAAGTTGAGATTGAGAATTAAGTGGCCTTCAGAGCGAGGTAAGTGTTGTGTCTAACCCTGACTTGAGGGAATTTGGAACCTTAGATTACTTGCTAAGTGAAATTCATGTGAGCGACGTATATGTGAGGTGACGAGTACTTATGTGCCGCCAAATTTACCTATTTTTCATGTTTCTCAATTTTACTTATATTGTCTCATTCCTATGCCTAATTGTGATGTGTTATACCAGTATTGTTCAATTTATTGTTCTTATCATGTTTACGGATTTTCTGGTGATAATTGAGTTTTTATTTCAAAGTTGAGATTGATGTTATGGAACCAAATGTTGAGGTAAGGTTTGTACTTGTTATTCTTTCTCCCTGTTGATATTTATGCATTGCATTATGGTAAGGGAGAGTGTTAATGCACGAAGGGTGATGCCGTGCCATATTGTGAGTGTTAATGCACGAAGGGTGATGTCGTGCCATATTGTAAGTGTTAATGCACGAAAGGTGATGCCGTGTCATGATATGAGAGTTAATGCACGAAGGGTGATGCCGTGCATTTTTCCTTAATGTATTCACTATTCCTGTTAATTCATGGTATATTGACTGCTCCGCTGATCACTCTGTTGTAGTTCTTTATCTTGTATTCCCCTTAGTATGTTCCCCTTTCGACATTTCCTGTTTGGTTCTTCATTTCTGTTATTTGCATATACACTATTAAATTGTATAGGTTGATTTGTAGGTGCCTTGCCTTAGCCTCGTCACTACTTCGTCGAGGTTAGGCTCGACACTTACCAGTACATGGGGTAGGTTGTACTGATGTTGCACTCTGCACTTTCTATGCAGATTTTGATACCGGCTCAGGTTGATCGAGATTTGCTACTGGTCCGCCGTCCGGAGACTCAAGGTAGATCTGTCGGCGTTCACAGACCTTGAAGTGCCCATCTATCTTTTATGTCCTATTGTTTTCTTTCATTCAGACAGTTGTATTTCTTTCAGACTATTACTTGTAGTAAATTCTAGAATGCTCGTGAATTGTGACTAGGGTTGCTTATCGGGCGGATTGGGCGGTTAATTACTCTTAACGGTTTAGCTTAACGGTTATCGGGTTTTAAATGTATTAATCCGCTAGCCACCCGATAAGATATCGGGCAGATTGGTAACGGTTTAGCTCTTATCGGGCGGTTATTGGGCGGTTTATCGGCCTAATTCAATCTATATTGCGTTCATTAATTGTTTGTTGACCGCCTAGCATACAAATTCAGAATAGAAAATTACACATTGAATCCATACATACATGTCTGTTAACGCCTACATAAGAATGATGTAGCGTGTCATGTATTGTAGAGTGAAAAAAGTTGTGGCACAACACTATTGTTCTTCTATTAAACATGTCTAGCAGGCATTAGTTTTAAAAAAACAAAAGCAGAGGTGAACCATAGACAACAGCTTAAACAATCTTGTTGTAGGGTGGGAGAATAAGCTAAGCTAAGCCAAGCCTGGGATCTTCTGATGCATAGTACGTAAAGGTTCTGATTATTTAGGAATAAGGCGTTAGAACTTAGAGATGGAGTACTGGAAGAAGTGGAAGGGTTTTTGATATTTAATATATATATATATGAAGTTTAGGCATTAGGTATCTGATTATTTAGGAATTAGGCGTTAGAACTTAGAGATAGAGTACTGGAAGAAGTGGAAGGGTTTTTGATATATATATATATATAACGGGTTAACGGATTATCCGTTAAGAAAATTGAATAATCCGCCACCAATCCGATAAGCCGTTAATAAAAAAATTTCAATCTGTTCCCCGTCCGTTAAGCCGTTAACCCGATACCAATAAGCCATTAAGCTTCGGTTTCAGTTCGGTTTTCGGTTTCGGTTCGGTTTTGAACACCCCTAATTGTGACTCCAGATCCGGGTGGTAGTAATTAATACAGTTTTATGATATTCCGCACTTAATATATTTCATCTTAGTTAATTATGGTGATTTACTGAATGGAAATAAGAAATTGGTTTAACGATTTTTTTTCTAACATTGGCTTACCTATCAAGTGAAATGTTAGGCGCCATCACGGTCCCGTCGGTGGGAAATTTCGGGTCATGATAGTTGGTATCAGATCCCTAGGTTGCCTAGGTCTCACGATTCATGAGCAAGCTTAGTAGAGTCTGGAGGATTGGTACAAAGACGTCTGTGCTTATCTTCCAGAGGCTATTAAGTTTAGGAACAAGTTTCACTTCTACTCTTCTTTGTCTTGCTATTTTGCTTTCTCAATACTGATTGAACTCTTCTACTCTTATTCTCTCACAGATGGCGAGAACACGTACCGCTTCCTCGGCTGAGCAGCAACCAGAGCCTCCAGTAACAGCTCCTACGCGGGGCATAGGTCGAGGCCGAGGCCGTGCCAGAGGCCGAGGCAGGGGCAGGGGCAGGGCTCAGCCTAGAGCCCGAGCAGCAGCCCCAGCAGTGGAGCCTTAGATAGAGCTTGACGAGGAGGTTCCAGCCCAGACTGTTCCTATCGGACCAGCTCAGGTTCCGGAGGGGTTCATTGCTACCTCAATACTTCAAGATGCTTTGGTCCGTTTGGTGGGCTTTATCTGTATGGCCCAGACTGGCGCATTTCCCATGGCACCAGTAGTCTATCAGGCTGGAGGAGGAGCCCAGACTCCTACCACTCCCACTCCGGAGCAGATAACTCCCCATTATCAAGCTCCGGCAGCTCAGCCAGTCGGATTTGTTCAGCCGGTTATTGCGGCACAGGTCGGAGATGGGCCAACTATGTCTTCTGAGGCTTTATGGAGATTGAACAGGTTTACCAAGCTCTTTCATGCTCACTTCAGTGGTGCTCCTTCAGAGGACCCCCAGGAATATCTTGATAACTGTCACGAGGTTTTACGGAACATGGGTATAGTGGAGACCAATGGGGTCGATTTTGCTGCATTTCAGATGACTGGTTCCGCCAAGAAATGGTCGAGAGATTACTTGTTGACCAGACCAGCTGGGTCGCCTGCTCTTACTTGGTACCAGTTCTCTCAGCTCTTCATAGAGAAATTTCTGCCTATCACATTGAGAGAGGAGCGTCGCCGTCAGTTTGAGTGTCTCTAGCAGGGCAGTATGACTGTTACTCAGTATGAGACCCGTTTTATGGATTTGGCCCATCATGCTATTCTTCTGCTTCCCACTGACAGAGAGAGAGAGAGGGTGAGGAGGTTTATTGATGGACTTGCTCAGCCTATCAGATTGCAGATGGCTAAGGAGACTGGGAGTGAGATTTCGTTTTAGGCGGCTGCTAATATCGCTAGACGAGTTGAGATGGTTCTTACTTAGGGGGGTCAGGGGTCTGACAATAGGTCTCGTCATTCGCGTGAGTTCAGCGGCGGTTCATCTAGAGGCAGTAGTACTTTTGGTAGAGGCCATCCTCCCAGGCTATTTCATTCAGCGCTCCAGGCATCCCACGGTGCCTCAGGTGGTCGTGACCCTGATATGCATTATTCTGACCAGCTAGCCTACAGTACACCACCAGCTCCTATTAGTGCACCTCTACTCCAAAGTTATCAGGGTGGTTATTCAGGTCGACATGGTCAGTTTCAGGGTCAGGAGTCACAGTAGCCGAGGTTATGTTACACTTGTGGTGATCCGAGGCATATTGCTAGATTTTGGCCTCGAGCAACGGGCAGCTCATAGCATCAGAGTTCTCGTGCCATGGTTCCGACACCAGTTGCTGTACCACCTGCTCAGCCAGCCAGAGACAGGGGTCAGGCAGCTAGAGGTAGGGGCCAGACAGTTAGAGGTGGAGGTCAGGCCGTTAGAGGTGGAGACCAGCCAGCTAGAGGCCATCCCAGGGACGTAGTTCAGGGTGGTGGGGCCTAGCCCCGGTGTTATGCTTTCCCAGCCAGGCCTGAGGCTGAGTCATCTGACGCTGTTATCAAAGGTACTATTTCAGTTTGCAGTAGAGATGCTTCAGTTTTATTTGATCTGGGATCTACTTACTCCTATGTGTCATCCTATTTTGCTTCCTATTTTGTTGTGCCCCGTGATTCTTTGAGTGCTCATGTGTATGTGTCCACACCAGTGGGAGATGATATTGTTATGGATCATGTTTATCGTTCGTGTGTGGTCACCATTGGGAGTCTTGAGACTCTTGTAGATCTTCTACTTCTCGACATGGTTGATTTTGATATCATACTGGGTATGGATTGGCTGTCACCTTATCATGCTATATTAGATTGTCATGCCAAGACGGTGACCTTAGCCTTGCAGGGGTTGCCTCGATTAGAGTGGAGAGGGAATCTTGGCCATTCTGCCAGCAGGGTTATCTCTTATGTGAAGGCTCGGCATATGGTCGAGAAGGGGTGTCTAGCTTATTTGGCTTATGTCCGCAATTCTAGTGCGGAGGTTCCTTCCATGGATTCAGTGCCGGTTGTTCGTGAGTTTCCAGAGGTATTTCTTGCAGACCTGTCGGGGATGCCACCTGACAGGGATATTGATTTTTGCATTGACTTGGCTCCGGGCAGTCAGCCTATTTCTATTCCGCCATATTGCATGGCCCCGCCAGAGTTGAAAGAATTGAAGGAGCAGTTGCAAGATGTGCTTGATAAGGTCTTCATTAGACTTAATGTCTCGTCCTGGGGTGCCCTTGTGTTGTTTGTGAAGAAGAAAGATGGATCGATGAGGATGTGTATAGATTATCGGCAGTTGAACAAAGTCACCATCAAGAATAAATATCCATTGCAGAGGATTGATGATTTATTTGATCAGCTTCAGGGTGCCAAGGTGTTTTCAAAGATTGATTTGAGATCTGGCTACCATCAGTTGAGGATTAGGGCATCCGATGTTCCTAAGACAGCTTTTCGGAATCGGTATGGGCATTATGAGTTTCTATTGATGTCATTTAGGCTGACAAATGCCCCAGCAGCATTCATGGATTTGATGAACCGGGTGTTCAAACCCTACTTGGATTCCTTTGTGGTTGTGTTTATTGATGATATCTTGATCTACTCCCACAATCGAGAGGAGCATGAGCAACATCTTCGGATTATTCTTCAGACTTTGAAAGACAGCCAGTTATATGCTAAGTTCTCAAAATGCGAGTTTTGGTTGAGTTTAGTTGCTTTCTTGGGTCATGTTGTATCAGCAGAGGGTATTCATGTGGATCCTAAGAAGATTGAGGCAGTCCAGAATTGGCCTAGATCCACATCAGCTATAGAGATCCGTAGTTTCCTAGGTTTGGCGGGCTATTACCGTCGATTTGTGTAGAGGTTTTCATCCATAGCAGCCCCGTTGACTAAATTGACCCAGAAGGGTGCCCCGTTCAGATGGTCAGACGAGTATGAAGCGAGCTTTCAGAAGCTCAAGACAACTTTAACTACGGCACCGGTATTGGTGTTACCCACAAGTTCAGGATCTTATATAGTATATTGTGACACATCTCGTATTGGTCTGGGTGCGGTATTGATGCAGGGTGGCAAGGTTATTGCATATGCTTCACGGCAGCTGAAGGTTCACGAGAAGAATTACCCTGTTCATGATCTAGAGCTGGCAGCCATTGTTCACGCGCTGAAGATTTGGAGGCACTATCTTTACGGAGTGCCATGTGAGGTATTCACTGATCATCGGAGCTTGCAGTATTTGTTCAAGTAGAACGAACTCAATTTGAGGCAGATGAGGTGGCTGGAGCTATTGAAAGACTATGATATCACCATATTGTATCATCCCGGGAAGGCCAATGTGGTGGCCGATACTTTGAGTAGAAAGTCAGTCAGTATGGGTAGCCTTGTATATATTCCAGTTGGTGACAGACCGCTTGCATTGGATGTTCAAGCCTTGGCAAATCAGTTCGTGAGGTTAGATGTTTTTGAGCCCATCCGTATTCTAGCTTGTACAGTTGCTCGGTCTTCTTTATTTGAGCGCATCAGAGATTGGCAGGATGACGATCCTCATTTACTTGTCCTTAGAGACACAGTGCGGCATGGTGGTGCCAAGCAGGTTACTGTTGGAGATGACAGAGTTTTGAGGATGCAGGGTCGTATTTGTGTGCCTAATGTGGATGGACATCGTGAGTTGATCCTTGAGGAGTCCCATAGCTCCCGGCATTCTATTAATCCGGACGCCGACAAGATGTATCAGGACTTGAGGCAGCATTATTGGTGGAGGCGAATGAAGAAGGACATAGTTGCCTATTTAGCTTGGTGCATAAATTGCCAGTAGGTAAATTGTGAGCATCAGAGACCTGGTGGTTTACTTCAGAGGTTAGATATTCCTGAGTGGAAGTGGGAGCGTATCACTATGGACTTTGTTTTTGGACTCCCACAGACTCAGAGGAAGTTCGATGCAGTTTGGGTCATTGTGGACAGGCTGACTAAGTCAGCGCATTTCATTCCTGTTGCATTTACCTATTCCTCAAAGCGGTTGGCAGAGATTTATATTTGTGAGATCGTCCGTCTTCACGGTGTGCCAGTATCTATCATTTCTGATCAAGGTACGCAGTTTACCTCACACTTATGGAGGGCAGTTCAGCGTGAGTTGGGTACGCGTGTTGAGTTTAGCACAACATTTCATCCTCAGACGGACGGGCAGTCCGAGCGTACTATTCAGATCTTAAAGGATATGCTCCGCGCGTATGTTATTGACTTTGGAGGTTCTTGAGATCAGTTTTTGCCGTTAGCGGAGTTTGCCTACAATAACAGCTACTAGTCGAGCATTCAGATGGCTCCCTATGAGGCATTATATGGTAGATGGTGTAGGTCGCCAGTTGGGTGGTTCGAGCCGGGGGAGGCTCAGTTGTTGGGTACAGATTTAGTTCTGGAGGCCTTGGACAAGGTCAAGATTATACAGGATTGACTTCGTACAGCTCAGTCCAGGCAAAAGAGTTATGTTGACCGTAAAGTTCGTGATATTGCATTCTAGGTTGGAGAAAGAATATTGCTTTGGGTATCGCCCATGAAGGGTGTTATGAGATTTGGGAAGAAGGGCAAGTTGAGCCCTAGGTATATCGGGCCATTTGAGATCCTCGAGAGAGTGGGGGAGGTAGCTTATAGACTTGCGTTGCCTCCAGGGTTATCCTTAGTTCATCCCGTATTCCATGTGTCTATGCTCCGAAAATATCATGGTGACCCATCCCACGTGTTAGATTTCAGCTCTGCCAGTTGGACAAGGATTTGACTTACGAGGAGGAGCCGGTGGCCATTCTAGACCGGCAGGTTCGTCAGTTGAGGTCAAAGAGTTACCCTTCAGTTCGAGTGCAGTGGAGAGGTCAGCCTATTGAGACAGCTACTTGGGAGTTCGAGTCCGATATGCGGAGTAGATATCCCCACCTTTTCACTAGCCCAGGTATTTTTCTATGTCCGTTCGAGGACGAACGGTTGTTTTAGAGGTAGAGAATGTGATGACCCAAAAGGTCATCTTATGTTTTAGAACTCGAATCTGCACTCTTAATCCTTAAAAATCTCATTTTTTACCCTCCTCAATTTGCGTTAAGAATCCGGACAGGTTTCCGGAAAGCTTTTATGTTGAAAACTAATGAAAATAAGAATTTTTGCCTTAAAAGTTGATTTTAGTTTATTTTGATCAACATTTTTGGTAAACGGGTCCGGATTCGTGCTTTGACGGTCCCAGTAGGTCCGTATCGAATTATGGGACCTGGGCGTATGCCCGAAATCGAATTTGGAGGTCCCTAGCTTGAGTTATGAATTTTTTATGAAAATTAAAAGTTTGGAAATTATTTGTTTTTAAGAATTGATTGGTATTTGGCATTGTTAGTATCGGGTCCGTATTTTGGTTCCGGAGCACGGTACAGGTTCATTATGATATTTAAGACATGTCTGTGAAATTTGGTGAGAAATGGAGTTGATTTGACGTGATTCGGACGTCCAGTTGAGAAATTAGAAGTTTTAAAGTGTTCTTGAGAATTTCATTTGAATTGGTGCTAAATTTAGAGTTCTAGGTGTTATTTTGGCGATTTGAATCGTGCGAGCAAGTTCGTATGATGTTTTTAGACTTGTGTTGATGTTTGGTTTGGAGCCCCGAGGGTTCGGGTGAGTTTCGGATAGGCCACGGGATGTTTTGGACTTTGGAAATCTGGTTTTTCTGCAGAATCTGTGTTCTGGCATGTCCTTCTTCGCGTTTGCGAAGGTACTCTCGCGAACGTGAAGAGTAAACTGGGTAGCTGAGGATATCTTCTTCGCGAATGCGAAGGTTTGGTCGTGAATGCGAAGCGATGGGGGCGTTACCCTTCGCGAACGCGACAAGCCCATCGCGAACGCGTAGCATTAGGCACTGGGGGGGGGGGAGTCAGCCTTTTCTTCATCGCGAACGCGAGCAATGTCTCACGAACGCGATGACCAGGGAAGGGTAGCCTATGCGATGCGAGCACTGCCTCGTGAACGCGAAGGCTTGGTAGTCCATACACTTTGCGAATGTGACAGTGCTCTCGCGAACGCGATGAACACTGTCGCCCAGCACTTAACAGAATCCAAAACGGGATTTTTGCCCAAAAAACTCGTTTTTCTAAAAAACCAAATGGTGAGGGGCAATTTTTCAAGAGTCATTCCTTTCCCAAATTGTTGGTAAGTGATTCTAAACCATTTTCTTTCAATGACCCATTACATTTCTTGAATTTTCAACCTAAAATCTAGAGTTTTCATGGTAGAATTAGAGGTTAAGGTAGAAAATAGGAATTTCGGGAATTTAGACCTCAATTTGAGGTTGGATTCAAAAACTAATTACATATTCGGACTCAGGGGTGAATGGGTAAAAAGATTTTGGTTCGAACCTCGGGTTTTGACCAAGCGGGCCCGGGATCGATTTTTCTACTTTTGGGAGGAAAAATTAGAAAATTTAATTTATGCAATATAATTGATTCCTTTAGTAATATTTGATATTATTGAGTCATTTTTGAATAGATACGAGTAGTTTGGAGGTGAATTCCAAAGGAAAAGCTGTAATTGAGAATTAAGTGGCCTTCAGAGCGAGGTAAGTGTTGTGTCTAACCCTGACTTGAGGGAATTAGGAACCTTAGATTACTTGATAAGTGAAATTCATGCGAGTGGCGTATATGTGAGGTGACGAGTACTTATGCGCCGCCAAATTTATCTATTTTTCATGTTTCTCAGTTTTAGTTATATTGTCTCATTCCTATGCCTAATTGTGATGTGTTATACTAGTGTTGTTCAATTTATTGTTCTTATCATGTTTACGGTTTTTCTGGTGATAATTGAGTTTTTATTTCAAAGTTGAGATTGATGTTATGGAACCAAATGTTGAGGTAAGGTTTATACTTGTTATTCTATCTCCCTGTTGATATTTATGCATTGCATTCTGGTAAGGGAGAGTGTTAATGCACGAAGGATGATGCCGTGCCATATTGTGAGTGTTAATGCACGAAGGGTGATGTTGTGCCATATTGTGAGTGTTAATGCACGAAGGCTGATGATGTGTCATGATATGAGAGTTAACGCACGAAGGGTGATGCCGTGCTGTTTCTATTTATTTTATGGTGAGATTGAGAGTAAAAGCACGAAGGGTGATGCCGTGCATTTTTCCTTAATGTATTCACTATTCCTGTTAATTCATGGTATATAAACTGCTCCGCTGATCACTCTGTTGTAGTTCTTTATCTTGTATTCCCCTCAGTATGTTCCCCTCCCTACATTTCCTGTTTGGTTCTTCATTTCTGTTATTTGCATATACACTGTTAAATTGTATAGGTTGATTTGTAGGTGCCTTGCCTTAACCTCGTCACTACTTCGTCAAGGTTAGGCTCGACACTTACCAGTACATGGGGTCGGTTGTACTGATGCTGCACTCTGTACTTTCTATGCAGATTTTGATACCGGCTCAGGTTGATCGAGATTTGCTACTGGTCCGCCGTCCGGAGACTCAAGGTAGATCTGTCGGCGTTCAAAGACCTTGAAGTCCCCGTCTATATTTTATGTCCTACTGTTTTTTTTCATTCAGACAGTTGTATTTCTTTCAAACTCTTACTTGTAGTAAATTCTAGAATGCTCGTAAATTGTGACTCCAGATCCGGGTGGTAATAATTAATACAGTTTTATGATATTCTGCACTTAATATATTTTATCTTAGTTTATTATGGTTATTTACTGAATGGAAATAAGAAATTGGTTTAACGATTTTTTTTCTAACATTGGCTTGCCTATCAAGTGAAATATTAAGCGCCATCACGATCCTGTCGGTGGGAAATTTCGGGTCGTGACACTTACCGACCACACCCTGAACCGGAAAAGTAAAACTTGAACTTTATTCAAGTATTGTTTCATGTGCTCTTCTTTAGTGTCAAAGACTCCATATATCTAATTCAATACCGGTTGAGAGTTGCGTTTTATTTCAATCACCTTGGAGCCTAGTCCCTAGGCTAATTCAAGTCTTGTAATCAAAGCCTCATACTGGGCTTCATTGTTAATTAAAGGAATAGTTATAATATCCTTTTTAGGGTATATCCTAAAGGAGTGATTAGTAATATCCCAAGATCGAACCTTTTTACGCTGGGAGCTCCATCCGAAAACAAGGTTCAAACACCGAAGACGGTTGTCGATACCAGAACTGCTTCTTTAGTAGCTAAAAGCATCATTCATGGACTAAAGTCGGCCACAAATTTGGCCAAAACTTGATAGATCTCCGAGGTTTATATTCTATATCAATTTCACTAATTTCAACTGTCCATTCAACCAATTGACTCGATAATTTAGGTTTATGAAGGACATTCCTTAAAGGAAAGGTTGCCACGACGGCGGTTAGATGGCAGTTAAAGTAAGGTCTAAGATTTCGAGAGGCAACTACGAGAGCTAGAGACAACTTTTCCAGGTGCGGATAACACATCTCTACTCCCGATAGTATTTTACCAACATAATAAATAGGGAATTGCATACCTTTTTCCTTCCAGACCAGGATGCACTTATCAAAACTTCGTAGACCACTAAATAAATTAATAATTATTCTCCCTCTTTTGATTTGGACATTAGCGGAGGACTGGACAAGTACCTTTTCAGGCCCCTCAATGCTTGTTGACATTCCGGGTTCCACAAAAAATCATTCTTCTTTTTCAAAAGCAAATAGAAATAATAATATTTTTTCGATGACCTTGATATGAATCTGCTAAGAGCCGCCAACCTTTCAGTTAACCTTTGCAATTCCTTCACACTAGTAAGCTGGTTATGGATATTTTCTATGACCTAAATATTATCGATATTCACTTCAATTCCTCCTTGAGAAACCAAGAAACTTCCTGGATCCAACTCCAAAAGTATACTTTTCAGGGCTGAGTTTCATGTTGTATTTTCTCAAAATATCAAATGTCTCGTGTAGATGAGTCAAATGATTTCCTGTACTAAGAGACTTAACCATCATGTTATCAATATAAACTTCGATGATTTTACCAATTTGACGTTCAAATATTTTATTAACGAGCATCTGATAAGTGGCTCCGACATTCTTAAGCACAAAAGACATCACATTATAGCAATAAGTGCCAAAATTTGTGAAAAATGAGGTTTTCTCTTGATCTTTGGAGTTCATCCTAATTCGATTATACTCGGAATACTCATCAAGAAAACTTATCAATTCATGCCCGACCGTAGCAACGATAATTTGGTCAATGTTTGGTAATGGGAAAGTATCTTTAGAGCGTGCCTTATTTAGATCTTTATAATCTATACACATTTGAAACTTATTATTCTTTTAGGCATAACTACTACGTTGGCTAACTAAACAGGATAATTCACTTCACGAATTGAACCTATATTTAATTACCAGGTTACCTCCTCTTTAACAAACCTATTCCTGACCTCAGCTATCAACCGTTTCTTTTGCTTCACCAACGGGAAATTAGGGTCCAAACTTAACTTGTGGACAACCACATCTAGTGGAATACCTGTCATATCATAATGAGACCATGCGAAACAATCAAAGTTAGCTTTTAAAAACTCAATAATTTTAAGCCTAAGTTCGAGACTCAACCCCGTTCCTAGGTAAACCGTTTTTTATCTGGGAACTCTATGAACAAAGGAATTTGTTCAAGTTCCTCTGCGGTCGATTTTGTGGTATCGTCTTCTTCTTCCGGTACCTGAAAGGATTATTCCTTAAAGGAAAGGTTGTCACGACGGCTATTAGATGACAGTGAAAGTAAGGTCTAAGATTTAGAGAGGCAACTACGAGAGCTACATCCACCTTTTCCAGGTGTGGATAACACATCTCCACTCCCAATAGTATTTTACCAATACAATAATAGGGAATTGCGCACCTTCTTCCTTCCGGAACAGGACTGCACTTACCGTAACTTCCGAGACTGCTAAATAAATTAATAATTATTCTCCCTCCTTCTATTTAGACATTAGCGGAAGAATGGACAAAGTACCTTTTAAGGTCCCTCAATGCTTGTTGGAATTTTGGGGTCCCCGAAAAATAATTCTTCTTTTTCTAAAGCAAATAGAAATAATGACATTTTTCGATGGCCTTGATATGAATCTGCTAAGGGCCGCCAACCTGTCACTCAACCTTTGCACTTACTTCACACTTGTAAGTTGGTTATGAATATCTTCTATGGTCTTAATCTTGTCGATATTCACTTCAATTCCTCATTGAGAAACCAAGAAGCCAGGAAACTTCCTGGACCCAACTCCAAAAGGCACACTTTTAGGGTTGAGCTTCGTGTTGTATTTTTTCAAAATATCAAACGTCTCTTGTAGATTTGTCAAATAATTTCCTGCACTAATAGACTTAACCATCATGTCATCAATATAAATTTCCATGGTTTTACCAATTTGACGTTCAAATATTTTATTAACGAGCATCTGATAAGTGACTCCAACATTCTTAAGCCCAAAAGACATCACATTATAGCAATAAGTGCCAAAATTTATGATAAATGAGGTTTTCTCTTGATCGTTCGAGTTCATCCTAATTTGATAATACCCGAAATACGAATCAAGAAAACTCATCAATTCATGCCCGACCGTAGCATCATCATTTGGTCAATGTTTAGTAATGGGAAAGAGTCTTTAAACCATGCCTTATTTAGATCTTTATCATCTATACACATTTTAAACTTATTATTCTTTTATGCACAACTAACTACGTTGGCTAACTAATTAGTGTAAATTGTGATATACTCTTATGGATCCAAAGTTCCACATACTTTGGAATATCGGTTATCTAGAATCTTTTTAGAATCAGCTCCGAGTCCACACTTGATTTGAACGTCAAATGTGTATACTTCTTTGAATCTGGTCTCTTCACTACCGGTGGTGCCCCGGAATCTAATCCATCAAAGCATGAAATTCTTTAGCATTTTGATCCATCCAATCATTCATTTCCCTCATGAATCTCGTGAGCTTAGTATTAAAGGGATCAATTGTGTTGTTGTCATTCCCGGATCCACTTCCTGCACCACCTGCTTGATTTTCATTAAATCAAACTCCTCCCTCGAAGTGATGTTACAATTTTTTTGTGTTGTTTGATTTGCAGGCACGCTGGGAGGGGCTCGAACTCCTCCATTGGAGTCATCGTATATATCATCAGGAGTTGGGCTTCACACACACCGAGGATTTCGTTCTTCGTAAACCATAGTTGTCTCATCTCCATCATTGCGAGTTTCACTGGTTGAATCATCACGCTCAAACATATCCTCACATTCGTTGTTTGTTCCAATGTTGAAGGAGTTGTTCGCATCATTAGTTTCCATATCTGATTTTACTTTACTAATGAAAAAGCATCAAAAAGCATTAGTAACATATGAATAGATAAAAGTAATACCACAATTGTCTATGCCCCCACAGTGGGCGTCAAACTGTTTGCCCGTAAACAGTACAGTTAAATTTGTATCGTGGTTTATAGACACGTGAATTAATTTGATTCAAGAATATAAAATAACGTAGAAAAGAAATAAATTAATTAAAGAAAATACAAGTCTGATTGTGAAATGAGCCTTTCCGGAAGCAAGAATAAGAATAATGTATTGAGTAGAAAGGAAGAATGTTGTGAATAGAATAAGAGTAAACTTAGCATTTTTGCGTACAGATATTTTGTCTTCAATGAGTACAAATTCTCCTATTTATAGCCCAATTCATAGAGACAAGATCTCCAAATCAAGCTCTTTTTTAATATGAATAAAATCACTCTTGATGGCCGCATAACAGTTGATTATTAATACAAAGATTTTTTCTTTGTAACGGCTGCCCATTGAATATTGCCTTTCCCAATCGATATTTTCCTTTCAAACTTTTCTCCTGGTTCCAGCGTCTTTGGAACTCACTCAGCACCGGTCACATATTCGCAACTGATGCCAGTTAACAGTAGTTTCCTCCGTTTAAACACGAGCACCCTCCAGCTTTCATTTTATTAGATTTTCCTCCCCAGTGCTTTTCTCTATCAGTGTTCGTGCCTCACACTTGCATACAAGATTTATAGCTATGGTCAAGAAAATAAAGGAGAGTATGTAAACGAAGGTTACTATTCTTGACTTCTGAGATAACGCCATTGTTTAGAATTCAAATAGAAACATGAGATATGGAGTTGTGTCTTCCAACATTTGCTTACATAGAGAAAGAAATTGACATAAATGTTTATTTACTTCTGCGTTTTTAAAATTTCTCAAAGATATTGAGTCTCGGGAGTGGTTCCTATATGTCATCCGAAAGTGTGACTACACTCCGTGGTGAGGTCGAGATTTTTAATAAGGGAATTAAAATATAAAGAAAAAAATATACGAAGAATTATATTCATAATTGTTTTTTAGCTATTTACACAATGTAATTGTCCGGCAAATATTATACCAATTGACACTCATTGGACAAGGGTGGCTCCTCCACTTACTACACTCACCATTTTTGACACTAGTCACATGCATATATTCAAAAAATATAGAAAGACAATAAGATAATAAAACAAATTTTGTTGTAGTAAACTCACTTATTCTAAATTTTGGATTAATTTTAATGAAAATTATACAATTACATTTTAATCTACATAACCTTCACTAGCTACTGCTCAATTTCTTATCAATAAGATGCATTATTGATAGCCCAAAAACATGTTTGATATATATAAATTTTTGGAGATGTTATAGCTCTGTTTATCGAGTTCAGATGTATGACCAACAATAGGTAAGATGAAATTCCATGAATATGTTATTTGTAGATGAATTATGTTGATTGACGATTAGAGACGGAGTCAAACAAAGGTGGGGACAATGAAGAGTTGATGTTTGGCTTAATGTATGCATATTTTGATATATATTGCCTCACATTTTTCTCATGTATCGTAGATTTGAGATGTATAATATAATGATTTGTGCTAATTTGTGGTATCTCTATGTGTAGGAATCATTCGGATGCGATTTGGGACAAAAGTGCGCGAATTGGAGCGAAAATGGGACGAAAAGGCAAAAGTGCACAATTGAGGGCCACACACAACGTGGGGCGCTGCCTGTGGCGCACACAACAGAAACTTGGGAAGCTGAGCGCCAGGGCCAGCGCCCCACGCTGCCCTGGATGCTCAAAATATGAACATGTCCTATTTCGACTAGGACTCGATTATTTCAACCCTAAAATGCCCCCAACTAATATAAAAGTCAACCTAAACATATTTTGAAAGGTGGGACGTGACTTTGAGAGAGAAACAAAAATACGAAACACTCAGGAGGATGGATTTGATCAATTCTTCCATTTTTCTTCTAGTATTCATTAATTTTATGTTTGAAAATATTATTTTTGATGATTGTATGAATATAAGTGGCTAAGAACCCTATTGTTCTGGGGTCATGGGTGCTACATGAATGTTGATGTTTGAAGTTTAAATTGACGAGTTTGATTTTATCATATTGGGTTATTTATTTAATTATATTTTTAATTATTTTGCTGAGTAGCTAACAGTGAAATACTATCTACGAATCTAGAGTTGAACTCGAAAGTGAAAATTTTCGATTGCACATAGAATTAAATAGAGCAAGTTCTTGAACCCGGGCATCGGGGAATGGATTTGCAATTAGGATAGAAATATGCCTAATTGCCTTGCTTGGTTGAAATACAGGAATTGTAAATGCATTCTTGTTAATCTTAATTCCATAGATATATAGGCATTAAGTTAGCTTGAATAGGCGAGTAAAAACTCGATAGATTCTTATGAGTAATATCAACCCTGTCAATCAACAATCCAGATAAATTAATTAGTCATTTTAAGACAAGAACGTAACATGATTGTTAGCTAGCCTATGACCCTGGAATATCCTTTCCTACAGATCGTTAACCGAAATTGCTTAAGTGTTGTGGTTGATTTCTAATTATTTCATTGCTTGATAGTTTCTTAGGTAGTAAATTAGTTAATTCCATATTTTGTGAGAAATCTCTTGAATCGATAAGTTGTTTGAGTTTGAATCAATCAAAAGTTAATCATAAGTCTTCGTGGGAGCGATACTCTACTCACTGCTCTATTACTTGACGAGCACGTATACTTGCGTGAGTGTGTTTGGTCGCAATAAATTTTTGGCGCCATTGCCATGGGATTTAGAAATTAGCTACTTGACTGAGTTAAGCTTTTATTAGTTATTTGTTCAAGTTTTATTTTTCAGTTTGCCCTGTTTGTGTTAACGTATGCTCTTCTCTTGAATGCGGAGGATTAGAAGCACAAACAACCTCTTTCCTCTTGATCCTGAAATTGAACGAACACTTCACAGAGTGAGGAGGGAAGTCGAAGCTAGAACTAGAATAAGAAGAGATTTGGACATCGTAGTTTAACCATAGCCAATAGAGATGGTAGGTAATGAAGAGCGTCCTGTGATAGAAGTCACAAGGCCCAATCTTCCTAATATGACTCAGGCTATTGTGAAGCCTGATATCATGAGAAATTTTGAACTCAAACAGTACATGGTACAACTGATTCAGTCCATAGGGCAATATGTGGGTCTATCTCATGAAGACCCGCAGAGGCACATTCAGAATTTCCTGGAAATTACGGACACTTTCAATTATCTGAACGTTTCCAAGGACTATGTCAGGCTGAAACTGTTTCCCTTTTCACTGCTGGGAGAAGCTAAGGAATCAGCAAAAGGAGCCCGTGAACTCAATCCACACTTGGGATAATCTAGCAAGGAAATTCTTAATCAAGTTTTTCCCACTAAGAAAACAAAGTCGCTAAGGAACCAGATTCTTGGGTTCCAACAACGGGATGGCGAGACACTTCATCAAGCTTGGGAAAGATACAAGAAGCTACTAAGAGACTGCCCACATCATTGCCAGACTGATGAGGTGTTGGGTCATACTTTTGTTGATGAGCTAGACGAGACATCAAAGATGAATCTTGACTCAGTTTGTGGGGGGTAGTTGCATGGCGAGGCCGTATAGTGAAATCCATCTCCTGCTAAACAACTTCACTGCTAATGATCATAATTGGCAAGGAGATGGGGAATCACGAAGAGCAATTAAACAGAAAGCATCCGGTGTGATTGAGCTTGATGACTTCTCAGCCATGAGAGCAGATATAGCAAAATTGGAAAATCAGATGAATAGAATGACAATGCACCAAACACAATAGATGCAACATGTACAACAGATGTCTACTTGCTGCGAATTATGTGGTGACAGTCACACGAGTGACATGTGCCCTACGCATCCGGAATCTATCTTCTATGTGGGGCAACAAAGCAGAGGTCTGATGAATCAACATGCACAATATGGGAACACTTGCAATCCAAATTGGAAGAATCATCCTAACTTCTCCTGGGGTGGAAATGAGCCAACTCAGAATCATTATAAGCCCCAAGGAAATTTCAATCAACCTCAGAAGCCACCCCAGCTAATAGAATAGAGTACAAATGACTTGTTGAAGAAGTTGTTGCTTGACAATCAACAACTCAGGACCGATTTCAGAAATTTTGAGAGGCAAATGGGTCAGTTGGTGTCAAACCAAAATACTAGGCATGCAGGCGCTCTTCCCAGTGATACAAAGAAGAACCCTCAAGTTAATGCAGTTACACTCAGAAACGGGAGGGAATTAGAGGAAGTGCTAAAGAAGAGAAAGGACAAGCCTACCCATGAGGGGGAATTGATTCATAAAGCAACACATGATTCAAAGAAAGATGATCCAAGTTCTGAGCCAGTAGAGGCTGCAAGGCCACCACCACCTTTCCCCCAAAGATTGCAGAAGAAGAATGATGATTGCATGTTCAACAAATTTTTCTCTATGTTGAGCCAGGTTCAATTGAATATTCCATTGGTAGATGTACTTCATGAAATTCTAAAGTATGCTAAGTACATAAAAGATATAGTAGCTCACAAGAGGAGATTGACTGAATTCGAGACAGTCGTACTTACTAAGGAGTGCACTTCAAGGGTCCAAAACAAGCTTCCTCAAAAGCTTAAGGATCCCGGCAGCTTCACCATCCATGTGCAAATTGGTAATATCGATGTGGGTCATGCTCTTTATGATTTGGGGCTAGCATAAATCTGATGCCCTTGTCTTTGTTAAAGCAATTGGGTCTGGGAGCTCCAAGACCAACCATTGTGATATTGCAACTAGCTGATAGGTCCATAGCCTACCCTGAAGGAGTGATTGAAGATGTGTTGCTGCAAATTGAGAAATTTATCTTCCTAGATGACTTCATTATCCTAGATTATGAAGCTGATGAACAAGTTCCGATCATATTGGGACGACCTCTCTTGGCTACAAGTGATGCGATTATTAAAGTGAGAGAGGGAAAAATGATTTTGATCGTGGACAACGAGGAAGTAGTCTTTAATGTCTACAAGGAGATCCAACTTCCCTGCCATTATGAGGATCTCTCTATGATATCTACTATGGAGGTGGATGAGCAACTTCTTGACACGAGTGTATATCTAGATGATTCTCTAGAGAAAGCACTCATGTTGTTCGATAGCTTGGAGATTGATGATGAGGTTGAGGAGATGATGCATATCCTAGATACATCCTGTGCTTACATGTAGGGATTAAACCCCTTTGAGCCCCTAAATAGGCCAAATGGGCCTCCTCCAAAGCCATCGATTGAAGAAGCTCCAAAATTGGAGCTTACACCCCTGCCCCCTCACCTTAAATATGCTTATTTGGGTGGTTCTGGCACTTTACCTATTTTTGTTTCTTATGACTTGTCTAAATTGTAGGAAGAAAAGCTGTTGAGAGTGCTACGTGAACACAAGCGAGCAATTGAGTGGACGATGTCTAACATTAGAGGCATTAGTCCAGCTTTCTCATGGAGGACGGACACAAGCCAAGTGTAGAGTAACAACGCCGCCTAAATCCAATCATGAAAGAGGTGGTAAGAAAAGAAGTGATTAAGTGGCTTGATGCAGGTATTGTATTTCCAATCTCTAATAGCAAATGGGTAAGCCCCGTCCAATGTGTGCCTAAGAAAAAGGGTATGACTGTAGTGGTTAATAAAAATAATGACTTGATTCCCACAAGAACTGTCACTAGGTGGAGAATTTGCATAGATTATAGAAAATTGAATAATGCCACCCGAAAGGACCACTTTCCCCTCCCCTTTATTGACCAAATGCTTGATAGATTAGCTGGCCAGGAATACTACTATTTCCTAGATGGTTATTCGTGGTATAATCAGATTGCTATAGCCCTAGCAAAATAATCAAAGCACAGATAAAATACAAGTGAAAACAATAAAGGAAAAATAGCGACAATTCTAATCAACAAACCATTCCGACACAGGATTTACAACAAGAGTCACCCTGAGGCACCATACCTCATAACCACAAATCTTAATTCACAAATCACGAATCTTATACACATGGCACCTCATGCCCACAATATAAGTCACAACCATACAGGCAACTCACATGTTGCATGGACAACTCACGTGCCTATATCACAATATGCCCGGCGTGGTCACAAGATCAATATCATAGTCCGCTTAGTGTGGTAACAATCTCAATATCACAATTCACCTGATGTAGTCATAGTCTCAATATCACAATCCCCCGCACGTGGTCACATGCTCAATATCACAATCCACCCGGCGTGGTCACAGGCTACCAGTCCAAACCATGTCTCAGAGAAATCAGATATAGAAGAATACATGTACACGATCAACGAACATCAAGTTTCATCCTCCTGGCCTAATATAAAGGACATGTTACAGTGTATGCATATGCAAGTGTACTATCATGGTTCAAATCATCAAGTAATATCAGATACATCGAGTAGCACATTGGGAACAACACAACAAATCACGTAATATGCATGACATACACAAGGAAGTCAAAAGCAACAACTAGAATACTCCTCTTTAATCAACAACACACCCCACAGACCATCACATAACATCCTCATATAACCACTCTTATCGCACCGCGTTGACAATATCATAATAGCCACCCTTATCACTCTGTCCTGACAATAACATAATAGCCACCCGTATCACTTTGCCCAGACAGTAACACAATAGCCACACGTATCGCTCTGCCATGACAATAACACAATAGCCACCTGTATCAATCTGCCCAAAAAGTAACACAATAGTCACTCATATCACTCCGCCCAGACAATATATCAATAGCCACCCGTATTACTCCATCCAAAGAGTAACACAATAGCCTCCCATATTACTCTGCCCAAACAATATATCAATAGCCACCTATATCGTTTTGCACAGTCAACGTTAGTGAAATTTTAAGTTCTTCAAATTGCCAACTTTCGACAAATGGTGTCGAATTCTTCTAGGAATCTCCGAAACAAAAATCGAACATACGACAAGTCTAAAATCATCATATGAACTTATCGAAACAATCAAAAAGCAATTTCGAGTCCATTTACCCAAAGGTTAAACATTGGTAAACTCATCCAACTTAAAGCTTCCAAATCAAGAGTCATTCTTCCAACTCAATCTCGAACCACTTAAAATTAAAACCGGCCATACAGTCAAGTCATAATACATCATATGAAGATACTCAAAGTCTCAAACCACCGAAAGGAATGCTAAAGCTCAAAATGATCGGTCATGTTGTTGCATACATGAACCAAATTAAAGAACCAGTTCAATGTGCATGTCTTTAATTCTAGTTCAAGTGTAGTAGGAACTTTTGAGTTGTACCTTTTAGCTTTCTTTAGAAGCAAATTATACTAGGTACTAGAGTTGTATTATTCAAGTTAGAGTTAACTTGAAGTAGTCGCAACAGCCTATGGCTTGTTGCTACAAGGGTTATAGTTTAATCCTTAGGTTTGTAAGAGTTTGTAAACTTTGTTTTGGCTCAGAGTTTAGTAAAGTGTATGGGGGAAAATCCTACTGAGAAGTAGGTCGTGGTTATTCATCTTTTTGAGTTGGGTATCTTCCATGTAAAAATTGTTGTGTTCGTTACTTTCTGCATTATTTATTCTGCAATTGTAGTGTAAGGAACGTATCGAAGAACCATGTCCTTCGATAATCCAGTGCACGCAAAAATTAGACACCACACAAATATTAGCCCCTCTTGTGTGGTATTGAAGTATACATCATAAATTGGTATCAGAGCAGGTTATCTTTGAAGAGGCTAACGCCTTAAGAAAAGATTGAGATGAGTGCAGGGCAATCCACTGTTAGGCCACCACTCTTCAATGGCCACCACTATTCATAGTGGAAGGAGGGGATGATAGATTATTTGCAGGCAAAAGATTATGAGTTATGGGACATGATCACTGATGGTCTACTGTCAACACTCAAGAAGAATACCCAAGGTGAGGATGTTCCAAAGACAAGAGTTGACTGCAATGCTGATGATTTTAAGAAGTGGGAGAAGAATGCTAAAGCCAATAAATGACTTATCTGTGGACTTTGTCCTGATGAGTACAGCAGTATCCAAGGTTGTTCTACTGCTAAGAAAATATGGGACACACTGCGAGTGGCTCATGAAAGAAAAGTTCAAGTGAAAAGATCAAGAAGATCTTTGTTATTTTCACAATATGAAAACATTGCCATGAAGGATGGAGAGACCATTCAGGAGATGTACACAAGGTTCACTACTTTGACAAATGAGTTGAGGTCTCTTGGAAGGATTCCCACTGAAGAATAAAGGGTTGAGAAAATTCTAACTAGAGTTCTACCAGTCACTTCCCAAAGCAAGATCATTGTCATTCAGGAATCAAAGAACATTTCTACACTTCCCTTAATTAAGTTGATTGGAAATCTCAAAACTTATGAGCTAAGGAGACAAACCATGAAGATGGGCGTGCCTAAGAAGGAAAGAAGTATGGCACTCAGAATCACTGAGGGTTCTAATTTTGAAGATGATGAAATGGAAATGATCACTAAAGACTTCAAGAAATATCTGAGAAAAGAAAAAGGCCTTTCAAGAAGTAAAAACTATAACAAAGCCAAAGGAGCTGAAAAGAAGGTGGCTAATGGATGCTAGCAATGTGGTAAATCGGATCACATAATCAAGAACTAATCCTATGTGGGAGATTTAGTGGAAAAAAGAGAGATCTGAAAGAAGGAACGGGAAGAAGGAACAAGTTCATGCCAAGAAGAGCTACAACAAAGGGTCAACCAAAGTAATGGTTGCTGCTTGGGAAGATATCTTAGATAAGGACTTTGATGATAACGATGATGATGATGAACGTACTCTTATGACTATTGGAGAATCTAAAGAAAACCGCGATGAAGAACATGAGGTAAACTTCCTTGACCTAAAAGATAAAATTAAGTTCCTTTCTAAAGATAGACTATCTAAACTGTTATTAGCCTTAGTTGATGAATCTGAGGATATAAGTTCTGAAAAGGATCAACTGTCAAAGGAGTATGTCATTTTTGAAAGTAGAATGCAAAAATCTTGAAATGAAGGCTAATAAAACTGAAAAGGAAAATATTCTCTTGAAGAACCAGGTTTTTGCACTTGATAGAACTATCTTAGAACTTAGATCTGAAAATTTGGACTTAAAGTTAGGGACAAGTAAGGAAATAGCTAGTGACACACAACTCACATTAGAAGAGGATTTACGAAAGGTAAAAGATGAGTTGTACAAAAGAGATGAGCGGGTAAGTGTTTTGAAAGAAGAATTAACAAAGGTTAAACATGAGCTTGAGAAAACATGTAAATGGAACAGGTCCTCTGATGCACTTTCAAGGCTACAAGAACACCATAGTAGCAACAGAAAGGGACTTGGCATTGGGAAATCTGCACCTAAATGGGATCCCAAAAACAAGCAACTAACACTTCCTGAGAATAAGATTTGCACTCACTGTGGTAACCACAGGACACTATAGGAGTTAATGTGTAGCAAAAAATAAAGCAAGTCTAAGGAAAAAATATTTTGTTCTAGAGAAGAATAGGCTGCCAAGTTGGGCAAAGAAGATTTTGATTTATCCTTTTGCCTATAGATAGGGACCCAAATTAGTTTGGGTTCCTAAGACTAATCCTTGATTTCCTTTTGCAGGTCTAAGTAAAGGAGAACAACCAAATATGGTACATGGATAGTGGTTGATCAAAGCATATGACAGGAAACAAGAATCATTTCCTTTCACTTGTGGCCTTTAAATAAGGTAATGTATCCTTTGGAAAGGGAAAGAAATGTGAGGTCATTGGAGTTGGGAAGGTAGGTAAATATAATTCTCACTCAATTGAGAATGTATACCTGATAGATGGGCTGAAATACAGCTTGATATGTATCTCACATCCGTGTGATAGAGGAAACATGGTAGCATTTACCGTTGCAAAATATTTTGTAATTAAACTTACCATTGACAAAATAGTCTTGCAGGGAAGAAAAGAGAATATTATATATATGGTGGATCTATCGTCACTTTCAGATAATGAACTCACTTGAGTGTCATGGACAATGATACCCTCCCTTGGCATAAGAGACTTGGGCATGCAAGTCTAAGTCAACTTAACAAACTAGTCTCCAACGACTTGGTGATAGGCTGCCTAACACTAAGTTCAAGGAAGATAAAAGTTTGGGAGGCTTGTGCGAAAGGGAAGCATGTAAAATCTTCTTCCAAATATAAGAAAATGGTGAGTACTATCAAGTCGATGGAACTGGTCCATATGAATATATGTGGACTAATGAGGACAATGAGTAGAGGTGGTAAGAGATATGTTATGATGCTGGTTGATGATAACTCTAGATTTACTTAGACATTGCTCTTAACATCTAAAGATAAAGCACTTGACATGTTCACTTCATTTGTTAGAAAAACTTAAAAATAACTAGTTAATCGACTTACATCAATTAGGTGTGATCATGGTACTGAGTTTGAGAATGCTAAGTTTTCTGATTTTTGTGATGAGCATGGCATAGATCATAATTTTTCTGCTCCTAGAACTCCACAACAAAATAGAGTAGTTTTAAGACATAATGGGACTTTGGAGGAAATGGCTAGAACCATATTAATTGCTAGTAAGTTTCCTTATAGCTTCTGGGCAGAAGTTGTGAACACTGCATGCTACATCATAAATAGGTACATGACTAGATCTCTTGTTGAGAAAACTCTCTATGAGTTATTTAAAGAGAAAAAGCCAAATATATCCCATCTTAGGGCATTTGGATGCAAGTGCTTTGTGATAAGTAGGGATTTTAACCTATTATTTGCTATCTTTTACTTGTGTTTAGGGCAAAAAATGCGTGAAGGTATTCCAGGAAACTAATGTAATATGCTTGCTTGTCGGGATTGTTCAAAATGAGCCAAAGGAGTCATAATCAACTCATAAAGGAGTCAAAACTTGAACAAAAACCAAAAGATGTGAAACGCGGACCGCACTAATATTGTGCGGCTACAAAATCTACAACGCGGTCAAGAGCACTATTTCGAGGTCCATGAAAGAAAGATTCAGAGAGATGGATTTCTGGGCTAAAACATGAACGCGGACCGCGTCAGAAAGGTGCGGCCACGAAAGTACCTACACGGCCGCGATTGGAATTACGCGGACCGCGGTTGCTGAGTTTTAGAGAGCTTACATTTTAAGCAAAAACAAGAAGTGCGGTCCGCATCAAGATTATGCGGTCGCAGAAGTCTCCTACGCGACCGCGATGGAAATTACGCGGTCCGCAAAACCAAGCTCAACCCAGATCCAGAAGTGAAGCATGCGAACTGCGATCAGAATTACGCGGCCGCTAAAGTAAGAGTGCGACCGTGGTCAAAATTACGCGGCCGCGTAACTTCCGCAGGGGTATTTTTGTCAGAAAATTTTAGCTCAGTATAAATAGAACTTTTTGTCATTTTTATGTTATATTGTGTATTTGATGAGCACGTGAGACGACTGGAACTTCTCTTCTGGGCAATTTTGTATTAGATTCACCTTTTAACATTAGATTTTCATCTTTTAATCTAGTATTATGATTTTTATCTTCTTTTCATCTTTGATTTCTGCTATTTCTATAAGTAGCTTGACCCATAGTTAGGATTGTGACCCAACCCTAGGGTGGGTATTAAATGGGTACTGAATGTTAGGGCTTGAATGTTTATGGGTTAGTGATATTTAGCCTGGTTCTTGCTAGGATTGTAGAATTAGTGGTTGCAAACACTGATTCATGCCTTTATGACTTAGTCTCTTCTTGTGAAAGAGGGACTAAGTATAGGAAAACCAGGCTAACAAGGAATTGGGATTAAATCAAGAAATTGATATCCCCAATTAAAGGGTTAAACCTAGAGATAGTAATACCCGACTTGAGCTAATATCACATGACTTGCATGAATACCCATTTGGACTTGAGAAAGCCAAATTGGGCAAAATCACTCAAACTATTGAGAGGTATAGAGTGAGTACTTGGGTGAGATAGCTATATCATGACCCCAAATTAATGAAGCTTGCCCTAGATTCTTACTACCCGTTTGATGTCCACTCAGGCGGAAGTCACTACCCTAGTCCTTTTAAACACTTGAAAATCAACATAAAAATATTGTACTTAGCTTTAATCGTTGCATACAATAGAATAGAATTAGAGGTCAAATCAAAACCAAAATGTGTGGAAGCGTAATTAGGAACAAAACACGCATCTAGACTTAGATATAAACCTAATTCCAAATTAATTAACTCCATGTGGATTCTATCCCGACCTTGTTGGGTAAAACTGCATCGACCATCCTCGCTACTCAATAGTAGTGCAAGCTTAGACCTGATCAATTTTTGGCGCCGTTGTTGGACATTGGCAGATATTCGGGGTATAAGCCCCTCCTTTTGCATGCATAAAATCATATTGGAAGAAGATGCCAAACCCTCTATGGAACATCAAAGGAGGTTGAACGGGGCCATACAAGAGGTAGTCAAGAAAGAGATCATCAAGTGGCTAGATGCAGGGGTTGTGTACCCCATTTCTGATGGTTCATGGACTTCGCCGGTACAATGTGTCCCAAAGAAGGGGGGCGTGACTGTGATCACAAATGATAGAGATGAATTGATCCCCACAAGAACTGTCACAGGTTGGAGGGTATGCATGGATTATAGGAAGCTGAACAAAGTGACCCGGAAAGATCATTTTCCATTGCCATTTCTTGACCAAATGTTGGATAGACTTGTCAGACGTGCTTATTATTGCTTTTTGGATGGGTACTTCGGATATAACTAGATTCTCATTGCACCTGAAGACCAAGAGAAAACCACTTTCACTTGTCCGTATGGCACATTTGCGTTCTCAAGGATGCCGTTTGGTTTGTGTAATGCACCGACTACTTTTCAGCGGTGTATGATGGCAATATTTACGAATATGGTAGAGGACTTCCTCGAGGTGTTCATGGATGATTTCAGTATTGTGGGGGATTCCTTTGAATAATGCTTGGATAGTCTTGATAAAGTGTTGGCCCGATGTGAAGAGACCAACTTAGTGCTTAATTGGGAGAAGTGCCACTTTATGGTCGAGGAGGGCATTGTCCTCGGCCATAAGATCTCCAAGAACGGTATTGAAGTGGACAAAGCAAAAATTGAAGTGATATCAAAACTCCCTCCTCTAACTTCCGTCAAGGGAGTGAGGAGCTTTCTTGGTCACGCGGGGTTTTACCGTAGGCTCATCATGGATTTCTCAAAAGTGGTGAACCCCTTGTGCAAGTTGTTGGAAAAAGATGCCAAGTTTGTGTTCAATGATGATTGCATGAAAGATTTTGAGCTACTCAAGTATAGGTTGACTACCACTCCCATCATTACCGCACACAATTGGAGCTTACCATTTGAGCTCATGTGCGATGCAAGCGACGTTGCGATAGGAGCGGTATTGGGGCAAAGAATCAACAAGATATTTCATCCGGTTTATTATGCAAGCAAAATAATGAACGACGCCAAAGTCAACTATACGATGACCTAGAAAGAGCTATCAGCCATTGTCTTCGCCATGGAAACGTTCCGCCCATACCTCATGGGTACCAAAGTGATTGTGCACACCAATCATGCGGCACTTCGTTATTTGATGAGTAAAAAGGACTCTAATGCTAGGTTGATGAGATGGGTTCTTCTTTTACAAGAGTTTGACCTGGAAATCATAGACTGAAAAGGGAGTGAGAATCAAGTGGCGGACTTGTCCCGCTTGGAAGAGGAGGGGACGCCCCATGATGGCCTCGAGATTAATGATTCATTTCCGGATGAACAACTCCTCTATGTGTCTTTGACTGGGATACCTTGGTTCGCCGATGTGGCTAAATTTCTTGTGACCAGCATTGTCCCAAATGAGCTCTCTTCTAACCAAAGAAAGAAGCTCAAACGGGGTTGCTTTGATTATTATTGGGACGAGCCATATATTTTCAAAATTTGCAATGATGGTGTTATCCAGAGATGTGTTCCGGAAGAAGAGCAATTGAGTATTCTTGAAGCTTGCCATTCCTCGCCCTATGTTGGTCACCATGGTGGGGCGAGAACTGCTACGAAGGTCCGAAGTTGTGGATTCTATTGGCCTACCTTGTACAAAGATGCTAGCGAGCTCGTTAGGCGTTGTGATGAGTGCCAAAGAGCCGGTGGAATTTCAGCGGTGTATGATGGCAATATTTACGAATATGGTAGAGGACTTCCTCGAGGTGTTCATGGATGATTTCAGTGTTGTGGGTGATTCCTTTGAATAATGCTTGGATAATCTTGATAAAGTGTTGGCCCGATGTGAAGAGACCAATTTAGTGCTTAATTGGGAGAAGTGCCACTTTATGGTCGAGGAGGGCATTGTCCTCGGCCATAAGATCTCCAAGAACGGTATTGAAGTGGACAAAGCAAAAATTGAAGTGATATCAAAACTCCCTCCTCCGACTTCCGTCAAGGGAGTGAGGAGCTTTCTTGGTCACGCGGGGTTTTACCGCAGGAACATCAAGGATTTCTCAAAAGTGGTGAACCCCTTGTGCAAGTTGTTAGAAAAAGATGCCAAGTTTGTGTTCAATGATGATTGCATGAAAGATTTTGAGATACTCAAGTATAGGTTGACTACCACTCCCATTATTACCGCACACAATTGGAGCTTACCATTTGAGCTCATGTGCGATGCTAGCGACGTTGCGATAAGAGAGGTATTGGGGCAAAGAATCAACAAGATATTTCATCCGGATTATTATGCAAGCAAAATAATGAATGACGCCAAAGTCAACTATACGATGACCTAGAAAGAGCTATCAGCCATTGTCTTCGCCATGGAAACGTTCCGCCCATACCTCATGGGTACCAAAGTGATTGTGCACACCAATCATGCGGCACTTCGTTATTTGATGAGTAAAAAGGACTCTAATGCTAGGTTGATGAGATGGGTTCTTCTTTTACAAGAGTTTGACCTGGAAATCATAGACTGAAAAGGGAGTGAGAATCAAGTGGCGGACTTGTCCCGCTTGGAAGAGGAGGGGACGCCCCATGATGGCCTCGAGATTAATGATTCATTTTCGGATGAACAACTCCTCTCTGTGTCTTTGACTGGGATACCTTGGTTCGCCGATGTGGCTAACTTTCTTATGACCGGCATTGTCCCGAAAGAGCTCTTTTCTAATCAAAGAAAGAAGCTCAAACAGGGCTACTTGGATTATTATTGGGACGAGCCATATCTTTTCAAATTTTGCAATGATGGTGTTATCCAGAGATGTGTTTTGGAAGAAGAGCAATTGAGTATTCTTGAAGCTTGCCATTCCTCACCCTATGGTGGACACCATGGTGGGGCGAGAACTGCTACGAAGGTCCGAAGTTGTGGATTCTATTGGCCTACCTTGTACAAAGACGCTAGTGAGCTCGTTAGGCATTGTGATGAGTGCCAAAGAGCCGGTGGAATTTCCAAAACGAATGAAATGCCTCTCACCACCATCCTTGAGATTTATATTTTCGACGTGTGGGGCATCGACTTTATGTGACCATTTATGAGTTCTTGTGGGAACACTTATATTCTTGTTGTTGTGGATTCTGTTTCCAAATGGGTTGAAGCTGTGGCTTTGCCCAACAATGAGGCACAGAGTGTGGTGGCTTTCTTAAAGAAAAATATCTTCACAAGGTTCGGCACCCTAAGGGCTATCATTAGTGATGGGGGTTCTCATTTTTGCAACAAAGCCTTTGACACTTTACTTTCCAAGTATGGTGTCAATCATAAGGTATCAACCCCCTATCATCCCTAGGCAAGTGGACAGGTTGAAGTCTCCAACAGGGAGATCAAGAGCATTTTATCCAAGACTGTCAATGCAAACCAGATTGATTGGTCAAGGAAACTTGGCGATGCTTTATGGGCCTATAGAATAGCTTACAAGACTCCAATTGGCATGTCTCCCTACCGGTTGGTGTTTGGGAAAGCATGTCATCTTCCGGTTGAATTAGAGTACAAGGCCATGTGGGCGTTGAAGAAATTGAACTTTGAATGAGATGTAGACGCCAATCTCCGGGTAGAGCAACTAAATGAACTTGATGAGTTTCGATTCCATGCTTATTCCAACTCGTCCTTGTATAAGGACAAGATGAAGTACTTACATAATAAGTATATCCGGAATAAAGAATTCAAGGAAGGTGACTTGGTTCTTCTATTCTACTCTCGGTTATGGATGTTTTCGGGAAAGCACAAGTCAAAGTGGAGTAGTCCTTTCGAAGTCGTACATGGTGCTCTAGATTTGAAAAACAAGAATGGTGAGATATTTAGAGTCAATGGGCACAGAATGAAGCAGTACCTTGGCAAGATTGATGATAGCCATGTGGTGGCATTGATCCATTTCAAATAATGATGGTAACATGCATAGTGCCGCGACGTTAAATCAAGCGCTTCTTGGGAGGCAACCCATGTGTTTTTCTTTCTTTTGATTTTTTTCGTAGATTAGACATTGTTTTGGACTAACTGGTTGTGAAGTGTATGTAGGAATTGTTTGTGCAGTACAAGAAATTGGCAAGAATTTTTTTTTTTTGGCTAAGTTGTGAACTTTCGCGAACCGCGCTCAAAATTTTGCGGACTGCATGAGCACTTCGCGGCCGCACAATTCTGCGCGTGGTTGCGTAGCTGAAATGGGTAAAATGCCAACTCTCTGAAGTTGTCCTGTCAAAATTCCTTCAGAGTTCGCGGCCGCGTTGAAATTTTCGCGGTCCGCACAAATTGCGTGGTCACGGCCAGTGTTTTACGGACCGCGCCCGTGCATCTGAGGCAGATCTACAGAAAGGTAAAGAGTGAGGAATGCGACAAAATTTTGCGGCCGCACTCAGGTAAGGCGGTGGGGTCACTGGGTTCTGAGTCTAAATAGGAGTTCTTTAAACTTTTCACACTTTACGAACCCCTAACCTCTCAAACTCACCTAAAGCACTGTGCATTCTTACTTGGTTTCAAACTCATTCTATTCTCATCAATTGTCGATTTCCTACCACATTTTACAACTGGGATGTTCATTTCAATAATTTGATTTTATCTTTTTCTTTTCTTTTCTCTTTGTTTTAATTTTTTCTTTTTAGATAGGGTTAGAATCATGCCATAATGTCAAATTAATGCTTATTTTTTTATTAACAACATATGGGTAGTGTTTGTATGCATAATGGGGGTTGGGGTTAGTACCTTTGCATGTTTAATTGCTACAATTCTTGGGTAATTAGTAAAAACCTTAGTTTTAAGTGTTCATCAGTGCCGATTTATTTTGAATTCCGCGGCCGCGGTCATATTTCCACGGTCCGCGATAGGGTATGCGGCCGCGTCCAAAAGTTACGCGGTCCGCCATGCCCTAGCTTCAAGGCACTAACGGTTGTTTAGAATTCACGGTCGCGGTTACTTTTGAGCGGTCCGCGATTGGTCTTTCGCGGCCTCACCCTAATTTTCACGGTCTGTGCATTTGAATTTCAGAGACTCTATCTTTTACCTTCGCGACTGCGTTCATTTTTATGCGGTCCGCGATTGTTCTTTTGCGGTCGCACTTATTTTTGTGCGGTCCGCGGTTGATCAAGTTTAGAGAGCCAGTAGTCTGAGCCTGGCCTCTTCGCGACCGCGTTCACTTTTACACGGTTCGCGATGGGCAGTTCGCGGCCGCACTCATTTTTATGCGGTCCGCGATGCCCTGTTATGAGAAGCATTGTTTTTCATTTCATCTGTACTGCTTTAACACATAATTGAACCTCAATTATAACTGTCTTTCACTACTTATGTGTTGCAGAAAATGGTGTGTTCTCGTGGGAGAGGAGACACTTCTAAGGGGAGGGAAGAATTCTCCCGAGGCTGGGGGTAAAGGAAAGCAAACCTTACCCTTAGCAGCCTAAAGGGTAGTAGGAAAAAAGGCTACCCTCGTTAGACCTCCTACAGACTCCTCGGACACAAGTGAATACCTCCCATCCCGGGAGACGTCTGCGGGGGATTCTGTACAACCACAACTGGGGGCACAATCACAACAATTCCTTGACAGATTCTATTTAATCGATGAATCAACCTCCTCCTCTAGTTCTTCTGATGGCTCAGAGGGAGGTAGTCAGGCATCCGAACCATCTTCCCCACCCGCTACAACATCTGCCTCAACAGCTGCCCCAATAAATATTGATGATGATGATGAGGTCCCAGATGATGAGAGAGGGGGTGACACAATTATGGGAGGCCTGGCTAGATCAAAGACCCCAAAGGTGTGGGCTGATAGGTTTGTAAGTGAGAAGGCGTATGGCAAATTTCGGGAATGGTGGCCCCAAAGGTCGCTAACTCTTGAGCGACAATTCCTAACAAAAGACTTAAGCCAGCACAATCTGAATGTCCTACGGCAATTTACGGAGAGAAAACGATGGAAATGGAACACCTTGCGGTTGAAAGATGCCAATGAATACCTCGTCAAGGAATTTTATGCCAATGTTGCCCACATCAAAAAGGGTACAAAGGTGACGAAGGTCCGAAACTTGAAAATCCGGTTTGATGGAAACGCACTAAATAGTTATGCATGTTTTGAGGAGGTCGAGGCAGTGCAATACCTGGAGAAGCTAGCCTTGGGTGATGCAGTTCGCCCATGGCTAGCTGAGATACTTGCTATTCCGAGGACAACACCTGCATGGCTCACAAGGAGTTCAAATTGTGAGAGCCACCCTTAACTTTGAAGCAAAAGGGTGGGCGACATTCGTGTGCAGCCGTCTTGACCCATGCCGGCATGCGAATGTCCTTCCACTCCCCCGGGTAGTATTGGTAGCTTCCATCATGGTAGGATATCCTGTTAATGTAGGAAACTTGATGTCCTACAACATCTCCAATTCAGTTCAAAAAGAAGAAAGATCATATCCCTACCCCAACTTCCTCACAGAGTATTTCCACGACAAAGGGGTAGAGCCGAGACATTTTGATGCGGGGGTGAAGGTTAAGAAGCCTTTCTCATAGTACCACCTCCAGGGAGCGGACAACCTTAAGTTCAAGGTAAAGCCACTACCCCCATTGGCCAGTCTAAAGAGCCAGGGGTAGTGGCCACCGGGTCAATTGCTGAGCCCTCCACAGCAGCTGGTACTTCTGCCAGAGCAACTGCCATGCCCCCTCCTTCCTCCGGGCCATCCATCATAGTTCCATAATATGTGCCTTCATCTTTCACCTACCCTCAAACTACACTGCGGGTTTTACAGACACTATCCTGCCTCAACAACTGGATGCAGGCAGCTACCACAAAGATGATTGTCCTATCCAGTGCAGTAGCAGCACAGTCTTCAGCCCCATCAGAGCTTCAGGTGCTCCATCATTAGAGAAGTCTTTGAAGAAGATTCTAGACAACCAGAACAAGATTCTGGATGACCAGAAGAAGATCCGGGAGACTCTTGATACACATGGGAGATTATCAAGGATTTGGGGAAGCAGGTGAAGAAGATGCGGAAAACTCACGCATCTAAGGATTCGGTGGAGAAGTCGAGCAAAGAAGTTCAGAAGATTGCTTTTGCCAGTGATATTCCACTGGACATGCTCATGGAAGAGACAGCCCCAGCAGCACCTACACTAGTGCATGAGGCATCAGACGCAACAGCTGGCCAGTTTGAGGAGCGGACTGCCACTACACATATTGCTGAGGAGATGATCCAGATGCTCAGGCACCCCGTGGTCTTCCAGTCAGAGGATGTGGAGATCCAGTTAGAGGACACAGAGGGAGCTGGTGATCCTATGCAGTCTGAGGACCTCACTCATGTTTCGGACCCGATGCAGACAGAGACCACAAAGGGAGTTCTCTTGACTCTCTAACCTTTCCTTGATCTTATTTTGATATTAGCATTGAGGACAATGCTATTTTGTTATTTGGGGGGTGGTCTATTTTGATTTGATTTGTGATGACATTTGGTATGTAATAACTATGATACTAATTTTCTTTATCTTTATTTACCGTTATTTTCACTTTTGGTATGTATATAATTTTACCATTCGATGTATATATTCATTTTCATTATGTATATATTCCTTTACTCCATTTTGTACATATGCAGTTTACTTCATAACTTCTTTAGTTATTTTTCCTTAATAGCTTAGCTTCTTATTTCCTCTAGTAGGTTTTTAGCTTCTTTTTACATTTTTGTGTGAACAATAAGCCTTTAGTTTTCTTAATGCCACGGTTCTTTCCAAAGGTGGATGCTGTGTGAACCGGGTGGCTCTTCCCAACGATGGATGGCGTGACAACTTTCTTAAGGGATCGAGTCCATTTTCTTTTTGTTTTGGTGTATATAATAGTAGTAATGAATAAAAGTGTCTCAAGCAGGCTTCACTTGGTATTAACACATTTATCTTCGACCTCATGGTTAGGTTCAAGTTGATTGGCAAAGATTAGCTCTAGTTGTGAACTTTAGACTCTTGCGTTGACTAAAATAATCATCGAGTGGTTTCCTCGAGCAATTTGTGATTTCCAATCTTAGCTAGGGTTGTTGTGGGACCTCGACTCTATTCTCTTTAACAATCCAGTAGCTTGAGAGGTGAGGTATTGAATTGCAAGTCCAAGTCTCGTGCCAATAAGTCTAGAACTTGCCCTGAATGTTTGTCTAGGCGAAATTCTAAGTGTAGCTCGACTTGAGAAATGATTGTACGCTCTCCTTGGTCCAATTTGAACTTTGAAAGCTTCCGTAGCCTACCAACATGATATCCCTAGTCAACTCCTTTGAGCCTAAGCCTTTTTCATTCAATAGCCACATTAAAAGCCTTTATCTGTTCTATAATGACCCTCCCTTGGCACCTAATCTTTCCTTAGCATTCATGATGAACAATTGGCAAAAGCATAAGTTTGGGGGGAGAGACGAGGAATTTGAAAGTGATAAAAGGTTCAAAGAAGAAAAAGAATTGTTGAAAAGGAAAGGCAAAGAAAAGGAAGAAAATCCAAAAACAAATACGTCAAAAAGAAAGTGAAGGTTGAAGGGATTCAAAGAACGCAATAATGAAAGGCATGGAACGATGAGAAAAGGAGAAAAATGATTGTCATGAGTAAGAAAGAGTGACGGTGTGTCTTTCTAGTTTCCCTAAGGAAGAAGAAAATGACTCAAAGAGTCAAGAAAGTATGAGCCGAAATGAGAAAATGGAGTGCTTAAGGAAAGATGAAACCATCGTAGTTCGATAAAGTCCTACCTTGATCCAAAAGCCTTCATTACATCCCGTTAAAGCCCTATATGATTTCAAGTTGAGTGAGCTTACATTAGTGGTAATTTACATAAGGGGCAAGCTTATGGTATTTAGAGCCGGACTTGTGGCATTCTTTTGAGAGTGATGAGCGCACTTCTTCACAATCCTTGTTTTTAGTGGTACATTCTAAAAAGTGAGATTTGCTCATGGAGAGTAGATGAGGAGGAGTTTGGGATCCATAATGACCCACTTGATAGGGCGAGCGTCCTTGATGAATTGAGTCAACTCTTGATGCTCTAGTGTTATATTAGAACTATAGTACTCAAAAGGTCATAACAGGATGTTGTTGATAATTCATTTGTGTTGAGGGTAATTGTTAGTTCCAATTGATGCTTGATGGAGTCACCTTAGGCCAGCTGAAATATCCTTTTCTTTTTCTTGTGGAGGTGGGAATTACCCTATTTACCTGAGGGCAAGCAAGAGCTTAAGTTTGGGGGACTTGATAAGTAGGGATTTTAACCTATTATTTGCTCTCTTTTACTTGTGTTTAGGGCCAAAAATGCGTGAAGGTATTCCCAAAAACTAATGTAATATGCTTGGTTGCAGGGATTGTTCAAAATGAGCCAAAAGAGTTACAATCAACTCATAAAGGAGTCAAAACTTGAACAAAATCCGAGACTGGGCCAAAAGATGTGAAACGCGGACCGCACTAATATTGTGCAGCGGCGAAATTGACACCGCAAGCGCTATTTCGAGGTCCGTGAAAGGAAGATTCAGAGAGATGGATTTCTGGGCTAAAACATGAACACGGACCGCGTCAGAAAGGTGCGGCCGCGAAAGTACCTGCGCAGCCGCGATTGGAATTACGCGGACCGTGGTTGCTGAGGTTCAGAGAGCTTACATTTTAAGCAAAAACAAGAAGTGCGGTCCGCATTAAGATTATGCAGCCGCGGAAGTCTCCTACACGACCGTGATGGAAATTACGCGGCCCGTGAAACCAAGCTCAACTCAGATCCAAAAGTGAAGAACGCGGACCGCGATCAGAATTACGCGGCCGTTAAAGCAAGAGTGCGGCCGCGATCAGAATTACACGGCCGCGTAACCTTCGCAGGGGTATTTTTGTCTGGAAATTTCATCTTAGTATAAATAGAACTTGTTATCATTTTTATGTTATGATGTGTATTTGCTGAGCACTTGAGACGGTTGGAACTTCCCTTTTGGGAAAGTTTGTATTAGATTCACCTTTTAACATTAGATTTTCATCTTTTAATCTAGTATTATAAATTTTATCTTTTTTCATCTTTGATTTCTGTTATTTATATGAGTAGCTAGACCCATAGCTAGGGTTGTGATCCAACCCTAGGGTGGGTATTTAATGGGTACTGAATTTTAGGGCTTGAATGTTTACGGGTTAGTGATATTTAGCCTAGCTCTTGCTAGAATTGTAGAATTTGTGGTTGCAAACACTAATTCATGCCTTTATAACTTAGTCTTTTCTTTAGAAAGAGGGACTAAGTCTAAGAAAACCAGACTAACAAGGAATTGGGGTGAACTCATGAAATTGATAGCCCCAATTAAAGGGTTAAACCTAGAGATAGTAATACCCGACTTTAGCTAATATCACGTGAGTTGCATGAATACCCATTTAGACTTGATAAAGCCAAATTGGGTAAAATCACTCAAACTATCAAGAGGTATATAGTGAGTACTTGGGTGAGATAGCTATATCACGACCCCAAATTAATCAAGCTTGCGCTAGATTTTTACTACCCGTTAGATGTCCACCCAGGCGGAAGTCACTACCCTAGTCCTTTTAAACACTTGAAAACCAAGATCAAAAATATTGTACTTAGCTTTATTGGTTGCATACAATAGAATAGAATTAGAAGTAGAATCAAAACCAAAATGTGTGGAAGCGTAATTAGGAACAAAACACGCATCTAGACTTAGATATAAACCTAATTCCAAATCAATTAACTCCCTGTGGATCCGACCTTGCTGGGTAAAACTGCATCGACTATCATCACTACTCAATAGTAGTGCAGGCTTGGACCGATCACTTTGTTCACAATAATGGAAAAGACTCTCTATGAAAGTTTGATCCTAGAAGTGGTGAGGGAGTATTCTTGGGATATTCTTCACATAGTAAAGCATATAAGATATACAATAAAAGAACTATGTGTGTAGAAGAAAGTGTACATGCTATTTTTGATGAAACTAAGATTCTTTTCTAAGAGTCAGGAACAAGATGATGGAGAGATTGGACTGACAAGAAACTCATATGCTGAAACAACAGTCCAGCAAGATGTTATAACACAAGAAGGAACGGGTGATGGACCAGGTCCTTCCACCCAGGGCAACCTGATAGGGGGAACTTACCAGAGAGGAACTGATCCTCAAACCTTGAAGGAACTTGTCGATGAACCTATTCCTCAACAACAAAATAATGAAGGAACATCCAAAGAAAACTATTTGGTTGTGAAACCTTATAAATATCAAAATTCTCATCCCACTGGGAATATAATTGTTGATTCAACCTTTGGAATCAAAACCAGATCTTCTTTAAAGAATCTATGTATTTTTATTCTCTCTTATCTCTCATTGAACCTCAAAATATTTCTGACGCTTTGCAGGATACAGATTGGGTGAATGCAATACAAGAAGAACTCAACCAATTTGACAGAAGTCAAGTTTGGCAACTCGTACAAAGACCCAAGGACAGAACAGTGATTGGAACTAAATGGGTCTTCATAAACAAACTTGATAAAGAAGGAACAGTTACATGGAATAAGGTATGATTTATGGTTCAAGGATATAGTCAAGAGGAGGGCATAGACTATGATGAGACTTTTGCTCTAGTTTCAAGATTGGAATAAATTAGACTCTTTATAGCCTTTAATGCTTACATGGAATTCACTCTCTATCAAATGGATGTCAAGAGTTCCTTCCTCAATGGCTATCTAAAGGAAGAAGTATTTGTTAAGCAACCTCATGGCTTTGAAAGCAAGGAATGTTCTGAGCATGTCTACAAGCTTGATAAGGCACTTTATGGGCTTAAGCAGGCCCCAAAAGCATGGTATAAAAGATTATCCAAATTATTGATTATGCATGTCTACAAGGGAGGTAAAATTGATAATACTTTATTCTTGAAGGAAAAAGGTAAAGAGCTCTTAGTTTTTCAGATATATGTTGATGATATAATCTTTGGAGTAACAACAGATAGGTTATGTAAAGAATTTACTAAGCTAATGGGAAGTGAATTTGAAATGAGTACGATGGGTGAGCTTAATTTCTTTTTAGACTTACAAATTAAATAAATTTTAAATGAAACTATGATCCATCAACAAACATATGTCAAAAAGTTGTTAAAAAGTTTTAAGATGGAAGATTCTAAAAACATCGACACACCTATTGCAACAACCATATAATATGATTTGGATGAACCTAGTTCATCTGTTGATCAGAAAATGTATAGGGGGATGACTAGCTCTCTGTTATATCTCACTGCTAGTAGGCCTGACATTGTTTTTAGTGTAGGACATTGCGCCAGGTTTCAGGCAAAGCCAAAGGAGTATCACCTGAAGGTAGTCAAAAGGATCTTGAGATACTTAAAAGACATAACTGATATTTGCTTTAGTATCCAAAAGGTAGTAATTTTTATTTAGTGGGATATGCTGATGCTGATTATGTAAGTTTTCTTGTAGATAGAAAAAGTACTTCAGGTATGACACATTTTCTTGACTTATTTCTTCTACCTTTGGCCACCAAAAAGCGGAATTTTGTGGCCTTATTTACTGTTGAAGCTGAGTGTGTGGCTGCTGCCTCATGTTGTGATTAATTATTGTGGATTAAGCAACAGTTAATGGACTTTGGAATTGATGTAGGTTGTATCTCTATATTTTGTGACAATATAAGTGCATTCAGTATGACTAAAAACCTGGTCCATCACAAACGAACTAAGCACATAGATGTTAGACATTATTTTTAAGGGATAATTTTGAGAAGGGCTTGATCACTGTGGAATATTGTGCTACTAATAAGCAAATTGTTGATATCTTCACAAAAGCTTTAAGTAGGGATCACTTTGAAAGGAAAATGTTAGAATTAAAGATGATTAAAATCACCTGAATTAAATCGGTTCTACCTAAATGATTGGTTAAATGCCTTGTGAATTTTGTAAATAATTAAATTAGATATTTCTCAATCTCATACTTATATTAGTATACTCTTGTGCCATATACTAAAATATCTCTCTGATGTCTAATTATATTACCCTTATTTTTTTGGAAAGTTCAATCTTACACAAGAGAACTTTCAGTGAGCAACCTGGTTCATCGAGCTTATAAGGAATGTATTCTCCACTTTGCATAAATTGAAATAACTGCTAAAGAATCATGATATGAAAATGTGTCCCACTTTATCCTAAACTCTTTTTAAACTTAGAAGTTACAAACGAACCAATTCCCACCAACCTGATCCTTACGAGCCACGAATACTAAAATTTTGGGGAAGAGTAACGTCTCTTCAAACTGACACTGCCAGCGAGAAAAGACTTCTAACCTCCAAAAGCTGCCATTATATACTCAACTTCTTCCTACTTTAAATTGATCCAATTTTTCCTTCTTCTCTCCAAAAGTTTTGAAAGGTCAAAACACCAAAACCCTAAATCACTCTCAAACTCTCTTAGATTCTTGAAATGGCAAAAACTTTTGAAAATCCCAAGACTTCTGAAATCCCTTCTTCTCCAAATAAAGATCCTGCACCCCCCATTATCACCCATATCTTCAACCACCCAAACTTCCAAGAAATACTATTTTAAAATGGTTGCATGCAAAACAGTAACAAGTGGAGAATGGGCCAAGAAATTGAATGAGAAATTTCAAGCTAGTCAATCAGAAGAACCACAAAATTCTAATGATTCTTTTCAGTATGCGACTGAGGGAGAAGAACTAGTTTTTTCTGAAACTGAACATGTAACTTTTGAGTTTCACTCGTCTATGGTTGGTTCTAACATTGCAGAAAATCTTGGGAATCATTTTGTGTAGGTTAGGTCTATGGCTAGTGTTGAAACAAGGGATGTTGATACTGAAAACATTGGTGGTAAAAATAAAAAAGAAAAAAAAAAGGTGAGCGAGGGTGTTGAGGCAGATGTGAGGGGAAGGAAAGAAGAATGAGTTGGATATACTTCACCTACTCGTATTGGGTTGGATGAATAAACAAGGGCAATCGTTGTATGGAGTGAAGAGAGTGTTGATGAGGAAGAAAATATTGGAATGGAGACACAAGAAAGGGTTTGTGTATCTGGTGAAACTACTGCAGAAGAAGGGCTAGTTAGGTTGAGAAAATGGTTCTAAGAACCTGTTCCTTTTAGACAAGAGCCCCTCCATGATCTGCTACAGAAGGTGTATGATAGATATAACCTCAAAAAGAAAAAGAGTTCTATTATAAAAAATCCTGCAAGGGTATGGGTGGTAAGAAGATAAAGATTGCTTCTTTTATCCCTGTAAAAATTTCTCCTACAAGTTGAAGAACTACAAGGAGCTAGAAGAAGTAGAGTGAGGCCAACTTAAAAGAGACCTTAGCTGAGAGTGCCAATAAGGTTGCTGCCAAGGGGAAGAAGAAAGTTGGGGAAACGAGTGAAGCTATTCAGATTGAGCAGATGGACTTGGTCCTTCAGGACGGGGATGAGATAAAGGAGCTGGAATTACCCACTCCCAGTGCTAAGGAAAGAAAGACTTCTTAGAAGAAGTCTCAACAAAGGATTGCTGAGGCAGAAGATTCAATCTTGTCCAAAAGAACCAAGTCTGATAGAAAAGCCATGAAAGTTCAAGTGGTGGAGGAATAAAGTGAAGAAGAGACTGATGAGGAGGAAGATAATCTAGTAAAGTTCCAGAAAAGAACCATTTTGAAGGGAAGGCGTATTCGAGATGTGGAGGAAGAAGAAATGGTTTTGTTGCTGGAAAAATTAGAATTACAAGGCTAGAATGACATGTTCCTTCAGTTTGAGGGTAGGTTGGTCAGGGCTGAAATTGTAGAATTCTTTATGAATTGTGAGGTGAACCATAGAAGGGTCATTAGTAAGGTAAAAGGGGTAAAAATAAGCTTTGATGACAAGAAGCTTGGGGAGAACCTGATGAGGGGTATAACGATTATAAAAAGCTTAAATTGCCAAGTCTAGATGATCTTCCCTCCTCACTAGCTATCATAAACAAATTTGCTGACAATGACTTGGAAGGAGAACCCAAAGCTGTGTATAAAAGTGAGATGAAGCCCTCCTACAAGGTGCATTTTGAATTTGTGAACAAGGTGGTTCTTACCGGGAAGGAAAGAAGAAATATGGCTACCTTCATGGACGTGATCCTTATGGAATGTCTGGATGTTGGAAAACAGATTAATTGTTCAGGATTCATGATCCAACTCCTTCATAGGGTCTTTCTTGGCACCAATACTCATGCCATTCCCTATGTATTTATCTGAACTGTTGTGATTTCCTCCTTCAAGGTTCCTCTTAAGAAATGGGATGTATGTACTAGTAAAGATTACTTTGGGGTGAGAACTTTGACTAATTATGACTACCAAGTCCAAACTACACCCAAAGAACCTGGTTCATCCAAGAGGGTACCTAAAAATAACAAGGTTAGAGCATTGGAGCATGGGAGTGGGGTTAAGGATGCAGAAATTGAGAGGCTAAAAAAATGGATGGCTGATGTAGAACCTGAGAGAGACTCTCTTAAGTCTGAGCTTGAAAAGGAGAAGGAGAAGATCGATGATATTCTTCAAGATATGGTGGAGCTGCTTCAAGCCAAGAACCAAGATCCTGGTCCTTCCCACTCCTAAACCCTTCCTAGCTCAGTTGTAACCAGTCCATTTTTATGACCCAAATGGGATTTTTCTATTTTTTGCTCATGGTTCTGTGTTTTTATTTCTTCGTATATTTTGTGGTAGGATCTTATTAATCAATAAAATTCACTGCTTTTGCTCAAATTATTTGATGTTGATATTTCTTAGATGTCTAATATCCTTAGATTGAAAAAAAAAGAATATTGAATACATGATTGCATTTGAAGTAGCCTAGTGGCCATGAGTAATATTTGTTAAAATCTTGTTACTTAACTTAATTAACTTTTAGATAATGCCAAAAGGGGAAACATAAGGTGTGCTTATGCTTTAGACTGTGATATCTATAACCTAATGAATCTGGTCCTTGATGATTTGTAACTTTAAATGGAAAGTGCTCTGACATTATGTTTAATGTTGAGCTAAGTTGAAACAAGTTCCACGCTTATGAAAATCACAGAGTATGTCATCATAAAAAGGGAGAAATTGTTGACCTAAGCAGTATATCTTTTGATGATTAACATAGGAACACATGCATGAACTAGGTTCATGGACACTGTACACATGTCACAGTTAGAATCAAGCAAAAGTCATACACGTGCAAGGGGTAAGTATAAGTGATTATTCCTGATAATCCTTGAATGAAAAGGTTGCATATTTGATAAGGAGTAGGACTCCTTACTTGAAGGGAACTATATCCAAGATAAGGAAAGAGTTAGATGTTGAAGTTAACTAGAACTTTTTCACAAAGGAATAGTAAAGCATCAGACTTCCAGTTCCTCCTTATTCTACTAACTCTATAAATATCAGTGTTATTCTCTATTATAGGTAATCACACATATACTGAACTTAGCAGAATTGAGAGAAAAATAGCAAGGTATTTTGTGAGCAATTCTTGTAAAATTCAAGGATGCGAACCTGAAGCTACATGAACCAGTTCCAAGTGTCTGTCTTGAATTCTAGTTCAAGTGTAGTAGGATCTTTTGAGTTATACCTTTCAGCTTTCTTTAGAAATAAATTGTACTAGGTAAGTTTGAGTTGTGTTATTCAAGTCACAGTTAACTTGAAGTAGTCGCAACAGCCTGTGGCGTGTTGCTACAACGGTTAAAGTTTAATCCTTAGGTTTGCAAGAGTTTGTAAACTTTGTTTTGGCTCAGAGTTTAGTGATGTTTTTACGGAAAATCCTACTGGGAAGTAGGTCGTGATTTTTTACCTTTTTGAGATGGGTATTTTCCACGTAAATATCCTTATGTTCTTTACTTTCTGTATTATTTATTCTATAATTGTAGTGTAAGGAACGCATCGATGAAATAGGTCTTTCGATGATTCAGTGCACGCAAAAATTGGGCACCATACAAATCGCCTCCCCTCTTATGTGGTATTGAAGTATAAAAAATCATATTCCACACCCACCTTCTCACGATCAAATTCCCACTATAGGTCGTGATGGAGCCCAATGATATCGTTAGACAAGCCAATGGTGAACTACTAACATAATTATCCATTCTTAAACTTTTAAATAATCAAGAGTTTCATTAAGTAAATGGAATTAAATGTAGAAACCATAGAAACATACTTAGATTCTTACAAAGTCATAAAGTATGAATAAATCATAAAGCAAATTATGCAGCCTCTCCCTGCAATAGTCAATGAAATCATGTGGGTCCTCTGACTTCTCATCGCCAAAGATAGGAGGACGAAGTCTAGTAAATCTGTCCAGCCACTTATTCTCCTCAACAGTCGCAACCGGTCTGGTCTTTGCTCTAGAAGCTAAACCCCACTGCAGGTAGTGCACCTGGGTATGATAAACAGTAGCAGTGTGCCCCAACGCATGAGCGGTAGGGGTCTGTGCTCTATCTCCTGCCTGAGATGTGGTCGGATCTGCTAGGAATAGTTCAGCCTGAGTCATAAAATCCATAAATGCAACATACTGTCCATGATCTCCTGAAAGTCGGGTGTGATCATAAAATCTATTGGGGCCTACTCGGCTGCAGGTACCTCATCATGCTTCTCAATAACATGATCCTCCACCGGATCCGCTGGTGGTACCACTGGGAAAACTCTAGGATGCCCTCGTCCTCTAACATGAGTTGTGGCCCTCCCTCAGCCTCTACCTCTACCTCTGACGACCGGGGGAGCAGCCCCTCTACCGCCCAATAATGCTGTCGTGTACGTCCTCACCATATGTCAGAGAATAAGAAAAAGATACATAGCACAACATTGATTGCACGATAGATGATTAAGAAGCAGAAGTTTCCTAATACCACATAGTCTCTCGAAGATAATCATAGACATCTCTGCACCGATCTGCAAGATTCTACTAGGTTTGTGTAATAACCCGACTCTTTTTTTATATACGTATTAGTTGTAACATTGGAGAGTTAATTTAGTTTATAGTTATTAGGTCAAATACTAAGCTAATGGAAGGAGATTATTATAATATATTATCAAATAAGATATTAAATAAGTGACCAGTTGGCCAATTACATATTACCAAATTTAGAATTTTAAGTAAGTGACTTTGGTTAATACTAGTTTCTGGACACGTACGTTGCACGTGTATCCTATGCAAATCAGTACGATTTTTTCTTTCTTTTGTCTAAGGTAAATATATGAAGATTAACTGTACGACCCATAAACATTATTAATGTTTGATAATTTGGGTATTGAAATTCTACTCAGTAAATGACTTATTTGCCTCCTTCTGTCTATGGTGAATTTATAAAATGACGGTAAAATAAAAGAAAAGGATAAATAATTTAAATAAAAAAATCATACCAGTAATATAAATAACATACTCAGTAAACATACATTAATTAAAGTATTATTAGAACAGAAAACGAACATGCTGGCGATTATTATTTGACCAAAATGTCAAGCCAATTATCAACCTTTCCTAAAGAGAAATAATGTCTCTGATTACTACACTCCCTCCGTTCACTTTTACTTTGCATGTATACTAAAAATAGATTTTCATTTTTACTTGTCACTTTACACATATCAAGAGAAGACAATTGTTTTCCTGTTATAACCTTAATTCATTAACCAATATTTTTTGAATAAATAATGGTCAATTGTAGCTTTCCAATGCTCAATATTGAAATTCACAGAGAACTCTTCATTATCAGTGTTCGTTAAACACAAAAGTCCACTAAAGTCATCTTTTATTCTCTTGTTCTTTGGAGTATTGTTTTCTTCAAAAGTTATTTGAAAATTTGGGTTCAATTATTGAGTATCAATTAATAGGGTTATTGTGGCAAAATTATCATGTAAATCATTGTTTCTTAAGGGGCGTGAAAAGTCACAACATGTCAAGTAAAAGTGAATGGAGAGAATAGTTAGATGACAAAAAAATTTCTTTTTAGGATAGGTTTTAGAAGACCAAAAGTTAATAGATACTATATATATATATAACAATACTAAAATTAATGCAATTCAATCTCATATGTATTTTAATGCACCAGAAAAGTTACCTTATGTGAGATTACTTAATTTATCACAAGGCTATCTAAAAATTATGCTAGAAGAATGTTTTTTTTTTATGAAATATGCTAAAAGAACATGAAAACCACAATATAAGATGATGTATCGGTACATCTCACAAGAGTAACAAAATGGAGATATTGTTATCGAATCATACAATGAATAAAAATAGACAAAAAGGGTAAGGAAAAAAAAGAAATAGAAATGAATGATATTACAGTTATTAAATTATTGTAAAGCATAAAGAACCGAAGAAAAAAAATAAAAGAATAGAAATCGAGTGGACCACAAATAATTTAAAATTTCAGACGGTTTCATGAATTTCTCAAAATTTCTTTTATCATTTGATTTATCGGAAAACTTTTACACAGAACATAACAAGGTAAAATACCATTAATTAGTTATAGAATTAGTAAAAAACTATGGAAAGTGACTAAAAAAAGAAATCAATTAACCTAATTTGGCACTTGTAGTATGGTTTTTTTTGTAGATGATACTAAGCAATATGCATAATTTTGAAGAATGATTTGTTTAATGGATAATGGCTTGACAGAAAGAATAATTGTTTAGTAAGTTAACTGTCTGTTTTTTAGATTTGAGTAGGATATAAAAGGTATTGAAAAGGTTCACCCTCCCATTTGTAGTTATTATTGAAAGTTGAAAAGAATTAAAATATTAAATAGGTATTCTAGAGGTTGAATAGGGTGTAATAAGTGAGAATTGCACCTGGACAAGTATTGGTATATTTATCTAATTTCATTCTAATACAATATTATTATTTTTTAAAGGTAAATTTACTTTTAAGTATTAAAAATTATAAGAGTAAATGTGTAATTTAAGGGCAAAATGGTCATTCAACTTTTAATGGGTAATATGGTAATTTAACTTTTACTCTGGGCTTCCCGCTTATAATATAATATGATTTACAAAGATGAAAAATGAGCCAGGCCCATCATTTATTAGTTGGTCACGTGAGATTACCTGGGTATAGAAATTACAAAGAAAATACACACCCAGAAGTTCTGAACATTCACGGCGCATCACATGTAGGCGAACAACTAAGGTGATCATTTAATCTTGATGGTGGCTTGAGGATTTGAGAAGTTGAAGGCATAAAGCTTTGACATTTTTTTAATAGTTGAACAAGCAAGGACTATCAATTAAGTTGGAACTTCACAAGTCTAGCAAACAGGTATCTATCTAATCCAATTCTACGTGCTTATTACATTGAATTGGAATTGTAATTAACATCTATAACTTATAATTATTAGGCCAATGAATGGAGGAAAAATAATTTGCCAATGAGTGGTGAGTTTATGGAACTAGACGTGATGTAGTAGACTTAAAATGAGAAAGCCACTTAATCTGCTAGGGAAAATATTTTGTTGATACAATTTTGGTTTCTGCTTCTTTTCTTTCGATACCTAATGATTAGGCAGTGATAGGTAAGTTGGGATTAGAAATAAAATTTAGATTTTGAGTAAGGAATTAGTATGTAAATGTGCAAACGTTCAGAAGTGATCAAATTTTTTTCTAGTCTTTCTTTCTACATACGTTATGATTATTATCTGAACATGAATTTTACTATATTGAATTGGTAATTAAACATTGAGTTTAGATTGAGATATTGGAACATGTATTTACCTTTAAGAATATGGTATTTAAGGTATAGAATATTCAGATTTAGCCTTAAGCTTAAATTTAGGGAGATGGATACTACACACCGAAATTAAAATTTGGCACCGACTAGCATAATTGACATGATTTATCAATACATTTCGATAGATTGAGGTCATTGGAGGTCGTTTGATTGGTGTTCTAGATGTTGCAAGGTTGGAGAACTTCCCGTTAGCGAGGTAAGTGAGACTTTAAGTTTTGATGTTTGCTTTTTCAAAATCCGTTTTATAAATATATTTTGTTTGCCTGGTCCATGTGTTGGAACAAGCGTGCGCTTGGCAGAATCGATGATCTTTGACTAGACGCGAATATACTATTTTATGGGGGGGAAAATACTAAAATTATTTTATAACTTGTTTGATAGTTTGATATGGTTGTGAGCCATGATGTTGGTTTAGATAGTTTGATACAGCTGTGAGCCATGTGTTGGTTTTGATAGTTTGATACTGCTGTGAGCCATGATGTTGGGGCATTGTGTATGCTTTTGTACATCACCCGAGCATTGTATATGTTTCTTGATATATTTGGGGCATTAAGTATGCTTCACTGAGCATTGTGTATGCTCTGTTACATATTTGAGTCATTGTGGTGCAGACTCGTAGAGATATTGGTTAATTTTTTTCATTGTAGTTATGACAAGTCCTTGGTGTGTACTGTGTTAAGATATGAGTACTTTTGTTGGTTAATTCTTATTAACTCTATATATATAGAGAGAGAGAGTTATTGTATAATCATCGTATTTATCATATCGCTTTCGTTGTGGTGTATTTGTATTTTCTAACACTTGTTCCAGAGGTGTTCAAAGTGACGGGTCGAAAATCTTACTGGGTTATATTTACGTATAACTCACTCCTTACTTACACCTCTATGCAGATACCGTTGCGGGAGATAGAGCTAGTGGTTGACGAGTTTCGTTCGAGTGGATCCTATTATTGAGGAGAGCCACCGCATTGTTCGTGGAGGCTTTCTTCCCAGCTTTATCTAGTTCGTGTTAGTTATTTCCTTTTTCTTTGGGGTTTGCATACCCGTCAGTAAAACTCATATTACTCTATTAGATGCTCAATGGTCTTAGTGTGAGATTTGGGCTAGAGTTTTATTATTTGAGTGATTGTTGGTTTTTCTATCAATTGACTAAAGTATTGGTTGATAACTATTTCGTCTATAATTATTAATAATACTTTTAGGTCTGCACTTATTTTTCTCCCAGTGTTTTGTAAATGGTTAAACGTTTGAGAAAGTGGTTCGCCTAGCATGTGGTGTTAGTTGGGTGTCAATCACGTCTAGGGGGTAGTTCGGGACGTGACAGTCTGCTCATTACTCGTGAAATATATGTGAACCTAGAGCTCTGATACCATGCAGTCACGACCCAATTCCCACCATAGGCTGTGATGGCGTCCAACGCTGCCAATGGTGAACCACCAACGTAATTATCCATTCTTAAACTATTAAAAAATCAAGGGTTTTATTAAGTAAATGGAATTAAATGTAAAAACCATGGAAACATACTTAGATTCATACTAAGCCATAATGAATGAATAAAATATAAAGCGAAATGATGATAACATTAGGTACAACCATGCACCTCTACTAGAAGTACCCAAAATCTGGTGTCACAAAGTACATGAGCATCTAGTAATACAAAACTATTAGAATTACTGCATGGGATGAAAATAAACATAACAAAATGAACATAGGGAAGAAAGACCCTAGGTGCTGCGGATAGAAGCATGGAAAGTAGCTCACCACTACGTCTCCAATAGTGCGCCTGAGTGACTACCTGAAGTACCTGCCTCAGTACATGCACAATTAGTGCAGAAGTATAGTATGAGTACCTAAATCAAAATGACCCAGTAAGTATCTAGTCTAACCTCGAAGAAGTAGTAACGAGGGTCTACATCGATAGTTACAGTGGTCCAATAACATGTATATAAAAGTAGACAGGTATGAGGCCCATTAAGTAGCAACGAAACAAATAAATATAAATAACATGATTTTCAACAAAAAACAGTAGTTATGAAGTCATCAAATATCATATGCTATCTCGAATGAACAAAGATAATCAAGACAATGTCAAATCTCAAGTCAAGAAACATGAATCTAGATTACGTACGGACATTCGTCACCTTATACATACATAGCACCCATAACACGTAGCACATAGCAAATAAAGTACCTACGGGGTTAATTCCCTCTTACAAAATTAGGCAAGACACATACCTTGCTTCCAAGCATACTACTCGACTCCCAAACCTCACTAGTCACCTCAAATGCCGACCAACTCGAAACTAGTCAAAGGATGTGCAAACCAATTAATATATATTCAAAAACACATAATTTAACTATTAGAGTCAATTCCCCACCCAACTCAAAAAGTCAACCTCACGCCCACGTGTCCGGATCCAGATATTTTCAAAGATAAATGTTACCCATGGTATTACGAACTCAAATATATAACTTACACCCAATTCCATTGTCAATTTCTCGGTCAAATCCCATTTTTACTAAACCCTTGGTTTTTCTACAGAACCCCAAAATTATACTTATTTTTATTTTTAAATCCATATCTAATCCATGTATTTAACTCATACTAGATAGAAATCACTTACCATATGATACTTCATGAAAAATTCCCTTCAAATAGCTCCTGAATTGCCCAAGCCAAGAGAAAAATGGGTGGAATGAGCCTAAGTCCCGTATTAAAACTTGTATTCTGTCGAGGTATTCCTTTATCTCGATCGCGGAAGAAGCCTCGCAATCGTAAAGCCCAAACTGCCCCCAACCTGAGATCCTTCATCTCATTCGCGACCCCCGTGTCGCCTTCGCGATGCCTACTACCCCCAGCCCTCCACGTTCACTGTCACCCAGCCGCGTTCGCGAAGGCTTAACACATGCCAGCCCGTCAACCCTCTTCCTTCTTCGCGTTCACGATGGGGCCTCCGCGTTCGCGAAGAGGAGCCAGGTCCTCACTCAAGTTTGTGAAGCCCACTTCGCGTTCGCGAAGAGCAATCCACTACCCCCTCCAAAATTGTTTTCCGCGATCGCGGAACACCCTTCGCGATAGCAGAGCACACTAGCACACCAGAAAAACATCAACTCCAAGCATGAAGGAAATGGTTTGAAACCACCTTGAAAAACCCCCGAGGCCCTCGAGACCCCATCTAATCACCCGAACCAATCCCAAAATATAACACGTACCTACTCAAGGCCTCAAAACACACAAAATAATATCGAACCCAAGAATAACATGTCAAAACCAAATTAATCAACTTCTAAATTTCAAACTTCTTCCAATTGACTGCGAATATGATGAATCATACTTAGACAACTCAGAATGACACCAAATTTCACACACGAGTCTGATATGAAAAAATAAACCTACTCCCAAGCTGGAATGCCAAACGGGATCCGATAATACCAAAGTCTACTTCAAGTCAAACTTAGAAAACTCTAAAATCTTCAAAATGCCAACTTCCAACAATAAGCGCCAAAACGCCCCCGATCCATCCGAAACTTAATCCGAACATACACCCAAGTCCAAAATCATCATACAAACCTACTGGAACCTTCAAGTCCCGATTCTGAGGTCGTTTACTCAAAGTATTAATTCAAGTCAAACTTGGACACCTTAGACCACTATTATGGAACCAAGTGTTCCGAATTCAAACCGAACCCTTTCAAAACCAAACCAACTATCCGGCAAGTCATAAAATAGGAAATACGCATACAAAAAGTTTTAAATAGGGGAACAAGGATCTAGAAAGTAAAATGACCGATCGGGTCGTTACACACCTTTAATAAGGCCATTAGTCCATCTTTTCTTTTCTCCATTCATAGCCTTTCTTCACACTGTACTTGTTCTTCTGATTGAGTCATCCACTTTGTTCAAATTCTGGAGAAAATTTAGCCTTGATAGCACATATTTTCTTCCAATACCAAGCACAATCCTGAGGAGATTGGTATTGCCACCACTCTAAGCCTTTCAAGTAGATATGATCTGTCCATTTCACCCATAATGAGCCGATGTTTTGGGTTATATTCCACATATACTTAGCTAATGTTGCTTCATTTCATACTATACAATCAATAATTCACATCTCCCTTCTCTTTTTGATCTGTGTACTAGGTCCCAAGCTACTAAAAGGGTTCTATTAATCACTACTTTCCCATCCCACAAATAGTTTCTACATATGGCAATAATGCTTTTCATGATCAGTTGAACTCTCCCTACATATGAGAGATTCTTGAACCCCTGCCATTTGATTTTTATCAGCCTTTTACAATCAACAACACTCAAACTCTTGGATGAAATAAGAACCCCTAAATATGTCACGACCCTAATTTCCCACCTTAGGATGTCATGATGGCACCTAGTCTCTAAGACTAGGTAAACCTAACACATGTTGATTTAATAACATAATTGAACTATTTAATTATTATCGTAAACCATTAAATGACATACATAGCCGCAAGCGGCCAATAGTTATATATTTTGCCAAAACCGGTAGTACGAAGTCATAAGCACTACTAAAACATAATAGAATTTCTAAACACAATACTATTTTGAATTATAATTTATCAATAGCATAATGAAGTAAGATGGTGACTCTGAGGCTTGCGAACGTCAAACAGGTATACCTTGAAGTCTACCGCCGTGCAGACACAACTGCCAACAACACAATCAGAATACCTAGATCTGCACAAAAATATGCAAAAGCGTAGCATGAGTAAACCACACCGATACACAATAAGTATCAAGCCTAACCTTGGTAGAGTAGTGACGAGGCGGCCAGGTTAAGACAACTACTAGACATAGAAACCTGTTGAAGATATACATAAGCTAACAATGGAAAGAACATCAATGTAAAACCAACAACGGAAAAATTATCCATTTACAACCAACAATGAAGTAATAGAAACATAAATGGAAGCAAGTAGTAAACGAGTAATAAAGAAACAACATAATTAGAATACATATGAGATGTAAATGAACTAAAATAAGGAAAAACGGATGACAACTCAAATAATCAAATCGCTCCCAACGCATGAACTTACAGAAAAAATTATTCCGAGGCACCACACCTCATAAACCACAAGTCATGGACCACAATATCCAAATCTTACACATATGGCACCTCGTGCCTATAATAACAATCACCTTTGCACGGCAAAGCCCACGTGCTACCATGTACTTTGCAACCATGGTAAATATTAATTATATAAACGAAAGATATATTTAAACACCGTAAAACACAATAACACTCTTGAATGAAGTAAGGTGTCAAATGAAATAATGAGTATATTTAGAAATCAAGTAAAGTAAAATAATATACAATTTGTACGAAACAGAGTATAACATGGGTTTAGTTTAGAAATCAGTAAAATTGAGTAAAAGTATCATTTTTAAACAAAATAAAATATAAGTTAAATTAACGAATTAAATATAGAATTGTTAAAGAAAAACATGATAACAATTTTAAGTAAGGTAAACATCTAAAAGGGTGACGAGTATAATCTGAGAACCCAATTCTAGTGAAAGTGCGATAACCATTTAGAATAATAAGGCACCGAGTGAGATAACAAGTTCTATCCTAAGAGGCACATAGAATAAAACATGTTAATAACTCTTTTATTTAAACTATTATGTTACCAACAACTCAACAGAATATGATATAGTGACTCCACACAATTAGATTCACACTGACAATCAATTCACCAAGTTATAATGGAGGCACAAAATGACATGTTTAAGCAATACAACAAATCGCGTAGAATGCATGACTCACACAAGAAACCACAATCGTTCCAACACCAAGATAACAATGAATAACCAAACACAATCAGAATGCAGATGAATGATTGAAGGAAGAACAATGACTGCTCAAATCAACAAGCTATTCCAACATGGAATGTACAATGAAAATCACAACCGAGGTACCGCCTTGTATTCACATTTCACAATTTCAATCACAATCTTTCCTTATATCACCGCATGAGCCTTACATTTAGTTTTGAAAATTATTTTTCCTGAAATAGCTACACGCGTTTTAGCCCACCTTATCTCACCGCACGACTTCAAGTAGTTCCCTTACTAGCAACACGCGTATCAAGACCACCTTATCTCACCGCATGCGTATCAAATCCTAGCCTTATACCACCGCATATGTATCAATATCACAACACAATCACAACTCGAACCACATGTTCTCATATGCCACAACTTGTCACAAAGTCAACAACACCAATATTTTCACAACAAATAGCCCATGGCTCAACCACAATCTATACAAGAATTTCGACAATAACAAAATGAATAAGAATGCTCAACAAGGAAAGGTATCTTAATAATTAACAACTTCGCCTCAATGTGATAACGGCTATTACAACTTCAACACCAATAACTCAACAAGATGATATTCCATGAAATAACAACTTCAATTAAAAGTGTTTCAACAATTAAAAGGTAACAAGCAAATAAGGAAGACAATAACTTCAACTAAAGCATATAATAGTAAAATAAGAAGTAAGAGGTAGAACAAGTGCTGCCACGACCCAAAATTCCCACCTTCGGACCGTGATCGAGCCTAACATTTCACTTGCTAGGCAAGCCAACGTTAGAGTAATATTATCTATTTTTAAAACAATTTCTAAATTTATTAATAACAAAGAACAAATGCCGAAGCAAAGTCTAAAATGCACTAATAATACATAAAAAAACCAACGGTGTCTAAATACCATCCAAGAATTGGAATACATTGATGATTTCGTTCATAGAGGCCGAGATGATATGATGGGATGCCCTCAGAGGCTTGATGATGTTATGCACACATATACCTATGCATGATACGGCATTCATACGCACATGCATGACTTTATAAATATTTCAGGATTCACAAAGTTATTTAGAATTACAAGCGGATTCCTTTACTCCATGTTTCTTTTAAGTCTTTTATGTACTGATTTTCATGCCTTACATACTCGATACATTATTCGTACTGATGCCCCTATTTGCTGGGGCCTGCGTTTCATGCCGCAGGTGCATGTAGACAGGCTGACGGTCCCCCTTTTTAGGATCCTTAATCAGCGAGAGTTGGTGTGCTCCACTTGATCCGGAGTTGTTACTAGTTTTGGTACGCTATTTTTGGTATGTAGATATGGGTACGGCGGTCCCCAGTCCCTTCCTTCATACAGTTGTACACTCTATTAGAGGTCTGTAGACAGTCATGTATAGTTGGAAAATATGTGGCCTTGTCGGCTTTTAGTTTTTGATATATAGTTGTCTATAGCAGCCTTGTCGGCTCACCCTACCGTATTCCGCATGTATATGTATATATGTCTTTTGGACATGTTTTCCTGAAGTATGTTATTCACGTGATTCAACAGTTTATTAACATATGTTGTTTATGACCTACCCTTAATTCATGTTTATATCTTAAACGCATGCTTAGGGGTGTTCGACAGGTAGGACTCGGGCACTCGTCATGGCCCATCGGTTTGGGTCGTGACAAATACGTCGAGCCATGATACTCTCAATCAACAACCATAAGCATATCAACATCAAACACACAAAGCATTTGACCATAACTATAGAGATATGGATATCACTATATACCAGAAACAGGAAGACCATAACCAAGGCACAATCAACCATTCAACACCCTAAGAGCAATCTCGCTTGAATTTTTCTACAAAATCCAAATATCACTGCATCGGTGTGCAGATAACCAACAAATCACAACCTATCGCAGCATAGGAGAGTAACCCATGAGACATATCAGAACACAAATGTGATCCACCCTAACCGATAACATACCCCTCCACAATAACTGTGCTGAGTAGATAAATCTGACCCGATTTAGAAAACACATCCTTACTAGACCTATTAGTAGCCTCCAAATCAATTATGGATTCCTTTCGAAGTAGGTAGATAGCCTCTGAAAAGCCCACAATAACATATCTATAGTACATACCATCAGTTGTCAACCTCTTAACATACCTTCACCGTGGAACAATCTGCCCTGAGCACCCTCTTAGTCTTCAAATCCCAAGAATACTAGAATCTCCATATCCGATCATAACTACACTACTCAAATAACTGACATATTCCTCGCATACGGTCAGCCCACGAGAAGTACTTCTATAATTCTTTCGTGCCACAAAGCAAAATCTAAACATCAGCAGTGGATCAACCAGGCAATTACCGTAATACCAGTCTGGCATTCGCAAGTCGAAACACAGTGCGCCTTCTGGAGTGTGCACCCTTATTAGGTGGTATCAAATAATACTAGCATTCTTCTAAACATCTGAAATCGTCCATTTTGTTTGGAACTCGTGACCCCATCCTGGCTAAAATCATAACACGCAACACGTTCCTATCAAGAACTCTTCTAGCCCAGTCCACACATCACCAAGCCATCAGAACTGAACTTCCCCAACTCAACCAAGTCACGCAAGCCGTCAAATCCAAGAGTATTACCATAAAATGCTGGTGAACCATTACCACACCAAAAGACCAGTTACCTTTGTTGCTATGCTGATCCAACACCATCGAGCTAACCCATTTCTTCTAATCCTCCTAGACTTGCCTTCAGGTCAACACTTTCCCTTATCGGTACACAATGATCCTAAGTCAAAGCGCACTGCGGAAGACCCTAACACGAATCACGTCGTCCAAAAACCCATAAACCACTGTATTTTCTCTGGAGCACCCAATAATGCTGCAACCGAGATACTCACTCTAAAGAGTCCTTCTGTGAATCTGAAGATGTTTCTCTAACCTATCTGATATTGGAGTGTAGATTTAGCAATGGTATAGATATACCACAAGTTCCAGCACCACCCCATGAAAATCTCATATCTTAGTCATGTACAATTCCGGGGAACCCCTCAACACTGTATATATACCTCAGACCCAAGACTGATATGACACATCCCCATGCAATCTGATTGTCGATAGTAAACTCCCCTACTTGGCGCGGTGTCTTAAGGCACAATATTCGATGATCCACATTACCAACCTTCATAAGCTCGTACAACACCAATCAGATACACGAACCAGTTACATCCTACACTTGAACAACTGAAGATCTACCAACACGTCCGCATCCTTAGTCTGGACAATACCTCGAGACAATGATCGAGCCTCTATGGCCTCCTCATAGCCCATCCGCAGCATTACAAACCATCAGAGCATAGCTGATACCGAGTGTGCAACATCATATACGAGTGGATGTAAAGGGATATAAGATATATGCTTCAAGTTTAATCAATGTTGCACAATAAGGAGTGAAAGGAGTGGTTCCTAATACTTCCATAGCCTCTCAAAGATAAGTACATACATCTTCGTACCGATCAACAATACTTTACTAAACTTGCTTATGACTCATATTACCTATGAACCTATATCTATGATACCAACTTGTCACAACCCCAATTTCCCACCTTAGGATATCATGATGGCACCTAGTCTTAAGCCTAGCACATGCTAATTTAATAACAAAATTAAACTATTTAATCATTTATCATAAACAATTACATCACATACATAGCCGCAAGCGGCCAATAGTTATACATTTTTTAAAACCGGTAGTACGGAGTCACAAGCACTACTAAAACACATTAGAATTTCTAAACACAATACTGTTTTGAATTAAAATTTATCAGTAGCATAATGAAGTAAGATGGTGGCTTCGAGGCTTGCGAACGTCAAGAAGGAATACATTGAAGTCTCCCACCGCGTAGACACAACTCTCAACAACACAACCAGAACACCGATGAGATGTAAATGAATTCAAATAAAGAAAAATGGATGACAACTCAAATAATCAAATCGCTCCCAACGCATGGACTTACAACAAAAATTACCCCGAGGCACCACACCTCATAAACCACAAGTCATGGACCACAATTTTCAAATCTTACACATATGGCACCTCGTGCCTACAATAACAATCACATTCGCATGGCAAAGCCCACGTGCTACCATGTACTTTGCAACCGTGATAAATATTAATTTAGATGAACGAAAGATATATTTAAATACCATAAAACATAAGAACAATCTTGAATAAAGTAAGGTGTCAAATGAAATAATGAGTCTATTTTAGCAATCAAGTAAAGTAAAATAATATACAATTTGTATGAAACAGAGTATAAAATGGGTTTAGTTTAGAAATCGGTAAAATTGAACAAAAGTATCATTTTAAAACAAAATAAAACATAAGCTAAATTAACGAATTAAATATAGAATTTGTTAAGAAAAAATATGATAACAATTTTAAGTAAGGTAAACATCTAAAAGGGTGATGAATATAATCTGAGAACCCAATTATAGTGAAAGTGCGATAACCATTTAGAATAATAAGGCACTCAGTGAGATAACAAGTTCTATCTTAAGAGGCACATAGAATAAAATATGTTAATAATTCTTTTATTTAAATCATTATCTTACCAACAACTTAACATAATATGATATAGTGACTCCACACAATTAAATTCACATTGACAATCAATTCACCAAGTTATAATGCAGGCACAGATTGGCATGTTAAAGCAACACAACAAATCACATAGAATGCATGACTCACACAAGAAACCACAATTGTTCTCACCGCGTGGCTTCAAGTAGTTCCCCTACTAGCAACACGCGTATCAAGCCTACCTTATCTCACCACATGCGTATCAACCCCTCGCCTTATACCACCACATGTGTATCAATATTACAACACAATCACAACTCGCACCACATGTGCTCATATGCCACAACTTGTCACAAAGTCAGTAACACCAATATTTTCACAACAAACAGCCTATAGCTCAACCACAATGTGCAAAAGAATTGCAACAATAACAAAATGAATGAGAATGCTCAACAAAGAAAGGTATCTCAACAATTAATAACTTCGCCTCAATGTGATAACGACTATTATAACTTCAACACCAATAACTCAACAAGATGATATTCCACGAAATAACAACTTCAATTAAAAGTGATTCAACAATTAAGAGGTAACAAGACAATAAGGAAGTCAATAACCTTAACTAAAGCATATAAGAGCAAAATAACAAGTAAGAGGTAGAACAAATGCTAACAACATCAAATAGAGCATGTAAGAGTAGATTAACAATAAGAGATATAACATGTTATGGCAATTCGATTAAAGGCATGAAAAGAGTCTAGATAATCTAAACCGGTCAAATACCACATATAGCATGTGTACCCCACTCGTCGCCTTGCGTACACGACTTTGACATAACACAAATCGCACAATCAACCTAGATCCTAAGGGGTAAATTCCCACACACAAAGTTAGGCAAGATACTTACCTCAATTAGGCCAACTCAACCCTCCGAAATAGCTTTTCCTCTAAAATTCGCATCCACACGGCTCAAATCTAACCAAAAATGACTTAATAACATCAAACAATGCAAGAAAAATTAATTACAATAAATAAAGCTTTGATCTTTACATTTTTTCAAAAAAGTCAACAAAAGTCAACGCTGGGACCGTCTTAGATTCTGAATCCGAGCTTACCCGAGCGAAGCCCAAAACAATACAAGCTCACACAAACAAACACCGACTAAATCGGAATCCGATAGCTCAACCGATGCGCCAAAATATCACTCTTGGGTGTTCATAACCCAAGAGTTCAACCCATACTAGTTGGGTCCCATATCTCCCGAAATACTCCTCCAAAACTCGTCAAATTCGGGTATGTTGTTCTCCTACTATAGGAGAACAAGACCCCAAAAGGAATCGAGAAATAAACGCCTCTAACTCATTTTTAATTTTTAAAATTTAAGACATAACCCTAGGTCTTGATTTAAAGAATTAAAAGGGTTTTAAATTAAGATAATGGATTAAAGTTTAAACCAAAGGAATGAATCAAAAGAAAATAGGCAATTTCGTAATTAATTTAAAAAATCTAGCAACCCAATTCTTAGTAAAATGGCCATAAATTCCTTATACGATGTCGAAACTTGATGATTTCAGTTGCTATAGTTCCAAAATTACGATATGGATATAATAGTTTAGTCGAAACACGAATCAAAGTCCGTTTGCTCAATATGATAACATTTATGCTCAAATCGATGTCGAAACCGAAAACAATCACCATACGACCCAAACTTATCCAAAACTCATCGAAATTTAACCAAACTGTGTGGACATGTCCAAAATTATCATACAAACTTAATGGAATAATTAAAACCTAATTCCGAGCCCGTTTACCCAAAAATCAAACCTTGGTCAACTCTTCCAACTTAAAGCTTCTAAAACTAGAACCATTCTTCCAAATCAATCTTGAACCGCTCGAAAACTAAAACTAGAACCATTCTTCCAAGTCAAACATTTTAAAGTTTTTTCAGTGTTTGGCAAAGTTAAAAAAGTGCTTAAAATAAGTTAAAACTGCTTAAAACAAGACAAAAGCAATAAGCTGGGCAACCCCAACTTATTGATTTTTGGCTTAAAAGCTATTTCTGATGAAAATCAACTTTTTTAAAAGTCAATCCAAACGGGCTCTAAGTTTTCCATAAAACTTTTCTAGTCTACCGATCATATTCTGTCGGTATTCAAGTTAATCCCTTTGGTCAAACAGAGATAAATTCTTACATTGTATTAAATTATTAAAAAAATATAAAGTTTACCGACCGATGTCGGTCACTTCATTTGCTCTACATCAGTAATATTTAATATATTCTCAATTTACCGGTAGATTGTGGTCGGGTCTTTTAATTTATCGATATCAAATTTAACATAGTATTGATTAATCGACTGAAATTTTAAATTATTTGTGGTCCACTCTATTTCTATTCTTTTATTTTTTTCTTCAGTTCTTTAAGCTTTACAATAATTTAATAATAGTAATATCATTCATTTCTATTTCTCTTTTTTTCTTTCCCTTTTTGTCTATTTTTATTCATTGTATGGTTCGAAAACAATATCTCCATTTTCTTACTCTTGTGAGATGTACCGATACATCATCTTATATTGTGGTTTTCATCTTCTTTTAGCATATTTCATAAAAAAATATTCTTCTACCATTAAATTTAGATAGGCTTGTGATAAATTAAGTAATCTCACATAAGGTAACTTTTCAGGTGCATTAAAATACATATGAGCTTGAATTTCATTAATTTTAGTATTGTTATATATATAGTATTGCATCTATTAACTTTTGGTCCTCTAAAACCTATCCTAAAAATAAACTTTTTTGTCATCTAAATATTCTCTCCGTTCACTTTTAGTTGACATGTTTTGAATTTTCACGCCCCTTAAGAAACAATGATTTACATGATAATTTTGCCACAATAACCCTATTAATTGATACTCAATAATTGAACCCAAATTTCCAAATAACTTCGGAAGAAAACAAAACTCCAAAGAACAAGAGAATAAAAGATGACTTTAGTGGACTTTTATATTTAACGAAGACTGATAATGAAGAATTCTCTGTGAATTTCAATATTGAGCATTGAAAAGCTACAATTGACCATTGTTTATTCAAAAAATATTGGTTAATGAATTAAGGTTATAACAGAAAAAGAATTATTTTCTCTTGATATGCGTAAAATGACAAGTAAAAATAAAAATCTATTTTTAGTATACATGCAAAGTAAAAGTAAACGGAGTGAGTGTAGTAACAGAGACATTATTGCTCTTTAGGAAAGGTTGATGATTGCCTTGACATTTTGGTCAAATAATAATCGCCAGCATGTTCTTTTTACGTACTGTTCTAATAATGCTTTAATTAATGTATGTTTACTGAGTATGTTATTTATATTACTGGTATGATTTTTTATTTAAATTATTTATCATTTTCTTTAATTTTACCGTCATTTTATAAATTCACCATAGACAGAAGGAGGCAAATAAGTCATTTACTGAGTAGAATTTCAATACCCAAATTATCAAACATTAATAATGTTTATGGGTCGTACAGTTAGTCTTCATATATTTACCTTAGACAAAAGAAAGAAAAAATTGTACTGATTTATATGGGATACAAGTACAATACACGTGTCCAGAAACTAGTATAATTAATAACCTAAAACACTCTTATTTTTAATAAAAAATAATCAATATAGTATGATAACCTTTTATCTTAAAATAATGCAAATAATTAATATGCATTTTAGCGTCTTGGAGATGTATGTTGATGGAGACTTTATTGCTTAGACATTTAGCTTCAAGATTTAATAATAGACTCAAAACTCCAGCGTATCTAGTCACTTAAACTAAAGAATCATTCATGATCTAAATTACATACAATGATTGGATGTTATATCTTATGTTCGAATAGAATTGGCTCATTAAGATCCACTCCAATCTCGAACAGACTACTGATCATTGTGAGAATAAGGCGCGCACTCACGTCATACAGAAGTGTAAATTTTCAAAAATGAAAAAAATTATGCGCAATAAGAGTTTTCTTGAGCCTACTTGTAACGACACTGCCGGTCGTTTTGAGAGTTGCAGCCCCATTTTCCCATTTACTGCTCATTTTGTACTTTATAGCTATTATGTGACTTGACGGGGTAGTCAGTTCGGGTCCGAAGGGATTTCGGAATGAATTGAGACACTTAGTCTCAAGGTTGAAAACTTAAGTTGAAATGGTTGACCGGATATTGAATTATGTGTAAACGACTCCGGAATGGAGTTTTGATGGTTCCGTTGGGTGATTTTGGACTTAGGGGCGTGTCCGAATTGTGAATTGGAGGTCCATAGTTGAATTAGTCTTGAAATGGCGAAAATTAGATTTTTGAAAAGTTGGACCGGGAGTTGCCATTTCGATATCGGGGTCGGATTCTGATTTCGGGAGTTGGAGTTGGAGTAGGTCTATGGTGTCATCATTGACTTGGGTTTAAAATTTTTGTCAAGGACGTGATTTGATAGGAGAGAAATAATTAATTTATGATTTAAAATAATTTATGATTTTTCAAGTAAGCAGGCAAACAATTAATTTGACGAAGTATAAACACTCGTCACCTCGCCTATATGTCGTTCACATGCATTTTACATAACAAATAATTTAAGAGTTCTATTCCCTCAAGTCAAGGTTAACCACGACACTTACCTCGCTTTGCAAATTCCAATCAATTATTCGACCACAACTTTTCATTTTAAATTTGTATCCAAAAGCTTCAAATCTATTCACAAACAATTCGATATACTCAATACGAATCATATGAATTAATTCCATATGAATTTACTAATTTTTCGGATAAAAATCCTAAATTCATTTAAATATTCGACAGTGGGACCCACATCTCAAATCCTAGAAAAACTCGCGAAATCCTAACACCCGTTCCACTACGAGTTCAACCATACAAAAATTATCCAATTCCAATATCAAATGGACCTTCAAGTCTTAAATTCTCGTTTTTGGAAGATTTTATAAAAATCTAATTTTTGTTCCCTAAATTCACGGATTCATAATGTAAATGAGTATGAAATCATGAAATATACTCAATATAGGATAAGGAACACTTACCCCAAGAATCATACTCTGAATCACCCATCATTACCCAAACTTGAAATTGAAGATTAGGGGTTAGATCCTTACCTCTTTGATGAAGAACTTGAGGAATTTCTTGTTGGTTTTCAAGGCTTGGACAAGAATTTGATGAACAAGATACTTTATCTACTTTCTCTCTCTAGAACACTCTCACTTCTCTCTAAATTCATCAGATAAATGCCCCAAAATAAACCCCAAAGCCTATTTATCAAAATGGGATCGGGTTATGAAAATAGGAAAATTACCCCTCCGAAAACAGGTATGCGGTCGCACAATGGACCGTACAATTGGTGTGCGGGTCGCAAAATGATCGCATAAATTGGTGCCCAGAACTGGGCTACTGTGGACCATTTTACGACCAGCTGGCGGTCGCATAACCATTTTGCGATCGCATAATGGTCGCAGAATCGCATTCTGTTAGCCTTTGGTAATTTGGTCATAACTTCTTGTAGGAATGTCCAAAATGACGAACGGTTTGAAGCGTTAGAAACTAGACTCAAATATATTTCATTTGATAGGTAATACACCATACAAAACTTCGTGTCATGAGAGTTATGCTCATTTGAAGTTAGCTCTTGTGCGAACTCACTTGAAACTTTAATCTTATGAAATTTTCAACTTCTACATTCGATTCCGAAACCTATCGAATCAATTCCGATTGACCTCAAATTGTGAACACAAGTCATAAATGACATAACGGAGCTATTAAAATTTTTGGAACTGGATTTCCACTCCGATATCAAAAAGTCAACCCCGTGGTTAAATTTGGAAATCTTTAGCCATTAAATTACTAGTTTCCGTTAAATGGTCATAACTTGAGCTAGGGACCTCCAAATTAAATTCTGGGCATACGCCCAAGTTCCAAATCACGATACGGACCTATCGACACTATCAAAACACTGATCCGGGTTTGTTTACTAAAATATTGACCAAAGTCAACTCAATTAAGTTTTAAGATTCTATTTCACATTTTAATCCATTCTTCACATAAAAACTTTCCGGAAAATTTTACGGACTGCGCACGTAAGTCGAGGAATGATAAATAGTGCTTTTTGAGGTCTTAGAATACATAATTACTTATTAAATTTAAAGATGACACTTTGGGTCATCACATTCTCTACCTCTAAATCAAACGTTCGTCCTCGAACGGAGTTAGAAAAAGTACCTGAGCTGGAGAAAAGGTGTGGATATTTACTCAGCATGTCCGACTCGGATTCCTAGGTAGATGCCTCTACCGGCTGACCTCTTCATTGCACTTGAATTGAAGGATAACTCTTAGACCTCAACTGTCGGACCTGCTGGGCTAGAATAGCCACCGGCTCCTCTTCGTAAGACAAATCTTTGTCCAATTGGACTGAGCTGAAATCTAACACATGGGACGGATCACCATGATATTTCTGGAGCATAGACACATAGAACACCGGATGAACCACTAATAAACTAGGTGGTAATGCAATCATGTAGGCTACTTCACCCACCCTTTCAAGAATTTCAAAGGGTCTGATATACCTGGGGCTCAACTTGCCCTTCTTTCCGAACCTTATTACACCTTTCATAGGTGAAACCCGGAGCAATATTATTTCTCCAACCATGAATGCAATATCACGAACTTTACGGTTTACATAACCCTTTTGCCTAGATTGAGTTGTGCGAAGTCGATCCTGATAATCTTGATCCAAGGCATCCTGTACCAAATCGGTACCCAACATCCGAGCCTCTCCCGGTTCAAACCAACCAGCTGGCAATCGACATCGCCTTCCATATAATGCCTCATATAGAGCCATCTAAATGCTCGACTGGTAGCTATTATTATAAGCAAACTCCGCAAGTGGAAAGAAATTATCCCAAGAACCTCCAAAGTCTATAACACAAGCGCGAAGTATATCTTTCAATATCTGAATAGTGCGCTCTGACTGTCCGTCTGTCTGTGGATGAAATGCTCTACTCAACTCCACCTGCGTGCCTAACTCACGTTGTACAGCCCTCCAGAAATGTGAGGTAAACTGCGTACCTCGATCTGAAATAATAGACACGGGTACACCGTGAAGGCGGACAATCTCACGAATGTAAATTTTAGCTAATCTCTCTGAAGAATAGGTAACTGCCACTGGAATGAAATGTGCTGATTTGGTCAACCTGTCCACAATGATCCGAACTGCGTCAAATTTTCTCTGAGTCCATGGGAGCCCGACAACAAAATCCATAGTGATACGCTCCCACTTTCACTCAGGAATATTTAACTTCTGAAGAAAACCACCAGGTCTCTGATGCTCGTACTTAACTTGCTAACAATTCAGACACCGAGCCAAATATGCAACTATATCCTTTTTCATTCTCCTCCACCAATAATGTTGCCGAAAATCTTGATACATTTTGGCGGTACCTGGATGAATAGAATACTTGGAACTGTGTGCTTCTTCAAGAATTAATTCACGAAGCCCATCCACATTAGGCACACAAATACGACCTTGCATTCGCAAAACTCCATCTTCCCCCACAGCAACCTGTTTGGTATCACCGTGCCGCACCATGTCCTTAAGGACAAGTAAATGAGGATCATCATACTGCCTCTCTCAGATGCACTCATATAAAGAAGACCGAGTGACTGTGCAAGCTAGAACCCGACTGAGTTCTGAAACATCTAACCTCATGAACTAATTAGCCAAAGTCTGAACATCTGCAGCTAATGGCCTCTCACCAACCAGAATATACGCAAGACTGCCCATACTCATAGCCTTTCTACTCAAAGCACCAGCCACCACATTGTCCTTTCCGGGGTGATACAAAATGGTGATATCATAGTCTTTCAACAACTCCAACCATCTTCTCTGCCTTAAATTAAGATCATTTTGTTTGAAGAGATATTGAAGGCTACGATGATCAGTAAATACCTCACACGAAACACCGTAGAGGTAATGCCTCCAAATCTTCAACGCATGAACAATGGCTGCCAATTCTAAGTCATGAACATGATAATTCTTCTCGTGAACTTTCAACTGCCGTGACGCATATGCAATTACCTTGCCATCTTGCATTAATACTGCACCAAGCCCAATGTGAGATGCATCACAATATACTGTATACGATTCTGAACCTGTGGGTAATACCAACACTGGCACCGTAGTCAAAGCAGTCTTGAGCTTCTGAAAGCTCAACTCACACTCGTCTGACCATCGGAATGGGACACCCTTCTGGGTTAGTCTGGTCAATGGGCTTGCTATAGATGAAAACCCTTCCATGAACCGACGATAGTAACCTGCTAAACCCAGGAAACTCCGGATCTCTATAACTGAAGTAGGCCTAGGCCAATTCTGAACAACCTCTATCTTTTTAGGATCCACTTTTATGCCTTTTGCCTATACAACATGCCCCAAAATGCAACTGAACCTAACCAAAACTCACATTTTGAAAAATTGGCATATAACTGGTTATTCTTCAAAGTCTGAAGCACACTTCGAAGATGCTACTCATGCTCCTCTCGACTGCTGGAGTAAATCAAGATATCATCAATGAATACAACCACAAAAGAATCCAAATAGGGCTTGAACACCCGATTCATCAAATCCATAAATGTTGCAAGGGCATTTGTCAACCCAAATGACATCACTAGGAATTCATAATGCCTATATCGAGTCCGAAAAGGTGTCTTAGGGACATCAGATGCCCTAATCTTCAACTGATGGTAACCAGACCTCAAATCGATCTTCGAAAATACCTTGGCACCCTGAAGCTGATCAAATAAGTCATCAATTCTTGGTAGCGAATATTTGTTTTTGATAGTGGCCTTATTCAACTGCCGATAATCTATACACATCCGCATAGAGCCATCTTTCTTCTTTACAAATAGTACCAGAACACCCCAGGGAGTGACACTGGGTCTAAGGAATCCCTGATCAAGCAAGTCTTGTAACTGCTCCTTTAATTCTTTCAACTCTGGCGGGGTCATAGGGTATGGTGGGATAGAAATGGGCTTAGTGCCCGGAGCCAAATCAATAGAGAAGTCAATATCTCTGTCGGGTCGTATTCCCGACAAATCTGTAGGAAATACTTCTGGAAATTCACGAACAATTGGTACTGAGTCCATAGAAGGAACATTCGTACTGGGATCGCGACTATAAGCCAAATAGGCTAGACACCCTTTCTCGACCATATGCCGAGCTTTCACATAAGAAATAACTCTGCTGGCAGAATGACCCGGAGTTCCTTTCCACTCTAACCGAGGTAACCCCGGCATGGCTAGGGTCACTGTCTTGGCATGACAATCCAATGTAGCATGATAAGGTGACAACCAATCCATACCCAAAATGACATCAAAATCTACCATATCAAGAAGTAGAAGATCCACACTAGTCTCAAGATTTCAAATAGTAACCACACACAAACGATAGACATGATCTACTACAACAGAGTCTCCCACCGGTGTAGATACACATACAGAAGCACTCAGAGAATCATAAGGCACAACCAAATATGAAGCAAAATAGGAGGAAACATAGGAATAAGTAGATCCTGGATCAAATAGAACTGAAGCATCTCTATGACAAACTGGAATAATACCTGTGATCATAGCTTCAGATGACTTGGCCTCAGGCCTAGGTGAAAAAGCATAAAATCGGGGTTGGGCCCTACCACTCTGAACCGCGTTCCTGGTACGGCCTCTAACTGGCTGGCCTCCACCTCTAACAGCCTGACCTCCCCCTCTAATGGACTGACCTCCACCTCTCATGGCTTGACCTCTACCTCTAGCTTCCTGGCCCCTACCTCTAGCTGGCTGAGCAGGCGGTGAAGCAACCAGTGCCGATATGATGGCACATTAATCCTGCCGAGATCTGTTACTCGCCAACCTAGGGAAATACCTCCTGATGTGACCAATGTTCCCACACTCATAACACCCATCCGGATGCCGTGGCTGCTGAAGTTGAAGCTGACCCAAATGGGCTGGATAACCGCTATAGTCACTCTGGAGTGGAGGTGTACTGATAGGAGCTGAATGTGCACTGAATGTTGGCTGCCCAGAATAAGGCATAATAGGACCATGACTCCCTGAAGCACCGGGCAATGCATGAAGTGCTGAATGAAACGGTCTGGGAGGATGACCCCTACCAAAATTACCCCTGCCTCCAGACAAGGCACCACCGAAACCACCGAACTGACGAGGCCTCTTATCAGACCTCTGCCCTTTCTCTTGTGCAAGAACCATCTCGATCCTCCTCGTGACATTAGCAGCCGCCTGAAAAGAAATTTCACTTCCGGTCTCTTTGGCCATTTGAAGCCTGAAAGGGTGAGTAAGTCCCTCAATAAACCTCCCCACTCTCTCTCCCTCAGTAGGTAGTAAAAGGAGAGCATGACGGGACAAATCCATAAAACGGGACTCATACTGAGTAACAGTCATACTGCCCTACTGTAGATGGTCAAATTGCTTGCGAAATTCCTCTCTCAGTGTGATAGGGAGGAATTTCTCCAAAAATAGCTGAGAGAACTACTCCCAGGTAAGTACAGGCGATCCAACTGGTCGGGTCAATATATAATCTCTCCACCACCTCTTGGTGGAACCCGTCATCTGAAATACAGCAAAATAAACCCCATTGGTCTCAACTATACCCATGTTCCGTAGCACCTCGTTGCAGCGTTCAATATAATCATGTGGGTCCTCAGAAGGTGTACCACTAAACTGAACTGGAAATATCTTAGTAAACTTATCCAGTCTCAATAAGGCCTCAAAAGACATGGCGGGCCTATCACCGGTCTGTGCCGCAACAACTGGCTGAACTACCCCAACTGGCGGGGCTGCTGGATCTTGATTCTGGGGAGCCATCTGCTTCAGAGCGGGAGTAGTGGTAGTTTGTGCTCCTCCCCTAGCTTGTGAGACGGCTGGTGCCACTGGAAATGTACCATTCTGGGCCACGCCCTCCATAAGACTTACCAAATGGACTAGAGCGTCCTGAAGTACTGGAGTGGCTATGAATCCTTCCGGGACCTGAACTGGTCCAACTGGTACATTCTGAACTGGAACCTCCTCCTGAAGATCCACCTGAGGTTCTTCAACAGGTGCAACTGCTCGAGCTCTAGACTGAGCTCTACCTCAGCCTCTGCCTCGGCCTCTAACATGGCCTCGACCTCGACCTCTACCCCCTAGCCATAGTTGCCACCGGGGGTTCTGGTCCCTGACCATCGGTAGAGGTATTACGTGTTCTTACCATCTGCGAGAGAATAAGAGTAGAATGGTTCAATCATCGATGATAGAAAAAAATCGCACGACAGAATAAGAAAGAATTGGTATTGTTCCTAAACTTCATAGCCTCTGAGAGATAAGTATAGACATCTTCATACCGATCCTTCAGACTCTACTAAGCCTACTCATGACTCGTGAGACCTATGTCACCTAGTGCTATGATACCAACTGTCACGACCCTAAATTCCCACATTCGGACCGTGATGGCGCCTAACATTTCACTTGCTAGGCAAGCCAACGTTAGAATAATATTATCTATTTTTAAAACAATTTCTAAATTTATTAATAACAAAGAACAAATGCGGAAGTAAAGTCTGAAATGTAGTGACTAATACATAAAAAAACAATGGTGTCTAAATACCATCCCAGAATTGGTGTCACATGTGCACGAGCTTCTAGAATAATACAAATAAAGGTCTGAATAAAATAAAGCTATCTGGAAATAAACACACAGCTAAAGTAAAAAAGATGGGGACTTCAGAACTGCGGACGCCATGCAGTTATACCTCAAGTCTCCTCTGGGTAGCTGATATCCGAGCAAGTCTACGGTACGCCGCTCGGACCAACTCCGAAATCTGCACAAGAAGTGCAGAGTGTAGTATCAGTACAACCGACCCCAGGTACTGGTAAGTGCCGAGCCTAACCTCGACGAAGTAGTGACGAGGCTAAGGCGGGTCACTTACATTAACATGTACGCAATATTAGTAACAACAACAAAAAATAGAAATAAATCAGGTAACTCATTTATAATAATTGAAGTCAATTCAGCAGTCGTAACCAATTATCATTTCCATCAAATCTGTTGCAGCGTGCAACCCGCTCTCACAACATATTCACATTCAATTCTATTACAGCATGCAATCCGTTCTCCCAATATATTCCTTTTAATCAAGTCTGTCATATATTTATTTCAATCAAGTATATATAGACTTTTAAATAAGTCTGTTGCGGTGTGCAGTCCGATACCCGAATATTGACTTTTAATAAGTCTGTTGCGGCATGCAACCCGATCCTCCAATATGGACTTTTTAATAAGTCTGTTGCGGCGTGCAATCCGATCCCCCAATATTGACTTTTAATAAGTATGTTGCGTCGTGTAACCCGATCCTCCAATATAAACTTTTTAATAAGTCTGTTGCGGCGTGCAACCCGATCCTCCAATATGGACTTTTTAATAAGTCTGTTGCGGCATGCAACCTGATCCTCCAATATGGATTTTTTAATAAGTCTGTTGCGGCGTGCAATCCGATCCTCCAATATATCCATTTCAATCAATTGTTTTGCAGCGTGCAACCCAATCCTCCAATATATCCATTTACCAATTCTTGTAGAAGAAATTTCTCCAATAAATGCAATAATTAATATAAAATTATAAGACAACAAGCATACAATAATTATGATTTAATTATGAAATAAACAATGAAAAATAGCAAATTATTATGGAAATCAGGGAGAAAATAGACAGTTTAATATTTAATATGCTAAATGTCAAATAACAATTAAAACACATAATTCAAATAGCATGCAACAATTAATGCAGGAATTTAAGAATTAATATTTGACAAAGAATAGGAGAGAAATAATTATTGTAATAACTAATTTATAATTATAAACAATTTATGATTTTTCAAGTAAGCGGGCAAACAATTAATTTGACGACGTATAGACACTCGTCACCTCGCCTATACGTCGTTCATATGAATTTTATATAACAAATAATTTAAGGGTTCTATTCTCTCAAGTAAAGGTTAACCATAACACTTACCTCGCTTTGCAAATTCCAATCAATTACTCGACCATGACTTTTCCTTATAAATTTGTATCCAAAAGCTTCAAATCTATTCATAAACAATTCGATATACTCAATATGAATCATATGAATTAATTCCATATGAATTTACTAATTTTCCGGATAAAAATCCTAAATTCATTTAAATATTCAATAGTGGGACCCGCATCTCAAATCCTGGAAAACTTTACAAAATATGAACACCCTTTCCGCTACGAGTTCAATCATATAAAAATTATCCAATTCCGATATCAAATGGACCTTCAAGTCTTAAATTCTTGTTTTTGGAAGATTTTATAAAAATCTGATTTTTATTCCCTAAATTAACGGATTCATGATGTAAATGAGTATGGAATCATAAAATATAATCAATATAGGATAAAGAACACTTACCCCAAGAATCATACTCTTAATCACCCATCATTACCCAAACTCGAAATTGAAGATTAGGGTTAGAACCTTACCTCTTTGATGGAGAACTTGAGGAATTTCTTGTTGGTTTTCAAGGCTTGGACAAGAATTTGATGAACAAGACACTTTATCTACTTCCTCTCTCTAGAACACTCTCACTTCTCTCTAAATTCATCAGATAAATGCCCTAAAATAAACCCCAAAGCCTATTTATCAAAATGGGGTCGGGTTATAAAAATTGGAAAATTACCCCTCCGAAAACAGGTATGCGGTCGCACAATGGACCGTACAATTGGTGTGCGGGTCGCAAAATGATCGCATAAATTGGTGCCCAGAACTGGGCTACTCTGGACCATTTTACGACCAGCTGGCGGTCGCATAACCATTTTGCGATCGCATAATGGTCGCAGAATCGCATTCTGTCAGCCTTTGGTAATTTGGTCATAACTTCTTGTAGGAATGTCCAAAATGATGAACGGTTTGAAGCGTTAGAAACTAGACTCAAATATATTTTATTTGATAGGTAATACACCATACAAAACTTCGTGTCATGAGAGTTATGCTCATTTGAAGTTAGCTCTTGTGCGAACTCACTTGAAACTTTAATCTTATGAAATTTCTAACTTCTACATTTGATGCCGAAACCTATCGAATCAAGTTCGATTGATCTCAAATTTTGCACACAAGTCATAAATAATATAACGGAGCTATAAAAAAAATTTGGAACTGGATTTCGACTCCGATATCAAAAAGTCAACCACGTGGTCAAATATGGAAATCTTTAGCCTTTAAATTACTAGTTTCCGTTAAATGGTCATAACTTGAGCTAGAGACCTCCAAATTAAATTCCGGGCATATGCCCAAGTCCCAAATCACGATACAGACCTACCGGAGCTATCAGAATATTGATCCAGGTTCGTTTGCTCAAAATGTTGACCAAAGTCAACTCAATTGAGTTTTAAGGTTCTATTTCACATTTTAATCTATTTATCACATAAAAACTTTCCAGAAAATTTTACGGACTATGCACGCAAGTCGAGAAATAATAAATAGTTCTTTTCGAGGTCTTAAAACACATAATTACGTATTAAATTTAAAGATGACATTTCGGGTCATCACAAGTGCTAACAACGTCAAATAGAGCTTGTAAGAGTAGATTAACAATGAGAGATATTTATCATGTTATGATAATTCAATTAAAGGCATGGAAAGAGTCTAGATAATCTAAACCGATCAAATACCACACATAGCCCGTGTACCCACTCGTCACCTTGTGTACACGGCTTTCACATAACATAAATAACACAATTAACCTAAATCCTAAGGGGTAGTTTTCCCCACACAAAGTTAGGCAAGATACTTACCTCAACTAGACCAAATCAACCCTCCGAAATAACTTTCCCCCTAAAATGTGCCTCCACACAACTCAAATCTTACCAAAAATGACTTAATAACATCAAACAATGCAAGGAAAACCAATTACAATAAATAAATGTAATAACTCGGCCGGTTATTTTGAGTATTATAGCCTCGTTCCTCCATTTATTGCTTATTATGTGCTCATTTATTGTTATGTGACTTACCGGGATGATTGGTTTGGTTCCACCGATGTTTCGGGATGAGTTGGGACACTTAGTCCCAAGGTTGGAAGATTATTGACTCCGGAATGGAGTTTTGATGGTTTTGATAGCTCTGTGGTAATTTTGGACTTAGGAGTGTGTTCGGGCATTGATTTGGAGGTCTATAGATGATTTTGACTTGAATTGGCGAAAGTTGGAAGAGTTGAAGTTTGGAGAGTTGAGAACTTTGACCGATGGTGAACTTTGTGGTTACCGGGCTCAGATTTTGGTTCCAAAAGTTAGAATAGGTCTGTTGTGTCATTTATGACTTGTGTGCAAAATTTGGGATCAATCGGAGTTGAAAATTTATTAGTTTCAATAGTCTTGAATTGTGATGCGATTCGTGTTTTTGATATTGTTTGATGTAATTTGAGGCCTCGACTAAGTTCGTATCATGTTTTAGGACTTGTTGGTATGTTTGAATGGGGTTACGGGGGCCTCAGGAGTTATTCGGGTTGATATTAGGATGAGTTGGACTTGAGCAAATTGCTGAAGTGCTCCAGGTCTGGTGCAATCGCACTTGCGAAGACTGTGGTCACAGGTGCGAGATCGTAGAAATGAGCCAGGGTTTGCAGGTGCAGTCTTGAAGGAGTTGGGCAGTGGTCACAGGTGTGAGGAGGTTTCCACATCTACGAGCTCGCAGATGTGACGAGGCACCGCAGATGCTGAGTTGGGTAGGCGCGACTGGCTTCGCAGAAGTGGATGGGTTCACGCAGGCACGGAAGCGCAGAAGCGAGGAGTGAACCACAGAAGTGGCCTCGCAGGTGCATGCTTTGGGCCGTAGGTGCGGCTGGTCGGGGTCCTAAGTAACTTTCGTAGGACCGGATATTTTTCCGCAGAAGCGGAGCTGCAGGTGCGGCTAGGATGTCCGCAGGTGCAAAAATACCCGGGCAGAATATAAAATCGAGGGTTAGAGTTATTTCTTCATTTTTGGACTTTGGGAGCTCGGTTGGAGGCGAGTTTGGGAGGGGTTTCACGAGATTTCAAGAGCTAAGCCACTTTTGGTAGTTTTTATCTATTAATATTGAATACCCATTGAATTTCCCACCTAGTTTATGTGATTTTAAGGTAGAATTTGGGAAATTTTGGACTAGGGATTGGAGAGTAAGATTTGGGTATTTGATATCGGAATTGGATAATTTTGGTATGGTTGAACTTGTGATTAAATGGGTGTTCAGATTTTGTTAATTTTGTTGGATTAGGAGACGTAGGTCGGGGTTGACTTTTTGAGTTGACTTTTTTACTTTTGTTAAAGAACCTAGTTTTATCATATGGAATTGATTCCTATAGTTTGTGTTGATTGTATCAAACTGTTTGTGGCTAGATTCGAGTCGTTCTGAGGCCGATTCGCGAGGCAAGGGCTTGTTGGAGTAGGGATTTGCACAGTTTGAGGTAAGTAACACTTCTAAACTTGGTTCTGAGGGTATGAATCCCTGAATCATGTGTTATGTGGTGGGTGTTGATGTGACGCACATGCTAGGTGATGGGCGTGTGGACGTGCATCGTAGGAATTGTGACTTGGTCGATTCCCTGGAATTGTGTAGTCATTTAATCTTGTTATTATTCATGTACTCTCCATGTGTTAGAGGAATTGAGTTGTGACTCATGTTAGAAATCATGTTTTGGCTATATGCTAGTACTGTTGGGACCCACAAAGGTCATTTTATTGTTGAATTATTTGCTTAATCTGCTATCATGTACTCAGTCACATCTATCCTTGCATCATATTATCATTGTTTGGGCTGATTGTTATGAGATTTGTGAGCCCGAGACACTGGAGAGATTGATGACTGAGTGAGGCCAAGGGCCTGATTGTAAGTTATATTTATGGGATCTGGCTACACGCTGCAGCAGGCTTTATTGATTCATGCCATGATTGGCTTATTTTAGCATTTGGGCAGGATCTCCCCCCCCCCTGACATACCAGCAGTGACCATAGATACCTACTGAGTGCGGGTGCCAAGCGTGAGTGCCGAGTGATTGGGAGGACTGAGTGACTAGGAGGACTGAGTGACTGAGAGGACTGAGTGATTGAGCATGCTGAGTGAGATTGAATACCCCGAGAGTATGCATATGATTTTATCACTGTGTGCATTACAAATGGCATGCATAATTGACATGTAGATATAGAGATGTAACATTATGTTGAACTTAAATTGTTAAATTTGAAAGCATGTCTACATTTCTATACTCTTAAATTCTGCATTTGGATTGTACTTGAGCTCGTCACTGCTTTGAGCCCAAGGTTAGTTTGGTTACTTATTGAGTACATTGGGTCAGTTGTACTCATACTGCTGTACTTCGTGTGTAGATCCAGGTACTTTTGTGCACGGTGGTTGCTAGCTTTGGAGCTTTATCTATTGGAGACTATTGAGGTAGCTGCCTTGACGTCCGCAGACCTGGACTCTCTTTCTTTTATGTTTATTTGCACTGTTCTATCTTTCTAGACAGTTGTCTTTAGCAGCTAGACTGTATTGTCATATAGATGCTAATGTACTCAGTGACACCCGGATTTTGGGAGATTTTGTCTTGTGTCGTAGTATTTTCTTATCAGTTAATTATGAGAATTTTAATATTTAAGCTTATTTCATCATGTTTTAACTTAAAGATGCGTGGTTATTAGTGAATTGTCGGCTTGCCTAGTATTACGATACGCGCCATCACAACATATGAGATTCTGGGTCGTGACAAGTTGGTATTAGAGCCTAGGTTACATAGGTCTCACGAGTCATGAGCAGGTTTAGTAAAGTCTTGCGGATTGGTACGGAGATATCTGCACTTCCTTTTGAGAGGTTGTTGAACCATTAGGAAAACTTCACTTTTTTGTATTCTTGTCGTGTGAATTTGTTGATTCCAGATGTAGTGGAGCCGGTGGGACCAGCTTAGGCACCAGCTTTGCCCACTATGATTTCAGGCCTTCAGGAGGCTCTGGCCCAGATATTGATTGTTAGCACTAGCCTTGCTCAGGCGGTTTCATTTCCTGCCACGCTAGCCACTTCTGAGGCCGGGGGAGGTGCACAGACTCCCGCCGCCTGTACTCCAGAGTAGGTGGTTCAGGGACTTTAGACACCGGGGGTACTACCAGCCCAGGTGGTTGTATTTTCTCAGGCCTAGGTGGGTCCCCCTATGAGTGACGAGGAGAAGAAGAGGCTAGAGAGGTTTGGGAGGGTCAGGCCTCCATCATTCAGTGAGGCTAAGTCAGAGGATGCTCAGGAGTATTTGACTGATGCCAGCAGATTCTTCGCATGGCAGGTATTCTAGAGACTAGTGGAGTCTCATTTACCATTTTTCAACTGTCGGGAGCAGCCTTCTAATGGTAGGAGGCCTATGAGCGGAGTAGGCCAGCCGGTGCTGCACCACTTACATGGCACAAATTCTTTGTTCTCTTCTTGGAGAAGTTTGTGCCACCGACCCGCAGGAGGAGTTGCGTAGGCAGTTTGAGCAGCTATTCCAGGAGGGTATGTCCGTGAACCAGTATGAAATGAGATTTTTGGAGTTGGCTCATCACGCGATTTGGTTTGTTCCCACATAGAGGGAGAGGATTAGGAGGTTCATTGATGGCCTCAACTATGGACTGTGCTTTTTTATGACTCGAGAGATTGCATCAGGTGTTAGGTTTGACGAGGTGGTTGATATTGCTAGACGGCTGGAGCAGATCCGTAGTCAGGAGCATAAGGAGAGGGAGGCCAATAGGCCTCGTGGTTTGGGTGTCTTCAATGATGTTGCTTCTAGAGGGCAGTCCTACCACAACAGGGGTCGTCCTTATAGGCCCGTTGAGATGGCTCGTCTGGTTCATCGTGGTGCATCAGCTAGCCATAGTTCTTACAGTGCTCGTCCAGGTCAGTCATCTTTTTGTGCCCTCTCAGCTCAGAGTTCGTCCCGTGATCTATCATTTCATGGTTCATTTGTGCTAGGTTCTTCTACCAGTTATTCTAGTTCTCGGGGTTCGATTAAGTCCCTGCCATCATCGGGGAGTTTCTTCGAGTGCGGGAAGTTTGGACATGTGCGGAGGTAGTGTCCCCGTCGCTTAAGAGGTCCAGTTCAGCAGAAGGGTTAGGCTATGACTTCCACACCAGTCAGTTCACCAACCGCCTAGCCAGCTGGGGGTGGGGGCTCAGGAAGCTTTAGGTCGCCCTAGAGGGGGAGGCTGATTAGGTGGCGGTCAGGCTTGATTCTATGCTATCCCTCCCAGGATAGAGGTCGTTGCTTCAGACTCAGTGATCACAAGTATTGTTTCAGTGTGCCACATGGATGCTTCTATATTTTTTTAGCCCTGGTTTTACTTATTCATATGTATCATCCTATTTTACTAGTTATTTGGATATTCCCCGTGATTGGTTGTCTCCATGCCATGATATTCTGGATTGTCACACTAAGACCGTGACGTTGGCGATGCCGGGGTTACCTAGAATCGAGTTGAGATGTTTACTGGACAATGTTCCCAGTAGGGTGATTTCTTATTTGAAGGCCCGACGGATGGTTGTGAAGGGGTGTTTGTCATAATTGGCTTTTGTGAGGAATGTTGGTGTTGATACTCCTACTATTGATTCTGTTTCGGTAGTACGAGACTTTCCTGATGCGTTTCCTGCAGACCTGCCGGGCATGCCATCTGACAGGGATATTGATTTTGGTATTGACTTGGTGTCTGGTACTCAGCCCATTTCTATTACTCCGTACCGTATGGCACCAGCAAAGTTGAAGGAATTGAAGGAGCAGCTTCAGGAGCTTCTTGATTAGGGGTTCATTAGGCCTAGTGTATCGTCTTGGGGTGCACAAGTTTTGTTTGTGAAGAAGAAGGATGGTTACTATGCGGATGTGCATCGACTATAGGCAGTTGAACAAAGTTACAATTAATAACAATTATCCTTTGCCGCACATTGATGATTTATTTGACCAGCTTCAGGGAGCCAGGGTGTTCTCCAAGATTATTTTGAGGTCTGGGTATCACCAGTTGAAGATTCGCGACTCAGATTCTGAAGACAGCATTCAGGACCCGCTATGGTCATTATGAGTTCCTTGGGATATCTTTTGGGCTGTCCAATGCACCAAAAGCATTCATGCATCTGATGAACAGAGTATTCCAACCATATCTTGATTCGTTTGTCATAGTATTTATTGATGATATCATGGTGTCTTCACGTAGCCAGGAGGAGCATGCACAACATTTGAGGATTGTACTATAGAGGTTGAGGGTGGAGAAGCTTTATGCCAAGTTCTTCAAGGGTGAGTTTTGGCTCTGTTCGGTGGCGTTCTTGGGGCACGTGGTGTAGAGTGAGGAGATTAAGGTGGATACAAAGAAGATAGAGGCGGTTCAGAGTTGGACCATATCGTCTTCAGCTACTAAGATTCGAAGTTTCCTCGGGTTGGCCGGATATTATCGTCGCTTCGTGAAGGGTTTCTCGTCTATTGGATCACCTTTGACCAGGTTAACCCAGAAGGGTGCTCCATTCAGGTGGACGGATGAGTGTGAAGAGAGCTTTTAGAAGCTCAAGACTACCTTGACCACAACTCTAGTTCTAGTTTTGCCTTCAACATCGGGTTCTTATACAGTGTATTGTGATGCTTCTCATATTGGTATTGTGCGTGTCTTGATGTAGGAGGGTAGAGTGATTGCTTATGCTTCATTCCAGTTGAAGCCTCATGAGAAGAACTACCATGTTCATGATTTGGAGTTAGCAGCCATTGTTCATGCATTGAAGATTTGGAGGCATTATTTCTATGGTGTGTCTTATGAGGTATTTACGGATCATCGGAGTCTCCAGCACTTGTTCAAGCAAAAGGATCTAAATTTGAGGTAGCGTAGATGGTTGGGGCTGCTAATGGAGTATGATATTACAATTTTTTATTATCCCGGGAAGGCCAATATGGTGGTCGATGCCTTGAGTAGAAAGGCGGAGAGTATGGGTTGCCTTGCATTTATGTCAGTTGGTGAGAGACCGCTTGCATTAGATGTACAGGCCTTGGCCAATCAGTTCGTGAGGTTAGATGTTTCGGAGCCTAGTCGGGTTCTAGCATATGTGGTTTCTCGGTCTTCCTTATATGATCGCATCAGAGTGCGTCAGCATGACGACCCCTATTTGCTTGTCCTTAAGGACACAGTTCAGCACGGTGAGGCCAAGGAGGTTTCTATTGGGGATGATGGGGGTGTTGTGGATGCAAGGTCAGATTTTTGTGCCCAATGTAGATCGGTTTATGAGAGTTGATTCTTGAGGAGGCCCACAGTTCGCAGTATTTCATTCATCCGGGTGCCACAAAGATGTATCAGGATTTGATGCAACACTATTGGTGGCGGAGGATGAAGAAAGATATTGTGGGGTTTGTACCTCGGTGCTTAAATTGTCAGCAGGTGAAGTACGAGCATCAGAGGTCGGGCGGGTTACTTCAGAGACTTGAGATTTTGGAGTGGAAGTGGGAGCGTATCACCATGGACTTCGTAGTGTGGCTCCCACGGACTTCGTGGAAGTTTGATGTTATTTAGGTGATTATGGATCGGTTGACCAAGTTCGCACATTTCATTCCAGTTGGGACTGCCTATTCCTCTGAGTTATTGGCTGAGATTTATATCCGCGAGATTGTTCACCTTCACGGTGTGCCAATGTCCATCATTTTAGATCTGGGCACACAGTTTACATCATAATTTTGGAGAGCAATGTAGCAAGAGTTAGGCACCCGGGTTAGGTTGAATACACCATTCCACCCTCAGACGGACGGACAATCCGAGTGCGCTATTCATATATTGGAGGATATTCTACGCGCTTGTGTCATGAATTTCGAGGGATCTTGGGATCTGTTTCTATCTCTTGAAGAGTTTGCCTACAGCAATAGCTACCAACCTAGTATTCATATGGCCTCATACGAGGCTTTGTATGAGAGGCGGTGTCGGTCTCCAGTTGGTTGGTTTGAGCTGGGTGAGTCTAGGCTATCGGGTACTGACTTGGTTCAGGATGTTTTGCACAAGTTTAAGTTTATTCAGGATCGGCTCCGCATGGTGCAGTCTAGACAGAAGAGTTACACTGATTGGAAGGTTCGCAAAGTTTCTTACATGGTGGGAGAGAAGGTATTGCTAAGTGTTTCACCCATGAAGGGAGTTATGAGGTTTAGGAAGAAAGGCAAGTTGAGCCCTCGGTATATTGTTCCTTTTGAGTTGATTGAGAGGATTGTAGAGGTGGCTTACAAGCTTGCATTACCGCCTAGTCTATCAAGCGTTCATCTAGTGTTTCATATTTCAATGCTCCAAAAGTATTTTGACGATCCGTCTCATGTTTTGGACTTCAGCCCGGTTCAGTTAAACGTGGTTTTGACTATTGATGTGGAGCCGGTGGCCATTTTGGATTGGCAGGTTCGGAAGGTGAGGTCAAAGAATATAGCTTTAGAGAAGGTGCAGTGGAGAGGGGATCTAGTTGAGGAGGCTACTTGGGAGACCAAGCGGGAGATGCGGAGCAGATATCCACACCTATTTGAGACTCCAGGTATGATACTAGACCCGTTCGAGGATGAATGTTTGTTTAATATGGCGAGAATGTAATGACCCGACCGGCTGTTTTGAGTATTATAGCCCTGATCCCCTATTTATTGCTTAATTTGTGCTCATTTGTTGTTATGTGACCTACCGGGGTGATTGGTTTGGTTCCGGTAATGTTTTAGGATGAGTTGGGATACTTAGTTCCAAGGGTAGAAGCCTAAGTTGAAATAGTTGACCGGATGTTGACTTGTGTCTAACTGACTCCGGAACAGAATTTTGATGGTTCCGATAGCTCCGTGTGGTGATTTTGGACTTAGGAGAAGTTTGACTGAGGGTTGACTTTGTGGTTACCGGGCTCGAATTTTTGTTCTGGAAGTTGGAATACGTTTGTTGTGTCATTTATGACTTGTGTGCAAAATTTGGGGTCAATCGGAGTTTGTTTGATAGGCTTCGACATTGATTGTAGAAGTTGGAAATTCAATAGTTTTAATAGGCTTGAATTGGGATGCGATTTGTGTTTTTGATGTTGTTTGATGTGATTTTAGGCCTCGACTAAGTTTGTATCATGTTTTAGGACTTGAGGAATAGAATGCGGGTTGATATCGGGATGAGTTTGGACTTGAGGAAATTGCTGAAGTGCTCTAGGTCTGGTGCAATAGCACATGCGAAGATTGTGGTCGCAGGTGCGAGACCGCAGAAGCGAGCCAGGGGTCGCAGGTGCGGGCTTCAAGGAGTTGTGTAGTGGTTGTAGGTGCAAGGAGGTTTCTGCATCTGCTAGCCCGCAGATGCGATGAGGCGCCGCAGATGCGGAGTTAGGTAGGCATGGCTGGCTTCGCAGAAAAAGATAGGTTCACGCAGGCGCGAAAGCACATAAGTGAGGATCGGACCACAGAAGTGGCCTCACAGGTGTGTGTTTTGGACCGCAGGTGCGGCTGGTCGGGGTCCTAAGTGACTTCCGCAGGAGTGGATATTTTTTTCGCAGGTGCGGCTGGGGTGTCCGCACGTGCGAAAATGCATGGGCAGAATATAAAATCGAGGGTTAGAGTTATTTCTTCATTTTTGGACTTTGGGAGCTCGGTTGGAGGCGAGTATGAGAGAGGTTTCCCACCAAGAGGTAAGCCACTTTTGGTAGTTTTTATCTATTAATATTGAATACCCATTGAATTTCCCACCTAGTTTATGTGTTTTTAAGGTGGAATTTAGGGAATTTTGGACTAGGGATTGGAGAGTAAGATTTGGGGATTTGAGTGACGATTTGATGCCGGAATTGGATAATTTTGGTATGGTTGGACTTGTGGTTGAATGATTTTCGAATTTTGTTAATTTTGTTGGATTCCAAGACGTGGGCTCGGGGTTAACTTTTTGACTTTTGTTTAAGAACCTAGTTTTATCATATGGAATTGACTCATATAACTTGTGTTGATTGTATCGAACTATTCGTGGCCAGTCGTTTGGAGGCCGATTCGCAAGGCAAGGGCTTGTTGGAGTAGAGATTTGCAAGGTTTGAGGTAAGTAACACTTCTAAACTTGGTTCTTAGGGGTATGAATCCCTAAATTACGTGTTATATGGTTGGTGTTGAGGCGACGCATATGCTATGTGATAGGCGTGTGGACATGCATCGTAGAAATTGTGACTCGGTCGATTCTCTTAAACGGTGTAATCATCTAATCTTATTATTATTCCTTTACTTTCCATGTGTTAGAGAAATTGAGCTGTGACTCATGTTAGAAATTGAGCTGTGACCCAACAGGATAGATGGTACTGTTGGGACCCACATAGGTCGTTTTATTGTTGAATTATTTGCTTAATCTGCAATCATGTACTCAGTCACATCTATCCTTGCATACCATATAGCTACTGCGATGCATGACTCAATCCGACACCGGTCCACATGGAATACTGTTACATCCCGCATTTCGTACGTTAAAGTTTCCCCGTAAGTTAATCGACGTAAGCTCGGGAATGAGATTTATTTTTGAGGTTATAAGTATTTATGTTATTTGTAACAAGTGATAAGTGAGTGCTATGAAGATTAGAGGGTAAACAAATCAAAGAATGAGTATTCGTTGAAGTTTGCCAATTTGGGATAAAATACAGTCCAAGCTATAATACCCGGTATTTATGGACTAGTGCCATACAAGGTACCACATGACCATGATAGTAATGTGTATAAACTGTGTTAAAAGTAAATAGTATTTTAAGTAATTTGAGATAATTCATAACTATGTGAATTGGTTAATTATTAATTTTTAGTGGGAGATTAACAAGGTAATTAGAATTTGTGGATAAGCTTAATGGAGACCTCACCCCAACGTGGCGGCAAGGGGCTTATGTAATAATGACTCTTTGGATAGGTGGCATAATTAGGGGATGTTGGCAAAATAATCTTTATCAAGTGGGGCCCATAACCACTATGATAAGAAACCTCCCTAATTCATTAAAGGGAGATGGATGACAGCACATCCATCAACAAAGTTACGGATGAGAGCTTCAACAAAGTAACGGATGAGATCTTCAACAAAATTCATACAAAATTACCTAATGTAAGAGCAACGTGACTTACAATTCTAAGGGAGCCCGGTATAACCTTTCTCAAGAATATCATACGGATATTTCCTTACTTCGATCTCACCGTTACGTGTTTTGTCGCGATTGACGTGTGTTAGAGGGATTGTTAGGAGAATCGGCTCAGGTATGTTAAGGTTATCCCTTCGTTCCTTTTGGCATGATCCATATGATACAAACGAAACGTGTAAATGCACAATTTTCATAAATGTCTTTGTTCATAGAAGCACTAGGGGTGCCTATTTTCTTGATTCCCCATGTGTCTTATTATTATATCTTCTGTTCATGGGTCTCGGAGAAATACGTAGTTGATAAAGTTTATCCAAAGGCATATTGATCTTATGACATTCCGAAATTTTTTATTAATTACTTCTTATGCATTTCATTCTTTTATACATGTACATTGACCCATGACCAGATGGCATTATATACGCGTATATTATATGCATATGTGATATAGGAAAAAGGTTACGACGTTATATACGCACTACCACCTGATAAGTTGGAATACATTGATGATTTCGTTCATAGAGGCCGAGATGATATGATGGGATGCCCTCAGAGGCTTGATGATGTTATGTACACATATACCTACGCATGATATGGCATTCATACGCACATGCATGACTTTATAAATATTTCAGGATTCACAAAGTTATTTAGAATTACAAGCGGATTCCTTTACTCCATGTTTCTTTTAAGTCTTTTATGTACTGATTTTCATGCCTTACATACTCGATACATTATTCGTACTGATGCCCCTATTTGCTGGGGCCTGCGTTTCATGCCGCAGGTGCATGTAGACAGGCTGACAGTCCCCCTTTTTAGGATCCTTAATCAGCGAGAGTTGGTGTGCTCCACTTGATCTGGAGTTGTTACTAGTTTTGGTACGCTATTTTTGGTATGTAGATATGGGTACGGCGGTCCCCAGTCCCGTCCTTCATACAGTTGTACACTCTATTAGAGGTCTGTAGATAGTCATGTATAGTTGGAAAATATGTGGCCTTTTCGGCTTTTAGTTTTTGATATATAGTTATCTATAGCAGCCTTGTCGGCTCGCCCTACCGTATTCCGCATGTATATGTATATATGTCTTTTGGACATGTTTTCCTCAAGTATGTTATTCACGTGATTCAACAGTTTATTGACATATGTTGTTTATGACCTACCCTTAATTCATGTTTATATCTTAAACGCATGCTTAGGGGTGTTCGACAGGTAGGACTCAGGCACTCGTCATGGCCCATCGGTTTGGGTCGTGACAAATACGTCGAGCCATGATACTCTCAATCAACAACCATAAGCATATCAACATCAAACACACAAAGCATTTGACCATAACTATAGAGATATGGATATCACTATATCCCAGAAACAGGAAGACCATAACCAAGGCACAATCAACCATTCAACACCCCAAGAGCAATCTCGCTTGAATTTTGCTACAAAACCCAAATATCACCGCATCGGTGTGCAGATAACCAACAAATCACAACCTATCGCAGCATAGGAGAGTAACCCATGAGACATATCAGAACACGAATGTGATCCACCCTAACCGATAACATACCCCTCCACAATAACTGTGCTGAGTAGATAAATCTGACCCGATTTAGAAAACACATCCTTACTAGACCTATTAGTAGCCTCCAAATCAATTATGGATTCCTTTCGAAGTAGGTAGATAGCCTCCTAAAAGCCCACAATAACATATCTATAGTACATACCATCAGTTTTCAACCTCTTAACATACCTTCACCATGGAACAATCTGCCCTGAGCACCCTCTTAGTCTTCAAATCCCAAGAATACTAGAATCTCCATATCCGATCATAACTACACTACTCAAATAACTGACATATTCCTCGCATACGGTCAGCCCACGAGAAGTACTTCTATAATTCTTTCGTGCCACAAAGCAAAATCTAAACATCAGCAGTGGATCAACCAGGCAATTACCGTAATACCAGTCTGGCATTCGCAAGTCGAAACACAGTGCGCCTTCTGGAGTGTGCACCCTTATTAGGTGGTATCAAATAATACTAGCATTCTTCTAAACATCTGAAATCGTCCATTTTGTTTGGAACTCGTGACCCCATCCTGGCTAAAATCATAACACGCAACACGTTCCTATCAAGAACTCTTCGAGGCCAGTCCACACATCACCAAGCCATCAGAACTGAACTTCCCCAACTCAACCAAGTCACGCAAGCCGTCAAATCCAAGAGTATTACCATAAAATGTTGGTGAACCATTACCACACCAAAAGACCAGTTACCTTTGTTGCTATGATGATCCAACACCACCTAGCTAACCCATTTCTTCTAATCCTCCTAGACTTGCCTTCAGGTCAACACTTTTCCTTATCGGTACACAATGATCCTAAGTCAAAACGCACTGCGGAAGACCCTAACACGAATCACGTCGTCCAAAAACCCATAAACCACTGTATTTTCTCTGGAGCACCCAATAATGCTGCAACCGAGATACCCACTCTGAAGAGACCTTCTGTGAATCTGAAGATGTTTCTCTAACCTATCTGATACTGGAGTGTAGATTTAGCAATGGTATAGATATACCACAAGTTCCAGCACCATCCCATGAAAATCTCATATCTTAGTCATGTACAATTCCGGGGAACCCCTCAACACTGTATATATACCTCAGACCCAAGACTGATATGACACATCCCCATGCAATCTGATTGTCGATAGTAAACTCCCCTACTTGGCGCGGTGTCTTAAGGCACAACATTCAATGATCCACATTACCAACCTTCATAAGCTCGTACAACACCAATCAGATACACGAACCAGTTACATCCTACACTTGAACAACTGAAGATCTACCAACACGTCCGCGTCCTTAGTCTGGACAATACCTCGAGACAATGATCGAGCCTCTATGGCCTCCTCATAGCCTATCCGCAGCATTACAAACCATCAGAGCATAGCTGATACCGAGTGTGCAACATCATATACGAGTGGATGTAAAGGGATATAAGATATATGCTTCAAGTTGAATCAATGTTGCACAATAAGGAGTGAAAGGAGTGGTTCCTAATACTTCCATAGCCGATCAAAGATAAGTACATATGTCTTCGTACTGATCAACAATACTTTACTAAACTTGCTTATGACTCATATTACCTATGAACCTATATCTATGATACCAACTTGTCACAACCCCAATTTCCCACCTTAGGATATCATGATGGCACCTAGTCTCTAAGACTAGGTAAGCCTAGCACATGCTAATTTAATAATAAAATTGAACTATTTAATCATTTATCATAAACAATTACATCACATACATAGCCGCAAGCGGCCAATAGTTATACATTTTTCAAAACCGGTAGTACGGAGTCATAAGCACTACTAAAACACATTAGAATTTCTAAACACAATACTGTTTTGAATTACAATTTATCAGTAGCATAATGAAGTAAGATGGTGGCTCCGAGGCCTGCGAACGTCAAGAAGGTATACATTGAAGTCTCCCACCGCGTAGACACAACTCTCAACAATACAACCAGAACACCGATGAGATGTAAATGAATTCAAATAAGGAAAAATGGATCACAACTCAAATAATCAAATCGCTCCCAACGCATGGACTTACAACAAAAATTACCCCGAGGCACCACACCTCATAAACCATAAGTCATGGACCACAATTTTCAAATCTTACACATATGGCACCTCGTGCCTACAATAACAATCACATTCGCATGGCAAAGCCCACGTGCTACCATGTACTTTGCAACCGTGATAAATATTAATTTAGATGAATGAAAGATATAAAGGCATGAAAAGAGTCTAGATAATCTAAACCGGTCAAATACCACATATAGCCTGTGTACCCCACTCGTCGCCTTGCGTACACGACTTTGACATAGCACAAATCGCACAATCAATCTAGATCCTAAGGGGTAAATTCCCCCACACAAAGTTAGGCAAGATACTTACCTCAACTAGGCCAACTCAACCCTCCAAAATAGCTTTTCCTCTAAAATTCGCCTTCACACGGCTCAAATCTAACAAAAAATGACTTAATAACATCAAACAATGCAAGAAAAATCAATTACAATAAATAAAGCTTTGATCTTTACATTTTCCCAAAAAAGTCAACAAAAGTCAATGCTGGGCCCGCCTTAGATTCCGAATCCGAGCTTACCCGAGCGAAGCCCAAACCAATACAAGCTCACACAAATAAACACCGACTAAATCGGAATCCGATCGCTCAACCGATGCGCCAAAACATCGCTCTTGGGTGTTCATAACCCAAGAGTTCAACCCATACTAGTTGGGTCCCATATCTCCCGAAATACTCCTCCAAAACTCGCCAAATTCGGGTATGTTGTTCTCCTATAGTAGGAGAACAAGACCCCATAAGGAATCGAGAAATAAACGCCTCTAACTCATTTTTAAAATTTAGGACATAACCCTAGGTCTTGATTTAAAGAATTAAAAGGGTTTTAAATTAAGATAATGGATTAAAGTTTAAACCAAGGGAATGAATCAAAAGAAAATAGGCAATTTCGTAATTAATTTGAAAATTCTAGCAACCCAATTCTTAGTAAAATGACCATAAATTCCTTATACGATGTCGAAACTTGATGATTTCAGTTGCTATAATTCTAAAATTACGATATGGATATAATGGTTTAGTCGAAACACGAATCAAAGTCCGTTTGCTCAATATGGTAACATTTATGCTCAAATCGATGTCAAAACCAAAAACAATCACCATACGACCCAAACTTATCCAAAACTCATCGAAATTTAACCATACTGTGTGGACATGTCCAAAATTATCATACAAACTTAATGGAATAATTAAAACCTAATTCCGAGTCCGTTTACCCAAAAATCAAACCTTGGTCAACTATTCCAACTTAAAACTTCTAAAACTAGAACCATTCTTCCAAATCAATCTTGAACCGCTCGAAAACTAAAACTAGAACCATTCTTCCAAGTCAAACATTTTAAAGCTTTTTTCAGTGTTTGGCAAAGTTAAAAAAGTGCTTAAAATAAGTTAAAACTGCTTAAAACAAGACAAAAGCAATAAGTTGGGCAACCTCAACTTATTAATTTTTGGCTTAAAAGCTATTTCTGATGAAAATCAACTTTTTAAAAAGTCAATCCAAACGGGCTCTAAGTTAAACCATAAAACTTTTCTAGTTTACCGATCATATTCTGTCGGTATTCAAGTTAATCCCTTTGGTCAAACAGAGATAAATTCTTACATTGTATTAAATTATTAAAAAAATATTAAGTTTACCGACCGATGTCGGTCACTTCATTTGCTCTACATCAGTAATATTTAATATATTCTCAATTTACCGGTAGATTGTGGTCGGGTCTTTTAATTTATCGATATCAAATTTAACATAGTATTGATTAATCGACTGAAATTTTAAATTATTTGTGGTGCACTCTATTTCTATTCTTTTATTTTTTCCTTCAGTTCTTTAAGCTTTACAACAATTTAATAATAGTAATATCATTCATTTCTATTTCTCTTTTTTTCTTTCCCTTTTTGTCTATTTTTATTCATTGTATGGTTCGAAAATAATATCTCCATTTTGTTACTCTTGTGAGATGTACCGATACATCATCTTATATTGTGGTTTTCATCTTCTTTTAGCATATTTCATAAAAAAATATTCTTCTACCATTAATTTTAGATAGGCTTGTGATAAATTAAGTAATCTCACATAAGGTAACTTTTCAGGTGCATTAAAATACATATGAGCTTGAATTTCATTAATTTTAGTATTGTTATATATATAGTATTGCATCTATTAACTTTTGGTCCTCTAAAACCTATCCTAAAAAGAAACTTTTTTGTCATCTAAATATTCTCTCCGTTCACTTTTATTTGACATGTTTTGACTTTTCACGCCCCTTAAGAAACAATGATTTACATGATAATTTTGCCACAATAACCCTATTAATTGATACTCAATAATTGAACCCAAATTTTCAAATAACTTCGGAAGAAAACAAAACTCCAAAGAACAAGAGAATAAAAGATGACTTTAGTGGACTTTTATATTTAACGAAGACTGATAATGAAGAGTTCTCTGTGAATTTCAATATTGAGCATTGGAAAGCTACAATTGACCATTGTTTATTCAATAAATATTGGTTAATGAATTAAGGTTATAACAGAAAAAGAATTGTCTTCTCTTGATATGCGTAAAATGACAAGTAAAAATGAAAATCTATTTTTAGTATACATGCAAGTAAAAGTGAACGGAGTGAGTGTAGTAACAGAGGCATTATTGCTCTTTAGGAAAGGTTGATGATTGCCTTGACATTTTGTTTAAATAATAATCGCCAGCATGTTCTTTTTACGTACTGTTCTAATAATGCTTTAATTAATGTATGTTTACTGAGTATGTTATTTATATTACTGCTATGGTTTTTTATTTAAATTATTTATCATTTTCTTTAATTTTACCGTCATTTTATAAATTCACCATAGACAGAAGGAGGCAAATAAGTCATTTACTGAGTAGAATTTCAATACCCAAATTATCAAACATTAATAATGTTTATGGGTCGTACAGTTAGTCTTCATATATTTAGTTAGACAAAAGAAAGAAAAAATCGTACTGATTTTTATGGGATACACGTGCAACGCACGTGTCCAGAAACTAGTATAATTAATAACCTAAAACACTCTTGTTTTTAATAAAAAATAATCAATATAGTATGATAACCTTTTATCTTAAAATAATGCAAATAATTAATATGCATTTTAGTGTCTTGGAGATGTATGTTGATGGATACTTTATCGCTTAGACATTTAGCTTCAAGATTTAATAATAGACTCAAAACTCCAGCGCATCTAGTCATTTAAACTAAAGAATCATTCATGATCTAAATTACATACAATGATTGGATGTTATATCTTATGTTCGAATAGAATTGGCTCATTAAGATCCACTCCAATCTCGAACAGACTACTGATCAAGTGAGAATAAGGCGCGCACTCACGTCATACAGAAGTGTAAATTTTCAAAAATGAAAAAAATTATGCGCAATAAGAGTTTTCTTGAGCCTACTTGTAACGACACTGCCGGTCGTTTTGAGAATTGCAACCCCATTTTCCCATTTACTACTCATTTTATACTTTATAGCTATTATGTGACTTGACGGGGTAGTCAGTTCGGGTCCGGAGGGATTTCGGAATGAATTGAGACACTTAGTCTCAAGGTTGAAAACTTAAGTTGAAATGGTTGACCGGATATTGAATTATGTGTAAACAACTCCGGAATAGAGTTTTGATGGTTCCGTTAGCTCCGTTGGGTGATTTTGGACTTAGGGGCGTGTCCGAATTGTGAATTGGATGTCCATAGTTGAATTAGTCTTGAAATGACGAAAATTAAAATTTTGGAAAGTTGGACCGGGAGTTGCCTTTTTGATATCGGGGTCGGATTCCGATTTCGGGAGTTGGAGTTGGAGTAGGTCTGTGGTGTCATCATTGACTTGGGTTTAATAGGCTTGAATTGGGATGTGATTCATGTTTTTGATGTTGTGTGATGTTATTTGAGGCTTCGACTAAGTTTGTATGATGTTTTGGGTCTTATTGGTATATTTGGTTGAGGTCCCGGGGGCCTCGGGTTAATTCCGGATGGTTAACTGATCAAAAGTAGAATTTAAAAGGTTGCTGAACCTGGAGTCTGCTGGTATAACCGCACTTGCAGAACTTTGATCGCAGGTGCAAGCTCGTAGGTGCGGGTTGTATTGCGCAGATGCGAGTTTGGAGCAGAGTGTGCAGGTGGTCATAGGTACAAGGGAATTTCCGCATTTGCGTTGCCGCAGATGCGGCGATGGGAGCACAGAAGTAGAAATGGAGCTGGATCCGCAGAAGCGGCTTGGTGGCTCGCAGAAGTGAGTCCGCAGGAGCGGAGAAAACCGTAGAAGCGGAAGTGTCACGACCCAAACTAACCCCTGTCGTGATTGCGCCTATTGTGGAACAAACTGATATTTTTATTTCAAAGATGATTTCAATGCTATTTAACATAAAACTTTCGTAAAGGAGTTAAAAGAAAATAAAAGTGCGAAAAAGTAAAGCCCCGCATCGGGTGTCACTAGTCATGAGCATCTACTACCATTTGTCTGACAATATCAAGACTAACATAGTCTGGAAAAAAGCTAAATACAACTAAAGGAAGATAAGAGGGAGAAGAGCAGGGGCTGCGATCGCCAAGCAGCTACCATGCTATCCCCGAGAAAATCTGCAACCAAAATAATCAACAACCGCTACCGTGTCCAGCTACACCTGGAGATGCACACAAGGTGCAGGGAGTAACGTGAGTACGCCAACTCAGTAAGTAACAAAAAAAATAAAGACTGAGCAGTAGTGACGAGCAATAAAGTATAAAAAGTTCATATCATGAAATCTCAATAAAATACCACATGCTTTTAAAATCAGGATTTGAATCAAAACATCTCGTTTAAACCCAGTTCCAGTAAAATCATTTAAAGATATTTTTCAATAGTTTTCAAATAGAGGCTAAATGCAAAGGTGAGAAACGAATGATGAAATCATAAATAGTCCCTCGGGCAAAACATCACTCATATACAGCCCCTCGGGCAAACCTCACAGTCACGCATGCCTCTCGGGCATACCTCACAATCACTCATGCTACTCGGGCATACCTCACAATCACTCATGCCACTCGGGCATACCTCACAATCACTCATGCCTCCCAGTCACTCGGCACTCGCACTTAGTAGGTACCTGCGCTCACTGGGGTGTGTACAGACTCCGGAGGGGCTCCTTCAGCCCAAGCGCTATAGCAAGCCAAATCATGGCATAAATCACTTTGGCCCTCGGCCTATATAAAACATGCTGCGGCGTGCAGCCCGATCCCATAAATATCCTCACAAATCAGGCCCTCGGCCTCACTCAGTCATAAACCTCTCAAGCCACTCGGACATTTCAGTAAAAACAGGGCATTCAACCCAAAACAATATTTATATGCATCAAAATAGATTCATAAAACTAAGTTATGCAGCAAACAAGTATAACCATGACTGGGTATAGATTTTTAATCAAAAATAGTGAGAGGATTGTAAGATAAGGCCCCTAAGGGTCCAAACAGCACTGGCACAAGGCCCAATACATGGCATTCAGCCGAATTTACAGAAACTCTTTCTAAAACATATAAGTATCATATAGTTTCAACAAAATATGCAACTTCACAATTGCTACGGGACAGACCAAGTCACAATCCCCAATAGTGCACGCCCACACGTCCATCACCTAGCATGTGCGTCGCTTCAAAATAGTAACATGATACAAAATCCGGGGTTTCATACCCTCAGGACTAGATTTACAATCGTTACTTACCTCAAACCGGTCAAATCTCTACCCCACAATTCTCTTGCCTCTTGACTCGGCCTCCAAATGCTCCGAATCTATTTACAATCAGTACAATACCATCAATATATGCTAATGGAATGAATTCCACAAGAAAAACTATCAAATTAGCCCAAAACCCGAAATTGGCTCAACCCGCCCCTCGGGCCGACGTCTCAAAATCTTACAAAATTTATAAAACTAGGAAGCTCATCCACTCACGAGCCCATACATACAAAATTTATCAAAATCCGACATCATTTGGTCCCTCGAATCCTTAAATTAAACTCTCCAAAATCCCAAGTCCTAACCCCTCATTTTTACTAATTACATGATTAAACAACGGAAAATCACCATACATATGAGTATTAGGGCTCAAGCAACTTACCTCATTGATAGCCCTTGAATCACCCTTCAAATATCACTCCAAAAGCTCCAAACGCCGACTAGAGAATGATGGAAATGAACCAAATTTGCGAAAGGTTCTATTTATGGTTTCTGCTCAGGTTTTTCACACTTGTGGGCAAATTTTACACTTCCGCACCACCGCACATGCGGAAAATCCATTGTAGGTGCGGAACTCACTTAGGAGCCCAGGTTCCGCATCTGCGGCCCAAACTCCCGCGCCTGCAAAAGCGCACCTGTGCGTTTCCTCCGCTTCTGCGAAGCGTGCCCAGCATCCCCCTTTTCGCATATGCGCCCCAGGTGTCGCACCTGCGGGCTCGCAGATGCGACCTCTAACTCGCACCTGCACATCCTGCCTAGCCCAGCACTGCCCGCTCCTGCTGACTTCCCATGCGCACCAGCAGCCTCGCTAATGCGACTCTTCCTCCCGCAGGTGCGGAAATAGTAGAAGCAGCAACTTCAACTGCATTTTCCAATTTTGACAAATCCGTTAACCACCCGGAATCCACCCGAGGCCCTCGATACCTCAACCAAAAATACCAACAACTTATATATCAACATACAAACTTAGTCAAACCTTCGAATCAGTCAAAACAACATCCAAACACCAAATTACCCTCTGATTCAAGACTAAGAACTTCTAAATTTCCAAATTCGGCAACCGATGCCGAAACCAACCAAACCACGTCGGAATGACCTCAAATTTTGCACACATGAAAAAATAACACTACGAACCTACTCCAACTTCCGAAATTCCATTCCGACCCCGATATCAAATTTTCCAGTGCCGACCGAAATTGCCAAATTTCCAACTTCGCTAATTCAAGCCTAATTCTACTACGGACCTCCAAATCACATTCCTGACGCACTCCTAAGTCCAAAATCACCTAACGGAGCTAAAAGAACCATCAGAATTCAAGCCCGAGATCGTTTACACATAGGAAAACATCCGGTTGCCTTTTCCAACTTAAGGTTCTAAATAAGAGACTAAGTGTCTCATTCCACTCCGAAACCACTCCGGACCCTAACCAACCAACCCGATACAACACAAAACAGCTAAAATAACACATAAAGAAGCAGAAATGGGGGAAACGGGACTATAACTCCCGAAACAACCGGTCGGGTCGTTATATCCTCCCCCTCTTAAACAACCGTTCATTCTTGAACGGATCTAGAAACATACCTGGAGTCTCGAATATGCATGGATATCTGCTCCGCATCTCCTGCTCGGTCTCCCAGGTGGCCTCCTCCACATGCTGACCTCGCCACTACACCTTCACCGTAGCTATATCCTTTGACCTCAACTTCCGAACTTGCCGATCCAAAATAGCCAGCGGCTCCATATCATAAGTCATATCACCCTCCAACTAAACCGTGCTGAAATCCAAAACATGAGACATATCTCCAATATACTTCCGGAGCATGGAAACATGAAAAATTAGGCGCACACTCGACAAGCTGGGTGGCAAGGCAAGCTTATAAGCCACCTCCCGTATCCTCTGAAGCACCTCAAAAGGCCCATTGAACCGGGGGCTCGACTTGACCCTCTTCCCAAACCTCATAACACCCTTCATGGGTGATACCTTCAGCAAAATCTTCTCCCCCACCATGAAAGATACATCACAGACCTTCCTATCCGCATAAATCTTCTTCCTAGACTGTGCCGTGCGAAGCCGCTCCTGAATCAATTTCACCTTATCAAATGCATCCTGGACCAAGTTTGTACCCAAGAGCCTAGCCTCACCCAGCTCAAACCATCCAACCAGAGATCTATACCCCCTCCCATATAAAGCCTCGTACGGAGCCATCTGAATACTCGACTAATAACTGTTGTTATATGCAAACTCCGCGAGTGGCAGAAACTGGTCCCATGAACCCCCAAAGTCAATGAAACAAGCGCGCAACATGTCCTCCAATATCTGAATAGTGCGCTCGGACTGCCGGTCCATCTGAGGATGAAAAGCTGTGCTAAACTCAACCTAAGTACCCAACTCTCGCTGCACGGCCCTCCAAAACTGCGATGTAAACTGAGTACACCTATCTGAAATGATGGAAACTAGGACACCAAGCAGGCGAACAATCTCTCGGATGTAAAACTCAGCCAATCGCTCTGAAGTGTAAGTAGTACCAACTGGAATGAAGTGCGCGGACTTGTTCAACTGATTCACAATCACCCAAATAGCATCGAACTTCCTCGAAGTCCGTGGGAGCCCAACTACGAAGTCCATGGTGATCCGCTCCCACTTTCATTCTAGGATTTCTAATCTCTGAAGCAAGCCACCCGGTCTCTAATGTTCATACTTAACTTGCTAACAGTTGAGACACCGAGCCATAAACCCAATTATATCCTTCTTCATCCGCCTCTACCAATAGTGCTGCCTCAAATCCTGGTACATCTTCGCAGCACCCGGATGGATGGAATACCGCGAGCTATGGGGCTCCTCAAGAATCAACTCTCGAATAGTCACATCCCTAGCATCACTTCTCCGAACCCTGTCCTGAAGAACGAGCAAGTGGGGATCATCATACTGACACTCCCTAATACGGTAAAAAAGAGAAGAGCCAGAGACCACGCAAGCCAACACCCGACTCGGCTCCGAAATATTAAATCTCACAAGATGGCCCGCTAAGGCCTGAACATCTAATGCCAAAGGTCTCTCTGCTGCCGGAAGATATGCTAAACTCCCCAAACTCTCCGCCCGGCGACTCAAAGCATCGGCCACAACATTGGCCTTCCCCGGATGGTACAAAATAATGATCTTATAGTCCTTAAGAAGCACCAACCATCTCCGCTGACGCAAATTAAGAACTTTCTACTTGAACAGGTGTTGCAGACTCCAGTGATCAGTATAGATCTCACAATGAACCCCATACAAATACTGACGCCAAATCTTCAAGGCTTGAATAATGGCTGTCAACTCAAGATCATGGACAGGATAGTTCTTTTCATGGGTCTTCAACTAGCGCGAGGCATAGGCAATCACCTTACCATCCTGCATCAAAACACATCCAATGCCTATAACATCAGAATACACGGTGTAAGAACCTAAAGATGATGGCAGAACTAACACTGGAGCTGTGGTCAAAGCAGTCTTGAGCTTCTGAAAGCTCTCCTCACACTCGTCCAACCACCTGAATGAAGCACCCTTTTGGGTCAATTTGGTCAAGGTCGATGCAATAGATGAAAATCCCTCCATAAAGTGGCGGTAATAACCTGCCAAACCTAGGAAACTCATAATCTCCGTGGTTGAGGACGGTCTAGGCCAACTCTGTACCACATCTATCTTCTTCGGATCCACCTGAATACCCTCACTGGACACCACATGCCCCAAGAATGCTACTGAATCGAGCCAAAACTCACATTTGGAGAGCTTTGCATAAAGCTTCTCCTCCCTCAATCTCTGTAATACAATCTTCAAATGCTGAGAGTGCTCCTCCTAGCTACGAGAGTACACCAGGATGTCATCAATGAATACAACAACGAATGAGTCTAGATAGGGCTGAAATACATTGTTCATCAAATGCATGAACGTTGTTGGGGCATTGGTCAACCCAAAAGACATCACTAAGAACTCATAATGGCCATATCGGGTCCTGAATGCTGTCTTAAGAATATCTGAATCCCGAATCTTCAGATGGTGATAACCGGACCTCAAATCAATCTTGGAGAATACCCTCGCTCCCTGAAGCTGATCAAATAAATCATCAATACAAGGCAAAGGATACTTGTTCTTGGATGTGACCTTCTTCAACTGCCTATAATCAATACACATTCTCATGGAACCATCCTTCTTATTCACAAATAGAACCGGTGCACCCCAAGATGACACACTAGGCCGAATAAACCCCTTATCAAGGAGTTCCTGAAGTTGTTCTTTCAATTCCTTTAACTCCGTCGGTGCCATATGATACGGTGGAATAGAAATGGGCTGAGTGCCCAGCACCAAATTGATATCGAAGTCAATATCCCTGTCAGGCGGCATGCCCGGCAGGTCTTCAGGAAACACATCCGGAAAATCATATACCACCGGAACAAAATCAATGACAAGAGTCTCTGCACTAACATCCCTCACAAAAGCCAAATAAGATAGGCAACCCTTCTCAACCATGCACTGAGCCTTCAAATATGAAATCACCCTACTTGGTACATAATCTACAGAACCGCTCCACTCAACCCTCGGAATTCCTGGTATAGCCAACGTCACCGTCCTAGCGTGAAAATCTAGAACAACATGACATGGAGATTACCAATCCATACCCAATATCACATCAAGTTCAACTATATTGAGCAGCAAAAGGTCCACTTGGGTCTCTAGACCCCCAATAGTCACCACACATGATTGATATACGCGGTCCACAACAACAGTATCGCCCACATGAGTAGATACATGAACAAATGAAACTAAAGACTCACGAGGCATAACTAGAAAATGGGTGAAATTCGAGGAAACATATGAATATGTGGAACCAGGGTCGAATAATACGGAGGCATCTCATTGACAAACTGAGACAATACCTGTAATCACAACATCTAAAGCAATAGCATCTGTTCTAGTAGGGAGGGCATAAAAACGGGCCCGGCTACCCCTGATCTGCCTCTCCCTCTAGGGCGACCCCTAGCTGACTGACCTCCACCCTGAATTGGCTAGGCGGGTGATGAAGTAATTGGTGCTGAAGTTGAAGGCTAACTCCTCTGTTGAGATAGACCTCCATGATGATGAGGACACTGCCTCTATATATGCCCAAACTCCCCACACTCAAAACAACTCCCTGGTGCTGGTGGCGGGAACTGAAGGGAGCCCCGAGCACCGGGATAACCACTAGAAGAACCTAGCATAGAGGAGCCCTGAACTGGTGGAGCACGGGACGAACTCTGAGCTGGAAGGGTACTAAGTGATGAGTGGCCCTGATGAGAACCATGGCCAGATGATGCACCACGGTGAAATGGTCGAGCTGACTGAGCCTGTCTGAAATGACGACCTCTACCGTGCTGAAACTGACCCCCAAAAGGAGCACCGCTGAATCTACCTTGTCCACAAGGCCTCTTTGCCTCCCTCTCAACCCTTTCCTGACCGCGAACCATCTCAATCTGTCGAGCAATGTCGACAACCTCATCAAAGGTAGTACCAGACATCCTCTCTCTGGTCATAAGCAATTATAGCTGAAAAGTGAGACCATCAATAAACCTCATGATCCTCTCCCTGTCCGTGGGAACCAACCAGATCGCATGACGGGCCAACTCGGAGAACCGCATATCATACTGTGTCACAGACATATCACCCTAGCGAAACCGCTTAAACTGCCTACACAACTCCTCTCTCCGAGATCGAGGCACAAACTTCTCCAAAAAGACCATAGAGAACTGTTGCCAAGTAATGGGTGCTACGCCAACAGGCCTACGCCTCTCGTAAGTCTCCCACCATCTGAGTGCAGCCCCGGAGAACTGAAAAGTAGTGAATGAGACCTCACAAGTCTCCAGAATACCAGCAGTACGGAGTATCCTCTAACACCTGTCCAAGAAGTCCTGAGCATCTTATCTCTCTATGCCATTGAATGGTGGTGGCTAGAGTTTGCCAAACCTCTCCAACCTACGCTGATCATCCTCAGGCATAACAGGAACCACATAATCATGTGCAGCTGCAACCGGCTGGGCTGGTGGTGCCTCCAATGTCTGAAGTCCCTGAACAACCTGCCCGGGTGTACGAGCGATGGGAATCTAAGTGCCTCCCCTAGCCTGAGAAGTGGTTGCGGCCGTCGAGATAGAGACCGCCTGAGCAAGGTCGGTACACGCTGTTAGAATCTGATCTAGGGCCTCCTTAGGGTCTGGAATCACAATAGGCACAGGTGGTGCTTGAGCTGGTGCATCAACAACTGGAACCTGGTCCTGACCTGGGACAACTGGTGGATCTGCACGTACTACCCCAGTTGCTGTACGGGCTGCATCTCTTCCCCTACCACGGCCTCGGCCTCTCGGGGCCCTGGCTGGTGGTACTGGTGGCTGGCCCTCTTGTCCGGTAGTACGAGTCCTCACCATCTGTGAGAGAATGAAACAACAGTTGTTTAGTTACTAGAATCATCAGATTCGCATGGCAAGAATTCAAGAATGTGGAATTTTCCTAAAGGTTCTGCAGCCTCTCGAAGATACGTACAGATGTCTCCGTACCAATCCGCAACACTCTACTAAACCCGCTCATGACTAGTGAGACCTATGTAACCTAGGTTCTAATACCAATCTGCCACTACCCAAACTAACCCCTGTCGTTATGGCACCTATCATGGAACTAGGCAAGACGATTCATTTCTATCTTCATTTCAAAGATGATTTCAATACTATTTAACATAAATACCTTCGTAAAGGAGTTCAAATCAAAACAAAAGTGCGGGCACAGCTACACCAGAATAATCAACAACCGCTACCGTGCCCAGCTACACCAGGATCTGCACACAAGGTGCAAGGAGTAATGTGAGTACGTCAACTCCGTAAGTAACAATAATAAATAAAGACTGAGTAGTAGTGACGTGCAATAAAGAATAAAAAGTTAATATCATAAAATCTCAATAAAATACCACATGCTTTTAAAATCAGGATTTAAATCAAAACATCTCGTTTAAACCCAGTTCCAATAAAATCATTTAAAGATATTTTTCAACAGTTTTCAAACAGAGGCTAAATGCAAAGGTGAGAAACAAATGATGAAATCATAAACAGCCCCTCGGGCAAAACATCACTCATATACACCCCCTCGGGAAAACCTCACAGTCACTCATGCCTCTCGGGCATACCTCACAATCACTCTTGCCACTCGGGAAAACCTCACAGTCACTCATGCCTCTCGGGCATACCTCACAGTCACTCATGCCACTCAGCCATACCTCACAATCACTCATTCCACTCGGGCATACCTCAGAATCACTCATGCCTCCTAGTCACTCAGCACTCGACACTCGGCACTCGCACTCAGTAGGTACATGCGCTCACTAGGGTGTGTACAGACTCCGAAGGGGCTCCTTCAGCCCAAGTGCTATAGTAAGCCAAATCATGGCATAAATCACTCTGGCCCTCGGCCTATATAAAACATGATGCGGCGTGTAGCCCGATCCCATAAATATCCTCACAAATCAGGCCCTCGGCCTCGCTCAGTCATAAACGTCTCAAGCCACTCGGGCATTTTAGTAAAAACAAGGTACTCAGCCCAAAACAACATTTATATGCATCAAAATAGAGTAAGAAAAGCTGAGTTATACAGTAAACAGGTGAAACCATGACTGAGTATAGATTTTAAATCGAAAACAGCGATAGGATAGTAAGAAAAGGCTCCTAAGGGTCCAAACAACACTGGCACAAGGCCCAAACATGGCATTCACCCCAATTTACAGAAACTGTTTCTAAAACATCTAAGTATTATATAGTTTCAAATAAATATGCAACTTTACAGTTGCTACGGGACGGACCAAGTCACGATCCCCAATGGTGCACGCCCACACATCTGTCACCTAGCATGTGCGTCAACTCAAAATAGTAAAATGATACGAATTCCGAGGTTTCATACCCTCAGGACTAGATTTACGATCGTTACTTACCTCAAACCGGTCAAATCTCTACCCCGCAATCCTCTTGCCTCTTGACTCGGCCTCCAAATGCTCAGTATCTATTCACAATCAGTACAATACCATCAATATACGCTAATGGAATGAATTCCACTGGAAAAACTATCAAATTAGCCCAAAACCCGAAATTGGCTCAACCGGCCCCCCGGGCCCACGTCTCAAAATCCGACAAAAATTATTAAACTAGGAAGCTCATCCACTCACGAGTCCATACATATGAAATTTGTCAAAATCCGACATCGTTCGTTCCCTCAAATCCTTAAATTAAACTCTCCAAAATCCCAAGCCCTAACCCCTCATTTTTACTAATTACATGATTAAACAACGAAAACTCACCATACATACGAGTATTAGGGATCAAGCAACTTACCTCACTAATAGCCCTTGAATCACCATTCAAAAATCACTCCAAAAATTGACTTAAAATGGTGGAAATGAACCAAATTCGCGAAGGGTTCTATTTATGGTTTCTGCCAAGGCTTTTCGCACCTGTGGACAAATTTCACGCTTTTGTGCCACCGCACCTGCGGAAAATCCATCGTAGGTGCGGAACTCACTTAGGAGCCCAGGTTCCACATCTGCGGCCCAAAATCTCCCGCCTGCGAAGGCGCACCTGCGCGTTTCCTCCGCTTCTATGAAACCTGCCCAGCGTCCCCCTTTCCGCATCTGCGCCCCAGGTTTCGCACTTGCGGGTTCGCAGATGCAACCTCCAACTCGCACCTGGGCATTCTTCCTAGCCCAGCACTGCCCGCTCCTGCGGACTTCCCATGCGCACCAGCGGCTTCGCACCTGTGACTCTTCCTCCCGCAGGTGCGGAAATTGCAGTAGCAGCAGCTTCAGCTGCATTTTTCAACTTCGACAAATCCGTTTACCACCCGGAATCACCCCGAGGCCCTCGGGACCTAAACCAAAAATACCAACAACTCATATATCAACATACAAACTTAGTCAAACCTTCGAATCACTAAAAACAACATCCAAACACCAAATTACCCTCGGATTCAAGCCTAAGAACTTCTAAATTTCCAAATTCGGCAACTGATGCCGAAACCAACCAAACCACGTCCGAATGACCTCAAATTTTGTACACACACGTCACAAATGAAACTACGAACCTACTCCAACTTCTGAAATTCCATTCTGACCCCGATATGAAATTTTTCACTACCGACCGAAATCGCCAAATTTCCAACTTTGCCAATTCAAGCCCAATTCAACCACGGACCTCCAAATCACATTCCGGACGCATTCCTAAGTCCAAAATTACCTAACGGAGCTACTGGAACCATGAAAATTCAAATTTGAGATCGTTTACACATAAGTCAACATCTAGTTGACCTTTTCAACTTAAGGTTCTAAATAAGAGACTATGTGTCTCATTCTACTCTGAAACCACTCCGGACCCGAACCAACCAACCTGATACAACACAATACAACTAAATAACACATAAAGAAGCAGGAATAGGGGAAACGTGGCTATAACTCCAGAAACGACCGGCCGGGCCGTTACAGGAAGTTTGGTCGCTTCTGCGATGCCGTAGAAGCGGAAAGGCTGGGCAGAATGTTTAAATTCAAGGGTTCGCGAGTTTTATTCATTTTGAACATTTCATACTCGGGTTTGGGCAAATCATGAGAGGAGTGTTGAGGGGTTTCTTGAGTCCCTTGTGCTTATTTTTTATCAATAATCTTGTTTCCCCATTGCATTTCCCACTTATTTTGTGTGTATTTAAGGTGGAATTTAAGCGTTCGAGGTTAGGGATTTGGAGAGTTTGATTTGGGGATTTTGGAGGTGATTTAGTGTCGAATTGTGGTTAATTTGGTATGGTTGGACTCGTGGTTGAATGGGCTTTCGGATTTTGTGATTTTTATCGAATTTCGATACTTGAGCCTGGGGGCCAGCTTTTGAGTCGATTTTTGACTTTTGATTAATAACTTAGTGTTTCATTATGGAATTTATTCCTTTAGCATGTGTTGATTGTATCGCATTGTTTGTGGCTAGATTCGAGGAATTATGAGGTCGTTTTGCGAGGCAAATATGTGTTGGAGTAGATATTTTCCTGGATTGAGGTAAGTAACACTTCTAAACTTGGCCTTGAGGGTTCGAAACCCCGAGTTATGTGTTATATGGTTGGTTGTGAGGTGACGCACATGCCAAGTGACGGGTGTGTGGGCGTGCACCGTACGAACTGTGACCTGGTTGATTGCTGTTGACTTATTGATTACATTGAAATTTTGTACTCAGTTATATTTATTATTGCATATCGTATCTCAGTCTCCGTTGTTATTTATTGTTGTATCATATAATCATTTTTGGGCTAGTTTCACCGTATTGTGAGCCCGAGAGAGAGAGACTGGAGAGATTGATGACTGAGTGAGGCCGAGGGACTGATTGAGAGTGTCAATTATGGGATCGGGCTACACGCTGCAGCATGTTTATCGATTTATGCTTGGATCTGGCTTATTATAGCGCTTGGGCTGAAAGAGCCCCTATTGAGTCTGCACACACTCCCAGTGAGCGCAGTTGATTATAATGAGGGATGGATCTTCCCTGGACATGGACCTTGTCTGAATCATTTATATTTGGGGATGGATCTTCCCCTGGGCTGGATTAGCCTTATACAATACTGAGTGATTGAGTATTTTGAGAGTCACGTACACGAGACTTTCAGCGTGGTGCATCACATATAGCATATGCATTGGTAATGTAGATGTAGAGAGGTCATACTCCTCATATCATTCAGAATTGATCTATTTTTACTTGAATTGAATTTAACTGTTGAACTTGAAAGCATGCCTATATTTCTGCACTGTTATTTCTATATTGAACTGTACCTGAAGAGTTCGTCACTAACTTTCAACCCAAAGGTTAGATTTGTTACTTATTCAGTTGGTTGTACTCAAGCTACACCCTGCACCTCGTGTGCAGATCCAGGTGCTTCCGGTCACGGCAGTTGCTGAGTTGTGGAGTCCGAATTTTCGGAGACTATTGAGGTAGCTGTTTGGCGTTCGCGGACCTTGACTCTCCCTCCTTGTCTTTCAATTTATGTTTTTTTTTTACCTAGACGACGTATTAGACTATTTCTTTATGTAGATGCTCATGTACTCGGTGACGCCCCGATTTTGGGAGAGATTTTGTATTGAATTATGATTTCGTACTCTATTTTTGAAAGGTTTCCTTGATTTTCACTGCTTTCGTATCTTTCAAAGCTTTAGAGTATTGGAAATGTCTACGTAGTCAGCTTGCCTAGTACCATGATAGGCGTCATCACGACATGTTGGTTTTGGATCGTGACAAGTTGGTATCAGAGCCTAGGTTACATAGGTCTCACGAGTCATTTGTGCCTTTCTTTGCTAAATGCATTAATTGTGCTTTGCGCTTACAACCACTGCATACCTTGATTCTCCATCTTATTGCTAGTTTTTTTTTGCTTTGGTTGTCAGATTGGTTTGCTTGTAATTGCCCCTCCCCTCTCCCCTTTTTGAGTCGAGAGTCTACCAGAAACAACCTCTCTGCCTTTTTAAAGCCTCCCTGCCTCTCTACCCTTTCGTGGAGGGTCTACTGGAAACAACATATCTGACATTATTGTATTAGGATGTAAATGGGATAGAGCCTACACGAGTACAAATTTTTATATTAACTCATACAAAACGTATGGATGGTAGACCACTGGATGATGATTCTGCCAAGGCAATGGTAAGATTTCTTTTTTCACTTAATTTCAAAATTGTGAAATAGTTAGGGAAAATAACTTAAAAGCGAAGAAATGAACTCCAAATTGGATTTATTGTGTATTCTATGGTTAGGTAATGATAATGTCACGACCCAAACTAACCTTGTCGTGATGACACCTATCGTGGAACTAGGCAATCTGACTCATTTCCCAAACAACTGATATTTTTTTTATTTCAAATGTAATTTCAAGTCTATTTAACATAAAAACCTTCGTAAAGGAGTTCAAATCAAAACAAAAGTGCGGAAAAAGAAATTTCCGACATTGGGGTGCCACTAGTCATGAGCATATACTGAAATTTGTCTGATAATATCAAGACTAACATAGTCTGAAAAATAGCTAAATACAACTAAAGGAAGATAGAAGGGAGAAGAGCAGGGCTACGATCACCAGGCAGCTACCTTGCTATCCCCGAGAAAATTTACAACCAGAATAATCAACAACGGCTACCGTGTCCATCTACACCTGGATCTGTACACAAGATACAGGGAGTAACGTGAGTACGCCAACTCAGTAAGTAACAGTAGTGACGAGCAACAAAGCATATAAAGTTCATATCATGAAATCTCGGTAAAATACAACATGCTTTAAAAATTAGTGTTTGAATCAAATCATCTCGTTTAAAACCTAGTTCCAATAAAAGTCATTTAAAGATATTTTTCAACAGTTTCAAACAAAGGCTCAAATGCAAAGGTAAGAAAAAATGATGAAATCATAAACAACCCCTCGGGCATAACATCACTCATAGACAACCCCTCGAGCAAACCTCACAATCACTCATGCATCTCGGGAATACCTCACAATCAATCCTGCCTCCCAGTCATTTAGCACTCGCACTCAGTAGGTACCTGCGCTCACTGGGGGTGTGTACAGACTCCGGAGGGGCTCCTTCAGCCCAAGCGCTATATCAAGCCAAATCATGGCATAAATCACTAAGGCCCTCGGCCTATATCAAACATGCTGCGACGTGCAGCCCGATCCCATAAATATCCTCAAAAATGAGGCTCTCGGCCTCGCTCAGTCATAAACCTCTCAAGCCACTCGGGCATTTCAGTAAAAACAGGGTACTCAGCCCAAAACAACATTTATATGCATCAAAATAAAGTAAGAAAAATTGAGTTATGCAGTAAACAGGTATAACCATGACTGAGTATAGATTTTAAATCGAAAATAGCGATAGGATAGTAAGAAAAGGCTCCTAAGGGTCCAAACAACACTGGCACAAGGCCCAAACATGGTATTCACCCCAATTTATAGAAACTCTTTCTAAAACATCTAAGTATTATATAGTTTCAAATAAATATGCAACTTTACCGTTGCTACGGGACGGACCAAGTCACGATCCCCAACGGTGCACGCCCACACGCCTGTCACCTAGCATGTGCGTCACCTCAAAATGGTAGAATGATATGAAATCTGGGGTTTCATACCCTCAGGACTAGATTTACAATCGTTACTTACCTCAAAACGGTCAAATCTCTACCCCGTGATGCTCTTGCCTCTCGACTCGGCCTCCAAATGCTCCGAATCTATTCACAATCAGTACAATACTATCATTATATGCTAATGGAATAAATTCCACAAGAAAAACTACCAATTCAGACCAAAATTCCAAAATTGGCTCAAACCCGACCCCCGGGCCCACGACTCGGAATCAGGTAAAAGTCACAAATTATGAACATCCATTCACTCACGAGTCCAACCATACTAGTTTCACTCAAATCCGACTTTGAATCGACATTCAAATACCGAAAATTCATTTTATGAAGTTGCTACAATTTTTCCCAAATTTTCACCTCAAAGTACTTATCAGATGATGAAATCATTGATATATTCATGTATATTAACCAAATTCAAGTTAGAATCACTTACCCCGATGAATTTCTTGAAAAATCCACGAAAAATTGCCACAAACCGAGCTCTCTAGGTCCAAAATATGAAATAATGCCCTAAATCCCGTTTATAAAGTGCACCTATGGTCTCCCACTTCGCGGTCCACGAAATTCCGAGCGCGGCCGCGCCCCAGGTCCCGTAGTCGCAAAAAAAATAGTGTGGTCGCACTTTTGGTAGCTGCACTGCCAGACTTTAGTATTTTGACCATAACTTTCTCTACAGATATCCAAATGATGACTTCTCGAAACTAGACACGAAGGGCAACAACTTTCGTTTTTGAATCCTCTCAAAATTCCTTGTAGATCAAAAGATATAGGATTCCTAAGTCGTACCACTGGATTTGCAGAACATTTCCCCAGAGTGCGGCCGTGGTAGAATTATGCGATCCGCAAAATTCCAAGCGCGGCCGCGAAATTCTGCTGAGGTCCGCGTAATTCAGAGCACCATAACCATACCTAAGTTTCGGAAATGCCCAGACTCGCTCAAAACTCACCTTGAAACACACCCGAGGCTCCCGGGACCTCAACTAAACATAACAACCAATTCTAAAACACCATACGAACTTTATTGAACCTTCGAATCACTCAAAACAACATTAAAACACCAAATTAACCTTGGATTCAAGCCTAAGAACTTCTAAACTTACAAATTCGACAACCTATGCCGAAACCAACCAAACCACATCCGAATGACCTAAATTTTGCACACACATCACAAATGATACTATGAACCTACTCAACGTTACAAAATTCCATTCCGACCCCGATATCAAATTGTCATTACCGACCGAAATCGCGGAATTTTCAACTTTCGCCAATTCAAGCCTAATTCTACCACGGGCCTACAAATTACATTCCGGATGCGCTACTAAGTCTAAAATCACCTAATGAATCTAATGGAACCATAAAAATCACATCCGGGGTCGTTTACTCATAAATCAATATCTGGTTGACTTTTCCAACTTAAACTCCAAAATAAGAGACTAAGTGTCTCATTCCACTCCGAAATCACTCTGCACTCGAACCAACTAACCTGATATATCATAACATAGCTGAAAAACATAAAAGGAAGCAGAAATGGGGGGAAACATGGCTATAACTCTCGAAACGACCAGTCGGGTCATTACATCCTCCCCCTCTTAAACAACCGTTCGTCCTCGAAAGGATCTAGAAACATACCTGGAGTCCCAAATAGGCATGGATATCTGTTCCGCATCTCCCGTTCGGTCTCCCATGTGGCCTCCTCCACAGGCTGACCTCGCCACTATACCTTCACCGAAGCTATATCCTTTGACCTCAACTTCCGAATTTGCCGATCCAAAATAGCCACTGGCTCCACATCATAAGTCATATCACCCTCCAACTGAACCGTTCTGAAATCCAAAACATGGGACGGATCTCCAATATACTTTCGGAGCATGGAAACATGAAACACTAGGTGCACACTCGACAAGCTGGGTGGCAAGGCAAGCTTATAAGCCACTTCCCCTATCCTCTGAAGCACCTCAAAAGGCTCAATGAACCGGGGGCTCAACTTGCCCCTCTTCCCAAACCTCATAACACCCTTCATGGGTGATACCTTTAGCAAGACCTTCTCCCCAACCATAAAAGACACATCACGGACCTTCCTGTCCGCGTAGCTCTTCTGCCTAGACTGCGCTGTGCGAAGCCGCTCCTGAATCAATTTCACCTTATCTAATGCATCCTGGACCAAATCTGTACCCAAGAGCCTAGCCTTACCCAATATACTTCCGGAGCCATCTGAATACTCGATTGATAACTGTTGTTATATGCAAACTCCGTGAGTGGCAGAAACTGGTCCCATGAACCCCAAAGTCAATGGCACAAGCACGCAACATGTCCTCCAATATCTGAATGGTGCGCTCGGACTGCCCGTCCATCTGAGGGTGAAAAGCTGTGCTCAACACAACCTGAATACCCAACTCTCGCTGCACGGCCCTCCAAAACTGCGATGTAAACTAAGTACTTCTATCTGAAATTATGGAAACTGGGCACCATACAGGCGAACAATCTCTCGGATGTAAATCTCAGCCAACCGCTCTTATGTGTAAGTAGTACCAACTAGAATGAAATGCGAGGACTTGGTCAGCCGACCCACAATCACCCAAATAGCATCGAACTTCCTCGAAGTCCATGGGAGCCCAACTACGAAGTCCATGGTGATCCGCTCCCACTTCCACTCTAGGATCTTTAACCTTTGAAGCAAGCCACCCGGTCTCTGATGCTCATACTTAACCTGCTGACAGTTGTGACACTGAGCTACAAACCCCACTATATCCTTTTTCATCCGCCTCCACCAATAGTGTTGTCTCAAATCCTAGTACATCTTTGCGGCACCCGGATGGATGGAATACCACGAACTGTGGGCCTCCTCAAGAATCAACTCCCGAAGCCCATCTACAAGCGCGCAACATGTCCTCCAATATCTGAATGGTGTGCTCGGACTGCCCGTCCATCTGAGGGTGAAAAGCTGTGCTCAACACAACCTGAGTACCCAACTCTCGCTGCACGGCCCTCCAAAACTGCGATGTTAACTAAGTACCTCTATCTGAAATGATGGAAACTGGGGCACCATGCAGGCGAACAATCTCTCGGATGTAAATCTCAGTCAACCGCTCTAAAATGTAAGTAGTACCAACTGGAATGGAATGCGCGGACTTGGTCAGCCGACCCACAATCACCCAAATAGCATCGAACTTCCTCGAAGTCCGTGGGAGCCCAACTACGAAGTCCATGGTGATCCGCTCCCACTTCCATTCTAGGATCTCTAACCTTTGAAGCAAGCCGCCCGGTCTCTGATGCTCATACTTAACCTGCTGACAGTTGTGACACCGAGCTACAAACCCCACTATATCCTTTTTCATCCGCCTCCACCAATAGTTCTATCTCAAATCCTATTACATCTTTGCGGCACCCGGGTAGATGGAATACCGCGAACAGTGTGCCTCCTAAAGAATCAACTCCCGAAGCCCGTCTACATTAGGCACACATATCCGGCCCTGCATCCTCAACACACCGTCATTGCCAATAGTCACATCCTTAGCATCCCTTCTCCGAACCCTGTCCTGAAGAACGAGTAAGTGAGGGTCATCATACTGACTCTCCCTGATATGGTCATAAAGAGAAGAACTGGAGACCACGCAAGCCAATTCCCGACTAGGCTCCGAAATATCCAATCTCACAAGCTGGCCAGCTATTGCCTGAACATCCAATGCCAAAGGTCTCTCTGCTACTGGAAGATATGCTAAACTCCCCAAACTCCCTGCTCGGCGACTCAAAGCATCGGTCACCACATTGGCCTTCCCCGGATGGTACAAAATAGTGATATCATAGTCCTTAAGAAGCTCTAACCATCTCCGCTGACGCAAATTATGATCCTTATACTTAAATAGATGCTGCAAACTCCGGTGATCAGTATAGATCTCACAATGAACCCCATATAAATAATGACGCCAAATCTTCAAGGCGTGAACAATGGCTTCTAACTCAAGATCGTGGACAGGATAGTTCTTCTCATGGGTCTTCAACTGGCGCGAGGCATAGGCAATCACCCTACCCTCCTAAATGAAAACACAACCAATGCCTATCCTTGAGGCATCACAACACACGGTGTAAGAACCTGAAGCTGATAGCAGAACTAACACTGGAGTTGTGGTCAAGGTAGTCTTGAGCTTCTAAAAGCACTCCTCACACTTGCCCGACCACCTGAATGGAGCACCCTTTTGGGTCAATTTGGTCAAGGGAAATGCAATAGATGAAAATCCCTCCACACAGCGACGGTAATAACCAGCCAAATCGAGAAAGCTCTGAATCTCTGTAGCTAAGGACGATCTGGGCCAACTCAGAACCGCCTCTATCTTCTTCGAATCCACCTGAATACCCTTACTGGACACCACGTGTCCCAAGAATACTACTGAACTGAGCCAAAACTCACAGTTGGAGAACTTTGCGTAAAGCTTTTCCTCCCTCAATCTCTGTAATACAATCCTCAAATGTTGAGCGTGCACCTCTTGGCTACGAGAGTACACCAGGATTCCATCAATGAATACAACAACAAATGAGTCCAAATAGGGCTGGAATACACTGTTCATCAAATGCATGAACGCTACTGGGGCATTGGTCTGCCCAAAAGACATTACCAAGAACTCATAATGGCCATATCGAGTCTTGAAAGCTATCTTAAGAATATCTGAATCCCGAATCTTCAGCTGGTGATAACCAGACCTCAAATCGATCGTGAAGAACACCCTCGCTTCCTGAAGCTGGTCAAATAAATCATCAATACGAGGCAAATGATACTTGTTCAACTGCCTGCAATCAATACATATTCTCATGGAACCATCCTTCTTCTTCACAAATAGAACCAGTGCACCCCAAGGTGACACACTAGGCTGAATAAACCCCTTATCAAGGAGTTCCTGAAGTTGTGCTTTCAATTCCTCCAACTCCGCCGGTACCATACGATACGGTGGAATAGAAATGGGCTGAGTGCCCGGCACCAAATCAATACCAAAGTCAATATTCCTATCAAGCGGCATGCCCAGCAGGTCTGCAGGAAACACATCCGGAAAATTACGTACCACCGGAACAGAATCAATGGCAGGAGTCTCTGATAGATAAACCTTCTACATCTTCCTCCAGTGTCTTTTTCAATTATCCGAGAGTTGCGAATACCTACAGAATTATTGATATCCTCAGTAGATTCCCTTCCCAGAAATCTAAAAATAAGGAGATTTTTTCAAAACATAGATCTTCTGCACCCAAGTTTAGGAAGACTAAATATTTTCTCTCTAAATCCAAAATCGTTCCTAGAAAACCTAAAACATCAGCTTTCAAAACTCCAAATTCTGGTAAATATTTCAAGTGCCACAAACCAGAGCATATCGCCAAGTACTGCAAATTGTTAACAAGTTAGAATTCTTGATTTAAATGAGTCCATTCTTAACCAAAATCCATCCTCAGGTCGTGATGGCGCCTAGCCATACTTGTTAAGCAAGCCAACTCATAATAACTAGAATATAGTCCAATTTCATTTAATTTAATAGGGTAATGTCATAAATAAAAGATGGAATAATCTCAAACAGTAAAATTTCTGATACAAGTATAACTTGGTCTAAACACGATCAAAGCAGAACAACCCCCAAGAACTAGGTGACACAAGCGCACGAGTAACTACTAAGTAGGTACAAGTCTGGAGGACTCCATGTTCTACGGAACAAAACAGTGTGGCAGCTCACCACGAAGTCTCCAATAACATACTCCTACTTAGCTCAAAGTGTACAACAACACTAGTCTCAAGACCTGTATAAAAATATGCAGAAGCATAGGATGAGTACACCACAGTCATGTACCCAACAAGTATCCGGTCTAACCTCGAAGAAGTAGTAGCGAGGCTATAGGCATCATGATACTCACAACACATATTGTCACGATCCCAATTTTCTTCCATAGAATGTCGTAATGGCACCTAGTTTCTAAGACTAGGTAAGCCTAACACTTACTGAATTAAATGGCAGAATTTAATCAAAACAACTATTAAACATAAACCATATATTTTTATATAAAGCCAACAATCCTAACATGATACAATATCCCAAAACCGGCAGTACAAGTCATAAGCTCTACTGAGTTCACTAGGAAATTTCTAAGTATAACTGTTCCAGAATAGAAATAAACTCTACACAATAAACTTCAGAAGGTGACTCTGAGGCCTGCGAACGTGACAGAAGGTATACCTTAAAGTCTCCACAGCAATACCGGATCGGCTAGCTAACGATCAACATACTCCAAAGTACCTGGATTGCCACAAAAATGTGCAGAAAGCGTAGCATGATACACCACGGCAGTACCCAATAAGTATCAAGACTAACCTCAGTGGAGTAGTGACGAGGAACAAGACACCTACTAGACCTAATAACCTGTAAAAGCATGAATACAAAACAAACCCGCGGGAACAATATCAATTTAAATCTAAGCATGGTAAAAATGACAACAATACTTGCAATATAAAACTAGAAGCAACAATTAGCAACAAGGGACAAACAGGTAATAAGGTCGTAGAGTAAGTTGAATACAGTCAAGGTCCGGTGAAATCAAGTAAGGAAAAACAAGTAACAACTCAATAAGAACAACCGCTTCCACACAAGATTTATTCAAGAATTTTCCCCGAGGTACCACACCTCATAATCACAAATCATGGGTCCCAAATCACGAACCCTAATCACTTGGCATCTTGTGCCCACATTACAAATCACGACCGCACAGACAACTCACGTGCTGCACGGACAACTCATGTGCCAATACCATTAATACGTCATATCTGCATGGACAACTCACGTGCTAAGGGAGTGACAATATCTCATATCCACACGGACAACTGACATTCTAGCAATAAAAATAAGTCATAATCGCACGGACAACTCACGTCCCAATAGTACAACTCTCACACAAAAGGGAAATAAATGAGAATACATGTAAATGATCAATAAACATAATGATTCATCTCCTTAAACCAATATGAGTGATTAATTACGTGTATGCTTGTGCAAGTGTTTTATCACAACTTGAGTCAACAAGTAAGAGCAGAGACAACGAATGGCACATAAAAAACAACACAACAAAACGTAAAATGCATAACTCACACAAGGTAGGCACACCACTACACAAATATCATCAATAATAATGCCCCCAGGCCATCACAAATCATCCCTGACATAGCCTCCCTTGTCTAGCCATGTGCGCAATAATAAAGTAAATGCCCCCTTGTCTCGTCGCACGCGCATAATAATATTCCCCCTTGTCTCGCCACATGCGCAAACCCACATATATATATACAGCCCACCTTGTCACACTGCATGTGCAATTATCAATAATAATAATAATAGCACGGACAACTCGCATGCGAACACCCCAACAATCCTCTCAACAATATTGCGTTTTCCAAAACATAATAACACAATATAACAACTCGCACCACATGTGCCCGTATGCCACAACATTTCCTCAAAAAAATTCCAATACCACAGCCACACATAGCCCTCGTCTCGACAACACCGAGTACAACAACAACAACAATAACACGAGAATACGACAAGTAAATCAACACAAGAATTTCAAAACACAAAGAAACGGAAGAACGGGTTCACAAGGAAAGTCATAACAAGTAATAATGGTTTCAACAAGAATAACTCAACAATGAGGGAGATAGTGTGTAACAACGATATCAACTAGGAGTAACTCAACAATAGGAGAGATAACATGTAACAATGATTCCAAATAAGAATGACCCAACAATAAGAGAGATAACATGTAACAATGATTCCAAAGAAGTACAACTCAACAATAAGAGAGATACATGTAATAATGATTCCAAATAAATACAACTCAACGATAAGAGAGATACATGTAACAATGATTTCAAATAAATACAATTCAACAATAAGAGAGATACATGTAACAATGATTCCAAATAAATACAACTCAACGATAAGAGAGATACATGTAACAATGACTTCAATTAAGAATAATCAACTACGGAAGAGATAACATGGCAATAAAAGAGGCAACAACTTCAATTTAGGCATATAAGAGTATATTTGGCAATAAAGGGTAGAACATGAACCAATCAACTTCAAATAAGGGTAAATTTAGCAAATGGAGGATTTAACATGATAAGACAACTTCATTTTAATACATAAGAACCTAAGAGTCTAAGTCAGTCAAATTTTCATATATAAGTCGTGTGCACACTCATAACCTTGTGCACACGTCTTTCACGTAGTTAAAATAGTACAAACAAACCAATCCCTACGGGGTAGTCCCCCCCCCCCACACAACGTTAGGCAAGATACTTACCTCAAAAGCCCTCAATCAACACTCTAAAATAGCTTTTCCTTTTACAATTCACCTCTACTCGGCTCAAATCTAATAAAAATTGAATCAATAACGTCAAATAATACAAGAGAAATCAATTTCAATAATTAAAGCTATGATCTTTACACAATTATTCAAACGTCAACAAAAGTCAACCCTGAGCTCGCCCAGTGAAAATCCGGGTCCAATGGTAGATTCCGACTACCCATGACCCCACGAGTTCATATATGTTATTAGTTTTAAAATTCGAGTCCAAATCAACTCTTAAAACTCAAATTCTTATTTTGTCAAAAACGTGACAAAGTTTCACAAATGTGCACTTTGATTCACATGATTTTGATGTTAAAATCTAAGATGTATTGCTGGAATATGATTAGAAATAGATTGAAATCACTTACCCAAAAATTGTACATAAAATCCCTCTTCAAAATCGATGCCTACCGAGTCTTGGGTTCCAAAATATGAAAATGAGACCTAACTCCCAGCCCTCAACTTTTTATCCAGTCGCAAATGCGAATCCCGCAAATGCGAAGAAAAAAAATCACAAAAGAAAAGCCCTCCCATTCCTGCTGTCATCGCAATTACAATGAAAAGTCTGCAATTGCGAACATGGACACATTGCAAATGCGACCAAGAAGATCACAAATGCGAACCAGCTACCCAGACCACCCCTTCGCAAATGCGATCACTGGGATCGCAAATGCAAACCTATCAAACCTTGCCTAATATCACAAATGCGAGACTTGGGGCATCTTATCACACCAGCAATTCCCAAACTCTTCCAAACATTCCAAAACGCATCCAAAACTCAATTGATCCCTCGGGGCTCCAAACTAAAGATGTTGCAACACAAGTCTAAAAACATAACACGAACTCGCTCGTGTGATCAAATCATCAAAATAACATCCGAAATCATGAATCGGACCTCACAACACATGAATTCGAAATGAAACTCAAGAACTTCTAAAAACACAACCTTGCATCTGATTCCTATCAAATCAACTCGGAATGACGCCAAACTTTGCGGACAAGTTCCAAATGACAAAACAGACTTATTCCAAGTCCCGAAATAGAAATCTAAACACGATCGCTATGAAGTCAACCTACGATCAAACTTATAAAAATTCTAAACCTTCAAATTGCCAACGTTCGGCAAAATAACAAAATCAACCTACAGACCTTTGAAATCGATTCCGGGCATACGCCCAAGTCCAAAAACCACGATACGAACCCATAGGAGCCATCAAAACACCGTTCCGGGGTCGTTTCCATGAAAGTCAAACCTCAGTCAATATTTTCAGTTTATGCTTTTAAAGTGATAATCACTCATTCAAATTCACTCCGAATCATCCAAAAATCAAATCCGACCATGCACACAAGTCATAGTACACAATATGAAGCCACTCAAAATCTCAAACCACTGAACGAAATCTTAAAGCTCAAAACGACCAGTCAAGTCATTACACATTTTTAAATGATAAAGTCTGAAACTGAAGCAGTAAAATCCTCATGAACAACATGTATCAATATAGAAAACAGTCACAAGATATAAAGCATGATTTTTCAATTCAACAGATAATCATAATGCTACTCAAGTATGGCATGTAAAGCTGGCATGCTTCAATCAATGGAGTCAAGGCTCCCGACTAGCATATATATATATATATATATATATATATATATATATATATATATATATATATATATATATATATATATGGGAAATTGGCATTTAAATGAATGCTTCTAAATGAATCAAGGATGTCTATGCATGCTCAAGACTCTATCTTTTGCCATAACCGGTACAAGATTCATGTACCCCGATACAGAAATCTATATATCCCGATACAAGATCCTTGTATCACAATAACCCGATACAAAGTCCATGTATCGACCTGATACATAATCCATGTATTGACCATGCTCGCATGGCCCAAAGTAACATGTGTAATTACCTTACTCCAGAAGAACGATACCCAATCAATGCTCAAAGAAGAGCTTAATAGCATCACTCATAATCAAATATTTGTTCATCATGTCATGTGCCAACTATATTTCAACCGCACGACCTTGCCTCTTGTGCCATAATTTCAGACAATCAAGTATCCAAATTAGTATATATGCATATGCCCAAGAATTAATAGATAAAATATGCACAAGGACTTAATAATAATCATGCGGATATGCGCTCATGAACTTTCTATATGAATACGGATGATCAAATAAGTCAACATATCAAGAGTGCCTTCATAATTATCATAAACCTAGGCATGATCTCTAACATGAATAAAAGAGCTAACTTAATCATATAAGCTAACAAATCATTAAACAAGATGAACACATAATCAAAATAAGGCATAAAGTATCTCAATTCTACCCCGAGCATGATATAACTTAGTAAGTGCATATACGCTCGCCACCACATATATACACCACACCCAATACCTTAAACGCATAGCAATCAAATAAAATCCTAGGGGTTTCCCTCTTAACAAGGTTAGCCGAGAGACTTACCTCTTCCCGAACTAGCTCCAACCACAAATCACGTCAAAACTTCGCTCTAGCCTTCCAATCATGCAAATCCAAGCCAAACATTATCGATATAGGTTAAACAATGTTATAGGATGCGATCCCAATCCATAAAGCTTCGATCACTGAAGAATTTCCAAAAGGTCAACAAAAGTCAACTCGAGCCTGCTTGCCCGAAATTTAAAACCAATACCAAAATTCGATGACCAATAACCTGCCTAGTCTAATTTATAATTAGTTTTCAAATCTGGGTCCAAATTGATGGTCAAAACCCCGAAGTAATCTCTCCTAAAGTGTAAACACAAACCTCAAATTTCATTTTAAAATTCCATATTTTAGGTGTAGAAATCCATGTAGATCCTTGAAATATAATCACAAATAGATATATATCACTTAACCTCTTGCCTTGTATGAAAATCCCCATTATAAATCCTCTCTCTCCAAGTCTAGGGCTCAAAATATGAAAGAATGGGTAAAACTCTCGAAATGACAACTTATATGGTTTGTCCAGCACTACCCTTCACGATTGCGAGACACTGATCCATGATCGTGAAGCACAAGAACCCACTACTTGAAATAACACATCGCAGACGCGGAGGAGCACCCGCGAACGCGAAGACAAACAGTTCATACTCATGCGCGAACATAGACACATCATTACGAATGCGAATAGCTGCCCCAGCTCCAATCTCATGTACGTGAATGCGATCCTCCTATCGCGAATGTATAGACCAAATTCTCACATAATACTCCCTCAACGTGAACACGTCGCTCTTCACGTGAACGCACTGCAAAATTTTGACTGCCAATGTCTCCTCATCGCGAACATGGACCCTTCATCGCGAACATAATTTTAACGACCCGGCCGGTCATTTTAAGTGTTGTAGCCCCGTTTCCCAATTTACTGCTTATTATGTGCTCAATTGTTGTTATGTTACTTGCTGGGGTGGTTAATTTGATTATGGGGATATTTCAGAATGAATTGGGACACTTAGTCCCAAGGTCGGAAGCTTAAGTTAAAAGAGTTGGCCGGATGTTGACTTATGCGTAAACGACTCTGGAATGGAGTTTTGATGGTTTTGATAGCTCTGTATGGTGATTTTGGACTTAGGAGTGTGTCCGGATATTAATTTGGAGGTTCGTATGTGATTTTGGCTTGAAATGGCAAAGGTTAAAAAATTAGTAGTTTAGAGAGCTGAGAAGTTTGACTGAGAGTTGTCTTTATGGTTACCAGGCTCGAATTTTAGTTTCGGAAGTTGGAATAGGTTTGTTGTGTCAATTATGACTTGTGTGCAAAATTTTTGGATAATCGGAATTGATTTGATAGGTTTCGGCATCGATCGTAGAAGTTGGAATTCATTAGTTTTTATTAGGCTTGAATTGGGGTGCGATTCGTGTTTTTGATGTTGTTTGTGTGATTTGAGGCCTCGGGAATGATTCAGATGGGAATCGGATTGGAATTTGGACTTAGGAGGATTTTGCTACTACTGGTGTCTGGTGCCATCACACCTGGAGAGGTTTGGTCGCAGTTGCGTGACCGCAGAAGTGAAGAAGTGCTCATAGGTGTGGTCTAGGAAGAATTGGGCAGTGATCGCAGGTGCATAGAGGTAATCTGCAGAAGCGGAGTCGCACCTGCGAAAAGGAGGTCGTAGAAGCGCTTCCGCAGAAGCGAACTTGGGGGCGCAAATGCTGAGCTTGGGAACTTAAGTGAATTCCGCAGAAGCGGAGTTTTTATCGCAAAAGCGATTCCGCAGATTTGGATTTTGGGGCCACAAAAGCTAAATGCCTAGGCAGTGTTTAAAATTGAAGGGTTCCAAGATATTTATCATTCCACCCTCAGACAGACGGACAGTCCGAGCGCACTATTCAGATATTAGAGGATATGCTACGCGCTTGTGTCATGAATTTCAGGGGTTATTGGGATCCGTTTTTGCCGCTTGCCGAGTTTGCCTACAATAACAGCTACCAACCATTCAGATGGCTCCTTATGAGCCTTTGTATGGGAGATGGTGTCGGACTTCGGTGGATTGGTTTGGGCCGGGTGAGGCTAGGCTATTGGGTAGTGACTTGGTTTAGGATGCTTAGGACAAGGTTAAGTTGATTCAGGATCGGCTTCGCACAACGTAGTCTAGACAGAAGAGCTACACCGATCGGAAGGTTTGTAATGTTGTTTACATGGTGGGAGAGAAGGTACTACTTAGAGTTTAACCCATGAAGGGTGTTATGAGGTTTGGGAAGAAGGGAAAGCTAAGCCCTCGGTATATTGGGCCTTTTGAGGTGCTTGAGAGGGTTGGAGAGGTGGCTTACAGGCTTGCATTGCAGCCTAGTCTATCGAGTGTTCATCAAGTGTTTCATGTTTCCATGGCCTGGAAGCACGTCGGCGATCCTTCTCATGTTTTGGATTTCAGCACGGTTCAGTTGGATGGTGATTTGACTTATGATGTGGAGTCGGTGGCCATTTTGGATCGGCAGGTTCAAAAGTTGAGGTCAAAGAATATAGCTTTAGTGAAGGTACAGTGGAGAGGTCAGCCAGTCGAGGAGGCTACTTGGGAGACCGAGTGAGAGATGCGTATCACATATCCATGCCTATTAGAAACTCCTGGTATGATTCTAGACCCGTTTGAGGACGAACTTTTGTTTAAAAAGGGGAGGACGTAATGACCCGGCCGGTCGTTTTGAGTGTTGTAGCTTCGTTCTCCCATTTACTACTTATTTTGTGCTTAATTGTTGTTATGTGACTTGCCGTGGTGGTTGGTTCGGTTTTGGGGATGTTTCGGAATAAATTGGGACAATTAGTCCCAAGGTTGGAAGCTTAAGTTGAAAGAGTTTACTTCATGTTGGCTTATGTGTAAACGACTCTGAAATGGAATTTTTATGGTTCTGATAGCTCCGTATGGTGATTTTGGGCTTATGGTTGTGTCCGGGTATTGATTTGGAGGTCCGTAGGTGATTTTGGCTTGAAATGGTGAAAGATGGAAAATTAGGAATTTGGAGAGTTGAGAAGTTTGACTGAGAGTTGACTTTGTGGTTACCCAGCTCGGATTTTTGTTTCAAAAGTTGGAATAGGTCCTTTATGTCAATTATGACTTGTGTGAAAAATTTGAGGTTAATCGGAGTTGATTTGATAGGTTTCACCATCGATCGTAGAAATTGGAATTCATTAGTTTTCATTATGCTTGAATAGGGGTGCGATTCGTGTGTTTGACATTGTTTGATGTGATTTGAGGCATGGACTAAGTTCGTATCGTGTTTTAGGACCTGTTGGTATATTTGGACGGGGTCCTGGGGGCCTCGGTAATGATTCGAATGTGAATCCGATTGGAATTTGGACTTAGGAGGATTTTGCTACTGCTAGTGTTTGGTGCCATCGCACCTGCAGAGGTTTGGTCGCAGGTGCGTGACTGCAGAAGCGAAGAAGTGGTCGCAGGTTCGGTCTGGGAAGAGTTGGACAGTGGTCACAAGTGCGAAGAGGTGATCCGCAGAAGCTGAGTCGCACCTGCAGAAAGGAGGTCGCAGAAGTGTTTCCGCATATGCGGAGCTTGGGAACTTAAGTGAATTCTGCAGAAGCAGAGTTTTCATCGTAAAAGCGATTCCGTAGATGTGGATTTTGGGGCTGCAGAAGCGAAGGGCCTTGGTAGTTCTTAAAATTGAAGGGTTCCGAGATTTTTATCATTTTGGACTTTGTCAGCTCGGTTGGAGGCGATTTTCGAGAGGGGTTTCGCATGAATTCTTGAGGTAAGCCACTTTTGATCATTTTTATTCTATAATATTGAATACCCATTGAATTTCCCACCTAGTGTATGTGTTTTTAAGGTGGAATTTTCGGAGTTTTTGGCTAGGGATTGGAGAGTAAGAATTAGGGATTTGAGTGGCGTTTTATTGTCAGATTTGAGTAATTTTGGTATGGTTGGGCTCATGGTTGAATGGGTCTTTGAATTTTGTAACTTTTATTGGATTCCAAGACGTGGGCCCGGGATTGACTTTTTGAAATGAGTTTTTGACTCAACTCCACGGGCGTGCACTGTTGAATTGTGACTCAATCGATTTCGTGGAGTTGTGTAATTAACTAATCTTGTCATTAGATATGTATTCTCTGTGTGTTAGAGAAATTGAGCTGCGACCCATGTTAGAAATCATACCTAGCCTATATGCATGTATTGTTGGGACCCACAGAGGCCACGTTGCTATTGAATTACTTGCTTAATTTGTAATTACGTACTCAGTCACACCTATCATTTGCATATCATATCTCAGTCTTTGTTGCCATTTATTGATACATCATATCATCATTGTTTAGGCTGATAATCATGATACTTGTGAGCCCGAGAGACTGGAGAGATTGATGACTGAGTGAGGTTGAAGGCCTGATTGTAGGGATAATTATGAGATCGGACTGTACGCTGCAAAAGACTTTATTGATTCATGTCATGATTTGCTTATTTTAGCGCTTGGGTAGGATCCGAGCCTCTGAAGTCTTACTCACCAGCATTATTCGCAGGTACTTACTGAGTGCGAGTGCCGAGAGCGAGTGCTGAGCGATTGGGAGGATTGAGTGACCGGGAGGACTGAGTGACTGTGAAGAATGAGTGACTGTGAGGATTAAGTGAATGGGAAGATTGGGTGAATTGATTCTCCGAGAGTATGCATATGATTTTTATCGTTTTGTTGCATTACAGTTGGAATACATAATTGACATGTAGATATAGAGATGTATCATTCCTCATTTCAGTCACACTTGGCATATTTTATCTGTTTTGAGCTTAATTGTGGAACTTGAAAGCATGTCTACATTCTTGTACTGTTAAATTCTGTATTTGGACTGTGCCTGTGGAGCTCGTCACTGCTTTCAGCCCAAAGTTAGTATTGTTACTTATTGAGTACATTGGGTCGGTTGTACTCATACTACACTCTGCACTTCGTGTGCAGATCTAGGTACTTCGGGGTACCGTGGTTGATGATTTTGGAGCTTTATCAGTTTAGAGATTTTCGAGGTAGCTGCTTTGGCGTCCGCAGACATTGACTCTCCTCCTTTATATTTTAGTTTTATTTATACTATTCTACCTTCCTAGACAATGTATCAGTAGTCAGACTATGTTATTGTATAGATGCTCATGTACTCAGTGATACCCGAATTTTGGCGGAAATTGTGTTGAGTCGCGGTATTTTCGTATCAGCATTTATGAGATTTTTCTCTTAAGCTTATCTTATTATGTTTTCAAACTTAAAGAATGCGTGGTTTATTGTGGTTGTCGGCTTACCTAGTATTACGATAGGCTCCAACACGACTTGTGAGATTTGGGTCGTGACAACGATGCACAAATCACCAATGGCCAAAACACACTACGTCATCGTGAAGCTTATTCCGTGATCACCCTGAATCAAACCCGAGCCCATCGGGAACCTCCAATTATACCAAAAAGCCCAAATAAAATATCCAAACTTATTCAAAGCCTCAAAACACTACAAATAACATCAAAACCTGTCACGACCCAACTCCCACCGGAGTCGCGACTGCGCCTACCACTACTTGCTAGGCAAGCCAACAGAAACTAGGTTCAATAAGCTCAACAACCGAAATATCCTGAAATAACTGAGAAAGCAACAATAATACTACTACAACCATCCCAATGATATGGTTTCAACGAGTGTATGAGCACTATTGAATATCAAAATACAAAGCCAAAACATCAATACAACTGTCCGGACAATAGAGTAGTAATAAAGGAAACAAATAAAAGAGAATTTTAAGGTCTGCGGATGTAATAACAACTACCTCGTAGTCTCTCAAGTACTGGCACCAGCACAACTATAGCAATCACCTTATCCGGAAGTACGTGGATCTGCAATGAAGTGCAGAGTGTAATACGAGCACAATCGACCACATGTACTTAATAAGTAACAAATCTAACCTTGGGCTGAAAGCAGTGACGAACTCAAAAGATAAATAACTCAAATGAATTATCATATTTAACTTGTTCTCATTACAGGAATTTAGACATGCTTTCAAGTATAACAATTAAAGCTCAACACGGATAAGAACATTTAATTTATCAGATAGCATGAGGAAAATACATCTCTATGCCTACATGTCAAATATGCATGTCAAGTTAATGATTTCGCAGTGATATCCTCAAGTACTCTCATTCTCAGCATTGTACGGGTGCCTGGTATCAATGCCCCTCACCAAAGCATGTGTATATAACATTGTGCATGCGCTCACTACTGGCATGTCAGACTCTGGAGGGGCGGATCCTGACCAAGCACTAATCAAAATCCAATATGGCATGCTGCGACATGCAACTCGATCCAAATAACAATAAAGTCAATATGGCATGCTTCGGTGTGCAACCTGATCCAAATATTAATAAAGCCAATATGGCCTATTACGGCGTGCAACCCGATCCAAATATCACTCTCAACATAGCTCTAAGGCCCACCACAGTCATCAACCTCTCAAGTCTCAAGGGCTCACAATCTCATATCACTCAGCCTGAAAAATATCACATGTAGAAAACAACAACAACATGTGATGTAATAGTGAAAAATGTATTGAATCTAAGATATGATATACAAATGAAGAATCATGACTGGGTGTATAACTACAGTTAAGTCAGACAGCTCAAAACAACAAAAATAGTCTCATTAGGTCTCAACCAAGTAACCACATAGCCTAAACATGATTTCTAACATGAATCACAACACAGATAATCCAAAAAGTAAGGAAAACATGGATATAACAAGGTATGATAGAAAAATAGTCTAAAAGTCAACTCGGATCATGATTACTCTAGTGCACGCACACACTCCTGTCATCTAGCATGTGTCACCCCAACATATCACAAATAACGTAGTTCCTAGGGATAATTACCCTCAAATCCCAAGTTTAGATATGTTATTTACCTAAAAATGCGCAAATTAATGCTCCAAAAAGCCTTTGCCACGCGAATTGGCCTCCGAGCGACTCAAATTTAGCCAAAGCAACTGAATGTCATCAATAAAAACCATCAGAAACCATTCCAAATGATAAAGCTAAGGTCTTGAATCAAATATGCAAAGTCAACCTAAAAGGTCAACCCCGGGCTCGCACCCCGGAACTCGACAAAAGTCATAAATTCCTATCACTCAATTATGAATCCAACCATAGTAATATCGTCCAATTCCATCCATAAATCGACTCCCAAATCATCAAATCCCACTCTCTAATAACATAGTCTAAAATCCCAAAATTTCACCTTAAATTCACATAAACTAGGTGTAATAATCAATGGGTAATGAATATCTATCAACAAAATTGAATAATCTTTACACCTCTTCAATTGTAGAAAAAGTCTCTCAAAATCGCCCTTAGCCGAGCTCCACAACTCCCAAAATGAGAAAAAGAATGAAACGATCAATCTGCCCAACGATTCCCGCATCTGTGGTCCATTTGGTCACACCTGCGATGCCGCATTTGTGGTCAAAATCGCGCATCTCTGAGATCCACTTAAGTCCCCACCATGCACACCTGCAATCCCCTTCCTGCACCTGTGGAACCACTTCTGCGATCCATTCTCCGCACCTACATATTCCAAAGCCTCCGCCCGCACTCGCTTCTACGCCCTTTCTTCCGCATCTGCGGGCTCGCAGATGCGTCAACCACCTCGCATATGCGATCCTCCCCAAGTACAGCCTAGCCCGCTTCTGCGACAATATGTTCACATCCGCGAACTCAGTCTATCCCAACCTTCATCCGCACCTGTGATCTACAGGCCACTTCTGCGGCTTCACACATACTGCTAATCCCTCGCTGGTGCAATTGAACTAGAACTCCCAAGCTTCAGCAATCCTTCAAAGTCCAAAAATGAATTGATCTGAACCCGAAAAATACCTAGGGCCCCTTGGGACCCCATCCAAACACACCAACAAGTCTTAAAACACAATACAAACCTACTTGAAGCCTCAAATCACATCCAACAAGATCAAAACCATCCAATCAAAGCTTAATGAAACTAATGAACTTCTGACTTCTAAAACTCATGTCGAACCACATCATATCAACTTCAAATGATCTCAAAATTTGCATACTAGTCCCAAATGACACAACGAACGTTTAATGACCAAACCGGTCATTCTGTGTATTTGTACCTCATTTCCCCTTTTGATGCTTCACATATGTTTCGGGAAGGTTTCAGGTTGATTTGGACCCTTTGGTTCTTAGCTTAGAAAGCCTAGATTAGAAATGTTTACAAATGTTTGACTTTTATGAAAACGAACCTGAAACAGTATTTTGATGGCTCCGATAATTTTGTATCGTGATTTTGGACTTGGGTATATTCCTAGAATAGAATTCGGAGGTCCCTAGGGTTATTTATGTTATTTTGCCGAAAGTTGGAAATTTGAGGTTTAGAAGTTTGACCATAGGTTTAATTTTGGCTATCGGGTTCAGAATTTGGTTTTGGGACTTAGAATAGGACAGTTATGCTATTTAGAACTTGTCTGCAAAATTTGGTATCATTTGGATTTGATTTGATAGGATTTGGACGCTTGGTTGAAATTCTAGAAGTTCCTAAAGTTTTCTTTGAAATTCATGTGTTTTGGTGTTTGATTCATAGTTCTAGGTGTTATATTTGTGTTTTGATCATGTGAGAAAGTTCTTACGATGATTTTAGACTTGCATGGTTGTTTGGTACAGACTCCCACGGTCCGTACCCCAGAGCAGTGGGTCCATATTGATCAGGTTTCGGGTATCATGCCAACACAGTCCATTATACCGGTTCAGCCTAAGGTCATGGCAGAGGCTTCTGAGGAGGAGCAGAAAAGACTTGAAAGGTTCAAGAAGCCTGATCCTCCTAGTTTCAGTGGCACAGCTAGCAAGGATGCGTAGGTTTTTCTATAGAAGTGTCGTTGTATTCTCCGCACCATGGGTATTGTGGAGGTGAGCGGAGTTGCTTTTACTACATTTCAGTTGTCAGGAGTAGCGTACCGATGGTGGAAGGCTTACGAGGAGGGTAGGCCAGCTGATGCAGCCCACTCACTTGGGATCAATATTCAGAGATGCTCTTGAGAGTGTTTGTTCCCCATACCCTAGATGATGCATGGCGCACAAAGTTTGAGCAGTTGCATCAAGGGACCATGTAAGTGTCAGAGTATGCTATTAGATTTAATGAGTTATCCCGACTTGCGCCTGCCTTGATTTCTACAGTCAGAGAGCGAGTCCGCAGATTCATCGACGGGATCAACTATGGTATTAGATTCAACATAGCTCGAGAGTTGGAGACGGATACTCCATATCAGCAGGTGGTAGAGATCGTGCCGACATTGGAGGGTATGCGGGTCCGTGAGAGAGAGGACATGGAGGCCAAGAGGCCTCAAGATTCAGAAGGATATAGTGGTTCCTGCGCTCTAGTTGCAGCCCGACATGGCAAAGGCTATGTGAGCCGCGTAGTTCATTCAGCACTTCCATCTTCTAGCAGTGCTCCGGCTACTCCGAGGTCTAAGGTTGCCCATTTTGCTCAGCCACTATCTAGTGCACCTCATGCACGGGGTGCCTTCAGCGGATAGTCCAGCCGACAAGGCCAGGGTCAATTTTAGAAGCCACGTCTAGCGAGATCTTATTTCAAGTGTGGTGATACCAAACATATGGTGAGGACTACCCCAGACTCAGGAGGGGTGCACCTCCCCAGTCTCAGAAGGGGTGCACCTCCCAGACTATATAGGCTCCATGTATTTCACAAAGTCCACAGGGTTCTTAGGCCATGGTTGCTGCTCTACCTACACAGCCAGCTAGGGGTAGAGATCAGGCGGGTACAGGTCACCATAGAGGGGAAGGCAATGCCTGATTCTATACTTTTCTAGGTAGGACGGAGGCGATCGCATCAGACGTAGTCATCACAAGTATTTTTCCGGTCTATCATAGGGATGTCTCAGTTTTATTTGATCCAGCTTAACTTACTAATATTTATCATCTTACTTTGCTCCGTAGTTGGATATATCTCATGATTCTTTGAGTGCTCCTGTATATGTGTCCACGCCTGTATGAGATTCTATTGTTGTGGACCGTGTTTATCGGTCGTGTTTAGTTGTTATTGGTGGTTTTGAGACCAGGGTTGATCTATTATTACTCAATATGGTAGACTTTGATATGATTTTACGCATGGACTGATTGTCGCCCTATCATGTTATTTAGGACTGTCACGCCAAGACCGTGACATTGCTATGCCAGGTTTGCCGCAGTTGGAGTGGAGGGGTACATTTGGTAACATTCCTAGTAGAGTTGTGTCCTTTCTGAAGGCACAGCGGATGGTTGAGAAAGGGTGTGAAACATATCTAGACTTTGTGAGACATGTCAGTGCTTATACTCCTACCGTTGAGTCAGTCCCAGTAATGAGAGATTTTCCAGATGTATTTCCAATAGAACTTCCGGGCATGCTTCCCAATATAGATATTGATTTTGGTATTGATTTGTTGCCGGGCACTCAGCCCATTTATATTCCACCATATCATATGGTACCGGAGGAGTTGAAGGGGCAGCTATAGGAGTTGCTTGATAAAGGTTTCATCCGATCGAGTGTTTCTTCATAGGGTGCTTCGGTTCTGTTTGTGAAAAAGAAGGATGGGTCTATGTAAATGTGTATTGATTATAGGCAGTTGAACAATGTTACAGTGAAGAACAAGTACCCATTACCACGCATTGGTGACTTATTTGACCAGCTTCAGAGTGCTAGAGTGTTCTCGAAGATTAATTTGCGGTTAGGGTATCATCAACTAAAGATTTGGGATATAGATGTTTTGAAGACTGCTTTTAGGATTCGGTATGGTCACTACGAGTTCCTTGTGATGTCATTTGGGCTTACCAACGCCCTAGCAACATTTATGCACCTGATGAACAGTGTATTCCAGCCATATCTCGATTCTTCCGTCATTTTTTTTATTGACGACATCTTGGTATATTCCTGCATCCGGGAGGATCATGAGCAGCATTTGAGGATCGTGCTCCAAACCTTGCGGGAGAAGAAGTTGTATGCAAAATTCTCAAAGTGTGAGTTCTGGCTCGATTCAGTAGCGTTTTTGGGTCATGTGGTGTCTAGTGAAGGGGTCAAGGTAGACCCGAAGAAGATTGAGGTAGTTTAGAGTTGGCCCAGGTCGTCTTCAGCTACTGAGATTCAGCGTTTCCTTGGTTTGTCCGGATATTATCGCCTTTTTGTAGAGGGTTTCTCTTCCATTGCTGCACCTTTGACTAGATTGACCCAGAAGGGTGCTCCTTTCAGATGCTCAAAGGAGTGTGAGGCGAGCTTTCAAAACCTCAAGATTGTATTGACTACAGCCCATTGTTGGTATTGCCTACGGGTTCAGGGTCTTTCACTGTGTATTGTGATGCGTCGCGTATTGGACTTGGCACAGTGTTGATGCAAGATGGTAAGGTAATTGCCTGCGCGTCTCGGTAGTTGAAAGTTCATGAGAAGAATTATCCGGTGCACAACTTGGAATTGGCAGCTATTGCTTATGCATTGAAGATTTGGAGGCATTATCTATACGGTATCCCATGTGAGGTCTATACCGACTACCGGAGTCTCCAACATCTGTTCAAGTAGAAAGATCTTAATTTGTGGCAGCGGATATGGTTAGAGTTGCTGAAAGACTATGGTATCATTATTCTGTATCATCCCGGGAAGGCCAGCGTGGTAGCCGATGCCTTGAGTAGAAAAGCAGAGAGTTTGGGCAGTTTGGCATATCTACCGGCAGCAGAGAGGCCATTAGCCATGGATGTTCGGCCTTGGCCAGTCAGTTTGTTAGATTGGATGTTTCATAGCCTAGCTGGGGTTCTAGCTTACATGGTTTCCCGGTCTTATTTATATGAGCACATCAGAGAGAGTCAATATGACGACCCCCATTTCCTTATCCTTAAGGATACGGTACAGCACGACGATGCCAAGGAGGTTTCTATTGGAGATGACGGGGTATTACGGATGCAGGGCCGATTATGTGTGCCCAATGTGGATGGGTTGCATAAGTTGATCCTTGAAGAGGCCCACAATTTGCAGTATTCCATTCATCCGGGTGCCGCTAAGATGTATCAGGATTTGAGGCAACAGTATTGGTGGAGGAGAATGAAGAAAGATACAGTGGAGTATGTGGCTTGGTGCCTGAACTATCAGCAGGTGAAGTACGAGCATCAAAGGCCGGGCAGTTTGTTTCAGAGACTTTGGATTCCAGAGTAGATGTAGGAGCGTATTACCGTGGACTTCGTTGATCAGCTTCCACGGACATGGAAGAAATTTGACGCAGTATGGGTTATTGAAGATAGGTTGACCAAGTCGGAACATTTCATTCCGGTAGTGACTACCTATTCTTTAGAGTTGCTAGCTCAAATCTATATCCATAAGATTGTTCGTCTCTGTTACACCCCATGTTTTTGTACGTGAAAGTACATCGTAAGTTAATTGATGTAAGCTTGGAAATGAGATCCTCTTTGAAAGTATATAAAGTGATTTAGTGATGTTACGCCCTATTTTTTCAAGCCTTTAAGAGTTAACATTATGGAAAAAATGTTTATAAAGGGACATGTTGTTACACCCCACACTTCATACGTCACTGTCATTATAGGATTATCTAAGGTAAGCTCCAAAATGACGAAATCCTTCTACAAGGATAAGAAAGGTTTACCGAAGTCTTAAATAAGTTAAGATAAATATGAGACTTGTTAATCATGATTTAAGTGAGTTTAAAGTCATTATATGACTATATATGATGTTTGGATATGAAATATAAAGTTTTGAAAAAATTAGATTTAAGTTGCGGAAACATCGACTAAGGATTTGCATTGTAATGAAGCTTTTCGAGCAATACATTTCGTGTGATATATGAGGTATTTTTGGGACATATCTCATACCAAAATGAAGGTCTTGGAACCTAGTTTCCAACGGTTCAAACCATTTATTCATACGACATCGGGTAGAGAAATATAGATTTTTAAAGTAGGGTCGCCAAGTCATGTCGCCGCACTTCGGAGAAACTGGCAGGTTGTGAGGTAGTTTTCTCCCAATATATTGAGAGTTAGAGGGATATATTTATATGGAATTAAATCCACATGTGTCTAGTTTCCAACTATGTAAACCGTTTGTTCATATGATATTGGAGTAGAGAGATACAAGCGTCCGAGGTTGCACTAATCAAGCTGCCAAGCAGGCAGCTTACCGACCTGCTTGGAGAATTGAGGCGGTGGGCTTATAAGTTGTCTTTACCCGCTATATTTCGTCAATATACAGAGAATACAAACACCAAAACACTCTCAAGCTCTCCAAGGAGTTTTCCAAGAAATTTCAAGCAAGATCAATATTCCTTTCACGAAATCTATAAGCAATAACATTAGAACGATCCCTAAGCCGTAAGTATCATTATACCACCTCTCTTTTTCTTTGTAGTTGGAGTTTTGTAAGGTACTTCATAGTTAAGAAAACACCAACTTTCTTTATTTAAGCTTTTAAATATCAAGGAAGGTTGATAAATTCATTTTCTAATAGTTAGAACTCATAGGACAGTGGTCGGAAGCCGTGAGTTCAATTTATTTTACTTTTAGTAGACTGTTTTGTACTCTACTCGTGTTGGCCTATTGCGATGATGATTTATGAAGTTTGGAAGGATAAAAGGGCGTGGATAAAAGCCATTTGTGGTAGGGTAGTAGTCTGGTCGCTCGTCGTTGTAATTTCAGGCTAATTGATAACTTGTTGATTGGGTGTGTTATGGTATATTTAGGGCTTTTGTTGTATTGAAGGTCCCAAATTGTAGTTGGGTTGTTTTTGAGATGCTGGTTGTATTATGTTTGTATCTCGCCTATAGTAGGCTTGAGGGAGCAGTAGAATCAAGGGAAATACGACCCGTTTTATTTTAGAATCGAGTTATCATTTGAGATACGTGATATACTAGCGCCATCTAAGTTGTACATGTATTTCATTGTATAGGGTTGGCGCGCTAGTTGTCGTAAGCTTGTTGTTGAGTTGCATTGACGATTTGAGATATGTGAAGGCTATCCCTTCTTTCCTTTTGGCATGATCCACATGATACAACGAAACGAGCAAGCACGCATCTTTCACAAATGACTCTATTCATAGAGGTACTAGGGGTGCCTATGTTCTTGATTCTCCATGTCTTTTGTTAGTATATCATCTGTTACATAAGTTGATGAAGTTTATTTCATGATATTAACCGAAGGCATATTGATCTTATGACATCTCGAAAGATCTTATTGACTTACTTCTTATGCATTGCATTCATTTATACATGTACATTGACCCATGACCAGATGGCGTTATATACACATATATTATATGTATATGGGGTATGGGGAAAGGTTATGGCGTTATATACGCACCACCACCTGATCAGCTGGTATACGTTGATGATTTCGCCCACAGTGGCTGAGATGATATGATGGGATGCCCTCAGAGGCTTGATGATGTTATGTACGCAAATACCTATACATAGTATGAAATTTAAATACATATGCATGACATTATAAATGTTTCATGATTCACAGAGCTATTCAGACTTACAGGTTGAGTTCCTTACTCCATGTTTCTTTCATGTCTTTTATATACTACTTTCATGCCTTACATACTCAGTACTTTATTTGTACTGACGTCCATTTTGCTTAGGAACGCTGTATTTCATGCCCGCAGGTCCCGATAGATATGTTGAGAGACCTCCTAGTAATCTATCAGCTCAGCGGAAGGTGTTAGAGCGCTCAACTTGCTCCAGAGTTGCCTATTTGGTCAGTATAATTTAGACATGTATTGATTAGTATGGCGGGGCCCTGTCCTGACCTTTATGACATTTATGTACTCTTAGAGGCTTGTAGACAGATGTCATGTATATGGATACTTGTATGGCCTTGTCGGCCTATTTTTTGAGTATACAAATGATCATGTCAACCTTATAGGCTTGTATGTCACATGTATAAGTTTCTATATCATGTTGGGTCATCCTATGTCTAGTATTCCCTTTTGTTTTATTCTGGTTATCTCATGACGCCCCTTCTGGCCCATTTACCCATGATAGTATGATAAGAAAGATATGTTACATTGGTACTCGGTTGAGTAAGGCACCGGGTGCCCGTCGCGGCCCTGCGGTTTGGGTAGTGACAAAAGTGGTATCAGAGCAGTTTCTATCCTAGGGAGTCTACAAGCCGTGTCTAGTAGAGTCTTGTTTATGGGTGTGTTGGGAACCACACTTATAAGCAGGAGGCTACAGGGCATTTAAGACTGTCACTCTTTCTTCTTACTCTAGATAGTGTGGTAGAGCTCAGTTGTAAAAATTCAAACTCCTAAATTTTATTTTATTCGTAATACAACGATACCTACATCCAGAAAGATAGTTGGTATGAGATTTATTGTGGCTGTGGAAGAGTTGAGTAAGAGGAACTCGATTTTGCATCATGCTTACGATGAGTAAATATGAGGTCTTCAGCAGATCATGTGTGTACTAAGACATGTAAGCTTCTTGATAAGGAGCCCCAAGGCAATAATATCTATCCACTCATGTAGTAAAAAGGAATAAGAGAGTCGGAAGATAGAAACAAGCTTTAGCTAGTAAAAGAAGCAAGATGAAGAAGGGTACGAGGTACCTAGTTCATGAAGATTATCAGTATTTACAATTCAGGCAGAGAAATATAAGCATTCTGAGTTACTTTCAACAGTAACAAAGATATATACAATTGACCACACCCATCTCAATTATGCCATATGGGAGCTGACATATATAGTTTAAGAGAAGGATGGGATATCAGGATCAAGAAGGGGTTAGAGTAACCCAAAATTATGGATGGATTGTTATCATTAGCTAACATTTCCAAAGGATAGTGCAAATATAGTAATAGATCTCCTTGTGAGACACCCAGATGGTGAACTCTATAATAGTACTGTCAGATATGAATACTAGAATATTCAGAAATTTCAAAAGATGGGCAGTGGGATCCTAGAAGGGATAAATATTTACCTTATGACTCCAGCCCCTAGTAAAAAAAAAGGAGAATGTTAGGCATTTCGAAGAGCCAGTGAGATGAAGCAAGAGGAGCTAAAAGTGAAAGAACGTTTTGTTGAAGTTCTCAGATTAAAGTGATAGACAAATATATTAGCCGGAGAATAAGAAGAGAGTAAATGAAGCATCATGAGAAAGATGTGATAAATGAGTGATAACGGTAAATCAAAATATGACACGATGACCGAGTCTATAGTCAAGTTAAGGAAAAGACAAGAGATGATAGGCCTTGAGACAATAAAAGAGTATAGGCTAAAGGTCATATCCTCATTTCGAGAAATGAGTTGGTGACTCTAATGTGATTACCAGAAGGAAAAGTTAGACTCCCGGAGTAATAAAAATCAGTATGGGCTAATGAACAAGATACACTGAACATGAATTAAGGATCAGAAGATTTGATAATAGTCAACATCATGAGAGTTTTAGATATCGCATTCCGCCAATAATAGAATGGACAACAAAAGAATAACCTTTAATGGTCATTCAGGAAGACGCTTCCCAAAAGCGAGCGTTACGAGCAAAGTTAAGCTTAAGGGACTAAGTGTGCCAGTCACACTAGGTGTCACCCTCGTGCGTAAGAACTTCAATTATCCTTGGTACATAAGGGTTACTGCAAGGCGAGTAAGATGTCAGTAAAGATGTGAAAAGACACCAAAGATAAAAAGGTAACTATGGAATAGTAAAGGAAGAATGCGGTAAAAAGGCAAAAGGAACGAGATTGCAATTATTCAAATCCTACAAATATGCTATAATTCCAGAACATTATGCAGGCACGACGTCGGGGAAAGGAAGTAAGGGTTCCCTCGAGACGTTATTGATATATTAAGGGCCAGTGCGAGAGGTAAGTTTAGAGAAAGGATATAACCCAAGAGAGATTATGCGGAATATAGATATGAGAATTGACCAACGAGTAGTCTGTAGTTGATCCAGGAAGAGCCTAATTATGGCTAGACAAGAGGTCATAGACAAATCAGCAGATCATGCAAGATAAACGTAGTGAACCCCAACATAGTAGATTAAGTCTCGTAGATATGACATCATGATCCTTGAGAAATTTTCAGATAGGAGTTGAGTAGTTAAAGGTACCGTATAAGTGTTACAAAAATGAAAGAAAGTGCCAGTGGGGAGACAATCAAAAATTCAGTTCACAAGCAACCCTACGAGCACAAGGTCATAGAGGTATGTAACAAAGGATATTTATAGGCAAGTAAGAGCATCAAAGATTCTTTCGGGTATACGATGTAATAAGTTCGCAGCTTTAATGGAGTCAAAGGATCTCCCTTAAGTACTACAAAGAAAGCCTAGCTAATGAAATAAGGAAGAATGCTTCAACTTAAGCATAGTAACATAAAGAAGAAATGGTTTTGTAACAATAGTCTCACAACAACATTGTATGCAGTCCATAAGAAAGTGGCACCTATTGTGACTAATGAACGGGAAGTCAAAAGTGATATTTGAGATCATATGAGTTACAGGGAATTCCAGTATTCGTGGGCACTAAAATAAGCCAAGTATCCATGTAGCAAGTGGCAGAACGACCAGGAAAAGTAATTGCTTACATTTAAAGACAACTGAGAAGGCATGAAAGGAAATCTACAGTGCTAGCAAGTGAAAAGGAAGGTTGCGAGTAGTATAAATAGACATGTGTAGGTACCAAGATAAAGTATGGTAGAGAGACAAGGTTTTAGGTAGATAGGAGTAAGGAAAAGAAAAGGTGAGTGAGAATGGTGACAAGAATAGGTAAGTCCTTGGGATTAAACCAATCGAAACAAGAGAGCTGATGGTTTTTGTAAGTTATAGAAAGCTCAATATAGCCTGAATGAACTCAAAGGAGTTTAAAACTAGGAGCATTTTAAAGAGATGGAATGTTGCCCTGCTAGTAAAGTAAGGGTGTAATTGTGATAAATGATAAGAGGATGATGTTTATTTCTTCGATTGAGTAATGATTCAAAGAGAAGAGATTTCATGAATTGCACGGGATTAAAATACCCCCATAAGATGAATCAAATTAGGATGATATAAAATACGGTTATTGAAGTATAGTATGGTCCCTTGGTGGATCAGGCAAATCATATCAAATGTTCCCGTATGCAACGTGAGCCCCAGTGACAATGTATTACGTAAGAGGTCTCAAGTTATCAATGGTAGATATAGATCAACATTAAGGTGAATCAACAATAGACGGATAAAAGTTACAAATTATGAGATAAGATTAGGCCGTCATTCTTAAGATGAATAGTAATGAGGAAGAACTAAAGGACTTAGATTTATACATATAGGATAAGCAGTGAGAGAGTAGCCTGGAGTTGGGTAGCAGACCTCGTTAGTAATAAACCGAAGTAAGTGTTATGATGACCTACCTAGATGTATTAAATCCATAAGGATAGATAACCAAGGCTATAAAACTAATTATAACAATAGTCATAAGTTCGGCAAAGTACCAAGCAAAGAACTTCAGTAAACTTATATATGCCCAGAGGGACATCTTGTCATAGTTCTGTAAATGTTCACAAAGTAAAGCCAAGAGATTGGCAAAAAGCTGGAGATAAAAGGAGAGAATATCCGCGCATAAAAGAATAGATTCATACAAGCTGCATCACAGAAGGTAGTCAAAGTTATGAGATTGCAAGAATTTTGATCACAAGTCGTGGTGTGAGAAAAGGCCTAAAGGGGGGAATGCCCTGGTCTTTGGATTTATTCATAGAATAGTTGCCTAGATGGAAAAGGACAATATTAAAGTATTTATAAGAGCCATAAGTTATGAGAATGCTAAGCGCATCAGTCAACATTTGAGGAAGAATGTTCCAAAGGGGAGAATGATGTTACACCTCATATTTTTGTACGTGAAAGTACGTCGTAAGTCAATTGATGTAAGCTTGGAAATAAGATCCTCTTTGAAATTATATAAAGTGATTTAGTGATGTTACGCCCCATTTTCGCAAACCTTTAAGAGTTAACATTCTGGGAAAAATGTTTCTAAGGGGACATGTTGTTACACCCCATACTTCAGACGTCACTGTCATTATAGGATTATCTAATGTAAGCTCAAAAATGACGAAATCTTTTTATAAGGATAAGAAAGGTTTACCGAAGTCTTAAATAAGTTAAGATAAAATATGAGACTTGTTAATCATGATTTAAATGAGTTTAAAGTCATTATATGACTATATATGATGTTTGGATGTGAAATATAAAGTTTGGGAAAAATCGGGTTTAAGTTGCGGAAAAGCTGACTAAGGATTTGCCTTGTAATAAAGATTTTTGAGCAATATATTTCGTGTGTTATATGAGGTATTTTTGGGACATATCTCATACCAAAATGAAGGTCTTGGAACATATTTTGCTATGGTCCAAACCATTTGTTCATACGACATCGGGGTAGAGAAATATAGATTTTTAAAGTAGGGTCGCCAAGTCACGTCGCCGCACATCGGAGAAACTGGCAGGTTTATAGGCCAGGTTGCGAGGCCGTTTTCTCCCAATATATTCCGAGTTACAGGGACATCTTTATATGAAATTAAATCCACATGTGTCTAGATTCCAACGATGCAACCCTTTTGTTCATACGATATCGGAGTAGAGAGATACAAGCGTCCGAAGTTGCACCAATCAAGCTGCCAAGCAGACAGCTTACCCACCTGCTTGGAGAATTGAGGTGGTGAGCTTATAATTTGTATTTACCCACTATATTTTCGTCAATATACAGAGAATAAAAACACCAAAACACTCTCAAGCTCTCCAAGGAGTTTTCCAAGAAATTTCAAGCAAGATCAATATTCCTTTCACGAAATCAAGTAGTGATAAGATTAGAACGATCCATACGCCGTAAGTATCATTATATCGCCTCTCTTTTTCTTTGTAGTTGGAGTTTTGGAAGGTACTTCATAGATGAGAAAACACCTACTTTCTGTATTTAAGCTTTTAATTATCAAGGAAGGTTGATAAATTCATTTTCTAGAAGTTAGAACTCACGGGACGGTGGTCGGAAGCCGTGAGTTCAATTTATTTTACTTTTTGTAGTCTACTAGTGTTGGCATATTGTGCTGCTTATTTTTGGAGTTTATAAGGATAAAAGAGTGTGGAGAAATGCCACATGTGGTAGGGTAGGTTGGTCGCTCGTCGTTGCAATTTCAGGCTAATTGATAACTTGTTGATTGGGTGTATTATGGTATATTTGGTGTTTTTGTTGTATTGAATGTCCTGAATTGTAGTTGGGTTGTTTTTGAGTTATTGGTTGTATTATGTTTGTATCTCGTCTATAGTAGGCTTTAGGGAGCAGTAAAATTAGGGGAAATGCTGCCAGTTTTATTTTAGAATCGAGTTATCGTTTGAGATACATGATATACTAGCGCCATCCAAATTGTACATGTATTTCTTTGTATAGGGTTGGTGCGCTAGTTGTCGTAAGCTTGTTGTTGAGTTGCATTGACGACTTGAGGTATGTTAAGGCTATCCCTTCTTTCCTTTTGGCATGATCCATATGATACAACTAAACGAGTAAGCACGCAACTTTCATAGATGACTCTATTCATAGAGATACTAGGGGAGCCTTTGTTCTTGATTCCCCATGTCTCCTATTTGTATATCATGTGTTTATGGGTCTCAGATATTACATAAGTTGATGAAGTTTATTTCACGATATTAACCGAAGGCATATTGATCTTATGACATCCCGAAAGATCTTATTGACTTACTTCTTATGCATTGCATTTATTTATACATGTACATTGACCCATGACCAGATGACATTATATACGTGTATATTATATGTATATGGGGTATGGGGAAAGATTATGGCATTATATATGTACCGCCACCTGATCAGCTGGTATACGTTGATGATTTCGCCCACAGTGGCTGGGATGATATGATGGGATTCCCTCAGAGGCTTGATGATATTATGTATGCAAATAACTATGCGTGGTATAAAATTTATACGCATATGCATAACGTTATAAATGTTTCATGATTCCCAGAGCTATTCAGACTTACAGGTTGAGTTCCTTACTCCATGTTTCTTTCATGTCTTTTATATACTACTTTCATGCCTTACATACTCGGTACTTTATTTGTACTGACGTCCCTTTTGCTTGGGAACGCTGTATTTCATGTCCGCAGGTCCCGATAGACAGGTTGAGAGTTCTCCTAGTAGGCTATCAGCTCAGCAGAAGGTCTTAGAGCGCTCCACTTGCTCTGGAGTTGCCTATTTGGTCAGTATAATTTAGACATGTATTGATTAGTATGGCGGGGCCCTGTCCTGACCTTTATGATATTTATGTACTCTTAGAGGTTTGTAGACAAATGTCATGTATATGGATACTTGTATGGCCTTGTCGGCCTATGTTTTGAGTATACAAATGATCATGTTGGCCTTATAGGCCTGTATGTCACATGTATAAGGTTCTATATCATGTTGGGTCATCCTATGTCTAGTATTCTCTTTTATTTTATTCTGGTTATCTCATGACACTCCTTCTAGCCCATTTACCCATGATATTATGATAAGAAAGATATGTTACATTGGTACTCAGTTGAGTAAGGTACCGAGTGCCCATCGCGGCCATGCGGTTTAGGTCGTGACAGTCTCCACGGTGTGCTGGTGTCCATTATCTCCGATTGAGGCACACAGTTCACATCGTGAGTTAGGCACACAGATTGAGTTTAGTACAACATTTCACACCCAAATAGATGAACAGCTCGAGCGCACTATTCAGATCTTGGAGGATATGTTAGATGCATGCGTTATGGATTTTGGGGTTCTTGGGATAAGTTCTTGCCGCTTGCAAAGTTTTCCTACAATAATAGTTATGAATCGAGTATTTAGATGGCTCCTTATGAAGCCCTAGAAGGGAAACGGTTCACCCGGTGTAAACGTTTTCTATGCTCCGGAAGTATTATGGTCATCCGTGCAATTTATTAGATTTCAGTTCAGTCCAATTGGACAAGGATTTGACTTAAATTGAGTAGCCGGTGGCTATCTTGGACAGACAAGTCCGGAAGTTGAGATCAAAGGTTTAATGCGGAGTCATTATCCTCCCATTTTCATTACTTCATGTATGTCTCTATGCACGTTCGAGGACGAATATTTGTTTTAAGAGGGGGAGAATGTAACGACCCGACTGGTCATTTTGTCTATTTGCGCCCCGCTTCCCCTTTTGATGCTTCACACATGTGAATTTGTGGTTTTATGACTTGCGGGGTTGATTGGTTTCGTTCCGAGAAGGTTCCGGGTTGATTTGGTCCCTTTGGTTCTTGGCTTAAAATCCTAGATTAGAAATGTTTACCAATGTTTGACTTATGTTAAAATGACCCATGGATGATATTTTTATGAATCTGATAGGTTCGTATTGTGATTTGTGAATTGGGCGTATGCACGGAGTCGAATTCGGATGTCCGTAGATTGATTTGTGTTGTTTTGCCGAAAGTTGCCCATTTGAGGTTTAGAAGTTTGACTGTTGGTTGACTTTGTCTATCTGGTTAGGAATTTGGTTTTGGGACTTAGAATAGGATAGTTATGCTATTTAGAACTTATCTGCAAAATTTGGTGTCATTTGGAGTTGATTTGATAGGATTCGAACGCTTGGTTGCAATTCTAGAAGTTCTTGAACTTTTCTTTGAAGTTCATGCGTTTTGGTGTCCGATTCATAGTTCTAGGTGTTTTTGTGTTTTGATCGCGCGAGCGAGTTCGTATGATATTTTAGACTTGTGTGGATGTTTGGTTTGGAGTCCCGAGGGCTCGGGTGAGTTTACGACGTTCCGCGGAATGGTTTGGACTGAAATCAGGTTGCTGGTGTGTTAATGTTGCAGTTATTGCAATTGCGAGCACTAGCAACGCAATTGTGAACATGGCAGGGGAGGCTCAGGTATCGCAATTGTGATACCTACTTTGCATTTGCAAAGTCTGGGCTAGGTAGGATAGATCGCATTTGCGACTGCTTTTCTCGCTTTTACGAGGAGGACGGGCTTCGCAATTTGAGGCCCGTGTTGTAATTGCGATACCTTGTTGGGTGGAAAGTTGTCGCATTTGCGAGATTTTATTCGCAATTGCTACACCTGCAACTGAACATAAGGGCTGGAAAGTCGGGATGTAGTCTTATTTCTCATATTTTAGAACCCTAGACTCGGTAGGAAGCGATTTGAAGAGGGGATTTTCATCTACAAACTTTGGGTAAGTGATTCCAATCAATTTTTAACTATATTTCATGATTATATCATTGATTTAACATCAAATTTATGAGAATCAAAGAGGAAAACTGGAAAAATTTGTCAAAGTTTTGAAAAATGAAGATTTGAGTTTTGAGAGTCCATATCGGATTTGAAAACAAAACACATATATGGACTCATGGGATTATGGGTAGTCGAAATCTACCCTTGGACCCGTGTTTTGACTGGCGAGCCCGGGATTGACTTTTGTTGATTTTTTGGGAAATGTGTAAAGATCATAGCTTAATCTATTGTAATTGGTTTCTCAGGTTTCTCATGTATTGTTTGATGTTATTAAGTCATTTTTGGTTGGATTTGGGCCGTGTGGAGGTAGATTTTAGGTATAACGACCCGACCGGTCATTTTGAGCTCTAACAGGTTGTCCAACAGTTTGAGGCGTTGAGTAGCTTCACTTCATGTTTTATGACTTGTACGTGTGGTCAGAATTGAATTTTGGGAAGTTCGGAGTTGATTTTGAAAGAAACAACTTCTAAATTCGGAAGCTGTAAGTTGGAAGAATTGACTAAGGTTTGACTTTTGAGTAAGCGACCTCGGAATTGGGATTTGAAAGTTCTAATAGGTTCGTTTGATGATTTCAGACTTTGGCGTATATTCGGGTTGAGTATCGGGCGGCTCGGGAGCATTTCGACGCTTATTGTGGAAGTTGGCATTTTGAAGGTTTTAAGAATTTATTAAGTTTTAATTGAAGTGGACTTTGGTGTTATTGAAGTCTGTTTGCGATTCCGAGCCTTGGAATAGGTTCGTATTGTGATTTATGACTTGTGCACAAAGTTTGGCGTCATTCCGGAAAGTTTAAGTATAATTCGGACGCATTCGTCGAAGTTTGGAAGTTTAAAAGTTAAAAGAAAGATTTTGATCGCAGATTCATGATTTTGATGTTATTTGTGGCATTTCAAGCCTTTGGATAAGTTTGTATAAGGTATTGGAACTTGTTGGTGTGATTGGACGGGGTCACGAGGGCCCCGGGTGCGAATCAGATTCAAAACGGGTCTAGTTTGGACTTGGGAGAAATGCTGAAGCAGCTGGGATCTGGTGCAATCGCAACTGCGTGGAAAGGGTCGCAGGTGCGGCGTTGTGGTCACAGAAACATCATTTGGACTGATCTGGGATGGTCGCAGATGCGAGGATATTTCCGCATCTGCGAGCCCATAGATGCGAAGGATGCTCCGTAGAAATGAAAAACGAGCTGGGCAGCTGGGATCGCAGAAGCGGAAGGTTTCCGCACGTACGAGAGCGCAGGAGGGTGGGGTGGACCGCAGAAGCGGGCGCGCAAGAGCAAAATTTGGTCCACAGAAGAGGATTTTCCTGGCTTGGATAGAACCGCACCTGCGATGGATGTTTTTGCAGGTGCGACTGGTGGTCCGCAGGCGTGATGATCGCTGGGCAGAGGGCTTGTTTAAGTGCGTGGGTGTGGCTAATTTCATTTCATTTCTTTCATGGAAAACGGCTTTGAAGCGTTTTGGAGCGTCATTTTCATCATCAATCATGAGGTAAGTAATTTCTACAAGTTGGGAGTTAAATATACGAATTTGGGCTTGTAAATACATGAATAATTGTGGAAATTGTGGGATTTTAAGAGAAAACCTAGAATTGGTATTTTTGGATTTTTGAACACAAAATGTGACATGGAATTGGGAATAAATTATACATTTGAGTTCGTAATATTATGGGTAATGTTTATCTTCGAAAATATTCGGAATTCGGGCACCGAGCCGGAGGGTTGACTTTATTGGCTTTTCGAGCGGAGTTGGGAATTGTTATAAATTGATTAATTATGGGTAATAGAGTATATGTTTATGGATTTGCACATTGTTTGACTAGTTTTGGAGCGACGGGCATCGGTTTGAGGTGTTAGAGTGGCGTTGGAACCACTTATGGAATTTCGGAGCGAGGTAAGTCTCCTGTCTAACTCTGCGAGGGGGAAACTACCCCCAGGTGATGTATTTGATAAGTGTTACTTGTTGCGTGGGCTACGTACGCACGAGGTGACGAGAGTCCATACGTAGCTAGATTCATGTTATTGTCCGGGTATACTTTCGTTCACACCATGCTATAATTGTACTATAGGAGTTATCTTTGTTCGTTTAATTACTTTATTTAGCGTTACGACCTGAGACTAGACCTGCGTAGAGTGATAGACTTGCTATTGTAGAGGTTTGTCGGGCTTCATGATTAGCCGCGGAATAATTGTACTCTTCTTACTAATTTCACCCGCGCTATGTGTTTTCATCGAAAAGCTTTCCTTAAAATTCATAACTCACACGTTTATTTGTGAGTGGGGTCAAGGACCCGTTAAAGCTTCTTATTCTAATGGTATCGGGTTGTTTGACTTGGCAGGAATATGTACCACACTCTCATGGGAGCGGGTCGTTCACCTCGGCAGTATAATAGATGCATCTATGATTCGTGTCGTTCGACCCTCGGCAGTGCACATAGTATGATGAGATCGGGCCGTACCCCTCAGCATTTTTATAAAATACTCTTACGAAATCGTGCATAATATTTGACAAGAAGCCAGTGTATCTGTGAGTTTTCCTAATTTGAATTCGTGACGACCTATCTGGTGAGGTCCATTATATATATATATATATATATATATATATATATCCATTTTACATATATACTCTGGTTGAGGAGGTGACCGATAATTGAGAGCTTGAGTTTACTTTTCAGAGGAGGATTATACCACGTACCTACATTTGTTTATATTGTTTATTTACCCTGCCTCATATTTGTTTACTTCCTACTGTATTTGATTTATTGGACCACTAGTAAGTGTCGATGTCGACCCCTCGTCACTACTTCTCCGGGGTTAGGCTAGATACTTACTGGGTACGCGTTGATTTACGTACTCATGCTGCACTTGATACACTTATTGTGCAGGTACATATATATCTGGTAGTCTTTTGGGCGCAAAGGTGCGGCCATTGCAGGGATTTTACCATGAGTTGCATTCCATGTTACGATTCGCAGCATGCAAAGTCTCCATCAGAGTTATTTATATTCTCCTGTCTAATTTGTATTCCAGAAAGATGTTGTATTTTATTATATTTCCTATTTGATGCTCATTCACTTGTGACACCGAGTTTTGGGGGTTCCTACTTGTCGTTCATTATTGTAGTTCACGTAAATATTATCATTTTTCCATGTAAATTCTATTTCATACTATTTAATTAATGGACATTATGATTTCAAAGTAATAAAATGAGTAATTAAGTTGATAAATCACCATTGGCTTGCTGACGGTGGCGTTAGGCGCCATCATGACCTATAGTGGATTTTGGGTCGTGACATTAGGGGAAAATATATTTTCGAGGGTTGATTTGGCCTAGTTGAGGTAAGTATCTTGCCTAACTTTGTGTGGGGGAACTACCCCTTAGGATTTGGGTTGATTATGTTATTTGTGTTTTGTGGAAGATGTGTACGCGAGGTGACGAGTGTGTACACGGGCTATATGTGGTATTTGGCCGGTTTAGGTTATTTAGACTCTTTCCATGCCTTTAATTGAACTGTCATAACATGTTATATCTTTCATTGTTAATCTACTCTTATATGCTCTACTTGAAGTTGTTAGCACTTGTTCTATCTCTTACTTTGTTATATTTTCTCTCATATGCTTTGGTTGAAGTTGTTACCTCCCTTATTGTCGTGTTACTTCTTTATTGTTGCATTACTCTTATTTGATGTTGTCATTTCGTGGGAATTATCTTCTTGTTGGATTATTGGCATTGAAGTTGTGAAAGTTATTATCACATTAAGGTTGAAGTTGTTGATTTTTGAGATATCGTTCCTTGTTGAGCATTTCTCATTTATTTTGTCATTATTGAGATTCTTGTACACATTGTGATTGAGTCGTGGACTAATTATTATGGAAATATCGGTATTATTGATTTGGCAAGTTATGGCATATAGGCACTTGTGGTGCGAGTTGTTGTTGTGTTGTGATATTGATACGCATGCAGTGGTATAAGGATAAGGATTTATACGCATGAGGTGAGATAAGGTGGGCTTGATACGCGTGTTGCCAGTGAGGGAATTACTTGAAACCACGCGGTGAGATAAGGGAGCTGAAATACGTGTAGCTATTTCGGAAAAAATAATTTTTAAAACCAAATGCAAGGCTCACGCAGTGTTATAAGGAAATATTATGATTGAAATTGTAAAATGTGAATATGAGGCAGTGCCTCAGATGTGATTCTTGTTGTACAATCCATGTTAAAAAGGCTTGGTGGATGAATAGTTCTTGTTATTTCTTCATTGTTTTACTTGTAATTACCTGTATTTGTCTTCTTGTTGTTTCAGTATGTGTTTACTCCTTGTTGCCTTCACTGCTTAAATTTCCGTTGTAAGCTTACACTATTGAACCGTTTGCTTGTCATTTACTTCCTCATTTTCCATATTTAGACTATGCTATACTCTGTTTAGTTTTCTTTATCCTAGTAGGTGTCTTGACTTGGTCTCGTCACTCTCTATCGATGTTAGGCTTGATACTTACTGAGTACCATTGTGGTGTACTCATACTACGCTTCTGCACATTTTTGTGCAGATCCAGGTACATCTGCATCAGTCTGACGCTAGTCATCATTCAACTATTTTTGGAGACTTCAAGGTATATTTGCTTGACGTCCGCAGGCCTCGCAGTCACCTTTTGCTATCTCTTATTACTGATTATCCTTTATTCAAACATTGATGTATATTGAGATTTTAGTACTTTTAGGTAGAGCTTATGACTCAGTCTCACTGGATTTTAGGAAAATATTGTATTATGGTTCAGTATTGAGATTCTTATTAGAGTAATCAATTTATATCTTGTTTTTAGGTTGTTACTTTATTTCTTATTATCTTTTTTGTTAGGCTTACCTAGTTTTAGAGACTAGGTGCCATCACGACATCCTAAGATGGAAAATTGGGGCCGTGACAGGACCTGTTCCAACTCCTGAAACTAAAATATGAAATCGATATCAACAAAGTCAACTCTCGGCCAAACCTCTCAACCCTCAACTTTCCAACTTTCGCTAAAATGCATCAAATCAACCTACGGACCTCTAAATTAACATCTGGATATATTCCTAAATCCAAAATCACCATACAAAGCTATTGGAATCATCAAAACATCATTCCGAAGACGTCTACACAAAAGTCAAATTCCGGTAAACTCTTCCAACTTAAGCTTCCAACCTTGGTACTAAGTGTCCCAATTTACTCTGAAAATTCTCCGAAGCCAATCCAACCTTCCCGGCAAGTCACATAACCATAAATGTACATATAAGAGGCAATAAATGGGAAAACGAGACTACAATACATAAAACGATTGGTCGGATCGTTACAAAATCATGAATCAAAGATCAAAATCATTCTCTTAACTTTCAATTATTCTAACTTTACCGAACTCGTCCGAATCACACTTGGACATCCCGAATAACAACCAAACTTTGAAAACAAGTTCTATTCATCAAAATTAACCTATAAAAGATCGCAAAACCATAATTCGAGTTCGATAAAACCAAAGTCTATTTTTGGTCAATCCTATGAACTTTTCAATTTTTCAAATTGCCAACTTTTAATAAATAGAGCCAAAACCTTCTAGGAACATCCGAATTCAAATCTGAACATACGTCCAAGTCCAAAATCACCATACAGACTTATTGAATCCATCAAATCCTGATTCTGAGGTTGTTTACTCAAAAGTCAAACCTTTGTCAAACCTTCCAACTTAAGACTATCAAAAGAGAACCATTCTATCAAATCAATTCCGAACCCTACGAACATTAAAACCAACCATATATGCAAGTCATAATATATCATATGAAGCTACTCTAGTTCTTAAACTACCGCACAAAATACTAAAGCGCAAAACGACGGATTGGGTCATTACGATATATATATATATATATGTTAAAATAGATCAAACATATCTTAATATTAAAGTATATATTAATATAGGAAAACAATTATTTTGCCATATAACCGATTGATATCAGTCGATATTTATTGGTCAAATTCGACCAGACTTTCACTTTCTTTTAAAAATAAAAAATCGATTAATTTTGGTCGATATTTTTTGTCAAATGATCAAAAAATGTACTTAAATGTATTGTCTGACATTTACCGACTAATTTCGGTTGGTAATCTCATTATTTTCAGATGGGGGGCCAATTTTTCCCCATTTCTCTATTTCTCCTTCTCTCTTCCCTCCTTCTCTCACAGCCCTGCTCCTTCCCCCATCGTGCGGCAACCCCTACCCCTCTTCTCCGTCTGTCCACTAGCATCCATCCTCCACTTACCCAACTCCTACCATTGTCCTCCACCTACCCAGCTACCGTCGTCGTGCTGTCAACCCCCGATAATATTTTATTTTATTTTCTCTTTATTTTTCTGTCATGTCCCAACCTGGGGAGGCATGGCTGGCACCCGGTGCCATACTGGCCTGAGAGAACCACTCTGTAACCCATAATTGTTCGATGGAAATTAGAACATACATAAGCCGACTTGGCTAAACTCATTATTTCTACAACTATCATGGGCCAACATGGCCACAACTCATAATGTATAACTGTAAGTGGGCAAACGTTGTATCAGTGAACCATCGTACTCAAAACATGAATACACACGGGCCGTCAAGGCCTCTGACATACTGTACATAATGAACCTATGTCTACAAAGCCTCAAAGAGTATTTAACATCAAAAGATGGTTAGGACAGGGCCCCAGCCTACCCATAAGTCTGTAGCAAAACTCTGACACGAGGACTTATAGACTCGGCTGCACTCTGAATAAAGTAGAGTCTTACTGATCCTTCGCTGAATTCTAACCTCGTCTACAATGAGGGCTCGTCAAACTAATTACCTATACCTGTAGGCATGAATGTAATATCCACACCAAAAAGGACGTCAATATGAATAGTGTACCGAGTAAGTAAGGCAGAACTGAAACATAACAATAAGCCAACATCAATGGAAGAAATATAAGAATCAACCTGAACCTCTGAAGTGCCGCTGAGGGCCATGATATGCATACTAACTATACTTATATATATGTAATGCCTCTCTTTGGGACTATTATACATATCGAAACATGACTGCCCAACTGATTAGTGATAATTGCCCGACCGAATGTAGCACGGTGGTAACTGCATGACTCTGTGATCGGCCGTAACTCGATGGTAAATGCGCAATTGGCCAGCTAAACGTAGCTCGATGGTAAATGCATGACTGTCCGACCAGCCGTAGCTCGATTGTAAATGCATAACTGCCCAATCGATCGTAGATCGGTGATAAATGAAGATGCATATAACATTATATTATGAACATTAACATCTTCATCGTATGCCTCAATAGAGACTTAGGAACATACTTAGATATGCTTTGTTACATTTTACAGGTATGAATAACGTAAGCATCCTTAACTTCTAAGAGTAGAACTATTTATGGAATAACATTACGTTTACGTTTCATTACTTGGATCATGCCAAAATAAGGAACGATTAACCTTAACATACACTCATAATATCTTGTCCAATCCTCAAGCGAACTTAAGTTGCAGCTCTGTTGTCTACAAGCATTGAACAATACTATTGTAATAATATGAATGCCATAACTTATAGTATTTGAACGACACACTTTATTCTATTATAAAATGGACAGAACCTCCCATGTTTATATATAGCATCCCACAAGTTACAACAATCACCAAACAATCCAAACAATAATCATATTAAGCATCCGAAATAGTCCAACAATCAACAACACAACTACGATTTTCAGAAAATTGGACAGCACATATATCACTTCCTTCCAATTCAAACCAACACCAAAAATGACAATAACAACATCAACAAAAGCACATCCAAGCTACTACATCAAGAAACAGACGAAACCTAGCTTAAAAACCTTCCAAAACAGTCCCATATGCACAACACCTCAAACATACTTCCAACTTCAAGTTTAACATATTTTCTTTCAACATCTAGGCATGCTATGGCCTAAATACGACTCAACCCAAGTAGAGGGATGAAGAACATGCATTATAGCACACAAATACCCAATTTGCATAGCTTAATACGTTGCTATATCTTCCTCAATCAGCCACGAAGAGAGAAAGTGGCAAACTAATGACTAATTCGGGTTCCTAGGGCTTGAATCCACTTGTTGCACCTTCTCCACCTTTGATTTGGATTCCAAACCCTATGGATATGTTTAGGAGGTCTAGAGAGAGTTTTAGGTCTGATTTGGATCGAAAATGACGCTTGGAGATGAAGTCCACTACTTTATATCTACTACTAATATATAAGTGAGGATAAGCAGACATTTGATGGTCAACATGCCTGCTTCATCATCAGGGCATTTTAGTCATTACGTTCACTAGCGCCACTTCTAATTTTCTTGTATATTAATTCTATCTCTGCTGGATTTTTCCAATTTTTTCCTCTGTGCTCTTATCTTTACCCTCTCTTTCAGCTTTATTGTGTTTCCTCTTTTCAAAGCTTCAGTTATTCTGCAAAACGTTTAGACCTTTGGGGTTTTTGGCTTGACTAGCAATCTTTTTCTTCAGTTTACTATAAGATTCGTTTCAAAAAGGTGGAAATAAACTAAGGCTAGGTTCTGATTTGTTCTCTGTTTTTATTAATTTGTTTATTCTGGATTTAAGACTTTATAGAAGACAAAAATATGTAACGAACCTCTTGGCTAAACCAACAAAATCATGAATAGGCTATTTGGAATGAAACTCATTTGGGAGAGGAACTTCACCGTTGAATCTCCTTAGCGAAGGGTAATTTGATTCTCTTTGCAACTTTTGAAAAGTGAAAGTTTAACCATAACTAATATACAAAGAAAAGGAGTGAAATGTTTTGTTAGAATTCTCTGAATTATAGTAGTGTATGAAAGAGTTCTTGTGGCGCATCCCTTGTTAGGAATTCTAAAATTGACTTAAGTTGTTTTCTAATTTCCCTTAGGCTAACCTTATTTCAAATGATCACTTTGAGGTACCAAAATTTCCGTATGTGTATGAATTACCATGCAATTCAACAACTTTTTTTTTATTTCTCTGTTGCAAATTATTATTATATCTGATATTGATGTAATTACATAACACAACCAGAAATTACAGTTATAGAAGATAAAGAAGAAGCCCCGTCTACTTTATTCTATTTGTTGAACGAGAGAGAGTGAGGAGGTTCATTGAGGGACTCACTCACCCTATCAGGCTTCAGATGGTCAATGAGACCGGAAGTGAGATTTTCTTTCAGGCGGCTGCTAATGTTGCGAGGAGGATCAAGATGGTTCTTGTACAGGATAAAGGGTAGGGGTCTGATAAGAGGCCTCGTCAGTTCGATGGGTTCAGTGGTGCCTCATCTGGAGGTCATCCTCCCAGGGCATTTCATTCAGCTCTCCAGGCATCCCACAGTGCTTCAGGTGGTCACAACCCTCACGTATCTCATTCCGACCAGCTAGCTTACAGTGTACCACCAACTCCTATTAATGCACCTCAGGAGTCATAAAAGTGGTTATCCAGGTCGACATGGACAGTTCCAGGGTCAACAGTCACAACAGTCGAGGACCTGTTATACTTGTGGTGATCCGAGACACATTACTAGATTTTGTCCTCGAGCATCGGGCAGTTCACAGCAGCAAGGTTCTCATGCTATGATTCCAGCACTAGTTGTTCTACTACCCGCCCAGCCAGCTAGAGGTAGGGGTCAGACAACTAGAGGTAGAGGTCAGGCCGTTAGAGGTGGAGGCCAGCCAGTTAGAGGCCATCCCAGGGATGCAGTTCAGAGTGGTGGGGCCCAGCCCCGATTTTATGCTTTTCTAGCTAGGCCTGAGGTCGAATCATCTGATGCCATGATTACAGGTATTGTTCCAGTTTGCCATAGAGATGCTTCAATTCTATTTGATCCCAGATCTACTTATTCCTATGTGTCATCTTATTTTGCTTCATATCTGGTGATGCCTCGTGATTCTCTGAGTGCTCCTGCGTGCGTGTCCACTCCAGTGGGAGATTCTATCATGGTAGATCATGTCTATCATTCGTGTGTGGTTATTATTGGGAGTCTTGAGACTAATATGGATCTTCTACTTCTTGATATGGTAGATTTTTATATCATCTTGGGTATGGATTGGCTGTCACCTTATCATGCTATATTGGATTGTCATGCGAAGACGGTGACCCTAGCCATGTCGGGGTTACCTCGATTAGAGTGGAAAGGAACTCCTGGTCATTATACCATCAGGGTTATTTCTTATATGAAGGCTCGACGTATGGTCGAAAAAGGGTGTCTAGCCTATTTGGCTTATATTCGCGAATCCAGTGCGGATGTTCCTTCTATGGACTCAGTTCCAGTTGTTCGTGAATTTCCAGAAGTATTTCCTGTAGATTTTCCGGGGATGCCACTCGACAGAGATATAGACTTCTGTATCGATTTGGCTCCGAGCACTCAGCCCATTTCTATTCCACTATACCGTATGGCTCTGCCGGAATTGAAATAACTAAAGGAGTAGTTACAAGACTTGCTTGAGTAGGGATTTATTAGGCCTAGTGTCTCTCCCTGGGGGTGCATCTGTGTTATTTGTAAAGAAGAAATATGGTTCAATGCAAATGTGTATATATTTTCGGCAGTTGAACAAGGCTACTATCAAGAACAAGTATCCACTGCCAAGAATTGATGACTTATTCGATCAGCTTCAGGGTGTCAAGGTGTTTTCAAAGATAGATTTGAGGTCTGGTTACCATCAGTTGAAGATTAGGGCATCTGATATAACTAAGACAACTTTTCAGACTCGGTATGGGCATTACGAATTCCTAGTGATGTCATTTGGGCTTACAAATTCCCCAGCAGCATTTGTGGATTTGATGAATCGGGTGTTCAAGCCCTATTTGGATTCTTTTGTGGTTGTGTTCATTGATGATATCTTGATTTACTCCAGCAGTCGAGAGGATCATGAACAACATCTTCGGAGTGTGCTTCAGACTTTTAAGAATAATCAGTTATATGCCAAATTTTTAAAATGTGAATTTTAGTTAGACTCAGTTGCCTTTTGGGGGCATGTTGTATCGGTAGAAGGCATAAAAGTGGATCTTAAGAAGATTGAGGCTGTTCAGAATTGGACTAGACCTACTTCACTTATAGAGATCCGGAGTTTCCTAGGTTTGACAGGTTATTATCGTCGGTTCGTGGAGGGGTTTTCATCTATAGCAAGCCCATTGATCAGACTGACCTAGAAAGGTGTTCCATTTGGATGGTCAGGCGAGTGTGAGTTTAGCTTTCAGAAGCTTAAGACTGCTTTGACTACGGTGCCAGTATTGGTATTACCCACAGGTTCAGGATCTTATACGGTGTATTGTGATGCATCTCGCGCTGGGCTTGGTGTAGTATTGATGCAAGATGGCAGGGTGATTGCATATGCGTCGCGACAGTTGAAAGTTCAGAAGAATTATCCTGTTTATGACTTAGAATTGGCAGCCATTGTTCATGTGCTAAATATTTAGAGGCATTACCTTTACGGTGTCTCGTGTGAGGTATTTACTGATCATCATAGCTTACAATATATGTTCAAACAAAATGATCTCAATTTGAGGCAGAGAAGATGGTTGGAGCTGTTGAAGGACTATGATATCACTTATTTGTATCACCCCAGAAAGGCCAATGAGGTGGCCGATGCTTTGAGTAAAAAGGCTGTGAGTATGGGCAGTCTTGCGTATATTCCGGTTGGTGAGTGACCATTAGCGGCAGATGTTCAGACTTTGGCTAATCAGTTCGTAAGGTTAGATGTTTCAGAACCCAATCGAGTTCTTGCTTGCACAATCGCTCGGTATTCTTTATATGAGTGCATCAGAGAGCGGCATCATGATGATCCTCATTTACTTGTCCTTAAGGACACAGTGCGGCACGGTGATGCCAAACAGGTTGCGGTGGGGAAAGATGGAGTTCTGTGAATGCAAGGTCGTATTTGTGTGCCTAATATGGATGGGCTTCGTGAATTAATTCTGGAATAGGCCCACAGTTCTAAGTATTCTATTCATCCAGGTGCTGCCAAAATGTATCAAGATTTGCGGCAACATTATTGGTGGAGGAGAATGAAGAAGGATATAGTTGCATATGTATCTCGGTGTCTGAATTGTCAAAAAGTTAAGTACGAGCACTAGAGACCTGGTGGTTTTCTTCAAAAGTTAGAAATTCCTGAGTGGAAGTGGGAGCGTATCATTATGGATTTTGTTGTTGGGCTCCCACGGACTCAGAGAAAATTTGACGCAGTATGGGTCATTGTGGACAGGTTGACCAAGTCAGCACATTTCATTCCAATGGCAGTTACCTATTCTTCAGAGCAGTTAGCTAAAATTTACAGTCGTGAGATTGTCCGCCTTCACGGTGTGCCTGTGTCTATCATTTCTGATCGAGGTACGCAGTTCACTTCGCACTTCTGGAGAGCTGTACAACGTGAGTTAGGCACGTGGGTTGAGTTGAGTACAATATTTCATCCACAGACAGACGGACAATCAGAACGCACTATTCAGATATTGGAAGATATGCTTCGCGCTTGTGTTATAGACTTTGGAGGTTCTTGGGATCAATTATTGCCACTTGCGGAGTTTTCCTATAATAATAGCTACAAGTCAAGCATTCAGATGGCTCTGTATGAACATTGTACAGGAGGCGATGTCGTTCGCCAGTTGGCTGGTTTGAACCGGGAGAGGCTCGGTTGTTGGGTATCGATTTGGTACAGGATGCCTTGGATAAGGTCAAAATTATTCAGGATCGACTTCGCACAACCTAGTCTTCTTAAAAGAGTTATGCCGACCGTAAAGTTCGTGATATTGCATTCATGGTTGGAGAAAGAGTATTGCTCCGGGTTTCACCTATTAAAAGTGTAATGAGGTTCGGAAAGAAGGGCAAGTTGAGATCTAGGTATATAGGACCCTTCAAAATTCTTGAAAGGGTGGGCGAAGTAGCCTACACGCTTGCATTACCACCTAGTTTATCAAAAATTCATCCGGTGTTCCATGTGTCTATGCTTCGGAAATATCATGGTGATCCGTCCCACGTATTAGATTTCAGCTCAGTCCAATTGGACAAAGATTTGACTTATGAAGAGGAGCTAGTAGCTATTCTAGACTGCAAGTCCAACATTTGAGATATAAGAGTTATCCTTCAATTCGGGTGCAATGGAGAGGTCAGCTGATTGAGGCAGCTACTTGGGAATACGAGTCGGACATGCGGAGTAAATATCCACACATTTTCACCAGCTCAGGTACTTTTCTAATTCCGTTCGAGGACGAACATTTATTTTAGAAGTGGAGAATGTGATGACCCAGAATGTCATATTTAATTTAAAAATTCATTTCAGTGTTCAGTGACCTCATAAAGCACTATTCATCATTCCTCGACTTGCATGCACGGTCCGTATAATTTTTCGAAAAGTTTTTATATGAAAATTGATTAAAATGCGTAATAGAGCTTTAAAAATCAACTGATTTGACTTCGATCAATATTTTAAGCAAACGGATCCGGATTAGTGTTTTGATAGTTTTGGTAGGTCCGTATCATGATTTGGGACTTGGGTGTATGCGCGAAATCGAATTCGGAGGTCCTTAGCTCAAATTATAGCCATTTAACGGAAACTAGATATCTTAAGGCTTTCGGTTTTCAAAGTTTGACCGCAGAGTTTAATTTATTGATATCGGACTTGGATTGAGATTCCGAAAATTGGAATAACTCTGTTATATCATTTATGCCTTGTGTGCCAAATTTTAAGTCATTCTGGATTTATTTAATATATTTCGGCACTCTGATGTTGTTCTGGAACTTTTGAAAGTGCGGGGACACATGCACTGATTCTCTTATTTTTCCACAATACATGTGCGCATCAATTCCTCTCAAAACAGATTTTTACTCTCCACTCACCATCAATTTGGGGTCCACATGTTTTAGATTTTTCTGGCATCTTCTCCAAGATAATCACTTAGGCGAAAATATAGATTCACTCATACATAAAAAAAAAAGAAAGAGAGAGAGAGAGGGAGTGGGGACAAGACTTTGAGGGGAGGAGAGGATATTTGGGAAGAGAGAGAGGGAGTGGGGGACAATAGAAAAAAGGGAACTTTTGGGCAGAAAATTGGGAGCATTTTCGGATAAACATAGGGACAAAGAACTACAGTATTGGTTTTTTTTTATTTTTTTTTTTATATATATATGGAAATTTTTCTTTTCTGATTTTGGGGTTCTTGTTCATTCATAGATAAAAGAAAAAAAACATGGAGATTAGCTGAGGTCCGTTGACTGCTCATGAGGTTCAAGTTCGTGGTTCCGAATCCATTTTTATTGTTGTCTTTCTTGTTTGCTGCTGGACATTCGAATTCCGGCGCTAGATTTGCTTGTAATAGCTTCCGAGCAGAAGTAATCGAAAAACTCTTATATTCAGATTTGTGGATTTCGGACACGAATTCGCGAGGCAAATGTTTATTGGAATCTTAAATTTTGTTACAAAGCGAGGTAAGTGTCGTGGTTAACCCTGACTTGAGGGAGTATGACTTATTTATATATTTGCTATGTGATGTAATGTGTGGGTACAATATATATGAGAGGTGACGAGTATTTATGCATTGTGGTTGAGTCAAAGCATGCAGGTGGAATTTGTTTATCGAGAATAATTACCTATTTAATTAAGATATTCCTGCTTAAGTTTATTATTGATTATTTGATCATTATTCATGAAATTATTATTCATTTAATTATTGTTGAATATTTTGGAAGGTGAAGTCGGTATTCTGGTATTAAGTTGATTGATAAGTGTATATCCCCTCATTTAAATACTCTTCCGAATTTATATTATTATTTTCATGGTAAGGAAGAGTGTAAAAGTATGAAGGGTGTTGCCGTGCCATTTGTGAGTGTAAAAGCACGAAGGGTGATGCCGTGTCAATTTCAGAGAGTGTAAAAGCACGAAGGGTGATGCCGTGCCAAAAGAGAGTTAAAGCACGAAGGATGATGCCGTGCCAATTATTATTATTTATTTATCATCTTATGGGAGGAATGAGAGTAAAAGCACGAAGGGTGGTTCCGTGCCATTTTTATATTATCAATTGCTCATTTTATTGTTGATGAATTAATTGGATGCTATGTGACACTTCTCCTGCTAAAATTTCTATATCACTCCCCTTCGCATGTTCCCTTCCAAATTTATAAATTTTTATTTATTGTGTTATTGTTTTTTCGTATTTGTATATACTTGTACAAGTTATTTACGTACGTGTCCTGTCATAGCCTCATCACTACTTCGTCGAGGTTAGGCTCGACACTTATGGAGTACATGGGATCGGTTGTACTCATACTACACTCTGCACTTCTTGTACAGTTTTTGGAGTTGGTCCTAGCAGCGTACGATAGACGTGCTCGGATTCAGCTACTCAGAGGAGACTTGAGGTATAACTGCACATCGTTCGCAGTTCTGAAGTCCCCTTCTATCTTATCTTAGTTGTGTATTATCTTTCAAACATCTTGAATTTTATTCAGACCCTTAATTGTATTTTTCTAGTAGCTCGTGCACTTTTGACACCAGATTCGGGGATGTATATTAATAATTCGGTATTTATGGTCTTCCACATTTTATTTCAGTAATTGACTTCTATATAATTTAATTTGCTTAAAAATGATTAAGATTATTTTAACATTGGCTTGCCTAGCAAGTGAAATGTTAGGCGCCATCACGGTCCTGAAGGCGCCATCATATTAACTTTATTTGTTGTGGCAGGTTATCTGCTTTATTTAAAAAGAAATGATCACTTTTTTACCTGTAAAATTCTTTGAATGACCTGAAAATATAAAAAAATATGTCTATCATGTATATAAGTTAAATTCTTACCGTAGACTTCATTAAAAGGTGAAAATTGTAATCTTGGAGTATCCTTAAAAGATGAGATTCCTAATCTTAAAATAAAATAAATTACTTGCTGCAACATGTATCTTATAATGTAAAAGTTCTTTAAATTGTTGGTGTATATAAATTTAACTCGTCTTTTTTGTTTACATAGCGACCTGGCAAAAATGTTTATTTTAAGAGGAATTTTCAGAAACCACTATAGTTTAGTGGCTATTAACTTCCTATAGCTACCATTTACATATTTACTTTCTATAGCTAATATTTTGTTGCTACTTGACTGTATTCGCGCTACTGTATTCATGAATACAGTCACGAAATTCACCTAATAAGTAGGGTGTCCAACTGTTTAATAACGGAAAGATGATCAATTAGTGTGTATCGCTCCTAATTTAACTCAACTAAATCAATTATACAAAACTTCGTTGCTATCGGACTGTATTCGCGCTACTGTATTCATGAATACAGTCGCGAAATTTGCCTAATAAGACAGTCGGGTCCGAAGACAACAATCTCGAAGAGAATGGTATTCATAAAGGCGAATTAAACACGTGCCACCCGATATCATTTAATGAAGAATATTCTATAGCATTAAGTGCACGATCCATTACAGAGAATATGACATTCACTGCCTACCATTACACATTCTTCAATGACCCTCATAATTGTCATTTAAGAGGGACTTGATCCTAGGACCTTGTTCCCTAGGTACAACAATAAATAGTGAGCTCTCCAACCATTGTAAAGAGACGTATTTTCTAACAAGTATACATTACATTCTATTAAAAGTTCGATAATATTTTACTTTCTCGCTTATTCATATTGTTATTACTGCCTCCGAAACCTCTGCTCCGGGAATCAAGATTTTTGCTGTTTTATCTCAACTTCAAGGCTAAGTCTTATATTTTTGTCTAATTTATTTATCATTTTAGGATGAAATCGATTCACTTGTCTATAAACCACGTATAAATTCAATTGTACCGTTTTAAGGGTAAACAGTTTGGCGCCCACCATGAGGCTTAGAAAATTGTGTAATTGAATTGATCCATGTTTCTATTACTAACTTGTTTGATTATTTGTTCTTAGCAAATATCATTAAAAGTGGCAGATAACGATGTCAACATCGCACACAACGTTGAGGCCTAAAGAAATCAGCCTCAGCACGAAGATTCCATTAGTGATACCTGCAACGAGGGGGATGAGGCCATGCCGATTCATGGCGGACAATATCCACGACATGTTCGAGAGGAAAATCCTGATGATGCTGAAGATGAGCACGTCATTGAAACAGTAAGGATTCTGAGGGAACAAGAAAAGGCCATTATGGGCCATCTCTCACGGCAGGATCAAGTCATGATGGAGTTAAGGCAGGCACTGTCGGGTGCTTCCAACAATGCGAATGGACGAGGCCCAGTTCCTATCGGTGCTCCCGCAAATCAAATAACGCAGAGGGTCGATAATAACACCCCGAGGGGCGAAGTCGGCTTTGACAGAGCCAGGGGAAATGGTTGCAGGTACGGTAACAACAACAAGAATGATCCTTTTAAAATCAAACTCATGTAGTTTATGAGGGAAATAAATTCTCGAATAGATCAGATTCCGGGCGCACCGCCAGTGTTTAAAGGACCTGACTCAAAGAAGTACACCCAATTTTCATTCAAACCAAGCGCGGCACCGGAATTGATCCTGAAGCGATTCAAAATGCCAGATGTGCCGAAGTATGATAGGACTTCAGATGCTCATGAGCGCATCACCACCTATGCAATGGTGGTGAAGGGAAACGATCTAGCCCCGCACTAAATTCAGTCTGTCTTGTTGAAGAAATTCGGGGACATCCTCACAAAGGGGGCCCTGATATGGTATTCTCTCTTGCTCCAGCACTCCATAGATTCCCTTGAGATGCTCACAGATTCTTTCATTATGACCCCATGCTTGTAGAGTTTTTCATTAAGGACTATGCCGAGCCAAAAGGTACAGGCCGGAAAGGCCAATATATTCAGGGTTGCACAAGGAGAATTCGGGTTGCTATGGGAGTTCGTGACTAGATTCCATAAAGAAAGGATGTTGCTCCTGACCGTACGAGATGAATGGACAGCAGAAGCATTTACTAATGTATGAGAAGTTCCGATGCTTCTCGGAAATTGAAAGAAAGTCTGCTCAAGTTCCAGGCAACAACATGGGCGGATGTTCAATACCAGTACTAGTAAAATATAAGAATTGAAGATAATCAGCTCGGCTTTCCGGCATCAACCAAAGGCCGAGACCGGGAAAAGAATAAGGAAAAATTGAAGGATGATTTCGACACAAATTGACAAACTTCAAGGGGTTGGTTTTTGCCTTTTGAATGAACCAAAGGATGTGACAGAGGTTTTCGGTCAGCGGATAGATTTGCTACCGACACGAGAACTGATAGCAGCCGGAATAACAGGTCATTGCAGGACAATGAGACATCGAGTTCTTGAGATTCTTCCTACCCCAGGCTTTTCGAATACAACTTCAATGTCAGCATAATGGAGATGGTGTCGGCTATGAGGAACATTAAAGAAGCACGATTTCCGAAACCAATGAGATCCGATCCCAACCAAAGGGATCCTAATTTGTGGTGCAAATACCATGGGACCAACGGTCACCGAACATGGGACTGTCGGTATCTGTGCGAGGAGGTGGCAATATTTCTGAAAACCGGCATCTCAAAGAAGTTTTAAGCGATCGGGCTAAAAAAACTACAGGCGCAATCGTGATAATGCAGAACCTTCTAAAGCAGGATAATATCCCCCACGCTTGACGATCAACATGATTTTAAGGGGGGAACGAGATTAATGGTGTGACATTTTCGGCGGCAAAAAAGACAAAGGTGTCAGTGACCCAAAGTAACAGACTTCGGGAAGTTGCTGAGGACGACATTACTTTTATGGAGGAAGATGTAGATGGACTGCTACTGCCATACAACAATGCATTGGTAATCTCTTTAAATGTTTTAGATTTTAAAATCAAACGTGTTTTGGTGTACCTAGGAAGCTCGACCAATATTATTGTGTTGGAGCAAGCCAAGCTAACCGGAAGTAACATTCCGGCCACAAAACTCCTCGTTGGGTTCAACCTAGCGAGCGTAACAACCTGAGGAGAGATCATGCTGCCCACAAATGCCGAGGGGGTGATGAAGATGACCCTTTTCGAGGTGGTGGATGGCGATATGTGCTATTATATTATCCTGGGGAGGCCGTGGTTGCACGAAATAAAAGTTTTGCATTGCATTGCAGCCTAGTCTATCGAGTGTTCATTCAGTGTTTCATGTTTCCATGGCCTGGAAGTACGTCGGCGATCCGTCTCATATTTTGGATTTCAGCACGGTTCAGTTGGATAGTGATTTGACTTATGATGTGGATTCGGTGGCCATTTTCGATCGACAGGTTCAAAAGTTGAGGTCAAAGAACATAGCTTCAGTGAAAGTGCAGTGGAGAGGTCAGCCAGTCGAGGGGGCTACTTGGGAGACCAAGCGAGAGATGCGGATCAGATATCCATGCCTATTAGAGACTCCGGGTATGATTCTAGACCCGTTCGAGGACGAACTTTTGTTTAAGAGGGGGAGGACGTAACGAGTCGGCCAGTTGTTTTGAGTATTGTAGCTTCGTTCTCCCATTTACTACTTATTCTGTGCTCAATTGTTGTTATGTGACTTGCCGGGGTGGTTGGTTCGGTTTCGGGGATGTTTCGGAGTAAATTGGGACACTTAGTCCCAAGGTTGGAAGCTTAAGTTGAAAGAGTTGACCGCATGTTGACTTATGTGTAAATGACTCTGGAATGGAGTTTTTATGGTTCTGATAGCTCCGTATGGTGATTTTGGACTTATAGTTGTGTCCGGATATTGATTTGGAGGCCCGTAGGTGATTTTGGCTTGAAATTGTGAAAGTTGGAAAATTAGGAGTTTGGAGAGTTAAGAAGTTTAACCAGAGTTGAGTTTGTGGTTACCCGGCTCGGATTTGATTTCAAAAGTTGGAATAGGTCCTTTGTGTCAATTATGACTTTTGTGCAAAATTTGAGGTTAATCGGAGTTGATTTGATAGGTTTCTCCATCGATCGTAGAAATTGGAATTTATTAGTTTTCATTATGCTTGAATAGGGGTGCGATTCATATTTTTGACATTGTTTGATGTGATTTGAGGCCTGAACTAAGTTCGTATCGTGTTTTAGGACCTGTTGGTATATTTGGACGGGGTCCCGGGGGCCTCGATAATGATTCGAATGGGAATCGGATTGGAATTTGGACTTAGGAGGATTTTGCTACTGCTGGTGTTTTGTGTCATCGCACTTGCGGAGATTTGGTCGTAGGTGCGTTACTGCAGAAGCGAAGAAGTGGTCGCAGGTTCGGTCTGGGAAGAGTTAGGCAGTGGTCACAGGTGAGAAGAGGTGATCCGCAGAAGCTGAGTTGCACCTGCAGAAAGGAGGTCGCAGAAGTGTTTCTGCAGATATGGAGCTTGGGAACTTAAGTGAATTCTGCAGAAGCAGAGTTTTCATTGTAAAAGCGATTCCGCAGATGCGGATTTTGGGGCTGCAGAAGCGAAAGGCATGGGCAGCTCTTAAAATTGAAGGGTTCCGAGATTTTTATCATTTTGGACTTTGCAAGCTCGGTTGGAGACGATTTTCGAGAGGGGTTTCGCGTGAATTCTTGAGGTAAGCAACTTTTGATCTTTTTTATTCAATAATATTGAATACCCATTGAATTTTCCACCTAGTGTATGTGTTTTTAAGGTGGAATTTTGGGAGTTTTTAGCTAGGGATTGGAGAGTAAGAATTAGGGATTTGAGTGGCGTTTTGTTATCGGATTTGAGTAATTTTGGTATGGTTGGACTTGTGGTTGAATGGGTGTTCGGATTTTGTAACTTTTATTAGATTCCGAGATGGGTCCGGGGTTGACTTTTTGAAATGACTTTTTGACTTTTCCTTAAGAACTTAGCTTTATCATATGGAATAGATTCCTATAGCTTGTGTTGATTGTATAGAGTTTTTTGTGGCTAGATTCGAGGCGTTCGAAGGCCGATTCGCGAGGTAAGGGCTTAGTGGAGTAGAGATTTGCACGGTTTGAGGTAAATAACACTTCTAAACTTGGTTCTGAGGGTAAGAATCCTTGAATTACGTGTTTTGTGATTGTTGTATAGGTGACGCACATGCTAGGTAATGGGTGTGCACTGTAGAATCATGACTCAATCGATTCCGTGGAGTTGTGTAGTCAAATAATCTTGTCATTATCCATGTATTCTCTATGTGTTAGAGAAACTGAGTTGTGACCCATGTTAGAAATCATGCCTAGGCTATATACTGGTATTGTTGGGACCCACAGAGGCCACGTTGCTATTGAATTACTTGCTTAATTTGTAATTACGTACTCAGTCACACCTATCATTTGCATATCATATCTCAGTCTTTGTTGCCATTTATTGATACATCATATCATCATTGTTTAGGCTGATAATCATAATACTTGTGAGCCCGAGAAACTGGAGAGATTGATGACTGAGTAAGGCCGAAGGCCTAATTGTGGGGATAATTATGGGATCGGACTCTACGTTGCAGCAGACCTTATTGATTCATGTCATTATTGGCTTATTTTAGCACTTGGGTAGGATCCGTGCCTCCGAAGTCTTACTCACCAGCATTATGCGCAAGTACCTACTGAGTGCGAGTGCCGAGAGCGAGTGCTGAGCAATTGGGAGGATTGAGTGATTTTCTGTGTGGACTAAGTGACTGTGAAGAATGAGTGACTGTGAGGATTGAGTGAATGGGAGGATTTGGTGAATTGATTCTCTGAGAGTATGCATATGATTTTTATCGCTGCGTTGCATTACAGTTGGCATACATAATTGACATGTAGATATAGAGATGTATCATTCCTCATTTCAGTCACACTTGGCATATTTTATCTATTTTGAGCTTAATTGTTGAACTTGAAATCATGTCTACTTGTACTGTTAAATTATGTATTTGGACTATGCATGTGGAGCTCGTCACTACTATCAGCCCAAGGTTAGTATTGTTACTTATTGAGTACGTTGGGTCGGTTATACTCATACTACACTTTGCACTTCGTGTGCAGATCTAGGTACTTCGGGGTACCGTGGTTGCTGAATTTGGAGCTTTATCAGTTCAGAGATTTTCGAGGTAGCTGCTTTGGCGTCCGCAGACATTGACTCTCCTCCTTTATATTTTAGTTTTATTTATACTGTTCTACCTTCCTAGACAGTGTTTAAGTAGTCAGACTATGTTATTTTATAGATGCTCATGTACTCAGTGATACCCGGATTTGGGGGGAATGTTGTGTTGAGTCGCGGTATTTTTGTATCAATACTTATGAGATTTTTCTCTTAAGATTATCTTATTATGTTTTCAAACTTAAAGAATGTGTGGTTTATTGTGGTTGTCGGCTTGCCTAGTATTGCGATAGGCACCAACACGACATGTGAGATTTGGGTTGTGACAGCGATGCACAAATCACCAATGGCCAAAACACACTACGTCATCGTAAAGCTTCTTCCATGATCACCCTGAATCACACCCGAGCCCCTCGGGGACCTCCAATTATACCAAAAAGCCCAAATAAAATATCCAAACTTATTCAAAGCCTCAAAACACCGCAAATAGCATCAAAACATGTCACGACCCAACTCCCACCGGAGTCGCGACTGCGCCTACCACTACTTGCTAGGCAAGCCAACAGAAACCAGGTAAAATAAGCTCAACAGCCGAAATATCCTGAAATAACTGAGAAAGCAACAATAATACTACTACAACCATCCCAATGATCTGGTTTCAACGAGTGCATGAGCACTACTGAATATCAAAATACAAAGCCAAAACCTCAATACAACTGTCTGGACAATAGAGCAGTAATAAAGGAAACAAATAAAAGAGAATTTTAAGGTTTGTGGACGTAATAGCAGCTACCTCGTAGTCTCTCAAGTACTGGTACCAGCACAACTCTAGCAATCACCTTATCCGGAAGTACGTGGATCTGCAACGAAGTGCAGAGTGTAATACGAGTACAATCGACCCCATGTACTTAATAAGTAACAAATCTAACCTTGGGTTGAAAGCAGTGACGAACTCAAAAGAAACAGTCAGAGACCAATAACATTAACCAATAACAGTTTAGGATAAAATGATGACAGTAAAAATAAATAACTCAAATGAATTATCATATTTAACTTATTCTCATTACAGGAATTTAGACATGCTTTCAAGTATAACAATTAAAGCTCAACACGGATAAGAACATTTAATTTATCAGATAGCATGAGAAAAATACATCTCTATGCCTACATGTCAAATATGCATGTCAAGTTAATGATTTCGCAGTGATATCCTCAAGTACTCTCACTCTCAGCACTGTACGGGTGCTTGGTATCAATGCCCCTCACCAAAGCACGTGTATATAACATTGTGCATGCGCTCACTACTGGCATGTCAGACTCCAGAAGGGCGCACTAATCAAAAGCCAATATGGCATGCTGCGGCATGCAACCTGATCCAAATAACAATAAAATCAATATGGCATGATGCAGTGTGCAACCCGATCCAAATATCAACAAAGCCAATATGGCCTATTACGGCGTGCAACCCGATCCAAATATCACTCTCAACACGGCTCTAAGGCCCACCACAGTCATCAACCTCTCAAGTCTCAAGGGCTCACAATCTCATATCACTCAGCCTAAACAATATCACATGTAGAAAACAACAACAGCATGTGATGTAACAGTGAAAAATTTATTGAAGCTAAGATATGATATACAAATGAAGAATCATGACTGGGTGTAATTACAGTTAAGTCAGACAGCTAAAAACAATAAAAATAGTCTCATTAGGTCTCAACCAAGTAAACACATAGCCTAAACATAATTTCTAACATGAATCACAACTCAGATAATCCAACAAGTAAGAAAAACATGGATATAATAAGGTATGATAGAAAAATAGTCTAAAAGTCAACTCGGATCATGATTACTCTAGTGCACACACGCACTCCCATCATCTAGCATGTGTCACCCCAACACATCACAAATAACGTAGTTCCTAGGGATAATTACCTCAAATCTAAGTTTAGATATGTTACTTACCTCAAAATGCACAAATTAATACTCCAAACAACCTTTGCCACGCGAATCGGCCTCCGAGCGACTCAAATTTAGCCAAAGCAACTGAATGTCATCAATAAAAACCATCAGAAACCATTCCAAATGATAAAGTTAAGGTCTTGAATCAAATATGCAAAGTCAACCCAAAAGGTCAACCCCGGGCTCGCACCCCGGAACTCGACAAAAGTCATAAATTCCTAACACTCAATTACGAGTCCAACCATAATAATATCGTCCAATTCCATCCACAAATCGACTCCCAAATCATCAAATCCCACTCTCCAATAACATAGTCTAAAATCCAAAACTTTCACCCTAAATTCACATAAACTAGGTGTAATAATCAATGGGTAATGAATATATATCAACCAAATCGAATAATCGTTACTCACCTCTTCAATTGCAGAAAAACATCTCTCAAAATCGCCCTTAGCCGAGCTCCGCAACTCCCAAAATTAGAAAAAGAATGAAATAATCGATCTGCCCAGCGATTCCTACATCTGCGGTCCATTTGGCCACACCTGCAACGCCGCATTTGTGGTCAAAATTGTGCATCTGTGAGATCCACTTAAGTCCCGACCATGCACACCTGCAGTCCCCTTCCCGTACCTGCGGAACCACTTCTGCGATCCATTCTCCGTACCTACAGATTCCCAAGCCTCCACCCGCGCTCCTCCCCAAGTCCAGCCTAGCCCGCTTCTGTGACCACATGTTCATATCCGCGAACTCAGTTTATCCCAACCTTCATCCGGACTTATGATCTACAGGCCACTTCTGCGGCTTCGCACATACGGCTAATCCCTCGCAGATGCGATTGAACTAGAACTCCCAAGCTTCAGCAATCCTTCAAAGCCCAAAAATGAATTGATCTCAACCCGAAAAATACCTAGGGACCCCATCCAAATACACCAACAAGTCTTACAACACAATACAAACCTACTTGAAGCCTTAAATCACATCCAAGAAAATCAAAACCATGGATCACACCCCAGTCAAAGCTTAATGAAACTAATGAACTTCTGACTTCTAAACCCATGTCTAACCATAACAAATCAACTTCAAAAGATGTTAAATTTTGCACACCCTTTGGTTCTTAGCTTAGAAAGCCTAGATTAAAAATGTTTACAAATGTTTGACTTTTATGAAAACAAACCTGGAACAGTATTTTGATGGCTCCGATAATTTTGTATCGAGATTTTGGACTTGGGCATATGCTTAGAATAGAATTCGGAGGTCCGTAGGGTTATTTGTGTTATTTTGCCGAAAGTTGGCAACTTGAGGTTTAGAAGTTTGACCGTAGGTTTAATTTTGGCTATCGAGTTCGGAATTTGGAGTTGATTTGATAGGATTTGCACGCTTGGTTGCAATTCTAGAAGTTCCTAAAGTTTTCTTTGAAATTCATGTGTTTTGGTGTCCGATTCATAGTTCTAGGTGTTATATTTGTGTTTTGATCATGTGAGAAAGTTCTTATGATATTTTTAGACTTGCGTGGATATTTGTCTTGGAGCCCTGAGGGCTCGAGTGAGTTTTGGACGTGCCACAGAATGGATTGGACTGAAATCAGGTTGCTGGTGTGCTAGTGCTGCAGTTATCCCAATTGCGAGCACCGGCATCTCAATTGCGAACATGGAAGGGGAGGCTCAGGAATCGCAATTGTGATACCTATTTCACATTTGTGAAGTCTGGGCTGGGTAGGATACTTCGCATTTGCAACTGCTTTTCTCGCATTTGTGAGGAGGACAGGCTTCGCAATTGCGAGCCCTATGTCGCAATTGCGATACCTCCTAGGATGGACAGTTGCTGCATTTGTGAGATTTTCATCGCAATTGTGAGGGTTAGGCTTGATACTTATTGGGTACCATTTTGGTGTACTCATACTACGCATGTCGGACGCAAGTGATCATTCAGCTATTGTTGGAGACTTTAAGGTATAGGTGCTCGACGTCTGCACACCTCAGAGTCACCTTCTGCTTTCTCTAATTACGGTTTATCCTTTATTCAGACAGTGATGTATATCGAGATATTAGTACTTTTCTATAGAGCTCTCAGTCTCACCGGGTTTTGGGGGAAATATTGCATTGTGGTTCCGTATTGAGATTCTTATGAGACTTATCAATTTATAACTTGTTTTCAGTCGTTACTTTCTTTCTTATTATCTTTTTTGTTAGGCTTACCTAGTTATAGAGACTAGGTGCCATCATGATATCCTAAGGTGGGAAATTGGGGTTGTGACAAGTTGGTATTAGAGCTCTAGGTTCATAGGTCGTGCGAATTTTTTGATTTCGAAATCTGAGTCTTTGTCTTTGTATTCTCTCACAGATGATGAGGACATGCACTACTGGATCCGATGACCAGACACCTGCGCCCCCAGCTAGAGCTGCACGAGGTCGGTACCGAGGTAGAGGCCTAGGAGGGGCACATGTTGCAGCTAGAGCACCTTCCCGAGCAACAACTGAAAAGCCACCAGTAGCTCCAGTTGGGGGGCAGGCACCTGAGGCGCATGTTGTTGCCCCTGGACTTCAGTAGACCCTAGCATAATTTTTGAGTATGTTCCTTGCACCAGCCATATCTCAGGATGGGGGAGGAGCTAAGACTCCCACGGTCCATACCCCAGAGCAGTGGGTCCATATTGATCAAGTTTCGGGTTTCATGCCAGCACGGTCCATTATACCGATTCAGCCTAAGGTCATGCCAGAGGCTTTTGAGGAGGAGTAGAGAAGACTTGAAAGGTTCAAGAAGCCTGATCCTCCTACTTTCAGTGGCACAGCTAGCAAGGATGCGTAGGTTTTTCTAGATAAGTGTCGTTATATTCTCCGTACCATGGGTATTGTAGAGGCGAGCAGAGTTGTTTTTACTACATATCAGTTGTCAGGAGTAGCATACCGGTGGTGGAAGGCTTACGAGGAGGGTAGGCCAGCTGATGCAGCCCCACTCACCTGGGATCAATATTCAGAGATACTCTTGAGAGAGTTTATTCCCCAGACCCTACATGATGCATGGCGCACAAAGTTTGAGCAGTTGCATCAGGGGACCATGTAAGTGTCAAAGTATGCTATTAGATTCAATGAGTTGTCCCGACATGCACCTGCCTTGATTTCTACAGTCAGAGAGCGAGTTCGCAGATTCATCGACGGGATCAACTATGGTATTAGACTCAATATAGCTCGAGTGTTGGAGTCGGATACACCATATCGGTAGGTGGTAGAGATTGTACGGAGGTTGGAGGGTTATGCGGGTCCGTGAGAGAGAGTACAGGGAGGCCAAGAGGCCTCAAGATTTGAAAGGATATAGTGGTTCCTGCGCTCTAGTTGCAGCCCGACAGGGCAGAGGCTATGTGAGCCGCATAGTTCATTCAGTACTTCCATCTTCTAGCAGTGCTCCGGCTACTCTGAGGTCTAATGTTTCCCATTTTGCTCAGACACTATCTAGTGCACCTCATGCACGGAGTGCCTTCAGCGGATAGTCCAGCCGACAAGGCCAGGGTCAGTTTCAGCAGCCACGTCTAGTGAGAGATTATTTCAAGTGTGGCGATACCAAACATATGGTGAGGACTACCCAGACTCAGGAGGGGTGCACCTCCCAGACTACACAGGCTCCATGAATTTCACAAAGTCCACAGGGTTCTTAGGCCATGGTTGCTGCTCTACCTACACAGCCAGCTAGGGGTAGAGATCAGGCGGGTACAGGTCACCATAGAGGGGAAGGCCAGGCCAGATTCTATACTTTTCTAGGTTGGACGGAGGCGATCGCATCATACGTAGTCATCACAGGTATTGTTCCGGTCTATCATAGGGATGTCTCTGCTTTATTTGATCCAGCTTAACTTACTAATATTTGTCATCTTACTTTGCTCCATAATTGGATATATCTCGTAATTCTTTGAGTGCTCCTACATATGTGTCCATGCCTGTGGGAGATTCTATTGTTGTAGACCGTATTTATCAATCGTGTTTAGTCACTTTCAGTAGTAATGAGACCAGGGTTGATCTCTTGTCACTCAATATGGTAGACTTTGATGTGATTTTAGGCCTGGACTGATTGTCGCCCTATCATGTTATTTTGGACTGTCACGCCAAGACTGTGACATTGGCTATGCCAGGTTTGCTGTGGTTGGAGTGGAGGGGTACATTGGGTAACATTCCTAGTAGAGTTGTGTCCTTTCTGAAGTCACAACAGATGGTTGAGAAAGGGTGAGAAACATATCTAGCCTTTGTGAGATATGTCAGTGCTTATACTCCTACCGATGAGTCAGTCCTGGTAATGAGAGATTTTCCAGATGTATTTCCAATAGAACTTCCGGGCATGCTGCCCAATAGAGATATTGATTTTGGTATTGACTTGTTGCTGGGCTCTCATCCCATTTATATTTTACCATATCATATGGTACCGGAGGAGTTGAAGGGGCAGCTATAGGAGTTGCTTGATAAAGGTTTCATCCGATCGAGTGTTTCTTCATAGGGTGCTTCGGTTCTGTTTGTGAAAAAGAAGGATGGGTCTATGTAAATGTGTATTGATTATAGGCAGTTGAACAAGGTTACAGTGAAGAACAAGTACCCATTACCACACATTGTTAACTTATTTGACCAGCTTCAGAGTGCTAGCGTGTTCTCAAAGATTAATTTGCGGTCAGGGTATCATCAGCTAAAGATTTGGGATATAGATGTTTTGAAAACTGCTTTCAGGATTCGGTATGGTCACTACGAGTTCCTTGTGATGTCATTTGGTCTTACAAACGCCCCAGCAACATTTATGCACCTGATGAACAGTGTATTCCAGCCATATCTCGATTCTTCCGTCATTTTTTTTATTGACGACATCTTGGTATATTCCTGCATCCGGGAGGATCATGAGCAGCATTTGAGGATCGTGCTCCAAACCTTGCGGGAGAAGAAGTTGTATGCAAAATTCTCAAAGTGTGAGTTCTGGCTCGATTCAGTAGCGTTTTTGGGTCATGTGGTGTCTAGTGAAGGGGTCAAGGTAGACCCGAAGAATATTGAGGTAGTTTAGAGTTGGCCCAGGCCGTCTTCAGCTACTGAGATTCGGAGTTTCCTTAGGTTGGTCAGATATTATCGCCTTTTCGTAGAGGGTTTCTCTTCTATTGTTGCACCTTTGACTATATTGACCCAAAAGGGTGCTCCTTTCAGATGCTCTAAGGAGTGTGAGGCGAGCTTTCAAAAGCTCAAGATTGTATTGACTACAACCCATTGTTGGTATTGCCTAAGGGTTCAGGGTCTTTCACTGTGTATTGTGATGCATCGCGTATTGGACTTGGCACAGTATTGATGCAAGACGGTAAGGTAATTGCCTGCGCTTCCCGGCAGTTGAAGGTTTATGAGAAGAATTATCTGGTGCACGACTTGGAATTGGAAGCTATTGCTTATGCATTGAAGAATTGGAGGCATTATCTATACGGTATCCCATGTGAGGTCTATACCGACCACAGGAGTCTCCAATATCTGTTCAAGTAGAAAGATCTTAATTTGTGGCAGCAGAGATGGTTAGAGTTGCTGAAAGACTATGATATCATTATACTGTATCATCCCGAGAAGGCTAGCGTGGTGGCCGATGCCTTGAGTAGAAAAACAGAGAGTTTGGGCAGTTTGGCATATCTACCGGCAGCAGAGAGGCCATTAGCCATGGATGTTCGGCCTTGGCCAATCAGTTTGTTAGATTGGATGTTTCATAGCCTAGCTGGGTTCTAGCTTGCATGGTTTCTCGGTCTTCTTTATATGAGCACATCAGAGAGAGTCAATATGACGACCCCCAATTGCTTGTCCTTAAGGATATGGTATAGCACGGTGATGCCAAGGAGGTTTCTATTGGAGATGATGGAGTGTTGCGGATGCAGGGCCGATTATGTGTGCCCAATGTAGATGGGTTGCATAAGTTGATCCTTAAAGAGGCCCATAGTTTGCAGTATTCCATTCAACCGTATGCCGCTAGGATGTATCAGGATTTGAGGCAGCACTATTGATGGAGGAGAATGAAGAAAGATATAGTAGAGTTTGTGGCTCGGTGCCTGAACTGTCAGCAGGTGAAGTACGAGCATCAAAGGTCGGGTGGTTTGCTTCAGAGACTTAGGATTCCTGAGTAGAAGTAGGAGCGTATTACCGTGGACTTCGTTGTTCAGATTCCACGGACTTGGAAGAAAGTTGACACAGTATGGGTTATTGTAGATAGGTTGACCAAGTCGACACATTTCATTCCGGTAGTGACTACCTATTCTTTAGAGCTGCTAGCTCAAATCTATATCCATGAGATTGTTCGTCTCTGTTACACCCCATATTTTTGTACGTGAAAGTACGTCGTAAGTCAATTGAAGTAAGCTTGGAAATGAGATCCTCTTTGAAAGTATATAAAGTGATTTAGTGATGTTACGCCCTATTTTCGCAAGCCTTTAAGAGTTAACATTCGGGAAAAAATATTTCTAAGGGGACATGTTGTTACACCCCATACTTCAGACGTCACTGTCATTATAGGATTATCTAAGGTAAGCTCAAAAAGGATAAAATCCTTCTACAAGGATAAGAAAGGTTTACCGAAGTCTTAAATAAGTTAAGATAAATATGAGACTTGTTAATCATGATTTAAATGAGTTTAAAGTCATTATATGACTATATATGATGTTTGGATATGAAATATAAAGTTTGGCAAAAATTGCATTTAAATTGCGAAAAAACCGACTAAGGATTTGCCTTGTAATGAAGCTTTTCGAGCAATACATTTCGTGTGATATATGAGGTATTTTTGGGACATATCTCATACCAAAATTAAGGTCTTGGAACCTAGTTTCCAACGGTTCAAACCACTTATTCATACGACATCGGGTAGAGAAATATAGATTTTTAAAGTAGGGTCGCCAAGTCACGTCGCCGCACTTCGGAGAAACTCGCAGGTTTATAGGGTAGGTTGCGAGGCAGTTTTCTACCAATATATTGAGAGTTAGAAGGATATATCTATATGGAATTAAATACACATATGTCTAGTTTCCAATAATGCAAACCATTTGTTCATACGATATCAGAGTAGAGAGATACAAGCGTCCGAAGTTGCACTAATCAAGCTGCCAAGCAGGCAGCTTACCCACCTGCTTAGAGAATTGAGGCGGTGGGCTTATAAGTTGTCTTTAACCACTATATTTCGTCAATATACAGAGAATACAAACACCAAAACACTCTCAAGCTCTCCAAGGAGTTGTCCAAGAAATTTCAAGCAAGATCAATATTCCTTTCACGAAATCTAGAAGCGATAACATTAGAACGATCCCTATGCCGTAAGTATCATTATACCGCCGCTCGTTTTCTTTGTAGTTGAAGTTTTGGAAGGTACTTCATAGTTAAGAAAATACCTACTTTCTGTATTTAAGCTTTTAAATATCAAGGAAGGTTGATCAATTCATTTTCTAATAGTTAGAACTCACGGGACGGTGGTCGGAAGCCGTGAGTTCAATTTATTTTACTTTTAGTAGATTGTTTTGTACTCTACTCGTGTTGTCCTATTGTTCTGCAGATTTATGGAGTTTGGAAGGATAAAAAGGCTTGGAGAAAAGCCACATGTGGTAGGGTAGTAGGCTGGTCGTTCGTCCTTGCAATTTCAGGCTAATTGATAACTTGTTGATTGGGTGTGTTATGGTATATTTGAGGTTTTTGTTGTATTGAAGGTCTCGAATTGTAGTTGGGTTGTTTTTGCGTTTTTGGTTGTATTATGTTTGTATCTCTCGCCTATAGTAGACTTGAGGGAGCAGTAAAATCAGGGGAAATGCTGCCCGTTTTATTTTAGAATCGAGTTATCGTTTGAGATACGTGATATACTAGCGCCATATAAGTTGTACATATATTTCATTGTATAGGGTTGGCGCGCTAGTTGTCGTAAGCTTGTTGTTGAGTTGCATTGACGATTTGAGGTATGTTGAGGCTATCCCTTCTTTCCTTTTGGCATGATCCATATGATACAACGAAACGAGCAAGCATGTAACTTTCACAGATGACTATATTCATAGAGGTACTAGGGGTTTCTATGTTCTTGATTATCCATGTCTCTTGTTACTATCTCGTCTGTTCATGGGTCTCATATATTACATAAGTTGATGAAGTTTATTTCATGATATTAACCGAAGGCATATTGATCTTATGACATCCCGGAAGATCTTATTGACTTACTTCTTATGAATTGAATTCGTTTATACATGTACATTGACCCATGACCATATGGCATTATATACGCATATATTATATGTATATGGGGTATGGGGAAAGGTTATGGTGTTATATATGCACCACCACCTGATCAGCTGGTATACGTTGATAATTTCGCCCACAGTGGCTGAGATGATATGATGGGATGCCCTCAGAGGCTTGATGATATTATGTACGCAAATACCTATGCATGGTATGACATTTATATGCATATGCATGAGTTTATAAATGTTTCATGATTCACAGAGCTATTCAGACTTACAGGTTGAGTTCCTTACTCCATGTTTCTTTCATGTCTTTTATATACTACTTTTATGCCTTACATACTCGGTACTTTATTTGTACTGATATCCCTTTTGCCTGGGAACGCTGTATTTCATGCTCACAGGTCCCTATAGACAGGTTGAGAGTCCTCCTAGTAGGCTATCAGCTCATCAGAAGGTGTTAGAGCACTCAACTTGCTCCAGAGTTGCCTATTTGGTCAGTATAATTTAGACATGTATTGATTAGTATGGCGGGGTCCTGTCCTGACCTTTATGACATTTATGTACTCTTAGAGGCTTGTAGACAGAGGTAATGTATATGGATACTTGTATGGCCTTGTCGGCCTATGATTTGAGTATACAAATGATCATGTCGGCCTTATAGGCTTGTATGTCACATGTATAAGTTTCTATATCATGTTGGGTCATCCTATGTCTAGTATTCCCTTTTGTTTTATTTTGGTTATCTCATGATGCCCCTTCTGGCCCATTTACCCATGATAGTATGATAAGAAAGATATGTTATATTGGTACTCGGTTGAGTAAGGCACCGGGTGCCCGTCGCGGCCCTGCGGTTTGGGTAGTGACAAAAGTGGTATCAGAGCAGTTTCTATCCTAGGCAGTCTACAAGCCTTGTCTAGTAGAGTCTTGTTTATGGGTGTGTTGGGCACCGCACTTATAAGCAGAAGGCTACAAGGCATTTAGGAATGTCACTCCTTCTTCTTACTCTAAATCGTGTGGTAGAGCTCAGTTGTAAGAATTAAAACTCCTAAATTTTATATTATTCGTAATACAACGATACCTACATCCAGAAAGATAGTTGGTATGAGATTGAATGTGGCTTTGGAAGAGTTGAGTAAGAGAAACTCGATTTTGCATCATGCTTATGATGAGTTAATATGAGGTCTTCAGCAGATCATGTGTGTAGTAAGACATGTAAGCTTCTTGATAAGGAGCCCTAAGGCAATAAATATATCCACTCATGTAGTAAAAAGGAATAAGAGAGTCGAAAGATAGAAACAAGTTTCAGCTAGTAAAAGAAGCAAGATGAAGAAGGGTACGAGGTACCTAGTTAATGAAGATTATCAGTATTTACAATTCAAGCAGAGAAATATAAGCATTTTGAGTTACTTTCAACAGTAACATAGATATATACAATTGACCACACCCATCTCAATTATGCCCTATGGGAGCTGACAGATATAGTTTAAGAGAAGAATGGGATATCAGGATCAAGCTGGGGTTAGAGTAACCCAAAATTGTGGATGGATTGTTATCATTAGCTAACATTTTCGAAGGATAGGGCAAATGTAGTAATAGATCTCCTTGTGAGACACCCAGATGGTGAACTCTAGAATAGTAGAGTCAGATATGAATACTAGAATATTCAGAAATTTCAGAAGATGGGCAGTGGGATGCTAGAAGGGATAAATATTTACCTTAGTATGACTCCAGCCCCTAGTAAAAAAAGGAGAATGTTAGGCGTTTCGAAGAGATAGTGAGATGAAGCAAGAGGAGCTAAAAGTGAAAGAACGTTTTGTTGAAGTTCTCAGATTAAAGTGATAGACAAAAATATTAGCCGGAGAAAAAGAAGAGAGTAAATGAAGCATCATGAGTAAGATGTGATAAATGAGTGATAATGGTAAATCAAAATATGACACGATGACAGAGTCTATAGTCAAGTGACGGAAAAGACAAGAGGTGACAGGCCTTGAGACAATAAAAGAGTATAGGCTAAAGGTCATAAAAATCAGTATGGGCTAGTGAACAAGATACACTGAACATGAATTAGGGATCAGAAGATTGGATAATAGTAAACATCATGAGAGTTTAAATATCGCATTCCGCCAATAATAGAATGGACAACAAAAGAATAACCTTTAATGGTCATTCAGGTAGACGCTTCCCTAAAGCGAGCGTTACGGGAAAAGTTAAGCTTAAGGGACTAAGTGTGCCAGTTACACTAGGTGTCACCCTCGTGTGTAAGAACTTCAGTTATCCTTGGTACATAAGGGTTACCGCAAGGCGAGTAAGATGTCAGTAAAGATGTGAAAATACACCAAAGATAAAAAGGTAACTATGGAATAGTAAAGGAAGAATGCGGTACAAAGGTGAAAGGAATGAGATTGCATTTATTCAGATCCTACAGATATGCTATAATTCCAGAACATTATGCAAGCACGACGTTGGGGAGAGGAAGTAAGGGTTCCCCCGAGACGTTATTGATAAATAAGGGGCCAGTGCGAGACGTAAGTTAAGACAAAGGATATAACCCAAGAGAGATTACGTGGAATATAGATATGAGAATGGACCAACGAGTAGTCTGTAGTTGATCCAGGAAGAGCCTAGTTATGGCTAGACAAGAGGTCATAGACAAATCAACAGATCATGCAAGATAAACATAGTGAACCACAACATAGTGAATTAAGTCTCGCAGATATGACATCATGATCCTTCAGAAATTTTCAGATAGGAGTTGGATAGTTAAAGGTACCGTATAAGTGTTACAGAAATGAAAGAAAGTGCAAGTGGGGAGACAATCAAAAATTTCAGTTCACAAGCAACCCTACGAGCATAAGGTCATAGAGGTATGTAACTAAGGATAATTATAGGCAAGCAAGAGCATCAAAGATACTTTCGAGTATACGATGTAATAAGTTCGCAGCTTTAATATAGTCAAAGGGTCTCCCTTAAGTACTACAAATAAAGCCTAGCTAAGGAAATAAGGAAGAATGCTTCAGCTTAAGCATAGTGACATAAAGAAAAAATGGTCTTGTAACAATAGTCTCACAACAACATTGTATGCACTCCATAAGAAAGTAGCACCTATTGTGACTAATGAACGGGAAGTCAAAAGTGATATTTGAGATCATATGAGTTATAAGGAATTCCAGTATTCGTGGGCATTAAGATAAGCCAAGTATCCATGCAGCAAGTGGCGGAACGACCAGGAAAAGTAATTGCTTATATTTAAAGACAACTGAGAAGGCATGAAAGGAAATCTACGGGGCTAGCAAGTTAAAAGGAAGGTTGCGAATAGTATAAATAGACATGTGTAGGTCCCAAGCTAAAGTATGGTAGAGAGACAAGGTTTTAGGTAGATAGGAGTAAGGAAAAGAAAAGGTGAGTGAGAATGGTGACAAGAATAGGTAAGGCCTTGGGATTAAACCCATCGAAACAAGAGAGTTGATAGTTTTTGTAAGTTATAGAAAGCTCAGTATAGCTTGAATGAACTCAAAGGAGTTTAAAACTAGCAGCATTTTAAAGAGATGGAATGTTGCCCTGCTAGTAAAGTAAGGGTGTAATTGTGATAAATGATAAGAGGATTATGTTTATTCCTTCGATTGAGTAATGATTCAAAGAGAAGAGATTTCATGAATTGCACGGGATTAAAATACCCCCATAAGATGAATCAAATTAGGATGCTTTAAAATACAGTTATTGAAGTATAGTATGGTCCCTTGGTGGATCAGGCAAATCATATCAAATGTTCCCATATGCAACGTGAGCCCTAGTGACAATGTATTATGTAAGAGGTCTCAAGTTATCAGTGGTAGATATGAATCAATATTAAGGTGAATCAACAATAGACGGATAAAAGTTAAAAATTATGAGATGAGATTAGCCGCCATTCTTAAGATAAATAGTAATGAGGAAGAACTAAATGACTTAGATTTATACATATAGGATAAGCAGCGAGAGAGTAACCTGGAGTTGGGTAGCAGACCTCGGTAGTAATAAACCGAAGTAAGTGTTATGGTATAGTATGACCTACCTAGATGTATTAAATCCATAAGGATAGATAACCAAGGCTATGAAACTAATTATAACAATAGTCGTAAGTTCGGCAAAGTTGGGCAAAGAACTTCAGTACACCTATATATGCCCAGAGGGACATTTTGTCATAGTTCTGTAAATGTTCACAAAGTGAAGCCAAGAGATTGGCAAAAAGCTGGAGATAAAAGGAGAGAAGATCAGCGCATAAAAGGACAGAGTCATACAAGCTGCATCACAGAAGGTAGTTAAAGTTACGAGATTGCAAGAATTCCGATCACAAGTCATGGTGTGAGAAGAGGCCTAAAGGGGGGAATGTCCCGGTCTTTGGATTTATTCACAGAATAGTTTCCTAGATAGAAAGGACAATATTAAAGTATTCATAAGAGCCATAGGTTATGAGAATGCTAAGCGCATCAGTCAACATTTGAGGACGAATGTTCCAAAGGGGAGAATGATGTTACACCCCATATTTTTGTACGTGAAAGTACGTCGTAAGTCAATTGATGTAAGCTTGGAAATGAGATCCTCTTTGAAAGGATATAAAGTGATTTAGTGATGTTACGCCCCATTTTTGCAAGCTTTTAAGAGTTAAAATTTGGGGGAAAATGTTTCTAAGGGGACATGTTGTTACACCCCAAACTTCAGACATCACTGTCATTATAGGATTATCTAAGGTAAGCTCACAAAATGACGAAATCCTTCTATAAGGATAAGAAAGGTTTACCGAAGTCTTAAATAAGTTAAGATAAAATATGAGACTTGTTAATCATGATTTAAATGAGTTTAAAGTCATTATATGACTATATATGATGTTTGGATGTGAAATATAAAGTTTGGGAAAAATCAAATTTTTGTTGCGGAAAAACCGATTAAAGATTTGCCTTGTAATGAAGCTTTTCGAGCAATACATTTCGTGTGATATATGAGGTATTTTTGGGACATATCTCATACCAAAATTAAGGTCTTGGAACCTAGTTTCCAACGGTTCAAACCACTTATTCATACGACATCGGGTAGAGAAATATAGATTTTTAAAGTAAGGTCGCCAAGTCACGTCGCCGCACTTCGGAGAAACTCGCAGGTTTATAGGGTAGGTTGCGAGGCAGTTTTCTACCAATATATTGAGAGTTAGAGGGATATATCTATATGGAATTAAATACACATATGTCTAGTTTCCAACGATGCAACCCTTTTGTTCATACGATATCGGAGTAGAGAGATACAAGTGCCCGAAGTTGCACTGATCAAGCTGCCAAGCAGGCAGCTTACCCACCTGCTTGGAAATTTGAGGCGGTGGGCTTATAAGTTGTCTTTACCCTATATATTTCGTCAATATACGAGAATAAAAACACCAAAACACTCTCAAGCTCTCCAAGGAGTTTTCCAAGAAATTTCAAGCAAGATCAATATTTCTTTCACGAAATCAAGTAGCGATAACATTAGAACGATCCCTACGCCGTAAGTATCATTATACCGCCTCTCTTTTTCTTTGGAGTTGGATTTTTGGAAGGTACTTCATAGTTAAGAAAACACCTACTTTCTGTATTTAAGCTTTTAAATATCAAGGAAGGTTGATAAATTCGTTTTCTAATAGTTAGAACTCACGGGACGGTGGTCGGAAGCTATGAATTCAATTTATTTTACTTTTTGTAGTCTACTCGTGTTGACCTATTGTGCTGCTGATTTATGGGGTTTAGAAGGATAAAAGGGTGTGGAAAAATGCCACATGTGGTAGGGTAGGTTGGTCGCTCGTCATTGCAATTTCAGGCTAATTGATAACTTGTTGATTGGGTGTGTTATGGTATATTTGGAGTTTTTGTTGTATTGAAGGTCCTGAATTGTAGTTGGGTTGTTTTTGAGCTACTGGTTGTATTATGTTTGTATCCCGCCTATAGTAGGCTTGAGGGAGTAGTAAAATCAGGGGAAATGCTGCCAGTTTTATTTTAACATCGAGTTATCGTTTGAGATATGTGATATACTAGCGCCATCCAAGGTGTACATGTATTTCTTTGTATAGGGTTGGCGCGCTAGTTGTCGTAAGCTTGTTGTTGAGTTGCATTGATGACTTGAGGTATGTTAAGGCTATCCCTTCTTTCCTTTTGGCATGATCCATATGATACAACAAAACGAGCAAGCATGCAACATTCACAGATGACTCTATTCATAGAGGTACTAGGGGTGCCTATGTTCTTGATTCCCCATGTCTCCTATTCGTATTGACTTACTTCTTATGCATTGCATTTATTTATACATGTACATTGACCCATGACCAGATGGCGTTATATACGTGTATATTACATGTATATGAGGTATGGGAAAAGGTTATGGCATTATATATGCACCATCACCTGCTCAGCTGGTATACGTTGATGATTTCGCCCACAGTGGCTGAGATGATATGATGGGATGCCCTCAGAGGCTTGATGATATTATGTACGCAAATACCTATGCATGGTATGACATTTATACACATATGCATGATGTTATAAATGTTTCATAATTCACAGAGTTATTCAGACTTACAGGTTGAGTTCCTTACTCCATGTTTCTTTCATGTCTTTTATATACTACTTTCATGCCTTACATACTCGGTACTTTATTACTGACGTCTCTTTTGCCTGGAAATGTTGTATTTCATGCCCGCAGATCCCGATAGACAGGTTGAGAGTCCTCCTAGTAGTCTATCAGCTCAGCGGAAGGTGTTAGAGCGCTCCACTTGCTCTGGAGTTGCCTATTTGGTCAGTATAATTTAGACATGTATTGATTAGTATGGCGGGGATCTATCCTGTCCTTTATGACATTTATGACATTTATGTATTCTTAGAGGCTTGTAGACAGATGTCATGTATATGGATACTTGTATGGCCTTGTCGGCCTATGTTTTGAGTATATAAATGATCATGTCGGCCTTATAGGCTTGTATGTCACATGTATAAGGTTCTATATCATGTTGGGTCGTCCTATGTCTAGTATTCCCTTTTGTTTTATTCTGGTTATCTCATGACGCCCCTTCTGGCCCATTTACCCATGATAGTATGATATGAAAGATATGTTACATTGGTACTCGGTTGAGTAAGGCACCGGGTGCCCATCACGGCCATGCGGTTTGAGTCATGACAGTCTCCACGGTGTGCCAGTGTCCATTATCTCCGATCGACGCACACAGTTCACATCACACTTTTGGAGAGCCGTGCAAAGTGAGTTAGGCACACGGGTTGAGTTCAGTACAACATTTCACACCCAAATAAATGAACAGCTCGAGCGCACCATTCAGATCTTGGAGGATATGTTAGATGCATGCGTTATGGATTTCGGGGTTCTTGGGATACGTTCTTGCCGCTTGCAGAGTTTGCCTACAATAATAGTTACGAATCGAGTATTTAGATGGCTCCTTATGATGCCCTAGAAGGGAGACGATGTCGTTCTCCAGTTGGTTGGTTTGAGCCGGGTGAGGATAGGTTATCGGGCACAGTTTTGGTTCTAGATGCCTTAGAGAAAGTCAAGTAGATTTAGGATCGGCTTCGTAGAGTACAGTCTAGGTAGAAGAGTTATGCTGATCTGAGGGCTCGTGATGTAGTATTTCTAGTTGGAGAGAGAGTTTTGCTTCAGGTTTCACCCATGAAATGTGTGATGATGTTCAGGAAGAAGGGCAAGTTGAGCCCTAGGTACATTGGTCCTTTTGAGATCCTTGCGAGAGTTGGGGAGGTAGCCTACAAGCTTTTATTGCCACCCAGTCTATTGGCGGTTCACCCGGTGTTCCATGTTTCTATGCTCCGGAAGTATTATGGTGATCCGTCCAATATATTAGATTTCAGTTCAGTCCAATTGGACAAGGATTTGACTTATATTGAGTAGCCGGTGGCTATCTTGGACAGACAAGTCCGGAAGTTGAGATCAAAGGTTTAATGTGGAGTCATTATCCTCCCTTTTTCATTACTTCATGTATGTCTCTATGCACGTTCGAGGACGAATGTTTGTTTTAAGGGTGGAGAATGTAATGACCCGACTGGTCATTTTGTGTATTTGCGCCCCGCTTCCCCTTTTGATGCTTCACACATGTGAATTTGTGGTTTTATGACTTGCGGGGTTGATTGGTTTCGTTCCGAGAAGGTTCCGGGTTGATTTGGTCCCTTTGGTTCTTGGCTTAAAAGCCTAGATTAGAAATATTTACCAATGTTTGACTTATGTTAAAATGACTCATGAACGGTACTTTTATGAATCGGATAGGTTTGTATTGTGATTTTTGAATTGGGCGTATGCACGGAGTCGAATTCGGAGGTCTGTAGATTGATTTGTGTTGTTTTGCCGAAGGTTGCCCCTTTGAGGTTTAGTAGTTTGATCGTAGGTTGAATTTTGTCTATCTGGTTAGGAATTTGGTTTTGGGACTTGCAATAGGACAGTTATTCTATTTAGAACTTATCTACAAAATTTGGTGTCATTTGGAGTTGATTTGATAGGATTCGGACGCTTGGTTGCAATTCTAGAAGTTCTTGAACTTTTCTTTGAAGTTCATGCGTTTTGGTGTCTGATTCATAGTTCTAGGTGTTTTTTTGTTTTGATCACGCGAGCGAGTTCGTATGATATTTTAGACTTGTGTGGATGTTTGGTTTGGAGCCCCGAGGGCTCGGGTGAGTTTCCGACGTGTCGCAAAATGGTTTGGATTGAAATCAGGTTGCTGGTGTGTTGGTGCTGCAGTTATTGCAATTGCGAGCACTAGCATCGCAATTGCGAACATGGTAGGGGAGGCTTACGTATCGTAATTGTGATACCTAGTTTGCATTTGCAAAATCTGGGCTAGGTAGGATAGTTCGCATTTGAGACTGCTTTTCTCGCTTTTGCGAGGAGGATGGGCTTCGCAATTTGAGGCATGTGTTGCAATTGCGATACCTCGTTGGGTGGAAAGTTGTCGCATTTGCGAGATTTTCTTCGCAATTGCGACACCTGCAACTGAACATAAGGGCTGGAAGTCGGGATTTAGTCTCATTTCTCATATTTTAGAACCCTAGACTCGGTAGGAGGCGATTTGAAGAGGGGATTTTCATCTACAAACATTGGGTAAGTGATTCCAATCAATTTTTAACTATATATTATGATTATATCATTGATTTAACATCAAAATTATGAGAATCAAAGAGAAAAATTGAAAATTTTTGTCAAAGTTTTGAAAAATGAAGATTTGAGTTTTGAGAGTCCATATCGGATTTGAAAAAAAAACACATATATGGACTCATGGGATTATGGGTAGTTAAAATCTACCCTTGGACTCGTGTTTTGACTGGGCGAGCCCGGGATTGACTTTTGTTGATTTTTTGGGAAATGTGTAAAGATCGTAGTTTAATCTACTGTAATTGGTTTCTTATGTATTGTTTGACGTTATTAAGTCACTTTTGGTTAGATTTGGGCCGTGTGGAGGCAAATTTTAGGTATAACGACCCGACCGATCATTTTGAGCTCTAGCAGGTTGTCCAACGATTTGAGGCCTTGAGTAGCTTCACTTCATGTTTTATGACTTGTACGTTTGACCAGAATTGAATTTCAGGAAGTTCGGAGTTGATTTGGAAAGAAACAAATTCTAAATTCGGAAGCTGTAAGTTGGAAGAATTGACTAAGGTTTGACTTTTGAGTAAACGACCTCGGAATCGGGATTTGAAGGTTCCAATAGGTTCGTACGATAATTTCGGACTTTGACGTATTTTCAGGTTGAGTATCGGACGGCTCGGGAGCATTTCAGCGCTTATTGTGGAAGTTGGCATTTTGAAGGTTTTAAGAATTTATTATGTTTGAATTGAAGTGGACTTTGGTATTATTGAAGTCTGTTTGCGATTCCGAGCCTTAGAATAGGTTCGTATTGTGATTTATGACTTGTGCACAAAGTTTGGCATCATTCCGGAAAGTTTAAGTATAATTCTGACGCATTCGTCGAAGTTTGAAAGTTGAAAGAAATATTTTGATTGTCGATTCATGATTTTGATGTTATTTGTGGAGTTTCGAGCCTTTGGATAAGTTTGTATAAGGTATTGGGACTTGTTGGTGTGATTAGACGGGGTCTCGGGGGCCCCGAGTGCGAATCAGATTGAAAACGGGTCGAGTTTGGACTTGGGAGAAGTACTGAAGCAGCTGGGATCTGGTACAATCGCACCTGTATGGAAAGGGACGCAGGTGCGAGCCCACAGGTGCGGCGTTGTGGTCGCAGAAGCATCATTTGGACTGAGCTAGGATGGCCGCAGATGTGAGGATATTTCCGCATCTGCGATCCCACGGATGCGAAGGATGCTCCGTAGAAGCGGAAAACGAGTTGGGCAGCTGGGGTCGCAGAAGCAGAAGGTCTCCACACGTGCGAGAGCGTAGGAGCATGGGGTGGACTGCAAAAGAAGATTTTCCTCGCTTGGAGAGAACCGCACCTGCGATGGATTTTTTCGTAGGTGCGGCTGGTGGTCCGCAGGCGTGATGATCGCTGGGCAGAGGGCTTGTTTAAGTGCGTAGGTTTGGCTCATTTCATTTCATTTCTTCCATGAAAACCGACTTTGGAGCGATTTTGGAGCGTCATTTTCATCGTCAATCATGAGGTAAGTAATTTCTACAAGTTGGGAGTTCAATTAATGAATTTGGGCTTGTAAATACATGAAAAATTGTGGAAATTATGGGATTTTAAGAGAAAACCTAGAATTGGTATTTTTGGATTTTTGACCACAAAATTTGACATGGAATTGGGTATAAATTATACATTTGAGTTCGTAATGTTATGGGTAATGTTTATCTTCGAAAATATTCGGAATCCGGGCACGCGAGCCCGAGGGGTGACTTTATTTACTTTTCGAGCGGAGTTGGAAATTGTTATAAATTGATTAATTATGGGAATTGTTTGACTAGTTTTGGAGAGACGGGCATCGGTTTGAGGTGTTAGAGTGGCGTTTGAGTCGGTTATGGAATTTCGGAGCGAGGTAAGTCTCCTCTCTAACTCTGTGAGGGGGAAACTACCCCTAGGTGATGTATTTGATATGTGTTACTTGTTGCGTAGGCTATGTACGCACGAGGTGACGAGAGTCCATACGTAGCTAGGTTCATGTTATTGTACGGGTATACTTTGGTTCACACCATGCTATAATTGTACTATAGGAGTTATCTTTGTTCGTTTAATTCCTTAATTTCGCGTTACGACCTGAGACTAGACCTGCGTAGAGTGATAGACTTGCTATTGTAGAGGTTTGTCAGGCTTCATGATTAGCCGCGAAATAATTGTACTCCTCTTACAAATTTCTCCCGCGCTATGTATTTTCATCGAAAAGCTTTCCTTAAAATTCATAACCCACGCGTTTATTTGTGACTGGGGTCAAGGACCCATTAAAGCTTCTTATTCTAATGGTATAGGGTTGTTCGCCTCTGCAGGAATATGTACCACACTCTCATGGGAGTGGGTCATTCACCTCGGTAGTTTAATAGATGCATATATGATTCGTGTCATTCGACCCTCCGCAGTGCACACAGTATAATGGGATCGGGTCGTACGCCTCGGCATTTCTATAAAATACTCTTACGGAATCGTGCGTAATATTTGACAAGAAGCCAGTGTATCTGCGAGTTTTCCTAATTTGAATTTGTGACGACCTATCCGGTGAGGTCCATTATATATATATATGCTCCGGTTGAGGAGATAACTGCTAATTGAGAGCTTGAGTTTATTGTCGAGAGGATAATTTTACCACATATTTATATTTGTTTATTTCGTTTACTTTGCCTCACATTTGTTTACTTCTTACTGTACATAATTTATTGGACCGCTAGTAAGTGTCGATGTCGACCCCTCATCACTACTTCTCCGGGGATAAGCTAGATACTTACTGGGTAAGCGTTGATTTATGTACTCATGATGCACTTGCTACACTTATTGGGCAGGTACATATATGTTTGGTAGTCTTTTTGGGCGCAAAGGCGCGACCATTGCAGGGACTTTACCGTGAGCTGCATTCCATGTTACGATCTGCAGCATGTAGAGTCTCCATCAGAGTTATTTATATTCTCCTGTCTAATTTGTATTCTAGATAGATGTTGTATTTTATTATATTTCTTAGTTGATGCTCATGCATTTGTGACACTGAGTTTTGGGGTTCCTACTGGTCGTTCATCACGTAAATATTATCATTTTTCCCTGTAAATTCTATTTCATACTATTTAATTAATGGACATTATGATTTCAAAGTAATAAAATGAGTAATTAAGTTGATCAATCACCGTTGGCTTGCTGATGGCGGCGTTAGGCGCCATCATGACCTATAGTGGATTTTGGGTCGTGACATTAGGGGAAAATATATTTTCGAGGGTTGATTTGGCCTAGTTGAGGTAAGTATCTTTCCTAACTTTGTGGGGGGGAACTACCCCTTAGGATTTGGGTTGATTATGTTATTTGTGTTTTGTGGAAGATGTGTACGCGAGGTGACGAGTGTGTACACCGGCTATATGTGGTATTTGGCCGGTTTAGGCTATTTAGACTCTTTCCATGCCTTTAATTGAACTGTCATAACATGTTATATCTTTCATTGTTAATGTACTCTTATATGCTCTACTTGAAGTTGTTAGCACTTGTTCTATCTCTTACTTTGTTATATTTTCTCTCATATACTTTGGTTGAAGTTGTTACCTCCCTTATTGTCGTGTTACCTCTTTATTGTTGCATTACTCTTACTTGATGTTGTGATTTCGTGGGAATTATCTTCTTGTTGGATTATTGGCATTGAAGTTGTGAAAGTTATTATCACATTAAGGTTGAAGTTGTTGATTTTTGAGATATCGTTCGTTGTTGAGCATTTCTCATTCATTTTGTCATTATTGAGATTCTTGTACACATTGTTATTGAGTCGTGGTCTAATTATTATGGAAACATCGGTATTGTTGATTTGGCAAGTTGTGGCATATGGGCACTTGTGGTGCGAGTTGTTGTTGTGTTGTGATATTGATACGCATGCAGTGGTATAAGGATAAGGATTTATACGCATGAAGTGAGATAAGGTGGGCTTGATACGCGTGTTGCTAGTGAGGGAATTACTTGAAACCACGCGGTGAGATAAGGGAGCTGAAATACGTGTAGCTATTTCGGAAAAAATAATTTTTAAAACCAAATGCAAGGCTCACGCAGTGTTATAAGGAAATATTATGATTGAAATTGTAAAATGTGAATATGAGGCAGTGCCTCAGATGTGATTCTTGTTGTACAATCCATGTTAAAAAGGCTTGGTGGATGAATAGTTCTTGTTGTTTCTTCATTGTTTTACTTGTAATTACCTGTATTTGTCTTCTTGTTGTTTCAGTATGTGTTTACTCCTTGTTGCCTTCACCGCTTAAATTTTCGTTGAAAGCTTACACTATTAAACCGTTTGCTTGTCATTTACTTCCTCATTTTCCATATTTAGACTATGCTATACTCTGTTTAGTTTTCTTTATCCTAGTAGGTGTCTTGACCTGGTCTCGTCACTCTCTACCGAGGTTAGGTTTGATACTTACTGATTACCGTTGTGGTGTACACATACTACGCTTCTGCACATTTTTGTGCAGATCCAGGTACATCTGCATGTGTCAGACGCTAGTCATCATTCAGCTATTTTTGGAAACTTCAAGGTATATTTTCTCGACGTCCGCAGGCCTCGCAGTCACCTTTTGCTATCTCTTATTATTGTTTATCCTTTATTCAAACAGTGATGTATATCGAGATTTTAGTACTTTTATGTAGAGCTTATGACTCAGTCTCACTGGGTTTTAGGAAAATATTGTATTGTGGTTCAGTATTGAGATTCTTATGAGACTTATCAATTTATATCTTGTTTTCAGGCCGTTACTTTGTTTCTTATTATCTTGTTTGTTAGGCTTACCTAGTTTTAGAGATTAGGTGCCATCACGACATCCTAAGGTGGAAAATTGGGGTCGTGACAGGACATGTTCCAACTCCTGAAACTAAAATCCGAACCCGATATCAACAAAGTCAAATCTCGGCCAAACCGCTCAACCTTCAACTTTTCAACTTTTGCTAAAATGCATCAAATCAACCTACGGACCTCTAAATTAACATGTGGATATATGCCTAAATCCAAAATCACCATACAAAACTATTGGAATCATCAAAACATCATTCTGGAGTCGTCTACACAAAAGTCAAACTCCGATCAACTCTTCCAACTTAAGCTTCCAACCTTGGGACTAAGTGTTCCAATTCACTCCGAAAATTCTGCGAAACCAATCCAACCTTCCCGGCAAGTCACATAACCACAAATGTACATATAAGAGGCAATAAATGGGGAAACTAGACTACAATACAAAAAATGACTGGCTGAATCGTTACAAAACCGTGAATCAAAGATCAAAATCATTCTCTTAACTTCCAATTATTCTAACTTTACCGAACTCGTCCGAATCACACTTGAACATCCCGAATCACAACCAAACTTTTTTAACAAGTTCTAATCATCAAAATAAACATATACAAGATCGCAAAATCACAATTCGAGTTCGATAAAACCAAAGTCTATTTCCGATCAATCCTACGAAAGTTTTAATTTTTCAAATTGCCATCTTTTAATAAATAAAGCCAAAACCTTCTAGGAACATCCGAATTCAAATCTGAACATACGTCCAAGTCCAAAATTACCATACAGACCTATTGAATCCATCAAATCCCGATTCTGAGGTTGTTTACTCAAAAGTCAAACCTTTGTTAAATCTTCTAATTTAAGGCTTTCAAATGAGAACCATTCTATCAAATCAATTCTGAACCCTACGAATATTAACACCAACCATATACGCAATTCATAATATATCATATGAAGCTACTCCAGTTCTTAAACTACCGCACAAAATACTAAAGCACAAAAAGACGGATTGGGTCATTAATATATATATATATATCAAAATGTTGTTAAAATGGATCAAACATCTCTTAATATTAAAGTATATATTAATATAGGAAAATAATCATTTTTCCATATAACCGATTGATATTAGTCGGTATTTATTTGTCAAATTCGACCATACTTTCTTTTCTTTTTTTAAATAAAAAATCGATTAATTTTGGTCGATATTTTTTGTCAAATGATCAAAAAATGTACTTAAATGTATTGTCTGAAATATAACGACTAATTTCGGTTGGTAATCTAATTATTTTCAGATGTGGGGCCAATTTTTCTCTATTTCTCCTTCTCTCTTCTCTCCTTCTCTCTTCCCTCCTTCTCTCACAGCCCCGCTCCTTCCCCCATCGTGCGGCAGCCCTTACTCCTCTTCTTCTTCCGTCCACCAGCCTCCATCCTCCACTTACCCAACTCCCACCATGTCCCCCACCTACCCAGCTAATGTCGTCGTGCTGTCAAGCCCCAATAAAGTTTTATTTTATTTTCTCTTTATATTTCTGTCACGCCCCAACCTGGAGAGGCATGGCTGTCATTCGGTGTCGTACTGGCCCGAGAGAACCACTCTGTAACCCATAATTGTTCGATGAAAATTAGAACATACATAATCCGACTTGGCTAAACTCATTATTTCTATAATTATCATGGGCCAACATGGCTACAGTTCGTAATGTGTAACTGTAAGTGGGCAAACATTGTATCAGTGAACCATCGTACTTAAACCATGAATACACACGGGCCGTCAAGGCCTCTGACATACTACTGTACATAATGAACATATGCCTACAAAGCCTCAAAGAGTATTTGACATCAAAAGATGGTTAGGACATGGCCCCAGCCTACCCATAAGTCTGTAGCAAACCTCTAACACGAGAACTTATATACTCGGCTGCACTCTGAATAAAGTGGAGTCTTACCGATCATTTGCTGAATTCTAACCTCGTCTACAATGAGGGATCATCAAACTGATTACCTACACCTGTAGGCAAGAATGCAACATCCACACCAAAAAAATAATACAAATAGTGTACCGAGTACGTAAGGCAGAACTGAAACATAACAATAAGCCAACATCAATGGAAGAAATATAAGAATCAACCTGAACCTCTGAAGTGCCGTTGAGGGCCATGATATGCATACTAACTATACATAATGGAATGCCTCTCTTTGGAACTATTAGCCATATTGTAACACGATTGCCCAACTGATTAGTGATAATTGCCCGACCGAATGTAGCTCGGTGGTAACTGCCTGACTCCGCGATCGGCCGTAGCTCGATGGTAAATGCGCAACTGGCCAGCTAAACGTAGCTCGATGGTAAATGCATGATTGTCCGACCAGTCGTAGCCCGATTGTAAATGCATAACTGCATAATCGATCGTAGATCGGTGGTAAATGAAGATGCATATAACATTACATTATAAACATTAACATCTTTATCGTATGCCTCAATAGAGACTTAGGAACATACTTAGATATGCTTTGAATTACATTTTACAGGTATGAATAATGTAGGCATCCTTAACTTTTAGGAGTAGAACTATTTATGGAATAACATTACGTTTACGTTTCGTTACTTGGATCATGCCAAAAGAAGGAACGATTAACCTTAACATACACTCATAATATCTTGTCCAATCCTCAAGCGAACTTAACCTGCAGCTCTGTTGTCTATAAGCAATGAACAATACTATTGTAACAATATGAATGCCATATCTTATAGCATTTGAACGACACACTTTATTCTATTATAAAATGGACAGAACCTCCCATGTTTATATATAACTTCCCACAAGTTACAACAATCACCAAATAGCCCAAACAATAATCATATTAAGCCTCCGAAATAGTCCAACAATCAACAACAACACAACTACGATTTTCAAAAAATTGGACAGCACATATATCACTTCCTTCCAATTCAAACCATCACCAAAAATGACAATAAAAACATCAACAAAAGCACATCCAAGCTACTACATCAAAAAATAGCCTAAACCTAGCTTAAAAACCTTCCAAAATAGTCCCATGCGCACAACACCTCAAACATACTTCCAACTTCAAGTTAAACATATTTTCTTTCAACATCTAGGCATGCTGTGGCCTAAATACGACTCAACCCAAGTAGAGGGATGAAGAACATACATTATAGCACACAAATACCCAATTTGCATAGCTTAATACATTGCTATATCTTCCTCAATCAGCCACGAAGAGAGAAAGTGGCAAACTAACGACTAATTGGGTTCCTAGGGATTGAATCCACTTGTTGCACCTTCTCCACCTTTGATTTGGATTCCAAACCCTATGGATATGTTTAGGAGGTCTAGAGAGAGTTTTAGATTTGATTTGGATCGAAAATGAGGCTTGGAGATGAAGTCCACTACTTTATATCTACTACTAATATATAAGTGAGGATAAGCAGACATTTGATGGTCAACATGCATGCTTCATCATCAGGGCATTTTTTTCATTACGTTCACTAGAGCCACTTCTAATTTTCTTATATGTTAGTTCTATCTCTGCTGGATTTCTCCAATTTTTTCCTCTGTGCTCTTATCTTTACCCTCTCTTTCAGCTTTATTGTGTTTCCTCTATTCAAAGCTTCAGTTCTTCTGCAAAAAGTTCAGATCTTTGGGGTTTTGGCTTGATTGGCAATCTTTTCTTCAGTTTACTATAAGATTCGTTTCAAAAAGGTGAAAATAAACTAAGGTTGGGTTCTGATTTGTTCTCTGTTTTTAATAATTTGTTTATCTGGATTTAAGACTTTGTAGAAGACAAAAATATGTAACGAACTTCTTGGCTAAACCAACAAAATCATGAATAGGCTATTTGGAATGAAACTCATTTGGCAGAGGAACTTCACCGTTGAATATCCTTAGTGAAGGGTAATTTGATTCTCTTTACAACTTTGAAAAGTGAAAGTTTAACCATAACTAATATACAAAGAAAAGGAGTGAAATGTTTTGTTAGAATTCTCTAAATTATAGTAGTGTATGAAAGAGTTCTTGTGGCGCATCCCTTGTTAGGAATTCTAAAATTGACTTAAGTTATTTTCTAATTCCCCTTAGACTAACCTTGTTTCAAATGATCACTTTGAGGTACCAAAATTTCCGTATGTGTATGAATTATCATGCAATTCAACAACTTTTTTTATTTCTCTGTTGTAAATTATTATTATATCTGATATTGATGTAATTACATAATACAACCAGAAATTACAGTTATAGAAGATAAAGAAGAAGACCCGTCTACTTTATTCTATTTGTTGAACGTATCTTCATCTGAATTTCATCAAACTTCTATCTACTTCTTTTTCTTTACATATCAGTTAATCCCATGTCAATTCATAATGTTCTAAATCATTTTTGTTCTCTAAAATTAGTAGATCCATTTATAGTAATTATTCATGTTGAGCTAATGGTTTTGATCATTTCTTGAATTCTTGATTTAATCCATCTAAAGATTATGTCTTTATATATGCCCTTTTTTTATTTTTTTCTCCCTTTCTGCTAAGTCTCCCAAGATATTTTCCAATTTCAATTTTCTTAGAACCAAATTGACCTGAAATACTGGTTTAAAGATTGTGTCTTTTAATATGCCATTTTGTGATTTTTTCCTTTTAGCTAAGTTCCAAGTTATTTTCCAGTATCAGTTTACTTTTATTTTGGTAATTAGATGTGCCAATAGTTACTGGTGGCTTTTGAAGGAATAAAATTACTACGAATGTCTTTTCTTCTCTAGGTGTTTGAATAAATTCTTCAATGAATTACCGTTTCTATTAACTTTCTTATGCATACTTTTGTCCTCTCTATTTTTTAAGTGTTTGTGATTTATTTTTATCTCTATTGTCTTGAGGAATATCAATGGCTTTTGTTGTCATTTCTCTGGAGCTAAATTATATTATAACTACTACTTGGAAGATGATATAGGACCTTAAAAAGATTTCTGAAAATATTTGCCTTCTCTAGGTTCTCTTTATTTTTGGGTACTAGAGTTAGCTTGAGCACTGCTGAAGCGGATGACATTCTTTAAAGGAAGTTTTTGCAACTTTGGCTCCTCTCTAGGCGTTTTAGAGGGTAACCGATTCCAATACAGATTCACTGTTCCTTTTTTATCCATTCTCTTGCTGCTAAGGTTTTGACACCCTAGGAATATATTTAAATTACAAGTTGTAGAAAAGTACCAACTTCCTCAGTTGTAAGTAAAAACAATATGCAGGTATATACTTGTACATTCTATTTCTAAACTGTTACTTTGGTTAGCTTTTATAATTCAGAAGTAAGCTCTAAAATCATTTACTTATGAACTACTCCTTTCCCACAATATATCACACTATTACACATAAGATTCCTACCATTCTCAATTTGATTGATGTTGCTAACTTAAGAACCAAAAAACCGTGTTTAACTCTGCCTATATTTGACTTATACTGTAACACAGCTGGACAAAGGGGGGGACTTTTATGGTAGCAAAAGTGTTTGATGATAAACTAAAAAAAAATGAACAAAAGCTTTTTTAAATAACTGGATTTTTTTTCTTCAGTCTCTCTTTAGGTATTTAGGGCATATAAGAGGTATTCACTACATGAATGGATGGAAAACGAAAGACAGTACATCAGACGAAGTATAATTCTGGCGATCAAAGGTCTGTCATTTTATTACAGCTTAAAAAATTTATTTTCTACCAAAAATAATCTCTAGAGATGAATTTAGTATTCGAATGTTGTGTTTACTAGTCATAGTTCAGCTAATAAGCTTGTTTGTTATTGCCAATGATTTAATAGCAATTTCTGCAATTAGAGGATGGGATGGTGTTTGTTTCTAAACGTATTTGAATATTTTTGTTTTTAAAATTCTTTACCTTATTCAAAGGATTTTAAGTTTTTAGAATATTGAAATAAAATACCACCTAAACCTCCCAACTAAGAAGACTAACTTTGGGAATACCTTTTTAAGTAGTTTGAGAGTTTTTTTTTTCTTGACAAAGGTTTAGAAGAAATATGGTATTAGATAGTACAATGAAAAACAGGCTATAGCTTATTAGCTTAAACTTTCAGAGCTCTTATTCCCAGTTAATTTGCCTGACCAAAAATCTTTTCAAATTGTATGTCTTCACTCTTTATGCTTAGCTTATAGTTATAAGGTAAGTTTTGTTTAACGATCCGACCGATCGTTTTGAGCATTTGCACTTCGCTCGGTTTTTTAAGGGCATGAGTAGCTCCATATGATGCATTATGACTTATGTGAATCGTCAGTTTTGATTTTCAGGTTATTCGGAATCAAATTGGAAGAATGGATTTCATTGTTGAAGCTTTAAATTGGGAGAGTTGATCAAGTTTGACTTTTTGTGAATTTGAACCCGGAACAAAGTTTCAATGGTTTCGTTAGTTCCGTTGGGTGATTTTTGACTTTGGAGCGCGTCCGGATTGTGATTCGGAGGTCCGTGGTTGATTTTGGCTTGAAATGGCGAAAGTTGAAATTTTGGAAAGTTTGACCGGGAGTGTACTTTTTGATATCGGGGTCGGATTCCTATTCCGTAAGTTGGAGCAGGTCTGTAATATCGAATATGACTTGTGTGCAAAATTTAAAATCATTCCGGATTGATTTGCTATGTTTCGCCACGAGTTATTGAATTTGAAAGTTCGTAGTTCATAGATTTCGATTTGAGGTGTGATTCGTCGTTTTTATGTTGTTATTTGTATTTTAAGGCCTCAAGTAGGTCCGTATTGCGTTATGGAACTTGTTGTATATTCATACGGGGTCCCGAGTGCCTCGGATGAGTTTTGGATGCGGTTCGGATCATTTTCGTTACACATTGCATTGTTCAAGGCTGTTGGTTCTGGTGTTTTCATACCTGCGGAAATGGGCTCGCAGGTGCGATAGTCGGAGGTGCAATAAAGGTGTCACAGATGCGAGAAGAGGCTGGGTGAGGAGGCCCGCAGAAGCGGCCAATGCGCGCATAAACGCGACCGCAGGTGCGGTCCTAGGCATCGCAGAAGCGATTATGGCTGGCCAAGCTGTTCTCGTAGAAGCGATTATGGTTGGCCAAGCTGTTCTCGCAGAAGCGAGATTTTTCCCGCAGAAGCGAAGGTCGCAGACGCGACCTCTTGTCCGCAGGTGCGGATTGGCTGGGCAGAACCCTTTAAGTTTGAGGGTTCGCGAATTTTCACCCATTTTCGGATTTTGGAGCACGGTTTAGGCGACGTTTGGAGCAATTTTCACCATATGAATTGGGTTTTGAGCCGTTCGGTGGTCGGAACATGCGGGATGATATTTTGGAGCATCGCTTGTCTTGCTCGATGTTGGAATTGGCTTGTTCGAGATAAGTAACTCTTCTAATCTTAGTGTTGAGGGTATGAAACCCCGAAATACGTGTTATGGATTGGTATTAAGTTGACGCACATGCTAGGTGACGGGCGTGTGGGCGTACACCATGTGAATTGGGACTCTGTTGCTTCTATGGCACTGTATAGAGGTCTTACTTTATTGATATCCATGTTTTCACCATGTGATAAAGTAATTGAGCTGTCAATCATGCTAGATATCATGTTTAGGCTTTATGCCGATACTGTGGGACCCATAGTGGTCGTTTCTTGCTTTCATCTCACTGATTTCATTGATATTTCGTACTCAGTCATATTCATGTATTCATATCATATCTCAGTCTCAGTTGTTATTTATTGATACATCATATCATTGTTGTCGGGCTAGTTTCATGATATTGTGAGCCCGTGAGTGAGACATGAGAGATTGATGACTGAGTGAAGCCGAGATCCTAATTATGAGTGACAGTTATGAGATCGGTTTGTACGCCGCAGCATGCTATATATATTTATGCCTGAATCTAGCTTATGATAGCGCTTGGGCTGTATGTAATGACCCGGCCGGTCGTTTCGAGAGGTATAGTCCTATTTTCCCCATTTATGCTTCCTTTTATGCTTTTCAGTTATATTATGGTATACCGGGTTAGTTGGTTCGGGTGCGGAGTAGTTTCGGAGTGGATTGAGACACGTAGTCTCTAAAGTAGAAGTTTAAGTTTGAAAAGTCAACCGAGTGTTGACTTATATGTAAACGATCTCGGATTTAATTTTGATGGTTTCACTAGCTCCATTAGGTGATTTTGGACTTAGGAGCGTGTCCAGAATGTTATTTGGAGGTCCGTAGTGGAATTAGGCTTGAATTGGTGGAAGTTGGAAATTTGGCTATTTCGGTCGGCAGTGAAAAATTTGATATTGGAGTCGGAATGGATTTTTGGAAGTTGGAGTACGCTCATAGTGTCATTTGTGACGTGTGTGAAAAATTTGAGGTCATTCGGATGTGGTTTGGTAGGCTTCGGCGTCGTTTGCAAAATTTGGAAGTTTAGAAGTTTTTAGGCTTGAATCTGAGGGTGATTTGGTATTTTGATGTTGTTTTGAGTGTTTCGAAGGTTCGACTAAGTTCTTATGTTGATATATGACTTGTTGATATGGTTGGTTGAGGTCCCGAGGGCCTCGGGTGTGTTTCGGGTGGTTAACGGATCAATTATTGGTGTTGGGAGATAGCTGGTTTGCTGGTTTCTGAAGCTTCTTGTGTTTTCCGCACCTGCGGAAGGGGAGCTGCAGGTGCGAGGTCATAGGTGCGCGTGGGAGTTCGCAGGTACAGACAGTATGGAAGTAGGCTGGGTCCGCAGGTGCGTAAGAGAGGTCGCATCTGCGAGTCCGCAGATGCGGATAGGTGCCCGCACAAGCGGAAGTGAGGAGGCCAGGTAGTGGCCGCAGGTGCGAGGTCTTTTTCGCACCTGCGTGGTCGCAGATGCGGATACGGAGCGCAAGTGCGAAGTTTGGGGTTTTAATGATTTTTCGCAGGTGCGGACGTTCTTGCGCAGATGCGGCACCGCAGGTGCGCATATTTAGCCGCAGGTGCGAAAGACCTGGGCAGAAACTATAAATAGAACACTTCGCGAATTTTGGTTCATTTCCACCATTTTCAAGTCGGTGTTTGGAGATTTTGGAGTGATTTTGAAGGGAGAATCAAGGGTTTTCAGTGAGGTAAGTTGCTTGGGCTCTAATACTCCTATCTATGGTGTTTTCCCATTGTATTATCATCCAATTAGTGAAATTTAGGGGTGAAAATAGGGAGTTAGGGCTTGGGATTTTGGAGAGTTTAATTTAAGGATTTGAGGGACCAAACGAGGTTGGATTTTGATGAATTTAGTATGGGTAGACTTGGGAGTGAATGGGCTTTCGGGTTTTGTGACTTTTGTCGAATTTCGAGACGTGGGCCCGGGGGCCGGGTTTGAGTGAATTTCAGGATTTGGCCTATAAATTGGTATTTTCCTTATGGGATTCATTCCTTTAGCTCATATTGATCATATTTTATTGCTCGTTGCTAGATTCGGGTCATTTGGAGGCCGGTTCGAGAGGACAAAACATTCCGGAGTAGGAGTTCTACACTGTTAAGGTAAGTAACAGTTTTAAATCTGGTCTTGAGGGTATGAAACCTAGAGTTCAGTATAATGTGACTATTTAGAGGTGGCACCCCTGCTAGGTGACAGGCGTGTGGATGTACGCCGTGAGGGATTGAGACTTGGTCCGTCTCGGGAGACTGTGAAGTCTAATAGTCTTTATTTGTGTTTATATGCATTCCTATCTACTAGAACTTGATTGCCTTTCATGTTAGAAATCATGCTTAGGCTATATTCCTGCTCCCGGTAGTTATATTCCATCATAGTGATTCTTGTACATGTTTACCTCAGTCTCTACTATTTTTCTTGATACTGTAACACTTTGATTTGGGCTATTTTTCCTTTCTTTATTAAGAGCTATGAGACTAGAGAGATTCATGACTGAGTAAGGCCGAGGGCCTGGTTGTGAGGTATTGTTCTATGCACGTGAGTTGTCCGTGCGGATCCTTATGTTTATACTATGGCACGTGAGTTGTCCATGCAACACGTGAGTTGTCCGTGCATATCCAGATATGATATTATAGCACATGAGTTGTCTGTGTAGCACGTGAGTTGTCCATGCGAATTATAGCGCTTGGGCTGTAGGAGCCCCTCATGAGTCTGAACACCCCCAGTGAGTGCAGGTACCTATTGAGCGTGTGCATTGAGGGCCGAGAGTTGAGTGTCGAGTTGTTGAGGGTTTGAGTGACTGTTGCCCTGAGAGGTTGTACTTGCTTTTCAATTGTTGATGCACTTAGTTTCTATTTGTCATTGTTGTGAAATTTCTGCAAGTTTCTATATCCGAAGTACCTGCACTTTAACTGTATACAACTAATTTGACTTAAATTGCCGTATTTAAAAGTATGTCTATTCTTTGCTGGAATTATTGAAAATGAACTGTACTGTATAGCTCGTCACTGCTTCTCAGTTCCTTATTTATTTCTGTTACTTACTGAGTTGGATGTACTCATGCTATACCCTGCACTTCATGTGCAGATCCAGGTATGTTTGATCACGGAGGTCGTTGATTTCGGGTGCGATCGAGTACCGGAGATTATGAGGTAGCTTCTGGCGTCCGCAAGACCTTGTCTCTCCTTCTATATTTCTTTCTGTCTTGTATTGGTACTTAGACACTGGTTGTATTGTTTTTTTGTCTAGATGCTTGTCACGACCCAAACCGATGGGCCGCGATGGGCACCCGGTACCTTACTCAACCAAGTACCACCGTAACCTATCTTTCTTATTACTATCATCATATACACGTGACATACGGGCCTAATAGGCCAACATCATCATTTATAAACTCAAAATATAGGCCGACAAGGTCGTACAATCTTTCACCTACACGACATATGTCTACAAGCCTCTAAGAGTACATAATTATCATAAAGGTCGGGACAGAGCCCCGCCATACCAAACCATACACATCTAAATCATACTGACCAAACAAGCAACTCCGGAGCAAATGGAGTGCACCAATATCTTCTGCTGAGCTTATCGCCTACTCGGAGGACTCTCGACCTGCCTATCGAGACCTGCGGGCATGAAACACAACGTCCCCAAGCGAAAGGGACGTCAGTACAAATAATGTACCGAGTATGTAAGGAATAAAAATCAGTAAATAATAGACATGAGAGAAACATGGAGTAAAAAACTTGACATGTACGTGTGCATAGCTCTGTGAGTCATTTTATTTTTATAATGTCATGCATATGCGTATAAATATCATACCATGCATAGGTATATGCGTTCATAGCATCATCAAGCCTCTGAGGGCATCCTATCATATTATTTCAGTCACTGTGGGCAAATCATCAACGTATACCAGCTGATTAGGTGGTGGTGCGTATATAACGCCGTAACCTTTTTCCATATCCCATATACATATATACGCGTATATAACACCATCTGGTCATGAGTCAATGTATATGTATAAATACATGAAATGCACGTTAATAATATTTTCTCGGAATGTCACAAAAGTAATATGCCTTAAGAAATACGTTAATAAGATTTTTTCGGAATGTCATAAAAATAATATACCTGTCAGATAAATTTTATCAAATACGTATTTTTTTAAGACCCATGAACAGAAGATATAATAATAATTCACATGAAGAATTAAGAATATAGACACCCCTAATATTTCTATGAATAGAGTCATTTATGGAAATTGTGCATTTACTCGTTTCGTATAGATCATGCCAAAAGGAAAGAAGGGATAGCCTTAAAATACCTGGACCGATTCTTGACAATTCCTCTAACACACGTCTTTTGCGACGAAACACATAACGATGGATCGAAGTAGGAAAATATTTATATGATATCTTTGAGAAAGATTGTACTGGGCTTTCTTAGAATTGCAAAAATGTTACGTTGCTAGGATGCTAAGGAAATTTTGTTGCAATTCACGTTGCTATTGTTTTGAATGAGTTTGCTGAAGCTAGTTACGTTCTTGTGAAGATAAATATGTCTCTCTTTTGTGAATTTTATCAAAATCTCATATGAATTTGAGAAGTCTTTCATTTCTTCTGTTGAAGATCCGTTTTCTTGGAGCTTTTGATGTAAGCATCTCTATTTTGTGTGAATTAAAGAGATTATTAAGTCTTGGTGGTGTGGCGCCCACTTTATAAGACTTGGCCACCAAAATCCCCTCAATTTTGCCACCTAATTACGTGAAACAAGAGTCATTTCTTGACTTGATCAAGACAACCTTGGGCTGCCACGTTTTTTACACTTTGAATTCATCCAAAGACCTTAGTCTTTAACCAAAGACTTTAATTAATCCACCACTAATTATTAATTAACTAGGTAATATTCCATTATCCAATAATTAACCAATTACCCACATAACTAAGAATTATCTCCACTTACTTAAAATACTACTCACTTTTAATATATTTTATACATCTTACTATCACGGTCATGTGGTACCTTGTATGACACTAGTCCATAAATATCGAGTATTTTAGCTTGGGCCGTATTTTATTTCAAAATTGCCAAACTTCGACGGAACTCATTTTTTTTTATTAGCTTACCCTCTCATCTTCACAAATTTACTCATCACTTGTTTGAAATGGCATAATACTTATAATCCCAAAATAATCTCGTTCCCGAGTTTACGTCGATTAACTTACGACGAAATATTAGCGTACAAAAAAAAATACGGGATGTAACATCTCATTTTTGAGCTCTCATCAATTTATTTATGGCGTTCTTTCATATACGAAAATGTGGGGTGTAACAATACTCATGACTTAGTGACACCCCGATGTTTGGGGCTAGTTTCCGTATTTTGATTCTATATTGAGTTCAACTTTGGTTTTTATGAAATATTTCTGCTATGAAAAAGTTTTAAACCACCTTTTCTATTGAATTACTTGAGTATTTTGAGAACGTCGGCCTGCCTAGTACCATCGATAGGCGTCATCACAACGGGTTAGGTTTTGGGTCGTGACACTGTAGGAGCCCCTCCGGAGTCTGCACATCCCCAGTAAGCGCGGTTGATTATATTGAGGGATGGATATTCCCTGGACATGGAACTTGTCCGAATCATTTATATACCTGGAGATGGATCTTCTCCATGGGGCCGGATTGGCCTTCCTCGGTACTGAGTGACTAATGGTCAGTGATGTATATATTCCGAGATGGCTGGGCCGTATGGGCCATATACAGTACCGAGTGGTTGAGCATGATGAGTGGAAAGTGTGAGACAATGAGATTGAGTACTCTGAGAGTGTGAGTACATGATTCATCTCAGAGATACATGGCATTGGCATACACATATGACATACAGGCATAGAGATGCATTTTTTCTCATGTTGTACGGTATCACGTCATTCATGACTTTTTACACATATTGATATGTGGGCATAGAGAGGTATTTCACACTTGCTATCTGAAAAGAAAATGAAACATATTATTTATTGTGAAAAGTATATTTGGAAAAATTATAATTTTCAAACTTACTCGTATTTTTGGCATTTTCGGTAAAAGATTTGGATTTTTACTAAGATACTTGAAAATCATGACTATTTTTCTGGAACTGTGAACGAGCTGAGCATTTTACTTCTGAGATACATCTTTTATTATTTGTATTATGCTATTATGAACTATTGTAGGATATTGGTATTGGACCCGACCTTGTGTTAGCTCGTCACTACTTTCAACCTAAGGTTATGTTTGTTACTTATTGAGTACATGGGGTCGGTTGTACTCATACTACACTTCTATACCTTGCGTGGAAATGTTCGCTGTTGATGTTGCTGTGATCGATGGGAGCAAGATTTGAAGATGTACCTGTATCCCGGTAGTAGCTGCCTCTTGTTCGTGGTAGCCTTAGATCTATAAAACTCTGTTTATGTACTTTTCAAACAGACGATGTATTTATTTCATTTCTGCTTCGTAAACTCTATTCTTAGAAGCTCATGATGTGTACTACCAGTTCTTGGAGAATGTATTAGATTCAGATATTTCTTTACTTAATTGCTTTATTAATTGTCATTGGATTTGGTTAGTGGTTAATTGGCTTACCTAGCGGGTTGGGTTAGATGCCATCACGACTAATCGGATTTTGGATCGTGACAAAAAGGATATTTGTTAGTAGTGGCTTCTCAATCATCTCTGACTAATACTATATCCACTCTAGTTGTTTTTCCTTATATGTTTTCATCTCTGTTGTTTTTTTCGAACAAAACTGCCCTGATTGAGGCTCATGGTATATTTTTTATTTTCTCCAACTTTTCTTGCCATCAAGCTTTTTGGAACATTTTTACTCCAGTATAGGAACGCTCATATTGAATCTATTATCTATACATGAAATTACATATTTTGATGTCTTCTTTTTCGATCATACTGAATCTATTATTTATACTAATAAGTCAAGAGACAGAACCCAAGTGCAATGAAGCTCGCATAAAAACTATGGCATTTGTGACTACTTTTGGTAACGTAGAGTAGGTGTTACGCTTCTACTCAAACCATATTTTAACACAGTTGTTCACTGCAGTACAATATCTCACATTTTGTGTAGATAACTATGCAATATTATCTGTTCGTGTATGTGTTTAAATGCAAATTGCTCCTAACGTGAATGTTGGAAAAACTTGTTTCACTTAGAAGCCTGTTGTGCTATATTGTATATAGTTTCTACCATCTCTTGTGAAAAAGACGCATGACGTTCCATTACTATTTTATCAGGTGTGGAATTGATTCCCATATTGCTCCTTTTTACGGTTAGGATAGGCAGAACATGAAGAATAGGAAATATTAGTAATTAGCAAAGAAGAGATTGACTAAGTCACATCTTACATGTTATCATATTAGGTTGCTTCCTTCCAGAAACAAAGAAGAAGAGGCTCCCGAATTGGCTGGCTCATATTTAGTGTCTAGGATTAATTGAAATTGGTATACCTTTTTGCTACTCATAGATCTCAGTATCTACTTATTGAGGAAATAAGGTGATTCCTGAATTGCTTCATATCACATTTGAACTCTACAGTTATCTAAAGTTCTTTTTTGAATGATATCTGTTCACTGTCCTATTTTCTCCTTCTGTGCTACAATACAATACTCTCTTTTGTGGCCTTAATCTACCATTATTTAGAAAAATCTTAATCTACTAATAATGAAGCCATTGTTACTAGAAGTTGAAATTAAGAACTCTATTTTATTAAATCACGACATTTTAATGCAGCCGCCCTCTTGCCTAACATGAAAAAAGAAGAAAAAAAGATTGTGCTGGAACATACAGAATGTTACCTGATAGTTTGTACTATGTACGTGTTACTTTCTACTTTTCACATTCTAATAATTTGTATTATGCACACGTACTAATACGTATTCTACTTTTGCATTTGCTTGATCAGCTTGCTGTCTCGAGTGTAAAGCAAAACCATTTCACTTCTTAAGAGCACGAAAACTATCAGGGACCTAATACTACCGGTAGAATTGCAGCAACAAGAAAAACTACATCTTGTTTAATTTTAGTTTGGTTTTTGATGTAGTTTAAAGGTTAATCAATTGTGTTCTTAGTTCTGCAACATTTTGAATCAGATTGTATAGATTCAGTTCAAATTTGAATGTGACTACAAGTAACCCTCAAAGTCATAAATCTATCATCATACACAAAACTAACATAGCATAACTAGATGCAGAGGGGAGTCATATTTAAAAATAATATTAACAATAACACTAAATAATTTTTGGGCCCGGGCACCTCCTACCTAGTAACAAGATAATCCCCAACCGACCTTGTGGGTCCCTAACGGAGCTGCTTGTGTAGTCTCTCAAAAATACAAATATCTCTATACTCTATCGATAAACGGTTTAATGCTTTGGAAACTCGTAGATCTTCAATTTGTTGGATGGATCACCCCCTAACTCCAAGTATATTGGGAGAAAAACATATTGATATTAGACCCAAATTTCAGTCAAATTTATGAACGTAACTTGTGACGACTTTCATCGACCTTTGTTTTACAACTCGCTTCACTTCTAAAATTAATACATAAATATCATACGAATAAAATATCTCATAACATCACCTTCTTATCATGTTAATCACCCTAGTATCACCCCAAAAGTAAGGGTTATAACATTCCCAACTTGCAGACTTTCGACGAAACTTATTTTCTTCGATTCGTTTTGCTTCTAAACCTTCCAACCCTATTGATACTTGAAGTTCATGATCTTAAATATTTGTAACCTTTACTTTATGTAATTCCAAAGATGGTCTCATTTCCGAGCTTATATCAATTTACTTATGACATACTTTTATGTACGAAAACATGAGGTGTTACATCATCCCCCCCGGAACATTCATCCTCGAATGTTGGCTGATGCTCTTATCAATCTCATAACCTACAACTCTTACAAATACTTTAAAATTGTCCTTGCCATCTAGGCAACTATCCTGTGAATAAATCTGAAGGCCAAGGCATTCCCCTCTTTAGGCCTCTTTCTCACACCACGACTTGTGGTCATAATTCTTCCAATCTCGTAACTGTTGCTACCTTCTATCATGCAGTCTTTATGACTATGTCCTTATACGTACGCCTACGCGACTCTTATCTCCCTTTTCGTCCAACTTTTAGTCAATCCCTAAGCCTCACTTTGTGAACATATACAGAACTATGGCAAGCTATCCCTTTGGGCATCTATAGGTGTATTGAAGTTCTTCACTTGGTACTTTGTCGAACTTACAACTATTGCTATATTTTGTTTCATATCTATCCTTATGGCTTTACTGCATCTAGGTAGGTCATACTATATAATAACACTTACTTCGATTTATTATTACTGAGGTCTTCTACCCAACTCGAGGTTACTCTCTCGCTGCTTATTCTATATGTGTAAATCTAAGTCCTTTAATACTTTCTCATTACTGCTCATCTTAAGAATGACAGCCTAATCTCGTCTCATACTTAGGAACTTTTATCCATATATTGGTGATTCATTTTAATGTTTATCTATAATCCACTAGTGATAACTTGAAACTTCTTACATAATACATTTTCACTAGGGCTCACATCTCGTCGGCTAACATCTGAAGTTATTTGCTGGATCCACCTTAGGGACGATGAAATACTTCAATAACCGTATTTCATAGCATCTCAACTTGATTCATCTTATGGAAGATATTCTAATCTCGTGCAATTCATAAAATCCCTTATCGTTGAATCATTACTTTAATCGAATAATATATTCCTAAATATCATCTTCTTATCATTTATCACAATTACACTCTTATTCTATTACCAGGGCAGTATTCCATCTCTTCTAAATACTCCTAGTCTCAAACTCCTCCAAGTACATTCAGGTTATACTGATCTTTCTATACCTTACGAAAATCATCAACTCTCTTGTTTTGATGGGCTTAATCCCGAGGTATTACCTATTCTCGTCACCTTCTCACTCATTTTTTCTTATCCTTACCCTTTCTACCTAAAATCTTGTCGCTCTACCATACTTTATCTTGTAACCTACACATATATATTCATACTACTCGCAACCTTTATTTAACTTGCTACCACCATAGATTTCCTTATGTTATTTTGGAACCTCAAGCGAGGCATCACGTTGCCTCTAATTCTTCTTTGCTCTCGTAACTAGACCTCTCGGTACCTGAAAACCATAGGCTGGAGGATGTGCTACTAACGACACTACTATCATTTCTGGATACTAAATCACGACGCTTCTAGCCCTCTATCTAAAGTCTGGATTATTCACAACCTTCTGCACTTTAGTATCTCTCACCTTCTTCACCTTTACCTTACTTACCTTTAAATCTCGCATCGTATCTTCTGTCGCTTTCATAACTTCTCTTCCATATAGGTGGAACTTACATCCATACCTTAAATCTCTACTATAATACTTGCACCTCTGGTGCATACATATTCTTGCAGAAGCTTCATACTGACTTCTTATAACTCAGCTCTATGGCACAATCTCGAAACGAAAGAAGTGTAACATTTCCTAAATTCATGGTAGCCTCTCAACTATAAGTATGGCGCGCAACACACCCATAAATGAGACTCTAATAGACATAGTTTTGTAAACTCCCTATGACACGACCTGCTTTGATACCACTTGGTCACGCCCCAACCTGGGAAGGCGTGGCTATTACTTGGTGTCGTACTGGACTGAGAGAACAACCCTGTAACTTATAATCGTTCGATGAAAACTAGAACATACATAGGTCGACTTGTCTGAACTCGTTCTTTCTGTAACCATCATGAGCCAAAATGGCAACAATTCGTTATGCATAACTGTAAGTGGGCAAATGATGTATTAGCAAACCATCGTACTCAAAACATGAATACATATTAGGCGTCAAGGCCTATGGCATACTATACATAATGAACCTGTGTCTATAAAGCCTCAAAGAGTATTTGACAATGAAAGATGGTCGAGACATGGCCCCAGCCTACCCATAAGTCTATAGCAAAACTGTCACGCCCCGAACTCAGGGAGCGCGACCGGCCCTCAACCGAGTAAACACAGTCGAGCAAGCCTAATTTACATTAACCTCTCATCATTACTCAGGCATGATTTACCATAACATAATTAGATCTTGACTTTCATATTGAATACATTTGGCTCAATGGCCCATAAATTCTTTCTCACGATGGTTACACAACTTTATAAATAACTGTAAATACTGTGAACATAAATACATGACAAAACTCAAATCTTTAATTACATGACCCACAGTGTACATGGAGCTTTTATGACAATAGATTCCTATATACATAAAATGAACTAGACCCAAACACCCACTAGAACTGTAGAGGGCTCACCATAAGCTGAGTAGTGAAGAAGATCCCTATTAAAGATCCATATCATCCTGTAGAAGTATACTTGCATCCATTAAAAGTGTTACATTTCGCGTTTTCGTACGTTAAAGTTTAGTCGTAAGTTAATCGATGTAGACTCGGGAATGAGATTATTTTTGAGGTTATAAGCATTTATTCCATTTATAACAAGCGATAAGTAAGTACCATGAAGGTTAAAGGGTAAACGAATCAAAGAAAATGAGTTTTGTTGAAGGTTGTCAATTTGGGATAAAATACAATCCGAGCTATAATACCCGGTATTTATGGACTAGTGTCATACCAGGTACCACATGACCATGATAGTAAGGTTTATAAAGTGTGTTAAAAGTGATTAGTATTTTAAGTAATTTGAGATAATTCTTAATTATGTGGATAATTGGGTAATTAATAATTTTTGGTGGGAGATTAGCTAATTAATTATAATCTTTGGATAAATTTAGTAAGCCCCCCAATGTGGCAGCAGTTGAGGTCTTGATCAAAGCCAAAATTGTGACTCTTAATTCATGTAAAAGGTGTCACATTTAGAAGGTTTTTGTGGCTAAGTCACCACATAAGTGGGGCTCACACCCAAAGATATTAAAGACCTCTCTAATTCACTTTGTATCTCTACAATGTAATGAAGAAAGCTTCAGCAAAAATTATATTATGTGATAGACGTGATTTGCTACAAAGTTCATACAAGACTACTTGGCAACGTGAGAATTGCGATTCTAAGAGAATACGGTACAATCTTTCTCAAGAATATCATACGTATTTTCCCTACTCCGATCTGCCGTTCCGTGTTTCATCGCGATTGGCGTGTGTTAGAGGGATTGTCAAGATAATCAGTTCAGGTATGATAAGTCTACCCCTTCTTTCTTTTTGACATGATTTATATGATACAAATGAAATGAGCAAACGCACAACTTTCATAAATGACTCTATTCATAGAAGTTCTAGGGGTATCAATGTTCTTGATTCCCCGTGTGACTTATTATTATATCTTCTGTTCATGGGTCTCAGAAAAATACTTAGTTGATAAAATTTATCAAAAGGCATATTGATCTTATGACATACCGAGAAGTCTTATAAACTTACTTCTTATGCATTTCATTCATTTATACATGTACATTGACCCATGACCAGATGGCGTTATATACGTGTATAATATATGTATATGGCATATAGAAAAAGGTTACGACGTTATATACTCACCACCACCTGATCAGCTGGTATACGTGATGATTTCGCCCACAGAGGCCGAGATGATATGACGGGATACCCTCAGAGACTGGATGATGTTATGAACGTATATACCTATGCATGATAAGATATTTATACGCACATGCATGACTTTATAAATATTTCATTATTCACAAAGTTATTTAGACTTACAGGTGGATTCCTTTACTCCATGTTTCATTTATGTCTTTTATAGACTGATTTTTATGTCTTACATACTCGGTACATTATTTGTACTGACGTCCCTTTTTCCTGGGGACGTTGCGTTTCATGCCCGCAGGTGCAGGTAGACAAGCTGACGGTCCCCCTTTTTAGGATCCTTGATCAGCGAGAGTTGGTGTGCTCCTTGATCCAGAGCTGTTATTAGTTTTGGTACGCTACTTTTGTATGTAGATATGGGTACGACGGGACCCAGTCTCATCCTTTATACAATTGTACACTCTATTAGAGGTCTGTAAACAATCATGTACAGTTGTATAGTATGTGGCCTTGTCGGTTTCCAGTTTTGGATATATACTGTCTATAGCATCCTTGTCGGCTCGCCCTATCGTATTCCGCATGTATATGTATATATGTATTTTGGACATGTTTTCCTCACATTTGTTATTCACGTGCTTCAGTAGTTTAATGGCAGATGTTATTCATGACCTACCCTTAATTCATGTTTATATCTTAGACGTATGCTTAGGGGTGTTCGACAGGTAGGACTCGGGCATTCGTCATGGCCCATCGATTTGGGTCATGACAAAAGTGGTATCAGAGCAGTTCTATCCTAAGGTTGTCTATAGACCGTGTCTAGTAGAGTTTTTTTTATGAGTGTGTTGTGCACCACACTTATAGACATGAGGCTACAGGACATATAGGATGTTATCCTCCTTTATTATCTTAGATCGTGCGATATAAGGATTCATTTTCCTAACGATATATTATGCTTTCAATGATGCCTAAGAAGGCTACAGCCGCCCAGAAGGGCAAGTCCGTGGCTAATGAGACTACCAGTCGAGCGCCATGAGTTACCAGGGCTCGGGAAGAGTCTCATAGTGAGATTCCACTCAGACTTCATATACACCGCCCTCTCCAGAAGAGCTCCAAGGGGCACTAGCTCCAGCGCCTGCCCCTGTACAACCAGCTCCTCAGCCAGATGCACCGGGTCAGGAGATAAGAGATGTTATTCAGCAATTGACTCGATTAGTAGCCGCACAATCTCGGCATCAGGAAGTAGGTATTGGTCATGCAGATAGGGCCATCAGTGCGAGGGTTCATGATTTCATTAATTTGGACCCTCCGGTATTCACTGGAGCAGATCCAAATGAGGACCCTCACGTATTTATCGATAGGATGCAGAGGACTTTAAGGGTAATGAAAGCCACTACGACTGAGTCAGTTGAGCTAGCTTCCTATAGACTTCAGGATGTTGCAGTTAATTGGTATGAGTCTTGGGATTTATCCAGAGGTGAGGATGCCCCTCTAGCGGTATGGCATGAGTTTACAGAGGCTTTTCTTCGTCATTATCTGCCACCAGAGCTTAGACGAGCCAGAGTTGATAGGTTCTTGACCCTTCAGGGTAATATGAGTGTTCGAGAGTACAACCTTCAGTTTGATTGTTTGGCTAGGTATGCTCTCACTATTGTAGCTAAGATGGAGGATAAGGTTCACCGGTTCGTGATGGGATTGGAGCCGCACTTGCTTAACTACTGTATGTCGGTCTCACTTCAGCCAGGCCTGGATATTTCTCGTATTCAGGCATACGCTTAGGGTGTAGAGGAGCGTAAGCAAAAGTAGAGGGCCGATCGTGAGCATGATAGGGGCTAGATTAAGAGAGCGAGATCTTCGGGTCCTTCTGGTGAGTTTTGAGGTAGTTAGAGACAACAATACCCGAGGTATCTAACCCAGTCATCGGCTAGCGCACCCCCTCAGCTTGCAGATAGGAGATTTGATCGTTCTACATATTCAGGGCCTAGTCAGAATTCCAGGGCCTCAAGTTCTCAGTATAGGGGTGAGTCAAGTCAGATGAGGCTGCCCTTGCCATAATGTGCTCAATGTGGTAAGCAACATGTCGGGTAGTGTCGTATGGGGTTGGGTGTTTGTTATACTTGTGGTTATCCGGGCCACGTTATGAGAGATTGTCCAACGAGAGGTGGTACAAGCATAGTTCAGCCAGCGGGATCTGTAGTTGGTTCGTCATCATCAGTACGCCCCCTAGGCAAGGTTCACAAGCACCAATCGGTCGTGGTAGAGGTAGAGGTGGAGCATCTAGCTCGACCGGTCCTCAGAACTTCATTTATGCATTAGCAGGTCGACATGATCAGGAGTCGTCACCTGATGTTGTTACAGGTATATTATCCGTCTCCTCATATGATGTATATGCATTGATTGACCCAGGTTCTGCCTTATCATATATTACTCTGTTGGTTGCTAGTAAGTTTGGAATAGAACCTAAGTTGGTTAAACTTTTTGAGGTGTCCACACCTGTTGGGGATCTAGTAATAGCTAGGTGGGTATATACAGATTGTACATTAGTAATTCATAGTCGATCTACAGTAGCAGACCTAATTGAATTAGATATGGTAGAATTTGATGTTATACTGGGTATGGATTGGTTGGCTTCTTGTTATGCCAACATTGATTGTAGATCAAAGACGGTCCGATTTCAATTTCCAGGGGAGCCTGTTTTGGAATGGAAAGGTACTACGGCATTGCCGAAAGGCAGATTTATTTTCTATCTCAAGGCAAGGAAGATGATCAGAAAGGGCTATATTTATTACTTAGTTCGGGTTCAGGATGTGAAAGTAGAGCCACCAACCATTCAATCTATCCCCGTGGTTAATAAGTTTTCTGATGTTTTTCCCGATGAGCTTCAGGGTCTTCTGCCAGAGCGAGAAATTGAGTTTGCTATTGACCTATTACCAGATACTCAACCAATATTTATTCCTCCCTATAGAATGGCACCCGCGGAACTGAGAGAGTTGAAGGAACAACTAAGGGACTTGCTTGAAAAAGGCTTTATCGTACGTTAAAGTTTAGTCGTAAGTTAATCGACGTAGATTCGGGAATGAGATTATTTTTTAGGTTATAAGCATTTATGCCATTTATAGCAGGCGATAAGTAAGTGCCATGAAGGTTAAAGGGTAAACGAATCAAAGAAAATGAATTTCGTTGAAGGTTGTCAATTTGGGATAAAATACGGTCTGAGTTATAATACCCGGTATTTATGGACTAGTGTCATACAAGGTACCACATGACCATGATAGTAAGGTGTATAAAGTGTGTTAAAAGTAATTAGTATTTTAAGTAATCTGAGATAATTCATAATTATGTAGATAATTGGGTAATTAATAATTTTTTATGGGAGATTAGCTAATTAATTATAATCTTTGGATAAGTTTAGTAAGCCTCCCAACGTAGCAGCAGTTGAGGTCTTGATCAAAGCCAAAATTCTGACTCTTAATTCATGTAAAAGGTGCCACATTTAGAAGGTTTTTGTGTCTAAGTCACCACATAAGTGGGGCCCACACCCAAAGATATTAAAGACCTCTCTAATTCACTTTGTATCTCTACAATGTAATGAAGAAAGCTTCAGCAAAAATTATATTATGTGCTAGCAACGTGATTTGCTACAAAATTCATACAAGACTACTTAGCAACGTGAGAATTGCGATTCTAAGAGAACATGGTACAATCTTTCTCAAGAATATCATACTGATTTTTTCCTACTCTGATTCGCCGTTACGTGTTTCGTCGCAATTGGCGTGTGTTCGAGGGATTGTCAAGAGAATCGATTTAGGTATGTTAAGTCTACCCCTTCTTTATTTTTGGCATGATTCATACGATACAAATGAAACGAGCAAATGCACAGCTTTCATAAATGACTCTATTCATAGAGGTACTAGGGGTGTCTATGTTCTTTATTCCCAATGTGACTTATTATTATATCTTCTGTTCATGAGTCTCAGAAAAATATGTAGTTGATAAAATTTATCCGAAGGCATATTGATCTTATGACATACCGAGAAGTCTTATAAACTTACTTCTTATGCATTTCATTCATTTATACATGTACATTCATCCATGACCATATGGCATTATATATGCATATATTATATGTATATGGGATATGGGAAAAGGTTACGACGTTATATACGCACCACCACAAGATCAGCTGGTATACGTGATGATTTCACCCACAGAGGCCGAGATGATATGACGGGATCCCCTCAGAGTCTATATGATGTTATGAACACATATACCTATGCATGATACAACATTTATATGCACATACATGACTTTATAAATATTTCAGGATTCACAAAGTTATTTAGACTTACAGGTGGATTCCTTTACTCCATGTTTCATTTATGTCTTTTATGGACTGATTTTCATGCCTTACATACTCGGTACATTATTCGTACTGACGTCCCTTTTGCTTGGGGACGTTGCGTTTCATGCCCGCAAGTGCAGGTTGACAAGCTGACGATCCCCCTTTTTAGGATACTTGATCATTGTGAGTTGGTGTGCTCCACTTGATTTGGAGTTGTTATTAGTTTTGGTATGCTACTGTTTTATGTAGATATGGGTACGATGGGGCCCAGTCCCATCCTTTATACAGTTGTACACTCTATTAATGGTATGTAGACAGTCATGTATAATTGGATAGTATGTGGCCTTGTCGGCTTCCAATTTTGGATATATAGTTGTCTATAGTAGCCTTGTCGGCTCGCCCTACCGTATTCCGGATGTATATGTATATATGTCTCTTGGACATGTTTTCCTCACGTATGTTATTCACGTGCTTCAGCAGTTTAATGGCAGATGTTATTCATGACCTACCCTTAATTCATGTTTATATCTTAGACGTATGCTTATGGATGTTCGATAGGTAGGACTCGGGCACTCATCATGGCCCATCAGTTTGGGTCGTGACAGCGCCCCCGGCAAAAGGGATGTGAGTACATGTGGAATAGTACTCATATGTAAGGCAGTCAAAACAACATATGAAAATACGGTAACTTAAATAAGAGGTAAATAGAGTACATCAAGAAACTACGAAACATCCCATAGAATCACATTTCAAGTCTTATTATACTTGCATCATTCTAAACTTCTTTTAGGATCAACTGAGCCATATGAACTATACGTGGAATACATAATATAATGTAATTGTAACAACATGTACAAACAAGGCCAATGAAAGTGGCACCTTCCTCCCTTATTTTATACATATACACTTCATAGACCGTCCTTAGTGTTCACATATCATATTATACACCTATGCGTCTCATAGACCATTCATAGTATCACATATACAATACATATGTGTGTTTCATAGACCGTTCATAGTATCACCTATACAATACACATGTGTGTTTCATAGACCGTTCACAGTGTTTACTTACACAATACATATGTGTGTTTCATAGACCGTTCACAGTATTTACTTACATAATACACCTGCGCATTTCATAGACCATTCACAGTCTTCACTTACACAATACAAATACACATATTCAAGGGCTTGGAAATAAAACATGAATATGATGAATCATGGTAACAGTAAAAGGTCTTAGATACCATTAACGTCAAGCAAATCTATTAAGAGCTTCCATTAAAATTTATAGATATTAAGTCAAGGATCCTCTATATCCACCTTCACACAAAGCGGTCATGCCGCCTCACCCCAACATATACGGGTGGAGGTGTATCATGATACCGCAATCTCTACACAAAGCGCCCCTGCCGGCTCATCCTAATATATGCGGGTGGAAGTATATCATAATACCATAATACCACAATCGCTACACAAAGCGGCACTGCCGCCTCACCCCAATATATCAAGATGGAGGTGTATCACAATACCATCATCTCTACACAAAGCGACCCTACCGCCTCACCCCAATATATGCGGGTGGAGGTGTATCACAATACCACAATCTTTACACAAAGCGGCCCTGCCTCCTCACCCCAATATATGCGGGTAGAGGTGTATCACAATACCACAATCTCTACACAAAGCGGCCCTGCCGCCTTACCCCAATATATGCGAGTGGAGGTATACGAAAATACCACAATCCCTACACAAAGAGGACTTGCCGCCTCAACCCCAATATATGCAGGCGGAGGTGTATCACAATACCACAATCTCTACACAAAGCGGTCCTGCCGCCTCTCCCCAATATATGCGGGTGGAGGTGTATCACAATACCACAATCTCTACACAAAATGGCCATGCCGCCTCACCCCAATATATGCGGGTGGAGGTGTATCACAATACCATAATCTCTACACAAAGCGGCCCTGCTGCCTCACCCTAATATATGCGGGTGGAGGTGTATCACAATACCACAATCTCATATATAACTCAAAGCGACATAGTTTGTCATTACATTTAAGGTCGTAATTTCCTATATCATTGGAATACTTCATGTTCATTCTCATCATAGAGAAACACAACTCATTATATTAGCACATGCATGGTAAATCAATAAGTCGATTTCAATGGCACATGAGCCCAATTTCTTTTCTTAAGGTTCATCATCATTTAGCATAGGACATCCCCCCTCCATCTCGTTATTCACTCCCTTGACATCTTGAGGTCATTAACTAGGTTCATGAATCTTGAGGACTTAACAACCGAAGTCATTTACAATCATTATTTCAAAAGCATACAACTATAGTTGAAACCATTGGGACATACAACACCTCATAATTCTCTTTTTGGCAAACGACTACATTTCATATTCATACCATCACTTACTTGTACTTGCCATGGGTGATCATAGGATATCAAGAACATTTAAAATATTTAGGAACACCATAGCCTCTGCTCATGAGGGCGTAGGAGCTTATAACACATTGGAAACATAAGTACAAATACGTTCATCTCATAACCTTACCCACTATATATCACTTCACAGTTACTTTCAACTACTTACAACATCATTATTTCATTGACTCCCTTGGCCATACATATTATTCTTCATTCATGGCATTGTGGACGTATATCATATTCAACACTTTTATTTCTTTACATTCAAGTATTATCATCACAAACACCATCATATAGAATATTCTTGAAATACCTTTCCCCAAAAAGGGCAATACACAATCTCAACTCATGAATATGTAAGAACTAAAAACATATTGGAAATACCTATCAAGCATAGCATACGTTAGAACAAGCACATTTGGACATGACTTGAGTACATAAGCTTTTGGACAATTCAATTTTGAGTCGATTTGTAACAGTTGAATCAAGGCTCATTTTATAATATTTCACACATCATTTCATTTCATTGGCACTATTGGCCACAAGTATATCTTTCATTCTTGGCACGGTGGCCACACTTTATATCACCAACTCACTTCTTTCACTTTCGAGTATCTTTATATATTATCAACAACAAGGCATTTCCAATCAAGACATTAGGTACACATATGAGAAATTTAAGAGTCTAAGCATATCGATTTTTCTCACACAATTTGGCATACTAGCTTTCATTTGGAGCGCGACTCAAAGCCATAACATTTTAATGCACAACCCATACTTTGAACATATATCTTTTGACATAACGCTCATTCGGAATAGTCAAGTTTATAAGGAATAGCTCGGAACATAGGAATTAGGAACTTTAGCCAACCATACTTGAAACTTACGGGAACATTATGGAATTCGATTCTGAGAGAGAAGTTTAGCCAACATACCTGAAATTCGCCCCTTAATGATACTACAATGATCCACTACACTAAGAAACTTCAATCTACAATAACAACATCCAATGGGGACAACATTAGTAACAAATCCCATAGTTTAGGCCATTTAGGCATTTTATCAAACACCTAGTAGACATGAATCTCTACATCTCTTAACCATAGAATTAGTTCATCCAATTACTACCATTTACCAAAAATGTACCCCACCATCATTCTTAAATAATTCATAACGTCCAACATCACATTCATGACCATCCATCCACACCCAACCAACAAAATTCCATCAAATAATCACCTTTCAATCTCTACAATGGTTATGTATTTAAATTAGGAACTTATGGCTTCCAATCACCATAATATAAGTTCAAATACTTAATTCATACTCATATTCCCATAATATATCCATACATGTAAGTCTAAGGGTGTAGGATTACCTTTTGGAAGAAATCTTGCAACACCCTCCTTTCTGTTCTTGAAGAAATTACTTGAAAGTCTATGTATTTTATGGAGGATTGAGTTAGTTTTAGGGTGGAATTGATGGAATGAAACACCAAATTAGTACGGATTACTCACCTGGAAGATGGGGGAGTTGGAGGTTTTGAGAGAATGGAGGAAAACCCCAAAGTTCGGCCAAGAGAAATGGGGGAAAATGAATCCCGAAATGAGTATATAATATTTCGGGCGCCACAGGTGGCGTAGGGCGCTGCCTGTGGCGCTGGTTCCAGAACCTCAACATTCCCAATTCCAAGGATAGCACCCCACATTACCCTGGGCGGTGGCAATGGGAAATCATTTCTATTTCGCCCGAAAATGGGCATAACTCTCTCATACGATGTCCGAATTTGATGTTTTTTTTCTATGGCTCCGTAATTTCCATACGGATCTAATGCTTTAATCAAAACTGAATTTGGAGCTCATTTTCTTAATATGATACCACTTATGCTTGAAGAAATAGCGTCGACGCATCCTAGAAATATCCAAATTAAATTTCGAGCATACGCCCGAGTACAAAATCACCATCCGAACCTAATGAAATCATCAAAACTCCGATCCGAGGTCGAATACAAAAAAAACTCAAACTTGGTCAATACATCATATGAAGCTACTCAAGACTTCAAATAGTTGAAAGGAGCGTAAATGTTCAAAATGACAAGTCAGGTTGTTACAAAAACTCTGACACGGTAACTTATAGACTCGGCTGCACTCCAAATGAAATGGTGTCTTACCGATCCTTTGTTGAATGCTAATGTAATACCCCGGAAATAAATTGAAGTACTTAAGTGTAAAGCCAGGTAAAATTTGCAAAGAAAATAATGTTTCATGATGCCGGGAAAGTAAAGGAAATTTTTTGGCGAAAAAGTGCATTTCTACGATCCATTATGCGACCGCAGAATCACTCTGCGGACCGCATAATGGCCGCAGAGTGAGGCAGTTAAATGGGTCAGTTGGAAGCAATTATGCGGTCGACTATGCGACCGCATAACTGTTATGCGGTGTACTATGCGACCGCAGAACAGTTATGCGGACCGCATAGTGACCGCAGACTCGGGCAAATTTTTGGTCATTTTGGACACCAATTATGCGACCGATATGTGGTCCGCATAACCATTATGCGGTCGCATATGCGACCGCATAACCTATTCCGGAGCTTCATCTTTAGGTTTTTTTAAAACCCGACCCTACTTCGTTAAATACACGCAAAGGGTCATTTTTGAGCAAATATTCTGATGTTTTAGAGAGAAGGGAGAGTGTTTTAGAGAGAGAGAAAACCCTAGGCTAATTATTCATCAAGTCTTGCTCAAATCTTGGAAGATTAACAAGGAAAAACCCACAAGTTCTTCATCTAAGAGGTAAGATTCCATACCCTAGTTTTCAATTTCAAATTTGGGTAGAAGATGGTTGATTAGGAGTATGATTCTTGGGTATGAGAGTATTATCTATACATGCATGTACCAAAAATATTTGTGGGAAGATTGTTGAGCTTAAATAAGTAAGTATTGGGTTGTGTAGTGAAGGAAATCTTGTAGAAGAACCTTGTGGTTAAATGTGCATACCTACTATTTGATAAAATGCTCAAAAGAGCTGAGACCATGAATATCTTCCTAATTGTTGTTAAATTTTGTTATGTCTCAAAATAGATTGGGATTGCTAGAATTTCCGGAACGTTGTAGTAATTTAAGGAAAGCTCAATTGAGGTATGTTGGCTAAATTTTCTCTCTTGGAATTAAATTCCATAATGTTTCTGTGAGTTTCAAAGTATGGGTTGCGTATTAAAATGTGGTGGCTTAAATCGTATTTCAAATGAAAGCTAGTATGCCAAATTGTACGAGAAAATCTCAATATTCTTAAGACTCTTAATTGCTCATATGTGTACCTAAAGTCTTGATTTGGAATATTTTATTGTTGATAACTTATAAAGATGGTTGGAAGTGAAATCAGTAAATTGGAAATATAAAGTGTGGCCAACGTGCCAATAGTGAAAGTTATACTTGTGACCAATGATGCCAATGAAATGAAATAATGTGAGAAAGATTATGAAATGAGATTTGACTCAACTATTTCAAAATTGACTTCAACAATATAATCGGCTAAAGGTTTATGAACTCAAGTGATGCCCATATATGGCTGTTTTAGCTAATGCTATGCTTTGTTAGTAATTTTCAATGTGTTTTGCGTTCTTACATATTCGTGAGTGGAAATTGTGTATGATTTTAACTTGTACTTCGATTGCCAATCATTTTACTCCATTTATTGGAAAGAAATCGATTGTGTTTAAAGCCTTCATTACTAATGAATTTAAAGTTGTGATTTCCAGAATATTCTACTTGTTGATAATTATGATGATGATCTATGAAAGGGAAGAAATGAAAGTGTGGAATATGAAATACGGTCATTACGCCATGAATAAAGAATCATATGTATGGCCAAGAGAGCCAATGAAATAATAATGTTGTAAGTGGTTGAAAGTACGGATTAGGTGATATGTGGTGTGAAAGGTTATGAGATGTACGTATTTGTACTTTTGTTTCCAATGTGTTATGAAACCCTATGGACGGTCTATGAAACACATAGGTATATTGTGTTATGAAACCCTATGGACGGTCTATGAAACGCATAGGTATATTGTTTTATGAAACCCTATGGACGGTCTATGAAATGCATAGGTATATTGTGTTATGAAATCCTATGGACGGCCTATGAAACTCATAGGTACATTGTGTTATGAAATCCTGTGGACGGTCTATGAACGCATAGGTATATTGTGTTATGAAATCCATCGTGATATGAAATCTTGGGGACGGTCTATGAAACGCATAGGTGCATTGTGTATAAGAGGTATAGATGTACGGTATGAATAAACACTATGGACGGTCTATGAAACGCATAAGTGTATAATATGATATGTGAACACTAAGAACGGTCTAATGAGACACATTATTAATGCATACAATAGGTGGCCCTTTTGTTGTCCTTGTTTGTACAGGTTGTTTCAATTACATTATATTATGTGTTCCACGTATAGATCATATGGGCATTCTATTTTGAAAGAGGATTTCTAGTTATACATACTAGTGCTATTCGACAGTAATAACGTCCCTTTTGCCGGGGGCGCTGCATCTTTAATGGATGCAAGTGATTCTACAATAGGTGGCATTGATCAGTGATAGCAGTACACTCCTTTCAGCTGATTTGGTGAGCCCCACTTCATTTTGGGGTCATGTATCTTTTGTTTCTCATGTACTTTGTGGTTGAAGTATAGCTGGGGCCTTGTTGCCGGCATTTCCATATTACTCTTCAGTTGTTCTTAGAGGATCCGTAGACAGGTTGTGGGTGGTATTTGATGTTGGCAATTGGATTAGAACTGTTGGTATTTGGCAACATATTTTTCATTAAATCTATAAACTCGTACTATTTTGGAAATATTGAATGATGTTGTTAATGGGAATAAAATGGAAGCGGTTAATGAAATCTCTTCAGTATTTGATTAACGGAGTACATCTCCTCTTTATTCACGAATGAATTTGGGTAGAATAAATCTAACAGGCTTGCTCAGTTGGGTTCACTCGGTTGAGCGCCGGTCGCGCTCCTCGGTTTTTAGGCGTTACAGCTAACCTCGTCTACTATGAGGGCTCAACAAACTGATTACCTACACCTGCAGGCATGAATGCAGTGTTCACATCAAAAAGGACGTTAGTACGAATAGTGTACCAAGTATGTAAGACAGAATAGAAACATGACAATAATCCAACATTAATGAGAGAGATATAAGAATCAACTTGAACCACTGAAGTGCCACTGAGGTCCATGATATGCATACTAATGATACTTATATATGTAATGCCTCTCTTTAGGACTACTATCCATATCGTAACATGACTGCCCAACTGATCAGTGATATCTGCCTGAGCGGCCATAGCGCGATGGTAAATACATGACTGCCCGACTGGCAATAGCTCGGTGGTCGTGTAACTGCCCAGCCGATCGTAGCTCGGTGGTAAATGCATGACTGTTCGACCAGCCGTAGCTCGGTTGTAAATGTATAACTGCCCAACCGACCATAGCTCGGTGGTAAATAAATATGCATATAACATTACATTATGAACATTAAAATCTTTATTGTATGCCTCAATAGAGACTTATGAACATATTTAGACATGCTTTGAATTACATTTTACATGTATGAATAACGTAGACATCCTTAACTACTAAGAGTAGAACCATTTATGGAATAACATTACATTTACGTTTATTTACTTGGATCATACCAAAATATGGAAGGATTAACCTTAACATACCTCATAATATCATGTCCAATCCTCAAGTGAACTTAACATGCAGATCCTTTTGTCTATAAGCAATGAACAACACTATCGTCACAATATGAATGCCATAACTTATCGCATTTGAACGCACATTTATTCTATTATAAAATGGATAGCACCTCTCTTGTTTATATATAACTTATCACAAGTTACAACAATCACCAAAAGGCCCAAACTATACCAACAATAATCATATTAAGCCTCTCAAACTGTCCAACAATCAACAACAACACACCTACGATTTTCAGAAAATTGGGCAGCACATATATCACTTCCTTCCAATTCAAACCAACACCAAACAATGACAAGAACAAAATCAACAACAAATATCTAATCTACTACATCATGAACCAGCCGAAACCTAGCTTAAAAACTTTCCAAAACAGTCTCATACGTACAACACCTCAAACATATTTTCAACTTCAAGTTTAACATATTTTCCTTCAACATCTATGCTTGCTATGGCCTAAAATGACTCAACCCAAGTAGATGGGTGAAGAACATACATTATAGAACATAAATCCCCAATTTTCATAGATTAATTCGTTGCTATATCTTCTTCTATCAGCCACGAAGAGAGGAAGAGGCAAACTATCGACAATAGTTCGGGTTCCTTGGGCTTGAATCCACTTGTTGTACCTTCTCCACCTTTTAATTGGATTCCAAACCCTAAGGATATTTTTAGGAGATTGAGAGAGAGTTTTATTCTGATTTGGATCGAAAATGAGGCTTGGAAACGAAGGCCACAACTTTATATAACAAGATAATCATGAACTGACCTTGTGGGTCCCGAAGGGAGCTGCTTGCCCAGTCTCGCAAAAATACGAATATCTTTTTACTCTGACAGCGTATCAACAAACAGTTTAATGCGTTGGAAACTAGACTCGTAGATATTCACTTTGGTGGGTGGATCACACCTTAAATCCAAGTATATTGGGACAACAACTCATTGATATTAGACCTAAATTTCAAAATAATTATGAGCGTAACTTGTGAAGACTTTTATCAACTTTTGTTTCATAACTCGCTTGACTTTAAAACTTAAAATAAGAATATTATACGACTAAAATACCTCATAACATCACCTTCTTATCATGTTAAGCATCCTAGTCTCTCCCCAAAAGTATGGATTATAACATTTTCAACTTGCCGACTTTCGACGAAACTTATTATTTTCGATTTGCTTAGCTTCTAAACCTTCCAACCCTATTGATACTTGCAGTTCATGATCTTAAATATTTTTAACCCCCAAAGTAAAATGATTAACTTACTTTATGTACTTCCAAAGATGATCTCATTTCCGAGTTTACATCAATTGATTTACAACATACTTTTACGTACGAACACATGGGGTGTTACAATTTCATTCTTGTAATTTCCTTTATTATGTAAATGTTAATGTTATTAAACTTGATTTTTTTATTATTATTGAATTTATTAGTGTTTAAGGTTTGATTTGTTGATTTAGTCTAGGTGTATTGAGAAATTTTTAGGGTTTAATTATATGTTAAATGTAACTAGAATTAATCTTAAATTGATATTTTCATATATTTTTATTTTGCTATTACAAGTTCAGACCATGTAAGGAGAGTACAAAAATAATCACTAATACCGTTGGCATGCTGTATAATGGCTCCTATGCGATGTGAACTGATTTTTCATTCGAGCTCAAGCATAATTAATCATGTTGCCATCTAAATTTAGACATTTGATTGTCACGATCCAAAATCCTAACTTGTCGTGATGGCGCCTATCGCGGTACTAGGCATGCCGACATTTACGAAATAACTCCAACACTTTTAACAGAAAATGGAATTAAGCAGTTTAAACAATAAAAAATTTCATAAACGGGATATAAACACAAAATACAACGCGGAAATTCCCAATATCGGGGTGTCACTGAGCACATGAGCATCTATACATCACAAGTCCGGAAAAATAATGTCTATGATAATCTGAAACTAAATACAATAAGTGGAAAGATAGGGAAGGAGAAGCAAGGTCTGCGAAATGCCAAGTAGCTACCTCGATAGTCTCCGAGAATCCTAACTCCACAACTCAGCAACCGTCGTGACCGGATGCACCTGGATCTGCACACAAGGTGTAAGGTGTAGCGTGAGTACAACCAACTCAGTAAGTAACAAGACTAAATAAAGAACTAAAAGTAGTGACGAGCTTCACAGTTATAGTTCAATTACAGTGATTTCAACATAGGAAAGTAGGCATGCTCTCAAGTTTGATAAATTAGGTCAAACAGTTATTCCATGACAAGTTTAAGTGAAACAGAGTGTAACATCTTTTACAAATTTCAAGACAGTGATACATGGCAGCTAAGTGCAACAATAATAAAATCAAATGCATCCTCCTAGGGCCACAGTCACTCAGTCCTCACATTCACTCAGCACTCGGCACCGCACTCAGTAGGTATCTGCGCTCACTGGGGATGTGTGCAGTCTCCGGAGGGGCTCCTTCAGCCCAAGCGCTATAATCCGCACGGACAACTCATGTTCTATAGTATAATATCTGGATCCGCACGGACAACTCACGTGCTATAGTATAATATCTGGATCCGCATGGACAACTCACGTGCTATAGTATTACTATCTCACAATCACACCCTCGGCCTCACTCAGTCATAAACCTCTCCAGTCTCTCGGGCTCTCAGCAGTCATGAAAGTCAGCCCCAACAGAAATGATATAATGTATCATCAAGGAACAATAGAGACTGAGGTATAATAAACAAGTAAAACTATGACTGAGTACAAAACAGTAATTTAGCAGATAATTCAACATGTACACGACCTCTGTGGGTGCCTACAGTGCCCACGCATAGTCTAAACATGATTTCTAACATGATTTGAGGTTCAATTTCCATACTACATGGAGAATGTACAGAAAACAACATATTATACCACTACACGGTTCCACGGAATTTGACCAAGTCACAATTCCTATGGTGCACGCCCACACGCCCGTCACCTAGCATGTACGTCACCTCAGAACCAAATACATGATACATAATACGGGGTTTCGTACCCTCAGAACCAAATTTAGAATTGTTACTTACCTAAACCCAAGCAACTCTCTACTCCAAAACACCCTTGCCTCGCGAAACGGCATCTGAATGCCTCGAATCTATCCATAAACAATGTGATATAATCAATACGGGCTAAAGGAATCAACTCCATAAGAAAATGCTAAGCTATTAATCAAAATCAAAAATCGGCTCAAAAGCCGGCCCCCAGGCCCATGCCTCGAAATTCAATAAAAGTCACAAAAACCCGAAAGCTCACTCAACCACTAGTTTATCCATACCAAATTCATCAAAATTCAACACCAAATCGTCACCCAAATCCCCAAATCAAACTCTCCAAATCCCTAGCCTCAAACTCCCAATCTACACCTTAAATACACACCAACTAGGTGGTAAAATCAATGAGGAAGCAATATTATTGATCCAAAATTAGCACAAGGGAATTACCTCAAGAATCCCCTCGAAAACCCTCTCAACAATCGCCTAAACCGTGCTTGAAATGTTTGAAATGAAGCCAAAATCGCAAACCCTTGTATTTAACTTTCTGTCCAGCTTTTTCGCTTCTGCGGACACTTAACAACATCTGCGGTGTCACAGAAGAGACCAAAATTCCGCTTCTACGGTGAACCACTGGAGTTGGGCCTCCACTTATGCGGTCCTTGCCCCGTATCTGCGCAACTGCTAGTGCGGAATTCGCCGTCGCACCTGCGAGCCCTCCGCTTCTGTGCTCTTAATGCCGCATCTGCGACCACGCAGGTGCGGAAATAACCTCGCACCTGCAACCTCTAATCACTTCCTCCCTGGCCTCTTTTGCGGCTCCCTTCTCGTTTCTGAGAGAACGCACCTGCGATCCCCACTCCGCAGGTGCGATTACACCAGAAGCTGGTGAGCTTCAGCATTCCCTCAAACTTCAAAATCGATCCGATAACCATACGGAATCAACCCGAAGCCCCGGGACCACAACCAAACATACCAACGAGTCCTAAAACACGATACAAACTTACCCGAGCCCTCAAATCATCTCGAACAACATCAAAATTATGAATCGAACATAGATTCAAGCCTAATGAATTTTGAACTTCCAATTTCTACAAACGACGTTGAACCCTATCAAAACACGTCTGATTTACCCCAAATTTTGCACACAAGTCACATTTAACATTATGGACCTACTCTAACCTCCAAAATTAGAATCCAACCCTGATATCAAAAAGTACACTTCTGGTCAATCTTTTCAAAAAATTTGACTTTCGCCATTTCAAGCCTAATTCCCCTATGGACCTCCAAATCACAATCTGGACTCACTCCTAAGTCCAAAATCACCTAACGGAGTTAACGGAACTATCAAAACTCCATTCCGGAGTTGTTTACTCAAAGATCAACATACGGTCAATCATTTCGACTTAAGCTTTCAACCTTGAGACAAAGTGTCTCATTTCATTCTGAATCATTTCGACATGCTACGCCCTCGACCTCACTCAGTCATAAACCTCTCCAGTCTCTCGGGCTCTCAGTAGTCATGAAAGTCAGCCCCAACAGAAATGATATAATGTATCATCAAGGAACAATAGAGACTGAGGTATAATAAACAAGTAAAACTATGACTGAGTACAAAACAGTAATTTAGCAGATAATTCAACATGTACACGACCTCTGTGGGTGCCTACAGTGCCCACGCATAGTCTAAACATGATTTCTAACATGATTTGGGGTTCAATTTCCATACTACATGGAGAATGTACAGAAAACGACATATTATACCACTACACGGTTCCACAGAATTTGACCAAGTCACAATTCCTACGGTGCACGCCCACACGCCCGTCACCTAGCATGTACGTCACCTCAGAACCAAATACATGATACGTAATACGGGGTTTCGTACCCTCAGAACCAAATTTAGAATTGTTACTTACCTAAATCCAAGCAACTCTCTACTCCAAAACACCCTTGCCTCGCGAAACGGCATCTGAATGCCTCGAATCTAGCCATAAACAATGTGATATAATCAATACGGACTAAAGGAATTGACTCCATAAGAAAACGCTAAGCTATTAATCAAAATCAAAAATCGGCGCAAAGGCCGGCCCCCGAGCCCACATCTTGAAATTTGATAAAATTCACAAAAACCCGAAAGCCCACTCAACCACGAGTCTATCCATACCAAATTCATCAAAATTCGACACCAAATCGTCACCAAAATCCCCAAATCGAACTCTACAAATCCCAAGCCTCAAACTCCCAATCTACACCTTAAATACATACCAACTAGGTGGGAAAATCAATGGGGAAGCAATATTATTGATCAAAAATGAGCACAAGGGACTTACCTCAAAAATCCCCTCAAAAACCCTCTCAAAAATTGCCTAAACCGTGCTTGAAATGTTTGAAATGAAGCCAAAATCGAGAACCAAAATTCCACTTCTACGGACACTTAATCGCATCTGCGGCGTCGCAGAGCAACCAAAATTCTGCTTCTACTGTGAACCACTAGAGTTGGGGCTCTGCTTCTGCGGTCCTTGCCCCGCATCTGCGCAACCGCAGGTGCGGAATTCACCGTCGCACCTGCGAGCCGTCCGCTTCTACACTCTTAACGATGCATCTGCAGCCACACAGGTGCGGAAATAACCTCGCACTTGCGACCTTTGTTCACTTCCTCCCTGGTCGCTTTTGCAGATCCTTCTCACTTCTACGAGAATGCACTTGCGATCCCTACTCCACAGGTGCGATTACACCAAAAGCTATTGAGCTCCAGCATTCCCTCAAACTTCAAAATCGATCTGATAACCATCCGGAATCAACCCGAGGCCCCCGGGACCTCAACCAAACATACCAACGAGTCCCTAAAACATGATACGAACTTAATCGAGCCATCAAATCACCTCAAACAACATCAAAAATATGAATTGCACATAGATTCAAGCCTAATGAATTTTGAACTTCTAATTTCTACAAATGACGCTGAAACCTATCAAAATACGTCTGATTAACCCCAAATTTTGCACACAAGTCACACTTGACATTACGGACCTACTCCAACTTCTGGAATTGAAATTCGACCCCGATATCAAAAAGTCCACTCCCGGTCAAACTTCTAAAAATTTTGACTTTTACCATTTCAAGCCTAATTCCACTACGGACCTCCAAATCACAATTCGGACACGCTCTTAAGTCCACAATCGCCTAATGGAGCTAACTGAACCATCAAAACTCCATTCTGGAGTCGTTTACTCAAAGATCAACATCTGGTCAATCATTTCGACTTAAACTTTCAACCTTGAGACTAAGTGTCTCATTTTATTCTGAAAACTTACCAGACCTGAACCGACTACCCCGGCATGTCACATAACAGCTATAAAGTACAAAATGAGCAGTAAATGGGGGAATGGGGCTACAACTCTCAAAACGATCGGTTGGATCGTTACATTGATTTGCATATCGAAGTGTGCATGGGAAAACTACTATAAATAGGAGGTTGCTAAAAAGTTTAGTACAAGTGTAAGAGATTGTGTGACCTTTTCTCAACTGGTCACAAGGTAAACAAGATGTCACGACCCCAGTTCCCTCCTTAGGATCTCATGATAGAACCTAGTCTCTACGACTAGGTAAGCCTAACATGTAACAATAACTTAACAGAAATAATCAACAGAAATACTAAAGCAAAACTGATAAACTCATATAAACTTCTAAAATGGGATCGCAACCACAGCTCTCCCAAAATCGGTGGAACTTAGTCATAAGCTCTATAGAATAATCTAGAATGTCTACTACAACACTGTCTGAATAAGAAATATAATAGAATGAAAAGATAAGGGAAGGTGACTCTGAGGCCTGCGGACGCCGAGCAGGTATACCTTGAAGTCTTACGGATAACAGCTACAATCAAACACTAACGTCCAGCATGGGCAGACGTACCTGGATCTGCACAAAAAGATGTGCAGAAGTGTAGTATGAGTACACCACAATGGTACCAAGTAAGTATCAAGCCTAGCCACGATAGAGTAATGACGAGGCCAGATCAAGACACCTACTAGGAAATAATAAACAGATGAAACATAATAATGAGAAGAAATGGAAAGCGGATAAATAAATGATACAAAACAAGTTAGTAACATGGACTAATGACACAATTGTGAGCATAGAGATAACATAAAGGAAGCATTTAAAGAGAACCACAATAGTCAAATACGGACAAAACTGATAAGACAAGGAAGAATAAAAGCAACAAGAAGTGTTCCACCAATAACTCTTTTCGACATGAGATGCACAACAAGAATCACAACCGAGGTACCGCCTCGTATACAACAAGAATCACAACCGAGGTACCGCCTCATATACAACAAGAATCATAACCGAGGTACCGCCTCGCATTCACATTTCTCAAATTTCAATCACATTTTTTCCTTATGCCGCCGCGTGAACCTTACATTTAAATAGTTTTTGAAAATACTTTTCCCGAAATAGCTACACGCACTTTAGCCCACCTTATGACGTCGTGTGACTTCAAGTAATTCTCTTACTAGCAACACACACATAAATCCCACCTTATGCATAAACATTAACCCCTATCCTTATACCGCCACATGTGCATCAATATCACAATACAATAACAACTCGCACCACAAGTGCCCATATGCCACAACTTGCCAAAAATTAACAATATCAATATTTCCACAACAATAGTCTATGGCTCAACCACAATGTGTACAAGAATATAAACAATAACAATGAATGTAAATTGCTCAAAAAGGAAGATATCTCAACAATTAACAATTTCGCCTCAATGTGATCACGGATTTCACAACTTCAACACCAACAACTCAACAAGAAGATAATTCACGAAATAACGACTTCAAGTAAAGTAATTCAACAATTAAGGATGTTACAAGGCAATAAGGAAATCAATAACTTCAACTAAATCATAAGAGCAAAGTATCAAGTAAGATGTAGAACAAGTGTTAACAAAGTCAAATAAGGCATGTAAGGATATACTAACATAAGTAAGAGTAGATTGACAATGAGAATTAAGACATTATATGAAAATTTAATTAAAGGCATGAAAAGAGTCTAAATAGCCTAAACCGGTCAAATACCATATATAACTCGTGTACCCACTCGTCACCTTGCGTACACGGCTTTCACATGACACAATTAACACAATCAATCCCAAATCCTAAGGGGTAGCTCCCCCATGCAAAGTTAGGCAAGACACTTACTTCAACAAGGCCAACTCAACCCTCAGAAATAGCTTTTCTCCTCAAATTCGCCTACACAGGGCTCAAATCTAACCAAAATTGACTTAATATCATCAAACAATGAAAGAAAACATAATTACAATAGATAAATATATGATCTTTACACTTTTCTCAAATAGTCAACAAAAGTCAATCCGGGGCCCGCCCGATCAAGATCGGGTCCACGGGTAGATTCTGACTACCAATAACTCCACGAGTCCATATATATGATTAGTTTCAAAATCCGAGTCTAAATCAGCTCTCAAAACTCAATTTCTTATTTTTCAAAAACTTGACAAACTTTTCCAATTTTTTCCTCTTTGATTCACATGATTTTGATATTAAATCTAAGATATATTAATGAAATATAGTTGGAAATTGATTAGAATCACTTACCCAATGTTTGTAGATGAAAATCCCCTCTCCAAATCGCCTCCTACCGAATCTAGAGTTCTGAAATGAGAGAATATGTAGAAATATCCTCACTCCCAGCCCTTTTGATCAGTTGCAGTTGTCGCAATTGCGAAGAAATTCTCGCAAATGCGGTCATTAACAGTCTAAGAGGACATTGGCTTCGCATTTACGAAACCTATCCTCGTCGCATATGCGACTATTTTGTTGCAAATAGGAACTACCCAGCCTCCTGTCACTATTCACAATTGTGACCCAGGTATCGTAATTGCGACACCTGAGCCTCCCCTCCCCCTGCTAAGGTCGTAATTATGACCCCGGTGTTCGCAAATGCGATACCAGAGGCATCAGCACACAAGATCCTATTTTTCAATCCAATGTCACGATATAGAACTCCCACCCTCGAGACCATGATGGCGCCTAACATTTCACGTGCTAGGCAAGTCAAGTTTCGATATAGTTATTAACCATTTTTAACAATTCAGGTCAAATGAAATCCAATAAGCTAAATAAACTAAAATAAAGTAAATAAATAAATAAAAACGGCGATATCCAAATACAATCCCAGAACTGGTATCACGAATACATAAGCGTCTAGAGTACTACAAATAATAGTCTGAATAAAAGCATAAATGTCTTAATCGAAATAAACAACTAAGATAATGTAGAAGGGGACTTCAGGGCTGCGAAAGTTGTGCAGTTGTACCTTAAGATCAACAACAGGATCCGAGCAAATCTACTAGATGCCTCTAGGATCCACTTCGAATTTTGCACAAGAAGTGAAAAATGTAGTATGAGTACAACCGACCCCATGTACTATATAAGTGACGAGCCTAACCTCGACGAAGTAGTAACGAGGCTAAGACGGGTCACTTATAATAACATGTATGCAGTAATAGTAATAATAACCGGGAAGAAAAAATAGAAAATGAAGGTAAGGCAGTTAATTTATGAAAATGAACTCAATCCTCGCAATCAGAGAACCCGAAATAACCGATCTCATAATTTCATATAACAATTGCTGGAAACCAACACAATAACAACAACGAATACAACATACATAATCCGTTGCGACGTGCAACCTGATCCCACCGTACACACACAATCCTCCCTTATTTCACCATAACATCATTTATTAATATCAAGAATCACATATAAAATTTGTTGCGATGCGCAACCCGATCCAACCATATCATCATAATCAACGTCATAATCCTCCCTTATTTTACCATGTATAATTTATCAATACCAAGTAATACGTTCACAACTGTTGCGGAGCACAGCCCGATCCCACCATATCATTTTAATCAATATCAAATCCTCCCTTATTCCACCATTTCATTTATCATTCTTCCCATTGCGGCGTACAACCCTATCCACAAACAATTTCAATAAACATAAACAATCCAATAATTTAAATTACAAGAACTTCTACAAGCAAGAGTATGAGTACAAGGTAATAAATGAACCACGTAATAATCAAGGAATGCAACAAATATTACAATAGTAACAAGACAAGTCAAGTACATGACAATTAAGGCGGGCAAGTAAAACAGTTAAAGCAAGTAGCAATTAATCACGGAGTCATGGAAGGGGACGAAAAATTCAATACAAGAGTAATTATGACAATTAACAAATTACAGCATAGAAAGCAATTAAAGCATGTAACAATTAAAGCATGGAATGAGATAATTCATAAAATACGAGAAAACATGGAAAAAATTATTTTGACAACGTATATATACTCGTCACCTCGCATATACGTTGTTTCACACATAATTCACATAACAAGTAGTTCAAGGGTTCCTAACTCCCTCAAGTCAAGGTTAGACCCAACACTTACCTCGTTCCACAATCAAATCAAAGCTCAACAGGGGTCTTTCCTCTAAATTTCGCCTCCAAAACCAATCGAATCTAACAATACTAGGTAAATCAATCACAGTAGATAAAGCTAAGATCTTTACACTTTTTCCAAAAAGTCAACAAAAGTCAACCAGGGGCTCGCCTGGTCAAAATCCGAGACCAGTGGTGGATTCTAACTACCCATGATCCCATGAGCTCATATATGTGATTAGTTTCAAAATTCGAGTTCAAATCGACTCTCAAAACTCAATTTCTTATTTTTCAAAACCTTGAGAAGGTTTCACAAATTTTCACTTTGATTCACATGATTTTGATGTTAAAATCTAAGATAAATTGATGGAATAGGATTAGAAATAGATTAGAATCACTTACCCAAAATTTGTAGATGAAATTCCCCCTTCAAAGTCTCCTCCTACCGAGTCTAGGGTTCAAAAATGAGAGAATGAGTTCACAAATCCCATCTCCCAACCCTTTAACCAGTTGTAGATGTCGCATTTGCGACACAGGGTTTGCATTTGCGAACCCTCGCAATTGCGGACCAGGGCTCGTATTTGCGAACCCTGACAAACTCATCATTCATCGCAATTGCGATTGTGTATTCGCATTTGCAAACTGGAGGGTCATCGCAAATGCGAACTATTGTTCACAAATGCAAATTAGGCTATAATATTGTTGGGTTCCCAAATGCGAAGGAGAGGTCGCAATTGCGACAACTTCCCCTATTCTATCATCTTCGCAAATGCAACCCAGGTGTTCGCATTTGCGACACCAGAGCACCAGACATCAGATTTTCTGCATTTTCAGTCCAAACCTCTCCAAAACATATCCAAAACTCATCCGAGCCCTCGGGGATCCAAACATCCACACAAGTCTAAAAATATCATACGAACTCACGCGTGCGATCAAAACACCAAAATAACACCTATATCTACGAATCAATCCTCAAAACGGTTCAAAGTGAAACTCAAGAACACTAGAATCACATTTAGGCGTCTGAATCATGTCAAATGAATTCCAAATTAAACCACATTTTGCAGACCAGTTTCAAATAGAAATACGAAAATATTTCAAGTTTTAACATCAAGATCTGAACCCGTTAGATAAGAAGTCAACTTAGGGTCAAACTTAGTAATTTCAAACTTTCAAAAATGCTAGTTTTCGGCAAAATGAGTCAAAACAAGTTAGGGATTTTCGAATTAAATTCCGGGCATACTCCCAAGTCCAAAATCAAGATACGGACCCATCGGGACCGTCAAAATACTCAGGTCCGTTTACACAAAATATTGACCGTGGTCAACTCAAATCATTTTAAGGCAAAACTTTACATTTTCGTCAATTTTCCACATAAAAACTCTTCGGAACAAGGCACGGACTGCGCACGCAAATTGAGGAACACTAAACGGAGCTAGTCGAGGTGTTGGAATATAGAAATAAAGGCCAAAACTGAAAATGACTTATCGAGACATCAGATTCTCCACCTTTAAAACAAATATTCGTCCTCGAGCGGACATTGAAAGGTACCTGGACTGGTGAAAAGGTGTGGGTATCTACTCCACATGTAGGACTCGGACTCCCACGTGGTTGCCTCGATCAGATGGCCTCTCTACTACACTCGAACTGAAGGATAACTCTTAGACCTCAACTTCCGGACTTGCCGGGCTAGAATGGCCACCGGCTCCTCCCCATAAGTCAAATCCATGTCCAATTGGACAGAGCTGAAATCTAACACATGGGACGAATCACCGTGATACTTTCGAAGCATGGAGACATGGAACACCAGATGGACTGCTGATAGACTAGGCGACAAGGCAAGCCTGTAGGCCACCTCACCACCCTCTCAAGAATCTCAAAGGTCCGATGTACCTAGGGCTCAACTTGTCCTTCTTTATGAACCTCATCACGCCCTTCATGGGTGAAACCCGGAGTAGAACCCTCTCGCCAACCATGAATGCAACATCACAAACTTTACGATTGGCATAACTCTTCTTCCTAGACAAAGCTATGCGAAGTCGATCCTGAATCATCTTGACCTTTTTCAAGGCATCCTGAACCAAATCGGTACCCAACAACCGAGCCTCTCCCGGCTCAAACCAACTGGCGAATGGCACCGTCTCCTGTATAATACCTTATAGGGAGCCATCTGAATACTCGATTGGTAGTTGTTGTTGTAGGCAAACTCTACAGCGGTAAGAACTGGTCCCAAGAACCCCCGAAATCCATAACGCAAGCGAAAAGCATAACCTCTAATATCTGAATGGTGCGCTCCGACTGTCCGTCTGTTTGGGGGTGAAATGTTGTACTCAACTTAATCTGTGTGCCTAACTCACGATGTACCACCCTCTAGAAGTGTAAGTAAACTGCGTACCTCGATCAGAAATGATGGACACCGGCACACCGTGAAGACGGATGATCTCACAGATATAGATCTCAACCAACCACTTTGAAGAATAGGTAACTGCTACTAGAATGAAATGTGCTGACTTGGTCAACCTGTCCACAATAATCCATATCGCGTCGAATTTCTTCTGAGTCTGTGAGAGCCCAATAACAAAATCCATTGTAATACGCTCCTACTTCCACTCGAGAATCTCAAGCTTCTGAAGCAAACCGCCAGGCCTCTAATGCTCGTACTTTACTTGCTGACAATTCAGACACCGAGCCACATATGCAACTATATCCTTCTTTATTATTCTCCACCAATAATGCTGTCATAAGTTTTGATACATCTTGGCGGCACCCGAATGAATGGAATACCGGGAACTGTAGGCCTCCTCAAGAATCAACTTACGAAGCCCATCTACATTGGGCACACAAATCCGACCCTGCATCCACAACACCCCATCATCTCCAATAGTAACCTGATTGGCATAGCCATGCCGCATCGTGTCCTTAAGGACACGCAAATGGGGGTCATCATATTAACACTCTCTGATGCGCTCAAACAAGGAAGACCGAGAAACCTTGCACGACTAGGCTCCGAAACATCTAACCTCACGAATGGATTGGCCAAAGTCTGAACACCTGATGTTGGTGGTCTCTCACCAACTGGAATATACTCAAGGTTACCCTTACTCGCAGCCTTTTTACACAAGGCATTGGCCACCACGTTGGCCTTCCCTGGATGATACAAAATGGTGATATCATAGTCTTTCAACAGCTCCAACTACCTCCGCTGTCTCAAGTTGAGATTCTTTTGCTTGAACAAATACTGTAGACTCCGATGATTTGTGAACACCTCACACGACACATCGTAGAGGTAATTCCTCCAAATCTTCAGTGCATGAACAATGGCTGCCAACTCTAAGTCATGAACAGGGTAATTCTTCTCATGAACCTTCAACTGTCGTGACGCGTACGCAATCACCGTGTAAGATCCTGAACCTGTGGGCAAAACCAACATGGGTGTTGTAGTCAAAGTAGTCTTGAGCTTCTAAAATCTCAACGCACACTCATCTGACCAGCTGAATGGAGCACCCTTCTAGGTCAATCTAGTCAATGGGGTTGCTATGGATGAAAACCCCTCCACGAACCAACAATAATAACCCGCCAAACCCAGGAAATTCCGAATCTTTGTAGCTGAAGTAGGTTTAGGCCAGTTTTGAACTGCCTCAATCTTCTTAGGATCCATTTTTATGCCCTTGACTGATACAATATGCCACAAAAAGGTGATCGAGTCTAACCAGAACTCACACTTTGAAAACTTGGCATATAACTGACTATCTCTCAGAGTCTGAAGCACAACTCGAAGATGTTGCTCATGCTCCTTTCGACTGCGGGAGTAAATAAAGATATCATTAATGAATACAATCACAAAAGAATCCAAATAGGGCTTAAATACCCGGTTTATCAAATCCATAAATGTTTTTAGGGCATTTGTCAACACAAATGACATCACTAGGAACCCATAATGCCCATACCGAGTCTGAAAGTCATCTTAGGGACATATGATGCCCTAATCTTCAACTGATGGTAGCTAGACCTCAAATCAATCTTCGAAAACACCTTGGCACCCTGAAGCTGATCAAATAATTCATCCAACCTCGGCAACGAATACTTGTTCTTGATAGTGACTTTGTTCAACTTCCGATAGTCTATACGCATCCTCATCGAACCATCTTTCTTCTTCACGAACAACACGGGTGCACCCCATGGCGAGACACTAGGTCTAATAAATCAGGCGGGGCCATACGGTATGGTGGAATAGATATAGGCTGAGTTCCCGGAAACAAATCAATACATAAGTCAATATCTTTATCGGGAGGCATCCTCCGCAGATCTGCAGGAAACACCTCTGGAAACTCAACACAATAGGTACCAAATCCATGGAAGAAACCTCCGCACTAGAATCACGAATATAGGCCAAATAAGTTAGACATCCCCTCTTGACCATACGTCGAGCCTTGACATAAGAAATAGCCCTACTGGTAGAATAGCCAGGAGTTCCTCTCCACTCTAATCGAGGCAACCCTGACACGGCTAAGGTCACCTTCTTGGCGTGACAATCAAATATAGCATGATAAGGTGACAGACAATCCATGCCCAAAATAACATCAAATTCTACCATATCAAGAAGTATGAGATGTACACTAGTCTCAAGACTCCCAACAATAATCACACACGAGCGATAGATACGGTCTACAATAATAGAATCTCCCACAGGCGTGGACACATACACAAGAACACTCAAAGAATCACGAGGCACAACCAGATATGAAGCAAAATAGGATGACATATAGGAATAAGTAGAGACCATATCAAATAGAACTGAAGCATCTCTATGGCAAACTAGAACAATTCCAGTGATAACGGTGCCAGATAAATCAGCCTCAGGCCTAGTTGGGAATGCATAAAATCGGGGTTGAGCCCTACCACTCTGACCTCCGTCTCTTGGATGGCCTCCACTTCTAACGGCCTAACCTCTACCTCTAACGACCTGACCTTCACCTATGGCAGCATGACCCCTGCCCCTAGCTGGCTGAGCGGGCAGTGAAGCAACCGGTGCCAGAACCATGGCACGAGAACTCTGTTGTGGCATGCTGCTCAACAATATCGGGTAGTCACTCTTGATGTGACCAGTACCCCCACACTCAAAACACCCCTCATGCTGTTGTGGCTGCTGAAGCTGAAGCTGACCCAAACGGGCTGAATAACCACGGTGGTAGCTCTGGATCGGAGGGGCACTAATAGGAGCTGATAGTGAACTATAGGCTAGCTGCCCAGGATGGGATACATAAGGACCATGACTACCCCAAGCACTGTAGGATGCCTGAAGCGCTGACTGAAATGGCCTAAGAGGATGGCCTCTACCAAAAGTACCCCTGCCTCCAGATGAGGCACCACTGAAACCACTGGAATGACGAGACCTCTTATTAGACACCAGCTCCCTCTCTTGACCACGAACCATCTCGATCCGCCTAGAAATATCTACGACCCTCTAAAAAGAAATATTAACTCCAGTCTCCTTGGCCATCTGTAGACTGATACTGAAAGTGAGCCCATCAATGAATCTCCCCATTCTCTCCCTCTCAGTAAGGAGTAAAACAATTGCATGGTGAGATAGGTCCACAAATCGAGTCTCATACTGGGTGACGGTCATGCCACCCTGCTGAAAGCACTCAAACTTCCTGCAATACTCCTCCCTCAGAGTGAAAGGAATGAACTTCTCTAGAAATAGTTGTGAAAATTGATCCCAGGTAAGTGCAGGTGAACCAGTTGGTCTAGTCAATATATAATCTCTCCACTATATCTTGGCAGAACCGGTCATCTAAAACCCTGCAAAGTCGACCTCATTGATCTCAACAATACCCATGTTGCGCAACACCTCGTGGCAACGATCCAAGTAATCATGTGGGTCCTCAGAAGGTGCACCGCTGAAATGAATAAGAAAGAGCTTGGTAAACTTATCTAGCCTCAGCAAGGCCTCAGAAGACATAGCGGGCCTATCCCTGACCTGTGCCGCCATAACCGACTGAACTACCCCAACTGGCTAGGCCACTAGAGTCTGATATAGGGGAGCCACCTGCTCCGGGGTGTGAGTAGCGGGAGTATGTGCTCCTCCCCTAGCTTGAGAGATGTCTGGTGCCACCGAAAATTCACCGGTCTGGGCCACACTCTCCATAAGTCCTACCAAGCAGACTACAGTGTCCTGAAGCACTAGAATGGCTATGAAACCCTTCGGGGCCTGAGCTAGGACCTACTCCTCTTGATCAATCTGAGGCTCCACTGGCGGTGCTGCTGCTCGAGCTCTAGGCTAAGCTCTGCCTCTGCCTCGGCCTCTGGCTTGACCTCGGCCTCTTCCCCTAGTAGAATATGTCACAGGGGGCTTCGGCTCCCGTTCGGCTGCAGATGTTGTGCGTGTTCTCGCCATCTATTAGAGAACAAGAATAGAATGGTTCAATCATCAATGACAGAATGAAATCGCATGATAGAGAAATAAGGAAGTGAAATTTTTTTCCTAAAACTCCATAGCCTCTGGAAGATAAGTACAGATGTTTCTGTACCGATCCTCCAGACTCTACTAAGCTTTCTCGTGACTCCTGAGACCTAGGCAACCTAGTGCTCTGATACCAACTTGTCATGACCCAAAATTCCCACCCTCGGGACCGTGATGGCGCCTAACATTTCACTTGCTAGGCAAGCCAACGTTAGAAATAATAATTAACCATTTTTAACAATTCAGGTCAAATGAAATCCAATAAGCTGAATAAACTGAAATAAAGTAAATAACCAAAACAAATGGCGATATCCAAATACAATTCCAGAACTGGTGTCAAGAATACACGAGCTTCTAGAGTACTATAAATAATAGTTTGAATAAAAGCATAACTGTCTAAACCGAAATAAACAACTAAGGTAATGTAAAAGGGGACTTCATGGCTGTGAACGATGTGCAGTTGTACCTCAAGTCTCCGTCAAGAACAGGATCCAAGCAAATCTACTAGACGCCGCTAGGACCCACTTCGAAATCTGCAATAGAAGTACAGAGTGTAGTATGAGTACAACTGACCCCATGTACTCTGTAAGTGTCGAACCTAATCTCGAGGAAGTAGTGACGAGGCTAAGGCGGGTCACTTACAATAACATGTGTGCAGTAACAATAATAATGGGGAAGGAAATATAAGAAATAAAGGTAAGGGGTTAATTTATGAAAATGAACTCAATCCTCGCAGAATAATCGATCTCATAATTTCATATAAAAATTGCTGGAAACCAACACAATAACAACAACGAATACAACATATACAATCTATTGCGGCGCGCAACCTGATCCCGCCGTACACCCACAATCCTCCCTTATTTCACCATAGCATCATTTATCAATATCAAGAATCACATATAAAATCTATTGCGGTGCGCAACCCGATCCCACCATATTATCATAATCAATGTCATAATCCTCCCTTATTTTACCATGTCATAATTTATCAATATCAAGTATTACGTACACAACCGTTGTGGCGCACAACCCGATCCCGCCATATCATTATAATCAATATCAAATCTTTCCTTATTCCACCATTTAAATATATAATTCTTCCCGTTGCAGCGTGCAACTGATACACAAATAATTTCAATAAATATAAACAATCCAATAATTTAAATTACAAGAATTTCTAAAAGTAAGAGTATGAGTACAAGGCAATAAATGAACCACGTAATAATGAAAGAATGCAGCAAATATTACAAAAGCAACAAGACAAGACAAGTACATGACAATTAAGGGGGCAAGTAAAACAGTTAAAGCAAGTAGCAATTAATCACGGAGTCATGGAAGGGGACGAGCAATTCAATGCAAGAGTAATTATGACAATAAAAATATTAAGGTATAGAAAATAATTAAAGCATGTAACAATTAAAGCATGTAATGAGATAATTCATAAAATACGAGAAAATATGGAAAACAATTATTTTGATGGCGTATATACACTCTTCACCTCGCATATACGTCGTTTCACACGTAATTCACATAACAAGTAGTTCAAGGGTTCCTAATTGCCTCAAGTCAAGGTTAGACCCAACACTCACCTCGTTCTGCAATCAAATCAAAGCTCAACCGGGCCTTTCCTCAAAACTACGCCTCCAAACCAATCGAATCTAACCAAAATTGACTTAATATCATCAAACAATATTAGGGAAATCAATTACAATAGATAAAGCTAAGATCTTTATAGTTTTTCCAAAAAGTCAACAAAAGTCAACCCAAGGCTCGCCTGGTCAAAATCTGGGTCCAATGGTAGATTCCGACTACCCATGACCCCATGATTTTATATATGTGATTAGTTTCAAAATCCGAGTCCAAATCGACTATCAAAACTCAATTTCTTATTTTTCAAAAACTTGACAAGGTTTCACAAATTTTCACTTTGATTCAGATGATTTTGATGTTAATATCTAAGATAAATTGATAAAACATGATTAGAAATGGATTAGAATCACTTACCCAAAGTTTGTAGATAAAATTACCCCTTCAAAGTCTCCTTCTACCGAGTTCAAAAATGAGAGAATTGGTTCAAAAATCCCATCTCATAGCCCTTTAACTAGCTGCAGGTGTAGTATTTGCAATACAGGGTTTGCATTTGCGAACCCTCGCAATTACGGACCAGAGATTGCATTTGTGAACCCTGACAGACACAGTATTCATCGCAATTGTTATTGAGTCTTCGCAACTGCGAACTGGAGGGTCATCGCAAAAGCAAACTATTGTTCGCAAATGTGAACTAGGCTATTATAACGTTCTCTTCGCAAATGCGAAGGGGGGTCGCAATTGCAACAACTGCCCCTCTTCTGTCACCTTCGCATATGCGACCCTGGTGTTCGCATTTGCGACACCAGAGCACCAGACACCAAATTTTCTGCATTTTCAGTCCAAACCTCTCCGAAACATGTCTGAAACTCATCCGAGCCCTCGGGGCTCCAAACCAAACATCCACACAAGTCTAAAAATATCATATGTACTCGCTCGTGCGATTAAAACACCAAAATAATACCTATATCTACGAATCAATCCTCAAAACAAATGAACTTTCAAAGTAAAACTCAAGAACACTAGATTCATATTTAAGCGTCTGAATCATGTCAAATGAATTCCGAATTGAACCAAATTTTGGAGAAAAGTTTCAAATAGAAATACGGAACTATTCCAAGTTTTAACATCAAGATTTGAACCTGTTAGATAAGAAGTCAACTTACGGTCAAACTTAGTAATTTCCAACTTTCAAAAATGTTAGTTTTCAGTAAAATGAGTCAAAACAAGTTAGGGACTTCCGAATAAAATTTCGGGCATACGCCCAGTCCCAAATCACGATACGGACCCACCAGGACCGTCAAAATACTTATCCAGATCCGTTTACACAAAATGTTGACCGTGGTCAACTCAAATCATTTTAAAGGCAAAATTTCACATTTGTTTTAATTTTTCACATAAAAACTTTCCGGAACAAGACACGGACTACGCACGTAAATCAAAAAATATTAAACGGAGCTAGTCGGGGTCTCAAAATACGGAAATAAAGGCTAAAACTCAAAATGACCTATCGGGTCATCATATCCGAACATTCTGAAACATGTCCGAAACTCATCCGACCCCTCGGGGCTCCAAACCAAACATCCACACAAGTCTAAAATCATCATACGAACTTGCTCGCGCAATAAAAACACAAGCATAACATCTAAAACTACGAATCGGACACCAAAACACATGAATTTCAAAGCAAATTTCAAGAACTTCTAGAATTGCAACTAAGCATCTGAATCCTATCAATCCAAATTTTTCAAGCAAGTTATAAATAGCATAACGGGCCTATTCCAAGTCCCAAAATCAAATTCCAAACCCGATATCCAAAAGTCAACCTACATTTAAACTTCTAAACCTCAAATTGCCAATTTTCGGCAAAACAACACAAAATCAACCTATGGACTTCCAAATTCAATTTCAGGCATACGCCCAAATCCAAAATCACGATACGAAGCTGTCGGAGCCATCAAAATACCGTTTCATGGGTCATTTTTACAAAAGTCAAAGTTTGGTCAACATTTCTAACTTAAGCTTCTAAGTCAAGAACCAAAAGGTCTAAATCAATCTGAATCTGCCCGGAACATAAACCAATCAATCTTGTAAGTCATAAAACCATAAACACATATGTGTGAAGCATCAAAAGGGGAAACGAGATGCAATTACATAAAAACAACCGGTCGGATGGTGGCTCCAGCATTTATGGGAGGATCTAGGGCAGTGAGCAACTGAAATTTTTTAAGAAGAAGAATAAACAAAGAAAGAAAGCCCAAGCTTCTGAGAATGGTGGCTCTTTGCACTGTTGAGGTGCTATCATCATGAGAACGATTAGGAGGCAACTCGTAATTCCTTACAGCCTTATAATCTTATTTTTTTTAACTATATTCAATTTAATTTATTTAACATTTTATTTCATGTGTAGGGAAAAAAAGTTGATCTATATTTTTCTTTAATAAATATGAGTTAATTAATATTTTCAAAAACAAATTGTATAATCATGTAAAGAAACTAAAAACTTTTAGAAACGGAGTAAATTTTAATTATTCAGTTAAGTGTGGTTTCTAAGAAAACTAGGCCAAAATCATCTTTCTCCATCAAATTTGGTCTAATTCTCTTATTCTATAAGTGAGAGTTTAGTAGCCCTCCGTCAACATGTCTATTTCACTATGAGGATATTTATAAGATTTCATATCTTACATGCTTTAAAGGTATTGTATATACTAGCTTTATCACATGTACACGGTGATAAGTTAGCCAAATGAATGTCCCATGCCACGTGTTCACTACAGCATTTAAAGTTGCCACTTCTTGATCATGTGGGCCACACTTTGAATGTTTCGAAGGCCTTTCCTAGTAGTCTAGCTCTCCGTTTTTTATCGAGCAATATATTCTATATACCTACTTAACATAAATTAATTACCCTTTTTACCTTCTCTCAAAATAGTTACACTATACACCTAGCCGACCAAAAATATTTACTCTGTGTACTTTCTTATTTATTCTTCTACTGCAACTATGCAGTTTAAAGTTGCCTTGTACTTTTTCCCCATATTTTTCTTCTCCCTTTCTCTTTCTTCACTTTATCTAATTGGATTATCTCCCTCCGTATAATCTCTGATCTATCCACCTTTTCTATCTTCTCTTTTTCATGTTTTTTAGATAAACAAAGCTAGAAAGTAAATCTATAAAAAAGAAAATTAGGGTTTCAATAGCTTCTTCTCAAAATTCTCAAACTCATTGAGCTAGAAGATTTTGTTGTTTGATAGTGGATATGTTGTCTATAGTACCTTTGGGAAGTTTATACTAAAATTTTATTGCATTTGGAGCTTATTTAAGGTGATTATTGGAATTAAATTTTTAAAGACCTTCCATTGTTGAGCTTGAAGCTTTTTAATCTGAAGAAGAAACACAATTTTCCAACAATATATCATTACAGTATGCAATATAATATAAATGTATATTGACATATTATACAGTTTACTACAACAATATAATTTAGCAGTACATACAATATTTTTACTACAATAATAGTATATAATATACTATAATAGTATATAATATACTACAATAGTATAAAATATGCAGCAACAGTATCATTATAATTAGACCATTTTTCAGATTTTCAAATTTTTCAGGTCCTTATTCAACTTTTAGACGACGTTTTTATGGTGGAGATTTCGTAGTAATTTTTTTTAAAATTTGGGTTAAATCTGAGTTAGAACTAGAAAAGAAGAATTTGGACTTTATATCAGAATGATATACTATATACCATTTTGGTATATAGTTTATTCCAACAATATTATTACAGTATACTATATAACGTAACAGTATACTATTACAATTTGGTCCTTTTTGAATTTTTCATTCAGTTCTTTTTCAACTTTTCAATGGAGTTCTCATATTTTTTCAATATTTTTATTAAACCAAAATATTTAATTTGAAATATTTGATTGGAGGTTGTGACTACAGTTTGAGTTAAGTTGGTGGAAATTCTGGAGTAAATTTTTTAAATTGAGTTGAACTAGCGAAGAAGACTAATTTATACTATATACCAAAATACCATACTATATATCATTTTGGTATATAATATTTAATTCATTAACTTATAATTTATTGCGTTGAACTAGTGAACAAGAATTTGTACTATATACTAAAATGATATACTATATACCATTTTGGTATATAGTTTATTCCAACGGTATACTGTTGCAGTATACTATATAAAGTAACAGTATACTATTATAATTTGGTCCTTTTAAATTTTTTTGAAATTTTCATTGAATTCTTTTTGAAATATTTGATTGGAGGTTGTGGTTAAAGTTTAAGTCAATTTGATAAAAATTCTGGAGTATATTTTTATAATTTAGGTTGAAATTGAGTTGAATTAGCAAAGAAGACTAATTGGTACTATATACCAAAATAACATAATATATATCATTTTGTTATATAAGTTTTTATTCAATAGTGTATAATTTATTGCAACAGTATACTATTTACAATATATGGTATAATGTAACAATATAGTTAAATTGTTTTTTTTTAATTTTTTTTAAAACATTCGATGGGTCCTTTTAATTTTCTAACCGAGTTCTCGATATCATCTACCTAGTCAATATATGATATATAGCATGTGGGTATCATACTATACTGTAATAATATACTTCAACTGCTACTAATATATTATTTTTTATATACTATATGCTAAAGTAAGTTATTTTCTAATAATTAATATAAAAAAATATATAAGTAAATAAAAAGAACAAAAATAAAGGAGCCAAAAATGTGTGCAGAATTATATTTATGAAAAAAAGAAAATAAAAAATAATTTGAAATAATGATAAATAAGAATTTTAAACAAAAATCAAAAAAAGAGAAAATAAAATAGTTATAATGTATAAGTTATTCTAATAATTGAATTAAAAAATAAGAAAATAAGAAAAACAAAAAAAATGTATATTATACCAGTTATATTTTTAAAAAGTGAATAAATATTTATTTTATCAGTTATCTTTTCTTATTTTATAAAAAAAGAAGAATAATAAAATAGAGCAAAAAAGTCAATGAAATTAGATTATGAAGAGAAAAAGAAAATAAAGAAAAAAAGAGTTAAATGAATTTAAAAAAAGAACAACAAATAAAGAAAATTAAAAAAAATAAATAAAGAAGGAGCCAAAATTAAGTGTGAAATTAAATTATAATAATAATAATACGATTTGGAAAAAAAAATGAACAGAAAAGAAGAAGAAAAATAAAAAGAAAAGGAGAAAAGAAAGAAAAAAAGCAGAGAAAAAAGAGAAAATTACCTACAAAAGTTACCATGGATAGGAAATGTAATTAGTTTAATGGGTAAAAAAGTAAATGGACAGGCAAGGATAAATAGTTTTATTTTTGTGGGTAATTGTATCATTTACCCTTTTTATATGGGTTTTGCTATTGTGTTCTATTCGAAGAAAACGTTTACATTTTCAAATTTTTAAAAACTTTATTTTTCAGAGCAGAGGAATTATGAGGAAACGGATAATTTAGTTGGATTTAGAAGGTACTAGTACTGAAGTTATAAGGAAGATAAAAAGGGTACTACAAACTTTAAATGATACGCATTTGCTTGAGGAGGAAAATGATCTAATTTTAAAGTTTTTAACTTCCAACACTAATCCACTTGTTCACTAAAAAAATTAATTTTTTCGGCTATTTTTATTTTGTCACCGCATTGAATAGGCTTTTAATATTAAGACCTAATGTTTTTAGTGAACACCCATGTCACGACCCGAAATCCACTATAGATCGTGATGGCGCCTAACGCCGCCGTCAAGCAAGTCAGCGGTGATTTACCAATTTAATTACTCATTTTAGTATTTTGAAATCATAAGTTTTCCTTAATTGAACAGTATAAATTAGAATTTACAGAGTAAATGAAAATTTTTACACGAACCACAATAATGAATAACCTGAAAGAACCCCCAAAACCCGATGTCACAAGTGCATGAGCATTTTCTAAGAAGCACAACAACAATACAACATCTATCCATAATATAAATAAGACATGATAAAATAATTAGTACGATGGAGACTTGGTGGACTGCGATGCGTAGCCCGAGTTACAGCTCACGTAATGTCTCCTCAACAGATGCGCCTACGCGCCAAGATAATCATCCAATGAACCTGTCAGATCCTGCACATTTAGTGCAGAAGTGCAGCATGAGTATGTAAATCAACGCATATCCGGTAAGTATCTAGCCTAACCTCGAAGAAGTAGTGATGAGGGGTCGACATCGACACTTACTAAAAATCCAATAAAGCAATATAATAAAACATAAGCAGATATGAGGCATATGGCAATGATGGGGTAAGTATGTAAGTTACATAATCCTCCAATTTCTTCTTTCAAAGCATAAATTCTAAATCTTGTATTCTACCTTAACAGCTCGGAAAAATGTCAAGTATCATTATCCAATAAGTAAAGAATACCATATAAAATGCCGGGCATCAGTGGAAGGTTTATCTCGTGAACATTCGGACTACTAGCGATATAACGCACGATTCCGCCGAGGTCGTTCGGCCCGATCCAGAATAATATGTACACTGCCTCGCTCTGAAGTTCCATAACAGGCTCCAAAGCCTCTCTAACACCTCAAACTGATGCACGTCGATCCAAAACTAGTCAAACAAGGTGCAAACCAATCAATATATACCCTAATACCCATAATTAATCAATTTAAACAATTTCCAACTCCGCTCGAAAAGTCGATAAAGTCAACCCTCGGGCCCACGTGCCCGGATTCCAAAAATATTTGAAGATAAACCTTACCCATAACAGCACGAACTCAAATATATAATTTATCCCTAATTCCATGTCCAATTTCGTGATCAAAATCCAAAGATACTAATTTTCTAGGTTTTCTACCAAAATCCCAATTTCTACAAATTCTCATGCTTAAATCCATATATAAACCATGTATTTAACTCACAATGTGAAAAAATCACTTACCCCGTGATAGTTGATGAAGATGGCACTCCAAAAGTGTTCCAAAATCGGCTCCCATAGACGAAATGAAGTGGGATTGAGCCAAACCCTTGTTTTAAAGAAACATACTGCCCAGCCCGACCTTTGCACATGCGGTCCAATAGCCGTTCATGCGGCTCCGCACCTGCGGAAAATCCATCGCAGGTACGGCTCTAACTCAACCCAGCAGCCTCCGCTTTTGCGGCCCAAATAGCTCTTATGTGCTTGCGCTTCCGCTTCTGCGCTCATGTACCTGCGCGCCAAAGTCCGCTTCTGCGGCCCTAGGCCTTCTTGGCCATTTCCGCTTCTGCGATCTCCCCTCCGCATTTGCGGCTTCGCAGGTGCGGACATTTTCTCGCACATGCGCTCCTGCCCAACTCGCCCAGAACTGCTTCTGCGACCCTCTTGGCCGCTTCTGCAGCTCCGCACCTGCGGCCAAAACCTTGCAGGTGCAGTTACACCAGATGCCAGCTGCTTCAACATTCCTCCCAAGTCCAAACTCGATCCATTTTCAATCTGACTCGCACCCGAGGCCCCCGGGACCCCGTCCAAACATACCAACACATCCCAAAGTACAATACGAACTTAGTTAAACCTTCAAATCACATCAAACAACGTTAAAATCACGAATCGCACCCCAATTCAAACTTAATGAACTTTAGAACTTCAACTTCTACATTCGATGCAGAAACCTATTAAATCAAGTCTGATTAACCTCAAATTTTGTACATAAGTCATAATTGACCTTACGGACCTACTCCCACTTCCGGGATCGGAATCCGACCCTGATATCAAAAAGTTCACTCCCGGTCAAACTTCCCAAAATCATCCAATTTTTAACTTTCGCCAATTGACGCCGAAATGACCTACGGACCTCCAAATCGACATACGGACACGCTCCTAAGATCAAAATCATCATACGAACCTGTTGGAACCTTCAAATTTCGATTCCGAAGTCGTTTACTCAAAAGTCAAACCTTAGTCAATTCTTCCAACTTAATGCTTCCGAAATTAAATTTTTTTTTCCAAATCAACTCCGAACTTCCCGAAATTCAATTCCGACCACGCGTACAAGTCATGAAAGATGAAGTGAAGCTACTCGAGATCTCAAACCGTTGAACGATACGCTAGAGCTCAAAATGACTGGTTGGGTCATTACAACCCATGTGGCCAAATTAGCCTGAAATTGATAAGATAATATTGGTTAGTGACAGGCTGTTAGTTATTAGATAATCGATCATTCATAAGAAATAAAAAATTAAATTACGCATATCCATTACTCCTAATGGTCAATATTAATTTCTTATGAATAAACTCAAATTGAGGCCAATAGTTGTCCTAGAATGCTAGCTTTCGCTGTTTTATTCTTTCATGAAAATTGAAACGATCAAAACCTTATTTTATTTCTAATTAGAAGACATGTGAACGAATCATGATATTTAGCATACTTTCATTTATAATATTTACTTGCTTCCGTTTATAACATATGGTAATTCTATGTATGTATATAAATCTAATCTATATATGCACAATGCATTATTATACTATTGGTAAAGGATTACAAACAAAATGAAGGGAAAAAATAGTTTCTTTCTTTATGATTCTTATAAATTGGCCACACAAAAAAAAACTAAAATAGATTTGTTTAAGGTAAAGAAGGATTTATGATGGGTTTGGGCCTTTTTTTTAAGGTGGGTGAAATTGCTAGACAATTTTTGAACCGCTAGGTGGACGGAAGGTATATTTAGCCCGGGCCAATAATTTTGGGACAGTTTTGGCCCTTTTTTATTTATTTAATTTGATTAGACCAGTAATAAAATAATATGTGAATTTAAATGATTTTTTTAATTCAAGTTGACCGTTAGACATAAGGGCAGAAAAGAGCTAAAAAAATAATTTTGGGGCCATTTTTCGGCCGATGGGATGGACGGAGGGTATATTTAGCCCTCGACCATCAGTTTAGGGTCAATTTTGACCCTTTTCCATAAAATTAAAAAGTATAGTCAAACTGCAATCTTTTCCGGAAGAAAAAAGTGTACTCTCTTCATTCTCAAGAAACAAATAGTTCAACAACTTTAAGATAAGAGTATCATATGATACTTTCTCTTTAACTTTTTAATAACTATATTGTACAAATTATTTTTCTTTTTGAGACTATCCTTGTTTTTTTTTTATAATTTTACGTATTTTAATTCATCACTCGAAATTGCACAGATAAAAAGGGAACTCAGAGATTACAATTTTTTATGTTTTAAGAATAAAATTTAAATGTGTTGCTATTAGGAAGAGCGAAAATTGCTCTATACTTTCAGTTTCATGTATGCTTTTTGAAGAAAAAACTTTTTTGTTTCCTCATCAATAGTATGGAATATAACGAAAACCTACAAAATATAGATAGACAAAAAAAATTAGTACATAACTAGGACATCTAATTTGACATGAAAAATGGTCGATTTAGCCACATTTATGTCTAATTATCAAATATTAATTAAAATAAATTTCGTGTGAATAAGCTTGTAATAGAAAATTAAAGAAAGAAACATAAAAAATTCTACCGCAATCCTAACTGCAAGTAAACTCATTATCTTGATACACTTCTGCAAAAGGATTGAGAGGTTCCTTGCATGCGGGATAAAAATCATTTTTTTCTATAGATAGGTTAAGAATATGAGAACTTAAGACTATTTCACTTCCGAAGTTCTTCATGTACATTCTACTATATTTTATTTTAATTATATTGTTAATAGAGTATACAATAAATAATTTTCTAAATGAGTCAATCCTTAACAAACACTGTACAATATCAGAAATACTAAGATAGCATATACAGGTACAAAAAGAGGCAGAATCATTCTTTGTTTTCACATTTGAAGTTATTCTTCAAATAAAAAAGTGGGAGATGACATTGTATGTCACTCTCAAAATAATAATCGAAAAAATATATATTTTTTGTATATATATACATTTTATATGTTATATACAAAAATGCATATTTTTGTATATATATATTTTTATATACAAAAATTATATAAATTTTATACACTTTTTCGGCTACCAAATGTAAATAGTTTCTGACGCGGACTAAAAGTGATAATACCCAAAAAAAAAAAAAAAAAAAAAAAAGTTTTAGAAAAGGTCAAACAGATCACTTTATAAGTACCATTAAAAAAGATTACAGCTATATGTATCATGCTGAGCCCGTGCAGCACGGGCATACCCTACCTAGTATTTGCTAAATGATGACATTACTTCACTTGTTCAATGACCGCTGCTGCAATTTTTGCGATTGCGAACGTTTTTAGTCTATACTTTTACTCCATACGTTACAAAGAAATCCTTATAGAGAACTGAACCAGAACAAAATTAACCTTGTGCCTAGTTTGTATAAAGGAACATGCATATTAACGTAAAACAATGCCAATGTTGATGAAAATCAAAAGAAAACATAGGGAATTAAATGCAAAGCCAGAAAAAAGCAAATTATTCTGTCAAACTAGAAGAAATGATGAAATGCAGCGTGTTAAATTAAACACCTAAGAAATCACTAGTAGAATATTTCAGTTCCCTGGAATTGGGAATTAGCCTCACAATGCACAAAACAAATCCTGCAAGAAAAATGTTTCTTTCTCAACTCCATCAGGCTTCAAATCAATGTTTTGCATCTTCTTCTTCACAGAACTTGGAGTACTGGTCATGGTCCATCAAGGATTTGAGCTCGTCATTGTTGTTCATCTCCACCTTTATGATCCATCCATCTTGATACGGGCTTTCATTAACCTAAAATTTTGGAAGAATATTGTCATTTTAAATGATGAGAAAGAACTAGAAAATGAAAAGATAACACGAGAAAACCAACATCATGCTATCTGGTGTTAAAAAAAGAGAACACTTGAACTAGTAAAATATTCAGCAAGTAATCCCACGGAGTACAAGAAATTAGCCTCGAGATGTGATATTTAATCAGCTAAGTCTCACCAATCAATTTTGTTGTCTCCAGATTCGGTGAGGAAGTTACACATTCTTCTTTCTTTGTTTTCCTCTTTTCTGTGATATTATTAGTGAACAAACAAACTTTGCGCACCTCAACTAATCCACCACGCAGGCAGATTGTCCAACCGACAAGCGCATATTGCCAAGGTTTCCCATCAAGGATGTAGCAGATAGGGTCGAACTAAGTGTTGTAGCAATGATGTGTACCTGCAATCTCCAGGTATTATTGTCATCCCTCAACCATTTCACCATCTCTTGGGGACAAGAAAGCTACACGTTCTTAGATAAACAAAATCCAAGTAAACAATCTATATCCTATCTCTCCCGTTAAAAGCTAAGTTGCTCGGACTCGGGAGCGAGTGTCCGGTATGGGTGTGGATCTAGAGGTTAGGTTCTTCGTGATCTAAATTTTAAGATTCAGGAGTACGGATCCGGGTACGGATCCTGGAGTAGGGATTCAACTAAAAATAATTCATTAAATATCAAGTTATAAACACATACCTAAATTATGAGACATTATTTGAAAAACTTAAGTGGTGACTAAATCCAAGAAGGAGATATAAGGAAAAGGACTGGCATAGAAGTTTCTACATACAAGGTATTTTATTTCTTCAATTTCACTCTACCTTTTGTTTTGATTCCAGAAATCGTTGTATTTGTCTCAAATTTTTCCGTTGATTTTCGTTAAAGTACCCAAAATCGATTGACTACATCTAGTACGGATCCCATATCCATGTTATGTCGACACGGGTGTGGCACCGACAGTGAAGAGTCTAAGACGGAGACTTGAGGTCCTGTGTGAATCAGGCAGAAAAATAAGTTTAAAACTAAGCTAAAGAAGGCAACGATAGCTTCAAAACCTCATGGGACAGTTGTAAAAGTTATTTGTTTGCTAAAGAATCTGCTCGACAATTTCACAACAGATTCAAGCTAACTCAGATATACCACTAGCTTATGATATTTTTCCTGATAATGATAATTATGAGTTGAACCAACTCTCATATTTTTAGAAATGCAAATATCCTGTAGTTTTACCAAAATTCTGCAAGGTAGTGTTTGACGAATCTCTAAACATCAACAATTAATCCATATGGATTTCGGATACCTATGACAGCTAATTTTGCACAAAAGCAAGCATTGTCAATAGGTAATCGAGCAACCAAAGCAGTATGGGAGTTCTTTGAGTGGGTTGAGAAAAGATAAACAAAGTTCATGAAGTTTTACACAAATGCCTTGAGAAAGGTCTTAAAGAGTCAATAGTGAATCTACATAAACTGGTGACCGTGACCTTTATAGACTTTGTAAGGGAGCTATTTTTTGCATTAGCAAGCATTGTGATTCTGAAGTCCACAAAAGAGAGCTGTTTTCTTTCTTCTTCTTCCTTTTCTTTTTTTTTTTTTTTTGGGGGGGGGGGGGGGGAATTATATTTATAGGAACGCATAACAGAACTGTTTATAGCACCATTACTTTAACATATTCACCAAATCATCATATCCAAAACTCAGAATGACCTTCTGGATTAATGACAGTACATTTGTTTGAAGATAAATACACTTGGTTTCAGCTGTTGGGTATGTGTAAATAGTTCTTCCAATTTACTAGCTTGAAGCATATGCCGTAGATTAAACACCAAAAAATCCACTCAATTTGCAAGAATGTCATGTTGAAGTATTCAGCATTTTACTTCAACCTCTAAGGCTATACCTCAACATCAACAACAACTATGCCTCAGTCCCAAATAAGTCGGATTCGGCTATATGAATCCTTATTGAACATGTTTCTCTATTTAAAAATTCAACCAATAAACAAAAATACAAATAAAAAGCACTAGAAATTCTCTATATTTTCTACTAAAAGCTACACCTCAATGAAAGAAAATAATCTAGAGAACTCGGAAACTCACCAGATCAGGAGTGTTGTTGAGCTTCTCGTTAACTTCGACCACCTTTCCTGAAACTGGAGAATTGATATCGCTGGTGGCCTTGACACTTTCAACAGCGCCAAAACTGCCAGATTGAGTAACAAAAGCCCCCACTTCGGGTAATTCAACATACACAACATCACCCAAATGATCCTGAGCATGATCTGTGATGCCTATTGTGGCAGAGCTACCATCAACTTTGACCCATTCGTGAGAGTCTGCATACTTCAAATCCTTGACAACTGCAAAGGAATTTGAACCAAACAGTCAATACGCTGACGGATCATATTCAAACATTAGTACGTTACTTAATCTTTTTACATTCCCTCCCTTTTCTGCTTTTCCCTTTCCTTTCTTTAACAAGTTTTTTCTTCTTTGTTCTCTTTATCAGTAGAAAAAGAGAGAGCGGTTTTATCAAATGGGGTCACTAAACATTGTCTGCCAGTTCACCCCCTTTTGCAGGAGGAGGCATTATTTCTTGCACCCACTACCAACCCTTCTGAGTTTTATATTACATACTTTTCTATGTTCACATGGTCCAAGAAATAAACACCTCCCATAATATACCATTAAGTCCAAGGGACCAGACATATCATGGTAGAAACCAATTATCACATGGAATTCCATCTAAAAATTTAGCATACGAGTGAACAAAATCGACAAAACCAATTGATATAAGGAAATCCAATATGATCACTCTAAACTATATCACCATTCAGAGTATAACATAATTCAAATTTTTAATTGGTACGATTCTTTTATCTGTATTCATTTTTAACTGAAGGACTATGGTACCTGATTTCCATTAAATTCATTTTCCAAGAAGCTTTGTCATCACCAAGGTTCCTGGGTGAAGGATACTCTTGGTTATGAATTGAACGTACCCTCCAGCTCAAGCATGATACCTCAATCAAACATGACGAGGGATTATAAAGAGTTGTACATCTTTTGGCAGTGATTAACTCAATGGAAAAAATCGTATAGCAGCACGCTTAAATCCTGCTAACTATACCCAGATAATACACCCAAGCAAACTCAGTTAAAGGAGTTCCATATTCTTTGCATTTATCCATATGAAAACATATGGTAATGCATTGATAAAATGCCTTTGTATTTGAAGCTTTTAGATAGAAGATATGAGAAAAAACAATTAAATATAGAGAAGTCCTAGCTATAGAAAAGGATAACAACTAACATATACCATAATTCTTCATTTAGGCATACTAATAGACACTGCTTTAGAACTTCTCTTTGATTTGGTAGAATTTAAAGGGAAGATCTTATTTGAAAACACCGAAAATTAAACAAAAGAAGAAGAATTGCTATAAGTTACTAATCTGATCTAACAAGTTATACTCTCGTTCTCCATTAGTGAATCCTTTAAAACAAATGCAAAATTTCAGAGGTCCACCACTAAAATTTGGAAACTGTCAATGCTGAGATATATATTCATTGCCATTTTCCAGTACTACATCAAAGTAATGAACATCAAATGCAAATAACATTCCATTTCATTATTAATCTCGATGATAACCGATCCCACAACCAAGGGAGTGGCCTAGTGGTCAATGGAGTAGGCAAAAATCACTAGTTGATTTCTTCCCCGTTTACCTAAGCTTTGGTGGACAGAGTTATCCGATACATGTACTGGTCGGAGGTAACAGGTATATCATGGAATAGCTGAGGTACGCCAAAGTTGGCCCGGACACCACCATTATCCCACCAAAAAAAGAAATATTGATCCAGCATATACAGATCTCACAGAGTATAACACATTTTTAACAACAAATAGATAAAGCAAATAACAGTAACATCATTTGCCCCTCAACACGATCTTGATAATATTCACATGACAAAGGTGACAGATTGTAAAATCAAGAAAACATTAAGAAGAAAAAAAATCCTAATACTTCTATTGATCTAAATAGACAAAATAAGCACAACCAATTTCCAAAAATCGGATCTTTAATCGACGGGATGACAGATCAAGAAAAATCTTGTAAAACAAATTCATGATTCACATTCATACAACCCAAAACAAAACAAGAGAAAACATGATAAAAATGTTATATATATAAACGTGAATCTATGTCCATATATATTACCAGTAGCAAATGCTCTGTGAAACGTTGATACCCTGAGGTATGAAGCAGCCCTTGAAGCCCACAACTTGGTAGCCATCTTTTAAAGTACTCAAAGTAGTGCTCCTCTCTGTAAGTGCGGCACACACACTCTCTCTTTTGCTAGGCTAAAAGCTTTAAAAAATTATGCAAAAAGCTGGAAGCTATAAATAGTTATTAATGATTAAATACATAAATAATCAGGGAGAAAATTTGGCAATTGGCAGAGGAGTTGGTGGATCGATGTGTCACTAGAACCAATATGGAGAAGTTGGAGTGTTGTTGTAACCTTTTTCTGGCAGGTCATTCCATGTGGAGTGTCTCATGGTAGCTTCCTGTTTCCTAGCTTTGACTTTTGACTTTTTCTTTTGTCACTTCATTAGTAATTGACGTAGGAAAAAAAAAGAGATGTAATTGATTCAAGCAACTAATTTGTGATTGAGATATAATTGGTCAATTATTTTGTAGAAAAATAAAAAATAAAATAAGGAAGTAACAATATATAACGATAAATTTATTTTTCTCAAAAGAGACTTAGTTGCATGCACTTACCAAAATTGTCCTTACATTTAAAATATGATAAGGAAGTACGAGAAACTAGTATGTACCAACTTTTTGAAAAGAATTTATTCTTATAAAGTTTTCAGTTTTACGATAGACCTTTACAACTTGTTTGGATAGTTGTTATGTATCATTTCATAATGTATCGTATAATATTGTATTGTATTGTACTGTATCGTTTTGATATAGATAATATTTGGATAAATTGTATTGTTTGTCGTCATTTCATGATGTCATGCACCAATAATATGAAGAATAAACTTGCAAAATTATTAAGAAAAAAGTAAGGTACGAGGTAATATTATTATATAAAAGGCAGGGTAAAGGATAATATAGGATTATTTAATAATAAAAAAGGGCAAGATTAGAGAAAAAAATAAGAAAACGACGCAACCACACCAAATCGGTCATTCCATAAATTGGCACTTTTCGTCGTTACGTAACCACGGATTTAAACGATACGATACAATAAAATTTAAGTAACAATCAAAAAAAATATTGTAGTTAAAGTAACAATATGATATAATATTGTATGGGATAAAATTGATTAGCAACAGGTGAATGAATGACGAGATGACACGTGGATCTGGAGACATGTAAGAGATGAGTCAGCGAATAGTTAACACCGGATAAAACATGTGATCGGTGCTGAATAAATTTCGAAGGCATGGGAACCGAGAACGAAGATTTGAAAGGAAAAAACAGCATTCAATGACCAACCGTTACAAAGAATCTTTGTATTCATGATATGTTGTTATGCAGCCATCAAAAGGGGTTTTGTTCTAATTAAAGAAGAGCTTGATTTGGGGATCTTGTCTCCCTGAATAGAGCTATAAATAGAAAAATTTGTATCTATAGTTGGACACGAAAAATCATATATACTCAAAAGGATATAATTTGATCTTACTATATCAAATTACTCTCTTTCTTTATGTTCTTAATATTGCTCTTATTATTGCTTCCGGAGAAGCTACGTCTACAGCTACGCTTGTATTTTTCTTCAAGTTATTTCTGTAATATTACTTTTGTTCTTATTTTCTTATATTATTGGATCAAATTAATTCACGTGTCTATAAACCACGGTACAAATTCAACTGTACTGTTTTACGGGTAAACAGTTTGGCGCCCATCGTAGGGAATAGACAATTGTGCAATTACTTTGATCCATTTATCTATTACTATTGAAGTTTGATTTTTTTTTAATAAAAGAACAATAAGATATGGTAGCTAACGATGTGAACAATTCTTACAATGTTGAAACACACAACGAGCATGAGGATATGTTCCAACGTGATGATTCAACCTGTATAACTCACAACAAAGGAGATGAAACAACTCCGGTTCATGGAGAAAAAAATCCTCGGCATGTGAGAAAGCCAACTCCTGACGATATGGATGATGAACGAGTGGTTGAGATGGTTAAAATTTTAAGGGAGCAACAAAGGGAAATTATAAATCACCTTTCAAGATAAGACCGGGTGATGACGAAATTCAAGTAGGTGCTTACAAAAAGATCAGAGAGCGAGAAGTGATTGATTTCATATAGGACAACATCATTTGTCGGTTTGGAATACCAAAAGAAATTGCTTGTGATAATGGGCTGCAATTTATAGGTTCCAAAGTCACAAAGTTTTTTGAAGGATTAAAGATCAAATAGGTTACATCTTCTCCATACCATCTAAGTGCTAACGGACAAGCGGAGTCAACCAACAAGGTAATAATTCAAAATCTCAAAAATAAGTTAGAAGATGCTAAAGGTAATTGGCCGGATGAGCTACCAGGTGTGTTATGGGCATATCGAACAACGACGAAGTCGAACACGGGTGAAACTTCATTTTTACTTGTGTACAGTGCGGAAACTTTGATCCCGGTAGAGATTGGAGAACCGACTATAAGGTACTCCCGGGCAAACGAGGAGGCAAATAATGAAGTTGGTTAAGTTGGATTTTCTTGAGAAGCATCGAAACTTAGCATATGTAAGGATGGTAGCACAAAAGCAAAGGATGGAAAGATATTATAACCGCAGAGCAAATCTTAGTAATTTCAAAGTTGAAGATTTAGTTTTGAGAAAAGTAACTCAAAATACCCGAGAATTTAATGTCGGGAAGCTGGGACTAACGCCGGAAGGACCTTACTGAATTTCAGCTATAACCGGTAAAAGTTCATAGCAATTGGAAAATCAAGATGGAGTTAAATTGCCAAGCAATTAGAATGTGACTCGCCTCTAAAGGTATTAGTGCTAAAGATCCTTATTGATACTGAAAGTATGTGCTGCACTCTTTTTTCCTTTGTCCCAATTGAATTTTTCTGGCAAGATTTTTAATGAGGCAACAATGTAAAGCATACTACGAAGAAAGGGTCATCGACGATAGCAAGATCTCCTGTGTTCGAATTATTATACTTAGCATCCAAACGCTGGGGGAAACTATTGCATATTAGAGCACTAAAAGTGTAACAAAGATCAAGGAGTGTCAGAATCGGATGTTATATCTTATCAGGACCGGGGACTGCATGATAAGTCCCATAGAAATAAGTTGTACGAGTTAGCCACATGTATTGACAGCTTTATTTACTTAAGCAACTGAATGTTTATGTGAATGTACTTTTAAAGATGGAAAGAATAAATCAAGTCCTTTTATTTTTATCTTATTTCTTGTCCAAATGATATGTTAAATTATTTTATATTTGATAGTTAATTAAACTTCAAATGCTTGTGCCAGAATAAACAGAAGACGTCCTCTTCAAGAGCACCGTAAACATAAGGTCTCTCTCTTATGAAACCCTCACAGTCAAAGGGTAGATTCCGGAAGTATGAATGCCCGAGATTAAAGTTATCGGATGTAAAAAGAATTCTCGAGCTTTTTTAGTTAAATAAAAAAGAATATTTCTTGCACAATACTTAAGCAAAAACTTTCTTTCATTACTTAAATTGCCAAACTCAATAAAGAAGTTTTGGCATAGTTACAAAGAAAAAGTGAAAATATATACATCAATTATTTTTACATGCGGAGCCCAAAGGAAGAGAATTGTCTTCAGTTTCTTTTGAAGGTGAAGGTTGTTCCGCATCAAGTTCAAGGCCTTCATCCTTATTTTTTCTTCTTCTTCAGGTTACTCTTCGATTTTTGAATACTCGGAGCTGGTGTTCGAAGAGCTTGAAGCAATGGGTCGAGCAGGAATGTTGTCGAGAGCAGTTGTCTCCAATCCACGAGCTTTGGCAATGCAATCATCTATGTTTGCAATTCCCTCTTTGGCCTCCTTCAAAGTCTTCCTCCTCATATGATAAATTGCATATGTTTTCTCAAGGAGGAAAAAGTCTTCTTGATCTTAGAGTCAAGCTCGGAGCCTCTCAATTTTGGATTTCAACTAATCATTTTCAACCTTCACAATGCCATAGGTTCGGTAAATGTCCGTATTTGTCTTTGCATGCTCACGGTTCTGCTCCATCACCTTTTTAGCCTTTCCTCCATTTTGGATCTCTTCTCTTTGGCAGTGGCAGACTCCTTGGTTTTGGAAAGTAAGTTTGCTTCCAGGTTGTTGATTCGTTTCATGGAAGCAGACTCACGTTCGGCCACGACAGTTACTGCATCATGCAATTCAACCCACTTAGCCTTCGCCTCGTTAAGCTCTTCATGTAATTGAGCGGCTTCTTGGTTGTAGGTCATTTTATCTTGCTCGGATTGCTCTAATTGAGCCTCGAGCTCACCCATTTGAGCAACTTTGGCTTCCAAAAGTGGGAGGCGCTCGGCAAGCTAGTTCCGTTTGGCAACAAGTTGATTACGTTTAGCAGTGAGTTCCTCTTTGTCTAATATCAACTTTTGTAGCCCCTCAGGGGCAAGGAGGTTATCCTATAAAATTTGATTAAGGGTATGAAGATAAAGTCTAGAAAGAAAGAAAGGAAGAGAAGAAGGTTAGACTGATACATAAGCTGAATAATGCATGTTGTTGTTGATCAAACACTCAGCAGAGAGAATCCATCTTTTTCCAATCTTTGTCTGTGACCAGAGGCTTCAAGTAATTGGCGACCTCTACCGGCTTGGAAAGTAGGTGGCACTCATTCGAAACCATGAGAATGACACTCCATTTTCTACTAGGGTTTTGAGTGGGTGCCGGGTAAGTGTTCCCTAAATTTCCATGGTCGGATGACCATGGGGAAGGAACATCTTCTGCCTGTTCGGTTGGGCCCGATGGAGAGGTAGTAGTTGGTGTAGAAGGTGTTGCAGTTAATGTAGAAGTTGATGGCGAAGGAATGTCAAGGGTAGAACTCCTTTGAACGGAAGCATCGACAGGAGCCCAAAAACGAGACTCAACATTTTCAACAATTTCTATTTCCATGAAGAGTCCTTGAAGTTCTCCTGGTTGTGGTGCTTGACGTTCTCTCGGTCGAGCATCCGGTTAAACTGATGAAGATATTTTTCTTATTTGAATAGGAACCACTTTATAATTTGTTCCTTCATCATCAATGACCATTGTGGTTGGTCCTATTGGGGCTTCTTTTGTTGAAGCTTTCTTCTGAGTCCCATCTGAAGAGGACGTCTTCTCTTTAGTTTTTTTATCTTTGGGTTGGGGACTCCGGGATGAGGCACCTTCACTGAAAGCGAGAGAGGCTTCATGATCCCTCTTTCGGTTAAGGAGATCTTGTAATTGTTGTTGGGCTTCCTCTGGGTCCTCAACAATGGGGCAAACAACAGAACCCTTCGGAAGGCATGTGTATTGCAAAAGGGAGTCAAGGTTGGTTCTAAGTCATGTTGAAAATTGAAAGAACGAACGAAGAACTTTTACTTATCATGGTTTTTGGCTTTCCAATTAAATCTGGGGACAATTTCTTTCCACCTACGAGAGTCAAGGGTGGAAACATCTAGAATTTTTTGTACCCATTGGACCAGGTTCTTAACCGATGGTGGTTCCCAATGAGTAGCTGGTATAAAGAAAGTAAAAGTTAGCAAAGAAGGTAATTATTTTTAAACATGATAAGGAAAGGATATCTGAATACTTACAAGCGAAATTCCAAGATTCAGGAATGGAAGGGGATGTTGCCGGAAGAATGTCCCTGGTGGCAATGACAATGAATCGTTCCATCCAGCCATGATCGTTATCATCATCGATGCTGGTAAAAATGGCATGGTGACTGCGTTTGCTGAGTTTAAGCACACCCCCATGAAAGTTATTCTGGGAGTAGAGATTTATTAAATGTGCGAGAGTGAGGGTTTCTCCGGTCTCGAAGCATAATTTTCGAAAGTAGGACACAATACGCCATATTGATGGACTCACCTGAGCCAAATAGATTTGGTAGCAGTGGCAAAATTCTAAAATTATGAGGTCAATTTCTTTACCAATTTCAAAGTAAAAGGGTATATATAAACATACATGAACCCTGGCTTGCTAAAGGTGACCCTTTTTACCTTATTAGAGGCAAGAATTTTGATGTTATTCCAGTCGCAATCTTCCTTTACAACTGAAATACTGACAGGGCGGATGGAAGAAGGATACACGCGGATAGGATAATTTCTATCACTGTGGGGGTTGATAGTTTTCTTTTGAACTTGAAGGTCTAACTGGAAGTTAAGTTGAAGATATATGATGGTGTTAATGGTGGGAGGCTCGGATTCAACATCAATTTCCTTTATTTTGTTCCTTTTAGGGCTACCACAGAAGAAAAGGCTAGAGTTTCTAAGAGCAACGGTAGTAGAAGACATGGTATTAGGAAATCTGAGTAATGAGATTTTACTAAGAGAAAGGGTTTTGCAGTCAGGTTCTAAGGAAATTTGAAAAAGAAGAAGAGTTTGTAAAAGTGAAAGGTAAAAGTAATGAGTAGTGGAGAAGTTTATAGACGACAAAATTCATGGTCATGAGTACCTTAGAAACTGGTGAAAATATTTGCCAAATCAAGGGATAACACATGTTCGGCTCATTAAATGCGAGGAAACGTGCGTCCTTTCAAGTGACATAAACTGTTTAGGAACTTTTTCGCCAAGAAAAAGGATTTTATCTACCTTCGGGTAACATAAAGTTTTGTCACCGAAAAGTAGGGAGACTATTTGTATGGGGTAAAATTGATTAGCGACAGGTGAATGAATGATAAGATGACACGTGAAACTGGAGACAGGTAAGAGATGAGTCAACTAATAGTTGACACCAGATACAAACATGTGATCAGTGCTGAATACATTCCGAAGGCATGGGAATTGAGAACAAAGATTTGAAAGGAAGACATCAGTTAGAAAAGACAACATTCAAGGAGCAACCGTTACAAATAATTTTTGTATTCATGACCAGTCATTATGGAACCATCAAGAGGGATTTTATTCTTATTAAAAAAGAGCTTAATTTGGGGATCGTGTCTCCCTGAATAGAGCTATAAATAGAAAAATTTATATCCATAGTTGGACACGAAAAGTCATTTGTACTCAAAAGGCTATAATTTGCTCTTACTATGTCAAATTACTCTCTTTCTTTTTGTTCTTAATATTGCTCTTATTATTGCTTCGGGAGAAGCTACGTCTACAGCCAGACTTGTATTTTTCTTCAAGTTATTTTAGTAGTATTACTTATACTCTTATTTTCTTATATTCTTGGATCAAACTAATTCAAGTGTCTATAAACCACGTTACAAATTCAATTGTACCGTTTTACGGGTAAACAAATACAAAAGATAACAACCATCCAAACAAGCTATTATTTGTATGGTCGATCAGTCTTTGTGTCACGACCCAAAATCTCCTAAAGGCCGTGATGACGCCCAACGTCGTTGTCAGGCAAGCCAACGGTGAATTATCAACTTAATTACTCATTTTAAATTTTTTGAAATCACATTAAATAAATAAAATAAACACCTGGTACTCGTAGGAGCCAGTGAATTCTCTTTATAAATTTACGTATAAAGTATAAATTACAGGGTAAAATGATAATAATTATGTGAACTACAATAATGAATATCCAGTAGAAACCCCCAATACCCGGTGTCACAAGTGCATGAGCATCTACCGAGCAATATAATAAAATACAACATCTGTTTGGAATACAAGTTAGATAGGAGAATGTAAATAACTCTGATGGAGACTCTGTATGTTGCGGATCGTAACATGGAATGCAGCTCACCATAAAGTTCCTGCAATAGCCGCGTCTCTGCGCCCAAAAGACTACATAAAAAAACCATCAGACATATAAGTACCTGCACAAAAAGTGCAGCAAGTGTAGCATGAGTACGTAAATCAACGCGTACCCAGTAAGTATCTAGCCTAACCCCGGAGAAGTAGTGATGAGGGGTCGACATCGACACTTACTAGTGGTCCAATAAATCAAGTACAACGGAAAGTAAACAAGTATAAGGCATGGTAAAAATAGTGTAAACAAATATTTAGCACGTGGTACGATCCTCCTCTAAACAGTAAATGCAAGCCCTCAATCATCGGTCACCTCCTGAACCGAAGTGGATATGGAAAATGGTCCCCGCCAGATAGATTATCACAACTCAAATCAGGAAAACTCACGGATACGATGGCTTCTTGCCAAATATTATGCACAACGCTACCGAGGCGAACGACCCGATCCCATAAGAGTATTTATAGAAATGTCAAGGCGTACGACCCGATCCCAAAATAGTGTGTGCACTACTGAGGGTCGAATGACACAGACCATAGATGCATCTATTATACAGCCGAGGCGAACGGTCCGCTCCCATGAGAATATGATACTTTAACGGGTCCTTGACCCCACTCACAAAGATACGTGTGAGTTATGAAATTTAAAGAAGGTCTTCAGTGAAAACACACAACGTGAGAGGAATTCGTAAGGGAGACACAGTTGTTCCACGACTAATCAAGTAGCTCATCAATTCTTTACAATAGTGAGTCTATCACTCTACGCAAGCCTAGTCTCAGGTCTCAACGCGAAATAAGGGAATTATACAGGCAAGGATAACTCAAATAATATAATAAAAGCATGGCGTGAACCTAAGTCTACCCGAACATAATCAGGAACTCTAGCATACGCACGGACACTCGTCACCTCATACGTGCGTCGCTCCCACAACATGTAGCATACAACAAGAACAACACCTACGGGGTAAATTCCCCCTCATAGGGTTAGATGGGAGACTTACCTCACTCCGAAGTTCCATAATCGGCTCCAATGCCTCTCTAACTCTTCAATTCAAAGCCAAACGATCCGAAACTAGTCAAATAATGTGAAAATCAATCAAAATATACTCCAATGCTTATAATTAATCAATTTATAATAATTCCCAACTCCGCTCGAAAAGTCAATAAAGTCAACCCTCAGGCCTACGTGCCCGGATTCAGAAAATATTTGAAGATAAACTTTACCCATAACGCCACGAACTCAAATATATAATTTATCCTAAATTTCATGTCCAATTTCGTGGTAAAAATTCAAAAATACCAATTTTTAGGTTTTCTACCAAAATCCCGAATTTCAACTAATTTTCATGTTTAAATCTACATATAAACAATGTATTTAACTCACAAAATACGGGAATTACTTACCTTGACATGGATGATGAAAATCTTCCCTCCAAGAGCTCCAAAAATCGCCCAACCCAATGAAAATGTGAGAGAACTGGGCTAAGTCTCGGATTAAAAGCACCCCACTGCTCAGCGACTTTCGCACCAGTGGACCATTAGCCGCACTTGCGGACAAATTCATCGCAGGTGCGGTTCTCCCTAAGCCCAGGCAAATCTGCTTCTGCGGACCAAATTCCGCTCCTGCGCGACCGCTTTTGCGGTCCAACCTTTGCTCCTGCGCACTCGCACATGCAGAACCCTTCCGCTTCTGCGACTCCAGTCTTGCCTAGCTCATTCCGCTTCTGCGATCACTTCTCCGCATCTACGACTTTGCAAGTGCGGAATTTTCCTCGCACCTGTGCCCCCAGGTCCCTTCCACCACGATCGCACTTGCGATGGCCCCTACGCACCTGTGGCCATTTCCCACGCAGGTGCAATTGCACCAGATCTCAACTGCCTCAGCACTTCTTCCAAGTCCAAACTCGCTCCGTTTTCAATCCGATTCGCACCCGGGGTCCCACGGGACCCCATCCAGCCATACCAACGTATCCCAAAATATGACACGAACTTAGTCGAAGCATAAAATTATGCCAAACAACATCAAAACTATGAATCGACGATCGAAACCTTTCTTTAAACTTTCAAACATTCAAACTTCGCCGATTGCGTCCGAATTATGCTTAAACATACCGGAATGATGCCAAATTTGGCATGCAAGTCACAAATCATGATACAAACCTATTCCAAGGCTCGAAACCCCAAACGGACATCGATATCACCAAAGTCCACCTCAAACCAAACTTAGGAAATTCTAAAACCTTCAAAATGCTAACTTTTCACAATAAGTGCCGAAATGCTCCCGGGGTGACCCGTTACTCAACCCGAACATACACCCAAGTCCAAAATCATCATATGAACCTATTGAAACCTTCAAATCTCAATTTCGAGGTCATTTACTCAAAAGTTAATTCTTCCAACTTAAAGCTTCCGAAATTAGAATTTTCCATCCGAATCAACTCCGAACTTCCCGAAATTCAATTCCGACTATGCGTACAAGTCATAATACATGAAATGAAACTACTCAAGGCCTCAAACCGATAAACGACGTGCTAGAAATCAAAACGATCGGTCGGGTCGTTACATTTTGCTTATGACTACATGATAGTAGATCTTTCTTCAAAGTTATGTATGTCTTGCTCAAAAAAAATGTACAAGTAATTCTATAAAACAAACAATTACAATCTTACATCAAATCAATTTGCTTGTATGCTTCTTTTAAAAAAAATATTTTTCTATTGAGAATTTCAAAAGACTTAAACGTGGGACAAACTCATTGCTAGGGCTCGTTTGGTACGAGGGATAAGGGATAATTAATCCCATAATTAAATTTGAAATAAGTTTATCCCACGTTTGGTTGGGATAAAATCGTTGTATAAATAATTCAGGGATTAGTTATCCTGGAATTGTAGAGTTTTTTTTATCCTCATGGAAGGGTGAGATAACTAATCTCGGAATAACTAATCACGGAATAATTAATTATGGGATAACTTGTTTCCCAACCAAATGACCCCTTAAAGTGTTATATACACATGGAACTTTAATCTCGTCCAGATTTTTCAAATATTTCTGTCACGACCCAAAAATTACACATGTCGTGATGGCATCTATCCCGATACTAGGCAAGCCGACAACAACAATAAACCATAATTTCTTTTAAATATTGGAAACATAATAATTAATTTAAGGGGGGAAATCCCACCAATACTAAATATAATTTACTCCCAAAACCCGGTGTCACTAAGTACATGAGCATCTATACATTACAAGTCTGGAAAACACAATCTATAATAGTCTAAGATCAAATACAGTAAAGAAGAGGATAGGGAAGGAGAGACAATGTCTACGAAACATGACAGCTACCTCTGAATCTCCTGAAAATCGACTGTGTGAAATAATCAACACCCACTGTGTCCGGGATCACCTGGATCTGCACACGAAGTGCAGGGTATAGTATGAGTACAACCAACTCAGTAAGTAACAATAATAAATAAAGAACTAAAAGTAGTGACGAGCTTCTCAGTTAAGTCCAATTACAGTACTTTCCAACACAAAAGGGTAGGCATGCTTTCGAGTTCAACATTTAAAACTCCACAGTAATTTCATATCAACTTCGACTGAAACAGAAGAGAATGTCTTTTAGAAAATTTTCCAAATCAGTAATATATGACAGCTGAAATGCAGCAATAATGAAATCAATGCATCCTCTCAGAGCAACAGTCGCTCAGTCCTCCCATTCACTCAAACCTCATAGTCACTCTTTTCTCACAGTCACTCTTTCCTCACAGCCACTCATCACTTGGCACTCGCACTCAGTAGGTACCTGCTCTCACTGAGGGTGTGTACAAACTCCGGAGGGGCTCCTTCATCTCAAGCGCTATATCAAGACAATCATGGCATAAATCAATGAAACATGTTGTGGCGTGCAACCCGATCCATAAATATCCTCACAACTAGGCCCTCGGTCTCACTCAGTCATCAACCTCTCCAGTCTCTCGGGCTCTCAGAAATCATGATAAGCAGCCCAACAACAATGATATGATGCATCAATAATGAATAAGAGAGACTGGGGTAAAAATGTGCAAATAGAACTGTGATTGAGTGCAAAACAGCAATTTAGCAAATAATTTCACAAGTACACGACCTCTGTGGGTCCCAACAGTGTAAACATATGATTTAAACATGATTCATAGATCAATTTCTCTAATACGGGGAAAAATGTACGGATATCAACATATTTTTCAACTACATAGTTTCATGAAATTGACCAAGTCATAATCCTACGGTGCACGCCCACATGCCCATCACCTAGCATGTGCGTCTCCTCAAAACCAATCACATAATACATATTCCGGGGTTTCATACCCTCAGGACCAAATTTAGAACTGTTACTTATCTCAAACCGTAAAATTCTTTATTCTTCTATGCCATTGCCACGAGAATTGGTCTCCGAAAGCCTCGTATCTAGCCACAATTAATTTGATTCAGTCAATACTAATTATTGTAGTTAATTCCATAAGGAAATACTAATTTTCCAATAAAAATCCGAAATTAACACAAAAGTCGCTCGTGGGGCCCACATCTCGGAACCCGACAAAAGTTATAAAATATGAACGCCCATCCAACCACGAGTCCAACCATATAAATTTCACCAAATTCCGACATCAACTCGACCCTCAAATCTTCAATTAAAATCTTTGAAGATTTCTACCATTTTCAACCCAATCTTTACCCAATTTGAACTCAACAATCTTTCCATAGACCTTATTGATACGTATAAATAATACTCTTACACCCAAGAATTATACTCTTAATCATCCATCTTTACCCCAAAAAATTGAAATTGAAGAATTGTGGGAAGAATTTCTTACCTCTTTGAAGCCCTAGCTAGATCCTTGTGAAATCTTCAAGTCTTGAACAAGAATTGATGAACAATTGACTAAGTCTTCACTTTCTATCTCCCTTCTCTCTAAAAATGTCAGATTTTTGCTCCAAAATGAGCTTCAAGGGCTATAAATCAAAGTTGGGTCGGGTTAAAAATTAGAAAGAATTGAAGCCCCGACGCAGATTTGCGATCGCATATGCGATCGCATAACACGTATGCGGTCCACAAACTGACCGCATAATTGAACCTCCAAAATGAGGGTTACCTGTTTAGGTCTGCGGTGATTATGTGGCCCGCATACCTGTTCTGCGGTCGCATAATACACCGCAGAACAGGTCTGTGGTCGCATAATGCACCACAGATTTCCTCAAATCTTGCCTCACATCTTCTTCACTCTGCGGCCATTTTCGCAGAGTGATTCTGCGACCGCATAGTGGGCCACAGAAATGCCCTCTTCTACTGAAAATTTTCCTTAATTTCCTTAGCAAAAATTCTCCGGAGTCGTTACACATAAGTTCACATCCAGTCAACCTTTTCAACTTAAATTCTAAATCTTGAAACTAAGTGTTCCAAATCATTACAAAACCTCACCGGACCCGAACCAATTACCCCCGGCAAGCCAAATAACAACCGTAAATCACAATTTGAGCAGTAAATGGGGGAAAAATTGTAATACTCAAAACGACCGGCCGAGTCGTTACATTCTCCCCCTCTTAAACGAATATTCATCCTCGAACGGGTTTAGAATATACTGGAGTCTCAAACAGGTGTGGATATTTGCTCCCTATCTCCCGCTCAGTCTCCCAAGTAGCTTCTTCGATTGGCTGGCCTCTCCACTGCACCTTCACTGAAGTTATGTTCTTTGATCTCAACTTCTGAACCTGCCGGTCTAAAATAGCCACCGGCTCCACATCATAAGTCAAATTACCATCCAACTTCACTGTGCTAAAATCCAAAATATGAGACGGATCCCCGACATACTTCCGGAGCATAGATACATGAAACACTGGATGAACATTCGATAGACTAGGCGGAAATGCAAGTTCATAGGCCACCTCTCCAATCTTCTTAAGTATTTTAAAAGGCCAAATATACCGAGGGCTCAACTTGCCCCTTTTCCCGAACCTCAACACACCCTTCATGGGAGAAATCTTGAGCAGAACCTTCTCCCCAACCATGTAGGCAACATCACGGACCTTCTGGTCGGCATAACTCTTCTGTCTAGACTGCGTCGTGCGAAGCCGCTCCTGAATCAATTTAACCTTCTCTAAAGCATCCTGAACAAAATCAGTACCCAATAACCTAGCCTCACCTCACTCAAAACAACCCACCGGAGATCGACACCATCTCCCATATAAAACCTCATACATAGCCATATGAATACTCGATTGGTAGCTGTTATTGTAAGCAAACTCTGCCAGTGGCAGAAATTGATCCCAAGAACCCCCAAAATCAATGACACAAGCGCATAGCATATCCTAATATCTGAATAGTGTGCTCGGACTGTCCGTCTGTGTGAGGGTGAAATATTGTACTCAACTAAACTTGTGTGCCCAATTCTCGCTGCACTGCTCTCCAAAACTGTGATGTAAACTGCGTGCCCCGGTCCGAAATGATGGACACTGGGACACTGTGTAGGCGAACAATCTCGCTGATATAAATTTCAGCCAACCGTTCTGAAGAATAAGTAGTACCAACTGGAATAAAATGCATAGATTTGGTCAACCGATCCACAATCAGCCATACAGCATCAAACTTCCTCAAAGTCAGTGGAAGCCCAACTACGAAATCCATGGTAATACTCTCCTATTTCCACTCCGGAATTTTAAGTCTCTGAACCAATCTCCCCGGTCTCTGATGCTCATACTTCACCTGTTGACAATTTAAACACCGAGCTACAAACCCAGTTATAGCTTTCTACATTTGCCTCCACCAATAGTGCTGCCTCAAATCCTGATACATCTTTGCGGCTCCTGGATGAATGGAGTACAACGAACTGTGAGCTTCCTGGAGAATCAACTCACGCAAACCATCTACATTAGGCACACATAGCCTACTCTGCATCCGTAATACACTGTCATCTTCAATAGTGATTTCCTTGGAATCACCGTGCTGAACCGTGTCCTTAAGGACAAGTAGATGTGGATCGTCATACCGGCGCTCTCTGATGCGATCATATAAAGAAGACCGAGAGACCACACAAGAGAAAACTCGGCTCGACTCGGAAATATCCAATCTAACAAATTGGTTGGCCAAGGCCTGAACATCCAAGGCAAAAGGCCTCTCTGCTACAGGTAAGTATGCTAAGCTGCCCAAACTCTTCACCTTACGACTCAAGGCATCGGCCACCACATTGGCCTTTCCGGTATGATAGAGAATGGTGATATCATAATCCTTAAGCAACTCCAACCACCTCCGCTGCCGCAAATTAAGATCCTTCTGTTTAAACAAATATTGTAGACTCCGATGATCGGTATATACCTCACAATGGACACCGTACAAGTAATGCCGCAAAATTTTCAAGGCATGAACAATAGCTGCTAACTCAAGGTCGTGGACCGGTTAATTCTTCTCATGTACCTTTAACTGTCTGGACGCATAGGCAATCCCCCTACCATCTTGCATTAATATTGTGCCAAAACCAATACGCAACGCGTCACTATACACAGTATAAGACCCTGAACCTGTAGGCAACACCAATACTGGAGCTGTAGTCAAAGATGTCTTGAGCTTCTGAAAGCTCTCTTCACATTCATCCGACCATCCAAACGGAGCACCTTTCTGGGTCAATTTAGTCATAGGCGATGCAATAGACGAGAAACCCTCCACGAAGCGACGATAATAACCGGCCAAGCTGAGAAAACTCCTAATCTCGGTAACTGAAGATGGCCTGGGCCAACTTTGAACCGCCTCTATTTTCTTTGGGTCCACCTTAATCCCTTCACTGGATATTATGTGTCCCAAGAATGCCACCGAGCTAAGCCAGAACTCACACTTAGAGAATTTGGCATAAAGTTTCTCTCCTCTCTCAGCCTCTGTAATACAATACCTAAGTGTTGTGTATGCTCCTCCTGACTATGTGAGTACACCAGGATATAATCAATAAATACCACAACATATGAGTCAAAATACGGCTGGAATACACTATTCAACAAGTGCATAAATGTTGTTGGGGCGTTGGTCAGCCCTAAAGACATCACAAGAAATTCGTAGTGACCATAACGAGTCTTGAATGTCGTCTTTAGAATATCCGAATCCCGAATTTTCAACTGGTGATACCCCGATCTCAAATCAATTTTGGAGAACACCCTCGCTCCCTGAAGCTGGTCAAATAAGTCATCAATACACAACAAGGGATATTTATTCTTAATTCTAACTTTGTTCAACTGCATGTAATCGATGCACATCCGTATAATACCATCTTTATTTTTAACAAACAGAACCGGTGCACTCCAAGGTGACACACTAGGCCTAATAAACCCTTTTTCAAGGAGTTCCTAAAGTTGCTCTTTTAATTCTTTCAGTTCAGCTGGTTCCATATTATACAGAGGAATAGATATGGGCTGTGTGCCCGACACCAAGTCAATACCGAAATTAATATCCTTGTCAGGTGGCATACTCGGCAGGTCTGCAGGAAATACATCCGAAAAATCTCGCACTACCGGTACTGAATCAATTGTAGGAGTATCTGCATCAACATCTCTCACAAAGGCCAAATATGACAAACACCCCTTCCCCACCATACGTTGGGCCTTCAAATAAGAAATTACTCTATTGTGAATATAATCTAGAGACCCTCTCCATTTGACCTTTGGCAACCCTGGCATTGCCAACGTCACGGTTTTTGCATGATAATCCAGAATAGCATGACATGTAGACAACCAATCCATACCCAGAATTACATCAAAATCAACCATTTTGAGCAATAAAAGATCCACTCTAGTCTCCAATCCCCCAATAGTTACAACACACGACCGATATACACGGTTCACAGTAATAGTATCACCCACCGACATAGATACACAAATAGGTGAAACTAAGGACTCACTAGGCATATCTAGATAATGAGTAAAGTACGATGGCACATACAAATGAGTAGAACCAGGGTCAAATAATATAGAAGCCTCACTATGGCACACTGAGACAATACCTGTGATAATTGCATTTGAGGCAACAACATCTGGCCTGGCAGGAAAAGCATAGAATTGGGCCTGACCGCCACCTGATCGGCCTCCCCCTCTTGGGCGACCCCTAGTTGACTGACCCCCACCCCGCGTTAGCTGGGCGGGTGGGAAGTAACTAGTGCTGAAGTCGTAGTCTAATTCCTCTGCTGCACTGGACCTCCCGAGCGACGAGGACACTATCTCCAAATATGCCCAAATTCCCTACACTCAAAGCAGCTCCCTGGTACTAGTGGTGGTGCGGACTGAATCGGGCCCCGAGAACTAGAATAACTGCTAGAAGCACCCGGTGCAAATGAACCCTGAACTGAAGGGGCACAGGACAAACTCTGGGCTGGCAGGGTACTGAGAGATGGCTGGCCCTGATGAGAACTATATGAACCCTGGTCGGATGATGCACCACGGTGAACTGGATGACCCGTCTGAGCGTGTCTATAAGGACGACCCCTACCGCAGTAAAACTGACCCCCTGAAGGAACACCACTAAAATCACCTGGTCCACGAGGCCTCTTGGTCTCCCTCTCTCCACATTCCTAACTACTGACCACCTCTATCTGCCGAGCAATGTCAACTACCTCATCAAAAGTAGTACTCGATACTCTCTCCCGAGTCATAAGTAACCGCAACTGATATGTGAGGCCATCAATAAACCTCCTAATCCTCTCCCTATCAATGGGAACCAACCAAACTACGTGACGAGCCAACTTAGAAAATCTCATTTTGTACTGCGTCACAAACATACTATCCTGACGTAACTCTTCAAACTATTTACGCAGCTCCTCTCTGCGAGACTGCGGCACGAACTTCTCCAAAAAGAGAAAGGAGAATTCCTGCCATGTAAGTGGTACTGCACCAACTGGCCTATGCCTCTCATAAGCCTCCCACCATCTGAAGGCAACCCTAGAAAATGGAAAAGTAGTGAACGAGACCCCACTAGTCTCCAGAATACCTGCTGTCTGCAGCATCTGCTGGCACTTATCCAGAAGTCCCTGAGCATCCTCTGACTCAGCACCGCTAAATGATGGAGGTCGAAGCCTCCCAAATCTCTCAAGTCTCCTCTACTCATCATCTGTCATAACGGAGACTACCGGGGCCTGAGCAGCTGCAGCCAGCTGGGTTGGTAGTGCCCCCGGTATCTGAAGTCCCTGCACTACCTGCTTTGGAGCATGGGAAACAGGGGTATGAGTACCTCCCCCTGGCCTGAGAAGTGGCTGGTGCGGCCTGAGCCGAAACCACCTGAGCAAGGCCAGTGCAAACTGTCAATATCTGAGTCAAAGCCTCCTGTAGGCCTGGAATCTCAATGGGCACAGCTGGTGCCTGAGCGGGTCTAGACGGCTCAACTATATTTGGAATCTGCTCCTGATCTGGAGCAACTGGTGGTGCTATAGGTGCTGCTCCAACAGTTGTACGAGCGACACCTCGACCTCTACCTCAGCCATGGCCTCTACTACGACCCCGGCCTCTCGCGGCCCTAACTGGTGGCACTAGTGGTTGACCGTCTGATCCGATAGTATGTATCTTCACCATCTATGAGAGAATAAAATAATAGAATTTTTAGTTTTCCGGAATCAACAAGTTTGCACGATAGAATACAAGAAAGTGAAATTTTCCAAAGGGTTCGGCAGCCTCTCAAAGATAAGTACAAACGTCTCCGTACCGATCCGCAAGACTCTACTAAACCTACTCATGACTCGTGAGATCTATGTAACCTAGGCTCTGATACCAACTTGTCACGACCCAAAAATTACACATGTCGTGATGGCATCTATCCCGATACTAGGCAAGCCGACAACAACAATAAACCATAATTTCTTTTAAATATTGGAAACATAATAATTAATTTAAGGGGGAAAATCCCACCAATACTAAATATAATTTACTCCCAAAATCCTGTGTCACTAAGTACATGAGCATCTATACATTACAAGTCTGGAAAACACAATCTATAATAGTCTAAGATCAAATACAGTAAAGAAGAGGATAGGGAAGGAGAGACAATGTCTACGAAACATGACAGCTACCTCTGAATCTCCTGAAAATCGACTGTGTGAAATAATCAACACCCACTGTGTCCGGGATCACCTGGATCTGCACACGAAGTGCAGGGTGTAGTATGAGTGCAACCAACTCAGTAAGTAACAATAATAAATAAAGAACTGAAAGTAGTGACAAGCTTCTCAGTTAAGTCCAATTACAGTACTTTCCAACACAAAAGGGTAGGCATGCTTTCGAGTTCAACATTTAAAACTCCACAGTAATTTCATATCAACTTCGACTGAAACAGAAGAGAATGTCTTTTAGAAATTTTTCCAAATCAGTGATATATGACAGCTGAAATGCAGCAATAATGAAATCAATGCATTCTCTCAGAGCAACAGTCACTCAGTCCTCCCATTCACTCCAACCTCACAGTCACTCTTTCCTCATAGTCACTCTTTCCTCACAGTCACTCATCACTCGGTACTCGCACACGACACTCGCACTCAGTAGGTACCTGCGTTCACTGGGGGTGTGTACAGACTCCGGAGGGGCTCCTTCAGCCCAAGCGCTATATCAAGCCAATCATGGCATAAATCAATGAAACATGTTGTGGCTTGTAGCCCGATCCATAAATATCCTCACAATTAGGCCCTCAGCCTCACTCTATCATCAACATCTCTAGTCTCTTGGGCTCTCAGAAATCATTGTAAGCAGCACAACAACAATGATATGATGCATCAATAATGAATAAGAGAGACTGGGATAAAAATGTGCAAATAGAACTGTGACTGAGTGCAAAACAGTAATTTAGCAAATAATTTTACGAGTACACGACTTATGTGGGTCCCAACAGTGTAAACATATGATTTAAACATGATTCATAGATCAATTTCTCTAATACGGGATAAAATGTACGGATATCAACAGATTTTTCAACTACACAATTCTATGAAATTGACCAAGTCATAATTCCTACGGTGCACGCCCACACGCCTGTCACCTAGCATGTATGTCACCTCACAACCAATCATATAATATATATTCCATGGTTTCATACCCTCAGGACCAAATTTAAAACTGTTACTTACCTCATACCGTGAAATTCTTTATTCTGCTATGCCCTTGTCACGAGAATTGGTTTTTGAAAGTCTCGTATCTAGCCACAATTAATTTGATTCAGTCAATACCAATTATTCTAGTTAATTCCATAAGGAAATACTAATATTCTAATAAAAATCCAAAATTAACTCAAACATTGCCCGTGTGGCCCACATCTCGGAACCCGACAAAAGTTACAAAATATGAACGCCCATCCAACCACGAGTCCAACCATATAAATTTCACCAAATTCCGACATCAACTCGACCCTCAAATCTTCAATTAAAGTCTTTGAAGATTTCTACCATTTTCAACCCAATCTTTACCCATTTGAACTCAACAATCTTTCCATAAACCTTATTGATACGTATAAATAATACTCTTACACCAAAGAATTATACTCTTAATCACCCATCTTTACCCCAAAAATCGAAATTGAAGAATTGTGGGAAGAATTTCTTACCTCTTTGAAGCCCTAGCTAGATCCTTGTGAAATCTTCAAGTCTTGAACTAGAATTGATGAACAATTGACTAAGTCTTCACTTTATCTCTCTAGAACACTCTCCCTTCTCTATAAAAATGTCAGATTTTTGCTCCAAAATGAGCTTCAAGGGCTATAAATTGAAGTTGGGTCGTTAGAAAGAATTGAAGCCCCAACGCAGATTTGCGATTGCATAACACGTATGCGGTCCACAAACTGACCGCATAGTTGAAGCTCCAAAATGAGGGTCACCTATTTAGGTTTGTGGTGATTATGCGGCCCGCATAACTATTTTGCGGTCACATAATGCACCGCAGAATAGGTCTGCGATCGCATAATGCACTGTAGATTTCCTCAAATCTTGCTTTACATTTGCTTCACTTTGCGGCCATTATGCGGTCCGCAGAGTAATTCTGCGACCGCTTAGTGGGTCGCAGAAATGCCCTCTTCTACTGAAAATTTTCTTTTATTCCTCAGTGCATTGTTCAACCCAAAAAGTATGAGTTGCGGCTCGCAAGCTCGCCACGAGAAATTTCTATAACCTTTGTACTAATTAATCTACCTCGGCACCACAAAACCTTAATTTCCTTAGTAAAATTTCTCCGGGGTCGTTACACATAAGTCCACATACGGTCAACCTTTTCAACTTAAATTCTAAACCTTGAAACTAAGTGTTCCAAATCATTACAAAACCTCACCGGACCCGAACTAATTACCCCCGACAAGCCAAATAATAACCGTAAATCATAATTTGAGCAGTAAATGGGGGAACGTGGTTGTAATACTCAAAACGACCAGCCAGGTCGTTACAGTTTTAAAATTTAATAATTTTGGTTCCTCAAACTCCTAGTTATAGAATATTTTATGGATTATTTTTTATCGGATGTCCCCAAAGGGACTTTTATGGAATATAAATAAAAATTTGTATGTAATTACATAATGTGGCATGCTTGTCTGGCCAAGTAATTACTAGGTCAGTTTAAAACTGTATGAAATTTAAAGGGTGTAATTACACTCTCCAATTCTCAAGGGGAGGTGAGAATTTATGGCAATTACTATGACGACCCGATGGGTTGTTTTGAGTACTAGCCCATATTTCCGTGTTTCGAGACCATTATTAGTTCCATTTAATATTTCTCGATTTACATGCGCAATCCGTGTCTTTTTCCGAAAGATTTGTGTGAAAATTTGAAGAAAACATGATTTTTGGCTTTAAAAATAACTTGAGTTGATTACGGTCAATATTAAGTAAATGACCCGGATCGGTATTTTGACAATTACGGTGGGCTCGTATCGTGATTTTGGACTTGGGCGTACGCACTTATTTAAATTTGGAAGTCCCTAACTTGATTTGACTTGTTTTGCCAAAATCTAGTAATTTGAAGGTTTGGAAAATTTCTAGGTTCGACCGTAGGTTGACTTTGTGTTTATCGGGTTCAGATTTTAGTTTTGGGACTTGGTATTGGTCCATTTCGCTATTTTAAACTTTTTTGCAAAATTTGGTAAAAATCGGAGTTGGTTTGATAAGATTCAGACATTCGGTTGTGATTTTAGAAGTTCTTGAGTTTTCTTTAAAATTTCATGCATTTTGACGTCTAATTCGTAGTTCTAGGTGTTATTTTGGTATTTTAATCGCGCGAGTGAGTTCGTATGATTTATTACACTTGTGTGCATGTTTGGTTTGGAGCCCGAGGGGCTCGTGTGAGTTTCAGATAGACTACTGACCATATTACACTTAGCAATTTGCTGGTTTTCAGCTGTAGCTGATGTCTGGTACTTTGTGCTTCACGATCGCGAAGCTACTCTCGTGATAGCGAAGGGGAAGTTGGGCTAGGGCAGAATTTCTTGTTTGCAAATGCAAGGAGCTGGTGGCGAACGCGAAGTGTAGGGGCTTTACCCTTCGCGAACGTGACCTAATGTCTGCGAACGCGAAGCTTGTGGGGATCTGGAGGGGTGATATGTCTGTTACTCTTCGCGAAGGCGGGCAGCCCCGATCCCATAAATATCCTTACAATGGATGAACATGACTGAGTAAGAAATATGCTTTTTAAATATCGGCACGTAGCCTAATCATGATCTTTAATACGAGTCTCGGCTCAATTTCCTATCATGTGGAAAATATTTGGATAATAACCTGGTTCTTTAATTTTTACAACTTCAAAGAATTTATTCAGGTCACGATTTCAATGGTACACGTCCACACGCTCGTAAACTATCGTGTGCATCACCTCTAAACAATTTATATAACACAAAATTCGGGAATTCATACCCTCAGAACCAAGTTTAGAAGTGTTACTTACCTCAAACCGTGTAATTTCTTGCTCCGCTATGCCCTTGCCTCGTGAATTGGTCTCCGAAAGCCTCGTATCTAGCCACAATTAATTCGATTCAGTCAAAACAAATTATAGGAATTTATTCCATACAAAAATACAAATTTTCTAAAAAAATCCGAAATTTCACACAAAAATCACCCGTGGGACCCATGTCTCGGAACCCAACAAAAGTTATAAAATTCGAAAGCTCATTCAACCACGAGTCTAACCATACCAATTTTACCAAATTTCGACATCAACTCAACCCTCAAATATTCAAATTAAACCAAGAGGGTTTTCTAAAATTTTCAACTTAATTCACCCATTAAATGTTAAAAACAATCACGGATTCGGGTAATTTGACCAATATTGAGTTAAGAATAATTACCCCATTATTTTTCTTGAAAATCTTCCGAAAATTGCCTCTTCCCGAACTCTAATTTGTCAAAAATGGAAAATCCCATTTTCAGAACTTAAACTCTCTGCCCAGTGATTCCTTCTTCGCGAATGCGGCCACTGCCTCGCATTCGCGAAGCACAATTTTGTCCCGCCCAGTTTCCTCCTTCGCGAACGTGACTCTTGTTTCGCGTTCGCGAAGCACAAAAATCTACTGCCCCAATTTCTTCTTCGCGAACGTGAGATCCTACTCATGAACGCGATGGTTAACGACCTCAGGCCTTCACGAATGCAACGCCTCTCACGCGAACGCGTAGGCCAACGCGTTTGGTCCAACCCCAGCTCCCTCTTTTCTTCGCGGACGCGACAACCCTCTTGCGTTTGCGATGCACAACCTGTCCAACCCTTCACGAATGCGTCCTCTCCTTGGCAAATGCAAAGAGCAAATATTTCTTGTCACTCAGTTTCTCTTCGCGAACGCGAGACTCCTCTCGTGAACGCGATGAAGGAAACTAGATAGTGCATCAGAAAAATTCTAGCAAAGCTCCAAGTCCAAAAATTGATCCGTTAATCCTCCGAAACTCACCTGAGGCCCCCGGGACCTCAACCAAATACTCCACAAGTCCTAAAACATCATACGAACTTAGTCGAAACCTCAAATCACATCAAATAAGGCTAAAACGACGAATCATACCCCAATTCAAGCCTAATGAAACTAAGAGCTTTTAACTTCTACATTCAATGCCGCAACCTATCAAATCAAGTCCGATTGACCACAAATTTCGCACACAAGTCATAAATGACATAACAGAGCTATGAAAAATTTCAGAACTAGATTCCGACTCCGATATCAAAAAGTCAACTCCTCGGTCAAACTTTCAAACATAAATTTTTATTTTCGCCATTTCAAGCCTAATTTAGCTACGGATTTTCAAATAATTTTTCTGACACGCTCTTAAGTTCAAAATCACCATACGGAGCTATTGGAATCATCAAAACTCTATTCTGGAGTCGTTTACACATAAGCAGACATCCAGTCACTATTTTAACTTAAGTTTTAAACCTTGCAAATTTCCAATTCATTCTAAAATCTCACCGGACCCGAACCAATTTCCCCAGCAAGTCACATAACAACTTTAAAGCATAAATTGAGTAGTAAATGGGGGAACAGAGTTGTAATACTCAAAACGACCGGTCGGGTCATTACACTTAGCCTCGCCGGGCTCAAACCATCTGATGGGCGAACGACATCGCCGACCATATAAAGCCTCAAAGGGATCCATATTGATGTTGGACTGATAACTGTTGTTGTAAGTAAACTCAGCCAAAGGCAAGAATCGGTCCCACATCCCTCCGAAGTCAATCACACATGCTCTGAGCATATCCTCCAAGATCTGAATCGTCCGCTCTGACTGCCCGTCGGTCTGCGGATGAAAGGTTATGCTTAGCTCTACCCGGGTCCCCAGCTCACTCTGTACTGCCTCGAGAAATGAAAAGTTAATTGAGGGCCTCTATTTGATATAATGGAGAAATGCACAACATGCAACCGAACAATCTCCTGAATGTAAATTAGGGCCAATCTCTCTGAAGCGTACGCGGTCAAATTGTCGACAATGAACCAAACTGCATCAAACTTCCGCAAGTTCCGCGGTAACCCAACTACAAAAGCCATAGTAATGCGCTCCTATTTTCACTCAAGTATTATCTGCTGGAGTAGGCCACCTAGCCTCTGATGCCCATAGTTAACCTGCTGGCAATTAAGGCACCTCGCTACATACTCAACTATGTCCTTCATCCGCCGCCACCAATAATGTTGCCTCAGGACGGGATACATCTTCATAGCACCTAGATGAATAGAATACCAAGAACTGTGTGTCTTATCTAGAATCTTTCCCCTCAATCCATCAACATTAGGGAGACATAGACGACCCTGGAGTCGTAGAACACCATCCTCACCGATAGTAACCTCCTTGGCACCACCCTGTAGTACCGTCTCTCTGAGAACCAATTAGTGTGGATCGTTGTACTGGAGAGCCTTGATCTGCTTGAATAGTGAAGACTGGGCGGCGACGCATGCAAGAACTTGGTTGGGCTCTGAAATATCCAACCTCACAAGTCTGTTAGACAAGGACTGAATGTCAAAAGCTAAAGGCCTTTCCTCTGCTGAAATGAATGCCAAACTACCCATACTCTCCGCCTTTCTTCTCAAGGTATCCGCAACCACATTCGCCTTACCCGAATGATAAAGGATGGTAATAACATAATCTTTCAGTAACTCAAGCCACCCGCGCTGCCTCAAGTTGAGATCCATCTGCTTGAACAAATGTTGCAAGCTACGATGATCGGTGTAAACCTCATAGGACACCCAATAAAGATAATGCCTCCAGATCTTAAGAGCATGAACTATCGCGGCCAACTCCAAATGAAGTACGGGGTAATTCTTCTCGTGGGGCTTCAGCTGACGTGAAGCATATACAATAACTCGCCCCTCCTGCATCAATACACAACCCAGGCCAATGCGTGAAGCGTCGCAATACACAGTATACATCCCTGAACCGGAAGGCAACACTAACATCGGTGCTGAAGTCAATGCGGTCTTGAGCTTCTGAAAGCTCACCTCACAATCATCGGACCATCGGAACGGAGCACCCTTCTGGGTCAATCTAGTCAAAGGTGCTGCAATAGATGAGAAGCCCTCCATAAACCGACGATAATAACCTGCTAACCCCGAGAAGCTCCTGATCTCAGTCGCCATGGTAGGGCGAGGCCAACTCTGAACTGCCTCTATCTTCTTGGGATCCACCTTAATAACCTCGCTTGATACAACATGCCCCAAGAATGCCACATAATCTAACCAAAACTCACACTTGGAGAACTTAGCATATAACTTTTGTTCCCATAAGGTCTGAAGCACCACTCTCAAATTCTGCTCGTGCTCCTTCATGCTACGCGAGTAGATCAAAATGTCATCAATGAAGACAATGACAAATGAGTCAATATATGGCCTGAACACCCGGTTCATCAAATCCATAAATGTCATAGGGGCGTTAGTCAAGCCAAAGGACATCACTAGAAACTCATAGTGGCCATATCTAGTCCGGAAAGCCGTCTTCGGAATGTCCAAATCATGAATATTCAGTTGATGGTACCCCGATCTCAAGTCAATCTTAGAGACACCCTAGCACCCTGCAACTGGTCAAATAAATCATCAATACACGGTAACGAGTACTTGTTCTTAATGGTAACTTTGTTCAACTGGTGGTAATCAATGCATATATGCATAGTCCCATCTTTCTTCTTCACAAATAACACCGGTGCACCCCAAGTCGATACACTCGGTCTGACAAACACCTTCGCTAGCAACTCCTCAAGTTGATCCTTCAACTCTTTCAACTCTTTCGGAGCCATGCGGTATGGTGGAATAGAGATAGGTTGGGTACCTGGAGCCAAATCAATACAGAAATCGATATCACGATACGGTGGCATACCTGGAAGATCAGAAGGAAACACATCGGAGAACTCCCAGACCACGGGCACTAAATCAATCGCCGGAGTCTCTGTGGTAGTATCCCGAACATAGGCTAGATAAGCCAAACAACCCTTCTCGACCATGGGTCAAGCCTTCAGAAAAGAGATAACCTGACTAGATGCACTGACAGACTAACCCTTCCACTCCAATCTAGGCAACTCTGGCATCGCCAAGGTGACAGTCTTGGCATGACACTCAAGGATGGAGTGATACGGAGACAACCAATCCATGCCAGGATGATCTTAAAGTCGGTCATATCGAGCAACAGAGAGTTCGCTCTAGTCTCATAATCAAAGAAGGTAACAATGTAAGACCGATAGATCCGACCCATAACAATAGAATCGCCCATCGATGTGGACAGATAAACATGAGTACCCAAGGACTCACGAGGAACACTTAAGAAATGAGCAAACAGAGATAAAACATATGAATATGTAGACCCTGGATCAAATAGTACTGAAGCATCCCTACCGCAGACGGAGATAATACCTGTGATCATGGCATCTGAGGCCACTGCATCTGGTCTGGTCGGAAAAGCATATAATCTAGCTGGAGCGCCACCTGACTGGCCTCCACCTATCTGACCTCCACCTCTAGGATGGCCCCTACTCACCTGCCCTCTACCTCTGGGTGGCTGGACGGCTGGTGCGACAGCTGGCGCTATAATCATAGGTTGATGACCCTGTTGTACTGCCTTACCCCAAAGTTTGGGACAAAACCTCTTCATGTGGCCAGGATCCCCGCACTCGTAACAACCCCTCGAAACAGTGGACTTCTGACATGAAGTCTACCCTGCTTGAATACCCACTGGAAGAACCCTGAATAGATGGTGAGCGGTAGTAACTCTCTAGCATGGCACTGAAATAGGGCCGCACTAGATTGACCCCTCACGAATTGACCTCTGCCCCCAGCCGGGGTACCACTGAACTCTCTAGAATATCAAAACCGCTTATCCCTCGCCGCCTTCTCTCTGCTCCGCTGACGGACACCCTCGATCCTCCGAGCTATCTCCACAACTAGCTCGTACAAAGTCCCCATCTCAACCTCGCGGGCTATAGTGGCCTGGATACCAGAGTGCAAACCGGCAACAAACCTCCGCATTCTCTCTGCATTGGTGGGAAGTATCATAAGTGCATAGCGAGACAACTCAGAGAATCTCGCCTTATAGTCGGTCATTGACATCTGACCCTGCTGGAGATGCTCGAACTGAAATCGTAACTCTTCTCTCTGAGAGGGTGGAATATATCTGTCCAGGAAGAGGCGTGTGAACTGGTCCCAAGTCATGGGAGGAGAACCTGCTGGTCTGCCGAGAAGATAGGACTGCCACCATCTACGGGCCCTTCCCTCCAGCTAAAAGGTGGTAAAATCCACCTCGTGGGACTCCAATATCCTCATGTTGTGTAGTCTATCCCTGCACCGATCAATAAAGTCCTAGGGGGTCCTCATATAGCTCACCTCCAAAGACAGGAGGATGTAGCCTGGTCCATCTGTCCAATAGCTTCTGCGGCTCGTCGGCCACAACTGGTCTGGGCTAAGGTATAGCTGTTGCAACTAGCTAAGCTCCACCCATGGGTAGTGCGCCCGGGGTCTAATATACGGCAGTTGCATGCCTAGAGCCTGAGCGGTAGGGGTCTGTGCTCCCCTGCCTGCCTGAGATGTGGCTGGGTCCGCTGGAAATAAACCAACCTGAGTCATAGAATCCATAAACCACAGCATACGGCCCATGACCTCCTGAAATCCTAGCGCGGACATGAAATCCGTTGGGGCTGGCTCCGCTGCAGGCACCTCACCCTGCTCCTCAATAATAGGATCGCTGGTGGCATAGCTGGAGCAACTCTGGGACATCCTCGTCCTCTACCATGGGTTGGAGCCCTCCCTCGGCCTCGTCCTCTAGCAACTGGAGGAGCAGCTCCTCCATGATTGAGTACATATGTCGCGCGTGTTCTCACTATCTGTGAGAGAATAAGAGAAAGATACTTAGCAGTACATCAACTGCACAATAGGAGATGAAGAAAGAGTAGTTTCCTAACACCATATAGTCTCTCGGAGATAAGTACGGACGTCTCCGCATTGATCCTCCAGACTCTATTAGGCTTGCTCATAACTTGTGAGACCTATGTGTACCTAGTGCTCTGATACCATGTTGTCACGACCCAATTTCTCTTATAGGTTGTGATGGCGCCCAACATCGCCGCTAGGCAAGCCAACGGTGAATTAACAATGCGATTACTCTTTTAATAAGTTTCCAAGTAATTAAATTCCATTTATTAAGAGATTAAGGAGTGGGAAATTTTAATAAAATAAAATGAAGATAACTGAGTGGGCAAATATAGCGACATAAATACTCCAAAACCATAAAGTCTACTAGTATGTGTGCCAAGACCTGGTGTCACAAATGTATGAGCAACTAGTAGAATATACAAAACTCTAACTATTGTCTAAAATAAAGTAGACAGAAAAATAAATATAAAAGAGAGACTTTAGGTGTTGCAGAACGGCTCAGGAAGCAACTCACCACTAGGCCTCGAGGTAACGGGGGTGCGCACCGATATGACCGCAATGCACCTGCCTCAGATCTTGCACGATTAGTGCAGAAGTGTAGCGTGAGTAGATATACAACATGTACCCCATAAGTATCTAGTATAACCTCGAAGAAGTAGTGACGAGGGGTCGACATCGACACTTACTATGGACTAACAATAAAATACAGGAATTCTAAATAAGCATGAGTTATGTAAATAATAAATATAACTTAATAACAAGCAGTGAATAATAATCCTTTCACTAATAATAAATTCTAAATCAATTTCTGTCATTAAATAATTATAATCGCTCACGCCATAAAATAATATCAAGTATAACTAGGCTCCGAGTATTATCACGCACGATTTACGCCGAGGTCGTACGGCCCGATCCAAAATATATTGTATGCACTGCCGAGGGTCGAACAACACGAACCATAGATGCATCTATTAACCTAACAAGGCGAATGACCCGCTCCCATGAGAGTAGAGAAGTTTACCTCGCTCGCGGAAGTACTTGAGACGCGAGTGGACATGTATTTTTTAGAGTTATTATATATTCCTTAATTCTTCCCAAAGACAAGAAATCTAAATAGGAGAGTTTCAACCTTAAAATCCCTAATCTCAACTTTATTTTATACAATTAATATGCATAATAAACATAACAGTACAATCGAGGCATGATATAAATCTAAGACTACCCGGACATCTCATGGAATATAGCTACGCACGGACTCTCGTCACCTAGTGCGTACTTAGCTCCCCACACAAGTAATTCACAAAAAAAAATAAAAAATACACCTAATGGGATGAGTTCCCTCTTACAAGGTTAGGCAAGAGACTTACCTCGTTCTAAAGCTCACTTTCAATCCACAAATAGGCTTAAATCCTCAACTTGCTACCAACCAACCCAAAACTAGTCAAATGCTATATAAATTAATCAATACATGTTCAAAAGTTCATAACTTAACTATTAGAGTAATTACCCAACCCAAATTGGAATATTCCTAAAATTCACCTCTGGGCCCACATGCCCGGATTCCAGAAATTTTCGAAGATAATTGTTACCCATAACCTCACGAACTCAAATATATAACTTTCACCCAATTCCATAATCATTTCCGTGGTTAAATCCCATTTTTATCAAAACCTAGGTTTTTCATCTAAACCCAAAATTTTCACAATTTTACATGTTAAAATCTATTTATAATATATGTATTTAACTTACATTGGGTAGGAATTACTTAGCTTCAATATCTAGGTGGAAATCTCTCTCCAAGACGCTCCAAAATCGCCCAATAAGAAAAATAAATGAACCAAAAATGGCCTAAGTCCCGTATTCAATGAACCTCACTACCCAGTGACTTTCGCTTCTGCGGAGCAATGGCCGCATATGCGGACAAAGCCTTGCAGATGCGGACCATGACCAGGTTAGCCTTTCCCGCTTATGCAGGTAAAGTCTCGCTCCTGCGAACCCGCTTCTACGGCACGAGCGCTGCACCTGTGCACCAGTTCGCTTCTGCGATACCTTCCTCGCATCTGTGCCTTTGCAGATGCGGCCCCTTTCCTCGCTTCTGTGATCACTGGGCAGTCCACTCCGCCTCGCTTCTACGGTCGTTGGCTCGCTTCTGCGAGCTCGCACCTGCGGCTAGTTTCTCATAGGTGTGATTGTACTAGAAGCTCTGCTGCTCTAGCTATTCTTTCCAAGTCCAAACGAATTCCGTGCCTTGTCCGTTTGGCATCCGGGATCCCCGTGGCCCCGCCCAAACATACCAATAAGTTCGAAATCATAAAACGGACCTGCGCAACCTCACGAAACATGAAACACAAAAAATAACACCAAAAAGTAAGAATCACACTCCAAACCAAATCGAATCAACTTATGAACTTCAAGTTCTTCCAATTTTGCTCCGAACGCGCCGAATCATATTTAAACTACTGGGAATAACACCAAATTTTGCGTGCAAGTCTTAAATCACCATACAGAGCTATTCTCAGGCTCGTAATTCCAAACGGGCCTCGATAACTCTAAAACCTACTCCAAACCAAATTTAAAGAACTTTAAAACCTTCAATAAACCAACTTTCAACTTTAGGCGCCGAAACGCTCCCGGGTCACCCAAAATCCGATCCGAACACACGCCCAAGTCCAAAATCATCATACGAACCTGTTGGGATCATCAAATCCCAATTTCGAGATCATTTACTAGAAATATTGACCCAATTCAAACTTGACCCCCTTTAAGCCAATAACAAGAAACTAAGTATTCCGATTTCAACCTGAACCCTTCCAAACCCGAACTAACCATCCCCGCGAGTCATAAAATAGTAAAAGCACATACAGAGAGTCTTATTTAAGGAGAGGGATCTAGAAAGTAAAATGAGAGATCGGGTCATTACAAAGGGTGTTGTCATGCCTTATTTGCATTCATTATCATATATTGAGAGGTTGTGAGGATTAAAGCACGAAGGGTGATGTCGTGCATTTGATTATTTATCATCATTTATCATATTATGGGAGGTTGAGAGTAAAACCACGAAGGGTGATGCCGTGCCATTTTATTATGATATTACATGGTGAGGACGAGAGTAAAAGCACGAAGGTTGATGTCGTGCCATCTTTATTTCATTGCCTTATTTGATTTCCGGATTGGTGCCTTACTTGGTTACAATTTTTCTTATTTCGGAAGATGTTATTTGGTGATCTCGTTCTTGCCGTTCTTATGATATTTCCCCTTTCGCATGTCCCCTCTCAGTTAATATTTTATTGTTCTTCTTGTTATTTTGTTGCTTTGTCTATACTATATTAAAAGTATGAAGGCCCTTAGCGAAATGACATTCGCCTTTTTTACCCTCTAAAATATATTTTATATTAGACACAATTGTAATTTAAGTTACTTTCCTAATATTTAGGACACTTAAATCTCCTAAAATTTTGATTATTAAATATTTTCTTGTTAAACTAAATAAGAGCTCCTAATATTTAGGCTTTAGCCGTTATAACATATTGATTAAATAAAAAATGTGCGTAAATCCATCCGATAAAATACTATTAATGAAATAATATTTACCTAGAAAGAAAGACTAGAATTTAAACTAACCTTTTTCTTTTTCTTTTCAAATTTGATCTTTATCATAAAAAAATAAATATTATAAGAAACACTTCATTTAGTAGTCATTTAATTATTTTTTTAATATTTAGGAGTTTAAAACTAATTAAAATTTACTTATTAATTTGTTTCTCATTTGAACTATGTAGAAAGTTATAATACTATAGCTTTATTAGATTTCACTTTGTATATATCTTACACATAAATTATATATAAATGATAAAAATAGATAAAGGAAAAATAAAAGATTTAAGAAAGAAGAGGTAGGGTTCATTAGCTAAATATGAGATCAATAACGGGCATAAAAATAACAAGATAATTTATGAGATCTTTTAATTTTTAATCCATGATACATTTAGCTAAATATGAGTAGGTTCATTAGCTAGCTTTCAATAGTATATTCTCTTACTAGCTTGCTTTATTTTTTTAATATCTTTTTTTGTTTATTATTGTACTTTGATTTTGAGTTTATTTAAAGTTTGTAGATTATTAGTTGTCTGATTATATATTGTAAGTTGTATCCTTCAAGATTCTTTAGATTTTCAAGCTTGTCGTGAAACTAAAATTATAAAATTACAAACCTGGAACAAATGTTAAGTTGAATTATTGATGATTGAGTACTTCTGAGATAATTTCTTCAGTTATTGAGTTAGTTATACACAACCAATAGTCATGACCATCTTTAGGAACTGACACTTTTATTTTATAACTCAATACTATTCTTTTTAAAATTTATACTCATTAAGACAGGATTCACGCGCATCGCGCGTACCCTAAGACTAGTATATATATATATATATATATATATATATATATATATATATATATATGTATGTATGTATGTATGTATGTATGTATGTATGTATGTATGTACGTGGGTGTCCTGTCATAGCCTAGTCACTACCTCGTCGAGGTTAGGCTCGACACTTACGGAGTACATTGGGTCGGTTGTACTCATGCTACACTTCTGCACTTCTTGTGCAGATATTGGTGTTGATCCCAGCGGCGTCTAGTGGTGTTTTGCTCGGATTCAGCTATATTCGGAGACTTGAGATATAGCTGCACAGCGTCCGCAGCCTTGAAGTCCCCTTCTTTATTATTCTACTGTTTATCTAGTCTCAAACAGTTGTATTTGCTTTAGACCATATGTGTAATACTCTAGTTGCTCATGTATTTGTGACTCCGGACCTATATGTACTACTCTAGTTGCTCGTGTATTCATGACTCTGGATTCTGGGAGATGTTTGGATATTGTCATATGTATTATTATTCCATTTCAGACTATTTCAGTTTATTTTCATTAATGTTTTGTTTTGAATTATTAAAATTGGTTAAATAATCTAGCTAACGTTGTCTTGCCTAGCAAATAAAATGTTAGACGCCATCACGATCCCGAAGGTGAGATTCCGAGTCGTGACAATTACACTATATGATTACAAACTTTCTTAGGTCTCACGAGTCATGAGCAAACTTAGTAGAGTCTGGAGGATCGGTACGGAGACGTCTGTGCTTATCTTCTAGAGACTATGGAGCTTTAGGAAAATTTCACTTCATTCTTTCCCTCTCGTGCGATTATATTCTGTCATTGATGTTTGAATCATTCCATTCTTATTCTCTCGTAGATGGTGAGAACATGCACAACATCTGCAGTCAGGCAGGAGCCGGAGCCCCCTGTTATAGCCACTACCAGGGGTAGAGCCCAGGGCCGAGGTCAAGCCAGAAGCCGAGGCAGAGGCATAGCTCATCCTAGAGCACGTTTCGTAGCACCTATTCTGGAGCCTCATATTGATCATGAGGAGGAGATCCCAGTTCAGAAAGCACCATCCGGACCCGCTCAGGTCTCGGAGGGATTCATAGCTACTCTCGTGCTTCAGGACGCTTTAGTCCGCTTAGTGGGCCTCATGAAGAGAGTGGCCCAGACTGATGTATTTTCGGTGGCACCAGCTATCTCTCAGTCTGGGGGAGGAGAACAATTCCCGCTACGCACAGTCCGGAGCATAATTCTCCCATATATCAGACTCCGGCAGTTTCGCCAGTTGGGTAGTTCAACCTATTATTGTTACACATACTAGGGAGAGGCCCGTGATGTCTTGTGAGGGATTGATGAGGTTGGATAAGTTCACAAAGCTCTTAACTATTCATTTTAGTGGTGCACCTTCTGAGGACCCACATGGTTATTTGGACCGTTGCCACGAGGCGTTGTGAAACATGGGTATTATGGAGTCCAATGGAGTTGACTTTGTAGTGTTTCAGATGACCGGTTCGACCAAGATATGGTGGCAAGATTATGTATGGAGTAGACCATCTGGTTCACCGCCATACACTTGCGATCAGTTTTTGCAATTGCTCTTGTAGAAGTTATTCCTTTCACTTTGAGAGAGGAGTACCACGGGCAGTTCGAGCGCCATCAACAGGGTAGCATGACTGTTACCCAGTATGAGACCCGATTTGTGGAACTAGCTCGACATGCAGTTATCTTACTCCCTAATGAGAGGGAGAGAGTGAGGAGATTCATTGATGCACTAACTTTCAGTATCAGGCTACAGATGGCCAAGGGGATCGTAGATGATATTTCTTTCTAGAGGGCTGTACAGATTTCTAGACAGATCGAGATAATTCGTGGTTAGAGTAGGGAGACGGTATATAAGAAGAGGCCTCGTCATTTTGGTGGTTTTTAGTGGTGCCTCATTTGGAGTTAGAGGTTTGTTTGGTGGAGGCTATCCTCCCAGGTTGATTCAGTCAGCGCTTCAGGCATCCTACGGTGCTTCGGGTAGTCGTGGTTCTTATGGGTCTCATCCTAAGCAGCTACCCACAATGCACCTTCAACTCCTATTAGTGCACCTTCGATCCAGAGGTATCAAGGTGGTTATCCAGGTCAACAGGGCTAGTTCCAGAGTCAACAGTAACAGCAGCCGAGGACTCGTTATACTTGTGTAGATTTGAGGCACGTCACGAGATTTTGCCCTAGTGCACATGGCGGCACGCCACAACAGGTTTCTCGTGCCATGGTTTCGGCATCGGTTGCTCTACCACTCACTTAGCCGGCTAGAGGCGGTGGTCAGGCTGCTAGAGATGGAGGTCAAGCCATTAAAGGTAGAGGTCATGTCATTAGAGGTGGAGGTCAGGTCATTAGAGGTCGTCCGAGAGGCGGAGGTCAGAGTGGTGGGGACCAGCCCCATTTTTATGCATTTCCAGCTAGACCTAAGGCACAGTCATCTGACACCGTCATCACAAGTATTGTCCCAGTTTGCCACAGAGATGCCTCAGTTCTATTTGATCTAGGCTCTACTTATTCATACGTGTCATCCTATTTTGCTTCATCTCTAGTTTTGCCTCGTGATTCTTTGAGTGCTCTTGTATATGTGTCCACGCTTGTGGGAGATTCTATTGTAGTAGATCGTGTTTGTCGCTCGTGTGTGGTTTCTATCGAGAGCCTTGAGACCAGTGTAGATCTTCTACTTCTTAATATTGTGGACTTTGATATTATTTTGGGCATGGATTGGGTGTCACTTTATCATGCTATATTGCATGTCACGCCAAGACGGTGACCTTAGCCATGTCGGATTTGCCTTGATTAGAGTGGATAGGGACTCCTAGCCATTCTACTAGCAGGGTTATTTCTTATGTGAAAGCTCGGTATATGGTCGAGAAGGGATGTCTAGCATATTTGGCCTATATCTGTGATCCTAGTACGGAGGTTCCTTCCATGGATTCAATACCAGTTGTGCGCGAGTTTCTAGAGGTGTTTCCTGAAGATTTGTCGGGGATGCCACCCGACTGAGATATCGACTTCTGTATTGACTTGGCTCTCGGAATTCAGCCCATTTCTATTCCACCATACCGTATGGCCCCAATTGACTTGAAGGAACTGAAGGAGCAATTACAGGACTTGCTTGGCAAGGGATTCATTAGACCTAGTGTCTCGCCCTGGGGTGCACCAGTGTTGTTTGTGAAGAAGAAGGATGGTTCGATGCGGATATGTATAGATTATTAGCAGCTGAACAAAGTTACCATCAAGAAAATGTATCCGTTGTCGAGGATTGATGACTTATATGATCAGCTTCATGGTGACAAAGTATTTTCGAAGATTGATTTGAGGTTTGGCTACCATCAGTCGAATATTATGGCATCAGATGTCCCTAAGACAGCTTTTCGGACTCGGTATGGTCATTATGAGTTCCTAGTGATGTCATTTGGCTTGACAAATGACCTAACAATATTTATGGATTTGATAAACGGGGTATTCAAGCCCTATTTGGATTCTTTTGTGATTATCTTCATTGATGATATTTTGGCTTACCCCCGCAGTAGGGAGGAGCATGAGCAGCATCTTCGGATTGTACTTCATACCTTGAGAGATAGTTAGTTATATGCAAAGTTTTCAAAGTGTCAGTTTTGGTTGGATTCGGTTGCCTTTTTTGGGCATGTGGTATCTTCCGAGGGCATTAAAGTGGATCCTAAGAAGATTGACGCAGTTCAGAACTGTCCTAGACCTACTTCAGCTACAGAGATTCGGAGCTTCCTGGGTGTGACGGGTTATTATCGCCGGTTCGTGGAGGGTTTTTATCTATCACAGCCCCATTGACTAGATTGACCAGAAGGGTGCCCCATTCAGGTGGTCCGATGAGTTTGAGTTTAGCTTTCAGAAGCTCAAGACTATTTTGACTACATCTCCAGTGTTGGTGTTGCCTACGGGTTCAGTGTCTTACACTATGTATTGTGATACATCACGTATTGGGATTGGCACGATGTTGATGCAAGACAGTAGGGTGATTGCCTACGCGTCTCGGCAGCGGAATGTTCATGAGAAGAACTACTCAGTTCGTGACTTAGAGTTGGAAGCTATTGTTCATGCATTGAAGATTTGGAGGCATTACCTCTACGGGCTATCGTGTGAACATATCATCGGAGTCTACAACACTTGTTTAAGCAAAAGGATCTAAATTTGAGGTAGCAAAAATGGTTAGAGCTGTTAAAAGACTATGATATCACCAATTTGCACCCTCCTAGTAAGGCCAATGTGGTGGCCGATGCCTTGAGCAGAAAGGCTAAGAGTATGGATAGCCTTGCATATATTCCAGTTCATGAGAGATCGCTAGCATTAGATGTTCAGGCGTTGGTCAATCAACTCATGAGGTTTGATGTTTCGGATCCTAGCAGCGTTCTTGCTTGCACGGTTTCATGATCTTCTTTGTATGAGCGCATCAAAGAGAGTCAGTATGACGACCCCCATCTGCTTGTCCTTAAGGACACGGTGCAGCACGGTGGTGCCAAGGAGGTTTCTATTGGAGATGATGGGGTGTTGCGGATGCAGGGTCGGATTTGTGTGCCCAATGTGGATGGGTTACATGAGTTGATTCTTGAGGAGGCCCACAGTTCGCGATATTTCATTCATCCGGGTGCCGCCAAGATGTATCAGGATTTGAGGCAACACTATTGGGTGGAGAAGAATGAAGAAAGATATAGTAGGGTATGTGGCTCGCTGTTTGAATTGTCAGCAAGTGAAGTACGAGTGTCACGATCCAAAATCCACTATAGGTCGTGATGGCGCCTAACGCCGCCGCCAAGCAAGCCAACAGTGATTTACCAATTTAATTACTCATTTTATTACTTTCGAAAATATAGATTTTAATAAGGAAGGAAATTTACCCTTCTAAATCCATGGAAACGTACAACATTTGTAGTTTATAAAAGAAATGGAAATCGATAATAATATACGATACCGTAAGCATCAACTAGTATAACCCCAAAACCCGGTGTCACAAGTGCATGAGCATTCTCTAAGGAGTTCAATAATAATAATACAACATCTGTCCATAATGTAAATAGACAGGATAAAATACATAGTACAATGGAGACTCGGTGGCCTACGATGCGAAGCCTGGAATGCAGCTCACATAAAGTCCCCTCAACAGATGTTGCCTACGCGCCAAGATGAGCGCCAAATGAACTTGTCAGATCCTACACATTTAGTGCTGAAGTGCAGCATGAGTACGTAAATCAATGCGTACCCAGTAAGTATCTAGCCTAACCCCAGAGAAGTAGTGACGAGGTGTCGACATCGACACTTACTAGAGGTCCAATAAAATAATATAATAATTCATGACAGATATGAAGTGCACAACGATAGTGAGGCAAATCCGTTAGTTACATAATCTTCCAAATATTTCTTTTAAAGTATGAATTTCTCGACCTTGTATTCTACCTTAACATCTCAAAAAAAAGGTCAAGTGCCAATATCAAATACATAAGGAATACAATATAAAATGTCGGGCATCAGTGGAAAGATTATCTCGTCAATATTCGGACTACTAGCGATATAACGCACGATTCTGCCGAGGTCGTTTGGCCCGATCTAGAATAATGCGTACACTGCCGAGAGTCGAGCGGCACAAACCATAGATGCATCTATTATACTGCCGAAGCGTTCGTCCCACTCCACAAGAAAGGAAAGAAGTTACCGAATTACGAGACACGTGCTTACAATACAGTACATGAGCACAAATGGAATATAATCTTTATCGTTTCTCAAATTACTAGCCAACAACTTAGAGTGATAAGGATCGGCCTGGTATACATATATTTATGTCTAAATCAAGTTCAATTGTAAATTCAATTAATTAGGCCGACAAATAAAATGAGTCCAAACAATTCAAATATTACATGATAAGGTCCTAAGTCTACCCGGACATAAACATGCTTTAGCTACGTACGGACTCTCGTCACCACGTGCGTACGTAGCACCCACAACTAGTTGCACATAATAATAATTATCACCTAAGGGGTAGTTTCCTCCTCACAAGGTTAGACAGGAGACTTACCTCGCTTCGAAGTTCCTTGACCGGCTCTAACACCTCAAACCGATGCCCGTCTTTCCAAAACTAGTCAAGCAAATGTGTGAATCCATAAATATATACTCTATTACCCATAATTAATCAATTCATAACAATCTCCATGTCCACGTGCCAGGATTTCAAAAATTTCTCGAAGATAACCTTTACGCATAACATTATGAACCCAAATATATGATTTATTCCAATTTCCATGTCCAATTTCGTGGTCAAATTCCAAAAATACCAAATTTTAGATTTTCTAATAAAATCCCACAATTTCTTCAAATTTCCATGTTTAAATCCCTATAGAATCCATGTGTTTAACTTACAATAGGTGGGAATAACTTACCTTGCCATAGATGATGAAAATCTCCCCTCCAAAAGCTCCAAATATTGCCTAACCAAATAAAAATGTGAGAGAAATGGGCTAAGTCTCAGATTTAAAATACCTAACTGCCTAGCGACCTTCGCACTTGCGGTCCATTAGCCGCTTCTACGGCTCCGCACCTACAAAAATTCCCATCGCAGGTGCGGTTCCCATTAAGCCCAGCCAAGTCCGCTTCTGCGGACAACAATCCGCTCATGCGGTCTCGCTTTTGCGGAGCCCTGACCGCTCCTGCGGTCCAGCACCAGAGGTACATCCCTCGCTTATGCGGTGCCTCCTCCGCTTCTGCGGATGCGCATGTGCGCACCCAAACTTCGCACCTGCGGACCTTCGTCCAACTGGCCTCTTCCGCTTCTGCGGAACATTCGTCGCATTTGCGAACTCGCAGATCCGAAAATGACCTCGCATCTGCGACCATCCTGACTCAGACCAAATGCCGCTCCTGCGACAATGCTGCTACTTTTGCGTGCTCGCACCTGCGACCCTTTTCACGTAGGTGCGATTGCACCAGATCCCAGCTACCTCAGCACTTCTCCCAAGCCCAAACTCGATCCATTTTCGATTCGATTCGATTCGATCCTCACCCGGGCCCCCCGGGACCTCGTCCAAACATACGAACACATCCCAAAACACGACACGGACTTAGTCAAGGCCTCAAATCATGCTAAATAACATCGAAACTATGAATCAACGATCGAAATCCTTCTTTAAACTTTCACACTTTCAACTTCGACGAATTCCTCTTAACCATATCAAAACAATCCGGAATGATGCCAAATCTTGTGCGCAAGTCTCAAATCACGATACGAACCTATTCCAAGGCTCGGAACGCCAAGCGGACATCGATAACATCAAAATCAACTTCAAACCAATCTTATGAAATTCTAAACTTTCAAAATGCCAACTTTCCATAATAAGCGCTGAAATGCTCCCGGACCACCCGATACTTAACCCGAACACACGTGCAAGTCCAAAATCATTATATGAATCTATTGGAACCTTTAAATAACGATGCCGAGGTCATTTACTCAAAAGTCAAACCTTAGTTAATTCTTCCTACTTAAAGCTTCAGAAATTAGAATTTTCTTTCCAAATCAACTCTGAACTTCCCGCAATTCAATTCCGACCACACGTACAAGTCATAAAACATAAAGTGAAGCTACTCTAGGCCTCAAACTGCCGAACGATGCACTAGAGTTTAAAATGATCGATCGGGTCATTTCAACAAGCATCAGAGGCCCAGCGTTTTGCTTTAGAGACTTGAGATTCCCGAGTGGAAGTGGGAGCGTATTACCATGGATTTCGTTGTTGGTCTCCCATAGACTTTGAAGAAATATGATGCAGTATGGGTCATTTTGGATAGGTTGACCAAGTCGGCGCATTTCATTCCGATGGTGACTACCTATTCTTCAGAGCAGCTGGCTTAGATCTATATCTGGGAGATTGTTAGTCTCCATGGTGTGCCAATGTTTATTATATCTGATCGAGGCACATAGTTCACAGTGCATTTCTAGAGAGTTGTGCAGCGGGCGTTAGGTACGCGGGTTGAGTTGAGTATAACATTTCACCCCTAGATGGACAGGCAGTCCGAGCGTACCATTCGGATCTTGGAGGACATGCTACGTGCATGTGTTATGGATTTCTAAGGTTCTTGGGATCAGTTCTTACCGCTTGCAGAGTGATGTCGCCCAAAATCACACCATAAATATAGGTAGTGAGGCGGTCGAAGCAATAATAAATCCCAACGCAAGTCGGGGTCGAATCCTCAAGGAGTTAGAATTGGGATTAGGTATATATTTAGTGTAATTGTACAATATGCCTTAGATTACATCCCACATTCTTGTTTGTTGTTTCTACTTCTACTTTAAACTATTGATTGCAATTATAAAACTAGGAGACAATATTTTTGGTTTTGGTTATTTTCTAAATGATAAAAGATCTAGGGTCGTGACTTCCACCTAGGTGATTACCTAATGGGTTGTAAACTCTAGGGCAAGTTTGATTGGTCGGGGTTGTAATATAGCAATCACACGCAATTACCCACTCTATACCTCTCGGTAGTTTGAGTGATTTTGCCCAATTTGGCTTTCTCAAGTCCAAATGGGTATTGCACAAATAAAGTGATAAATGCTCAAGTCGGGTCTTACTATCTCTAGATTTAACCCTTTAATTGGGGCTATCAATTTCTTGAGTTCACCCCAATTTCTTGTTAGCCAAGTTTTCCTAGATTTAGTCTCTCTTTCTCAAGTAGAGACTAAGTCAATTAGGCATGAATCAATATTTGCAACCATTAATCCTTGAATTCAAGCAAGAACTAGGCTAAATATCACTAACCCAATCACAAACAAGTCATAAATCAAACACCCATTAAGTACCCACAATAGGGTTGGGCCACAACCCTAGCTAAAGATTTAACTACTCATGAAAAATGAAGAAATGCAAGAAGAAATTAAAATAGAATGCATAATAATTGATTAGGGAAAGAAAATCTAATGTTTAGAAGCTAATTTAGTATAATATTACTCAAGACATTAAAGAAAAACGGTTCAGGTGCTCTCTCAAAACAAAACTTGCCCTAAAAATGATAAAAAGTTCTATTTATACTAAGCTAAAAATATCTGACAAAAATGCCCCTACGGAGGTTGTGCGGTAGCATAATTATGTGTGCGGTCCGCATAACGAGACTTAGCTTGATAGGTTCCAGTTCTACGGCCGCACAATTTTGGATTGCGGCCGCACTCCTTCAACTAGTGTGAACTGCGCATTTGTAATTGCTCCATACTCTTGCTTCTGCGGCCGCACAATTAAAGTGCGGTCTGCACTCCTTGATCTTAGGCTCTGGCTGTGTGAGACTTCTGCGGACCGCATAAAAATGAGTGCAGTTGCACTCTTGATTATACGGCCGCACAAAAATGGTGTGGTCCGCATTTCTTCTTGAACTTGAAATCCCATCTCTCTGATCTTTGTCTTCTGCGGACCGCATAATATTGAGTGCGGCCGCACAACTATGGTGCGGTCCGCACTCCTTCAGCTTGCCCAAAACCAGCTCTCTACATCTCCTCTTCTGCGGCCGTACAATATTTGTGCGGTCCGCATACTCTGAAGAAGAACTGGCATAGCTTTTCCTTTGTTTTGCAGCCGCACACAGTATTGTGCAGTCCGCACTGTGGGCCTTTTTCCTTGTTTTGGTCCTTGTCCACTTTTGACTCCTTTATGAGTTGCTCCTTTGGCTCGTTTCCCAATGTTCCTGTACAAAAGCACATTTTGTTAGTTTTCAGGAATACCTTTAAGCATTTTTGAGCTAAAACGCAAGTAAAAGAGAGCAAATAAGCGGTCAAAATCTCTACTTATCAACTCCTCCAAACTTAAGCTCTTGCTTGTCCTCAATCAATTAAGCCAATTCCCACCTCCACTAGTAAAAAGGATATTTCAGTTGGCCTAATGGTGAATCAATCACATCAATTGGGATCAACAATTACCCATAACACATATGAATTATCAATAACGCAATGATTTGACTTTTTGAGTACCATAGTTCTAATGCGACACTAGAGCATCAAGAGTTGACTCTATTCATCAAGGACGCTCGCACTTTCACATAGGTCATTTTGGATCCCAAACTCCTTCTCCTCTTCTCTCCATTAGCAAATCTCACTTTAGAATGTAACACTCGAATCAAGGATTGCGAAAAAAAAGCGCTCATCTCTCTCAAAAGAATGTCACAAGTCCGGCTATAAGTACCATAAGCTTGTCCCTCATGTAAATCACCACTAATAAGCTCACTCAACCTGAAATCATGTAGAGCTTTTGCAGGATGTAATGAAGGCTTTTGGACCAAGGTAGAACTTATTGGAATAGAATGGTTTCATCTTTCCTCAAGCACTCCATTTTCTCTTTTCGGCTCATACTTTTTCGACTCTTTGAGTCATTTGTTTTTTCGGGGGAACTAGAGAGACGTAACGTCACTCTTTCTCGATCATGACATTCATGCCTATCATCATTATTTTCTTTGAATCCCTTCAAATTTCTACCTTATTCACTTTATTTTTGGCATTTGTTTTTTCTTTGTACCTTTTATCACTTCCAAACTCCTCGTCTCTCCCCCAAACTTATGTTTTTGCCAATTGTTTCTCAAGAATGCTAAGGAAGGATCGGGAGCCAAGAGAGGGTCATCACAAAACGGATAAAGGCTTGTAACGTGGTTATTAAAAGAAAAAGGGCTTAGGCTCAAATGGTTTGACTAGGGATATCACATTGGTAGGCTATGGAAGATTTCAAATTTCAAATTGGACCAAGAAGAGACTACAATCATTTATCAAGCCAAGCTACACTTAGAATTTCGCCTAGAAAAATATTCGGGGCAAGTTCTAGACTATTAGCACGGGAACTTGGACTTGCAATTCAATACCTCACCTTTCACGCTGCTGGATTGCTAAGGAGAACGGATTCGAGGGCCCACAATAACTCTAGTTGAGATTGAGAATCACAAATGGCTCGACTGAAACACTCGATGACTGCTTAAGTCAATACAAGAGTCAAAAGGTCACAACTAGAGCTAATTTCTGCCAATAACTTGTTTTTAACCATAAGGTCGTGGGTAAATGTGTTGGTACCAAGTGAAGCATGTTTGCCTAAATATAAAAGAAAACAGACTCAATCTCTTAAGAAGGTTGTCATGCCATCTATCATTGGGAAGAGCCACCCGGTTCACACAAAATCCACCTTTGGAAATAACCGTGGCATTAAGAAAATAAAAGGGTTATTGTTCACTCAAACGTAAGAAGTTATACTAAAATCAAAAAGAAGTTACTAAAATAAATAAGAAGTTATACTACTAAGAAAGACAAACTAAAGAAGCTAAACTACGAAAAGTAAGGCAAACGAATATACAAACCGAGGGGAAAATGAATATAAACATCAAGGGAAAGGGAAGAATATATACATAACCAAAGAGAAAATAAAGATAAAAGAAAAATAGTATAAGAGTTATTACAGACCAAATGTCAATGTCAAATCAATCAAAATAGACCACCCCCCGAATAAAAATGAGCATTGTCCCCAATGCTTATCAAAAATAAGAACAAGAAGGGGTAGAGAGTTAAGAGAACTACCTATGTGGTCTCAGTCTGCATGGCATCCTCAGTACCCTAGGTCTCCTCTAGTGTATCTCATCATCACCTAGCTGAGGGACAACAGGGTTGTTGAGCATCTGGATCATCTCCTCAGCGGTGTGGGTAGTCGCAACCGGCTCCTCAGACTGCCCGACTGCTATATGTGATGCCTCTGGCACTGCTGAAGCTGAAGGTGCTCCCTCCATAAGTAGGTCCAGTGGTAGATCTCCGACAGATGCAAGCTTGGTAACTGTTGTTGTCAACTTATCCACCGACTTCTTCGAAGCTTGAGACTTCCGCATTTTCTTTACCTGCTTGCCCAAATCCTCAATGACATCCCCATGTCCACCAGAGTCTCTATAATGATCTTTTGGTTGTCCAGAATCTTCTTCAATGTTTCCTCCACTGATGGAGGTACTTGTGGTCTGGCCTGGGCAGAATATTGTGCTGCAACAGCACTGGATATGTCAGACAACTTTGAAGTAGCTGCCTGCATCTAGTTGTTGAGACTTTGCCAATGTCTGGGAGACTCGCAGCGCAGTCAGTGGATAAGTAGATGAAGTTGGAATTGATAATGGAGTTGATGGTCTGGAAGAAGAAGGTGGTGATATGTCTGATGTCCCGGTAGAAGGTCCAGCTGTTGTGGAAGGCATAGCATCTGCGGAAGGCTCAGCAACTGAATCAGTAACTACTACCGGTGGCTCCTTAGACTGGCCAGCGGAGGTAGTTGCCTTACCCTTGAACTTCGGGTTGTCATAACCCTGTAGGTGGTACCAAGAGAAAGGCTTCTTGGCCTTTACCTTAGTATCATATTTTCTCGGCTCCACCTTTTGATCATTGAAGTACTATGTGAGGAAGTTCGGGTAAGGGTAGGATCTCTCATCCTTCTGGACAACCAAAGTGATGTTGGTTGACATTATAGCACCCACATTGATCGGGTGGGTCCATAATTGAAGCTACAATGACTGTTGGGGAAGTAGGAGGTTGTTCTCATTCAAGCACGGGTCAATGCGGCTGCACACGAAAGTCTTCCACCCTTTAGCTTCAAAGTTTAGGGTGGCCCGGAGTATGGGAACCCCTGTTGTGAGCCACGGAGGTGTTGATCCTCGAATAGCCAAAATCTCAGCTAGCCACGGGCAAGCTGTATCACCCATAGCCAGCTTTACCAAGTATTGGGTAGCCTCCACTTCCTCAAATCCCACATAAGAGTTCAAACCACATGAGTCAAATCGGATTTTCAGATTTTGCATTTTTGTCACCTTGGTACCCTTCTTAATGTGAGCCACATTGGCATAAAATTCTTTAACCAAGTGCTCATTTGCATCGAGGGCGCTTTGGGTGAACCATTTCCATCCTTTTCTCTTCTGGAACTGTCTGAGGATATTTGGGTTGTGCATGTCCAAATCCTTCATCAAGAATTGTCACTCAAGAGTGAGCGATCTCTGGGGCCACCACTCTCTAAATCTGTTAAAGGCAATCAAGCTGACAAATCTGTCTTCCCACATCTCTCTTTTCTTTGTCCTCTCAAGACCACCCATTTAAGTGCCTCCCCCTCTACCGTCATCTGGGACATCATCATCATCAACATTGATTGGTGGAGCCGGGGCATGTGAGGAAGAGGGCTCAGAATCATGGCTACCATCTTCCGAACCTTTAGAAGAACTAGAAGCGGAAGATGATTCATCAACCAAGTGGAATCTACCCGGGACTTGTTGAGATTGGGTGTTAGGTGGGGCTTGGTCAGAGTTTCCCTCAGAAACTTCCCTAGACAGGAGATACTCACTGGTGTCTGATGATTCAGGGACTCTGTTGGCCGTAGCCTTCTTGCTTAACATTCTCTGGATGGCTAGTGGTAGGTTACTCTTGCTTTGTTCTCGGCCTCAGCCTCGGGAGGGTTCTGCCCTCCCTTTTGATGTATCTCCTCCACCACGTGATCTAACCATCGTCTGCAATTCATAACAATAAGAATCAGTTAGAGTCCAGGTACATAGGACACACATATATGCATGATAGTTGCAGGTCAGTTGTGAAAAAAATAGAAGAGGCAGTGCGGACAGCACAAAAGTGAGTGCGGCCGCAGACTTCCAAGTACGGACCGCACCAAAGTGAGTTCGGCCGCAGACTGCCAAGTGCGGACCGCACAAAAGTGAGTGCGGTCGCATAATCAAAAGTGCAGACCGCACAATTTTGAGTGCGGCCGCACAGCCCCAGGTTCAGACTACTGGGTCTCTGATCATTTAACAGTGCGGACCGCATAATTTTGACTGCGGACTGCACAATTTTGACTATGGACCGCACAATTTCACTGCGGACCGCATATTTTTGAGTGTGGTCCGCACAATTCAAGCATACAGATGCCCTAACTTAGAGACTGCGAACCGCACGAAAGTGTGTGTGGCCGCATAATTCGGATTAACACGGCACTGCTTTACGATTCATACAAGTTTTGTAATAATTAGACATGGACCTAACAATTAAGCAAGATTAGCTATTTACCCAGTCCCCAATTAATAATTATGAAGCTACCCACAGGATTTTGAGCAAAGATGACTAACTATTGACATTGTTTTAGGCATGAAATTAACCCTAGACAAAAGAACAAAACTAAGAGAAGATGAAATGAACATACCAGTGATGGAGGATGCAGGTGAGAGTCTAAGAGATGAAATGCTTGAAGTTTGAGAATTAGTGGGGGATGCACTGTGTTTTCTTACGGCTTGAAGGTTCAGAGAATATAAAGTGTAAAAAGTTGATAAAAGCCTTACTTATACTTTGACCCGTCGGGCCCAAGACTTACCTGAGTGTGGCCGCACAATATTGAGTGCAGTCCGCACTCATTACCTGTTCCTTTGAAGACGTTCTGCGGACCACACAAAAGTGAGTGCGGCCGCAGAATTTGTGCGGACCACACAATTTTGTGTGCGGCCGCACTTTGTTAAGGATTTTTGACAGGCCAAACTTCAGAGAGCATGCAATTTTATTCTTCTAGTTGTGCGACCGCACACAGAATTGTGCGGCCGCAAAGTGATTGCGGTCCACATAATTTTGGTGCGGTCCGCACTTTTGTGACACTTAGCCAATTTTGTTTTGCACAGTCCCTGCAATGTACACCAATTCCTGCATACACTTCAAAACTAGTTAGCACAAAACAAAGCTATCTAACAAAGAAAAAAAACAAGAAAAAGAAAAAGATACATGGGTTGCCTCCCAAGAAGCGTCTGATTTAACGTCGCGGCACAACGCAAATTACCAATCATTTGAAATAAAGGACCGCCACAATGTGGCCATCATCAACCTTGCCAAGATAATGTTTAACCAGGTGCCCATTGACTCTAAACACCTTGTCATTCTTATTTTTCAAATCTAGAGCACCAAAGGGGGTTAATTCACCACTTCAAAGGGGCCACTCCATTTTTACGTCAACTTGTCCGGAAACATCCGTAACCGGGAATTGAACAATAGCACAAGATCACCCTATTTAAATTCCTTTTTGTGGATGTACTTATCATGGAGGTACTTCATCTTCTCCTTGTAAATGGACGAGCTTGTGTAGGCATGATACCGGAATTCATCAAGCTCATTCAATTGTGACACCCTTAGATTTGTCGTGACATCCCATTCAAGGTTCAACTTCTTCAAAGCCCACATGGCCTTATGCTCAAGTTCTAACGGAAGATGGCATGCCTTCCCGAACACTAACCGATATGGAGACATTCCAATCGGTGTTTTGTAGGCCGTTCTATAAGCCTAAAGTGTATCATCAAGTTTTCTTGACCAATCCGCCTGGTTGGCATTGACTGTCTTTGATAGAATACTCTTTATCTCCCGGTTGGAGATTTTAACTTGTCCACTTGCTTGAGGATGGTAGGGGGTTGATACTTTGTGAGTAAAGTATCAAAAGCCTTGTTGCAAAAATGTGAACCCCCATCACTAATAATGGATCTTGGGGTACCAAACCTAGTGAAGATGTTCTTTTTCAAGAATGCCATCACACTTCTTGCTTCATTGTTGGGAAAAGAAATGGCCTCAACCCATTTAGATACATAATCCACCGCAACTAGAATGTAGGTGTTCCTACAAAAGCTAACAAACAGACCCATAAAATCAATACCCTACACATCGAAAATATCTATCTCCAAAATGGTGGTGAGAGTCATTTCATTCTTCTTTGAGATCCCACCGGCCCTTTGGCATTCATCACACCTCTTAACAAGCTCACTAGCATCCTTGTAGAGAGTAGGCCAATAAAATACACAACTCAAAACTTTTACCGCCATTCTTGCTCCACCATGGTGACCTCCATACGGTGAAGAGTGACAAGCCTCAAGAATACCCATTTGTTCTTCCTCCGGCACACATCGTCGGATCACACCATCGGTACATATTCGGAAAAGATATGGCTCATCCCAATAATAGTCAAGGCAATCCCGTTTGAGCTTCTTCCTTTGGCTTGAAGAGAAATCATTTGGTACAATGCCACTCACAAGATAATTGGCAAAGTCGGCGAACCATGGCATCTCGGTCATAGAAATGGCTAGGAGTTGCTCGTCGGAAAATGAATCATTTATCTCAAGGCCATCATGTGGCCTCCCCTCCTCCTCCAATCGGGACAAGTGGTCCGCCACTTGATTCTCACTACCATTACGCGATCTTGAATCTCTAGATCAAACTCTTGCAATAGAAGCACCCACCTCATCACCCTTGCCTTAGAATCCTTCTTGCTCATTAAATATCGAAGCGTCGCATGGTCGGTGTGAACAATTACCTTTGTACCCATCAAGTATGGGCGGAACTTCTCCATAGCAAAGACAATAGCAAGGAGCTCTTTTTCGGTCACTGTGTAGTTGACTTGGGCATCATTCATGGTCTTGCTTGCATAATAGACCGTATGGAAGATTTTGTTGATACGTTGCCCCAACACCGCTCCAATCGCCACATCACTTGCGTCGCACATGAGCTCAAAAGGCAAGCTCCAATCCGGTGCGGTAATAATATGAGTAGTAGTCAACTTGAACTTAAGCAACTTGAATGCCTTCATGCAATCTTCATTGAAATGGAACTTGGCATCCTTCTCCAAAAGTTTACACAAAGGGTTCACCACCTTAGAAAAATCCTTGATAAATCGGCGATAAAACCCCGTATGACCCAAAAATCTCCTCACTCCCTTCACGGATGTAGGGGAGGGAGTTTGGAGATCACTTCAACTTTGGCCTTATCAACCTCAATATGATACTTTGAAATCTTGTGACCGAGGACAATGCCTTCCTCGACCATGAAGTGACATTTCTCCCAATTCAAAACCAAGTTAGTTTCCTCACATCTTGCCAATACCTTGTCCAAGTTGTTCAAGCAATCATCAAAAGAATTCCCAATGATGGAGAATTCATCCATGAAGACCTCAAGAATATCTTTCACCATCTCGGTGAAAATAGCTATCATACACCGTTGAAAAGTCATTGGTGCATTACATAACCCAAATGGCATCCTCGAGAATGCAAAGGTACCATATGGACAAGTGAAACTGGTCTTCTCTTGGTCCTCGGGAGCAATAAGAATCTGATTGTAGCCGAAGTATCCATCCAGGAATCAATAAAAAGCACGTCCGGCCAACCTATCCAACATTTGATCAAGAAATGGAAGCGGAAAATGATCTTTCCGAGTGACTTTGTTGAGCTTCCTATAGTCCATGCACACTCTCCACCTAATGACAGTTCTTGTAGGGATCAATTTATTCTAGTCATTAGTTATCACAGTCATGCCCCCTTTCTTTGGGACACATTGCACCGGAGAAGTCCATGAGCTATCAGAAATGGGGTAAACAACCCCGGCATCCAACCACTTTATGATCTCCTTATTCACTAACTCTTGCATTGCTTCATTCAATTTTCTTTGATGCTCTACGGAGGATTTGGAATCCTCCTCCAAAATAATTTTGTGCATGCAAAAGGCGGGGCTTATACCCCGAATCTAGAATGCAAAAGGCGGGGCTTCCTCTTTTGGAGCACCGCCAAAGTAGAATCTACTTGCACGTTAGTCAAGCAAGAGGAAAGAATAACAGGTAAAGTGGAACAAGGGCCAAGAAACTCATACCTGAGATGTGAAGGCAAAGACTTTAATTCCAAAGTGGGAGGCTCCTCGATTGAGGGATTTGCTGGAGGAGTCTTCCGGTTCTCAAGATCTAAGGATAATTTTTGGGGTTCAAAAGTATATGACCCCATTCCTTGCAAAGCATTGACACATTCCACAAAGCCTTCCTTCTCATCATCATCATGATTGAGCAACACAGCTTCCAAGGTATCCTCAACATTCATCGCAGCACTAGCATCATCAGCAATTACTTCGGTCACTAAATCCATGAATGAACATACTTTGTTGCTATTTGGTTGCCTCTTCGATTTGCACACATAGAAAACCACCTTTTCGTCACCCCCCCAAAAAGTGAGCTCACCGGTTTCCACATCAACAAGAGCCTTCCCTGTAGCAAGGAAAGGTCTTCCCAAGATAATAGGCACCTCGTAGTCAACCTCACAATCAAGGATCACAAAGTCCACTAGAAGGATGAACTTATCAACTCGGACTAACACATCATCAATAATTCCCAATGGCCTCTTCATAGTCCGATCCGCTATTTGCAACCTCATAGATGTGGGTCTTGGTTGCCCAATTCCCAACGTTTTGAACATAGAGTAGGGCATCAAGTTGATACTTGCCCCCAAATCACATAAAGCTTTGGCAAAGTCGGCGCTCCCAATAGTGCAAGGGATTGTGAAAGCTCCCGAATCTTCCAATTTCGGAGCCATTGAGTGCACAATAACACTCACTTGATGTGTCATCTTGATAGTTTCATAATTCATCGACCTCTTCTTGGTGACCAAATCCTTCATGAACTTTGCATAATCCGGCATTTGTTCCAATGCCTCAACCAATGGTACATTGATAGACAAACTCTTCATCATGTCAAAAAACATTTTGAATTGGTTCTCACTATTTTGCTTTGCAAGCCTTTGAGGGTATGGAGGAGGAGTCCTTGTCATTGGTGCCTTAGCCTTTGGCACTACCGGTTCCGGTATGTCAGTCATGTGCTCCCTAGATGGGTTCACCTCTTTTTGCGTCTCCTCCACATTTTCATCAATATCACTCACTTCGTCATTAGCTTGAACCACATTGCTTGAAATTTCATCTTCTTGAACTACAACATCATCATCCACAATTCTTCTTTGATTTGAGGTGGTTGCATCTCCACCTTTTCCACTTCTCGTAGTCACGGCCATAGCATATCCCGTATTATCCCCCCCCCGGGGTTCACCACCGTATCACTTGGTAGTGCCCCCTTAGGACGAGTGTTTAATGCTTGTGAGATTTGGCCAAGTTGAACCTCCAAATTGCGGATTGAAGTGTTGTGGGAGGCTAATTGAGCATCAGAGTCGGCATTTTTCTCCATCATTTGTTTAAATCTGTCCCATCATTGTTTCCACTCCAATTGCCTTGGTTTCCTTGATTATTCCAATTTCTTTAATTGTTGTTGCCACCACTCCAATTGCCTTGGTGGCCTTGGTTGTTCCAATTTCCTTGATTTCCTTGTGATCTCCAGTGTTGTTGATTTTGAGCATTGTTTCTTTGACCTTGATAATTGTTGACGTATTGCACTTCTTCTTCTTGCTCATTATACGAATCACCTTGGTCATAGCCACTATCATCTTGCATGAATTGTTCCTGACGGCTTTGCCCTTGTTGACCTGTTTGCCGTCTCTTGTTCATCATCATATTTACACCTTCCATCGCATTCACTTGTGTTCGGCCCTTGAATTTATTGCAGCTGAGCTTTGGCCAATTGGTTCATTGTGGTTGTTAACTCTGTGATAGGTGATCATGATCATGTAGTTCATTGTGTAGGTGAATGACATTGGGGTCACCTTGCGGAACATTGGCCCTACTTTGCCATGCCGATGAGGTATCCGCCATCTCATCCAAAATTTCACAAGCTTCGGCATAAGGTGTGTTCATGAAATTCCCGTCGGCGAGTTGATTTACCACACATTGATTTGTTGTGTTGATCCCTCTATAAAAGGTTTATTGGATCATGTCCTCAGTCATATCATTATTCAGGCACTCTTTAACCATGTACGATATCTTTCCCAAATCTCATGCAATGGCCCATTGGGCTCTTGCTTGAACGCTAGAATTTCATCCCGTAGTGCAGCCATGTGCCCCGGAGAGAAGAATTTGGCAATGAAATTTTCGGCCAACTCATCCCAAGTATGGATGGAATGATTGGGCAATCTCTCTAGCCAGTCCAATACTTTTCCCCGTAAAGAGAAAGGGAATAGCCTCAACCTCAGCGCGTCCTCAGAAACATTGATTTGCTTGCTCCCCTAATAAGTATCGACGAATCCCTCGAGATGCTTGTAAGCATTTAGATTTGGAGCTCCGGTGAAGAATCCACATTGCTCAAGTAGTGTAAGCATCACGTTGGTGATTTGGAAGGTGCCCGCCCTAATGCGGGGCGGGACTATAGCACTTGCATACTCGTTCGGCAACACCCGGTGCGATGTCGCTCTTGGTGGAGGTGGGGGAGGGACGAGAACATTATCTTGAGGCGATCGGCCTCTCCTATTTGCTTGAGGTTCGGGAAGAACCCCATCTCCTTGATCATCGTCCACTTCCTCCCCCAATGGAAAATTACCAATGGGCTCGTTATTGAGAGCCATTCTCGTACCTATAAGCAATTCAAAAACAAAATTAGTGACTCGGAAGGAAAAGAAGACAAATCAAACAAAAACCTAGATATATAGCTAAATTCGTTTAACTCCCCGGCAACGGCGCCAAAAATTGATGTCGCCCAAACTCACACCACAAATATAGGTAGCGAGGCGGTCGAAGTAATAATAAATCCCAACGCAAGTCGGGGTCGAATCCTCAGGGAGTTAGAATTGGGAATAGGTATACATATTTAGTGTAATTGTACAATATGCCTTAGATTACACTTCCGCATTCTTGTTTGTTGCTTCTACTTCTACTTTAAACTATTGATTGCAATTATAAAACTACGAGACAATATTATTGGTTTTGGGTGTTTTCTAAATGATAAAAGATCTAGGGTCATGACTTCCACCTAGATGATTACCTAATGGGTTGTAAACTCTAGGGCAAGTTTGATTGGTCAGGGTTGTAATATAGCAATCACACGCAATTACCCACTCTATACCTCTCGGTAGTTTGAGTGATTTTGCCCAATTTGGCTTTCTCAAGTCCAAATGGGTATTGCACAAAACAAGTGATAAATACTCAAGTCGGGTCTTACTATCTCTAGATTCAACTCTTTAATTGGGGCTATCAATTTCTTGAGTTAACCCCAATTTCTTGTTAGCCAAGTTTTCCTAGACTTAGTTTCTCTTTCTCAAGTAGAGACTAAGTCAATTAGACATGAATCAATGTTTGCAACCATTAATCCTCGAATTAAAGCAAGAACTAGGCTAAATATCACTAACCCAATCACAAACAAGTCATAAATCAAACACCCATTAAGTACCCACACTAGGGTTGGGCCACAACCCTAGCTAAAGATTTAGCTACTCATGAAAAATGTAGAAATACAAGAAGAAATTAAAATAGAATGCATAATAATTGATTAGGGAAAGAAAATCTAATGTTTAGAAGCTAATTTAGTACAATATTACTCAAGACATTAAAGAAAAACGGTTCAGGTGCTCTCTCAAAACAAAACTTGCCCTAAAAATGATAAAAAGTTCTATTTATACTAAGCTAAAAATATCTGACAAAAATGCCCCTACGGAGGTTGTGCGGCAGCATAATTATGTGTGCGGTCCGCATAACGAGACTTAGCTTGACAGGTTCCAGTTCTGCGGCCGCACAATTCTGGATTACGGCCGCACTCCTTCAACTAGTGTGAACCGCGCATTTGTAATTGCTCCACACACTTGCTTCTGCGGCCGCACAATTAAAGTGTGGTCCGCACTACTTGATCTTAGGCTCTGGCTGTGTGAGACTTTTGCGGACCGTATAAAAATGAGTGCGGTCGCGCTCTTGATTATGCGAACGCACAAAAATGGTGTGGCCCGCATTTCTTCTTGAACTTGAAATCCCATCTCTCTGATCTTTGTCTTCTGCGGACCGTATAATATTGAGTGTGGCCGCACTTAACATTCTGTGGCTGCACAATTATGGTATGGTTCGCACTCCTTCAGCTTGCCCAAAACCAGCTCTCTGCATCTCCTCTTCTGCGGTCGCACAATATTTGTATGGTCTGCTTACTCTGAAGAAGAACTGACATGGCTCTTCCTTTGTTTTGCAGTCGCACACAGTATTGTGAGGTCCGCAATGTGGACCTTTTGCCTTATTTTGGTCCTTGTCCACTTTTGACTTCTTTATGAGTTGATTTTGACTCCTTTGGCTCGGTTCCCAATGTCCTGTACAAAAGCACATTTCATTAGTTTTCAGGAATACCTTTAAGCATTTTTGAGCTAAAATGCAAGTAAAAGAGAGACAATAAGCAGTCAAAATCCCTACTTATCACAGAGTTTGCCTACAACAACAACTACTAATCGAGTATTCAAATGGCTCCTTATGAGGCCTTATATGGAAGGCGGTGTCGTTCTCCATTTGGTTGGTTTGAGCCAGGAGATGATAGGTTGTTGGGCACTGATTTGGTTCGGCGTGCCTTGGAGAAAGTCAAGTTGATTCAGAATCGACTTCGTACAACCCAGTCTAGGCAGATGAGTTACGTAGATTGGAGGGCTCGTGATGTAGCATTCATGGTGGCAGATAGGGTTTTGCTGCGAGTTTCACTCATGAAGGGTGTGATGAGGTTCGGGAAGAAGGTCAAGTTGAGCCCTAGGCATATCGGTTCCTTTGAGATCCTTGAGAGAGTTGGTGAGGTGGCCTACAAACTTGCATTGCCACCCAGCTTATCAACAGTTTACCCGATATTCTATATTTACATGCTCCAGAAGTATTACGGTGATCTGTCACATGTATTAGATTTCAGCTCAGTCCAATTGGACAAGAATTTGACTTATGAGAAGAAGTCAGTGGCTATTCTAGCCCGGCAGGTCCGGAAGTTGAGGTCTAAGATTTATCCTTCTGTGAGAGTGCAGTGGAGAGGTCAACCGATTGAGGCAGCTATGTGGGAGTCCGTGTTCGTTATGCGAAATAGATACCCACACCCTTTCACCAATCCAGGTACTTTTCTATGTCCGTTCGAGGACGAATATTTCATTTAGATGTGGAGAATGTGACGACTCGATAGGTCATTTTGAGTAATAACCCTTATTTCTGTGTTCTGAGACCTCTATTAGCTCCATTTAATGTTTCTCGATTTACATGCGTAGTCCATGTCTTTTTTCGGAAAACATTTTGTGTGAAAATTTCAAAAAGACATTATTTTTTGCTTTAAAAACAACTTGAGTTGACTACGGTCAATATTTTATGTAAACGATCCTGGATCGGTATTTTGAAAATTTCGGTGAGTCCGTATCGTGATTTTAGACTTGGGTGTAGGCCCGTAATTGAATTCGGAAGTCCCTAACTTGATTTGACTTGTTTTGCCGAAAGCTAGTAATTTGAAGGTTTGGAAATTTTCTAGATTTGACTGTAGGTTGACTTTTGTGGTTATCGGATTCGAATTTTGGTTCCATGACTTGGTATAGATCTATTTTGCTATTTGAAACTTGTGTGCAAAATTGGTGTAAATCGGAGTTGATTTGATAGGATTCGGACGCTCGGTTGTGATTTTAGAAGTTCTTGAGTTTTCTTTGAAATTTCATGCATTTTGATGTTCGGTTCATAGTTCTAGGTGTTAATTTGGCGTTTTGATCGCGCGAGCGAGTTCGTATGATATTATTACACTTGTGTGCATGTTTAATTTGGAGCCCGAGGATCTCGGGTGAGTTTCGAATAGGCTACGGACTATTTTGAACTTAGAAATTTATTATTTTTCAGTTGTTGCTGGTGTCTGGTACTTTGTGCTTCGCGATCGCGAAGGAAAAGTTGGGCTGGGGCGGAATTTCTTCTTCGCGAACCCGAGGAGTTAGTCGTGAACGCAAAGTGTAAGGGTAAGTCATGAATAACATCTGCCAATAAACTGTTGAATCACATGAATAACATACTTGAGGAAAACATGTCCAAAAGACATATATACATATACATGCAGAATACGGTAGGGTGAGCCAACAAGGCTGATATTGATAATTATATATATCAAAAACTAGAAGCCGACAAGACCACATATTTTCCAACTATACATGACTGTCTACGGACCTCTAATAGAGTGTACAACTGTATGAAGGACGAGACTGGGCCCCGTCGTACCCATATCTACATACCAAAATAGCGTACCAAAACTAATAACAGCTCCGGATCAAGTGGAGCACACCAACTATCGCTGATCAAGGATCCTAAAAAGGGGGACTGTCAGCCTGCCTACCTGCACATGCGGGCATAAAACGCAGGCCCCGGGAAATAGGGGCGTCAGTACGAATAATGTACCGAGTATGTAAAGCATGAAAATCAGTACATAAAAGACATAAAAGAAACATGGAGTAAAGGAATCCGCCTATAAGTCTAAATAACTTTGTGAATCCTGAAATATTTATGAAGTCATGCATGTGCATATAAATGTCGTATCATGCATAGGTATATGTGTACATAACATCATCAAGCCTCTAAGGGCATCCTGTCATATCATCTCGGCCTCTGTGGGCGAAATTATCAACGTATACCAACTGATCAGGTGGTGGTGCGTATATAACGTCGTAACCTTTCCCATGTCCCATATACATATAATATACGCTTATATAACACCATCTGGTCATGGGTCAATGTACATGTATAAATGAATGCAATGCATAATGAAGTAAGTCAATAAGATCTCTAAGATAAACTTTATCAACTTACGTATTTTTCTAAGACTCGTGAACAGATGATATAATAATAGAACACATGGGGAATCAAGAACATAGGCACTCCTAGTACTTCTATGAATAGAGCCATTTATGAAAGTTGTGCGTTTGCTCGTTTCGTTTGTATCCTATAGATCATGCCAAAAGTAAAGAAGGGATAGCCTTAACATACCTGAGTCGATTATCTTGACAATCCTTCTAACACACGTCAATCACGACAAAGCACGTAACATCGAGATCAAAGTAGGAAAAAAATCTGTATGATATTCTTGAGAAAGGTTATACCGGGCTCCCTTAGAATTGCAAATCACGTTGCTATTACATTATGCAGACTCGTATGAATTTTGTTGTAGCTTCATCCGTTACTTTGTTGAAGCTCTCATCCATCTCCCTTTAATGAATTAGGGAGGTTTCTTATTATAGTGGTTGTGGGCCCCACTTGATTAAGATTAATTTGCCAACATCCCACAAATAATACCACCTAGCCACCTCGCCAAAGAGTCACCATTAGGATTTTGATCCATATTTTCAATTGCTGCCACGTAGGGGTAGTGATTCCACCAAATATTTATCCACAAATTTCTAATTAATTTGTTAACTTCCTACTCAAAGTAATAATTAACTAATTGCCCACATAATTAAAAATTATCTCAAATTACTTAAAATACTAATCACTTTTAACACACTTTATATACCTTACTATCATGGTCATGTGGTACCTTGTATGACACTAGTCCATAAATACGGGGTATTATAGCTTGGATCGTATCTTATCCCAAATTGACAAACTTCAACGAATACTCATTCTTTGATTTGTTTACCCTCTAATCTTCAGGGCACTCACTTATCACTTGTTACAAATAACATAAATACTTATAACCTCAAAAATAATCTCATTCCCTGGATGGTATAACTTATGATATTTCATGGTAGAAATTGAGGATTTTGGAAAATTGAGATTTAGACCTCAAATTGAAGTCGGATTTTGAAACTAATTACATAATCGGGCTCAGGGGTGAAAGGGTAAATGGGTTTTGGTCCGAATCTCGAATTTTGATCAAGCGTGATGGGGGTTGACTTTTGTTGACTATTTCTAAAATCATTGAAGATTGAATCTTTTTCACTCGTGGGTAGTTTTTAAATCCTATTTTGAATTATTTGAACTATATTTGATTGGTTTGGAGGCTAATTCCAAAGAAAAATCTACGGTTGTGCTTTGATTTGGTTGCGGAGCGAAGTAAGTGTCGTGGTTAACCTTGACTTGAGGGATTAGGACATGTTGTTTTATTTGCTACGTGTATTATGTGTGGGGACGGCGTATATATGAGGTGGCGAGTATATATGCGCTGTCATTGGGTTAAAGCATGCGGGTGAAAATTATTTCTTTATATTATATTGTTTCATTGACTATGTTCTAGGTTAGATTATTACTTTTTAATTATTCGCATCATATTTATTGTTTATTTTGAATATGTTAGAAATTTTGAAAGTTGAGTTTGTTATCATGGCACTATAATTGAAGTGAATTTGCTTCCCGCCTTGCATTTGTTATTCTGATTTGTATTGTTGCTTGGTGAGGACAAGTGAAAAATATGAAGGGTGTTGTCGTGCCTTATTTGCATTCATTATCATATATTAAGAGATTGTGAGGATTAAAGCACGAAGGGTGATGCCGTAAATTTTATTATTTATCATCATTTATAATATTATGGGAGGTTGAGAGTAAAAGCACGAAAGGTGATATCGTGCCATTTTATTTATGATATTACATGGTGAGGACGAGAGTAAAAGCACGAAGGATGATGCCATGCCATCTTTATTTCATTGCCTTATTTGATTTCTGGATTGTTGCCTTGCTTGGTTACATTGTTGCTTATTTCGGAAGATGTTATTTGATGATTTCGTTCTTGCCGTTCTTATGATATTTTTCCTTTCGCATGTCACTTCCCAGTTAATATTTTATTATCCTGCTTGTTATTTTGTTGCTTTGTATATATATCTGTACATGATTTTATGTAGGTGTCTTGTCATAGCCTCGTCACTACCTCTTCGAGGTTAGGCTTGACACTTACGAAGTACATTGGGTCGGATGTACTCATGCTACACTTCTGCACTTCTTGTGCAGATACTGGTGTTGATCCCAGCGGTATCTAGTGGTGTTTTGCTCGGATTCATCTATATTCGGAGACTTGAGATATAGCTGCACAATGTCCGCTGCCCTGAAGTCCCCTTCTTTATCTATTCTACTGTTTATCTAGTCTCAAATAGTTGTATTTGCTTCAGACCATATGTGTAGTACTCTAGTTGCTCATGTATTCGTGACTTCGGATTCTGGGAGATGTTTGGATATCGTCATATATATTATTAATATTCCATTTCAGATTATTTCGGTTTATTTTCATTAATGTTTTGTTTTGAATTATTAAAATTGGTTAAATAATCTAGCTAACGTTAGCTTGCCTAATAAGTGAAATGTTAGGAGCCATCACTGTCCTGAGGGTGAGATTCCGGGTCGTGACAATTACACTATATTACCACACTATAATTATTTAATACTCTTATTTAAAAAACAATATGTAGTTTAAATACCTAGTTATAAGTAATATCTAATATATTTTTACATACATGTATTTATCACACATTAAATATTTCTTACTTTGTATTTTACTAGGTTTGTTTTCTAATCATTAGTATATATATTTATTTTAAAAATATTTTAAGCTCATATCTAACTACTTTCTTATATTCACATGAGTAGAAAGATATCAACTTTTTGTAATATTATTTATTAATTTATATATTTTTACAGAAATATATTTATTTTAATTACCTCATTAATTAATATTTGATATTTATTATATATATATGTTTATCGCACATTAAAACTTATCTAAAATGTTAATATGAAAAAGTTTATTTAACTATGTAATTACACTTGTCCAATCAATTATGACAATGGTAATTTTAATGTAATTACGTTGTTGCAAACAAATATGTCATTATAATTGCTATACTGTATAATTATCAGGGTGTAAAATTACTAATCTAATAATAACACAATCAACTAATTACACATGGCTTTCCAAACTGACCCTGGGTGATTTTTTTTCATCTGTTTAAGTATTGGTGGATATAGTTCCCATACTTATGCTGGTAGGAGGTAGTATGTTTTTCGTAAAATTAGTCGAGGTGCACACAAACTAGCTTGAATGTAAATAAAAATAAATAACAATAAAAATGTAAATAAATCTATGAGTTTGGTTCAAAAGTGTTGTTGAAAAAGGAAAAAAAGAGAGGTTCAAGGTTCTTTTGGTGGGCCGAATCGGGTGATATTGGCCCAAATAGTAAATATGAGTTTCCAAAACACAGAAAGCCATAGGGCAGAGGGAAAGTCGTAAAGTTCACCATAGAGGAGCAAAGTTCCGTCTTCAGTGAGGACTTGGCCAAGTAAGTTTGCAATTTGATCTTCATAACAGTATTTCTAAAATTCTAATATGCCCTTTTGGATGTTGGGTGTCTCTAAGTTGTGATGTTAATTAGAATGAAAACCTGTTAATTATTCCCTCATGGAATCCTAAAATATTACTTATAGTGGAAGAGACATTATGTGAAGTCCTTGAAAAAAAAGTTCAATTTTTATCTTTCCATCTCAGCTGGAAGAGGTATTGAACTCATAAAATTTTTATTTTGCTCGTTAGCGAAAAAGAAAAGAAATTGATTTTACCATTTTTGTGGTAATTACTTAGATGTTAGCTTTTCTTTTTATTACTGAGAAATCTGTCTGGAGTCAACCCTTAGGAGTTAGGACCAACCACACAGCCTTTAGAACTCGGGGATAATGGGCCCGCTCTTCTATCCTTAAATAGGAGACTTAGTTCTCTTGGCGCAGAGCTCGAAATTGTGACCTTAGCCACAAGTCCCTCAACCTTTGCCAATTGTTGATGGCCGAGAGGTTGGCCGAAATGTGCCTATATTGAGTGTGAACATACGTTCAAAGTGATGAGGATCGAAAAATAGTGGTTTAGCATTTGGAATTAATAGCAAGCATATTGCTACTACTGCTAGTCAACCCGTTTCTTGAAGATGTCAATTACTTCTTCAGGCTTTCATGAAATGTGATACTGTTCCTGTTAATTGACTCCTAATCTTTTCCAGTAGTGGTGTATAATAATTAAGCTACTCAGTCGTAGAACTTCCTAATACTATGAAATACTTGTAAGAATTAATCATATAGATAAATAATCAATTTTGAAATATATGGACCATATTTTGTTAAACCTTTAGGGAGAATCCTGTGTTCTCCCAGTCTGAGTACATGTTTACTGATATTGGTGATAATGAACCAAAGTTCCTTATGAATTTACACAAAAGCGATGTTATGTAAGAATCATGACAGTTCTACCCACTATGGGTTGGTACTCCTTCCATTTTTACCTCATAACATTGAGAAAATCATTCTCTAACTTTCATAGCTTCCGGCAACATCACACTTTGAATGTTGATGCTTATGGATTTTACTTTATGCATCCCCGCAGATACTAAAAATATGAAAAACAATATTATACATACATGTATTTTCATATTTATAAAGGACGTGCCCAAATGGTCAACCTAAAAGGAAAAAAGGAACACACTACGCAGGCTTAAGAACATCAATACTCTCAACATGATCCCTATACTGATTTGCTAGCAATACATTAGTGATTGATTGAAAATAATTGGTATTGGTGTGTTCAATAGATTAACTAGGTCTCACATTTTCCTTGACCGCACGGAAGTTGATGTCCGTATATTTGCTTTGACTTCCACTCTTTTCTTTATCTCCCAAGGATGATTTCGCTGTAACTCAAAGTAGTGTGTTGATGTAAATTCTTGGCCTTTTTTTTTTTTTTTTTTTTATTTATAAAAAAAGATTCCCCTCCCCCCCTCCCCTTTCCGGTTAACACTTTTGAATCCATCTTGTTACTTCGATTATTATCCAGCTTAGGTGTGTTTTCTTAATAAGTTCATTGCTCTGCATGCTGTCACTTAGCTATATTTTGTTTAATTGTGAGAAATATCCATGCGAAGCAGATTTGTTAGATCTTGTACCTCCTTCCCTAGCTTCCTATTTGAAAATCTTTGAAGTAAAGTTTCACGTTACTTCTGCCACAGGAAAGCAAAAACCAGTAAAAGAGGAAGAGATGAGTGCTTACAACGCTTTTAAAGCTTGTGTTCCAGTTGCTTGGAGCCCTAATCTATACATAACCCTTGTAAGGGGTATCCCAGGCACTAGAAGGCTCCATAGACGTACCTTAGAGGCACTGCGCCTTCGCAAATGCAACAGGACTGTAATGCGGTGGAACACCCCTACTGTTAGGGGAATGCTTCAGCAGGTTTTTAAATTGGCTTGCTATTAATATGAATTAGTTGAATGAGTGCTCTCCTTTGCGTTCTCGTTTCCATATGAAGTACTAGTAATTATTCATTTTGCATTTCTCATACTGATCTTAGGTGAAAAGGTTGGTTGTCATTGAGACTGAAGAGATGTACAAGGCACGCAAGGAAAATGTAGCTAATCACAAAGCTCTTCGGCCTCCTGTGGTTGTAAACCATCATCCAGTCCTTACAGCCGATTCCCTTCAGTAATGTTGTTGAAATTGTGTGCTTGTCACTTCTTTGATTTATTCCTGCTAATGGAATCATGCGCTAATGCAGCTAAATACGATTTGGGGGCATTTGAAAGTTATTTGAAATGTAGTAGGACTTTTGCTTAAGCATTTCTTGTTAAATTTGCCCCCTATGGGGGTTGTCATTTAGTAGCTTGTGCAGGCACTTGAATGGTTTGAGTTATTTTTGTAGCTTGTGGAGGTACCTGAACGATAGTTATGGAGGCAGATGCTTGAGAAATTAACGACAGAGTGCTTTTTGGTGTAATCCAGGTACTTGATTAGTAGTTTAGTGGTGTCAACAACAATGCTCAAGGAAAGATGGTGTGATCTCCATGTAATAAAAGACTGATTATGATCCAATGCATTGGTATTTTCCCTTTTTTCAGTTTCTATGCAGTTGTGATAATTTATTCTGAACCTTTTCTTTAGAATTCAAAGTAGATGGATAATCCTGCCAGAATCTCTCCCTTTAGAATTCCAAAGTGGATATTCTTGCAAAAATCTCAGTGGTTACTTGTTCTGATATTACTTAATTGATTCTCTTCAACTAAAGCAAATATGATAAAAGGAGGAATCTGTGGAGGGGTTCTCCTCTGATTAGCTAGTTGCTGAGGCAATAGTTTACCAAGGTGAAGATTAGTAGCTGGTCCGAGATGATGACAGGAACACTAGGAGTGGCACCTTGATGTAGTAGAAGTTATTAATTCGAGCTTATTATTTCCAATTCCAATGTGAATACTTCTAGTTGCTTCAAAGAGGAATTGACATGAGGGCTGATGCTCTAAGAGCCTGAGAGCATTGTGTAGGCTTCTCAACCACAATTGAATACATTTCTCTGATGGACTATGATAAGCTCTGTGAGTTCACTAGCAAAACAATGATCACAATGGTCCTTGTGAAAAAGAAAAACAATGATCAGAAATGGCATCTTAGGACATTTATTCTCATTCCATTGGGTATTACAGATATCGACCTGAGTGGACTCAGAAAGATTTAGAGTTAAAGTCTTGTCCTGCTTAGAAATCCTTAGTCTGGAGAAAAGCAGTTGCTGTAAAGAAACATGAGGCTCCATTTAGTTGTAGACCTGTTTTCCTAAGTGTATTAGTTTCTAAGTGCTTTTTGTATGCATTTATCCCTGTGGCTTCTGTAGTCCTCACCAACTCCATTGAGCTATCAATAGTAAAGAGGAATTGACATGAGGGCTGATGCTCTAAGAGCCTGAGAGCATTGTGTAGGCTTCTCAACCACAATTGAATACATTTCTCTGATGGACTATGATAAGCTCTGTGAGTTCACTAGCAAAACAATGATCACAATGGTCCTTGTGAAAAAGAAAAACAATGATCAGAAATGGCATCCTAGGACATATTTATTCTCATTCCATTGGGTATTACAGATATCGACCTGAGTGGACTCAGAAAGATTTAGAGTTAAAGTCTTGTCCTGCTTAGAAATCCTTAGTCTGGAGAAAAGCAGTTGCTGTAAAGAAACATGAGGCTCCATTTAGTTGTAGACCTGTTTTCTTAAGTGTATTAGTTTCTAAGTGCTTTTTGTATGCATTTATCCCTGTGGCTTCTGTAGTCCTCACCAACTCCATTGAGCTATCAAAGGAAAGGCAAGTCATAGGTCTATTACTTTGTTTTGTATAACTCCTTAGTTTTTAGTTGGCAATACTAAAGTAATCAATCATATAGCTTATTTTTTTACAAGCTCTGAATCACAGAACATACATCATGCGAAAATCTTATCTTCGCATGGAAAACTGACAAAAAAAGAAGTAAAAGAACCTTTTCTTTTAAGTAAAACAACTAGTGACAAACTGAAATCTTATCTTCCTGAGGGCCGAAAGAGCATCTTCCGTGTTAACTCTTGCATCAGGTGACACTAAAGTGCAACTCAAAGCTAATTCCATTATAGACAACAAACATTGAGTCTTTGCTTCAATATGTCCTTCCTCTGGCCTCAACAAATTGGCATCCACAACTTGACCAACTCCACTAGGAAAAGAATCATTAATCCAACACCTTAGGCTCAAATCTCCTGTAAACATATCATCACTTGGCCTCATCCTAGTCAATGTTTCCTTCATCATGATGCCGAAACTATAGACATCACAATTTTTGGATACTATTCCATCCTGTCCATACTCTGCAATCCAGGGCGAAATGTTGTTAGATAAGTTTCCTGGGGACAGATTTGGTAGTTGCAAAGAAAAAGTAATCTCGGAATAAAATTTCATTTAACTAATACAATGTCTTCTTCACAACATAAAACCTTGAATATGTAATATCTGCATTATTAATACAATTTTGGTTTTCAGTATAAAACATTACAAACTAAGAAAATTTTTTCAAGTACCTAACTTTGCATAGCTAATATATGGTAATCTCTTTATGTGTGATAGAACATGAATAGGAATATGTGTATCAGCAATAATTGGATAAAAGTATCTGAATACAAAAATACCCTTAAAGTCGATTGGCTCTCCCTGCATAACAATCATATCATAGTTCACCTAAGAATAATTACTGCATTACTATTGTATTACTACATTATTATTCTGTCCTATATTACTATTCACCACATGACAACCCATAATTATGATCTTGGCATAACTAGTTCATGAACTAAAGTACTCCTTATTACCATGGAAGATAATTTTGAAATGGAAAATCTACAGCATACCAAGTTTGAAAGGTTCTATTACCTGGAGCAATGTATCCAATGGTTGCAATAGTCCTTGTTTGGACAAAAGTCTCCCCCGCACCTAGCAACTTTGCAATGCCAAAATCACTCACATGACCAATCATTTCTTGATCTAGCAAGACATTGCTTGGCTTCAAGTCACAATGCACCACAGGTGTTGGATACCCATTGTGGAGATAATCTAATGCCGATGCCACATCTATCATAATATCTAGCCTATTCAAGATATCTAAGAACAAGTTATGAGAGTATAGCCACTTATCAAGTGTTCCATTGGGCATGTATTCCAATACTAAGGCTTTGAAGTCTGGGTTGGAACAACTAGTGATCACTCTTGTGAGATTTCTATGGTGAAGGTTGCGTAGTATCTCACATTCGGTGTCAAAGCTCTTGAATGCTCACTCCAATTGCACATTGAATACCTTTGCTGCCAAAAGACTCCCATCTTTAAGTATCCCTTTGTACACCATGCTGAAACTCCCGTTACCAAGCAAATTGCTCTCACTGAATCCTTCAGTTGCTTGTTGAAGTTCATGATTCATCTGTTTGATCTGAATTCTTCTTTTTCTTTTGCCATCTTAACAGCATATATCCAAGGACAAATGCTAGAAACATTGATCCAATCCCTAATAGAATAAATAGTCCTATAAGCACTCTCTTTCTCCTTGATTTCTTGGTGGATTTGATGAGGCATGGTGACACATTAAAGCAAGAATCACCACAGAGTGCATCATTGGACATGAAAGATTGACCGGTGAAATTTGCAAAATGACCACCAGAGGGAATTTCTCCTTTTAACTTGTTAAAAGAGATGTTGACTTAGTTAAGGTGTGAGAGTGCTTCAAGTGACTTTGGAATTTCACTAGTAAGATTGTTGTAAGAAAAATCCAAGAATTCCAAGCCTACCATTTTACCAAATGAACTTGGAATAGGCCCTTCTAATTTATTATGTGCCATTGAGAGACTAATCAATTTTTCAAGACCCCCTATAGTACTAGGAATATCACCAGAAAGATCATTTTTGGACAGATCAATTAGTGTCACAACTTTTAGATTACCAATCTCAGGAGGTATACGCCTGCTTAATAGATTTGATGATGCACTCAGTTCTAAGAGATCTTGAAGACTCCACAGGCTTTCAGGTAAGGTGGAACTCAATCTGTTGAAACCTAAATGAAGATATCTTAAAGTAGACACTTTTCCTAAACAAGCTGGAACTGAACCAGAAATTTGATTAGCAGTCAAGTTTAAAGCTCCAAGATTCTGTAAACTGCAGACATCATCAGGTATTGTTCCTCTTAGACTGTTATTTTCTAAGTAAAATTCTTGAAGATTTTGCATTGTTCTCAACTTTTCAGGAATGGAACCAATGAGGTTATTATGAGACAGAGCTAGCACACGTAAGCCGCTTAGGTTTCCAACTTCTTCTGGGATGGTGCCCTTCAGTTTGCTTCTACGTGTAATAAACATCCGAAGAGAATCGGAAAAGTTTCCAATAGAAGCTGGAAGAAAACCATTCAAAGGATTCTCTTCAATGACCACTTCTCTTAAATATCTACAATTAGTCAAGGGATGTAAGGAAGCTTAACTCAGAAGAAGATGGCTCATTAATGAAGTTGTTACCACCCAAGTATAGGTCTTCAAGACACTCTAAGGTACCAAGTGAATTAGGAATTGGACCTGTAAATTTGTTGTTTGGTAGGTCTATAATAATTAGCCTTGAAGCATTTGAGATTGTAGGAGCAATTCTTCCACTGAGATCATTCGATCCAAGGTAAACTTCTTCAAGATTTGGTGTTCCAAGGCCTAAATCTGAAGGTAAACTACCTGATATCTGATTTCCATATATGGTAGTATCTTCAATGCTGAAATGTTGAAAATCTTTGCAGGAATAGAACCACTTAAGTTAGTAGCTTTTAACCTAAGCAATTGAAGGTTTTGTAGATTACCGATCTCAACTGGTATTTCTCCTGGCAATTAGAGTAAAATGCATAAAGATTAGCTCAAACTGACATTGCTTAGCTATTGAGAAATCTTAAAATAAAAAAACAAAGCAGAAAGATTATTCATACCTTCTAAAAGGTTTTCTCCAAGATGCAACATTGTGAGCATAGTTAAGTTCCCAAGTTTTCTTGGTATAGTTCCAGTGAACTGATTTCCAGACAACGTCAAATTTTTAAGCTTTGAGCATTTCTCTAAATTTGGTGGGATTAGGCCATCTAGGATGTTGCTCGAGAGAAAGAGCACTTCAAGATTTGGGAGATTGTTACAAATATCTACAGGAAATTTACCAGTAAGACGATTGCGAATTATGGCGAGTTGTCTCTGGGAAGTCATGTTGAAGATTGATGGTGGTATAGAGCCAGTAAACCGGTTACCTATTGGAGACATAATTAAACTTTTAGATGAGGCGATCACACACATCAACATGACCAATCAGAAAGATCAATCAAGAAGTAAATAGAAATATGCACTCTTTGACAGTTTAAGCATTTAGATGAGATTTATATACTTAAACATTACCTTGTAGGTCTAACATTGTCAAGTACCGAAGGTTGCCAATTTCAGGAGGGATCTTTCCTTGAAGAGAATTCCTCTGCATTCTTAACTGTTGAAGCTTTGTTAGATTGGACAAGGAAGATGGGATTTCCCCTGAAAATTGGTTGCTCGAAAGGTAGAGGAATCGAAGGTTAGGTAACAAACTTAAGACTGAGGGACTGGGACCACTAAAGTTATTTCGTGTAACATCAATCAGTTTCAACCTTTGCAAATGAGACAACTCTTCTGGCAAATCTCCATGAAAACTGCTGTTACTGATGTCTCGAGGGAAACAAGAAATGAGAGATTTCCGAGGTGTAGAGGAATGGTACCGCGAAGCTGCATGCTAGAAATGTCTAAAGCAGTGACTCGATGGTGGCGCGAGCTGCAAGTAATGCCAATCCAGCTGCAAACTGGGGCGGAAACAGACCAGTTGCTTTGTAACAAGTTATTAGGATCAGAAGAAATGTGAGATTTGAAGGCAAGAAGAACAGCTTCATCATTAGGATTAATAGCCAAAGAAGCAGTAAAGAACACAACTGCAAAAGCTAACATAAGAATGCCTTTGGTTCTTTCCATAATTGGTCGACTGATAAATTAAATTTGTCTTTTCAATGAACCAAACAAGAGTAGTAGCTGAAAGCAATGCAACAGTTTCTTTAATAGGAGTATCTTTTTTTGTGAATTATAATACATTAGGAGTATTAGTTAGTAAGAGTCTTACATTCCCTCCCTTCCTCAAACCCAACACACGCCAGCTTCACTTACTCGGTTTCGTATTTGCCGTTTGTTTTGAATATATACTGCCTAATTAAATTATATGGAGAAAATAGAAACGTTACACAATGAGATTTCATCTTATTTTTTGTTTTAGTTTTTGCATGTGAAAGCTAGCTTCCTGGTTCGTTCCAAGTTCAAACTCTTTCTGGTTTATATATATATCATGGCAGAGCCTTTTGCTGGTCTTCTTTCAAAAGTTGTGCTACTTGTTACTTGTACATTTTTATGATTTTATTATTAAAATAGTCAACCTTTGGGGGAAAAGAAAAATATTTGTGTCCACATTAAAACGTTGTTATCTTGGGAAAAATATATCGTATCCACAAAAGTACGAGATTGGAGAAAAAGAAAAATACTTGTGTCCACATTAAGAAGTTATTATTTTGCGAAAAAGATATCGTATCCACAAAAGTACCAGATTATTATAACTTGAATAGTTGAACAACTCCACTAATTAATGACGTAAAACGGGACCTACTTATACTCTTATGAATATAATAATAAACATTTCAGTAAGAAAAGTCAACATAAACGATACCAACCATTCTCTTAATAAATAAACGATATGAATTGAAGTCATATTGTGATAGTTAATTGGATCGAAGCAAATATACTTTGTAGTATTTTTAGGTGTACAATTTTTATAAATTGTTAGAGAAAAAAAATTCTCATGACAATGTTATATACCAGGTTAAAGAAAAAAGTACTTTTAACTTCATTAAAATTAGTTCTAGATTTCATGGTGTACCTATTGTTCTTATGATTGTTGTGGTGATAATAATATTTACTAATATTGTCTTCCTTTGCTTTGCATCCTTCTTCTGGATTTCATGGTGTTTCTATTTATATTATGATTGTTGTTGTGATACTAATATTGTCTTTTTTTGCCCTTTTGTCCTTTTTTGAGCCGATGGTCTTTCGAAAACAGCATATCTACTCCTTCGGGGTAGGGGTAAGATTTGCGTATACACTACCCTCCCCATACCCCATTAGTGGAATTTTACTGGCTTATTGTTGTTGTTGTTGTTGTTGTTGTTGTTAACTTCATTAAAATTAGTGTTCCAAGAGGTTTGTGATTTGTACATGCACGGCCATGGCCGATGGATAGTAGTCAAATAAAAATAAAAAATATTATCTTTTCTTTTACGTTATAAGCACAGAATGTATAAAGACCTTTTTAGACAAAGGGTATTTGGTATGTGAAATAGGGGTGTTCGGTACGATATTTAGATATTTCGGTTCAGTATTTTCGGTATTTGATTTCTTAAAATGCTATACCAATACCGTACCTAATTAAATTCGGTATGATTCAGTTTTTCTCATTTCGGTTTCGGTTTATTCGGTTCGGTAACTTCGGTTTATTCGGTTTGAATACTAACAAGTGCATAGAGTCTAAGACTATAATATTCTTAATTAAAGTACTCAAAAGTACAAAACTAAAAACGTTTGTTGACAAAAAATTTATCCAAAACCAATAAATATTAACCTAGAAAGAGAAAACTGCACATAAAGGAATAAATTTGATCATTAGAAATGTCTTCTTACATGCTTAGAGTTAATTGATGAACTTAGAGAATAAAAGAAAGTAAAATTTTAGTTTTTTTATATTTATGTTATAATTAATAATATGTGTTTTGTGAAATATAATATATATTTCGGTACGGTATCGGAATTTCGGTATTTCATTTTAAAATACCAAATATCATACCTAATACCATATTTTTTAAAAACTTAAACCAGATACGATACCGAATACCAAATACCAAAAATTTCGATTTCGATACAGTAATTCGGTATTTACCAAATTATGCACTGCCCCTAATGTAAAAGTCATTTTACATCGAAATTGCTTTCCGGTAAAATGGTAGTATTTAATTGGTGAATTGAAAAATATTTCCCAAGAAGAGTATACATTAGAGTTTAGTAATAATACTAGCAAATCGAGTACTGTTTTGATAATATTAGCAAATCTAAGTACCAGTTGAAGCAAATAATATTAAATTAAAAATCAAGGCTGTTGTAAAAAAATGTAAAAATTGCATGGGGCGCCCTAGTTGGTCGCCCCTTTTTAACTTATACCCGTTTTGTTTTTCCGTTTGCATTCGTACCCATTTTTTGTTAAAAGCGTTTTAAAAAGACGATTTTGCCCTTCTTTAATAAAAGACTATTGACAAACTGCAGGACAAAAACTTAAGCATGTTTAGGCTGAAATTTTAACAAATAAACTAAAAACTTTCAGCTTGTTTAGACTGAAGTTTCGGATAAACCTCATGACAAAACTGTAGACTGCGTTACAAAACTTCAGCATGTGTTGGTATGAAATTTTATCATATGAACTAAATAACTTCAGCATGCATTAGCAAAAACTCTTTAGAAAATTACATAGTGCAAGACAAAAACTTAAGCATGTTTAGTCTGAAGTTTTAGCAAATGGACTAAAAAACTTCAGTATGTTTAATCTGAAGTTTTAGCAAATGAACTAAAAAACTTCAGCATGTTTTGTCTGAAGTTTTAGCAAATGAACTAAATAATTTCAGCATGTATTACAAAAAACTAATTAAAAAATTACATACTACAAGACAAAAACTTAAGCATGTTTAGTCTGAAGTTTTAGCAAATGAACTAAAAAATTTAAGCATGTTTAGTCTGAAATTTTAAGCAAATGAACTAAATAACTTAAGCATGTTTAGTCTAAAGTTTTAGCAAATGAACTATATAACTTAAGCATGTTTAGTCTGAAGTTTTGGCAAATGAATTAAATAACTTAAGCATGTTTAGTCTGAAGTTTTAGGAAATGAACTAAATAACTTAAGCATGTTTAGTCTGAAATTTTAGCAAATGAACTAAATAACTTCAACATGTTTAGCATGAAGTTTTAGCTTCAACATGAAATAATTTCATGCTACATTAGAATGAAGTTTTAGCTTCAAGGTGAAACAACTTTATGCAAATGTGATTTTGAAGATGAATCTGGACAAGTTTCTGATTTTTTTATAAAGTTGTTGAGAGGAGAGGAGGAGATCGTTTTATATCTTTTGTCAGGGGTGTAATTGTCATATTATTATGGTTTTTTTGTGAGATGGCTACCAAATCAATAATTTTAAAAAATAGGGTACATGTTAAAAGATGACACAAATATAGGGTACGACTGCAAATCCCCCTAAAAAAAATGACCTTCGTCCATAAGTGAGGAAAGTCAGTTTTTTCCTTTGATTTTTTTCCCTTTAAGGAAAAAACTTTTTTGTAGCCAAATATCAGAAAATAATTTACTTATGGAAAAAAAAAAAACTAAAACTAATTTCCGTCATACGAAACAGATAAAGAAACACAAAAGTGTAATTGCATCAAGAAATAAATTTAACTTTTTAAAAAGTTGCCGGTTAACCGTAAAAGAAATAATATTAACTTTTTGAAAGATTTTAAACTTTTTAAATGTGTATAGCGTTCTTAGCATGAAGACTCGAAGGAGATTCGCCTGACTTTAAGATTTAATTTGTTCTTAACATTCCTAGCTAAAATCACGCTATAGGAGACTTTAGTCAAAAAGATGGAAAAGAACAAGATAACCACATGTTTTTATTTTTTCGATATAAATAAACACATGGTTTTGAATACAGGATTACTTTATTCTAAAAGAAATCACTACACTATATATAAATTATTTATTAGCAACTCAATTGTGCACCTAAAGATTAAAAAAATTAAAACAAATGGAAGAGTAATTTTAAGTTGATGATTAAGTTATACTTAACACAATTCTTGTCAGTCTATCATGACCTAAATAAACCTTGAAATTATCTGTTTGCATTTTAGCCTGTTCATTCCAAGTCAAGATATCTATTCCTCTTTTGACTTTTGAAATATTCAGAAATCATAAAATAAGTTGGGCATAAATACATAATCCCCTCATGACTCGTACCAATGTTTTCAACGGTTCAAATTCTCCCCAATTGTCCTTTTTTTTAAAAATGAACCTTACCCTGTCACATTTTTATTCTATTACAATGAAATTAAATAAATAAATAAATAAATTAATTAATCCAAATAACCTATTTGTAGTCTTTATTGACCTGGAATACAAGTTTTAGCCGTCAACCCGGTCTTATCTTCAGAACTCTCTTTTTGTGCTCCTCGTTGTCGTTCCAGGTGTACTCCAGTTAACTCTTCTCTCATAGAGCCTTAGGGTATGGTTTCACAAAAGTGACTTTGGTTCGCCAGTTCAGGTTCTAACTTTTTAATTGGGGGAAGGAAAGGAAAATGATAAAGCTTTCCCTTGTTTTGGTGTGACAAAAGAAAAGAGGGATACAAGAGTTAAGGAAACGTCTACTACCACAATTCAGTAGTTCTTCCCTTCCAAGTTTGTGCTTATCATGAAATTCATTGATTGAGTCTCCCATTTCACAGATCTTTATAGTAAAAAAAAACAGCTCGGTATACTAAGTTGCCGCTATATGCAGGGTGCTAGCCATATTGGATCTTACGTACACGGTATCAACTTTTACCATTGCGCTAAAGCTCTCTTTATAGTATCGCAACAAAATCTCTGGGGACACTAGAAAGTTTCTTGACAATTTTCAAGAAAGCTACCATCAACATTACTACAATGTAACACGAATTTTTGTAAAAAAAAAAGAAAGAATCAGAACTAGAAAGGATTGTTAATAACATGCCATTCAATCATTCTACTATATAGACACAGTTTTGCCCTTGGAATGACGAAAAGAACTGCCAATTCCATTGTTGCTGATTGCCGTATGATCCTTCCTCATCAAAATTCCGTCTCTTCCAATTGCTCTTATGATATCACTTTAAGTAATTTCATCACAAAACATGCATCTCCGGCGTTAGAAATACATGTCTAGTCATATAAGATTAAAAATAATCACATCTAACAGAAAGTACAATATCACACACAGGGAAGAAAACGCCTCAAGACTGTTTGGCCATTGTTTATGTATAATTGTATATCTCGAAATGCACAAGTTTACAGGTGAGAAACCATGGTAATTCAAGGTGTTGGAAGAAGTTGAGACAGACCTAAAATCACATTTATTGCGGATGTCTCAAAAGATCCATGATGTTTTAGTACCTCTGTAGAATCTCTGAATTTAGGAAGTTTTCTTTAAGAACTACAAGTCTACAACACAGCTACCATCAGCCCTTTGCTCTTCTTTTTTTCCAAAAAGATAATTGCTACTATAGAAAAGAAAGAAAAACAACACCATGAAGATACTTGACTTTTGCCTCAATGAAATAATCAAAACTAGAAAAGATTGTTTGCTAATGCAATACAGTCATTATGCTTGACAGACACTTGCCTGTCAGAATGGCAGGAGAACATCAATTCACTTGATGCTGATTTCTGAATGATCCATTTTGACCAAACTCCGTACCTTTGGATTTCTCTTATGAGAGAAGATCGACTTCAGATGTTCCAATCACAATATAGGCATCTCCAAAGTTTGTAAAACATCTTTGAACTCAAACTCCCTCGTTTCTCTATTGAAACGCTCCACTAGTTTGTATCTGACATCATTCAAGTAAAAAGATTGTGCAGTGTCCAAAAGCCATTTTGCCTCCGAGTCGGTGAGCTTGCTAGTAAAGACAATGTCCCCTCGAACAAGAACCAGATCCTTGCTTTCAGCAAATTCGGTGTAGTAAGAAACTGTGAAGTATGGAGAAGCTTGAGTTCCTCTGGCCTTGTAATCTTCAAGGCCTGTGATAAGTACGTGTGGCGCCTGCACTGCATGAAGATTCAATGAATGGTAATCAATGACTGCAAGTGATATAGGGCATATCATGTAATTAATGGAACATATAACCCCACCTTTCTTGATGTTGCATCGAATACACAGAGCTAAAGCTGATGTCACACAGGACATTGACCAACAAATTTTAAGCATAAACAATATTTTGATTTATGCAGATTAACCAGAAAAGCACAGGTTCAGTTGGAGAGAACAGACATTCTGTGAAATTCATCTTCTCCTCACAACTACTTTTTGCTTCAGTTTTGGGATGGGGAGGGGAGGTGGGAGGGGTTGATCTACAAGTGCAGCTTAAAATTGAAGAAGGAACAGATATGATATTCACAGTACAGATGCCCAAAGGAATGGCTGGCTAACTACATGTACAACCAGAACCATTTATGTTCAGCTGGTATAAAGGTTAGAAACTAGGTGCAGTCTTGCACTACGATACTACATCTTTTTCTTTTTCTTTTCTAAAGTATATTTATGCGAGAAACGATATTGTTTACTTTTGATTACTTCTAACTTTTATAGGTAATTTATATTTAGTAGAAATTTCCCCCACATATGTTGGACCCAAAATTGAACGGAGTGTGTGATGGCAGCCAAGGTTTACAAGTCTCAAGACCCTTCACAAGATCACAAGCCAAGAAGTTAAGAGACTTACAAACTCTTGCAATGAGGATAGAAACCATGGAGGAGGGGGGATGGTGGAAACCTACAAAGTTAAACAACTTCATACAACTCATAGGAGATGACGAAGTTCAAGTATCAAAGGGAGAAAGCACCCAAAGAGGCCAAAAACTGAAGTTGATAGCTGCAGTTTCTATGCAGAAAAGACAGCCGTGATTGCGCGAAGATGGCCCAAGATGAAGGAAGCGTGATCACGAGGTTCCAAGCTGCAATGGCGAGAAGGGTCAATCCTGGAGAAGTCCGCGATCACGGGGTCCCAGACTGCAATCACGAGGTTCCACGCGGCGATCACGAGAAGGGTCAATCCTGATAAGTCCGCTATTGTGGAGTCCCTGACTGCGATGATTGGGAGGCTGATTCACTGAAGACGCAATCGCAGGGTCCCAGACCGGGATTGCAATGAAGGCCTACCAGGCTGATTTTCCAATTTCGGTCCATTTCCTTTTTAGGCCAAATTAGGGACTATTAAATCATTTGTGTAATAATTAGACCTAATATAAATACTATCTTTCCTAGAACAGTAGGGTTTAGCATATTTTGATGCTAGACAACTTTGAGAATGTTTGGATGGTATCCAATTGTTGCTACAAAACTTGCAAGCGGGTTTTCAAGTTGATCACTTAAACTTGAGGTTTCTTTTTTTTTTGATAAGGTAAATTGTATTAATCAAAAGGGAGAAAAAACTCCCGCATACAAAGAAGTATACAAAAAAGTAGAGAATTTACATCAGAACATGATTCTTTAAACTTGAGGTTTCTTATAGGATTGGTACACTTTAATTTGCTTAATTAAGGTATTTGATTGTTATTGAATGTTCTGGTTTATGCCTTAAAGTTGTGTCTCTTCTAAATCTTTACTTGCTTCCCTGTAATTCTTGTTTATGTAGTTTGATTCCTATCAGTGTACTAGAGTACGGAACTCCATACTAGCAGTACTGAGAAAATAACAAACATATCATTAACTGCAGTCTTCAAAAAGCATGGGGTATTTTACCTTTCAAAGAAGCCTCAGAAACGACTAAGGATTCCATACGTGGGTAAACCAGCCAAGGAATAGAAAACAGATCAAAATGGTAAGATATAAAACTCAAGCGGAGAAGTTTCGTCCAAGGAAGTAGAGAGGGAAAGTTATCAAAATCCATAACAAGATATAAAAGCAATCTAGGGATGAAAATTAGACATAATCAACTTGAGTGAGGATTAAAGACTATATTCTCAGCTTGAGGAAAAGATTGGTCTAAAGACAGTTGAATTACTGGTAAATGTTAAACAGTTTGATATCTTTTCTAGTCATTGTGCAAAAGCCAAAAGTATGATCTCTTCAAATAAGATAATATGTTGATCCAAGGCATATCAAGGCACAAATTCGAACAGTAGCTTTTTCTCTCTCATTTTTTTCTAGGATAAAGGTAGTGTCTAGTTTGGCTTGCGCACACCTCAACTATTCCACCGGCTACTTGCGTCCTCCCACCAGACACCAGTATCGGTATCAGGTAACTCTGCCACCAAGGAATAGGAAGACCGGAAGAAATCACCAAAGTTTTTCACCTCTATTAGGATTCCAACCTTGGTCATCCATGGTTATTTCAACTTCCTTGATACTAGGCCACACTTGTGATGCTCGACCGTTCACATTAAAAAGCTAAAAAAGGAGAGGATGTCGATGGTAAAGAACTACGCAGACAACTTTAGAGAAAAGGATCTCTCAAGTGATGTTGGTGTCGAACCCCTACATAAGGGAAGCAAGTCTAAAGTTGCGGACTACTCCATCAGATAATACGGGAATGGTGGACCACAAAGATATTATATGTTTCGTATATAGCTGGAGTCAATTCATCAAATGGACACTCAACTTAATGAAATTACCTAGTAAAGTCATCTATCTTTTTTTTTTGTCCCAATAAAATCAGTCAAGTTACTTTAAAAGTGACTTGAAAGGTTTTTGAAAATAAAATCGCTTACGATCCATACCATATATAATAACAAAGCAAGGGCACCACTTATTAAACAAGTATGTAAATTTTTTATAATTTCGACTCAATATAACACCATCCCATAAAACAGAATACAACAATAAAAAAATGTCAAATTGATATAATTCAAAGCCTACTAATTGAATTATAACAAGCCTGTAGAATCTTCTTATATCTTTACTCAAATATTTCTCCTCAAGTACTGAATATTTCTAGCATAGAATTAGCAGTCCAACCACTGATTGTTCTTGTCCCACTTTCCTCGGTTTGAGCTGGGTGTACCATTTGCATGTGGATATGATCATGATTCAAAAATTTGTTTCAAGGTTAAATTGAGGATGAATTTTCTGAGAAGACAAGAGTCAATGCGTCACTTTTGGTTCCCCTGCAGACATTAGTAGTAAACTGTGCCTGGAAAAATTGATCTGGAAACGAGGAACTCATTGTCACATGCTAATTTCTAAGCACTAGTCACTAGATTGAAATGCAAAGTATCAAATTCTGCAGCAGTTTAGACCAAGGTAACCTTGAAACTCAGCTCCTCTCAGGTACATCAGCATTGCCTTGCTCTTTACCTTTGATGGTTTCTTTTACAGAGAACTTAGTCTAATTAACCATTATTTTCTTTTATACTTGAAAATTATTACAAGAAAGATACAAACAAGTATTATACAATCAGGCGATGAGCAGATATTCGCAATGCATAGTAGATCCAATATAAAACAAGTAGTGTAGTATTTATTACGTATAATAAATCAACTAAAGAAAGAAGAAGATTCTACAGATTTGTTTAAGTTACATCAGTAGACTTTAAACTATATTAACTTGACATATTTGGTTGTTGTATTCGAGTTTATGGGATGGTGTTCTATTGGGTTGAAATTGTAAAGATTCCACATATTTCTTTAATAGGTGGGGCCCCTGCTTTGTTGTTAAATATTATTTATGGTATGTGGTAAGTGGTTTTATATTAAAACCATTTCAAGTCACTTTTAAAGTGGTGTTCCAGCCATTTGTCACTTTATAAGATATGTGTATGAGCTTGAGTGGCTTTATTGGGACAAAAAAAGATAAATGACCTTACTACTAGGTAATTCCATTAAGTTGAGAGACCATTTGAGGAAACTCTATATATCTGACTCTGAATCATAATATTATATCTAAATAACAAGTTCATTGTAAAATAAACCTAAAAAAGATGGAAGGCATTTTGCTTTTCTGAGAATAAACTGAGCACCAGTCAGTGATATCATTAGAACTAGAGAAAGAGGAACTCTTAGAATAGCTTGTTGATAGACTCTTAGGGATAGTGTCTACAACATGGTGATAGGTTTTACAATGAATATCAACAGAGATTGTTAAACGATAAAAGGAGCAAGACGAGTCTGACCTTGCACAAACATGGTTGTGTAACCACTTCCCCTCCACAGCGGAATAACAAAATATCGGCTACACAAGAAAACAGAAGTAAAATGTCAAAGATAAGGAAGGAAGTGGCATTAAACAAAGCAACTTATTAGCTCCCGAGAAAGCAAATGAATAAGAAGAAGCAGCACATTTACCAACTTGCAGATCTTTGCTCAAAGAGCTTATATAACTTAGCTTTCATTGATGCTGCAATATGACCTCTTCCCAAGTGATACTGAGATGACATAAACATGCAACAAAAGGGAAAAAAGGGAGAGAGAAAAGGATCATTCCAGCAATCACTAACACGTTAGGAAAGCAAAAGTTACTGAATCAAACAGCAAGTTGTATCATAGACTGCAGACTGTGATCAAAATATATATCCAACTTAATAAAATAAAGACATGTAAAGGTACATGGATGCTCATAGCTAAAAATACTTCAATGGCAGATATCTGGTGGAAGAGCAGCTTCCTAAGGGAAACATGAGAAGGCAATCCACAACACAAGCATCTCTGAAGCATTACATCATAGGATCGATTGGCTTAAGAACACTAAGTATCACAAGAAAATCTGTCGGTGGGGTACATTTAGACCAAAGATCAAAAAAATTGGGGGGTCTTCTAATCCCTCCTGCAAATCCTCATCCCATTTGCAGCATAAAATGCTAATAATAGCCGTCATCTAAAGAAGATTTTAATGCAATCATAACACAAGCATAGACGGGTAAGACTAGAAAACCAGACAACATATATTTTTGGCTACCTGAATCACTTTTTCAAGTTTATCATAATGATCAGGTAAACCTCGATGACTTCAAATTTCTAGTGTAGTAAGAGAAAAGGCTCACCTGCTCATTTCTATGACAAAAGCTTGGTCTAGCTGTGAATTGTTCATCATATCGAATGACTAATGTAATTTACAACAGTCCACAATCAGAACTCAAGGCTGAAAACTATCTCAAGAAAGCCAACAATGCATTTGAAAACTATAAAAATAATTTTAAAAAAAAGGTTGAAAGATTACATCGTCCCAAACGTCAGCAAGCTCTTCAGCTGATTTGTTTTTCGCCCGCTCCATGTCAATAATAGAGTCCAAGGGCTTTGGCTTCAACGGGCTGAAGCCAGAGGCAAATTTTGATGTCCTGATGGAACCAAGCGAACCCCATTTCAAGAAATCACAAGGAATAGCATTTCGTTGTGACTTATAAACTATCTGTCGCAGAGTTGAACTTCTGTATGGTTGTCTTGAGACCATAAAGAAAGAAGAAGCATTTCCATAGCAAGGCATAGCAGAAGAGAGTATTCTCTTTGATACGCGACTTGACAAAGAGCGCATCATGGTTTATCTGCAATAACACTGAAAATCTACAACATCAACATCTCATCTTATGCCACAAACAAAACTAAGAGATAGAAGAAACATAAGCTGCTTCTACATTTTCCCAACCCAAATGAGAAGAAAGAATCGGTGAAATGAAAGAGTAAGGTGGAGAAGAATCGAAGTAGAATAGAAAAGTGTACCTGATTGATATATGCTTCCCTTATTTAATTCTATTCTAAAATTTGAATCTGCTTCTTCTCTTTGAGGATTGAAAGAACTACCAAAGCTGAGTATGGCATCTACAGTACCGGCGTAGTCAAATAATCCACTACACAAGTTCGATTTTTCTCACCAGAAATGGAATAAGAATCATCATCATTCAAACAATAATCATCATCATCAGCGCTGCCGCGATTCACCGCTAAGACAGTCTCAGTTTCGATGTGTGAATCCTTCGCGTGGTTCGTCAGTCACAAAAGGAGTGATTCTGCTGTGATCGCTCGCCGGTCACCGATGCGTGATCTTGTTTCGGCGGCGCTAGGATATGAGACTGAAGTGTTAAGCGGGTATATTTTTTTTAGGTCGCATAGCGGGTTACTGGGTCGGGTCAGTGAAATAATAAAACTTGAATTGACCAAATGGCTTAAATGGCCGCCATGTGGCCCTTGTTATCACCAGGTATATTTGGTTGTTTAATAGTAGTAAAGGCGGTAGGGATATTTTTGATAGATTAGTACTATAATATAACAGGATAACTTTAAATAATATTTGACAGTAAGGGATATTTTTGACCCTTGTTTATTTATTCTCTTAGTTAATCAACGGCATGAATAAAGATTTTCAACAAAAATATTGTTTTTCTTTTACAAATTCCATAAGAAGATCCTTTTATTTATAATTTAAGTTTATCTTATGATAATTATATTTTATGCGCCGCTAATTTAGCAACTAAACAATATATAGATGTAAATATTTAATCTTAAATTCAGAATATGTATTCGAAATTCATATTACAATTTACAAGGGTATTTAATATAACTAATTTAAGTATAAAATTTTCATAAAATGCTCGACAAGTCGCGACGCATAAACTATGTTCATCAATTAAGTTTGTTTAGTGCTCGCAAGCTTATTAATTTGACCCAAATTTTTCATTTTGATACACGCCAAAGTATTCCATTTGGGCGGTGGGCGAATTAAGAGGGTGTTTGGCTAAGCTTATAAGCTGGTCAAACTAGTTTATAAGCACTTTTCGGCTTATCTACGCGCTTGGTAAAGTTAAAAGTGCTTATAAGTCAAAAATAAGCCAAAAGACATAAGCTGGTCACCCACAACTTATGAATTTTTAGCTTATAAGCACTTTAAGTTTGATCAAGATTTTTACTATTTTATCCCTAAAATATTCATTTTCAAAACAAAACTCCTACATCAATACTCACTGCCTCACGTATTTTTTCAACCTACCCCTCCCTCTCGCCACCTCTTTAAGTCTGCAATTCTCATTGACTATTTGAGGTAAGTAAATTCTCTATTCCTTTACATATTTGTATCTATATGATTGCGTATTGATTTTTGAACTGTATGTAATAAATGAGGATATATCAATTTTTTGATGTATTTGTTTCAAAGTGTTCTGGTGATGAAGACAGTGTTTCTCTTCAAATATTTTATCTTATTTAGGTTTATTTTTTTACTGAGAAACTTTTGTCAATTTATTAATTATTATAACTTATAATTATATGCTTATCATAAAATAAATTATATTTATCATAAAAATTATCTTATCTAAGCACATTTATATTTAAAATAAAATGACAAATAGAATATTTTGTATTTGAATCGATCTATAATCTAAAATTTTGAAGAAATTATGCCATTATAAGTGTAAATAGTTTTAAGGTTATTCAGGAAAAAAAGTACTTATTGACACTTTTTTATCAAATAATACAGCAGTTTATTATTAATTTCTAACTCTTATAACTAAACACGTAACTGCTTATTTATTAAATCATTTCGGCACTTAAAAAGTCAGACCTAATGCTTATCGGCGCTAATCCAAATAGCTCTAGAAAAACCATCAATCACAGTGTTTGAATTTAAAATATCCAAAATTGAGCTTGGACTCCAAGAGACAAAGGGATAAAAGTAGTTAAAATCCCACCAAATTTTACTGCCATACAACCAATTCCATGAGTAAAAATCTTGGTTATTTGTCCGTTTCTCGTTAATGATGAATCACAAAAGTAGAAATAGTTGTTCCCCCCACCGACCGCCTTCTCTTCACCTACAACCGAAGCGCAGCGCAGTGGTAGTGTTGGATTATTACAGTATAGACTCAGAATTCAGCAAATCACTATTTCGCATGTCGACTGATATCCACGAGAGGTTTCTTGAATTTTGATCAAAATTTTTTTAGCATCTTTTTTTTTTCTGAGGAACAGAAGAATTAGACTTTCATTTTGCTCTTTCCTTTCTTTGCTTTATTATAGAAAATAGAAAATAGAAGGAACTCCATAGTGGTTTTCTATTAATAATCATATGGATTTTCTTTTGTTTATCAGAGAAAAAATTTGGAGTGACTTGGATGGTATGTTTTTCCTTCTCTTTTAATCTGGAAGGAAATAGATTGGCTATCTCAAGTCAGTTGCCTCATAAATTGATTTTGGTCATAATTGTTACATCACTGGATACTTCGCATATATTTTCCCGTTTGTTTTCTGATAATCAGCATCTTTATATATTTTATTTTGATATAGCGTTACAAGCTCGGATGTTTAGTCTTTTAACTGCCTATCTCTACCACTAGAAAAAAAGAATCCAATGATGTCATCAAGAAATTTACTTGCTAGGTGGAAAGAGCAAAATACTAGCCTCGATTCTATGCGTAAAGCTCCTGCCAAAGGATCAAGAAAGGGATGTATGAAAGGTAAAGGAGGCCCAGATAATCAAAACTGTAAATACAGAGGTGTTAGGCAGAGGACTTGGGGTAAATGGGTTGCTGAAATTAGGGAACCAAACAAGGGCAGCAGAATTTGGTTGGGTACATTTTCGACTGCTCTTGACGCTGCTCTTGCTTATGATGAAGCTGCAATATCGATGTATGGCTCGGGGGCTCATCTTAATTTTCCGAATTATATCTCTCCAAAAATGTCTTTGTCAGCGCCATCTAAATCTGGACTGTGTTTCTACTATAACATCAACCCACAGTGAGGTTTGTGATGCTTATGTTCTTGAAATGAAATTCACTTATGCTTATACAATGTACGGGGAACAATTTAGTGAAACCTACTGTTCATAGTGTTTCATGACAAAATAACATGTTTGAACTACTATGTTGTGTCTTGTATTTCTGCTTCATTGATTTAGTGTCATACTAAAATGTAGGAATATGTATCACCATGCGCTTTTAATTATTTTAAATACTCTAGGTTGTAAGGACTTTACTGTTGTTTGTATTGTGCGCTTGAATATTGCCAACTTAAATTCTGACCTACGATTTAAATTTGGGTGCATTTATCCATGTTTTTGTTAGTTTGAGCACTTGGCTTTAGCATTGTTTTCTAGACATTATATGTCAATATCTTAACCTCTACGGCTATTAATGAATATCAGGCTGTAACTTAGACAAAAGGAAAGGAATTCAATCTTGAGCTTGATGTTAACTAGTAGCAATGTGGTTGTTTCCACTGTTGCCTTTTGCAAGTTGGGGAATCATAGTTAAAGCAACAACGATGGTTAAGAACGAACAACTTCATGATGAAATTCTAATTAAGTACAATATGACAATTTTAGTTCCTTTATTTGAGAATGAATCAGCCACATAGTTCAATGATATCGACATGGTATTGATTTTGTAATATTTTTCTTCACATTCTTCTACTTTTTCATTATCAGGAGCTGGCCTGTTCATCTCTTTTAATGATAGAGATGACAGCTATCTCAGAGAAATGCATGCATTACTTTAATTCTTTTTCTTATATTTATATCATCTTCATTTTCCTGAAGTTATTTATAGAAACGGAATTTGAGAAATCAGACATGTTTCTATTTCACATATTTCTCGTGCTCACTCTGGTGTTTGAATTTGAGTCATGTCGTCATGTTATAGAACCACATTTTGCCTAATGTTAGTTGGGATGTGATCTTGGCTCATCCATGTAAAACATCTGTGTCAATTTTACCAGAAAACTTTCTTCGTTTGGTTGATCTTCATGTTGTCTAATGGTTAACACTGTTATTACCTGTGAAGCGATTTTTGTTCGGTTTTGAGGATGATATACTTGATTGCAATGTGAAGTGATCACGGTATTGACATTTTATTTGATCTTTTTTTATATCAAATGTCAACATCTAATTGCAATGCTATGTGAAAATATTTGTAGATGACAATCGATGTGCATTATGGTGAGAAAGGATCTTCTAGCATCTCTGGTTACTGCATTGAGAGCAAGAATGTTGCTACTCATGGGTAAGTTCGAAGTGTTAGGAATTCTGTTCTCTCTACTTTTTCTTTTTTCTCCTTGAAGGGAAAAATAAATAAAAATTAAACCATGAAACCTGAGTCATGGAGGAGATTTCGAACAAGTTGAGAAGTTGTACAAGTAGGTGAGGTCATACCTGAAATATAAGTGAAACGAGATTTTAAGATACAAACTGGAGATGGTCTAAATTCCATTATGAAGTACCGGAACAAATAAGGGAAATTCCGTATATGAGAAGGCTAAAACAAGAATCTCTTGTCAAGAGGCAAAAAAATGGCTTAGTTAGTTAAGCACATGGAAAGAAAGTTTGATCATTACGATAGACTCATTTATTTGAAGTTTGTGTCTTCTGCCATTTTGGCCTTACCAGCTGTTATTTGTTCTCATTTCGCTATGGCGTAACATTATTATGGGTATACCTTGATACTGAGCTCTTAACAGAATGATACTAGTTCAGAAACTGCTATTCACGCCTTTGAGATTGCTGTCCCAAGGATATATTAGTATCGGAAAATGAACTTTAAGAACTAATATAAATACATGTTTTTTATTAATTAGTTCATTGGAAAATGTACATGGCAGGTGACAAGGAGAGATAATGGATTAGTATTATGGGCATTAAGGTTTCTGTAAGCTATATCATTTGCAAATTAATAAGAGCTTGAGAAATTATCTTTTAAAATAATGAGGGTAAGTACATAGTTGAAATCAAGTGGGGATGATAGTATTGTAGTAAGTAGGTATCAAATTTTATTTATTTGAGGAGATCTATTTGTGTCTGGTGCTCTTCATTCTTGAGGTGGTAAAGTTATTTTTCTCCTTATTTAATTTATATATTTAGAGTTGTCGTTCTGTTGTTATTCATTGCAAAAGTAAAAGGGTTGATCTCTTGACCTATTTAGTGTGGATTATATAGAGAAATGTATATTATTAGCCACTCCCAATTATAATAGCTGACAAAATGTATATTTTTTGTATATATGTGTATTATATACAAAAAATATACATGTTTTATACACTTTTAGCTAGCAAATGCAATTAGTTTAGGTCGAGCAGCCAATTTTGTATTTTGCCCGATTATATATGGTCAGGCTAATTGCAGAGAGGAAGCAAGTAATGGAGGCTCTGTCCTTGAAAATGTATTAGAGACCCCTGTAGGACAGAAAAGGTGTGATAATGAACTCAATGCTGGCATTGCGATGTACATTACTGATAAGACCGTGAATAAGCTTCCTGCAACAAAAGGTAGTATACAGGAGCCAGCAATAGGCAGTAAACACGAGCTGAGTGCACTTAAAAATGGACATGAAGGTGCTCTTCCCAATGATGAAGAGGCAAAAAAAGTATGTAGCATATTACAAGACTCCTCCAAATCTTCTTATTTGAGGCCAACTGCGTCAAGATCTTACTCTGGCATGATATCTAGAAATGGTGAAGCCCGTGGAAATCAGAATGCAAAGGTGCAGTTTGATTTTACAGTAGTGACTATTCAAACTTTTGGATTCACGCAGTGAAACTTTTTCACATAAAAAACTTGGAAACTCGAACATGCATGTGCGCCAAATAGTTCTTGTCTTTCTTCTTGTTTACATGGCATTCTAGAACTCTGAGAATGGTGGGGGTAGAGTATATTCTTTCTGCTTTTCTGGAAACTTTTACTGTCTCCTGTGTGTTATGGTCAAATAGGTTGCACTTTATTTTCTTTTTACTTTTTTTTAATAAAAATCTCTTAACTAGCTTTTTCTTGTCAGTAATGTGAGGGCTGATACAATGATTTAACTTGGTATGTGTAACTATCACCTACTTTTTGGTTAGTATATATTTCCTTTAGTTGGTTCATCCTGTTCAAATTCTTTTTAATTAAATTAAAAAGGGTGCAAGAATCCTATTCCGGAAGCTTACACTCAGGTCGGTCTAGGCAGTTTCATATTTGATTCACATTTCAAGTCTCGATAGTGTAAGGAAGAAAAATAGAAAATTATCTCATACTTGCTTGCAATATTGTACGTCTGTCTGCCATAACCTTGCCAAGATGACTGGATTGGCGAATACATTGTTTCTGGATAATTACTTCAAGCTCCGTGAATTATTGTTAGCTCTGAGTTTGTATTGTGATAGTCATTTGTATGAAAAATAGTTGATCATTCCCATATCACCACTTTCATTTCTTTGGAAACAAGGGTTCTGACGAGTCATACTGAGCAAATTAATACAATGTATATTATTTAGTAGGTACGTTGTATTATTTGGTAGGTACTCTATAACTACTTGTTCTACATTCTTTGGAAATTAATACAATGTATTATTTAGCAGGTACTCCATAACTACTTGTTCTACATTCTTGCAGATGAATGTATGTTTGCAGTGTGGTGACAGAGGATTCTATGATGCCCTGGTTTATTGCGTTCAATGTTTACACGCTGCAGTGCATTAGTAAGTTGGTCAGCATTGGTGATCCTCCTAAAACAATAAAGAAAACGGAGAGAATGATATTAGAAAAGTTGATTTACTTTTAGAGATGTAGTGATGGATGCCGTTGTAGCCTTTTCTTCTGTTTTGTTTATTTGGTTCCAACACAGACCCCCATGTGATAACAACAACAACAATAACAACAACAACCCAGTATAATCCCACTAGTGGGGTCTGGGGAGGGTAGTGTGTACGCAGACCTTACCTCTACCCTGGGGTAGAGAGGCTGTTTCCGATAGATTCTCGGCTCCCCTCCCTCCAAGAACTCCCCACCTTGCTCTTGGGGTGACTCGAACTCACAACCTCTTGGTTGGAAGTGGAGGGTGCTTAGCACTAGAGCAACCCACTCTTGTCCCCTATGTGATAGTATACTATATTATAATATATGAAATATAACTTGCATGGAGGGGAGCCTTGGAGTAATGGTAAAGTTATCTCCGTGTGACCTATAAGACACGGGTTCGAGCCATGGAATCAGCCCACTGATGCTTGCATTAGGGTATGCTGCCTATATCGCACCCCCTTGGGGTGCGGCCCTTCCCCAACCCTACGTGAATGCAGGATGTTTCGTGCATGGTCTGTCCTTTTTTTTAATAACTTGCATGTCGGAACTATTACTACTTGTTAACCAAATATGATATAATTTATGAAACAATTTGTTTGGCTTTTTATACACTCAATTAAAGAGGAGCAGAAACTTTTTTAGTGTACATGCTTCTATTGTTGATAATGCAAATGAGAAATTGACTTCAAACAAACTTTAAAGCTTACTCTTTATTGAGGTCCAAGATGGTTTCTGGTTGTTATGGACTATCATTGGAGTAACATAACCCATAATCTTTTTCACCAATTACTTTCTAGCTAACCTTTTGGTTTCCGTGTAAGCTTTACCTCTACCAAGTCTAAGTGAAGATAGTTTAGACACATTGTTTGAACTTGTTTTCCTGTTATTTCTTTGCCCTCAGCTACTGCCTGGATGAGTTGCCAAGAAGTTTAAACGAATTCATTCATTGGGTTTGTGAGGATTGTAAGTCACAGGAATGTCACGAATGCGCTGGTATCAGATCAAATTTGTTCTCCTCTAGCGGCGTTGAAACAAATGTGGGACCAAAATTGAAGAGAAAGGAAAACCCTACTCTAGGAGATGAGTGTATCCATGAAGCAATGGAAGATATTCTTGAAATAAAGCCAGCTAAGGAGCTGATACCCCCGACCGGCTTGTCTGATGTCATGGATAACGGCTCTCCGCTTGATGTAAACAAAGGTATTTCATTTGAGCAGTGTTGTAAGGTCTATAATTTTTTTTGATTTATTCGAACATGGTCAATGTTCTTCAGCAAATAAGGAAGCGCATAAACATCAAAATCATCCATTGCGTCCGTGTTGTGCCACAAAACCCGGCCCGACAGAGCAATCTAATATAACTTGTGATTTTGTCCAATCTAGAATTTGTATAGAACAGAAACGTTACTCTTTCAACTGATCTCTCACTTTTGTGACTGATTGCACAGATGTGAAGAATGGAATTAAGAACATTTCCCAAAGCAACCATGGTGGAAAATTAAATCTTGGAGGAAATAAGTACCAAGGAAACTGCAGTAACATTTTTTCTGGAGATGTTCATCAATCAACCACGGATTATCTGCAATATGCTTTATTGCCGGAATCTCATCAATGTGCCGAGCCAGTAATTAATCCTACATGGAGGTCAGAGTTACATTTTCTGCATTTGCAATCACAATTTTTGTGTTTGATTACTGGTCTGAGACATTTACGGGAAAGAAAAAATCGAAGAAAATAACAAAACCAAAGGAATGCAGTAAAAATATTTTGAGCTTTCAAATAATTAACTGAAGCTATCGTACTTATTTTCTGGCCATAATTGTTTAAAAGGGGGAAGGAAATGGGGATTTGAATCTTTGCATATGCTCTTCAGGAAGTTAGACATTGTTCTTGCTCGACTTAAACAGAAAAAAAGTTGTTATTTGATTGGGATAGAGGGTACATTAACATTAATGGGATAAATCTAGGCATTTGGACATGAATTGGTTGATATTTGGGAAAAAGTAATAGTATATGAAGTTAAGTTGAAAAAGGATATTTGGAAGTTGTTGTGTTTGGACATGAAAACACAGCTAAAGTTTTGTGAGTGAAACTTGAAAAACTCCTAAAACATGTTTTTCAAACTTCAAATTCCATAATTCATGTTTGAAGTTGAAATAATTGTCAGCTTGATAAACAAGCACTTATTTGAAATAATCTCCAAATATTGTTTCAAAATTTTGAAACAAAATGTATGGACAAAAGTAGATCGGAAGAATTCCATCTCAAAAAGTATATCGGAAGAATTTTGGCAGAGCCTATGATGGTATATTTTGATTTCAATCAGGACAACACCTATACAAGAGTGTGACTTTCTAGACTCAAGTTTATTGTCTTAATCTACTCGCAGTGGAAGTTTTAACATACTAAATGGCGATCATGGTACATTGGATGGATTTGTAGCTCGCATATCAAGTAAAGCATGCAAAAAGGTGTATGACGAGGCATGTCTCTTTCCGTCAACACTTCAGCTAGAAATTGTCCCAAAATCCAATGTTTGGCCTAAGGATTTTCTGAGATCAGAACCAAGCGATGATATTATTGCCCTATATTTTTTCCCAAAAGATGCAAGGTCAGTCTTATACCATCTTCTCTTGCAACTCGTATCAAAGTGAAGTCTAATATTCAACTTTCTTACTCCAGAGTCGTGGCGACATTTGATGACCTGGTTGATGAGATGATTCATCAAGGACTTGCCATGAGAACCGTTGTGAAAAATGCTGAGCTCTTGGTTTTCACTTCTATGGACCTGCCACGGCGTCACTGGCGTGAGTCACTTCTATTTATCATGAGTTACTCATTTCCAACTTTTGGTTTACTGAATTAATTGCTTTGCAGGGTTTCAAGGAAAGCATTATCTGTGGGGAGTGTTCAGAGAAGAGTAGCATGTTTTGTATTATTTGTTTCTCTTTTTTCTTTTCTTGTAGTTCAAGTTTTGTTGCATAAGTTCTTGGCTTCCCCTGTATACCTTGAATATCCTTGTTCCTGTATTGACTGATTAATTAGTTGGGGATGATAGTATCAGTTGTAAATTCCCATTTTAAAGTTGAGCTCTATCTCCATTGCCAGCACTATTGACCGAGTCTTCCCTTCTCTTTTGTTACGCCCATAAAATTTAATAACTTTTACGTGCTTTAAATCAGAGGCGGATATAGTTTAAGCTATACGAGTTCAATCTTTAAGGTTCCTCGTCCTGAACTCATTGTATTTTTAATGTCGTAGGTTCATATCTATTATTTGTTGTAATTTTAGTAGATTTTTACACTTAAATTTATGTTCTGCATCGTGGTTCAAATGAACCCGAACCCGGTACAGATACAATGTATCCGCCTCTACTTTTAATGTCTACATATTTGTATCACACTGCATCCACCTCTGCTTTTAGGGGTCGTTTGGTAGGGTGTATAAGAATAGTACTGAATAGTGTATTAATAGTGTTGAGATTAGTAATGCTGAGATTATTTTTTAACTGTTTGGTTTAGTGTATTAAAAATAATATGTATTGCATAATTTTTTTAAGAAGTTATTTCTTTATAAAAATACCCTTCACATGTGTTGGAAAAGGTTTTGAAAGAGCAATTTTGTCTTTATACTTATTCATGTATTAAAAATTATGATATTACTAATGCCATTGTTTGCTATGTATAAGAATAGTACTAAATAGAGTGTATAACTAATACACTAACAAACAAGGGATTAATAACACCAAAATTAATACAAGACCTCTTAATGTCTACATATTGTATGTTCTGACCATTTTAATAAGTTGGGAGGGGTGGAATGATGTTAGGAAAGTGTGAGTTGAAATGATGTGAAATGAGCCATATATGGACAGATTTAGCGGAGCTGCGGGAAGCTGCCTGCAATTGCAACACTAGTCAGACTTGGCCGCCCCAGGTTTCATTGAAATTGTGAGCTGCGACAAAATGGGGGAGCAATACATGCCTATATATATATATATATGGATTTGTGCAGAGTTGATAGAAAAGATAATCTCTCAAAATTTAGACAGATAAAGAAAAATATCAGTTAGAATTTTTGCTTCAATTAAGATTTGAACTATGGTGTTTCATAATTTTATTTTACATAATTGGCCACTATATTACACGTGTTCGTACATTCCGAACTTCTCAAGTCAATACAACTTTCTTTTACTCAAAACTGAGACAAAGGGCAGGTTCTTTACTTTGACTTTCACTTTAACTACCTTTAGCTGTTTTTAAGGTGAAAGATTATTATACTATATTTTCGTGGAAAAAGGTCATGTTCGTGAAATACTTCTTTGGTCTGTTGGATGGGCTTTCAGAGGTCCGTTTGGATTTGCTAAAAAAAAAAAAGAGTATCTTTTAAGTAAAGTGCTTAAAAGTACTTTTTAAATACTGTAATTGATTTTATAAATAAGCAGTTATGTGTTTGTATAAAAGTATTGGAGCTGAAAAAAAGTTATTGAAATATTTGGTAAACAAATATTAATAAACATTTTTTCTGTTAAAATTACTGAAATATCCTTAAAGCTGTTAAACCTATAAAGAAACTTATTACTATAATATTTTATTCTAAATAATATGAATACATAATAATTAACATTTTAATTCACTTTCAATTTAAAAAACTAAAAGTAGTATGAAATGAAAAGAAAATAGTTGGGTACTACTTCAAGTAATCTCAGCACAAAGAGCAGCGACGGATAAAAAAAATTAGTAAAAAACTAAAAATTGGAAGCAAACGAATCGTTACCATCCGGAGAAGAATGGGCAAGAAAAAGAGTAAAATGAAGAAAGCAGATGCTGCAATTTCGGGAGGAAGAAGAAAGTAGAGGCTGCAATTTCAAGTTTTCAAGGGTAATTTCGAGATTAAGAAAAATTATAAGGGATAAGAATGTAATATCTTTGGTCAAAACAATATGACTTTTAAGCTAATTTCGAAAAGTTTGAGTTTACCCAACTTGTTGGTTTTGATTTTTTTAAACAGATTTTAATTTTTTTTAAACTTTTTTTTTTATTGCCAAACACTTTCAAAAGTTAAAAAGCGCTTTAAAACGGTTTGACAAACCAGCCAGTGGGCTTGCACCTAAACGGTTGATTAAACGTTGGAGCGAGATAAAGTGATAAACTGCGATTCACAAGTCTTATTCCAGAGTAACTGCGATCAATTTCATTGTTTATCAGTGTAAGGTTACAAAATTCTCAATTTCAATCAGTCAAATATTTCTTAAGATTCCTTTTCAGAAAAGAAAAAAAGAGTAACTGCAAATCAATTGGAAATACCAAATTCTCCAAAACTTTCAGCACGAGGAGAGAGAGAGAGATAACGTTTTTCTATATTTGTAGGAATGACTATAGATATAGACAAAACTAGAAACGAAACCATTTGTCACTACTTGAGGTTTCCATAAGTAGGAAACAACTTTCAGACGTTGGAATCTTGGACATTGACGTATTGACATTTCTTTTTTTCAAACAATCACCGAGAAGTTGAATGTCATATCAAAGAAAATTCAGTTCACAATTTGACTAAAAAATATTTTCCAATGAACTGTCAAAAGTTGCAATATCTGACTTCCCTTCCATTATAGTATATCTTTCACAAGAAAGGCAAAATGCTTTTGGATTCAGAAAACTTATGAGACCATTGAGGCATTGATTAATTCCTAAGAGTCAAAAACAAGTGAATAACTACCTATATATTATAGGGAAATAAAAGGAAGACAAATTCATCATGAAAGTGATTATCATTGAAAATTCTGTCAAACTCATTGGTCATAAGCAAAAACCAAACAAGAAGAAAAACTTTTCCTTTAGTTTTTGGGTTCATGAACCTACTTAAATCGAGACATTCACTTTGTTTCTAAGCTACTCTTGTTGCAACGTTGATTTACCTCTCTCTCCATTTTATTTCATATGAAACTATTTTCTTATTAGTTCGTTTAAAATATAATATATTTTAATATTTAAAAATAATTTTGTTTAAAATTAAACTTCATACTTTAACCTTAATGACATTAATTCTTTTATAACCACATAAATCTCATAAATATTTAATATCATGTCAAGTTTAAAAAGTTTTTCCTCCTTAAATTCCATGCTTAGTCAAACTATGTTAACAAATTGAAAGGCACATAATAAAATATAATATGAAAGGGTTTCAAAATCCTTTTTCAGCTAGCTGAAGCACAAAGTTAAAATCCTATTTCTATGTGAGGACATAGTCTAAACTGCCCATCAACAACTCAAAAATTTTCAGGGAAAATTTAATTGTGTAGACCCAAAAAGAGTTAGTTTTGCTAGATAAATCTCAAAACTAATGATTTAACTGAAATACAACGACAATAGGTATAATGCTTTTATTCATAAACAACTTCTTGTGTATATGAGCGCCATACAACATTAAAATGTTATTAAGGGTGAAATAAAAAAATTAAGGTTAAACTGCTTTTAAATATAAAAAATATTATTCCTTTTAAAACAAATTAATAAAAAAAGAATACCTGTAACAAACGAAAGAGTAGTTGTTAGATGCAATAAAAGAGTATAGACAAAAGTAACCAAAATGCTTCTCAATTTTCCCACAAACTAATTACGTAGTTTGTCATCATGTCGTTACTACCATAAGCTTACAAAATTACAAGCTAAATATTGATTACCAAGTATGTCTTTCTCGTGTCCTGGAAATTTGTTTTACTTGCTGACTCTTGATATTATCTGCACGGAAAAACAAACAAACAAACACGCAAACATACGATATATTTGAGATTTAGAGGATGAGAAGTGCAACTTGGTTAAGGATAACCTCAGAGGTTCTTAGGATAATATCTCGGACTTCTCATCATTTCATGCCGAGCTTATCAATTCTCAAATTTAAAAATAAAAATAAAAGGATTTAATTAATATAATACTAAATATATAAACAATTTATATACTATTAATGAATCTGAACCTATCATATACTAATTAAACTGGCCGGTTACTTATCTTATTTTTTCAGGTTATTACTATGCATAATTTTATGCAGTTATTTTTAAGTGAACCCAGAGAAGTTCACGAAACAGGAGAAAAAGAAATTTGGCTTTCTTGGAAGTTCAACCTTAGACTAATCAAATGTAAAATGTGGAGAGAAAAAAAAGTTCTTTTAGGTTTTAATGAGTGGATTCACATCTATAGCAATCTCAAAGTACACCAGAGGCCCATAGCTGCAGGATTGAAGAATCTAAGAGTAGAACAAATTAAATAAAAGACAAATCAAAAAGTACCTGAGATATATATATGAAAACTTTTGAACATAATAGAATTGACTTATCCTTGATGAAAAATCAAGCTAGCTCATTTATCTCTTGTATTGTTGGTGAGTGATTGAAGCTGCTAGATGACCTGATGAAACTAAACCTATATATGAAAGCCCAAATCCTTTTATCCCCATCCCCAGTAGGTACTACAATTTACAAAACACATCTAAATCTAGCTAGCGTCCAACCCAATAAAGGAAAATATCTCAACGTTTCATTTTTCTTGAATGGTAAATATAGTTTTCTTTTATTAGGAAATTAAGGAAGAGGGGCCAAATCTAAGGCGAATTCTCTTGATTCAATTTATTGTTTTCAACTCGAATTATATATATATAATAAATAATTAAAATACATACATATATATAATATTATAAGATTAAACTCATTTTAAATTTACTGACTCTAGCTAAATTCTGAATTCACCTCTACGGATAAGGGATCTGAGGAAAGGAAATGGATTATGGTCGTCTTACCAGATCATGCTGGCAGCTTCAACCTCTCAAACCAACACACGAATATAACAAGAATGGATAAGAGGAAGAGGAAAAACTACCAAAGAAGAATTTGTAATTAAAGAAAGGATGCCTTTGGCTGATGGCATAAAAGATGCGCTCAAACCATGCATATATACTTTGGCGTTTGCACAAAAAGGAAGGATGTCCCTCGTGACTTTCCTCGTTTATTATATACTCGTATAAATGCACCTCTTTTTAGATTTTCCTCTTCTGCCTCTCTTTTGTACAGTGTCAATATATAGAGGTTTTAATGGTTGTTTTTTTTTAAAAAAAAATTATTGCCGTTTTCTTACAGCTATTGACATTGACTTCTTGCCTTCACTAACTTGTTTTTCTTTTTCTCTTTCTTCCTCTTTAATTCCCTTTTTCTAGTTTCAAATTTAGCTGTATTTTCTCATTGCATGTATCGATATGACTATTTCACCAAATATTTGTTATCTCTTAGCAACATAAGTGTATTTTTTTTTATCTTTATTGTAATTTGATTTTACTCACATCATTAACAGTTAAACCATACTCCCTCCGATCTACTTTATTTGATTTTTTGATTGTTTTCATATATATTACGGAATTCACCTTTTAGCACTAATTAACAATAAAATTAATCATAGTAATCTTAATTTGTTCATTAAAATATAACAAATATTCCTAGGCTTTTACTCCAAAGACAACTTTGAAAAAAAAAATTATTTACTTATTGATATCTGAAAAAATCTAATATTATGGATAAAAAAGGCAAAAAATCAAACGGAAAAGTATCGTTGAGTGCCCTAATTGAGTTGCATATTCTAAATGAAATGAAATAGGGGACCACTTAGGTGCACGTCTTTTATAATAACTACCCTCTTAATTACAAGTCTACTTAAAGTTGATTGGTCCGCATTTAATAAAAAATAAAGTGCAACAGTTGTACAGTAGATCTGAAAGAATTCAAGTTTGGACCATTAAGTTTTGGGGCCTTCCAGTTCAGTCCTTGACATTTATTGGATATTCAATTACCCACTTTGATGCACCATTTGATAAGAATGTGAAATGTTCAAAACATAATATATAAATGAAGGAAAACAAGCCACTTTAATCTCAACGAGGTAAAGATAAAAAGAAAAAATGCACCAAGGACCCAATCAAAAAGCTCCCATATATGTATGACGACAATATTTTCAGTTTAGATGAAATTTCAACCTAAATTATAAAGTCTACCAAGGTTTTATTTCCGATCTGTCAATTTCTTCTTTTCAGATTACAGGATATTTAAAATAAAAGGTCACGGTGAAGTCAAAACAGCCCATCACAATACATATGCTTTAAGTGGAAAACACTTGACAGCAACTCAATTAAATGTAATAGCTGTGTATATCGTTACCCGATTTTACTACATGACCGAGATCGGGAGGTTGCATCGAATGATGGTCTCGTAACGGAACAGATTAAATCACGAGGATAAAGTACCGAGTTCAGAATCGAGGTACCTGTCGAGATCGAGGCTAGTAGCGATCGAAGCCAAATGAGACAAACATCGAGCAAGATCGAAGATAGCACAATAACAGAAAGACGAGATATCCGTGACTGGTTGAGGATTATGGTGTAAATCTCAGAACGGATCAAATCAGGAACGGTTAATTAGCTAATCATGTGATTTCCTTCTGTAATTAGAATTATACCATAAGTGGAATTCCTCTACTATTTAAGAGGGGGTTCTAATCATCTGTAAGACACATTGTTCACAGATATCAAAGCAATATAATTCTCTTTCTTGTTTATACTATTGTTCATCAGCTTGTTATATTTTAATTGTTCTTACATCAACCAGTTTGAGGGTATCCAAACTTGAGGGCTGAGTTCCATTCTAACATTGGTTTGCTTTACTTTATAGTTTATTTCTGTTATTAATCTTCATATTTATCAATTGGTATTAAGTGAAATCATGTGTCTTTAAAACCACATTATAAGTTTAATTGTTATTCAATTTTAAAGGTAAACAGTTTGGCGCCCACCGTGGGGCAAAGGATAATAGTGATTGCTTAATACTGATTCCAATAACATACACTGCTTTACACTTGTTCTCGTAAGAATCTTTGTTTTCAGGATAAACATGTCAAACTCACAAGCATCGCCTACACACGGTGACAACGACCTCGGATTTCACGGGGAAAATGACAATATAGCCGCCCCAGGGATCGAGGCGCCTCAGGCTGACCTCGAGGGAGCACCAATTGCAAATCCCGTCGATGTCAGTTCACATGTCGCCCTAAATGCAAATTTGGGCGTTGATCCCAAAAGTAGCATACGCAGGGAAGTTCGATCAGGTGGTCGAGGTACGAAGGGCGGAGAAGATGGTGGAGTTAGCCTCCAATTGATATTCGAAATGTTACAGGCTCAACAAACCGCTATAGCATAACTACAAAATCAGCATCGAACACCGAGTAGGATCGAATCAGAAGTCGTCCACAGGGCCGAGCTTGTACCAGAAAGGTCGAACGCTAACGAATCGAGGACTGACCCCATCATTATGAAAATGCTCGAGGAGCTCGCTAAACAGATTAAATCGGGAGAAAATAAAATCGAGGCAAATGGCAAGAAAGTAGAGACATACAACTCCCGGGTTTACCAAATACTGGGGGCACTACCGATTCTAAAGGGTATGGATTCAAAGAAATTCGTACAAAAGCCTTTCCTTCCAAGTGCGGCTCTGAAACACATTCCGAAGAAATTCCGAATGCCAGAAATTCCTAAGTACAATGGGACCACCGACCCTAATGAGCATGTCACTTCTTATACATGCGCAATAAAAGGGAATGACTTGGAAGACGGTGAGATTAAATCTGTTCTACTGAAGAAATTTGGAGAAACCTTGTCGAAAGGAGCAATGATATGGTACCACAATTTGCCGCCTAATTCCATCGATTCCTTCGCCATACTTGCAGACTCCTTCATAAAGGCACATGTCGAAGCAATAAAGGTTGCGACTAGGAAGTCAGACCTCTTCAAGGTGAAGCAAAGCAAAAGGACAACGAAATATTGAGGGAATTCGTATCTCGGTTCGAGATGGAACGCATGGAACTACCAATGGTCACAGACGATTGGGCTGTTCAAGCATTTACTCAAGGTTTGAACGAAAAAAGTTCGGTGGCATCACGACAGCTAAAGCAGAATTTAATTGAATATCCAATGGTAACCTGGGCCGATGTACATAATCAGTACCAGTCAAAGATCAGGGTCGAGGATGATCAATTGGGGACACCTTCCGGTTCCGTTTATCCAAACAGGCCCGTCGGCAGAACTCAAAGGGATATTGACAGAGAACCCCGGTCGAACAGAGATCGATACCAACCATACAATGCAGATCGTAGGAACAACGACCCAGGATGCAATCCCATCCGAAATGATCGAAGGAACGATCGAGGACAGAGCTCTCGACGGCTCATGAGCAAAATTGGCTTCGATAAACATGTCGATCCCACAGAAGCACCACGATTATCAGAATACAACTTCAGCATCGACGCATCAGGTATTGTGTCAGCCATTGGGAGAATCAAAGATACTAGATGGCCCAGACCCCTACAAACTGATCCATCCCAAAGAAACCCCAATCAAATATGCAAATACCATGGTACACATGGTCATAAAATCGAAGATTGCAGACAACTAAGGGAGGAGGTGGCCCGTCTATTCAACGAGGGCCACCTTCGAGAATTCTTGAGCGACCAAGCTAAGAACCATTTCAGAGACAGGGATGCAAATAGGAAAACGAGCAGGAAGAACCACAACACATGATTCACATGATCGTTGGTGGGGTCGATATTCCACAAGGGCCCGTGTTCAAACGCACTAAAGTATCAATCACCAGGGAGAAACGAACTCAAGACTATGTACCAGAAGGCACTTTATCATTCAATAATGAGGAAGTAGAAGGGATCTCACAACCCCACAATGATGCTTTGTTAATCTCTATCCTTATGAATAAAATTCAGGTTAAACATGTTTTAATTGATCCAGGAAGCTCGGCCAATATTATTCGATCGAGGGTCGTGGAGCAGCTCGGCCTACAAGATCAGACCCGCAGCTCAGATTCTTAATGGCTTCAACATGGCGAGTGAAACAACTAAAGGTGAATTCATCCTACCAATAAATGTAGCCGAAACTATTCAAGAAACAAAGTTCCATGTGATCAAGGGCGATATGAGATACAACGCACTACTCGGAAGACCCTGGATTCACAACATGAGGGCGGTCCCCTCAACCCTTCACCAAACGCTGAAGTTCCCAACACCAGATAGAGTAAAAATGGTGTATGGGGAACCTCATGCTGCCAAAGATATGTTCGCGGTCGACGAAGTAATACCGGTATCAGCGCTTTCGTCAACAAAGGGATCGGAGTCCAAAGGAAAATATGAAGCTAAATAGCAACCACAACCACCAGCCTCGACCCAGTCGAAGAAGCAGGGAACGGATGAGGATGATGCCTACTGGACCCCTCGATCTTTCATAATCCCCGAGGATTTCGACGCCACCAAATCGACAGTCGAAGAGCTGGAGCAAGTCATACTGATCGAGCATCTACCCGATCGAAAGGTATACCTGGGTACGGGGTTAACCCCCGAGCTCGGGGAAAAACTCATTAAATTTCTTATCAATAATATGGATTGTTTTGCTTGGTCCGACCTAGATATGACAGGAATCCCGCCGGAGATCACTACACATCGACTGAGCTTGGACCCAAAGTTTCGCCCGATAAAACAAAAGAGAAGGCCCCATCCGAGGTAAAACATGCATTCATCAACGACGAGGTAGCCAAACTTCTCAAAATAGGATCCATCTGGGAAGTAAAATATCCCGAATGGTTAGCAAACGTAGTCGTATGTAACGACCCGACCGGTTGTTTCGAGAGTTATAGCCCCGTTTTCCCCATTTCTACTTTTTTTGGTATTATTCAGCTATATTATATTATATCGGGTTAGTTGGTTCGGGTCCGGAAGGAACTCGGAGTGAATTGAGACACTTAGTCTCTTAAGTAGAAACTTAAGTTGAAAAAGTCAAGTGGATGTTGACCTATGTATAAACGATCTCGGATTTGAATTCAGATGGTTCTGTTAGCTACGTTAGGTGATTTTGGACTTAAGAGTGCGTCTGGAATGTGATTTGGAGGTCCGTGGTAGAATTAGGCTTGAATTGGCGAAATTGGAAATTTGACGATTTCAGCCGGTAGTGGAAAATTTGATATCGGGGTAGGAATGGAATTCCGGAAGTTGGAGTAGGTTCATAGTGTTATTTTTGACGTGTGTGCAAAATTTGAGGTCATTCATACGTGGTTTAGTTGGTTTGGGCATCGATTGCCGAATTTGGAAATTTAGAAGTTCTTAGGCTTGAATCCGACGGTAATTTGATGATTTGATGTTGTTTTGAGTGATTCGAAGGTTCGACTAAGTTGGTATATTGATATATGACTTGTTGGTATTTTTGGTTGAGGTCCCGAGGGCCTCAGGGTGATTCCGGGTGGTTAACGGATTTGTTGAAGTTGGAAATTGCAGCTGGAGCTACTGCTTCTGCTATTTCCGCACCTGCGAAAGAAAGGGTCGCAGGTGCGAGGCCGCTGGTGTGCGTGGGGAGTGCGCAGGTGAGGAAGACGCTGGGCCAAGGCTGGGAACACAGGTGCAAAGAATTGGCCGCATCTACGAGCCCGCAGGTGCGAGGCTTTGAGCGCAGATGCGGAGATGAGAAGTTTGGACTGGTTTCGCAGATACGCACCTGGGACCGCAGATGCGAGTCCGCAGGTGCGAGAAAGGGGTCCGCAGGTGCGGAATCTGGGTGATTAAGTGAGTTGCATAGGTGCGGCTTCTTGGACCGCAGGTGCGGTCGCGCGGGTGCGAGAAAATGGCCGTAGGTGCGAAAAAACCTGGGTAGAAACCATAAATAGAACCTTTCGCGAATTTTGGTCATTCTTCACAATTTCAACTCTGTGTTTGGAGCTTTTGGGAGAGGTTTGAATAGGAAATCAAAGGGATTTCGTTGAGGTAAGTTACTTGAGCCCTAATACTTGTATATATGGTGATTTTCCGTTGTTTTAATCATGGTAATTTGTGAAAATGAGGGGTTAGGGCTTGGAATTTTTGGAGAGTAATTTAAGGATTTCAAGGACCAAACTATGTCAGATTTTGATGAATTTGGCATGGTTAGACTCGTGAGTGAATGAGCTTTCTAATTTTGTAAAATTTGTCGGATTTCGAGACGTGAGCCCGGGGGACGAGTTTGAGCCAATTTTGGGTTTTGGTCTAATTTTGTAGTTTTGCTTGTGGAATTCATTCCATTAGCGCGTATTGATGGTATTGTACTGATTGTGAATAGATTCGGAGCATTTGGAGGCCGAGTCCAGAGGCAAGATCATTGCGGGGTAGAGATTTGACCGGTTTGAGGAAAGTAACGATTGTAAATCTAGTCCTGAGGGTATGAAACTCCGGATTTTGTATCATTCTACTATTTTTAGTGACGCACATGCTAGGTGATGGGTGTGTGGGCGTGCACTGTTGGGGATTTGTGACTTGGTCCATCCTGTAGCAACTGTAAAGTTGCATACTTTGTTGAAACCATATGATACTTATATGTTTTAGAAAGAATTTCTGTAAATTGGGCTGAATGCCATGTTTGGGCCTTGCGCCAATGCTGTTTGGACCCTTAGGGACTGTTTCTTACCATCCTCTCATTGTTTTCGATTGAAAATCTATACTCAATCATGTTTATACTTGTTTACCGCATAACTCAGTTTTATGACTCTATTTTGATGCATTTAAATGTTTTGTGCCGAATACCCTATTTTACTGAAATGCCCGAGAGGCTTGAGATACTTATGACTGAGTAAGGCCGAGGGCCTGATTTGTGAGGATGAGTGTGGATCGGGGCTGCCCGCCTGCAGCATACTTATGACTAAGAGTGGCCGAGGGCCTGATTGGTGAGGATGAGTGTGGATCGGGGCTGCCCGCCTGCATCATACTTTATTATTATCGCACGTGAGTTGTCCGTGCAGATTATAGTACTTGGGTTGAAGGAGCCCCTCCGGAGTCTGTACACACCCCCAGTGAGCGCATGTACCTACTGAGTGCGAGTGCCGAGTGACTGGGATGCATGAGTGATTATGAGGTATGCCCGAGTAGTAAGAGTGATTGTGAGGTTTGCCCGAGGGGCTATATATGAGTGATGTTTTGCCCGAGGAGCTGTTTATGATTTCATCATTTTTGCTCACCTTTGCATTGAGCCTTTGTTTGAAAAACTGTTGGAAAAATGTCTTTAAATGATTTTTACTGGAACTGGGTTTAAACTAGATAATTTGATTCAAATCCTGATTTTTAAAAAGCATGTGGTATTTTACTAAGATTTCCTTATATGAACGTTATATGCTTTATTGCTCGTCACTACTGCTCAGTCTTTATTTATTGTTGTTACTTACTGAGTTGGCGTAGTCACATTACTCCATGCACCTTGTGTGCAGATTCAGGTGTAGCTGGACACAGTAGCGATTATTGAGTGTTCTGGTTGCAAATTTTATTGGAGATAGCAAGGTAGCTGTTTGGTGATCGCAACCCCTACTCTTCTCCCTCTGATCTTCCTCTAGTTGTATTTAGCTATTCTTCGGGCTGAGTTAGCCTTGATATTGTTAGACAGATTGTAGTATATGCTCATGACTAGTGACACCCCGATGTCGGGCTTTTCTTTTCCGCACTTCTATTTTTCATTGATTTTAACTCTTTAAATGGAGGTTTTATGTTAAATAACCTTGAAATTATCTTTAAAATGAAAATATCAATTTGTTTTGGAAATGAGTCGGCTTGCCTAGTTCCACGATAGGTGCCATCACGACAGGGGTTAGTTTTGAGTCGTGATAGATTGGTATCAAAGCCTAGGTTACATAGGTCTCATGAGTCATGAGCGGGTTTAGTAGAGTCTTGCGGATCGGTACAGAGACGTCTGTACTTATCTTCGAGAGGCTGCAAAACCTTTAGGAAACTCCACATTCTTGAATTCTTGTCGTGCGAATATGTTGATTCTAGTAACTAAACATATGTTGTTTCATTCTCTCACAGATGGTGATGACTCGTACTACCGGTCAGGAGGGCCAGCCACCAGTACCACCAGCCAGGGCCGCGAGAGGCTGAGGCCGCGATAGAGGCCGTGGTAGGGGCAGAGGTGCAGCCCGTACAACAGTTGGGGTAGTACCTACAGATCCATCGGTTATCCCAAATCAGGACCAAGTTCTAGTTGTTGATGCACTAGCTCAGGCACCACATGTGCCTATTGTGATTCCAGGCCTTCAGGAGGCCCTAGCTTAGATTCTGAGTTTCTGACAGCGTGTACTGGCCTTGCTCAGGCGGTCTCTATTTCGACGGCCGCAACCACTTCTCAGGCCAGGGGAGGCACTCAGACTCCCGTCGCTCGCACACCCTAGCAGGTTATTCAGGGACTTCAGACACCGGAGGCACCACCAGCCCAGCCAGTTGTTGTTGCTCAGGATTATGTGGTTCCTGCCATGCCTGAGGATGATCAATGTAGGTTGGAAAGGTTTGGGAGACTTCACCCACCACCTTTCAGTGGCATAGAGAGAGAGAATGCTCAAGACTTTTTGGACAGATGTCAGAGAATACTCCGTACTGCTGGTATTTTGGAGACTTGTGGGGTCTCATTCACTACCTTTCAGTTTTCTGGGACTGCACTCAGATGGCGGGAGACTTACGAGAGGTGCAGGCCTGTTAGTGCAGCACCCCTTACTTGGCAGCTGTTCTCCGTGGTCTTTTTGGAGAAGTTCGTGCCTCGATCCCGCAGAGAGGAGCTGCGTAGACAGTTTGAGCAGCTCCGCCAGGGTGATATGTCTGTGATGCAGTATGAGATGCAGTACATCGAGTTGGCCCGTCATGCTATCTGGTTGGTTCCCACAGACAGAAAGAGGATCATGAGGTTTATTGATGGCCTCACTTATCAGCTACCGTTTCTCATGACCAGGGAGCGTGTTTCAGGTGCTACCTTTGATGAGGTTATCGACATTGCTCGGCAGATTAAGATGGTTCGCGGTTAGGAGAGGGTTGAGAGGGAGGCCAAGAGGCCTCGTGGTCAGGGTGGATTCAGTGGTGCTCCTTTTGGGGGTCAGTTCCAACACGGTAAAGGTCGTCATTTCAGACAGGTTCAGTCAGTTCGGCCATTTCATCGGGGTGCATCATCTGGCCATGGTTCTCACAGTTCTCATCAGGGCCATTTATCACTTAGTGCCCTTCCAGTTCAGAGTTCGACCCGTGCTCCACCTATTCAGGGCTCTTCCATGCTAGGTTCTTCTACTAGTCATCCTGGTGCTAGGGGTTCCCTTCAGTTTCCGCCGCCAACCCCAGGGAGTTATTTTGAGCGTGGGGAGCTGGGGCATATGTGGAGGCAGTGTCCTCGTCATCACAGAGGTCTATCTCAGCAGAGGAGTCAGCCTCCGACTACAACACCAGTTACCTCACCACCCGCCCAGTCAGCTCGGAGTGGATGTTAGTCAGCTAGGGGTCGCCCTAGAGGGGAGGCAGATCAGGGGGTGGTCAGGCCTATTTCTATGCTCTCCCTGCCAGACCAGATGCTATTGCTTCAGATGCTGTGATTACAGGTATTGTCTTAGTTTGTCACAGAGATGCCTCAGTATTATTTGACCCTGGTTCCACGTATTCATATGTTTCCTCGTATTTCACCCATTTTCTGGATATGGCCCGTGAGTCCTTAGTTTCATCTGTACATGTATCTACTCCTGTGAGCAATACTATTATTGTGGACCGCATATATCGGTCATGTGTGGTGACTATTGGGGGTCTGGAGACCCGAGTAGATCTATTGTTGCTCAGTATGGTTGACTTTGACGTGATATTGGGTATGTATTGATTATCTCCATGTCATGCTATTCTAGATTATCACGCTAAGACGGTGACGTTGGCTATGCCAGGAATTCCGAGGGTTGAGTGGAGCGGTTCTGTCATGTACCAAGTAGGGTGATTTCATATTTGAAGGCCCAACGCATGGTTGAGAAGGGTTGCCTATCTTATTTGGCTTTTGTGAGGGATGTTAGTACAGATACTCCTGTCATTGATTCTGTTCCGGTGGTACGTGATTTTCCGGATGTGTTTCCTGTAGACCTATCGGACATGCCTCCTGACAGGCATGGGCGGATCTAGTGTTATGGATACGGGTTCAATTGAACCCATAACTTTCGACAAAATCCGAGAATATACTGTGCAAAATTACTGAAATATGATAATATATTAGTGTTTGAACCCATAGACTAAATGAGGCTATGGGTTCAGTGGTAAAACTGATGGGCGAAGTTCCACTTATTGCGAGAAGACTTGAGTTCGAATCTCTGTGTACACAACTTTTATTGCAATTTTATTTAAGTTACTGTTTGACTTCTTTGTTACTTATGGGTTTTTTTTGCCCCTTCCCATTTAAAGAGGTCCGTTTCTTATCTTTAAAAGATGAGGACCACCTAATTAATTTTATTCTTTAATGTGTACTTCATTAACTTGTGGGGCTTTTTAATAATTATAAAAGAGTTGGTCTTCACAAAACTTTAAGAGATCAAAACCTTTCATTTTTCAGAAGGTTAACGATTCCCAAATTTTTAAAGCTAGGGTTTCAAAAGAATCAAAGCAAAGGCTCTTCTTCAGTTCTTCTTGGACATAAACTGCAAGTCTGCAATCAATCCTCTTCTTTAGTTTTGCTGGTATGCCTCTATTGCTCTTTGTCAATAATAATGCAATAATATTTATTAATTATAAGTTACAAGATTTGCCACTGCTGTTCTTGGTTCTTGCATTTTGGTTCCATATAAGAAACGCACTATCAGAACAAAACTTCACCCAAAAGGATGTGTTTTGACTTTTGATCTTGTTTTTTTTTTCACAAAGCAGTTCAGGCTTCAGCTTATTTTTATAGAAAATAGTTAGAGAAATAAGGAATAGAGAGATGATAAGATTGCTTTGTATTGATGGGTTTTGTCTTGATTCGACTTGTCTCCTAAGAAAATACTGCTCTATGTACTACAGAAAGGGTGTGAAGTGTGAACCTTATATTGGGAAGTTTAAGATATAATAATTCAAATAATAATTAAACTTTAAGTAAATTAATGAATTTAAATTTAACTTTTTATATCAACTTAATTACTAGTCAATCCTTTCCTAAACTAATCTTACTTTTAGGCCTAGGGATATTGTATCATATTAACTCCAATTTCATAAGTACTTAAGTTGTTGAAATATTAATTTGGTTGGATTAAGTTTCAATTACACCTTGAAGTGTAATTTTGTTGTTGTTGTGATTTTTAGGATCTTTTTAGTGAGTGTGGATATGATCACGAAAATTTTCAAGGCTATTCCAACTCCTCAAAGTTCTGGTTCTGGTTCTAGTCCTCCTACGCCGAGTTCTTCTCCATGTCCAATTATTCATGACAATATCAATCATTTGGCGGTATCAAACAAAGAGAAAATGTTGAATTTGAATCTTGAACCTGATCCCGCAGAAAGAAAGCAAATTTCAGAGTATCCTCCGAATTTACGTGACCGAGTGAGAAGATATTATATTCAACAAGGACATTGTCAACCTCGTAATTGTAGTTTTCCAAAAAGAGATTTTGGTGGATTTATGCGTCAATTTAATCTTGAATGGTTTAACACTTCATACTCTGGATGGTTAGAATATAGTGTTAAAGTTGATGCAACATTTTGCTTATGTTGTTACTTGTTTAAAAATGAGCATGGAGGACATGGAAAAGTTGGGAATTCTTTCACAAAGAATGGTTTTAGAGCTTGGAATAAAGCTACAGAAAGGCTTAACACACATATTGGAGAGGTGAATAGTCTTCACAATAGATGTTTTATGATGATGAGAGATTTAATTAATCAAGAGCAATCAATTCTAACCTCTTTTGACAAGCAGTCTGAAAAAATTAAAAGTGATTAGCGAGTTCGGTTGAATGCTTCGATTGATGTGGCAAAATTTCTTTTAAAACAAGGAATGTCTTTCCGGGGCCACGATGAAGGTGAAACTTCTATTAAACGAGGAAACTTTGTAGAACTCTTACAATGGTATGCAGATAGGGATGATGAAGTGAAAAAAGTTGCGCTACAAAGTGCTCCACAAAATAACATGATGATTGCTCCAAATATCCAAAAAGAGATCGTTAATGCTTGTGCGAAAGAAATAATTAAAGCAATAGTTGAAGATTTAAATGGAGATTATTTTGGAATTTTGGTTGATGAATCTAAGGACGTCTCTCATAAGGAACAAATGGCTCTTGTTCTGCGGTATGTCAACAAAGAGGGAAAACCTATTGAGCGATTCCTTAGTATTGTTCATGTTAAAAAAACAACTTCATCGTCATTACAAAAAGCAATCTATGATTTGCTTTTAGAGCACTCATTGAGTCCATCTCAAATACGGGGACAAGGTTATGATGGAGCTAGTAACATGCAAGGAGAAATCAATGGTCTTAAAATTTTAATTCTGAAAGATAATCCTTCGGCATAATACATTGCTTTGCCCATCAATTGCAATTGACTCTTGTAGTTGCAAAAAAAACATTATGATGTAGATCAATTTTTTGATATTGTTGCTAATGTCTTGAATATTGTTGGAAGTTCTTTTAAGCGTAGGAATATGCTACGAGAGGATCAGGCAAAAAAACTAGAGGAGCTACAAGTGCTTGGTGAAGTTCATACAGGAAGTGGACTAAATCAAGAACTTGGACTCCAAAGGCCAGGTGATACCCGATGGGGTTCTAATTTTAAAACAGTGCGTAACTTTATTGCATTATTCTCATCAATCATTAATGTACCTGAGTTTCTTGCAAGTGAGGGTGTAAATTATCTTGAGAGATCAGTGGCAAAAAGTCTAGTGAATGACATACGATCTTTTGAGTTTGTGCATATGATACATTTGATGTTAAAATTATTAGCAATCATAAATGATTTGAATATAGCTTTGCAAAGAAAAGATCAGGAAATTGTAAATGCTATGAAGCTTGTTGGTTTCGCCAAGAGGCAATTGCAAGTGATGAGAGAATCTAAATGGGAATCATTGATAGATGACGCCTCTTCATTTTGTTCCAAGCATGATATTGTGATCCCTAAAATGGATAAGAACTATCATCTTGGAAAGTCAAAGCGTAGGAGTTCAAGTGTTACATATTCTCATCATTTGCGTGTCGAAGTTTTTAATACTGTTATTGATTTGCAACTTTCGGAGCTTAACAGTCGTTTTGATGCGGTGAATAGTAATCTACTTCTTGGTATGGCTAGTTTGAGTCCGGATAATTCTTTTGCAAATTATGATAAAGACAGAATTATGAAACTTGCTACACTTTATCCTCATGAGTTTAGTGGTTCAAAGCTTGAAGATCTCAGTTACGAGCTTGACAACTATATTCTCTTTGTGAAAGAAGACAATGATTTGTCTAACTTGAAAGGACTTGGAGATCTTTCAGAAACATTAGTTGAAACAGATTTGTACAAGACTTGGAGACTTGTGTTTTTGCTTGTGAAGTTAAGTATGATATTGCCTGTCGCTACTGCAATAGTAGAAAGAGCTTTTTCTTCAATGAAGTACATCAAAAATGACTTGCGTAGCAGAATTGGTGATGAATTTTTGAATGACTGTTTAGTTTGTTATATAGAAGATGAAGTATTTGAAAGTGTACCTAATGATGCGATTATTGATCGTTTTCAAAACATGACAACCCGTCGGGTACAATTGTAATGGTGATATTTATTGAACATATATTATGTTAGATGGTTCGGTACTTGTTACATATATATTAAATATCATTGTTCGTATTTCATTCGGTTATTATTGTATAGTACCTTGAGGTATATCCTTGAGTCTAAATCTTGAACCCATAAAATTAAATTTTTGGATCCGCCTCTGCCGACAGGGATATTGACTTTGGTATTAATTTGGTGCCGGGCACTCAACCCATTTTTATTCCACCGTATCGTATGGAACCGACGGAGTTGAAGGAATTGAAAGAACAACTTCAGGAACTCCTTGATAAGGGGTTCATTCGGCCTAGTGTGTCACCTTGGGGTGCACCGGTTCTATTTGTGAAGAAGAAGGATGGTTCCATGAGAATGTGTATTGATTACAGGCAGTTGAACAAGGTCACAGTCAAGAATAAGTATCCTTTGCCTCGCATTGATGATTTATTCGACCATCTTCAGGGAGCGAGGGTGTTCTCCAAGATTGATTTGAGGTCCGGTTATCACTAGCTGAAGATTCGGGATTCAGATATTCTCAAAACAGCTTTCAGAACCCGATATGGCCATTATGAGTTCTTGGTGATGTCCTTTGGGCTGACCAATGCTCCAGCAACATTCATGCATTTGATGAACAGTGTATTTCAGCCCTATTTGGACTAATTCATTGTGGTATTCATTGATGACATCCTGGTGTACTCTCGTAGCCAGGAAGAGCACACTCAGCATTTGAAGATTGCATTACAGAGATTGAGGGAGGAGAAGCTTTATGCAAAGTTCTTCAAATGTGAGTTTTGGCTCAGTTCAGTAGCATTCTTGGGGCACGTGGTGTCCAGCGAGGGTATTCAGGTGGATCTGAAGAAGATAAAGGCGGTGCAGAGTTGGCCTAGACCGTCCTCAACCACAAAGATTAGGAGCTTTCTTGGTTTGGCGAGTTATTACCGTCGCTTTGTAGAGGGATTTTCATCTATTGCATCGCCCTTGACCAAATTGACCCAAAAGGGTGCTCCATTCAGGTGGTCGGATGAATGTAAGGAGAGCTTTCAGAAGCTCAAGACTGCTTTGACCACAGCTCCAGTGTTAGTTCTGCCATCAGCTTCAGGTTCTTACACTATGTATTGTGATGCCTCGAAGATAGGCATTGGTTGTATTTTGATGCAGGAGGGTAGGGTGATTGCCTATGCCTCGCGCCAGTTGAAGACCCATGAGAAGAACTATCCTGTCCATGATCTTGAGTTAGTAACCATTGTTCACGCCTTGAAGATTTGGCGTCATTATTTGTATGGGGTTCATTGTGAGATCTATACTGATCACCGGAGTCTGTAGTATCTGTTAAAGCAGAAGGATCTTAATTTGTGTCAACGGAGATGGTTGGAGCTTCTTAAGGACTATGATATCACTATTTTGTACCATCCGGGGAAGGCCAATGTGGTGGCCGATGCTTTGAGTCGCCGGGCAGAGAGTTTGGGAAGTTTAGCATATCTTCCAGCAACAGAGAGACCTTTGGCATTGGATGTTCAGACCTTAGTGGGCCAGCTTGTCAGATTAGATATTTCGGAGCGTAGCCGGGTATTGGCTTGTGTGGTCTCCAGGTCTTCTCTTTATGACCGTATCAGAGAGCGTTAGTATGATGACCCCCACTTGCTCGTTCTTCAGGACAGGGTTCAGAGAGGTGATGCTAGGGATGTGACTATTGGTGATGACGGCATGCTGAGAATGCAGGGCCAAATATGTGTGCCTAATGTAGATGGGCTTCGAGAGTTGATTCTTGAGGAGGCCCACAGCTCGCGGTATTCCATCCATCCGGGTGCCGCGAAAATGTACCAGGATTTGAGGCAGCACTATTGATGGAGGCAGATGAAGAAGGATATAGTTGGGTTTGTGGCTCGGTGTCTCAACTGTCAGCAAGTTAAGTATGAGCATCAGAGACCGAGTGGCTTGCTTCAGAGATTAGAGATCCCAGAGTGGAAGTGGGAGCAGATCACTATGGACTCTTTAGTTGGGCTTCCACGGACTTCGAGGAAGTTTGACGCTATTTGGGTTATTGTGGATCGGCTAACCAAGTTCGCACACTTCATTCCAGTTGGTACTACTTACTCTTCAGAGCGGTTGGCTGAAATTTACATTCGAGAGATCGTTCGCCTGCATGGCGTCCCAGTTTCCATCATTTCAGATAGGGGTACTCAGTTCACATCGCAGTTTTGGAGGGCCGTGCAGCGAGAGTTGGGTACTCAGGTTGAGTTAAGCACAACTTTTCACCCTCAGACGGACGGGCAGTCCAAGCGTACTATTCAGATATTGGAGGATATGTTGTGTGCTTGTGTCATTGACTTTGGGGGTTCATAGGACCAGTTTCTGCCACTCGCGGAGTTTGCATATAACAATAGTTATCAGTCGAGCATTCAGATGGCTCCGTACGAGGCTTTGTATGTGAGGAGATGTAGATCTTCGATTGGATGGTTTGAGCCGGGTGACTTGGTTTAAGACGCATTAGATAAGGTGAAATTGATTCAGGAGCGGCTTCGCACGGCACAGTCTAGGCAGAAGAGCCACACAGATAGGAAGGTTCGTGATGTGTCTTTTATGGTTGGGGAGAAGGTCTTGCTGAAGGTATCACCCATGAAGGGTGTTATGAGGTTTGGGAAGAGGGGCAAGTTGAGCCCCCGGTTCATTGAGCCTTTTGAGGTGCTTCAGAGAATAGGGGATATGGCTTATAAGCTTGCCTTGCCAACCAGCTTGTCGAGTGTGCATCCAGTGTTTCATGTTTCTATGCTCCGGAAGTATAATGGAGATCCGTCCTATGTTTTGGATTTCAGCACGGTTCAGTTGGAGGGTGATATGACTTATGATGTGAAGCCGGTGGCTATTTTGGATCGGCAAGTTCGAAGGTTGAAGTCAAAGGATATAACTTCAGTGAAGGTGCAATGGAGAGGTCAGCCTGTGGAGGAGGCCACTTGGGAGACCATGCAGGAGATGCGGAGCAGATATCCATGCCTATTCGATACTCCAAGTATGTTTCTAGACCCGTTCGAGGACGAACGAATGTTTAAGAGGGGGAGGATGTAACGACCCGGCCGGTCGTTTCGAGAGTTATAGCCCCGTTTTCCCCATTTCTACTTTTTTTTGGTGTTATTCAGCTATATTATGTTATATCGGGTTAGTTGGTTCGGGTCTGAAAGGAACTCGGAGTGAATTGAGACACTTAGTCTCTAAAGTAGAAACTTAAGTTGGAAAAGTCAACTAGATGTTGACTTATATGTAAACGATCTCGGATTTGAATTTTGATGGTTCCGTTAGCTCTGTTAGGTGATTTTGGACTTCGGAGTGCGTCCAGAATGTGATTTGGAGGTCCGTGGTAGAATTAGGCTTGAATTGGCGAAATTGGAAATTTGACGATTTCAGTCGGCAGTGGAAAATTTGATATCGGGGTCAGAATGGAATTTCGGAAGTTGGAGGTGTGCAAAATTTGAGGTCATTCAAACGTGGTTTGGTTGGTTTTGGCATCGGTTGCCGAATTTGGAAATTTTGAAGTTCTTAGGCTTGAATCCGACGGTAATTTGATGATTTGATGTTGTTTTGAGTGATTTGAAGGTTCGACTAAGTTTGTATGTTGATATATGACTTGTTGGTACTTTTGGTTGAGGTCCCGAGGGCCTCGGGGTGATTCTGAGTGGTTAACGGATTTGTTGAAGTTGGAAATTGTAGCTGGAGCTGCTGCTTCAGCTATTTCCGCACATGCGGAAGAAAGGGTCGCAGGTGCGAGGCCGCTGGTGCGCGTGGGGAGTGTGCAGGTGCGGGAGACGCTGGGTCAAGGCTGGGAACGCAGGTGTGAAGAATTGACCGCATCTGCGAGCCCGCAGGTGCGAGGCTTTGAGCGCAGATATGGAGATGAGAAGTTTGGACTGGTTTCGTAGATGCGCACCTGGGACCGCAGATGCGAGTCCACAGGTGCGAGGAAGGGGTCCGCAGGTGCGGAATCTGGGTGATTAAGTGAGTTGCGCAGATGCGCTTCTTGGACCGTAGGTGCGGTCGCGCGGGTGCGAGAAAATGGTTGCAGGTGCGAAAAAACCTAGGCAGAAACCATAAATAGAACCCTTCGCGAATTTTGGTCATTCTTCACAATTTCAACTTGGTTTTTGGAGGTTTTGGGAGAGGTTTGAAGAGGTAATCAAGGGGATTTCGTTGAGCTAAGTTACTTGAGCCCTAATACTTGTATATATGGTGATTTTCCGTTGTTTTAATCATGGCAATTTGTGAAAATGAGGGGTTAGGGCTTAGAAGTTTTCTAGAGTAATTTAAGGATTTGAAAGACCAAACGATGTCGGATTTTGATGAATTTGGTATGGTTAGACTCGTGAGTGAATGACCTTTCTAGTTTTGTAAAAAAATTTGGATTTTGAGACGTGGGCCCGGGGGCCGGGTTTGAGCCAATTTTGGGTTTTGGTCTAATTTTGTAGTTTTTCTTGTGGAATTTATTCCATTAGCGCGTATTGATGGTATTGTACTGATTGTGAATAGATTTGGAGCATTTGGAGGCCGAGTCCGAAGGCAAGATCATTGCGGGGTAGAGATTTGACCGGTTTGAGGAAAGTAACGATTGTAAATCTAGTCCTGAGGGTATGAAACTCCGAATTTTGTATCATTCTACTATTTTTAATGACGCACATGCTAGGTGACGGGCGTGTGGGCGTGCACTGTTGGAGATTTGTGACTTGGTCCATCCCATAGCAACTGTAAAGTTGCATACTTTGTTGAAACCATATGATACTTATATGTTTTAGAAAGCATTTTTGTAAATTGGGCTGAATGCCATGTTTGGGCTTGCGCCAATGCTGTTTGGACCCTTAGGGACTGTTTCTTACCATCCTCTCATTGTTTTCGATTGAAAATCTATACTCAGTCATGTTTATACTTGTTTACCGCATAACTCAATTTTATGACTCTATTTTGATGCATATAAATATTTTGGGCCGAATGCCCTGTTTTACTGAAATGCCCGAGAGGCTTGAGATACTTATGACTGAGTGAGGCCGAGGGCTTGATTTGTGAGAATGAGTGTGGATCGGGGCTGCCCGCCTGCAGCATATTTATGACTAAATGAGGCCGAGGGCCTGATTGGTGAGGATGAGTATGGATCGGGGCTGCCCGCCTGCATCATACTTTATTATTATCGCACGTGAGTTGTCCGTGCAAATTATAGCGCTTGGGCTGAAGGAGCCCCTCCGGAGTCTGTACACACCCCCAGTGAGCGCAGGTACCTATTGAGTGCGAGTGCCGAGTGCTGAGTGACTGGGAGGCATGAGTGATTGTGAGGTATGCCCGAGTAGCAAGAGTGATTGTGAGGTTTGCCCGAGGGGCAATATATGAGTGATGTTTTGCCTGAGCGGCTGTTTATGATTTCATCATTTTTGCTCACCTTTGCATTGAGCCTTTGTTTGAAAAACTTTTGGAAAAATGTCTTTAAATGATTTTTACTGGAACTGGGTTTAAACTAGATAATTTGATTCAAATCTTGATTTTTAAAAAGCATGTGGTATTTTACTAAGATTTCCTGATACGAACGTTATATGCTTTATTGCTCGTCACTACTGCTCAGTCTTTATTTATTATTGTTACTTACTGAGTTGGCGTACTCACGTTACTCCCTGCACCTTGTGTGCAGATTCAGGTGTAGCTGGACACGGTAGCGGTTATTGAGTGTTATGGTTGCAGATTTTCTTGGAGATAGCAAGGTAGCTATTTGGTGATCGCAGCCCCTGCTCTTTTCCCTCTGATCTTTCTCTAGTTGTATTTAGCTATTCTCCGGGTTGAGTTAGCCTTGATATTGTTAGACAGATTGTAGTATATGCTCATGACTATTGACACTTCGATGTCGGGCTTTTCTTTTCCGCACTTCTGTTTTTCTTTGATTTGAACTCTTTAAATGGAGGTTTTATGTTAAATAACCTTGAAATTATCTTTAAAATGAAAATATTGGTTTGTTTTGGAAATGAGTCGGCTTGCCTAGTTCCACGATAGGCGCCATCACGACAGGGGTTAGTTTTGGGTCGTGACATCGTAGTCCCTAAAAAGGAAAATAAACTTAGAATGTGCGTAGACTATAAAGATTTAAACAAAGCATGTCCTAAAGACTCTATTCCTCTGCCAAATATCGATCGCATGATCGATACCACGGCCGGCCACGAGATCCTTAGTTTTCTCGATGCCTACTCCGGGTACAATCAAATACAAATGAACCCATAGGATCAGGAAAAGATATCGTTCATCACTAAGTGCGGCACCTATTGTTATAATATAATGCCATTTGGACTAAAAAATGCCGGTGCCACTTATCAATGCTTAGTAAATCGAATGTTCGAAGAACAAATAGGTAAATCAATAGAGATTTATATTGACGATATGTTAGTTAAGTCCCTACGAGCAGAGGACCATTTGACACATTTGTAGGAGACCTTCGATATACTAAGGAAATACTACATGAAACTCAACCCGGAGAAATGTGCATTCGGGGTCGGCTCGGGCAAGTTCCTCGGCTTTATGGTATCAAATCGGGGGATCGAAATCAACCCCGATAAGATCAAGGCAATCGAAGACATCACATTCGTGGACAATGTTAAGGCCGTACAAAGATTAACAGGGCGTATAACCGCCTTAGGCCGATTCATCTCGAGGTCTTTAGATAGAAGTCACAGGTTCTTCTCACTGCTCAAAAAGAAGAACCATTTTGCATGGACCCCGGAATGCCAACAAGCATTGGAAGAATTAAAGCGGTACCTCTCGAGCCCGCCACTGCTTCATACTCCGAAAACGGACGAGCACCTCTACTTGTACTTAGCAGTCTCAGAAATTGCGGTAAGTGGGGTCCTAGTTCGAGAAGAGCAAGGTACGCAATTTCTTGTTTACTATGTTAGTCAAACTTTAGGTGAGGACGAGACCCAGTACCCACACTTAGAAAAATAAGCGCTTACCCTAATAAGCGCCTCTAGGAAATTAAAACCATATTTTCAATGTCACCCGATCTGTGTGGTGACTACTTATCCCCTTCGCAATATTTTTTGCATAAGCCCGAACTTTCGGGCCGATTGGCCAAATGGCCCGTCGAGATCAGTGGGTACGATATCGAGTATCGACCCCGAACGACTATTAAGTCTAAAATTTTAGCAGACTTTGAGGCCGACTTTATGTCAGCCCTCATACCCGAGGTCGAAAAGGAACTATTATTAAAGTCGGGTACATCATCGGGGGTGTGGACCCTCTTCACAGACGACGCTTCGAACGTGAAAGGGTCCGATCTAGGCATCATTTTGAAGCCGCCCACGTGTAATACAATTAGAAAAGCTATCAAAACTTCCAAGTTAACTAACAATGAGGCTAAGTCTGAGGCCATGATTGCAGGTCTCGAGCTAACTAAAGGTTTGGGATCAGAGGTCATCGAGGCCAAATGTGATTCCCTATTTGTGGTAAACCAAGTCAACAGAACCTCAAGGTTCGAGAAGATCAAATTCATAGGTACTTGGATAAAATATAGGTGACTCTACATCGGTTTAAAGAATGGATCCTATAGCATGTGCCTCGAGAACAAAACAGCGAGGCCGATGCCCTTGCAAATTTGGGGTCATCAGTTGAAGACAACGAGATTAGCTCGGGGACTGTCGTGCAACTTTCAAGGTCAGTAATCGAAGAAGGTCACGCCGAAATCAACTCCACAAGTCTAACCTGGGATTGGAGGAACAAATATATCGAGTACCTAAAGAATGTGAAGATTTCATCGGACTCTAAGGAATCAAGGACTCTACGTACAAAAGCCGCACGATTCACAATGGCCGAAGATGGAACACTATATAGAAGGATGTTCGATGGATCACTAGCAATATGTTTGGGACCAGGAGATATCGACTACGTCCTACAAAAAATCCACGAGGGCACATGCGAAAATCATTCCGGTGCCGAATCATTGGTTCACAAAGTCATCAGAGCAGGATACTATTGGGCCGATATAGAAAAGGATACAAAAGAGTTTGTTCGAAAGTGCGACAAATGTCAAAGGTATGCGCCGATGATTCACCAACCCAGAGAGCAACTCCACTCAGTCTTATTCCCATGACCATTCATGAAATGGGGAATGGATATCGTTGGCCCTCTACCATCAGCCCCAGGTAAAGCTAAATTTATTTTGTTTATGACTGACTATTTCTCTAAGTGGGTTGAAGCACAGGCTTTCGAGAAAATTAGAGAGAAAGATGTCATAGACTTCATTTGGGACCACATTATATGCCGATTTGGGATGCTTGCTGAGATCGTATGCGACAATGGAAAGCAATTCGTCGATACCAAAGTGACAACGTTTCTCGAAGATCACAAAATAAAAAGGATCATGTCGACGGCATATCATCCTAGTGGGAACGGACATGCCGAATCGACAAACAAGACCATCATTCAAAATCTAAAGAAAATATTGAATGACGCTAAGGGAAAATGGAGAGAAATATTGCCTGAAGTCCTTTGGGCGTATCAAGCAACGTCAAAATCCAGTACGGGGGCAACACCGTTATCTTTAGTATATGGCGTCGAAGCTCTGATCCCGGTTGAAGTCGGGGAACCTAGCAACTAGCATCAGGTTTCGATAGATGAAAAATGGAAGAGTCAAATCACGAGGCTATGAATACAAGCCTCGAATTGCTAGATGAAAAATGGGAAGCCGCCCTCATTCGAATGGCAGCGCATAAACAGCGGATCGAAAGGTACTACAATCGAAGAGCCAATCTTCGACACTTTCAAATCGGGAACTTGATTCTGAGGAAGGTCACCCTCAATACTCAAGACCCAAATGAAGGAAAACTTGGCCCGAACTAAGAGGGACCGTATCAGGTCCTTGATATCATCGTAAAGGGATCCTACAAACTTGGCACGATGAACGACGAACAATTATCAAACAATTGGAACATATCATTCCTCAAACGATATCACTACTAAGGTACGACCTTCTCCATTTTCGTTTATATTTTATACTAACCATTTGCAGGTGTTTAATCGAAGACACCAAAGGATTCTTCAAACACAAAGTCCTTAGGTCTGAAAGCAAGCGTTGCACTCCTTTTCCCTTAGACCGATTTTTGTCCCAAATGGGTTTTTCCGGCGAGGTTTTTAACGAAGCAACCATTGTTCGTGCTAAATTCAACAGTATCCGAGGCTCCTTTACAATCAACCTCGAATACTGGGGGGCATCACCCTCGGATAGTTACAAGAAAAATACTTCGTGTCGATAGGGTCTCGATAGGAAAAGGACCAAACGGTCAAATGTATCGTGTCCATGTAGATTACTTGAGCCCTAATGGCAAAACATATATGCATGTATAATCTATTGAAAGAAGTATTTTTCCTTACCAGATGTTCCATGCCTTAGAGAAATTTATACTTTACAATTTTATACTAATGATCTATTGTGAAAACTGGCTTAAGGGCCGATCACAACTGAAGTTCAAACAATTTACCCTACACTCGGGGACTGCCGTCCAAAAAATTGACATGATCGAATTACTAAACCTCGAAATCGTAAGACCCTAAAAAGGCAATCCTCGATTTTATAGGCCACAGCCACCCCACTCGGGGACTGACACTTTGAACGAGTTCGAAGTATAGTTGGGAAACAAGCTTAAGGGGCAAATCCCAAACTAAGGCTACAACCAAAATAACACGGTTCGAAGACGTCCGAATTCCGTTATAAAATAGGCCTTCAAATATTCTCATAAGCCGGTTAAAAAAGGCAATCCTCGGCTGAATTACTAAGGGTCTTGATAATATCGACCCTCGAAAAACCCTAAGGGGTAGCGAATTGTTCAAACTCCCGAACAATTTTGTGCTAAGGCATAACAAAGCAAAGGATTTTGATAACACCAATCCTGGAAAAACCTAATGGGTACAAATTTATCTCGTGCTAATGCATGACAAATTTTTATGATTAATTTTTATGCCGAAAAAGGGGAAAAGCCATTCTTTTGAGACCATATCAGCCTAATTCAAGAGCCTAAGGGCAATTTTATTTTTCGAGTTTGAGAAATCGTCCTTACTCAACTAAAACCTAAGGGTAACTCTACTTCGAGTTCAAGCAAGTACTCACTCGATTTTAAAGACTACACTGGTCCGACTTCGGTCTAGTTGCCTAAAGTCCCAAACTTGTGAGCAAAATCTCCATAAGGCATGAAGGCATGAATGAAATAAAATTTTCACGAGGCAGGAAATAGAATAAAGACAAGTCAAAGAGAAAAAAAAAAGATCTTTTATCTATACGAAAATATTTACAAGGGCCGATAAGGGTCCCGCACAAAAAATCAAAAAAGAAAAAGTCTAAGATTCCTAATTTTACTCAGGGGTAGCTTCTTCTCCATCGTAGTCCTCCCTATTCTTGGACCCTCTCTTGCTGCCATCATCCTCATCATCATCATCGGAAGAGGCCAACGCTCTAGCATCAGTTTCATGCTCTTTAGCCTTTATTATCTCGTCAGTAAGATCGAAACCTCGAGCATGGATCTCCTCGAGAGTTTCCCTCCGAGATTGTCATTTGGTGAGTTCAGCAATCCAATGTGCTCAAGTTTGAGCGGTCTCAACTGCATATCTCTCTTGGATTTGAGTGGCTTCAGCATCGGACCGGTAGACGACCACGATTGCCTCTACCTCGACCTTTGCCTTTTCGGCTTCAGATTTGGCCTTTGCAAGTTCGGAAGCCAACCGAGGCTCGAGCTCCTCTATTTTCTTTACCTGAGCTGAGCTCTTCTCCTTCATGCCTCGAAGCTGACTTTCGACCGATGACAATTGGGCTCTAGTAGCCTTTTTTTCAACAACAAAGCGGTCCATACTTACTTTCATCATGTTGACCTCCTCGCGGAACTGGTCGATCCTCTCAACCTTCTGATGCAGCTGTGAGATTGAAATGTTATCCACCCTACCCGAATCGAGCCCATGAACTTTTAAGATTTTCATTACCTGCTCGATCAGGTCAGTCTGATCTTGGTGAGCCTTGGCCAACTCGGTTCGGAGGTCCTTGATCTCCTCTTCTTTTTGCCCATTGAGAAGTTTAAGGGCATTTCTCTCCTCCGTGAGCCCTCGGAGGTCGGCCTCACATCGGCTCAACTCTACTCGGGACTTTGAAAATGCCTGCTGATGGAGCGCCAAAGCCTATATGGAAAAAAGAAAGGAAATTAGACAGGAAGAGAAGAAATAAACTAAGTATGATATCGACAAAGGGAGTTGAGACTCACCCCATTCAAGGCTTGGTGAGCCTCATCGAAGAGACTCGATGCTTCACTCAGGTCGGTAGCATCCTCGACCCCAATAAAGTAACCACGGAAGGGGTCCTCCCCTCCATGGGCCACGGCTACTTCGGGAGTCCTCGTAACTTGGGCCTCCCGAATTGCCTCATCGAAAAACACATGGAGAATCGGCGAGTCTCCAATATCTATTGCCCCAAGTGAGCCACTTGGGGTGTTCTCCTCGCTGCGAAGGGCCTCGGAGCCGCCCCCCCTTCAGACATACCCGCCTTTTGCTCAACTCAGCGGGAGGCATCTTTGATCTTCGACGACTCGGGGACTTTGCCCGAGTCCTTTTCCAAGACCCCCTCGGCTCGAGGCGGAATCTCCTTAACAACCACCGACTCAACGGCCTTTGGGGACTCGATGGTTTTTTTTCACTCGGGCCCCCAGTTCCGACCAATCGTCTTCATCTTTTTCTTCTTCCTCCCTTAGCCGTTGAATCACTTCTGCAGGCAGGGCAACAATGTCTTTCTTCGGCTTACGAATCATATTCTTCTTAGGCTTTGGATCCTCGGAGGTTGAGGTCCTTTTCCTCTTCTTATCCTTCGCCGGCTTTAGAACCGGGGTCGAAGTCCCCTCCTTACCAGACGGAGGCCTCATGACCGCATCCTTACCCAGGCCTGTACAAAAGAAAATTGAATAAGTAGAAGAAGAGCATCTTAATCAAATCATCAAATACACAAAAAGTGGGCTTACCATGATTCTTGGCCTCCCATCGGCCCTTTGATAAATCGCGTCATGAGCGCTCGGCGTATGTAGAGGTCGAGGCCAGGTTCCGAACCCAACTCTTGAGGTCGGGAATCGCATGGGGAATCCAAGTGACCGCTACATCATGGAAAAAGACATCGATGAGAAAAGACAAAGGAACAAATAATACATGGAAGCTAACAGTGAGACGGTACTTACGATTCATGTTCCATTTTTCAGGAAATGGCATCTTCTCGGCTGGGATTAGGTCGGAAGTCCTCACTCGAATGAACCGGCCCATCCAGCCTCAATCCTTGTCCTCATCTATGCTCCAGAACAACACTTTGGTAGCCCGACGTTGGAGTTTTATTAACTCGCCTCGATAGAGGCAGGGGCTATACAATCTGATAAGGTGATCGAGGGTGAAAAGGAGCCCCTTGATTTTGCTCACGAAGAATCGGAGCAGAATAACAATTCGCCAAAAGGAAGGATGGATTTGGCCTAGGGTTAATATTGACGGCAAAAATCAACAATGACGGGGTCGAGGGGGCCTAGTGTGAAAGGGTAAGTGTAAATACTCAGAAACCCTTCCACATGGGTGGTGATGTCTTCTTCGGGGGTCGGGATCACCATCTCTTTGCCCTCCCAGTTGCATTCTTTCTTTACCTGCTTAAGGAATCCCTCAATTATCGAGCATATATACCTCAACATTGGCTCGCATCGACCATGAATCGACGCGGTTTTATCGATCTTGAAATCGGAGTTTAACGCGTACCCCCTAGGAATGCATTCCTCAAGACGGGGTTCCGCCGGCCGGTTGAGAAGATGAAGCAACTTCTTTTTGTGGACCGTTTTCGATGTTTTTGCCATTTTTGTGTAAGTTTAAAGGAGAGGAAGATAATAGGACTTGTCGTCTGAGAAAGGATTAACAGCAACACTTGAAGATTTGTGAAAGGGAAGAACTAAAGAGATGTAAAAGCTTTAGAGATTAGAAGGAAGTGAAAGTAAAGTTTGAATCAATGAGGAAGGGTCTATTTATTGGATTCACATCGACGATTTAAAGGTACTAGTGACCGACCACCAACTGACACTCATTAATGACTTGGAAAACTATACCGACGGGACATTTCGGTCACTCCCGTCGCTTATGTCACGAGAATGACGTCATGACAGGTCGAGGTAGAAAATCAAAGGCTCAATTCGTTTCTTGTCATTTCACTCTAAAAAATTAGGGCCCACCCGATTTTAGTACTTGACCGAGACCGGGAGGTTGTATCGAAGGATGGCCTCGTAACGGAACAAACTAAATAATGAGGATAAGGTACTGAGTTCAGAATCGAGGTACCTGTCGAGATCGAGGCTAGTAGCGATCGAAGCCAAATGAGACAGACATCGAGCAAGATCGAAGATATCACAATAACAGAAAGGCGAGATATCCGTGACTGGTCGAGGATCATGGCATAAATCTCGGAACAGATCAAATCAGGAACGGTTAATTAGCTAATCATGGGATTTCCTTCTGTAATTAGAATTATACCATAAGTAGAATTCCTCTACTATTTAAAGGGGGGTTTTAATCATTTGTAGGACATATTGTCGAGAGATATCAAAGAAATATAATTCTCTTTCTCGTTTATACTATTGTTCATCAGCTTGTTATATTTTGATTGTTCTTACATCAACCAGTTCGAGGGTATCCAAACTTGAGGGCTGAGTTCCATTCTAACACTGGTTTGCTTTACTTTATAGTTTATTTCTGTTATTAATCTTTATATTTATTAATTGGTATTACGTGAAATTATGTGTCCTTAGAATCACATTATAAGTTTAATTGTTATCCAATTTTAAGAGTAAACAAGCTGGAAAATGGTAGTGTCAAAACAAGAAGAAGTATATTCTCTAGCACTATACTAAATATATATAGCTAATAAGGAATGCTTCCAACCTCTTAAAAGTTTACCAAAAAGAGGATGAATTGATATACTGAAGATTGGTCCCAATAAAATTATCTTTCGGCGATGGATGCAAAAAGTCTATTTCCTAATGGTGGCTTGGTTGTCGATACTATTTGTTGCATGATATTAAGTAACTAGTCAGTACCAATGAATTATTTTTATGGAACTAGCTAAGAAACATTTAAACCCTTAGGATAAACATAGCAAATAAAAGAGATCCTTTAGTCAAAACAGAAATAATGTATCCACATTTAATCAATTAATTAAGAGGTGAGCAGAGCCGGATCCAAGATTTAAATTCTATCGGTTCAATTTTAAGATTTTTAATATTGAATTCATTATATTTTTAAAGTTATAGGTTCATATCTACTATTTTTATAATTTTAATGAATTTTTACATATAAATTTTTACTCCGCGTCGAAAATTATAAGTTCAGTTGAACCCGTAGCTAGTACGCTACATCCGCCTCTGAGGGGAGGGGTAGTTTTAATTAATTAAATATTAAGTAGGGGTGGTAAGAAAGACAGAATATAAATGGCGCATGCTTGGCAATGGCACATGGTCATGTCGGGAAATACTTATTCGTACTTAGTGTTTACACTGATTCAATAAATATATAACACGTATATATAATTATCATTAAATAATAATTAATTAAAACACACTTTCATCTCAATTTATTACTTAATTATTGCGTATTAGTAAGATTTAGTATAATTACCGAGTAAGTTTTTACCAGGTCATATCCCTTTCCTAGACAAACTCAAAGCTTCAAGATCATACTTCCCTTTGGAGTGTACATAGGGCGGGTTGGTTCGGAATTTTCAATTATCAAACCAAATCAATGGTGTCGGATTTTTAAATTTATAAACCAAACCAAACCAACAAAGTCGGGTTTTTCAATCTCGGATTTTTTCGGGTTTTTCGGATTTTCAGATTTTTTCCTGGTAAAACTTCATAGCATAAAATACGTAACTTGTGCTCCAAATATTTCTTAAGTCCTAGTAAAATACAACTATATAATGTATTTTTCAAGAAACTAACACAATAATATGAGATAAGTCATAGAATTATACTTCAATAACAAAGATAAAATAATAAAATTACATAAAACTGATAGCATCCTAGGAAGCTCAACTCTATTCAAGGACAAGGATGAAGTTTTGGAATCTCAAAGATGGCCTTTAACAAGATGTCAAGCTAAAGAGTTGCAAAATAAGGTAATTAGACTTCAAGTGCAAATAAAAAAACTTTTAATTGTGGAGGATGAGCTCAAGACCAAAGGGGATAAATTATACAAGTTTTACAATTATTTGGTGGCCCAAATTGAAGTCCAAGAGGAGGAAGATTGGGTCCCGAACTCGGCCCTTAAAATCTAGCAAAAGGGCACCTAGAAGAGCCCAAAATGAGTTTAAAAGAGGTCCAAAATGGGGGTGTTTGAAATGGAGCCCAATTGGAGTCCAAACTAATGGCCCAAACTAGTAGTTTTAAGGCCACGACATTGGTTTGGACTCCAATTGGGCTCCATTTCAAACACCCCATTTGAACATCTTTTAAGCTCATTTTGGGCTCTTCTGGGTGCCCTTTTGCTAGATTTCAAGGGCCGAGTTCGGGACCCAATCTTCCTCCTCTTGGACTAAACCAATGGCCTAAACTAGTAGTTTTAAGGCCCAAATGTACCCCAAAGGGATTTGGCCGCCCCTACCTAATTTTGTGACTTTTCTTATTTCTTAGCAACCACCCTACCTAATTTTGATGACTTTGTTACCCCTTAGCAGCCCCTACCTAATTTGATGACTTTAGTTACTCCTTAGCAACCACCCTACCTAATTGTAATGACTTTTTATGCCTTAGTACTCCTATAAATAAGGAGTTCTTTTCATTCATTGAGGACTTCATTATTGATTAAGTATATCATACTGTGAGAGTTCTTTTGAACCTTTGTTACTTGTGCTTTGAGATTTATCTTTCAACCTTTACTAGTTCATAGTTTAAGGTAGTAAGATTACTTCTCTATTGTGATATCTTTGATTCCTTTGTAGTATTCTTAGAAGGCGATTAATACTAGTTATTAATTGTTGTCTCAAGTTACTCGTAAAGCGGTCAAGATCCGAATCTATTATTTTGATTTGCTTTTAAGTAAAGGCGTTTGATTTCTACAATAAATCAAGACGTTGTTGCTTTGATCTTGTCAAGGCTATATAACTTGCGTTCTTGGAATTCTTTCCTTGAATTTTCCCATATCCTTTATTTTCTGCCCTTTAGTTCTAGTTGTTCAATTCCTTATTGTTATTGCTTCCGCATTTACTTTTTAAATTCTTACTCTAGTTTGGATTCCCGATCTAGTCGTTATTAAGTGGTATCAGAGCGGTTCTATCAAGGTTTCGCTTTTAATAATTCTAGAGATTTCTTGAATACTAATAGCAAAAAAAAAAAACAAGTTAAAAAAATGAAAATCAGTTTAAAAAATCAATTTCTTGCTCTCCAGGAACTTTCTTTTGTATTTAATTTGTTTCCGAAAACTATCAAAGGAAGCAAGAAGAGGGGATCCCAGATTTCAAAGATAAGACAAAAAATCAATTCTTCTTATTCTTTCTAATCTAAATATATAATCATTTCCTTTTTATTCATGTCTTGTTTCAACCGAGCCTAATAGTTCTAAGATTTGGTTCTTCTTTCATTTGTTCCCCAAAAATCTATATTTTACTACTAAGAACTTTATATGAGTTGGGTTTAACTATAAATCTACAAAGTATTTTGTTCAAAGGTTATTTCGAGAGAGAAAAAAAGGCAAAGTGTGTGTGAGAACAATTATAGGGGAAAAGCCAAATTTGAGAGATACATATTTCCTTTAATCTATGTCAAGATGTCTCAAACAGGTAGTTACAGTGGAAGGAGGAAAGCTATGACTCAACAACTTAAAAAGTCGAACTTACAGTATACCGAATGGAAGGAAGACAATGGTAAAGTTATTTTTCAAACAAGAGCTAATGTGATGTCTGCAATTTATGCCCTTAGAATTGATAAAACATTTGGTTATAATATAATTAGCACTTATATAGTTAAGAAATTGAACTTGCCTTGTGTTGAACATATTGAAAGGAGTAAAGGTAGATAAAAGAGTGTTCTTGTCATTCTCTATTGGAAGGTATGAGGATGTGATTTGGTGTGATGTCATTCCGATGAATAGTTTTCATATCTTGTTGGGCATGCCATGGTATGTCTATAGAAGTGCTTCATACAGTATTAAAAAAAAATAGATACTCTTTTGAGATTAATGGGAAGAAACTCATTCTTGGGCCTTTGACTCCCTCACAAATTTATGAAGATGAAAAGATTGTTAAAGAGAATATGGAAAAATATGAGAAAGAAAAGAATGAGAGGAGTAAGGGAGTACATGTTGACATTCCAAGAGAGAAAAAAGGAGAGGCTGTCTTGAGTGAAAAGAGTGGGATGTCAAGTAAGGTAAAGAGTGATATTAAAAAAAAGAAGAAGAAGGTAATGAGATAAACAAAGTTTGTGAGGTAGAGAAAAAAAAAAGAGGGATTGAGTGAAAGCAAAGAAAAACTCTTTAGTGAGAGAAAAGAGGCTAAGGGTGAGGAAAATGTTAGTTTTGTGATAAAAGCCAAAGAGAGTGTAAGCAAGAAAAAAGTTTCTTTACTTCCTAACCCATTAACTCTTTCTTGTTTTAGTTCTTGTGATTTTGTGCAGCCACATGTTGAAATACCTTTTGAAAGGGGTGGTGAGGCGCAGGAAATGGTGGCAAAAGATCCAATTGGATTCCAATATAAATTTGGCGATATCTATTCTTGTTGGATGGTGGAAGATAAAAGCTTGGTTAAATTATTTGTTATTGAACCTTTTGACTATTTTGATTCTTATTTAAAAGGTTATGACATGGAGTTGCCTAAAAGCATTGCTAAGTTGGAGCCATTGCATAAAAGAATACAAGGTGATGATGTTTTATTGGTAAATAAGTCCAAGTATGGTATGTATAATTGGTTTATTTGCATTCTTGGCCTTTCTAGAACACCTAAGGTATTTTTGGAGGTAATGAATTATAATCTTATTTCTTATATTGGTGACTTTATAATTTTTATGGATGATGATATTTTGATGCACATCAAGTCATTAACTGTAATATCTAAGTTAATGTGCAAGAGTAATTTGCTTCCTTTTGAAATTGTGTATGACATAGATGATTATGTATTCCAACTTGGTGGAAAGAGGCATGAAATTTATGAGAAGAGGCTTGTGAATGAGTTAAATATTTTTTCTTCTCTTATTCAAGTGGCTAATGAGTTTTCATGTGATAAATTGTTAGAATGTGATTTTTGTTGTGTGATGGGGAGTCATTCTTCAAGTCATGTTCATTGTGAGCTTGTAAAAGTATTTGTTACTAATAAAGATGATATGCATGATTATTGTAACACTTGTGATCAAATATTCTTTCATGTAGAGGAATCCATGAGATTTGTAATTGTAGATAATTGGCTATATCATGAAAGTATCTTCTTTGATACATGTGGTAGAGAAACTTATATTAAATGGATGTGTGGTCAATCTTTTATAATTTCTTTGTCATGTATACCTATGGACTACCTTACCGACAAGATCGAATTGCAAGTTCCATTGCATGGCGCATCTAAAAGAGGTTTTTATTGTATTGATCTAGGTATGCATAAATTTTGTTGGGATGATGATGTCCATATGCTTTATAAGGGAGTATTTATACCTATTAGGATTAATTGGGTTAAATGGACACATGGTCACTATCTTGTTTTATTCCTACTATTTTTTCAGATTAGTGGATGCCATTTACTAGTACGTGTTTTCTTTTTCTTGCAAGGTCGAAATTCGAGGACGAATTTTCTTCAAGAAGAGGGGAATGATAGCATTCTAGGAAGCTCAACTCTATTCAAGGACAAGGATGAAGCTTTGGAATCTCAAAGATGGCCTTTAACAAGATGTCAAGCTAAAGAGTTGCAAAACAAGGTCATTAGACTTCAAGTGCAAATAAAGAAGCTTTTAATTGTGGAGGACGAGCTCAAGACCAAAGGAGATAAATTATACAAGTTTTACAATTATTTAGTGGCCCAAATTGAAGTCCAAGAGGAGGAAGATTGGATCCCGAACTCGGCCCTTGAAATCTAGCAAAAAGGCACCCAGAAGAGCCCAAAATGAGCTTAAAAGAGGTCCAAATGAGGGTGTTTGAAATGGAGCCCAATTGGAGTCCAAACAAATGGCTAGTCCAAACCAATGGCCCAAACTAGTAGTTTTAAGGTCCAAATCTACCCCAAAGGAATTTGGCCGCCCCTACCTAATTTTGTGACTTTTCTTATTTCTTAGCAACCACCCTACCTAATTTTGATGACTTTATTACCCCTTAGCAGCCCCCTACCTAATTTGATGACTTTTGTTACTCCTTAGCAACCACCCTACCTAATTATAATGACATTTTATGCCTTAGTACTCCTATAAATAAGGAGTTCTTCTCATTCATTGAGGACTTCATTATTGATTAAGTATATCATACTTTGAGAGTTCTTTTGAACCTTTGTTACTTGTGCTTTAAGATTTATCTTTCAACCTGTACTAGTTCATAGTTCAAGGTAGTAAGATTACTTATCTATTGTGATATCTTTGATTCCTTTGTGGTATTCTTAGAAGGCAATTAATACTAGTTATTAATTGTTGTCTCAAGTTACTCGTAAAGCGGTCAAGATCCGAATCTATTATTTTGATTTGATTTTAATTAAAGGCGTTTGATTTCTTCAATAAATCAAGACGTTGTTGCTTTGATCTTGTCAAGGCTATATAACTTGCGTTCTTGGAATTCTTTCCTTGAAGTTTCTCATATCCTTTATTTTTTGCCCTTTAGTTCTAGTTGTTCAATTCCTTATTGTTATTGCTTCCGTATTTACTTTTCAAATTCTTACTCTAGTTTGGATTCCCGATCTAGTCGTTATCTAAAACAAAAATTGCTAATTAATAAGCGATAATGAAAATTAACATAATCTAAAAATACTATATAGGTCATTCTAAAATAAGCATAGGTAATAAGTACTAATATTAATTACATAACTAAGTACTAAAGAAAAAGATAAACTAAGTTATGCATTTTTATTATAAACCAATGTAAAACTAAAATAATTATCCAACACTATCGTCATTCCTAGTATTGAATTGGATTTCTTTTGTTAGCATTAGTATTGATTTGAACTTTGTTTGAGTTACTACATTTATGAGTTTTAAAATTTATTTATCATTCAAGAATGTTAAGTCTAAACTTGAAATAATACATTAAAAGAAAAAACTGTGAAAAAGATTAAAAAATATTTATAAATTACATTACAATAAATATTTATATGTATAAAATATTTTTAAAAATTATATAAATGTACTATCGGGGTTGGTTTGATTTCGGTTTGACTTTTTTTAGTTAAAACCAAACCAAACCAACTATGGTCGGGTTTTATTTTCCAATACCAAACCAAAATCAAACCAAACCACATTGGATTTTGTTTTTCAGTTTGACTCGGATTATTGGTTTGATGCGGTTTATCGATTTTCTTTATACACCCCTACTTTTCCTCCTATGTACTCTCTCTGTTCATTTTTATTTGTCCACTTTGAACTTTTACACCTCTTAAAAAATGATAATTGTAGTATATATTTTACCTTATAACCCCTCATAATGACAGCATTTCAAAGAGTCTTGGGAATTAATTTTGGAAATGAGTAATTAATGATAAGGGCAAAACAAGAATTTTTTTTGTCTTTCTCTTGATTTGATAAAATGAACAAGTAAAGATGAACGTGTATTTTTAGTATACTGAAAAAGTAAAAATGAACAGAGGGAGTAGTTGTTGTTTTCGATAACGAGTTAAATTTTAGAAAAGGAAAAAAAGTTAATTATAAAGGAGTGGACGTCAGACTTGACTTAATCCCAAAAGATAGGATTGTTCAAGACCATATAAAGAAACTAATTATTCTATTCATAGTTTATGGGACTTCTGCTACCTCTTCGCACAGTTTAGAGACTGAGCATCTGGAGCGTGGCCAATATCACATGTGGGTTTAATATTGGGTATAATAAGAATTTAGATGGGTTTGACTGTATACTATGATAAAGAAATGAACATCGAACCTAGCTAACTCAATCTTAAAAATTAATTTAAAAGGTGAGGATTAGCCAAGATTATATAAAAAGACCAATTACTACATCCATAACTGAAGTGGGACTTCTAACAATTATATACTCGAATAGTATAAAGGATTTACACTATCATTGAGGAAAGCTTACAAATTATAACAAGTTAAATTTTTATTAGGTTACTAATTAATACTTTTTGAGAAATTGATCTAGAATTACTTATATGTAAAATAATTATATAAACATATTGCAATTAGTGCCTAACTGCATTCCTGCCTAAAGTATAGGGGCTTTGTGCATCGAGGTATTGTTTTAAAATCGTGTTGCATAACCCTTTTTTTTTATATTTTAAAGATGGGGAGTTCCTGAACTATATTTTTGAATAACATCAAAGTTGTAGAACTTTCAAATTCTCAATTTTCAGATTGACTCTCAAATTAAGTTTACCTTTCGAGGGCGAGGTTTAGATAGACCATAGCTTCTTCTTAAAAGATAAAACTACAATTTGTTATAAAATAAATACTATAAAGTAGATAAACTGAAGACAAGTATAGAGAGAAACTGATATATTATTCAACTTCAAATTCATGTACATAATGAACTGAAAACTTCTCTATTTATAGAAGAAAGGAAGAAGCTGCGAGGCTTTTCAGGAAGCAGCTGCAAGGCTTTTCTTTAGCTACTTGTAAGTTGTCTGCATGAGCTGCTTGCAACCTGCCTGCATCAGCTGCTTGTAGATAAACGTCAACAGAGTAATAAATGGATAATCTTCTTCAGAAAGATTATCTATAGCGGAGTAATAAATGAACATCCACAATATAATTATTTTCATAACACTCCCCCTTGGATGTTCATTAAAAGATAATGTGCCTCATTAAAACCTTACTAGGAAAAAATTCTGTGGGAAAAAAATCCTAGTGAAGGAAAAAGAGTACACATATTTAGTAATATGCATTGCTAGCTGTTTCATTAAAAACCTTATAAGGAAAACCCTGTGGGAAAAAAACCTTAGTAAGGAAAAAAGAGTACATCGCGTATTTTACTCCCCCTGATAAAAACCTTGTTTCAAATATTTAAGTTTCCGCATTCCAATCTTGTATACCATCTTCTCAAAAGTTGATGTTAGTAAAGATTTAGTGAATAAATCTGCCGGATTGTCACTTGAACGGATTTGTTGCACATTAATGTCACCATTTTTCTGAAGATCGTGTGTGTAGAATAATTTTGGTGAAATGTTCTTCGTTCTATCTCCTTTTATAAATCCTCCCTTCAATTGGGCTATACATGCAGCATTGTCTTCGTATAAAATTGTGATTTTTTTATCACATTCCAACCCATAGTTTTCTCGAATAAAATGAATTATTGATCTCAACCATATGCATTCCCTACTTGCTTCATGAATAACTATTATCTCAGCATGATTTGAAGAAGTAGCAGCAATATATTGCTTTGTGAATCGTCATGATATGACAATACCTCCACATGTAAACACATACCCGATTTGAGATCGAACTTTATGGGGATCGGATAAATAACCTGTATCTGCATAACCAACAAGATCTGCACTACCTTTGTTAGCATAAAACAAACTCATATCAAGAGTTCCCTTTAAATATCGCAATATATGCTTAATCCCATTCCAATATCTCTGTGTAGGAGAAGAGCTATATCTTACTAGTAAATTAACAGAAAATGCTATGTCAGGCCTTGTAGCATTAGCAAGATACATAAGTACACCAATTGTATTGAGATATGGTGTTTCAGGACCAAGGAGTTCCTCATCCTCTTCTGGAGATCGGAACGGGTCCTTATTCATTTAAAGTGATCGAACAATCATTGGTGTCCTCAATGGGTGCGCTTTGTCCATGTAAAAGTGTTTTAAGACCCTTTATGTATAGGCAGATTGATGGATAAAGATCCTGTCTGCTAAATGTTGAATTTGCAGACCAAGACAAAGTTTTGTCTTTCCAAGATCTTTCATCTCAAATTCTTTCTTAATATATTCAATTGCCTTTTGGAGTTCTTCTGGAGTTCCAACAAGATTTATGTCACCAATATAAACAACAAATATAACAAATTTTGATGCCATAAAAATATATGGACAAATAACATCATTTATGTAACCTTCTTTCAATAAATATTCACTAAGGCGATTATATCACATGCGCCCAGATTGCTTTAAACCGTACAAAGATCTTTGTAATCTGATTGAATACATTTCCCGAAATTTTGAATTTGCTTCAGGCATTTTAAGTCCTTCAGGGATCTTCATATAGAATTAATCAAATGAGTCATATTTAAATGGCATGACATCTTCAGGTGTCTGGACTACAGGTCCGATCCTCACAATCTTTTACAATATTGTGCACTATATTGTATCAAATATATCGTCGACGATCATTTCGTATCAGTTCGCAAGCGACATAACTTGTTGAGATCTCATCACTTTCTTTATTTTCAGGTACCTGAACTTCTTCCGGAGTTTCATGAAATGTTATGTCGTGGGCTCTTCCAGAGCTTATTTCTTCCTTATTATGATCATTTGCTAGTATTCTTTTCAAGGATTGTTACCTTTGGAACCGATTGGTCTACCACGCTTCATGCGTATAGAACTCTATCCTTCAGGGACTTTAATTTTAATAGGAACATTTGCAGCTGAAATATGATATTTAATTTTGGATCAGCAAATGCTTCTGGCATTTGACTTGAATTATCTTCTAAGCGAAGATCATATTAATGATAATTCGATTCATATAGCATATTTTCCAACTGTTTTATTCTATCCCCCAAATATTAGAAAAACTAACATATATCCCAAATCTTCTTTGGAAAATATATCTTTGTGCATTGTGGTAGAGAAATTAATCATATACCATACATCAAAAGTTATTAGATAGTAAAAATATTTGGTTTCTGATCCTAAACCAATTGTGAGGGGATGGCTTATCATATTTTGTTGGTTTGATGCATACAAGTGCTGTTGTATGCAATTTAAAAAATCTTAGACCCACACATGAGGCTTTGTTCTCATAAGCAATAGTTTAGCCATTAATAGGAGGTATTCAATGCTAAACTAGCTTGGATATAAACCAGCATCCTCAAGATGAATTATCTTGATTTCATAATATGAAAATTATGCTCTTAATTGAGAAAGACAATTTCAAATGTCAAACTGCAGGTTAACAATAAACATACATGTAACCATCTTATATATGCATCTATAAGTGGTTCACATGATATGTGAATGGGCTCATATTCACCTTTTATATATTTCAGAATTCGGGGATTTTAGTCCCAACTTTAGTTGGTATAATCAAGTTATTATGAGAACAAGCAACACAAGAGAATTCTTGAAGAATCTTCTAGTTTTTCAGTATATGCTTATCTGAATTCTCAAATAGCTCATTTAAAAATGGCAAATGAAAACTTAAAATTTATCATGGCATGTGCTATCTCTAAGTAAACTTCTGGTTTATTATGGCATAAACTTTTACATCAGTAAACTTCTGATTTACTGTGGCTACTTTTATATCAGTAAATTTTTTATTTACTGTGGCTACTTTTGCATTAGTAAACTTCTGGTATATTATGGTACATGATATAGTACAAATTTGAAGAATAAGGCGGGTAACTTCTCACATACATATTTGCCCCATATGATTGTGGAAACATGAAGATTTTCAATCTTTCAATCATTTGTAGTCTCAATATGATAGCCATTTGTATCAGTAAACTTCGGGTTTACTACATCATATGTTTTGACCATAATCATATAATAAGAATGACATATTTGTATATAAGCTCTCTGAGAGCCTTCGTTTATTTTCCACAATCTAATATTTATCGGACACTACTGGTGTCATGTGTCTTCTAGACAAACATCTAGCTCTTCAGGAGTTGTTGATACATTTTGTACTATCAAATATTGTTCAGACACTTCTGGTATCATGAGAGAAAATCATAATCAAATAAATAATATAAAGACAATTCTAAATTTATAAATGTAAGAAATCAAGAATTTTAATATTTTTACCACCAACTTTGTGTCTCCTTCAGGGAGAAACGCCATTAACATATGAATATTTTATATCAAAGCGGCAACCACATAGTCATTACATCCTTCAGGAAAATATACATGAGTTGTTATTTTCTTCGGGAGTAGTTAATAACAACTAACCATAATATATCAATGTGGTTGTAGTAGAAAGCATTCTACAAGAATGATTTTGCCTTAGAATGATACTTAATAAAATTATCCAAGATGTTTTACGTACAACAGGTACGTGCGACAATGATCTTTATGCCACAAAAATAATATTTATATCATCTGTTATTCTAGCTCTTCCGGAGGTGAGTTATGGTATTTCTTCATTCACTACAGGGAATGAAAATGTGCTTCAAAAATAAATTTGAATAGCTCATTATTTTATTTACGCACAGAAAGACACAGTTTCATAATATTTTTCTGCTTCGGGAGAAAATTTCAATTGTGTTACTTCTTCAGGAGTAAATTGAAATACGAAAAATTGAGTGTATATTCTCTCAACTATATTACCTCTTCTGGAGGTGAATTGTAATATATTTACATCAAGAGCACGTTCATATTTATGACTTTATTAATATTATCACATTCACTTCAGGGAACAGATTAATATTTATCAGAAATTCTCATCCTTCAGAAAATCAAATATAATTATCTGAACGCGCATTAATCACATCAATTGTCATGCTTCAACCTCTTTTAAAATATTTACTACTTCAGGAGCAAATCGATGTGTGCATGTAATATAGAGAATATTTCTCTAGCTTATCTTTAATTGTAACCATAGAAAGCCTAAATTATCACTTCTGGTGGTCATAGGCATATACCACTTCTGGTGGTTAACAAAATTTAGTTACAATGAGATATATGAAACATAACCACTTTTGGTGGTTGTATATTTCTTGCAAACTCTGCTGGAGTTTAAGTGGATCTAACAATGTTATCCACTTTATAATCCTTTATTAAGATAATTAGGATGAAAACAAATACCAAAATAGGTACTATATGCGTAACATATAACCAAGCAAGCGATGATAATGATATTAAAATATAAGCAAAAGGCTCAAATTAAATTATGTAAATTTGGCCACACCAGATGTAAGTGATATCTATATCACTACTGCCAAGAAGAAAAACTCACCACCTCAAGGATATAATCTGTCTTATGATGCTCGTTATGAACAAGATCTAACCACGGACATAAGAGTGTCGCCTTACATCGGAGACGAACACTGAAATAGAAATTAAATTCGAAGAAAGTGCTCAAAATGGTAGAGTCTCGTGTTGATAACGTGTTATAAAATAAATAAAATAAAGACTATAAAGTAAAGACAAGTATAGAGAGAAACTGATATATTATTCAACTTCAAATTCATGTACATAATGAACTGAAAACTCCTCTATTTATAGAAGAAAGGAAGCAGCTGCGAGGCTTTTCAGGAAGCAGCTGCAAGGCTTTTCTTTAGCTACTTGTAAGCTGTCTGCATGAGCTACTTGCAACCTGCCTGCATCAGCTGCTTGTAGATAAACTTCAACAGAGTACTAAATGGATAATCTTCTTCAGGAAAATTATCTATAGCGGAGTAATAAATGAACATTCACAATATAATTATTTTCATAACACAATTTACTTTCTCCTCATTCTCCCTCTGTCTCTATTTCTTTTCTACTCCCCCCGTTTCAATTTATGTGAACCCATTTAACTGGGCACGGAGTTTAAGAAAAGAGAGAAGACTTTTGAACTTGTGGTGTAGAATGATGCATATATATTTTGTGTGGCTATAAATCATTGCATAAAAATAAATTGTTTCCAAATAAGGAAAGAGGTTATTCTTTTTGGTACGGACTAAAAAGGAAATAGGTTCACATAAATTGAAACGGAGGGAGTATTTTTTAAGAGGTGAATGGAAGGGATGGATTTCTTGAAGGGAACTACGATTACTGAAATTAAAGTTTGGAAAATTCTAAATTAAGTATCCTCGATTCTTCTTCTCTTTGAATGACATAAATAACTATAGTATGTGTCTTTGACATTTAAATATTTTTTGACCGTTATAGATAAAATTATCTAAAAATCAATTATTTTTTCTTTTCTAATGTTACATATAAAAGATAAGAAAACTATTCAAATTTAAAATCTCAAAAAAATATGCATATTTCACTAGTTAAATATTGAATAAAGCTAATACATTATTAATAAATTCATAACTAAACCTATACATATTTAAATTCTAAGGCATACATTTCAAAGCTACCTAGAAAAATAAATTCTTTTAAGATTGATGGAAGAACTTTGTAATTGTAGTTTGTTTCATTGATTTCATTCTCTTACTAATATAATGCTTGAATTGGCAAAGGTTCGTGTCAAAATTTTCAACAAAAATATATCCAATAGCTTTTCCTCGAAGACAATCTCAAAACTTAACAGTTAAATTTTCTATCTAAATATTTTTTGAAATTTGTCCAGTGAAAAAGATAACATGTGCAAATCTTCAAATCTTATATATTATGCAAGACAAAAACTTTGTTTAATGGAAAAGATTATGTGTATATTTTTAGAATTATTAGTAGTAATCTTAAAGATTCTATATGGCTGTTATAGAGTAATTTTACAAAGAGCGTTCTGCTATAAATATGATTGTTGTTGTTATCGATTCTGAGAAAAACTTGACTTTTATAGTAAATAACTATTATATAGGGATGTTATTATAGAGAAGTCTAATACAATAGCTATATTAGTAGGTTGATGGAATCAGTTGAGAGCATCCTTTTGTCTTTAGCTTTGGATAGTTCTGTCTTTGATTGACAAACAATGAAATGTAGACAAGCCCTAAAGGAAGCCAAGGACCACAATTTTGATTCCTACTTCTATTTCATTTTGTTTTCTAAGTTGTTTGTGATATATAGATAAAAAGTCACATAGTTTTGCCTTTGTAATTTAGCGGATACAGTTCAAATCATTAAGGTTGGTGAGATGGTGGTTGAGAATAAAGCTCTCTCCATAAAATGATTTCTTCTCTTTCCCAATATTAATTAGTAATTTTCTTTTTGGTTAGGATACTACTTTGAAATAAATTTTAAAAAAAATGTGATTTGGCTCCCCTCGAAATTCAAATGATAACTAAAGTCTCTATTTTGTTTATGTTCGTAATTGCAATAGTTTTATCTTTTTAATCAAGATTATCTGGTCTATCACTACAAGAAAATCGTTGCAAGTCCGCATATACGACTATTATAGTCGGAAGATCTAGATTTTCTTTTTTGTATTGTTTTTAAATATTATTCAACTACCAGTTTCGACTGGGGCAGGCATGCTGTTGGCAAACAATTCCGCACATGAGAATTTTCGACATCTGTTGTTAGTATGAAGCCAGACAAAAAGTCAAAATATTAAAAATTTGACCAAGTGTTGACGGCTAATTTTGACCCTCCCTTTTAAAATTAATTTATTTACATTTAATAATTTACAATGAATATTTGAAAGTGTTTTCTATCAATAAATACCCATTTTACAAAATTGATTAAATATTAGCTTTGAAATTAATAACCTAGTACTAACATTATGTAATATAAATATAATTACTACTTTTTATCATTGAGGAAATTTCTAAAATACATCATCTAGGGTTTATAATTAATTTCATGAATTATTTCTCAAATTCTGATTAATTAGATTATTATGTTCGAAATTGGTGTTATAATTTAGAAGACAAAATATTTTGTAAATAATTAATTATAATAATTAGTAGTATGTTTGGTAATTATAATTTTACTATATTTTATTTAAAATAATTAAATAATAACAATTATTATTTAATTATAACAATTATTTAAATTAATTTTAAAAAGGTTAGAAGACTAAAAGGCTACAATTGCAATTCCTAATTAAAATACAAGTGACTATTTCCTAAATCAATTCCAACCCAAAAGACAAGCCCAATCCAGAAAGTACCTAGTCCAAACACCCCATCTCTTTCCATCTTGGCAATCCGGGTCTCTCTCTCTAAGCCAATCGTAATCTGCCACATCACTCGTCTCTCTCACTCACAAAGAAAGCACACTGAATCTGGACCATTGATCTATCAGATCAACGGCTAGCATTTTATCCTCATTTTTTCTTTAATATTTTTAGTACTCCACTAGACTTGATCTTAGTTGTCCAAATCCAACAATCAAACGACCATGACTTTTTCACATTTTAATTCTTTAATGCCCAAATTATCAGGGTTGTTGATCAATAGATCCAACGCCCCAGATCCCATATTTCTTTCTTAAACCTAGAGACAACCCTCCAATACCCCTAACCCTAATCATTCACTCCAAACACTCAGCCGCCCCATTTCCCTTTCTTCTCTCATCTCTCTCATACTCTCAGACCCGTCAATCACCCAAACGTCATGAATCATGACCAGAAAATATTCCTTCTGCCTTCATTACCCCTGTTTCTCGCTGAATCTTTGTGCATTTCGCCTTTGGGACTCAAAACCCCAAATTCGAAAGCCCTAACATAAATATGAAACTCAAATCATATGTGGTTTTCAAATCCATGGCCAACATGGCCATCAGTTATGTCTATGTACTATGAAACTCATCACTCCCTTTTCATTTTCATCATTTAATCTCAATAGTCCTATTTGAAGAAGTCAGACCAAAAAGGTGAAATTTCAACTCGCCAGATCTCCTCCTCCGTCTTTTCAAATCAAAGAGGGCCTGAGATGCTAGCTGGTTTCAATGTTGATATTCGACACCCAGAGGTCAAATGCAATGACCTATGGGTATTAGGATTCTAACCAGTGGTCTCTCGTACCTCAACGGTTAGCTTCACTTCTCTCAGGTAAATACCTAACAATTTCCCCCTCCGTCTCTTTGATTTTTCACCCGCCTATGCTTGCATCATCTAGTAGTCGTCATCTTCCACTACTGAATTCAAAATCTGCTGAAATCCTAAGCCATTAATGGCACTATAAAATGGGGGTTTTCAATTCTCTCACCAATAAGACCTAACACAACAAGAAAACCTAATACCTTCAACCTACATAGCTAATAGGCATAAGAAGCTATCACGAAATTACTTAGAAAAAATCTTGCTTTTAGTTCTGGGTAGTAAATTGAGCTAGGGTTCTAATTAGTTTCTGGTTTCTCTCTGATTCTGAGTATTGCATTGGTCGGGTGAGTTCTTGATCCTATACGGCTAAACAAGAACCTTTTGTTTGGTTTGCTGCCCAAGAGGAGGTCAGTATGCCTCCATCCTTTCTCTCTCTCTCTCTCTCTCTTAATTGCTTCATTTAAAATCATGAACGCGGTATTATTTTTCTTGGTTAACTGCTTAGTCTATAATATTTATTCAGCCTTTAATTGCTTATTTTGGTACACTATGACTTGTTAATGATCTATGATAAACTATTATATTTATTTAATGTTAATTAGGTAGCTGTGTGACTTTAATGACCTCATTTTCTGTATTGTATTAGCCTATGTATTTAAGTTGTTTAACCTGATGATTTCTCACATCTGCCTACGACCTCAGACCTTACTCTAATGTTCTGCTATGATTTTTATGCTGCATTTTGAGTTCTGTTAATGTCCTGTTAATACTTTCATGCTCATCATGTTGCATTTTGAGTTCTGTTAATGTCATGTTGCAACTTTTATAATCTTCATGTTTCATTTTGAGTTTTATTCCACTTACTGCTCTATTATAACCTTCATGCTCATATGCTATATTCTGAATTTTGTTCCACCTTATGTTCTATTATAAGTTCTCATGATTCATCATGTTATATTCTCTTGAGTTCTGCATTTAGGTTCTGCTATAGTCATCATGTTTAACATGCATCATCCTTCTAAGTTCTGCTATCCTACCTAGGCCTTTCTGTTCATCATGCCATATTCTTGAGTTCTATCATGCTATATTTGGGGCTGTTATTGTAGTCTTCATGTTTAGCATGCCATGTTCCTTTAGGTTCTTTCATACTAAATTTGGGATGTTGTCAGATAACCTTAGCTAGTGTATATATGAAATACCTAGAATAACCTGCCTTACTAGGTTAAGACTTATGAAACTTGAGTGTTCAAAAATACTTTCATAAATATTTATTAGTCCTTAAATATCCTCTGAATCCTACTCATGAGTGCTTTACATCCATATCTAACTGTTAGTTTGTGAACAGTCCTACTGGGACGGATTCTCCTTTGAATATCAGTAGTATTTGTCATGATCAGTCTATCTCCTGCGAGTCTGACTATAGTTGTGCCCTGTTGATTATTTATGTAATATGAATATGACACCATCATGTTTAACTATTCAACTAATCCTGTGTAGCTGATTTGAATCCGTTAAGTGTGATACCTCCCCTATCCTTAATCTTTAATGATACTGACAACCTGATTCTTCAATGTTTGAGACTCATCTTGTCTTGTGAAGTCATAATCTTGATAGAAATCTCTGTATGTGTGGTAGTTTGTTATGAACCTTTGCTTATCCTTCATGACTTCACATTTTGAACATTGCTTTAAACTTACACTCGGTCTTTTCTTTCCTTTGTTATTCTAGGTTGAATCTGGTGTAAGGGAAACCTTCTACTATTATTGGTTGAATGCAATAAGCTACCAGTGTCATTGTCTGAATCTGTATTATTGATGTCAAGGGATTTAAGTAATGTCATTAACCTAAGTGCATGCTCATCTATGATCAATGTTAAGACATTAGTCTCTGTACCCAAAAGCTGTTATAATTTCAAACTATGTGCCTTATTTGTCTATGAGATGTATGATTTATGTTGCCTCATTTTTAGCAATAACAACATAAGTATTCGTCTTGCCATGTATACCCAGAAGTCTAATTTTCAAAACCTGTTCATATGTGTGCTTCACTTATTTAATGCTGAAGTATAGAGACTGTTTCTATGTGTCTATTTCTGTGTTATTCTGCTAAGGAAAATAGGCTCTTGTGGTAGGAAATATCATAGTGGGTGGTTTGCATTGAGAGTGTAACACCCCAAAGTTTTAACTAATATTTGCATTCTCAATTGAGAATCTTTATAATGAGGATAGATTTTACTTCGCACTTCCTAAACGTGAATTTGATAATATATGAAAATTGCATACTTTAGGTTGTGTTAATATTGACAAAGAAGTTCCATGGTGTTGCTATGTGTAACACTTAATATTATTTTGATGAATTGTTATGAAATACATTAGATATTTAAGGTTTTGGACTGCCACCATTTTTGTATTTATCCAAAGAAGAAAAGTTTGGGCAGCCACCTTTTGTTCATCCTTATCCAATGTGAGATATCCTTAAGGACCTCCTCTCATATTTCATTCTTTCATGCCAAAGAAAACCCTTACCCTCTCTCCTTCTTATCACATAAAACACTACATGATAACCATCAGAAATTTTTACTAAATCAACCAGCCCAACTAGTTCTTGATGAAACTCAAGTTGCTCCTCTCTTTTGTGGTAAGTTACTAAACCCTCTTTTACACTAGATATCTATTAGTTTTTTCTTCATATCTTCTTATATGGAGCTCTATTTTAAGTGATTCAAGCTTTGCTGGAAAAATATTTTATAGCTCTGTAACTCTTATTCAGGCACCAAAATCTAATTTTGCTTGTATTTACTTGAAAAGGGATCATAAAGTACATGGCAGGTGCTGCCCCGATTTTCTGTTTTACAAACTCTCCATGTACTGCTTTTAGTATTCTTAGCATAACCTTTTGCACGAAACTGATATTGGGGTGATTCAAGATTTTCTCAGTCCCTAAGACACATGTCTACGACTTTTATGAAGACTATACAGTCTAGTTCGTTCGTTTATATCTTCAAAATGGAGCCACAACAGAAGACAATGATACTGTTCAGAATTTCTATTTTAAAAATTTAGGGTGATTTTCACTAATATCATGTTTAGTTTGCCATGTTAAATCACTGAACTTATATAGATATTTGATTATGTATTTAAGGTATATATACCCTTATAATATCTAAGGGGAAGTGTTTGACGAAGTGGACGGATTTGGTTGGTCTATGGCGTAGACGATTCGAACGTCCTCAAGTTGTGGTTGAACTGTTTTGTGGTAAAACACCAAGGTTTGTGTATATACTTGAAGTTGTACTATTTTACTTGCTGGAATGTTTTGAAATAATTTGAGCTTTTCTTTCCCTTGTCTTCAATTAATATCGATGTATTCGTGTTAATCATGTATTGCAAGATATTCGTTAACTCGCCCACTCGTACAGATTGCTTGATCATTTTGCATTCTTGTTGGGACTTTGTCCTTCTTGTGGCAGTGACTTTGTCACTTATCTCGGCATGCCTCTTGATTCGGATCTTTCTCCATCTTGACTTTAGATTTGTAGTTCGTCTTAAATTATAGAACTTGTCCGTATTAAGTATCACTACAACAATATTGACTTTTAACGTCAATTTCTTAAAGAACGGACATGAGTCCGATCATTATAAATATATTTATGGCAACCCATTTTTTTACCGGTCGTTAAATCACTATTTCTAGTTCAAGAGGATAATATCCGATCGCTAGTATAATATCCCATCGTCAATACTAAAATAAAATTAACCCCAAAAAACGCGCATGTTTTCCTCAAATTTTCCCCACCCACCCTTCTAAATAGATTAAAAGAAGAAAGAAAAGCCTCGACACAAACAAAACAGCTTAGCAATAGAAACTGCCAAGCCTTCATCTCCCAGCCTCAAAATTCTCATTCTTTAGGGTGTGTCTTTGTTTGAAATGTGTGGAATAAATTGTATTGCCTAGGAAAATACTTTTTCTATTTCCACTTTTCTTGTAATTTGATATTATGTCATGCCTTCTCTTTATTTATTATGTGTGGAATATATTGAATAAGCTTCAAAATTTTACTAGGCAGCGTACGAATACGCTCGAGAGTCTGTTGCCACAAGTCAGGAAGCATGGAGATATTCTAAGAGAGCTTCAGGTGCGTTCTTAGTTTAATTTCGAATTTCGTCTCTGCTCTTCTTGCTTTTGTTGTGATGTTTAATTTTTGAAGATTCATCTACGATGGTTGTGTTAAATTGGTAAAGGGTTGCTGTGATTACTTAGCCCTAATTGTTTTGGGATCTATTGCAGATTTCGCTGTTATAGTTGTCCATAGAATTGCTCACCACTTGTTCGACTAATTTGCTGAATGAATATTGGAGCCTTAGAACTAGCATATTTCATCCCCACTACTAAATATACTCTAACAACTTTTTTCGGTAAATAGTTTTTGCAATACATGTTTTAATTTTTAGCATTACATATTTGATTAAAGAAATATAATATCTTCTCAAAAATTTGCTTAACTACAAAATATTGTACTATACATCAACACAATTGCATTGTAGAAGCAACATCGCGTTAGTGTGATGACCCAAAATATCATCTTTAAATTTAATAACTAATTCTATGTTTTAAGACCTCGAAAAGCACCATTTATCCTTTCTCGACTTGCGTGCGCAGTCCGTAAAATTTTCTGGAAAGTTTTTATGTGAAATATGAATAAAAACGTGAAAATAGAGCTTTAAAATTCAAGTGAGTTGACTTTGGTCAACATTTTTAGCAAACGGACCCGAATTAGTATTTTGACAATTCTGGTAGCTCCGGATCGTGATTTGGGACTTGGGCGTATGCCCAGAATTTAATTTGGAGGTCCCTAGCTTAAGTTATGACCATTTAACGGAACTAGCAATTTAAAGGCTAAAGATTTTCAAGTTTGACCACAGGGTTGACTTTTTGATATCGGGATCGGAATCCGATTCGGAAAATTAGAATAGCTCCATTATGTCATTTATGACTTGTGTGCCAAATTTAAAGTCATTCCGGATTCATTTAACATGTTTTGGCACAAGATTTGTAAATTGAAAAGTTTAGAAACTCAAAAGATTGAATCGAGATGTGAATTATAATTTCAGCATTGTTTGACATGATATGAGACTCCGAGTAAGTCTGTATAATATTTTAGGACTTGTTGGTATCTTTGGTTGAGATCCCGAGGGCCTCGGGTGGATTTCGGGTGGTCAGCAGAATTTAATTTTGGCATTTCAAGAACGTTCGACGTCGATTCTTCAAGAATAAGTGGTATCCCATTAAGCAAATGAATTCCAAATTCAATTTTTATGGAAGCATTAGATCCGTATTGAAATTTTGGAGCCATGGCAAAAAGAATCGTCAAATTCGGACATCGTATGAGAGAGTTATGCCCATTTTCGTGTCAGAAAAGATTTTTCGTAGCCGCGAGCGCCCAGGGTAGCGTGGGGCGCTGGGAATTATTGGTGTTCTGGAAAGTGCGCCACAAGCAGCGCCCCACGCTACCTGTGGTGCTCGAAAACGCCAGAAACCCCATAAAACGGGGAGTTTAGCCATTTTACTAATTTTTGAGCTTGGGGAGCTCGATTTAGGCGATTTTTACGGGAAAAAATTGGGGTAAGTATTCCTTATCCTATATTGATTATATTTCATGATTCCATACTCATTTACATTATGAATCCATGAATTTATGGAAGAAAAATCAGATTTTTACAAAATCTTTCAAAAATGTAAAACGAAGATTCTAAGGTCAATCCGATGTCGGAATTTGATAATTTTTGTATGGTTGGACTCGTCTCGGAATGGGTGTTTGGATTTTGTAAGTTTTCCGAGATTTGAGATGTGGGTCCCACTGTCAATTTTTAAAGTGAATTTCGGATTTTTATCCGGAAAACTAATAAATTCATATGGAATTAATTCCTACGATTTGTATTGAGTATATCGAATTATTTGTGATTAGATTTGAAGCTTTTGGAGACAAATTTAAAAGGAAAAGTTGTGGTCGAGTAATTTATTGGAATTTGCATAGCGAGGTAAGTGTCGTGGTTAACCTTGACTTGAGAGAATAGAACCTTTAAATTATTTGTTATGTGAAATGTGTGTGAACGACGTATAGGTGAGGTGACGAGTGTCTATACATCGTCAAATTAATTATTTGCATAATTATTTGAAAATCATAAATTGTTCTAAGACACGAATTAATTATTATAATAATTATTTCTTTCTTATTCCTTGACAAATATTAATTCTTGAATTCCTGCAATAATTGCTACATGCTATTTGATTTATGTGTATTAATTGCTACTTGACATTTAGCATATTAAATATTAAAATATCTATTTTCTCCCCGATTTTCGTAATAAATTGCTAATTGTCATTGCTTGTTTCATAATTAAATCATAACTATTGAATGCTTGTTGTTTTACAATTTTATATTAATTTTTGTATTTATTGGGGCAATTTATTCTATAAGAATTGGTAAATGAATATATTGGAGGAGCGAGTTGTGCGCCGCAACAGAGTTGATTGAAATGAATAAATTGGAGGATCGAGTTGCACGCCGCAACAGAGTTGATTGAAATGAATAAATTGGAGGATCGAGTTGCACGCCGCAACAGACTTGTTTAAAAGTCCATATTGGAGGATCGGGTTGCACGCCGCAACAGACTTGTTTAAAAGTCTATATTGGAGGATCGGGTTGCACGCCGGAACAGACTTGTTTAAAAGTCCATATTGGAGGATCGGGTTGCACGTCGCAACAGACTTGTTTAAAAGTCTATATTGGAGGATCGGGTTGCACGCCGCAACAGACTTGTTAAAAAGTTAATATTGGAGGATCGGGTTGCACGCCGCAATAGACTTATTGAAAAGTCAATATTGGGGGATCGGATTGCACTCCGCAACAGACTTATTTAAAGGTCTATATATATACTTGATTGAAATGAATATATGACATACTTGATTAAAAAGAAAATATTGGGAGAGCGGGTTGCACGCTGCAACAGAATTGAATGTGAATATATTGTGAGAGCGGGTTGCACGCTATAATAGAATTTATGGAAATGATAATTGGTTATAACTGCTGAGTTGGCTTCAACCATTATAAATGAGTTACCTGATTTATTTCTATTAGTGATGTTGTTACTAATATTGCGTACAGGTTAATGTAAGTGAACCGCCTTAGCCTCGTCACTACTTCGTCGAGGTTAGGCTCAGCACTTACCAGTACATGGGGTCGGTTGTATTGATACTACACTCTGCACTTCTTGTGCAGATTTTGGAGTTGGTCCCAGCGGCGTACCATAGACTTGCTCGGATTTCAGCTACTCAGAGGAGACTTGAGGTATAACTGCATGACGTTCGCAGTTCTGAAGTTCCCGTCTACTGTACCTTAGCTGTATGTATATTTCCAGACAGCTTTATTTTATTCAGACCTTTATTTTTATTATTTTAGAAGCTCGTGCACTTGTGACACCAATTCTGGGATGGTATTTAGACGCCGTTATTTTTATGGATTATTCACTATATTTCAGACCTTACTTCCGCATTTGTTTCTTTATTATTAATAAATTTAAAAATTGTTTATAAATGGCTAATATTATTTTAACGTTGGCTTGCCTAGCAAGTGAAATGTTAGGCGTCATCACGATCCGAAGGTGGGAATTTCGGGTCGTGACAGTTAGTATCATAGCACTAGGTTACATAGGTCTCACGAGCCACGAGCAAGCTTAGTAGAGTCTGAAGGATCGGTACGGAGACGTCTGTACTTATCTCTCAAAGGATATTAAGTTTAGGAACAATATCACTTCTTTCTTATTCTTTCGTGCGATTTTATTCTATCATCGATGATTGAACCATTCTACTCTTATTCACTCGCAGATGGTGAGAACGCGTAATACCTCTACCGATGGATAGGGACTAGAACCCCCGGTGGAAACTATGGCCAGGGGTAGAGGTCGAGGCCGAGGTCGTGCTAGAGGCCGAGGCAGAGGCCGAGGTAGAGCTCAGTCTAGAGCTCGAGCAACTGCACCTGTTGAAGAACCTCAGGTAGACCTTCAGGAGGAGGTCCCAGTTCAGAATGTACCAGTTGGACCAGTTCAGGTCCCGGAAGGATTCATAGCCATTCTAGTGCTTCAGGACGCTCTAGTCTGATTGGTGAGTCTTATGGAGGGTGTGACTCAGAATGGTACATTTCTAGTGGCACCAGTCGTCTCACAGGCTGGGGGAGGAGCACAAACTCCCACTACTCCTGCCCCGGAGCAAATGGCTCCCCAGAATCAGGCTCCAACAGCCCCGCCAGTTGGGGTAATTCAGCCAGTTATTGCGGCACAGACCGGTGATAGGCCCGTCATGTCTTTTGAGGCCTTATTGAGACTGGATAAGTTTACTAAGCTCTTTCCAGTTCACTTCAGTGGTACACCTTCTAAGGACCCACAGGATTATCTTGAACGCTTCCACGAGGTGCTGCGAAACATGGGTATAGTTGAGACCAATGGAGTTGATTTTGCTGTATTCCAGATGACGGGTTCTGCCAAGAGGTGATGGAGAGATTATACATTCACCCGACCAGTCGGATCACCTACACTTACCTGGGAGCAGTTCTCTCAGCTATTTCTGGAGAAGTTCCTCCCTATCACACTGAGAGAGGAATTTCGCAAGCAATTTGAGCGTCTACAGCAGGGCAGTATGAATGTTACTCAGTATGAGTCCCGTTTTGTGGATTTGGCCCGTCATGCTCTCCTTTTACTACCTACGAAGGGAGAGAGAGTGAGGAGGTTCATTGAGGGACTCACTCACCCTATCAGACTTTAGATGGCCAAGGAGACCGGAAGTGAGATTTCTTTTCAGGCGACTGCTAATGTCGCAAGGATGATCAAGATGGTTCTTGCACAGGAAAGAGGGCAGAGGTACGATAAGAGGCCTCGTCAGTTCGGTGGTTACAGTGGTGCCTCGTCTGGAGGTAGGGGTAATTTTGGTAGGGGTCATCCTCCCAGACCGTTTCATTCAGCACTTCATGTATCTCCCGGTGCTTCAGGAAGTAACGGTCCTATTATGCCTTACTCTGGGGAGCCAGTATTTAGTACACATTCAGCTCCTATCAGTGCACCACCACTCCAGAGTTACTACAGTAGTTATCCGCCCCATATGGGTCAGCTTCAGCTTCAACAGCCACGACATCAGGATGGGTGTTATGAGTGTGGGAACATTGGTCACATCAGGAGGTATTGCCCTAGATTGGCGAGTAATAGATCTCGGCAAGATTCTTGTGCCATCATACCGGCACTGGTTTCTTCACCGCCTGCTCAGCCAGCTAAAGGTAGGGTCAAGTAGTTAGAGGTGGAGGTCAGGCCATTAGAGGTGGAGGTCAGACCGTTAGAGGTGAAGGCCAGCTAGTTAGAGAGGCCATCCCAGAAATGCAGTTCAGAGTGGTGGGGCCCAGCCCCGATTTTATGCTTTTCCACCTAGGCCTGAGGCCGAGTCATCTGATGTTGTGATCACAGGTATTATTCCAGTTTGCCATAGAGATGCTTCAGTTTTATTTGATCCAGGATCTACTTATTCCTATGTGTCCTCCTATTTTGCTTCATATTTGGTTGTGCCTTGTGATTCTCTGAGTGCTTCTGTGTGTGTATCTACACTGGTGGGAGACTCTGTGGTAGTAAATCATGTCTACCATTCGTGTGTGGTTACTATTGGTAATCTTGAAACTAGTGTGGATCTTCTACTTCTTGATATGGTAGATTTTGATGTCATCTTGGGTATGGATTGGCTGTCTCCTTATCATGCTATATTGGACTGTCATGCCAAGACAGTAACCCTAGCTATGCCGGGGTTACCTCAATTAGAGTGGAAAGGAACTCCTGGCCATTCTGCCAGCAGGGTTATTTCTTATCTGAAAGCTCGGCGTATGGTAGAGAAAGGGTGTCTAGCCTATTTGGCTTATATTCGCGATCCCAGTGCGGATGTCCCTTCTATGGACTCAGTACCAGTTGTTCGTGAATTTTCGGAAGTATTTCCTGCAGATCTGCCGGGGATGCCACCCGACAGAGATATTGACTTCTGTATTGATTTGGCTCTGGGCAGTCAGCCCATTTCTATTCCACCATACCGTATGGCCCCGCCAGAGTTGAAAGAATTGAAAGAGCAGTTACAAGCCTTGCTTGATCAGGGATTCATTAGACCCAGTATCTCGCCCTGGGGTGCATCAATATTATTTGTAAAGAAGAAAGATGTCTCGATACGGATGTGTATAGATTATCGGCAGTTGAACAAGGCCACTATCAAAAACAAATATCCGCTGCCAAGAATTGATGACTTATTTGATCAGCTTCAGGGTGCCAAGGTATTTTCAAAAATTGATTTGAGATCTAGTTACCATCAGTTGAAGATTAGGGCATCTGATGTCCCTAAGACAACTTTTCGGACTCGGCATGGGCATTACGAGTTCCTAGTGATGTCATTTGGGTTGACAAATGCTCCAGCAGCATTTATGGATTTGATGAATCGGGTGTTCAAGCCTTATTTGGATTCTTTTGTGGTTGTATTCATTGATGATATCTTGATTTACTCCAGCAGTCGAGAGGAGCATGAGCGGCATCTTCGAAGTGTGCTTCACACCTTGAAGAATAATCAGTTATATGCCAAATTTTCAAAATGTGAGTTTTGGTTAGACTCAGTTGCCTTTTTGGGACATGTTGTATCGGCAGAAGGCATAAAGGTGGATCCTAAGAAGATTGAGGCTATTCAGAATTGGCCTAGACCTGCTTCGGTTATAGAGATTCGGAGTTTCCTAGGTTTGGCAGGTTATTATCGTCGGTTCGTGGAAGGGTTTTCATCTATAGCAAGCACCTTGACCAGACTAACCCAGAAGGGTGTTCCATTCAGATGGTCAGACGAGTGTGAGTTGAGCTTTCAGAAGCTCAAGACTTCTTTGACTACGGCGCCAGTATTGGTATTACCCACAGGTTCAGGATTGTATACGGTATATTGTGATGCATCTCACATTAGGCTTGGTGCAGTATTAATGCAAGATGGCAAGGTAATTACATATGCGTCGCGACAGTTGAAAGTTCACGAGAAGAATTATCCTGTTCATGACTTAGAATTAGCAGCCATTATTCATGCACTGAAAATTTGGAGGCATTACCTCTACGGTGTCTCGTGTGAGGTATTTACTGATCATCGCAGCCTTCAGTACCTGTTCAAACAAAAGGATCTTAATTTGAGGCAAAGAAGATGGATGGAGTTGTTGAAAGACTATGATATCACCATTTTGTATCACCCCGGAAAGGCCAATGTGGTGGCCGATGCTTTGAGTAGAAAGGCTATGAGTATGGGCAGTCTTGCGTATATTCCGGTTGGTGAGAGGCCATTAGCTGCAGATGTTCAAACTTTGGCTAATCAGTTCGTAAGGTTAGATATTTCAGAACCCAGTCGGGTTCTAGCTTGTACAGTCACTCGGTCTTCTTTATATGAGCGCATCAGAGAGAGGCAGTATGATGATCCTCACTTACTTGTCCTTAAGGACACGGTGCGGTACGGTGATGCCAAACAGGTTGCTGTGGGGGAAGATGGGGTTCTGCGAATGCATGGTCGTATTTGTGTGCCTAATGTGGATGGGCTTCATGAATTAATTCTTGAATAGGCACACAGTTCCAGGTATTCTATTCATCCAGGTGCCGAAAAAATATATCAAGATTTGCGGCAACATTATTGGTGGAGGAGAATGAAAAAGGATATAGTTGCACATGTAACTCGGTGTCTGAATTGTCAGTAAGTTAAGTACGAGCATCAGAGACCTGGTGGTTTGTTTCAGAAGTTAGAAATTCCCGAGTGGAAGTGGGAGCGTATCACAATGGATTTTGTTGTTGGGCTCCCACAGACTCAGAGAAAATTTGACGCAGTTTGGGTCATTGTGGACAGGTTGACCAAGTCAGCCCATTTCATTCCAGTGGCAGTTACCTATTCTTCAGAGAGGTTAGCTGAAATTTACATTGGTGAGATTGTCCGCCTTCACGGTGTGCCCGTGTCTATTATTTCAGATCGAGGTACGCAGTTTACCTCACATTTTTGGAGGGCTGTACAGCGTGAGTTAGGCACGCGGGTGGAGTTGAGTACAACATTTCATCCACAAACAGACGGACAGTCAGAGCGCACTATTCAGTTATTGGAAGATATGCTTCGCGCTTGTGTTATAGACTTTGGAGGTTCTTGGGATCATTTCTTGCCACTTGCAGAGTTTTCTTATAATAACAGCTACCAGTCGAGCATTCAGATGGCTCCATATGAGGCATTATATGGAAGGCGATGCCGATCGCCATTTGGTTGGTTTGAACCGGGAGAGGCTCAGTTGTTGGGTACCGATTTGGTACAGGATGCCTTGGATAAGGTCAAGATTATTCAGGATGGACTTCGCACAGCTCAGTCTAGGAAAAAGAGTTATGCCGACCGTAAAGTTTGTGATATTGCATTCATGGTTGGAGAACAAATATTGCTTCGGGTTTCACCTATGAAAGGTGTAATGAGGTTCGGAAAGAAGGGCAAGTTGAGCCCTTGGTATATCAGACCCTTTGAAATTCTTGAAAGGGTGGGTGAAGTAGCCTACAGGCTTGCATTACCACCTAGTTTATCAGCGGTTCATCCGGTGTTCCATGTGTCTATGCTCCGGAAATATCATGGTGATCCGTCCCATGTGTTAGATTTCAACTTAGTCCAATTGGACACAGATTTGACTTACGAGGAGGAGTCGGTGGCTATTCTAGCCCGGCAGGTCCGACAATTGAGGTCTAAGAGTTATTCTTCAATTCGGGTGCAATGGAGAGGTCAGTCGGTAGAGGCATCTACCTGGGAGTTCGAGTCGGAAATGCGGGTTAAATATCCACACATTTTCTCCAGCTCAGGTAATTTTTTTTTTCTAACTCCATTTGAGGACAAACGTTTATATTAGAGGTGGAGAATGTGATGACCCAAAATATCATCTTTAAATTTAATAAGTAATCCTCTGTTCTAAGACCTCGAAAAACAGTATTTATCCTTCCACGACTTGCGTGCGCAGTCCGTAAAATTTTCTGGAAAGTTTTTATGTGAAATATGAATTAAAATGTGAAATAGAGCTTTAAAATTCAAGTGAGTTGACTTTGGTCAACATTTTTAGCAAACAGACCCGAATTAGTATTTTTTTTAACCGCTCTGTATCGTGATTTGGGACTTGGACGTATGCCCAGAATTTAATTTGGAGGTCCCTAGCTTAAGTTATGACTATTTAACGGAACTAGCAATTTAAAGGCTAAAGATTTCCAAGTTTGACCACAGAGTTGACTTTTGATATCGGGGTCGGAATCCGATTCGGAAAATTGGAATAGCTCCGTTATATCATTTATGACTTGTGTGCCAAATTTAAAGTCATTCCGGATTCATTTAACATGTTTTGGCACAAGATTTGTAAATTGAAAAGTTTAGAAACTCAAAAGATCGAATCGAGGTGTGAATTATAATTTCAGCACCGTGTGACGTGATATGAGACCTCGAGTAAGTCCGTATAATGTTTTAGGACTTGTTGGTATATTTGGTTGAGATCCCGAGGGCCTCGGGTGGATTTCGGGTGGTCAACGAAATTTAATTTTGGCATTTCAAGAACGTTCGACGTCGATTCTTCAAGAATAAGTGGTATCCCATTAAGTAAATGAATTTTAAATTCCGTTTTTATGGAAGCATTAGATGCGTATTGAAATTTTAGAGCCATAGCAAAAAGAATCGTCGAATTCGGACATCGTATGAGAAAGTTATGCCCATTTTCGTGTCGGGAAAGATTTTTCGTAGCCGGCAGCGCCCAGGGTAGCGTGGGGCGCTAGCCCTGGCGCTGGGAATTATTGTTGTTCTGGAAAGTGTGCCACAGGCAGCGCCCCACGCTACCTGTGGCGCTCGAAAATGCCAGAAACCCCATAAAACGGGGAGTTTAGCCATTTTACTCATTTTTGAGTTTGGGGAGCTCGATTTAAGCAATCTTTGGGCGATTTTCACGGAACAAAATTGGGGTAAGTGTTCCTTATCCTATATTGATTATATTTCATGATTCCATACTCATTTACATCATGAATTTATGGAAGAAAAATCAGATTTTTACAAAACCTTCCAAAAATGTAAAACGAAGATTCGAAGGTCAATCCGATGTCGGAATTTGATAATTTTTGTATGGTTGGACTCGTCTCGGAATAGGTGTTCGGATTTTGTAAGTTTTCTGAGATTTGAGATTTGGGCCCCACTGTCAATTTTTAAAGTGAATTTCAGATTTTTATCCGGAAAACTAGTAAATTCATATGGAATTAATTCTTACGATTTGTATTGAGTATATCGAATTATTTGTGAATAGATTTGAAGCTTTTGGAGATAAATTTAAAAGGAAAAGCTGTGGTCGAGTAATTTATTAGAATTTGCATAGCGAGGTAAGTGTCGTGGTTAACCTTGACTTGAGGGAATAGAACCCTTAAATTATTTGTTATGTGTAATGTATGTGAACGACGCATAGGCGAGGTGACGAGTGTCTATACGTCGTCAAATTAATTATTTGCATAATTAATTGAAAATCATAAATTGTTCTAAGACACGAATTAATTGTTATAATAATTATTTCTTTCCTATTCCTTGACAAATATTAATTCTTGAATTCCTGCAATAATTGCTACATGCTATTTGATTTATGTGTATTTATTGCTACTTGACATTTAGCATATTAAATATTAAAATATCTATTTTCTCCTCGATTTTCATAATAAATTGCTAATTGTCATTGCTTGTTTCATAATTAAATCATAACTATTGAATGCTTGTTGTTTTAAAATTTTATATTAATTGTTGTATTTATTGGGGCAATTTATTCTATAAGAATTGGTAAATAAATATATTGGAGGAGCGGGTTGCTTGCCGCAACAGAGTTGATTGAAATGAATATATTGGAGGATCGAGTTGCACGCCGCAACAGACTTGTTTAAAAGTCCATATTGGAGGATCGGGTTGCACGCTGCAACAGACTTGTTTAAAAAGTTAATATTGGAGGATCGGGTTGCACGCCACAACAGACTTGTTAAAAAGTTAATATTGGAGGATCGGGTTGCACGCCGCAATAGACTTATTGAAAAGTCAATATTGGGGGATCGGATTGCACGCCGCAACAGACTTATTTAAAAGTCTATATATATACTTGATTGAAATAAATATATGACATACTTGATTAAAAGGAAAATATTGGGAGAGCGGGTTGCACGCTGCAACAGAATTGAATGTGAATATATTGTGAGAGCGGGTTGCACGCTGCAACATAATTTATGAAAATGATAATTGGTTATAACTGTTGAGTTGGCTTCAACCATTATAAATGAGTTACCTGATTTATTTCTATTATTGATGTTGTTACTAATATTGCGTACAGGTTAATGTAAGTGAACCGCCTTAGCCTCGTCACTACTTCATCGAGGTTAGGCTTAGCACTTACCAGTACATGGGGTCGGTTGTACTGATACTATACTCTGCACTTCTTGTGCAGATTTTGGAGTTGGTCCCAGCGGCATACCATAGACTTGCTCGGATTTCAGCTACTCAGAGGAGACTTGAGGTATAACTACACGACGTTCGCAGTTCTGAAGTCCCCGTCCATTTTACTTTAGCTGTGTGTATATTTCCAAACAGCTTTATTTTTATTATTTTAGAAACTCGTGCATTTGTAACACCAATTCTGGGATGGTATTTAGACGCCGTTATTTTTATGGATTATTCACTATATTTCATACCTTACTTCCGCATTTGTTTCTTTATTATTAATAAATTTAAAATTTTTTTAAAAATGGCTAATATTATTTTAACGTTGCCTTGCCTAACAAGTAAAATGTTAGGCGCCATCACGGCTCGAAGGTGGGAATTTCGGGTCGTGACAGTTAGATACCAGAAAAGTAGAGTAATATGAGCACTAAAAAGGGAAATAACAATGGAATACAACAGTGAAAGATCCTAAGATCCACCTTCTTAGAAAAAGTCAAATATCATAGCATTTGAAATGCTACAACAATTAGCCAAGTTCAATAAGTAACAATTTTTGAGCTAGAAAACTAACACATTGAAAAGTTGCTACGGCAAATAAGGTGAGAGCACAACAAGTAATTGCCCAATAAAAAGATAACAAATGCATCTGAAATGCAAGCTTTACATTCATTGTGAGACTCTAGTATTCATGGTAAGTCTATTTTAAGTGGATAACATCTTATTAGAAAGTACGGTGAGCAAATCAAACATATTTAGCAGCAAAAGAGAACTACTATAGGGATCGTCAAAGCGGAAGAACTTTAGTCATCATGAGCATGTTGCAAATGATTTTTTCGTTAATTGACGAGCTCAGAACACACACTTAAATTATGCTCACTAATCAAAGATAGTATAGTATAATATCGTATCCACAGAGATTGAAGTTAAACAGTATTTTCGTAGTTTCTAGCTTGATTGCTATCCAGGAGAATCAACAATTGAGATTTATATGATGAATAACGAAAATTAACTAAGAATCTAAAGCTATTGACTAATGACTATCACAACAAGGAATAAGCAAAGAAAGTTATCAGTGGGAGAATATAGAGTTTTGATAGGATAGGTGCAAGATAATTGTTCGAGATCTAACTCTAGATAATTTACTTCTAATGTTCAAGTGAGTCTCTCGAATTCACTCAATTGTTAGTTCAAACTTTCAGCAAAAACTTCTCTCTCGATTAAGTTTTAACCTAACAAGATGAACCAATTCAAGCATGTAAAGATATGCAAGAATGCGCAGTAGATTGGTCTTTAGGAGAACCTCTCTCTCGATTATCCTCCTAACTAGGTTTAATAAATGATTCAACTAGCCTCTTTCGATTACTAAGAAGAATTAATGAACTCAACCAATAATATAATGCAAAGATATCACAAGTTATGCCTCTCTCGATTACATGAACAAGTAAGTATGGATGCAACAGTTAAATCATCCAAAAATACTTCAATACATAAAACTAGAGTTATAATCTACAAACAATCATCAATACACCAAATCCATCAAACCCTAAAGGGAACTACTCCATAGATATGGAGGAGCAATTCATCACAAATATAATTAAAAGATAGGAAAATATAAATTCGATCCAAGCTCAGGTCTTGAGTGAGGAAGGAATGATGAAATCCTTGTGCTTTTGCACCTCCAACTCCTCCTTGGCCTCCTTAGGTCTTATATGTGTCAAAAGTCCAGAAAATAATATTTTTCCATGTATTTATATCTAGTAGGGTCGGACCCAGACAAAATCACCTTCTCCTAACCGAAATAGGAAAATTACTCTATAAAAGTTGTACAGGCGCGCATGGGGCGACGCGCCATGCGGGCGTTAGTGGGGAAATCCAGAGAGTTGGTTCTGACATGCAACAGAGAAATGCACAATCGCGCCGCCCCATGCGCCGCGATAGTGGGGATTTCTCAGAGTACAGATTTTTCTTGCGTTTTGACGTACAGACTTGGTCCTCGACCCCCGAACACGATCCCGACTTAATCCCTTGGGTTTTTACTCAGACTTCAAAGCTCCAAATCACTCGAATTCATTCCATAACATCTACATAGTTCGAAATCACTCCTACAAGGCATAAGACACACAATAAGTGCAAAACACTATCAATTCAAGCTCAAAATGAATAAAGTGCAGTAAATTATAGTGCAATAAGCGACTAAAATACGAGATTATAGCCTACCATCAACACCCCACACTTAAACCATTGCTCGTCCTCGAGCAATCAAACTACACTTCACATAGACACGACCTTTTTTCAGCGACTCTAATAACTCATCACACCAAGAATATTTTAAATAGAATAAGCGCAATACCGTAACATCCTTGCCTCAAGATTTGACTCACCAGCACCACACATTATTTATAACCCGCTTACTCTAACATAGAGGTCAACGACATTACCTTTCCTTCATGAATCAAGTGCCATCATACAACAATAAAGAGTAGTTCCACACTCAATAGACATTAAGAATAATTAGTACCTCAAGATAGAAATAATTCGCTCACTCTCAGAAACAACATTCATATGCCACAAAATACATATCATAGGCTTGCCCGTAGTGTACTACTATACTAATTGAGCTCATACAGTCAAGGATCAAGTAGAACTTTAATTGGTTGTAATGTAGGCTGCGAGATGAGTAAGATACATTTAGATATAAGAGTGACTATACCTCCCTAAGCACTTTTAATACATATAATTAACAATTCAAAACCCCATACTTATGTCAAACCATAACTCCACCTTCACATCAATATATGTCAACTCCCAACTTTTTAAAGCACAAATACATTAAGAGTTACCACTATCAAGGAATTTTTTCACAACAATACAACTATTTTTCTTTTTCTTTTCTTATTCAATTCAATTGGCTCTTACTTTTTTCAATGCGCTCACCTTTCTCCTTATTTCATTAGTTCCACTCAAAAACCAAACCAACCACCCCACACTTCAACTTTTGCAAAGTTCATATCAAATTCAAGTGCTCACAAGAGGTAAAAGGTTCAAATAAATGGTCAATTCAAACAAATGGGTAAGGCTTGTATTGTGGTTGCCAAAAAAATAGGATTACAGGCTCAACGGGGTTAACTAAGATACATAACAATTAGGTGGGTAAAAGTATATAACTGGCTCAACAAAGAAATGCCTAGATCACTTCCAAGACTGAATAAAACTACTATTTCGCTTTGCAAACACACAAGGGCAAGTTTTAGACATCAAATGCAATGCACAGAATAACACAAAACCTCACACACACACATGGCACATAATGTCACAACCCGAAATTCCCACCTTCTGGACCGTGATGGCGCCTAACATTTTACTTGCTAGGCAAGCCAACGTTAGAATAATCTTAACCATTTTTAAACAACTTAAATTAAACGGAAGTCAATTACTGAAATAAAGTGCGGAAGATTATAACTACCGAATCATCAAAAATCCGAGACTCAAAACTCAAAAATGAGCAAAAATGGCTAACACCCGATTTCGAATTCTCGGAAATAGCTATTCCAACTCTCAGAATCTCAATCCGAGTCCGATATCGATAAAGTCAAATTCATGGTCAAACTTTGAAATCTTTAAGCTTTCAAACTTCTAATTTTCAATAAATGGCGATAACTTAAGTTAGGGACCTCCAAATTAAATTCTGGGCATACGCCCAAGTCCCAAATCAAGATACTAACCTACCGGAACTGTCAGAACACCGATCTGGGTCCGTTTGCTAAAACTGTTGATCGAAGTCAACTCCGTTGAGTTTTAAAGTATTATTTCTCATTTTTATCTATTTTTCACATAAAAGCTTCCCGAAAAATTATACGAACTGTGCACGTAAGTAGAGGAAGCTGGATAGTGCTATTTGAGGTCTCACAACATAGAAATAGATATTAAATTTAAAAATGACCTTCCGGGTCATCACACATAAGTCACTCAGCATCGGATTCATCAAAGACACTCTAGTCAAAGCAGTTAAGCAAAGTTAAAATCCTACAGTTTAAGGTACTTATACAAGATTCAAAAACCGAGCCTAAGCGTCACAACTAAAGCACTCATCATTCTCAAGGCATAATAAAGTCAAGAGATATTGCCTTACATTCATTTCGTAGCCCAAGGTTTCCTACTACTAACAAAAATAAAAACTAACTACACCCGGTTCAAACAAAACCCTTGGAAAAGAACCACGGCACAAAGAAAAACCAAGGGGGAATTGTTACACTAGCTAATAAAAGAAAATCTTTTTGTCTTTTTCTTTCGACTTTAATCCCTCAAGAAACCCGTCGAATGATATCCATCGTCGGGAAAAATCAATTTCTTTTCAATTTTTATGGTTTTTTTCCATTTTCCAACTAGTACAACTAACAGAACTAACACATATACATACAACATACAATTATTTCCCACCCCACACTTTAATTTGTGGCATATCCCCATGACACACAATTAAAAAGTATAAGGTAAAGGAAACTTCCCTAAACATCTAGTCGGGGATCTGAGTCGATGTCGGGCTCCATTCCTCGCCTTCGAGCTAATGCGCACATCCAGGCAGACAACTTCTTCTCAGCCTTCTTGGAGTATACCCCACGCTTATCTTTCTCACTCAATGCAGCCTTCTCTTTTGAGCCCTTCACTTTCCATTCAACACTTGCTCCTGGTTTTTCCTTTTGTGCCCCCTTTTCTACATTCATATCAAAAGTCACCGTCTCCTCGCCCACTCTAAGCATGAGTTTCCTCTCGTATATATCTAGTATAGCTCTACCCGTCGCTAAGAACGATCTTCCTAGGATGAGGGGGACCTCCTTATTTTCCTCCATATTCACCACGATAAAATCTACAGGAAATACAAACTTATCCATCCGAACTAACACATCTTCCACTATCCCCTTGGGTATTAAAGTCGCATGGTCTGCCAGCTTCAAAGATACTAGCACCGACCTTATCTCTCCAATCTCCTTCTTAGTTTTCGATAAATAGATAGAGGCATTAAGTTAATTGATGCACCAGAATTACATAAAGACTTATCAAAATTTATAGTCCCTAATGAGCAAGGTATAGTAAAACTCCCTGGATCTCCACACTTTTGTGGGAGTTTATTTTGCATATATAGCACTGCAATGCTCTATAAGCTTGACCACTAAGGTCTACTCTACTTTCCTCTTCTTTGTAAGGATCTCTTTCACGAATTTGGCATAAGCAAGCATTTGTGAGAGCACTTCTGTAAATGGTAAATTTACATGAACCTATTTCAGCACATCCAGAAATCTCCCAAACTGCTTGTCCAGCTTTTCTCTATATAGATTTTAAGGGAAAGGTAAAGCAGGCATATGCTCGCTCTTCTCAGGTTCCTCCCTTCTAGATTTTTCTTCCTTCTTCTTCTTAGTTTTCATTGTGCCTTTCTTCTTCTTGTCATCATCACTTTTCAGCTGCTCCTCACTTTCTTTTGCAATTATCACATCTTTTTGGATTGGGGTGGGATCCTTCAACACTTGCCCACTTCTCAAGGTCACAACATTCACTGTTTCTTTGGGATTTCTCTCAGTATCACCGGGGAGAGTTCCTGGAATCCTCTTAGACAATAGAGTGGCTAGCTGCCCAACCTATCTTTTCAAGTTTCGAAAACCCGTACCTATTTCTTTGATAGCTGCTCCATGTTCCCATATAGCTGCACTATGAGTTTCAAGACTCTCATCAATTTTTAGAATAAAGGCCTTCATGAGATCTTCTATGCCAGACTGAATGGGCTGTTGAGGCTGAAATTGCTGCCTCTGCTGATTTTGGAATGCTGGAGCTCCTTGTCCCTAGGGTCTAGAGTTATTTTGTTGACATGCATTCGCGCTACCCCCCAGGTGAACTCCATGAAAAATCGGGGTGCCTCTGACCCATTGCATTAAAATTGTAGTTTCCCATATCATTTACTTTCTCAGTTGACGCTTGACACTCATGAGTAGGGTGTCCTCATCCACATATATAACAAGCTGTGTGAGGCTCACTTTGTATCAACGCTAAGGTCAACTTCCTTATCTCTTTGGCCATAGTATCAAGTTGTACCTACACAAATATGTTAGCATCAACCTGGTGAACACCAGTTGATCTTTTTCTTTCAGCACTCTCAGAGGGCCACTGATTTGCATCTTCAGATAACTCGTCAAGAATTGTGACTATATCCTCTATAGTCTTCTTCATTAACGGACCTGCAGCTGCATTGCTCAATGTTCTACGTGAGGCCGGTGTCAATCCATCCCAAAAGTCCTGGAGTTGCATCCAGAGTTCAATTCCGCTATGTTGACACTTTCTAACAATCTCATTAAACCTATCCCATGCTTCAAAAACAGTTTCATTCTCTCTGGCAGAAGTTATGGATTTCAATTCTAAACTTGCCTGTTTTAGCTGAGGAGACATATTTATCAAGATATTTTCTTTTCATCTCCTCCTATGTTATAATTGATCCTGTGGGTAAGCTTCAACGCCACTGCTTTGCATCATCTTTAAGAGAAAAAAGGGAATGCCCTTAGATACACTATATCTTGTGACATACCATTGTATTGAAAGGTGTTCATAATCTCCTCGAAGTCCATTAGATATGTGTTTGGATCTTCATTTGGCTTCCCTCTGAAGACACAATAATTCTGTAGGGTTTGAAGTAGCCCTTGCTTTAACTCGAAATTGTTTGCTGCAATTGGAGGTGGTCTAACACTTGATAAACCTTGATTGTAGACCGGTCTAGCATAATCGCCAAGTGGTCTCCCAGGCAAGGGTTGATGTTGATTAGGTCTGAGACCCCTCTCTTCTTCATAGATGTTACTCGCATCTCTAATAGCTGCTTCCTCAACATCCTGTACAGCTTGTTCTCCTCGTTGGGCTGCTTCTCTTGCATCCAAATCCACATTATCTTCACTGTTTCCAGCCATAAGTTCTTTCGTTGAGGATTGCCAAAGCTTTTCTGTTCTCTCAGTGAGATTTATTTTCTTCTTCAGTTGTCGTAGTTGTTTTTTAATTTCTGGCTCGTATGGTAGAACTTCCTTCGCAGAAGCTCTAGTCATGCACCACTCTGAACATGTAACCCGCGCACAGTCAAAGAACACCAACCATAAAAAGGGGGAAAAATAAAAAATAAATCCTGAATTAGCACTACAAACTATTTCAAATACTGTTGATTGCCAATCCCGGCAACGGTGCCAAAATTTGACGAGCTCGGACCACACACTTAAATTATGCTCGCTAGTCAAAGATAATATAGTATAATATCGTATCCACAAGGATTGGAGTTAAATACTATTTTTGTAATTTCTAGCTTGATTGCTATCTAGGAGAATCAACAATTGAGATTTATATGATGAATAACTAAAATTAACTAAGAATCTAAAGCTATTGACTAATGACTATCACAATAAGGAATAACCAAAGAAAGTTATCAGTGGAAAAATATAGGGTTTTGATAGGGTAGGTGCAAGATAATTGTTCGGGATCTAACTCTATATAATTCACTTCTAATGTTCAAGTGAGTCTATCGAATTCACTCAATTATTAGTTCAAATGTTCAGCAAAAACTCCTCTCTCGATTAAGTTTTAACCTCACAAGATGAACCAATTTAAGCACGTGAAGATATGCAAGAATGCATAGTGGATTGGTCTTTAAGAGAACCTCTCTCTCGATTATCCTCCTAACTAGGTTTAATCAATGATTCAATTAGACTCTTTTGATTACTAAGAAGAATTAATGAACTCAACCAATAATATAATGTAAGGATATCACAAGTTATGCCTCTCTCGATTACATGAACAAATGAATATGGATGCAACAATTAAATCATCCAAAAATACTTCAATACATAAAACTAGAGTTATAATCCACAACAATCATCAATACACAAAATATATCAAACCCTAAAGGGAACGATTTAATAGATATGGAGCAATTCTTCACAAATATAATTAAAAGATAAGAAAACATAAATTCGATCCAAACTCGGGTCTTGAGTGAGGAAGGAATGATGAAATCATTGTGCTTTTGCTCCTCCAACTCCTCCTTGACCTCATTAGGTCTAATATATGTCAAAAGTCCAGAAAATTTTCTTGTATTTATACCAAGTAGTGTCCCGCCTAGATGAAATTACCTTTTTCTAGCCGAAATAGGAAAATTACTTTGTACAAATTGCACAGGCGCGTCGCATGGGGCGACGCGCCATGCAGGGCATTAGTGGATAAATCCAAAGAGTTGGTTCTGATAGGTAGCAGAGAAATGCACAAGCGCGGCGCCTCACGCACCGCTCCACGCGCCGCGGCTGTAGGGATTTCTCAAAGTATAGATTTTTCCTGCGTTTTGATGTCCAGACTTGGTCCTCGACCCCCGAACACGATCCCGACTTAATCTCTTGGGCTTTTACTCAGACTTCAAAGCTCCAAATCACTCAAATTCATTCCATAATATTTACATAACCCGAAATCCCTCCTACAAGGCATAAAACACACAATAAGTGCAAAACACTAGCAATTAAAGCTGAAAACGAATAAAGTATAGTAAATTAGAGTGCAATAAGCGACTAAAATACGAGATTATAGCCTACCATCATTAATTCCTTTCAATTGGGATTATTTTTTGACTTGCATTTAATTTAGGGGTGTTGAAAAATGTGTTTTGAGGCTAATGAAAGGGTTTTGAAGCTAATGATTGTGGTGCTTCATCGTCTGAGTAGACTGATGACTCCAGTGAGAAAGGATAATCTTGAATTTATTTTTTGAATATATTTTGTTCTGCTTTTATCATTGAATGACCATTCCACTACTTATAGGAAGGTAATGTCTTCGTAGTACTAGTGGAGTGTATAAAGGTGGTGTCTTTGTAGTGCTAATGGAGCGTATCTTGACAGAAATAGCCCATTTTCTTTTTTATTCAAGTGCTTTTGCTTGTCTGAGTAACTGATTTATTGACTCGCATGAGTTTTTCCAATAAACTGTGATCGACTATGATGTAGCTTATGAACTCAACCATCAAGTTAACAACCAAATTAGCTTCCATTTGTAATGCTCGATAACCAGACCCATTGAATATTGAATAACTAGCTCACAATTCTGGTGGTTTTCAGAAATAAGAACATCAATAATTGAGTAAAACATTACTATGCAAGACTTTGTGTACATGGATTTGAGTAGCATTTAATTAGTTAATTTATTCATCTATCTTTTCTAGAATTTGATGAACAATATGAATGTTGGATAAATTGGAAGTTGATTCTTTTCCATATCTCCAGGGGAGAGAAATCAGGGAACAAAGTGTTACATGCCTCAAAAGAATTCTGTGGCCTATGCCTTATCACACTGTAGATGCGAATAGCTTGTTAAATGCGGTCTGATTTGCTTTGTTTTAGTAAATTATTATTTATGCCACATTTACTTGGTAATGCCTTCCACTATTTATGGTCATTTTCTAATATGTAGATCGAATAAAACATTTTGCATTCTGTTTAAATTTAAAAGAAAACCTGGAAGTTTAAAATGTGACTGGGAAATGCTCAACGTTTTAGATTTGTGGTTATGGTATCCATTAAAATATTAGCAAGTTATGATTAGTCTTCATTTCAACCTTTCTTCTGGTTCAATATTTGTTGTTCATGATATTTTCTTGTTTAATAAATTGTATTTGCTTTCTTTGGAAAGTTTCAGTCAATTTAGTTCTCTTTTCATTTATTTAGATCGTTCCTATAAATTGTGTTTGCTTTTTTTTGTGGTTAATCTTCATTTTGTGGGAAAGTGAAAAGAGAAAAAAAGTAGTAGCTATTAGGAGTTTTTTTAAAGGACTGATACGAATTTGTTCTTTTAATAGATAAGAAAACTGAAGTCTGGAGAACCTGTCCTTGAAGAAAGTTCAAAGCAAGTAGCAACTGAAAATGCTAAAGAATAAGTTGAACCACAAGAGAAGCCTATTTTCTCTTTTGTTAGGAGTTGTTTATAAATGTTTCCATTTGTAATGCTACAATAATATTTTCTGTTTTGTTAGGAGTCGACAAATATATGGTCCATTTTACTATTTTCTGCTTTTGTTCCTTGTAAATAACTGTAAAGTTTTATATGAATATTGATTATTTCTTATGTTTCTGGAGAGACTGTGTGCATATAGGTTTTTATATTTTATTATAATAATAGTTAATAGAACACTATTAGCGAAGGTAAAAGTATGTTACTAAAGCACTTATATTAGTTGGATTTGTTGTCGTCACTAAAGATTTTTAACAACCGAAAAAATAATTAGCGAAGGAAAAATCCAGTCACTAAAAATAAGCTATAACGACAGGATTTTTTGTTGTCGCTAAAGGATCTTTAACGACCGGTTTGAAATTCGGTCGTGAACTTTTAACGTCGGGGCTTTTAATGACCGGTGACAACCGGTTTTATCGCGGTCGCTATTGACTAATAGAGACCTGAGTGAACTTTTAAATGCCGAATTTTCCTTCGCTAAAGGCCTTTTTTCTCGTAGTGTACGAACTAGGAAGCCATTTTTAATATGGTTCTTGATTCTCTTGACTATTGGGTTTTGACCCTACTTGATTTGGGGCTTCAGTCCATTTTGATATCTTCTATTGCTTAGTGTGATGGCATGACGTACATATTGGACGAAAAATGAATATTTGGCAAACTCTCTTGGATTGATAATATACGCTTTCTTGACACTTGAATCTTGAACATTGTTATTGATATTTGGAAACACTTCAAGGTTTGATATTCGATACTTTTAATATATATTTATTCACTTGTTTTAAATTTATGTTTCATTTGAGCTACCTATGACTGAGAAGGGGAATCAGAGAATTTAATGGCTCCAAGCCCAAACTTTATACGCCACTAATCTTTATGCTTAGCGATAGTTATTTTCTATTGTTGGTAATGTATGGGACGAGATTTGAAGACGGCCTTATGAAGTAGTCTTTTTTGGGAGCATTTATGGAGATCACATTTGCATATGCACCTAGGTTTTGTAAAGTTTTGGGACTTGTACATGATATATATGTCATACTTATGTATGTTATTTTTGAGACTTGTTGGATCTCAAGACCAAAATCTTGTAACATGTAATTTGGTGACTTGTTTTGCTGTTTTAGGGTGTGTTAATAGCTCAAGTCTTGTAATTTACTGAATTTATACTTTGTCTTGTAAAAATGTACAAAGGAGAAGACTAGTTTTCCTTTTATACTCTCTAGTTTGAAATTTAGGTACAACATCAACATGCAATGATGTTGAACGAAAAGTATAATTTTGTTAGGAAGTTGCTTTAACGTGTTGATTATTCGAGAAGGGTTGTATCATTTTATCTTGATATTTTGACATTGTATTTCATTTAAGAAATTTTATGAAGTGTATTTTAAAAAATAAAAATATTGCACCTTGAAACCTTTATTGCATGGGTCTATTTACGCTACTGAATTATTTTGAATGTCTTTTTATATTAATATCTTCTGAATATTGCAAGTAGTAAGTTAGATTTATTTCGTAAGTAGCACCCTCCCAAAGGGGTTGCTACAAGTTTTAGTATCAGAACTTTAGGTTTGTGATTTTAGGACTATTGTTATGACTTGTTAGTGTACTTTTTTCCTTTTAACATGTTTTGTAGCGTTTATTGTGCATATGCATAATGTACATGTCCCTAATGCAATGTGATTTCCCTTATGTAGGAATTAAGTCATGGCCTCTTCTTCTAATAGACCTATGAAAGACGCTCATGAGGGTTCAAATAACTCTTATACCCAATCTCACTTACAGGAAGGGGTTGGAGAACATTTTTTTTACCTTAATTTTCCTCGTACTAGTGCATCTGAAGTGGGAAATAATCAGGATGCAAGAGTTGGGCCACATTCTCATATGAGTCATAGTGCTCATGTTTTTTATCCTCATTTTCACCAAATGGTTTATTTCTTTCATCACTTGGCTGGAACAATGTTCGACCATAATGAAATGAACTTTGAGAGAATGAGAAAAATGAGTGGAGTTGAGTTTGAATGCACTGTTTATCCTACTGATGCTGAACAATGGCTTGAGCGCATAGAGAGAGTATTTGAGCAATTAGAGTGTTCATAAGTTGCCAAATTTAAGTATGCTATCTCACTGTTACAAAGGGATGCTTATGATTGGTGGGTAAGTGTACCAAATGCCAAAGCAAAAGCTCCGGTGCTTACTTGGGATGATTTTGTCAAAGAATTCCGCATGAAGTATGTCCCACCTGCTTATCGTGATGTGAATAAAAAGGAGTTTCTGGATTTAAAGCAAAGGGGTATGTCTATTGCCCAATATCAACAAAGGTTCTTATGCTTTCTCGTTATGCTAGAGGTATTATCGATGATGAAAAAGATAAGTGCAGGTGATTCGAAGATAGTTTGAATGATTCTATCCGAAAGTCTATGGCGGTCTTGCAACATGAAAAGTTTTCTAAACTAGTTACAGCTACTCTTACTTGGGAAAGAATTGACAAGGAACAAGCTAGTAAAAATGAAAACAGGTTCAGAAAAGCTAATTCAGATTATGGCGGTCCCTCCAAAAGGGGGAAATTTGACAATTCCAAGACTGGTGGTGTTCACAGGCCATCTCACAATAAGCAAAGTAGATCAAATTTTTCTACTGCTAGCACTCCAAGCTATGGACAAGGCAAGACTCGTATACCCACCTGTGCAGAGTGTGGAAAGAATCACTTTGGTACTTGCAGGAAAGCTTCTGGTGCTTGTTTTAATTGTGGGAGCTTCGATCACAAAGTGAAGGATTGTCATAATCCGAACCCTATTTTTTCTCCTCGTACTGAAGGTTTAGTTCAGAAACCTACTATCGCTCCTTCTCAAGGGAATAGAGGTGCAAGATCTAGAAACACCCAAACCGTAGGTGCAGATGGAGCTAATCAAGCTAGTGGGTCAAGAGCTACAACACGAGCTTATGCTATGAGACAGAGGGATGACCAACATGGGGCAGACGTGGTTGTTGGTAAATTTCATTTATTTGGCTTGTATGTTGTTACAGAATTTGATCCCGGTTCTACACATTCTTGAAAATGTAAAATCTGCGAGGCTTGATTGTGGTGTGCTTGTCAGAAGTCCTTTGGGTCATCAGGTTGTTTGTAATCAGATCTATCGAGGTTGTCCCTTCGAGATTGAAGATCTAGTCTTCCCTGCTGATCTGATTTAAATGTCTTCCCAAGACTATGATGTCATCATCGGTATGGACTGGCTTCATAAATACCATGCAGTAGTTGATTGTAGGTCAAAGCATGTGACCTTTAAAGCTCTTATATTTTCACACATCGTTATTCAAGGTGAAAGATCATTGACATCTAATATTATCTCTACGGTTGTGTCAAGAAAGATGATTAGTCAGGGTTGTGAATCTTATCTTGCTCATATAGTTGATACACACCTAGAAAGTTCAACCCTTAAAGATATACCAGTCGTATGTGAATTTCCTAGATATTTTCCCTGAAAAGTTTCGTGGGTTGCCCCTGGAAAGGGAAGTTGAATTTCCTATAGAGGTTATTCATAGAACAACTCCTATTTCTATAAATCCTTACCGAATGGCTCCGGCAGAATTGAAGGAGTTGAAAATTCAATTGCAAGAACTTCTTGAGAAGGCTGTTATTCGCACACGTGTTTCTCCTTGGGGAGCTCCTATTTTATTTGTGAAAAAGAAAGATGGATATCTTCGGCTTTGTATTGATTACCGACAATTAAATAAGGTAACAATTAAGAATAGATATCCATAGCCTAGGATCGATGATTTTTGACCAGCTAAAGGGTGCTCGGTGTTTCTCAAAAATTGACTTGAGGTCTGGGTATTACCAGCTGCGAGTATGTGAGCAAGATGTTCCTAAAACTGCTTTTAGGACTCGGTATGGACATTATGAATTTTTGATGATGCCATTTGGGTTGACAAATGCTCTTGCAGTGTTCATGGATCTAATGAATCGTGTTTTATATTGATCAATTTGTGGTGGTATTTATTGATGATATTTTAATATATTCCAAGAATAGCGAAAATCATGATAAACATCTTCGGATTGTTTTGCTAATTTTGAAGGAGAAAAAGCTATATGCCAAGCTTTCCAAATGTGAATTTTGGCTTAGTGAAGTGGCTTTTCTGGGGCATGTTGTGATAGCTGAAGGTGTGAAAGTTGATCCTAGTAAGATTCAAGCTTTTGTTGAATGGAAAATGACCAAAAGTCCAACTAAAATAAGAAATTTCTTGGGCTTAGCGAGATACTATAAAAGGTTTGTAAAAGGCTTCTCCATTATAGCCTCTCATTTGACTAAACTTTTGTGGAAGAACGTCAAGTTCGTATGGGATGACAAATGCCAAGAGAGCTTTGAAAAGCTCAAATATTTATTGACTAAATCTCATATACTTACTCTACCAACTGAAGGGAAGGAGTATGTGATATATAATGATGCTTCTCATAATGGTTTGTGTTGTGTTTTGATGCAAGAAGGGAAAGTGGTTGCGTATGTCTCTCGAAAATTGAAACCATATGAGTTGAATTATCCTACTCACGACCTTAAGCTTGCTGCCATAGTGTTTGCTTTGAAATTTTGGAGACATTACTTGTATGGAGAAAAGTGTCATATATTCACGGATCATAAGAGTTTGAAGTACTTGGGTACACAGAAAGAATTGAATTTGAGACAACGTAGATGGCTTGATCTTATCAAAGATTATGACTGCACAATTGATTATCATCCGGGTAAAGCCAATGTTGTTGCCGATGCTCTAACTCGCAAATCCTTTGCCGGTTTATCTCTAAGTCCTTTGCCTTTGTTTCTTGAATTGAGAGCCATGAATACTTGTCTTGCATTTAAAGCTTATGGTTCTATTATTGCTAGTTTGTAAGTCAAGCCAGTTCTATTTAAACATATAAAATAAGCACAAAGATTGGATGAGAAGCTTGTGAAACTGATCAAAGAAGTTCACAATGGAGAAAAGCTTGATTTTAAATTGAGGGATGATGGTGTCCTATCTTTTCAAAATAGGTTATGTGTTTCTAAAGACAATAAATTGAGGAAAGAAATACTAAATGAAGTACATACTTCACCATATGCAATGCATCCTGGAGGCCCTAAAATGTACCAAACCATCAAGAACACTACTGGTGGAATGGTATGAAGAAAGACATTGCAGAATTTATCTCTAAATGCTTGATTTGTCAACAAATAAAGGCCAAGCATCAAGTTCCGGCTGGTTTGCTACAACCCTTATCCATACCAGAGTGGAAATGGGAGAGAATAATGATGGACTTTGTTTCTGGGCTTCCACGCACTCAAAGAAATCATGATGCAATTTGGGTTATAGTTTATAGACTAACCAAGAGTGCTCATTTCTTGGCAATCAGAATGGACGACTACACACTTGAACGTTTAGCATAATTATACATTAATGAGATTGTGAGGCTGCATGGGGTTTCTGTTTCTATTATATCTGACCGAGACCCGAGGTTTATCTCAAGATTTTGGACTAGTTTGCAAGAAGCTTTGGGCACAAGATTGACCTTTAGTACTTCTTTACATCCTCAAACAGATGGCTAGTCTGAGAGGGTAATATAAATCTTGGAGGATATGCTTCGAGCCTGCATTATTGAGTTTGAGGGTAGTTGGGACAAACACTTAGCCTTGATAGAATTTGCTTACAATAATAGCTACCCATCAAGTATAGGCATGCCTCCTTATGAATCTTTATATAGGAGAAAATGTAGAAAGCCTCTTAGTTGGAATGAGGTTGGTGAAAGGAAATTGGTGGGTCCTGAGATTGTGCAACAAACTGAAGATAAGGTAAAAATCATCAAGGATCGCTTAAAAAGTGTTTCAGATAGACAAAAGTTTTATGCTGATAGTAAGAGGCGTGAGATTGAGTATCAAGCGAGTGATAAGGTATTCTTAAAGGTTTCTCCATGGAAGAAGTATATGAGATTTGTCCAAAAGGTAAACTTATCCCTCAATTTATTAGATTTTATGAAGTTCTTGAGAGAGTTGGCCCAATTGCTTATAAACTAGCTCTTCCACCTGAGTTAGACAAGATCTATAACGTGTTCCATATTTCTATGCTTATAAGATACCTCTCAGATCCATGTCATGTTAAGTTATGGCCTCTTTTTCTAATAGACCTATGGAAGATGCTCATGAGGGTTCAGATAACTCTTACCCAACTTCACTTACAAGAAGGGGTTGGAGAATATTTTTCTGATCATAATTTTCCTCGTACTAGAGGATCTGAAGTGGAAAATAATCAGGATGCAAGAGTTGGGCCACATTCTCATATGAGTCATAGTGCTCCTGTTGTTGATCCTCCTTTTCAGCAAATGGCTGATATCTTTCGTCACTTGGCTAGAACAATGTCCGACCATAATGAAATGAACTTTGAGAGAATGACAAAAATAGGTGGAGTTGATTTTGAATGCACTGTTGATCCTACTGATGCTGAACAATGGCTTGAGCGCATAGAGAGAGTATTTGAGCAATTAGAGTGTTCAGAAGTTGCCAAATTTAAGTATGTTATCTTACTGTTACAAAGGGATGCTTATGACTGGTGGGTAAGTGTACCAAATGCCAAAGCAAAAGCGCCGGTGCTTACTTGGGATGATTTTGTCAAAGAATTTCGCATGAAGTATGTCCCACTTGCTTATCGTGATGCGAAGATAAAGGAGTTTCTAGATTTAAAGCAAGGGGTATGTCTATTGCTGAATATCAACAAAGGTTTCTTAGGCTTTCTCGTTATGCTGGAGGTATTATTGATGATGAAAAAGATAAGTGCAGGTGATTCGAAGATGGTTTGAATGATTCTATCCGAAAATCTGTGGCGGTCCTGCAACATTAAAGGTTTTCTAAACTAGTTACAGCTACTCTTACTTGGGAAGGAATTGACAAGGAACAAGCCACTAAAAATGAATACAGGTTCAGAAAAGCTAATTCAGATTATGGAGGTCTCCAGAAGGGGGAAGTTTGACAATTCCAAGACTGGTGGTGTTCACATGTCAGCTCACCATAAGCAAAGTAGATCAAAATTTTCTACTGCTAGCACTCCAAGCTATGGACAAGGCAAGACTCGTATACCCATCTGTGTAGAGTTTGGAAAGAATCACTTTGGTACTTACTAGAAAGCTTCTGGTGCTTGTTTTAATTGTGGGAGCTTCGATCACAAAGTGAAGGATTGTCCTAATCCCAACCCTATGTCTTCTCCACGTACTGAAAGTTTAGTTCAGAAACCTACTGCCGCTCCTTCTGAAGGGAATAGAGGTGCAAGATCTAGAAACACCCAAACCGCAGGTGCAGATGGAACAAATCAAGCTAGTGGGTCAAGAGATACAACACGAGCTTATGCTATGAGACAGAGGGATGACCAACATGGGACAGACGTGGTTGTTGGTAAATTTCACTTATTTGGTTTATATATTATTACACTATTTGATCCTGGTTCTATACATTCCTATGTTTTCTCATCACTTGTTTTTCCTGAAAATGTAAAATCTCTGAGGCTTGATTGTGGTGTGCTTGTTAGAAGTCCTTTGGGTCATCAGGTTGTTTGTAATCAGATCTATCGAGGTTGTCCCTTCGAGATTCAAGATCTAGTCTTCCCTACTGATCTGATTTAAATGTCTTTCCAAGACTATGATGTCATCATCGGTATGGACTGGCTTCATAAATATCATGAAGTAGTTGATTGGATGTGAAAGTTGATCCTAGTAAGATTCAAGTTATTGTTGAATGGAAACCGCTCAATAGTCCAACTGAAATAAGAAGTTTCTTGGGCTTAGCGGGATACTATAAAAGGTTTGTCAAAGGCTTCTCCATTATAGCCTCTCATTTGACTAAACTTTTGTGGAAGGACGTCAAGTTTGTATGGGATGACAAATGCCAAGAGAGCTTTGAAAAGCTCAAATCTTTATTGACTAAAGCTCCTATACTTACTCTACCAACTGAAGAAAAAGAGTATGTGATTTATAGTGATGCTTCTCATAATGGTTTGGGTTGTGTTTTGATGCAAGAAGGGAAAGTGGTTGCATATGTCTCTCGAAAATTGAAACCACATGAGTTGAATTATCCTACTCACGACCTTGAGCTTGCTGCCATAGTGTTTGCTTTGAAAATTTGGAGACATTATTTGTATGGAGAAAAGTGTCATACATTCACGGATCATAAGATTTTGAAGTACTTGGGTACAAAGAAAGATTTGAATTTGAGACAACGTAGATGGATTGATCTTATCAAAGATTATGACTGCACAATTGACTATCATCCGGGTAAAGCCAATGTTGTTGCCTATGCTCTAAGTCGCAAATCCTTTGCCGGTTTATCTCTAAGTCCTTTGCCTTTGTTTCTTGAATTGAGTACCATGAATGCTTGTCTTGCATTTAAAGCTTGTGGTTATATTATTGCTAGTTCTCAAGTCAAGCCATTTCTACTTGAACATAAAAAAGAAGCACAAAAATTGGATGAGAAGCTTGTGAAAATGATCAAAGAAGTTCACAATGGAGAAAAAATTGATTTTAAATTGAGGGAGGATGGTGTCCTATCTTTTCAAAATAGGTTATGTGTTCCTAAAGACGATAAATTAAGAAAAGAAATACAAAATAAATCACATTCTTCACCATATGCAATGCATCATGGAGGCCCTAAAATGTACCAAACCATCAAGAACACTACTGGTGGAATGGTATGAAGAAAGACATATGCAGAATTTATCTCCGAATGCTTGATTTGTCAACAAATAAAGGTCGAGCATCAAGTTTCGGTTGGTTTGCTACAACCCTTGTCCATACCAGAGTGGAAATAGGAGAGAATTACGATGAACTTTATTTCTGGACTTCCACGCCCTCAAAGAAATCATGATGCAATTTGGGTTATAGTCGATAGACGTACCAAGAGTGCTCATTTCTTGGCAATCAGAATGGACTACACACTTGAACGTTTAGCAGAATTGTATGTTAATGAGATTGTGAGGCTGCATGGGGTTTCTTTTTCTATTATATCTCACTCAGACTCGAGGTTTACCTCAAGATTTTAGACTAGTTTGCAAGAAGCTTTGGGGACGAGATTGAACTTTAGTACTTCTTTCCATTTTCAATTATACAGCTAGTCTGAGAGGGTAATACAAATCTTGGAGGATATGCTTCGAGCCTGAATTATTGAGTTTGAGGGTAGCTGGGACAAACACTTAGCCTTGATAGAATTTGCTTACAATAATAGCTACCTATCAAGTATAGGCATGCCTCCTTATGAATATTTATATGGGAGAAAATGTTGAAAGCCTCTTAGTTGGAATGAGGTTGGTAAAATGAAATTGGTGGGTCCTGAGATTGTGCAACAAACTGAAGATAAGGTAAACATCATCAAGGATCGCTTAAAAATTGCTTCTGATAGACAAAAGTCTTATACTGATATTAAAAGGCGTGAGATTAAGTATCAACCGGGGGATAAGGTATTCTTATAGGTTTCTCCATGGAAGAAGTATATGAGATTTGGCTAAAAAGGTAAACTTAGCCCTCAATTTATTGGAACTTATGAAGTGCTTGAGAGATTTGGCCCAGTTGCTTATAAACTAGCTCTTCCATCTGAGTTAGACAAGATCCATAACGTCTTCCATGTTTCTATGGTTATAAGATACCTCTCAGATCCATCTCATGTCCTTCATGTTGAATCTATTGAGGTCAATCATGATTTGACCTATGAAGAAAAACCTATCCAAATCTTAGCGTGTGAGTTAAAGGTGCTTAGAAATAAGATAATCCCCTTAGTGAAAGTCCTTTGGAGAAATTATTCTGGCGAAAAAGCTACCTCAGAGCGAGAAGAGGATATGCGAGTTCGATATCCACATTTGTTTCGGGACTAGTATAAGGTAAATTTCGGGACGAAATTTATTTAAGGAGGAGAGAATTGTAATACCCCAAAGTTTTAACTAGTATTTGCATTCTCGATTGAGAATCTTTATAATGAGGATAGGTTTTACTTCGCACTTCCTAAACGTGAATTTGACAATATATTAAAATTGCTTGCTTTAGGTTGTGTTAATATTGACAAAAATGTTCCATGGTGTTGCTATGTGTAACACTTAATATCATTTTGATGAATTGTTATGAAATACATTAGATATTTAAGGTTTTGGACTGCCACCCTTTTTGTATTTATCCAAAGAAGAAAAGTTTGGGCAGCCACCTTTTGTTCATCCTTATCTTATGTGAGATATCCTTAAGGATCTCCTCTCATATTTCATTCCTTCATGCCAAAGAAAACCCCTACCCTCTCTCCTTCTTATCACATGAAACACTACATGATAACCATCAAAAAGTTTTACTAAACCAACCAGCCAAACTAGTTCTTGATGAAGCTCAAGTTGCTCCTCTCTTTTGTGGTAAGTTACTAAACTCGCTTTTACACTAGATATCTATTAGTGTTTTCTTCATATCTTCTTATATGTAGCTCTATTTTAAGTGATTCAAGCTTTGCTGGAAAGATATTTTATACCTCTGTAACTCTTATTCAGGCACCAAAATCTAATTTTGTTTGTATTTACCCGAAAAGGGATCATAAAGTACATGGCAGGTGTTGCCCCGATTTTCTGTTTTACAAACTCTTCCTGTACTGCTTTTAGTATTCTTAGCATAACCGTTTGCACGAAACTGATATTAGGGTGATTCAAGATTTCCTCAGTCCCTAAGACACATGTCTACTACTTTTATGAAGACTATACAGTCTAGTTCGTCCGTTTAGATCTTCAAAATGGAGCCACAACACAAGACAATGATACTGTCCAAAATTTCTGTTTCAAAAATTTAGGGTGATTTTCACCATTATCATGTTTAGTTTGCCATGTTAAATCACTAAACTTATATAGATATTTGATTATGTATAACCTTGTAATATCTAAGGGGAAGTGTTTGAGGAAGTGGACAGATTTGGTTGGTCTATGGCGTAGACGATTCGAACTTCCTCAAGTTATGGTTGAACTGTTTTGTGGTAAAACACCAAGGTTTGTGTATATACTTGAAGTTGTACTATTTTTACTTTCTGGAATGTTTTGAAATAACTTGAGCTTTTCTTTCCCTTGTCTTCAATTAATATCGATGTATTCGTGTTAATCATGTATTGCAAGATATTCGTTAACTCGCCCACTCGTCCAGATTTCTTGATCATTTTGCATTCTTGTTGGGACTTTGTCCTTCTTGTGGCAGTGACTTTGTCACTCATCTCGGCATGTCTCTTGATTCGGATCTTTCTCCATCTTGACTTTGGATTTGTAGTTCGTCTTAAATTATAGAACTTGTCCGTGTTAAGTACGAACTAGGAAGCCATTTTTAATATGGTTCTTGATTCTCTTGACTTGACAAGAGTGGGTTGCTCTAGTGGTGAGCATCCTCCACTATCAACCAAGAGGTTGTAAGTTCGAGTCACCCCAAGAGCACTTGGAGGGAGGGAGCCGAGGGTCTATCAGAAACAACCTCTCTACCCCAGGGTAGGGGTAAGGTCTGCGTACACACTACCCTCCCCAGACTCCACTAGTGGGATTATATTGGGTTATTGTTGTTCTTGATTCTCTTGACTATTGGGGTTTGACCCTACTTGATTTGGGTCTTCGTTCCATCTTGATATCTTCTATTGCTTAGTGTGATGGCATGGCGTACATATTGGGAAAAAATGGATATTTGGCAAACTCTCTTGGATTGATAGTATACTCTTTCTTGACACTTGAATCTTGAACATTGTTATTGATATTTGGAAACATTTCAAGGTTTGATATTCGATACTTTTAATATATATTTGTTCACTTGTTTTAAATTTATATTTCATTTGAGCTACCTATGACTGAAAAGGGGAATCAGAGAATTTAATGGCTCCAAGCCCAAACTTTATATGCCACTAATCTTTATGCTTAGCGATAGTTATTTTCTATTGTAGGTAATGTATGGGACGAGATTTGAAGACGGCCTTATGAAGTAGTCTTTTTTGGGAGCATTTATGGAGATCACATTTGCATATGCACCTAGGTTTTGTAAAGTTTTGGGACTTGTACATGATATATATGTCATACTTATGTATGTTATTTTTGAGACTTGTTGGATCTCAAGACCAAAATCTTGTAACATGTAATTTGGTGACTTGTTTTGCTGTTTTAGGGTGTGTTAATAGCTCAAGTCTTGTAATATGCTGAATTTACACTTTGTCTTGTAAAAATGTACAAAGGAGAAGACTAGTTTTCCTTTTATACTCGCTAGTTTGAAATTCATGTACAATATCAATATGCAGTGATGTTGAACGAGAAGTATAATTTTGTTAGGAAGTTGCTTTAACGTGTTGATTATTTGAGAAGGGTTGTACCATTTTATCTTGATATTTTGACATTATATTTCATTTAAGAAATTTTACGAAGTGTATTTTCAAAAACAAAAATATTGCACCTTGAAACCTTTGTTGCATGGATCTATTTCCGCTACTAAATTATTATGAATATCTTTTTATATTAATATCTTCCGAATATTGCAAGTAGTAAGTTAGATTTGTTTCGTAAGTAGCACCCTACCAAAGGCGTTGCTACAGAGAGGGCCTCATTGGCATTTAAACTTATAGGGATGAGTTAGTTGTTAGTGGGTAAGGGTATTTGGGAGTAGAGTTTAACTCTAGGTTGGGTTGCCCTCCCCGACACAAGCATTGCCTCGGGCCTTGAGACCCTTGGGAACTTTGAAGTATCGGGGGATTCAAAGGAGGCATCGACCTTGAGTAGAACTCTCTCTTTAGACTTTAGTTCATTGACACTTATTACTCTCTTTGGGTTTGGTGTTTAACGGCAACGAAAGGTATTCAATCTGGTTCATTCACTATACACGACCTTCACATTAGCATGATTCCCTTATCATTTAGGTACTGTTAGTAATTTCTTCTTTTAATCTTTGCTTAGTATGATTCCCTTAGCATCTAAACACTGTGAGTTATTTCTTTTAATCTTTGTTTGAGAATTTTATATATGGATATGTATACAATACTGTTCTCCTAATGACCTCTCTTTTATTTTTGGGCATGTACAAATGATTTGGGCATGTTGAGTTCTTTAAGAACTCAAGCCCAAGTCCAGCTCTACTGTGGTCCAAGGGTCTGCCGTCGCTCGTCATTTGTTACTGCTGGGCCTGCATTTTGAGGCCCAAATCTCCTAGAGTCACTTCTTTCCCTTCACCTCTTTACTTACTGTTTCGTCATTCCTCAGTTGTACTACGTCTTTGTTCGTTGCTGTTTTCTGTTATTATATCTCATTATGTATGTGACGAGTATATATATTGGATTGAATGTTTGTCTTTATCTTTTAATTAATAGGATGACTTTAGGCAAGCCTAAAGAACTCAAGATTAAAAAGAAGCCTTAGTTAGCAATTAATTTCATATCCATTAATTGTAAGTTGTTATTAAGTTGTCATGCTTAATTAACTCTTTTCTTAAAATTTTTTGAAGCCCAAAAGCTTAACAAAGGCAGCTGTCCCTATTTCAAAAAATCAGAATTGTCGCTAATTTGATCTTTCTAAAAGGAATTAGCTACTTCGAAAGATTAAGTTGTTGCTGACCTAAAACAAAGGCTTTCAAATAGTTTTCTACTTCAAGACCAAGGTATATCTTAGAATCATTTGCATAACACTTTTTGCCATGTTAGAATGACCCGAACTTCCATAATTTTGGAAACAAAAGGCTTTAACTTGGTTTCCTTTTCACATTCGTACAAACGTTTCCATATTTCAAAGTTCTTTTTAAGCTTATATATACTAACACTAATTTTTCTAAAGACTTTTCTTTAAATCCATCCTCTTTAAACCACACTCTCTCCTTATAGATATTATGTCCTAATATATAGTATACCCTTAGAGCACTAGTTAAGACATAGTATAAATAATTAATTTCAAATCTAGTCTAAGTCCTATGGAGCTACCTCAGGTAGATTTTAAGGGGTGCCTAACACCTTCCTCTTAGAAGAACAAGAACCCTTACCCATGATCTCACCGGTTAGTAGACCAATAAAGAATACAACCTTTAATAATTAAATAGGTACCCTAGTATACCTTTCAATATTAGGTGGCGACTCTCTTTCATCAACAACAGAGAAATCACAAGTTGAATCTTGTTTTGACTAGTGCAAAATAGGGTGCAACACCAAGTACCTGACTACAGTAGTTGAATAAGGGTAAAAAGAATTACAAAATTTATTTAAAATTTTGACTACTGTAGTCGGGCATTTCAGGAAATCCCAAGCTAGTTTTTTAAGGAGGAATTTACACATAATACAAGATTCTAAAAGTAATTTAAAAAAATTGCAACTACTCTAAGAAATTTACACAAGTACAATGTATTATCACTTTTTAACTTTTTAATTATATTAGTATTAGTACCCGTATGATGTGCAGACATAAACTATGTCAAATTATGATTTGGGTTATTTGAATTATGTGCAAATAACTTTAAAATTAAACCCTCTATATAGAAATTAAAAATAATTATTTGATATTAATTATGTGGATAACCTGTTTTCTTTTTCTATATCCGTAATAACCCAACCCCTTGATTTTGGTACTTGTATTATATTTTACGATCAATAATAATATTAAAGAATATTAACATATAACTTTGTGATCTGTCTTGTTTGAGAATATTAAATTATATTATTTTAACAAAATTCTTACTACCACTTTATTTTTCATCTCAAATTCAAATAAATCTTATCCTTCTACATTTTTAGACATAATTTTTTTCTCTTTTTTGTTCCTTGCTTATAGTTTTTCCATTATTTATTAATTAATATTGTTATACTGTAATGTGATCTTTTATTAGCTTATAAATTGACTTAATGTCTTGCTTGTTATCTTTTTAATAATCATAAATAAATGTAAAAAAAATTATTCTTGAAATTTAAAGTATTTGTACACTATTATCCTCTTACTCGGATCTCTTTCATCATTTAAATCTATTAATAATATTTTTGAGTATTATTTAATAATTTTATTTATTTATTTTTAAATAAATTTAAAAATATAAGTATCATCGCACTATTTCTATTTCTAACTTTATACATTCTCTTCCCTATTAAGAAATTTTAATTAGCTTTGTACATAAATATTTTACCTATACTCAAAATAATATCACAGTTTATTTTAAAATATAATTTTAATTAGTCTAAAAATTAATACATAAGTTTTTTGTCACGACCCAAAATCCCAATCCGTTGTGACCGCGCCTAATACATTACTAGGCAAGCCAACAATCACATCACGACTACACATTTGAATTAAAACATACTTTAATAAGCTATACAGTGGAAAGTCTCATAAATATCTGATAAAAATAATTGTAACTCTACTACAACCATCCCAAAATTCTGGTGTCACCGAGTACATGAGCTACTAAGTGTCAACATAGTTTGAAACTGTCACGACCCAAAAATTTCACTAGTCGTGATGGCACCTAACCCAACCCGTTAGGTAAGCCAATTTCCAACTATCCAATTCCAATGAAATTAATTAAAAGGAAATATCTAAAACCGATACATCTCCCCAAGAACTGGTAGTACAAATCATGAGCTTCTAAGCATAGAGTATACAAAGCGAAAATGAAATAAATACATAGTTTGTTTGAATAATACATAAACAGAGCTTTTATAAATCTAAGGCTACCCTGAACAAGAGGCAGCTACAACAGGAACGCAGGTACATCTTCAAATCCCGCAACCATCGAGCACAGCAACAACAATAGCCAACATCTGCACGTAATGTGCAGAAGTGTAGTATCAGTACAACTGACCCCATGTACTAAGTAAGTAACAAACCTAGTCGTAGGTTGAAAGTAATGACGAGCTTCTACCAAGGTCGGGTCCACAACCAATAGTACACAACAATCCATAACAACATAAAGCAAATAATACAAGAAGTAACTCAGGGATAAAATACTCAGCCAGATAATGATTTCAAAAATAGTAGTTCTTTCTTTCAAATACATAAGTAAAAACCCAAATTGTTTGCCGAAGTTGCCAATAATATGAATAGTTTGAAAACAATAAATTTCTCCAAAAATATTCTCAATAATAAATAATATGTTTCATTTTTCCTTCCGGATAACCCGTGTAAAACAAATGCATGCCCATCTGTCAAAAAATGTGTGAAAAATCATGAATGATGTGATGTTGTACAGCATGAGGAAAAATACATCTATATGCCTGTATGTCTTGTGTGCATGCCAATGCGATGCAACTCAATGATAAAATCATAAACAACCCCTCGGGCAAACCTCACAGTCACTCATGCCACTAGGGCATACCTCACAATCACTCTTGCCACTCGGGCATACCTCATAATCACTCATGCCTCCCAGTCACTCAACACTCGGCACTCGGCACTCGGCACTCGCACTCAGTAGGTACATGCGCTCACTGGGGGTGTGTACAGACTCCGGAGGGGATCCTTCATCCCAAGCGCTATAATCTGCACGGACAACTTACGTGCGATAATAATAAAGTATGCTGCAGGCGGGCAGTCCCGATCCAGACTCATCCTCACAATCAGGCCCTCGGCCGATATCAAACATGTTGCGGCGTGCAGCCCGATCCCATGAATATGAAACATAAATCAGGCCCTCGGCCTCACTCAATCATAAAACTCTCAAGCCACTCGGGCATCTCAGTAAAACAGGGCATTCAGCCCAAAATTTTTTTATGCATCAAAATAGAGTCATAAAACTGAGTTATGATATGCAATAAAATGAATATGACTGAGTATGACTTTTCAATTTAACACAATAATTTACAGCAATATGACCTCTGTGGGTCCCAATAATACTGGCACATAGCCTCAACATGATTTGTAATATGCTTTTCAGCTCAATTTCTTTAACACATAAACCCGCATGTAAAATACCAAGGTTATTTAACTATAAAATTCCACATAAACAATTATGTCATAATTTTTATAGTGCACGCCCATACGCCCGTCACCTAGCATATGCGTCACCTCCCAACAATTTACAAAATACATATATTCAGGGTTCATACCCTCAACTCCAAGATTAGAAGAGTTACTTACCTCAATCCAAGCAAATTCTTTATTCCAATAAACCTTTTCCTCTTGATTCAGCCTCCGAACGCCTCGAATCTTAGTCAAAATAATTCTATACATTCAACACAAGGTATAGGAATCAATTCCATATGAAAATGCTAATTTTCCATAAATATCTGAAATTTAGCTCAAAAATTGCATGTGAGGCCCACGTATCGAAACCCGACAAAAGTTACAAAATCCGAACACCCGTTCCGATACGAGTCCAACCATACAAAAATTATCAAATTTCGACATCGGATTGACCTTCAAATCTTGATTTTACATTTTTGAAAGATTTTATAAAAATCTGATTTTTCTTCCATAAATTCACGGATTCATGATGTAAATGAATATGGAATCATGAAATATAATCAATATAGGATAAGGAACACTTACCCCAATATTTTTCCGTGAAAATCGCCCAAGAATTGCCTAAACTGAGCCCCATAAACTCAAAAATGAGTAAAAATGGCAAGAACCCCGTTTTATAGACCCTCAGCTATTTCGGGCATCACAGGTAGTGTGGGGCGCTGCCTTTGGCGCAGTTTCCAACATCCCAAAATTCCCAGCGCCAGGGCTAGCGCCCCACGCTACCCTGGGCGCTCGCGGCGACTGAAAAATCGTTCCAGACACGGAAATAGGCATAACTCTCTCATACGATGTCTGAATTCAACGATTCTTTTTGCTATGGCTCTGTAATTTAAATACGGATCTAATGCTTCAATAAAAATTGAATTTTGAGCTCATTTGCTTAATGTGATACCACATATTCTTGAAAAATCGACATCAAACATTCTAGGTTCAATGCCGAAACATAGCAATCAATCCGGAATGAACTCAAATTTTGCGTACAAGTCATAAATGGAATATCAAAGCTGTTCCAATTTCAAAAATATGATTCCGACCTCGATATCAAAAAGTGAAACCCTGGTCAACCTTCCCAAAAATTCAACTTTCGGCATTTCAAGCCCAATTCCATTACGGACCTCCAAATAAATTTTCGGACATGCTCCTAAGTCCAAAATCACCATACAGAACTGTTGGAATCATCAGAATTAAATTCCGAGGTTGTTTACACATAAGTCGATATCCGGTCACTATTTTAACTTAAGCTTTAAACCTTGGAACTAGATGTTCCAATTCATTCCAAAATCTCACTGAACCCGAACCAATTGCCCCGGCAAGTCACACAACAACTGTAAAGCCCAATTTGAGAAGTAAATGGGGAAACTGGATTGTAATACTCGAAACGACCAGCCAGGTCGTTACATTCTCCCCTACTTAAACATACATTCGTCCTCGAACGTGCCAAGAGTTGTTTCCAAGCCATCAAATCACTGTTCCATCTTACCACACACATACCCGGGGGTGAACCCGCGTCACCCTATTCCATATAGGCTTGACAACACAATCCAACTGAATTCATTAATTTAACTCTAGCCCATAAACCTTGGAATTAAATTTCCAACCTTTAGAATTTCTTCCAAGACTTTGTCTTACATTTACACACCGTATAAATCCGAACAAGTTGCATCGAGCTATAACTATCACCACGGATATAATCAACCAACATATTACACAACTCGCTTGCTCGTAGCACCATTCCCGATCGCAGTGACTACTCCAAAACTAACTGCATACTAGTATTAAACCCATATCAAACCAAACCTCATCCCAAACCCTTCGTACACTGTTGATAATAAAAGAAACGCGCGAAATAAACAAGTCACAGAGCTCTCTCGCCCCAACCAAAACCATAATCGCTTTTTGAGCCGACTTTCAATATTATACTCCCGAATATACCGAAATCAAACCTGATAGTACCCATTCTAGGTCCAATGACCTTATATTACTAAACACAATTATTCCATAGACATGCCTCACCAATATAACTCAGAGCCACAACTCGTGCCATCCGTGCACCAATACGCAATAATTCAAATGTACCTAGTCATGGAAAAATGACTCTAATGAGAGAACTGCCCCGCTAGATTAACAAGTACCTCCACAACGAAACGCTGAAAATTTATCATACACCGTAGAACCATCACCCGATTCTAACACAAGGTTCATACCTTAATATAACTCTACTGCAATGTGTGTCCCCATTCAAACGTTGGTCCATATAATATACCCCAAGCCACCCTGCTCAAAATCAATAACCACGGAGAGGCAAATGACAAAAATGCCACATAAAACCTGAAAGAACATAACCATTACGCAATCGATCATGCAATACCCAATTACTCATCACGCTCAAATTCCACTATAAAACTCAAATAGGACCGCACCATCTGTGCACATAACCAATGAATCACAACTCCTCATAGCATAAAGGAGCAACTCACAGATCATCTCAGAACACGGATAAGCTCAACATCAACCGAATGACACATCCCTAAACAATAGCAGTATGGAGCCAACCATTCCGGCTCGGTGTAGAATACACATCTTAATTAGGCCTACCAATGGATCGCCAAATCAACTCGGGTTACCCACAAATAGATAAAAGTTCTTTTGAAACTCCATAATGACTGAATCATAACACATTCTATCATCTGGCTAGCTCCGGCCACCACTTCACAATCCATAACCATGAAACAATCCGCTCTTGAGAACTCCCAATCTCCAAATCCATAAAACACGCGAATCACCATATTTGATTCCATCTCCACCGCCCGAATGCCTAACACTTCTCTCATACATGATCATCCCATGAGAAATACTTTAAAAGTTCTTCCGTGCCAATTGACAAAATTTGAATATCAGTAGTCTATCAACCATGTGAGTACCGTAATACTAATTTATACATCCGTAAGTAAAAATACAATGCGCCTTCTGAAGTCCGCCCCTTCTCATACAACACCAAGTAGTAATAGTATTCATTTAGTTATTTGAAATCGTCCATGTTGTCCAACATTCGTTAACTTCTCTTCAAGACTGTACTGCCACCTTGTACATGAAAATCTAGCTTTCGTACAACACATAACATCTATATTTCCATCATGTGAAAAGCACAAGAATCTTATTATCAACTTTGAGTCACCAATAATTTACATACACTTTTAGTTATAAACCTTTCTCTTGCTTCTTTCCAGGAGGAAATCACAATACATAACACGTTCTCCACACCGTTAGAAACCATCAAGAATTCTTTGGAATCCATTTGCACAACCAAGCCACCAGGACCGAATCTCTCCAACTCATCCAAGCCACGCAGGTCGCCAAGTCCAGGTGTATTACCACAAAGCACCTGTAGAAAACTCCCACATCATAAGCACCCAAAGAACTGATCATATCCATTACCATACTGATCCAACCTACTACCCAGTTGTCCTATTTTCTCCGAGTCCCTTCCGAATTTGTCTTCAGATTGATACTTCTTCTTGCTAAAATACCATGATCTTTAACCACAACTCACCCTACAAACCTTAGCAAAGAACCACAATGCCCTAGGACCCATAAGCAACTTTATTCTTCTTAAGCACCTTCAAAAATACCACAACTATAACACTCACTTTGAGAATACCTTATGCGAATTTGAAATTGTTCTTCTTACCTTATACAAAAATGTAGAATCCTTAGTCATATAGAATTTTCGCAAGTCCAGGCACCATCAAACGCAAATCTCGGATTTTATCCATACACAAGTCCGAAAATATTGTCAATTGCTATATATAATTCTCAATCCACTGAAATGTTTCTCGGGAGTCACCCACTTTGCTCAAATCTAATTGCACCGCCCAAATGGGCCAAAAGACACGTGCCCCATTAGCACCACAACACTCAAAGAAGTAACTCTACTTTAACACCACGTATCAAATTCATACTCCGTGCGCACTACATCATTCACCAATAACAACTTACTTATCCTGCGAATTTCATTTACTCATACGTGCAATATAATCCTTATCCAGGAATTTCCTTATTCGAGCCATCCTCGATCTCAACTTCTGCAAGTCATAGCTAACCGACAAGTATGCCTCAGACCAAAATTAAAATTTAACACCTAACCATTAAATCAAATTGTCAATAACAGACTCCCCCACTTAGCTCAAAGCCATAGATTAAAACATTCCATAACTCACAATACCAATACTCTCTTACTGCCATAATGCCACAGTCTGTCCAACGAAACTTCTTCCCAAGTTCATACAACGCCAACCATAAAAACACCTCAATCATCTGCTAAGCTCGTATTCATCCTCTTAACACACAAGTCAACTTTCTCAACCAGATTCAGATTCAAATCTCCACCCATACACCGTGTCGGCAGAAAAGAAACTCTCTACTCACATCATAAGGAATACTCCTACGTAGATTACTCCGTAGGGGATAATCCACCTGCTTAGCCTCAATCTAGTATCTTGTTATACCCTTTCGCATTCACAATAACTATGCAATCACTTAGTCTATCTGAGTCCAAACTCATTAACCAGACGTGAGAATTTAGTTTTACCCCAAAATTTAACCATATGAAAGATCCTTCAAAACATTCATACTGGAGACTATATACGCCACATCAATTCGAAAATCAAGCACCCAATGGCCTTTCCTTTATATTTCAAGGAAACACTTCTCGTCATATTCAAATCATCTTAACACATCTCACATTTACATCATACTCATCACAAAACCATGCCGCCGCTCATCGAGCCACAACTTCCACTCATAGGGATATTACCGGACATATGAGTCCAAATGTACAGGTTACAACTGAAGCTACCGAGCCTAAGCTGCGGTCTAAACCTGGCCTCAAGTCCTCCAGACTGGCCCATCACCAAAACATAGAATACACATCTCGAACCTTGTTTATAGAATCACAAGCCGGCTATGCACAACTGATACCGAGCGCTCATATGCGCATACGAATACGTGGAAGGAATTCAAAGAGTTATGTCTCAAGCTGAATCAATCGCGCACGATAAGAAAAGAAAGATGGGAAGTATATCCTAAATGCCCTGTAGCCTCTCGAAGATAAGTATGGACGTCATCATACCGATCCGCAAGACTCTACTAGACACTTGCTCATGACTTGTAGAACCTATGAACCTAGAGCTCTGATACCACCTTGTCACGACCCAAAAATCCCACTAGTCGTGATGGCGCCTAACCCAACCCGTTAGGTAAGCCAATTTTCAACTATCCAATTCCAATGAAATTAATTAAAAGAAAATATCTAAAACCGATACATCTCCCCAGGAACTGGTAGTACAAATCATGAGCTTCTAAGAATAGAGTATACAAAACGGAAATGAAATAAATACATAGTCTGTTTGAATAATACATAACCAGAGCTTTTATAAATCTAAGGCTACCTTGAACAAGAGGCAGCTACAACAGGAACGCATGTACATCTTCAAATCCCGCAACCATCGAGCACAGCAACAACAACAACCAACATCTACACGCAATGTGCAGAAGTGTAGTATCAGTACAACCGACCCCATGTACTGAGTAAGTAACAAACCTAGCCGTAGGTTGAAAGTAATGACGAGCTTCTACCAAGTTCGGGTCCACAACCAATAGTACACAACAATCCATAACAACATAAAGCAAATAATACCAGAAGTAACTCAGGGATAAAATACTCAGCCAGATAACGATTTCAAAAATAGTAATTCTTTCTTTCAAATACATCAGTAAAAACCCAAATTGTTTGCCGAAGTTGCCAATAATATGAATAGTTTGAAAACAATAAATTTCTCCAAAAATATTCTCAATAATAAATAATATGTTTCATTTTTCCTTTCGGATAACCCGTGTAAAACAAATGCATGCCCCTCTATCAAAAAATGTGTGAGAAATCATGAATGATGTGATGTTGTACATCATGAGAAAAAATACATCTCTATGCTTGTATGTCATGTGTGCATGCCAATGCGATGCAACTCAATGATAAAATCATAAACAGCCCCTCGGGCAAACCTCACAGTCACTCGTGCCACTCGGACATACCTCACAATCACTCTTGCACGGACAACTCACGTGCGATAATAATAAAGTATGCTGCAAGCGGGCAGCCCCGATCCACACTCATCCTCACAAATCAGGCCCTCGGCCTCACTCAGTCATAAAGTATGCTGCAGGCGGGCAGCCCCGATCCATACACATAACATGCTGCGACGTGCAGCCCGATCCCATAAATATGCAACATGGTGCGGCATGCATGCCAATCCCATGAATATGAAACATAAATCAGGCCCTCGGCCTCACTCAATCATAAACCTCTCAAGCCACTCGGTCATCTTAGTAAAACAGGGCATTCGGCCCAAAACATTTTTATGCATCAAAATAGAGTCATAAAACTGAGTTATAATATGCAATGAAATGAATATGACTGAGTATGACTTTTCAATTTAACACAATAATTCACAGCAATATGACCTCTGTGGGTCCCAATAATACTGGCACATAGCCTCAACATGATTTGTAATATGCTTTTCAGCTCAATTTCTTTAACACATAAAACCGCATGGAAAATACCAAGGTTATTTAACTATAAAATTCCACATAAACAATTATGTCACAATTTTTATAGTGCACGCCCACACGCCCGTCACCTAGCATGTGCGTCACCTCCCAACAATTTACAAAATACATATATTCAGGGTTCATACCCTCAACTCCAAGATTAGAAGAGTTACTTACCTCAATCCAAGCAAATTCTTTATTCCAATAAAACTTTTCCTCTTGATTCGGCCTCCGAACGCCTCGAATCTTAGTCAAAATAATTCTATACAATCAACAAAAGGGATAGGAATCAATTCCATATAAAAATGCTAATTTTCCATAAAAATCTGAAATTTAGCTCAAAAATCGCCTGTGGGGCCCACGTATCGAAACCCGACAAAAGTTACAAAATCCGAACACCCGTTCCGATACGAGTCCAACCATACCAAAATTATCAAATTCCGACATCGGATTGACCTTCAAATCTTGATTTTACATTTTTGAAAGATTTTATAAAAATCTGATTTTTCTTCCATAAATTCACGGATTCATGATGTAAATGAATATGGAATCATGAAATATAATCAATATAGGATAAGGAACACTTACCCCAATATTTTTCCGTGAAAATCGCCCAAGAATTGCCTAAACTGAGCCCCATAAACTCAAAAATGAGTAAAAATGGCAAGAACCCCATTTTATAGACCCTCAGCTGTTTTGGGACACAAGTAGTGTGGGGCGCTGCCTTTGGCGCAGTTTCCAACATCCCAAAATTCCCAGTGCCAGGTCTAGCGCCCCGCGCTACCCTGGACGCTCGCGACGATGGAAAAATCGTTCCAGACACGAAAATAGGCATAACTCTCTCATACGATGTCCGAATTCAACGATTCTTTTTGCTATGGCTCTGTAATTTCAATTCGGATCTAATACTTCAATAAAAACGGAATTTGGAGCTCATTTGCTTAATGTGATACCACATATTCTTGAAGAATCAACATCGAACATTCTAGGTTCAATGCCGAAACATAGCAAATCAATCTGGAATGAACTCAAATTTTGCGTACAAGTCATAAATGGAATATCAAAGCTGTTCCAATTTCAAAAATATGATTCTGACCTCGATATCACAAAGTGAAACCCCGGTCAACCTTCCCAAAAATTTAACTTTCGGCATTTCAAGCTTAATTCCATTACGGACCTCCAAATAATTTTCCGGATACGCTCCTAAGTCCAAAATCACTATATAGAGCTATTGGAATCATCAGAATTAAATTCTGAGGTCGTTTACACATATGTCGATATCCGGTCACTATTTTAACTTAAGCTTTAACCTTGGAACTAGATGTTCCAATTCATTCTAAAATCTCACTGGACCCGAACCAATTGCCCTGGAAAGTCACACAACAACTGTAAAGCCCAATTTGAGAAGTAAATGGGGAAACTGGGTTGTAATACTCGAAACGACTAGCCGGGTCGTTACAGAAACTCTAGTACAACTATCTGTGAAAATAGAACAATACTGAATAAAATGAAAGGAAGGAGAGTCAAGTTCTCTGGGCGTCATAGCAGCTACCTCAAAGTCTCCGAGTAGGTACTAGCACCAGATCTAGCAATAACCGCGTCCAGATGTACCTGGATCTGCACACGAAATGCATAGTGTAGTATGAGTACAACCAACCAAATATACTCAATAAGTAACAAGACTAACCTTGGGATAAAAGCAATGACGAGATTAGAAGGATACAATCAGAACCAAAATAATGACAACACAGATATAACAAAGAGAATGACAGTAATAACTTAGAGAAACTTCCATATTCATCTCGTTCACACTACGAAAATTTAGGCATGCTTTTAAGTTCAACAATTTAAGCCCAACACTGATAAAATATGCCAAGTACACCTTGCATGAGGAATGTTACATCTCTATGCCTACATGTATGCATGTCAAATGTTATGTATCACAGTGATAATCCCAGGTACTCACACTCTCAGAGTACTCAATCTGTCTATCTCAAATTCCCACTCATCACACAATCATTCAGCACTGTACGGGTGCCTGACATCAATACCCCTCACCAAAGAACGTGTACATAAATCAGTGTGCATGCGCTCACTGCTGGTATGTTAGACTCCGTAGGGGCGGATCCTGTCCAAGAGCTAATATAAAGCCTATAAGGCTTGCTGCGGCATGCAGCCCGATCCGCAATAATAAATAAGCCAATAAGACCTGTTGCAGCGTGCAACCTGATCCATAATAATAATAATAGTAATAAAGTCTATATGGCCTATTGCGGCGTGCTTCCCGATCCACAATAACACTCACAACACGGCTCTCAGGCCCACCTCAGTCACCAGTCTCTCAAGGCTCACAACCTCACACTACTCAGCCCAAACAATAATAATATGTGATGTAACAGTGAATGATAATAACGACTGACGTATGATATGCAAATGACGAATCATGACTGAGAACATAATTGCAATTTAATCAGATAACTCAAAACAACAGAAACAACCTCTCTAGGCTAAAAACAAAAACCTCTCTAGGCCTCAACAAAATAAGCACATAGCCTAAACATGTTTTTCTACATGAATTACTATTTAATTACTCTAACAAGTAAGGATTTCACGGATAGAACAAGACTTGATAACAACACAGTCCAAAAGAATCAACCTAATCATGAATACCACCGTGCACAAGAAAACGCCCGTCACCTAGCATGTGCGTCACCCCAATCCAAACCATATAACATGTTTTCCAGGGATTTATACCCTCAGTTCCTTGTTTAGAAGTATTACTTACCTCAAAACGCGCAAATCACAACTCCAACAAGCCCTTCCCACGCGTATCGGCCTCCAAATGACTCGATTCTAGTCACAAATAACTTAATATCAATAACTAATGTCGTAGGAAACAATGTCAAACAATAAAGTTTTGATCTTTATCAAAATAATTAAGTCAACTCGAAAAGTTAACACCAGGCCCACGTCTCGGAACCCGACAGAATTTACAACTTAAAACATGATTTGGGGTTTTAAAATCTACCCAGGTGCTTCTCCTTTGCGAATGCGGAAACTGCCCCGCGTTCGCGAAGCACAAAAATCCTCAGCTGCCAAATCCTCCTTTGCGAACGCGATGCCTCTGTGGCGAATGTGATGACCTTTGATCTAATGCCTACGCGAATGCAACCCCTTTCCCGTGAATACGAAGGCTAAAATGCATGGCACCCAAACCAACCTCATCTTTCTACACGAATGCGAGTCCCCTCTCGCGATCGCGATGCACAGACCCACTATACCTTTGCAAATGCATGGCCTTCTTTGCGAAAGCGATGAAAAAAACCTCCTGCCACTGAACAACTCTACGCGAACGCAATATCCATGTCACAAACGCGATGAAGATTGCTCCAGATATCACATCAACAATTTTACATGGCCAAAATGAAGCCGAACTTTGTCCGAATCACACCCGAGGCCTCGGGACCCCGTCCGAACATACCAATAGGTCCTAAAACACGATACAAACTTATTCAAAGCCTCAAATCACATCAAACAACATCAAAATCATAAATCACACCCCAATTCAAGCCTAATTGTTACACCCCATGTTTTCGTATGTAAAAGTGCGTCGTAAGTCAATTGATGTAAGCTCAGAAATGAGATCATCTTTGAAATTACATAAATTAAGTTAATAATGTTACCTTGGAGGTTACAAATCTTTAAGATCATGGATAACAAGTACCAAGAGGGTTTAAAGGCTTAGAAGCTAAACAAATTAAAGAAAACAAGTTTCGTCGAATGTTGAGAAGATGGGAATGTTATAACATGTACTTTTGGGGTGAGACTAGGGTGCTTAACATGATAAGTAGGTTATGTTATTAGTTATTGTATTCGTATGATATTCATGTATTACGTTTTAAAGTCAAGCGAGTTGTGGAACAAAAGTTAGCAAAGGTCATCACAAGTGTTACACCCTGTGCATCCCAATGTGACGTATAATGAATATGAGACTTGTTAATCATGATTTTAATGAGTGTAAAGTCATAATATGAATATATATGATGTTTGGATATAAAATATAAAGTTTGGGAAAAATCAGATTTTAGTTGCGAAAAAACCGACTAAGGATTTGCCTTCTAATGAAGCTTTTTGAGCAATACATTTAGCGTGTTATATGAGGTATTTTTGGTAAATATTATATACAAAATTGAAGGTCTTGAAATTTATTTTCCAGCGCTCTTAACCGTTCTTTTATACGATATCCAGATAAAAATATATAAGCGTCGGAATAAGGGCCGATGCTAGGGTGCCAAACTAGCACCTCTTTGACTTTTCAAAGGTGGGGATATATATATATATATACCTTACGTCGTATCTTTCTTTATTTTTCCACAGACCACGACCAAAATAAGACCATAAACTTACCCTTAAGCTCTCTACAAGAGTTTCAAAGAAGATTAACATCCCGGGTACGAAATCAAGAAGTGATAACATTAGAACGATCCATACAACGTAAGTATCATTATACCGCCTCTCTTTTTCTTTGTTGTTTGAGTTTTGGAAGGTACTTCATAGTTAATAAAAAAACCTAATTTCTGTATTTAAGCTTTTAAATATCAAGAAAGGTTGATAAATTTGTTTCCTAATAGTTAGAACTCACAGGACGGTGATCGGAAGCCGTGAGTTCGATTTATTTCACTTTTAGTGGACTGTTTTGTAGTCCAATCATGTTGGCCTATTGTGCTGCTGATTTATGGAGTTTGGAAGGTTAAATGGTGTGGAGAAATGCCACATGTGGTAGGGTAGTGAGCTGGTCGCTCGTCGTTGCAATTTCAGGCTAATTGATAACTTGTTGATTGGATGTGTTATGGTATATTTGGGTTTTTTATTGTATTAAAGGTCCCGAATTGTAGTTATGTTATTTTTGAGTTGCTGGTTGTATTGTGTTGTTGTCTCAGCTATAGTAGGCTTGAGGGAGCATTAAAATCAGGGGAAATGCTGTCCGTTTTATTTTAGAATCGAGTTATCGTTTGAGATACGTGGTATACTAGCGCCATCTAAGTTGTACATGTATTTCTTTGTTATTGGGTTGGTGCGCTAGTTGTCATGAGCTTATTGTTGAGTTGAATTGATGACTTGAGGTATGTTAAGGCTATCCCTTCTTTCCTTTTGGCATGATCCATATGATGCAAACGAAACGAGCAAGCACACAACTTTCACAAATGATTCTATTCTTAGATGTACTAGGGTTGCCTATGTTCTTGATTCCCCATATGTCCTACTATCATATCATTTGTTCATGGGTCTAAGAAAAAACATAAGTTGATAAAGTTTATTTCATGATATTAACCGAAGGCATATTGATCTTATGACATTCCAAAAGGTCTTATTGACTTACTTCATTATGCATTGCATTCATTTATACATGTACATTGACCCATGACAAGATGGCATTATATACGCATATATTATATGTATATGGGGTATGGGAAAAGGTTACGACGTTATATACGCACCACATTAGTATACGTTGATGATTTTGCCCATGGAGGCCAAGATGATATGATGGGATGCCCTTAGAGGTTTGATGATGTTATGTGCGCATATACCTATGCATGATATGACATCTATACGCACATGCATGACATTATAAATGTTTCATGATTCACAGAGTTATTCAGACTTACAGGTTGAGTTCTTTACTCCATGTTTCTTTAATGTCTATTATATACTACTTTTCATGCCTTACATACTCAGTAATTTATTTGTACTGATGTCCCTTTTGCTTGGGAACACTGCGCTTCATGCCCGCAGGTCCCGATAGACAGGTTGACAGTCCTCCTAGTAGGCTATCAGCTCAGCGGAAGGTGTTGTACACTCTACTTGCTTCAGAATTGCCTATTTGGTCAGTATGCTTTGGACATGTATAGATTGGTATGGCCTTTATGACTTTATGTACTATTAGAGGCTTGTAGACATATGTAATATATATGGATGATTGTATGACCTTGTCAGCCTATGTTTTGAGTGTACAAATGATCATGTCGGTCTTATAGGCCCATATATCACATGTACAAGTTTGTATTCCATGTTGGGTCATCCTATGTCAAGTATTCTCTTATGTTTAATTTTGGTTATCTCATGATGGCCTTTCCGGCTTATTTACTCAAGATAATGTCATGACCCAAAATCCTGACCTGTCGTGATGGCGCCTATCGTAGTACTAGGCAAGCCGACATTTATGAAATAACTCCAACACTTAACAGAAAACGGATTTAAAACAGTTTAAATGATAACAACTTCTCATAAACATGATAGAAAATCTAAAATACAACGCGAAAATTCCCAACATCGAGGTGTCACTGAGTACATGAGCATCTATATATCACAAGTCTGGAAAACACTGTCTAATATAGTCTGAAACTAAATACAATATGCGAAAATGTAGGGAAGGAGAGTCAAGGTCTGCGAAACACTGACAACTACCTCGAAATCTCCAGAAGATTAATTGTGCACGGAAATCAACACCCACTATGTCTAGGAACACCTGGATCTGCACACGAAGTGCAGGGTGTAGTATGAGTACAACCAATTCAGCAAGTAACAATACTAAATAAAGAATTGAAGGTAGTGACGAGCTTTATAGTTATAGTTCAATTACAGTGATTTTTTTTAACATGGAATGTAGGCATGCTTTCAATTTCCACAATTAAGGCCAAAACAATAATTTCATGTCAAGTTCAACTGAAACAGAGTGTAATATCTTTCAAAAATTATCAAGACAGTGATACATGGCAGCTAAGTGCAACAAATATGAAATCAAATGCATCCTCTCAAGGCCACGGTCACTCATCCTTCCCATTTACTCAATACTCGGCACTTGACACTCGCACTCAGTAGGTACCTGCGCTTACTGGGGGTGTGTGCAGACTCCGGAGGGGCTCCTTCAACCCAAGCGCTATAATTTGCACGGACAACTCAGGTGCTGCATGGATAACTCAGGTGCTATAATATAATATCTGGATCCGCATGGACAACTCACGTGTTGCACGGACAACTCACGTGCCATAGTATAATATTTGGATCCGCACGGACAACTCACATGATGCACGAACAACTCACGTGCTATAGTATAATACCTCATAATCAGGCCCCCGTCCTCACTCAGTCGTCAACCTCTCCAGTCTCTCGGGCTCTCAGAACTCATAATAAGCAGCCCAGACAACAATGGTATGATACATAAAAAATGAACAATAGAGACTGAGATGTAACATACAAATAAACTATGACTGAGTACAAACAACAATTTAGCAAATAATTCAACATGTACACGACCTCTGTGGGTCCCTACAATGCCAACACGTAGTCTAAACATGATTTGTGGTTACATTTCTCTATTACATGTAGAATGTATAGATAACAACATATTATACAACTACACGGTTCCACGTAATTTGACCAAGTCATAATTCCTATGGTGCACGCCCACACGCCCGTCACCTAGCATATGCGTCACCTCAAAACCAAATACATGACATGTAATACGGGGTTTCGTACCCTCAAAACCAAATTTAGAATTGTTACTTACCTCAATACCAGCAAATCTCTACTCCAACACACCCTTGCCTCGCGAAACGGCCTCTGAATGCCTCGAATCTAGCCATAAACAATGCGATAAAAATCAATACGGGCTAAAGGAATCAACTCCATAAGAAAATGCTAAAAGTCACAAAACCCGAAAGCCCTCTCAACCACGAGTCTACCCATACCAAATTTATCAAAAACCGACACCAAATCGTCCTCCAAATCGCCAAATCCAACTCTCTAAATCCTTAGCCTTAAACTCCCAATTTACACCTTAAATACACACCAACTAGGTGGGAAAATCAAAGGGGAAGCAATATTGTTGATCAAAAATAAGCACACGGGACTTACCTCAAGAATCCCCTCTAAAACTCTCTCAAAATTCGCCTAAACCGTGCTTGAAATGTTTGAAATGAAGCTAAAATCGCGAACCCTTGTTTTAATCATCTGCCCAGGCTTTTCGCACCTGTGGCCATATATCCGCACCTGCGGAACCTCTTCTGCGGTCAATTACCTACTTCTGCGGAAGCCAATTAAATTCCTCAGGCCCACATCTGCTCTCCATGTTCCGCACCTACGGAACCGCTTCTCCGGTCTTCCATCCGCTTCTACGGAAACATGCCCCTCTCTCAATTCCGCATCTGCGGAGCCTCGCTCGCACCTACGAGCTCGCATATGCGATAATTTCCTCGCACTTGTGCCCTGCCCAGGCCAGCCCAACTCCGCTTCTGCGTAAACCCAACCGCATCTGCGACATCGTAGATTCAAAAATGACCTCACACCTGTGACATCTGCTCACCTCCTCCCTGGCCGATTCTGCAGTTCACCTCTTGCTTCTACGAGATTGCACCTACGATCCCCACTCCGCAGGTGCGATTACACCAGAAGCTCGTGAGCTTCAACACTTCCTTAACTTCAAATCAATTCGTTAACCATCCGAAATCAACCCGAGGCTCCCGGGACCTCAACCAAACATACCAACGGGTCCTACAATACAATACGAACTTAGTCGAGCCCTCAAACCATCTCCAACCACATCAAAAACACGAATCACACATAGATTCAAGAATAATAAACTTTAAACTTCCAATTTCTACAAACGATGCCGAAACCTATCAAATCACATCAGATTGACCCCAAATTTTGCACACAAGTCACAAATGACATTATGGACCTACTCCAAATTCCGGAATCGAAATCCGACCCCAATATCAAAAAGTCCACTCCCGGTCAAACTTTCCAAAAATTCCAATTTTCGCATTTCAAACCTAATTCCACCACCGACTTCTAAATTACCATCCAGACACGCTCCTAAGCCCAAAATCACCTAACAGAGCTAACAGAACCATCAAAACTCCATTCTAGAGTCATTTACTCAAAGATCAACATCCGGTCAATCATTTCAACTTAAGCTTTCAACCTTGAGACTAAGTGTCTCATTTCATTCTAAAATCACACTGGACCCGAACCGACTACCCCGGTAAGTCACATAACAGGTATAAAGTACAAAATGAGTAGTAAATGGGGGGACGTGGTTACAACTCTCAAAACAACCAGCCGGGTCGTTACATCCTCCCCCTCTTAAACAAACATTCGTCCTCAAACGGGTCTAGAAACATACCTGGAGTCTCAAATAGGTGTGGATATCTGCTCTGCATCTCCCACTCGGTCTATCAAGTAGCCTCCTCAACTGGCTGACCTCTCCACTGAACCTTTACTGAAGCTATGTCCTTTGACCTCAACTTTCGAACCTGCCGATCCAAAATGGCCACTGGCTCCACATCAGAAGACAGATCACCATCCAACTGAACTGTGTTGAAATCCAAAACATGAGACGGGTCGCCGACATACTTCCAGAGCATAGAAACATGAAATAATGGATGCACACTCGACAAACTAGGTGGCAAGACAAGCTTGTATGCCACCTCCCCAATCCTCTGAAGTACCTCAAATGGTCCAATATACTGAAGGCTCAACTTGCCCTTCTTCCCGAACCTCATAACACCCTTCATGGGTCAAACCTTGAGTAGTACCTTCTCCCCAACCATGTAAGCAACATCACGGACCTTCCTGTCAGCATAACTCTTCTGTCTAGACTGCGCCATACGAAGCCGCTCCTGAATCATCTTCACCTTGTCCAAAGTATCCTGGACCAAGTTAGTACCCAATAGCCTAGCCTCCTCAGGATTAAACCAACCCACCAGAGATCTACACAGTCTCCCATACAAAGCCTCATACGAAGCCATCTGAATGTTTGACTGGTAACTGTTGTTGTAGGCAAACTCCGCGAGTGGCAGAAAATGATCCCAAGAACCCCCAAAATTAATGATACAAGCGCGTAGCATATCCTCCAATTTTTTAATAGTACGCACGGACTGTTCGTCCGTCTGAGGGTGAAATGTTTTGCTCAACTCAACCTGGGTACCAAACTCTTGCGACACGGCTCTCCAAAACTGCGATGTGAACTGCGTGCCCCGATCTGAAATAATGAACACTGGCACGCCGTGGAGGCGAACAATCTCTCGGATGTAAAATTTAGCTTACCGCTCCGAAGTATAAGTTGTCCCAACTGGAATGAAGTGCGCGGACTTGGTCAGCCGATCCACAATCACCCAAATAGCATAGAACTTCCTCGAAGTTCATGGGAGCCCAACTACAAAATCCATGGTGATCCGGTCCCATTTCCACTCTGGAATCTCTAACCTCTGAAGCAATCCGCCCGGTCTCTGATGCTCATACTTTACCTTCTGATAGTTGAGGCACCGAGATACAAACGCCACCTTATCCTTCTTCATTCTTCTCCACCAATAATGCTACCTCAGGTCCTGGTACATATTTGCAGCACCTGGATGAATAGAATACCTTGAACTGTGGGTCTCCTCAAGAATCAACTCACGTAGCCCATCCACCTTAGGTACACAAATCCGACCATGCATCCTCAATACTCCATCATCCCCAATAGTAACATCTCTGGCATCACCGTGCTGAATCGTGTCCTTAAGGACAAGCAAATGAGGGTCATCATACTGGCACTCTCTGATGCGATCATATAAAGAAGATGGTGAAACAACACAAGCCAAAACTCTGCTCGGCTCGGAAACATCCAATCTAACAAACTGGTTGGCCAAGTCCTGAACATCCATGGCTAAGGTCCTCTCTGGTACTGGTAGATATACTAAACTCCCCAAACTCTCTGCCTTGCGACTCAAGGTATCGGCCACCACATTGGCCTTTCCGAGATGATAGAGGATGGTGATGTCATAATACTTAAGCAGCTCCAACCATCTCTGCTGCCGCAAGTTAAGATCCTTCTGTTTAAACAGATGTTGTAGACTCCGGTGATCGGTGATCGGTGAAAACCTCACAAGGAACACCATACAAATAGTGCCTCCAGATCTTCAAGGCATGAACAATAGCTGCTAACTCGAGGTCGTGGACTTGATAGTTCTTCTCATGCACCTTCAGTTGTCTAGACGCGTAGGCAATCACCCTACCATCATGCATCAACACTGCGCAGAGACCAATGCGCGATGCATCACAATATACCATATATGACCCCAAACTAGTAGGCAACACCAACACTTGGGCTGTAGTCAAAGCAGTTTTGAGCTTTTGAAAGCTCTTCTCACAATCTGCGGTCCACCGGAATGGAGCACCATTCTGGGTCAACCTGGTTGTAGGTGCTGCAACAAACGAGAAACCCTCTACAAATTGATGGTAATACCCCGCCAAGCCAAGAAAACTCTGGATCTCCATAGCTGAGGATGGTCTGGGCCAACTCTGCACTGCTTGAATCTTCTTCCTTGATCCCCTCACTCGATACCACATGGCCCAAAACTGCCACTGAATCTAGCTAGAAATCACACTTCAAAAAATTTGCATACAACTTCTCCTCCCTCAAGGTCTGGAGCACAATCCTGAGGTGCTGCTCATGATCCTCCCGGCTCCGGGAGTACACTAGAATGTTGTCAATAAACATAATGATGAAGGAGTCAAGATAGGGCTAAAATACATTGTTCATCAAGTGCATGAATGCTGCTGGGGCGTTGGTCAGCTCAAAAGACTTGACAAGGAACTCGTAATGACCATACCGAGTCCTGAAAGCAGTCTTCATGATATCTGGCTCCCGAATCTTCAACTAATGATAGCCTGAACGCAAGTCGATTGGAGAATACCCTGGCACCTTGAAGCTGATCAAATAGGTCATCAATACGTGACAATGGATACATGTTCTTCATTGTAACCTTGTTCAACTGGCGATAATCAATACACATTTGCATAGAACCATCCTTCTTCTTTACAAACAAGATAGGAGCATCCCAAGGCGACATACTAGGCCTGATAAACCCCTTATCAAGGAGTTCCTGAAGCTTCTCCTTTAGTTCCTTAAATTCAGTCGGTGCCATACAATACGGTGGAATAGAAATGGGCTGAGTGGCCGGCGCCAAGTCAATACCAAAATCAATATCTCTGTCGGGTGGCATGCCCGGCAGGTCTACAGGAAACACATCTAGAAAAATCTCGCACCACCGGGAAAGAATCAATAGCAGGAGTATCAGCTCCAACATCCCTCACGAAAGACAAATAAGATAAACAACCCTTCCCAACCATCCACTAGGGCTTCAAATATGAAATCACTCTGCTGGGACCATAGTCTAGAGAACCTCTCCACTCGATCATCAGCAACCCCGGCATCACCAATGCTACGAGCTTAGCGTGACAATCCAGAACAGCATGACAAGGAGACAACCTATCCATACCCAAGATCACATCGAAGTCCACTATACTAAGCAATAAGAGATCAGCTCTAGTCTCCAATCCCCCAATAGTCACTACACACGACTGATACACACGGTCCACAATAATAGTATTGTCCACTGGCGCAGATACATGAACAAATGAAACTAAGGACTCACGGGGCATATCTAGATAATGAGCAAAATACGATGATACATATGAAAAAGTGGAACCAGGGTCAAATAATGCAGAGGCATCCCTATGGCATACTGAGACAATACCTGTGATCACTACATCAGAGGCAACAACATCTGGTCTGGAAGGGATACGATAGAATCGGGCCTGACCGCCCCCTGCTCGGCCTCGCCCTCTAGGGAGACCTCTAGCTATCTGGGCCCCACACTGAGCTGGCTGAGTAGGTGGTGTAACTACTGGTGTTGGTGCCATCGGCCAAGAATTCTATTGTGGAGTCCCACTCAACAAACTAAGGCAATCTCTCTTGATATGGCCAAAGTCTCTGCACTCGAAACAAACCCTCCTGTGACGGAACTGTTGCTCCGGATAACCCGAGGAACTACCTGTAGAAGCCTGAGCGAACGAGGCATGGTGAGAACTTTGCGCTAGTAGTGCACTAAATAAAGGCTGGCCTGAATGAGCAATGTAAGAACCTTGTCTAGATGATGCGCCATGATGAGCTAGACGAGTCGTCTGGGCGGGCCTATAAGGATGACCCCTACTGTAGTAGGACTGCCCCCAGAAGGTACACCACCAAAACATCCCGAATCTCGAGGCCTCTTAGCCTCCCTCTCACCCCGCTCTTGGCTACAAACCATCTCTATTTGCCGAGCAATGTCAACCACCTAGTCAAAAATGGCACCGGATACCCTCTCTCTAGTCATAAGCAACCGCAACTGATACGTGAGGCCATCAATGAACCTCATGATCCTTTCCCTATCAGTGGGAACCAACCAAACTGCGTGACGAGCTAACTCAGAAAACCTCATCTCGTACTGGGTCACAGACATGCCATCCTGTCGAAGCTGCTCAAACTGTCTGCACAGCTCCTCCCTACGAGAATGCGACACGAACTTCTCCAAGAAGAGAATAGAGAACTCCTGCCATATAAGTGGTGCTGCACCGACCGTCCTGCACCTCTCATAAGCCTTCTACTATCTGAAGCCAGCCCCAGAAAATTGAAAAGTAGTGAACGAGACCCCACTGGTCTCCAGAATACCTGTTGTACGAAGCATCCACTGGAACTTGTCCAAGAAGCCCTGGACATCCTCCGACTCAGCACCGCTAAATGATTGAGGTCGAAGCCTCTCAAATCTCTCATGCCTCCTCTGCTCATGATGAGTCATAACTGGGACCACAGGGGCCTGAGCAGCCACAACCGGCTGGGCTGGTAGCACCTAGGGTGTCTGAAGTCCCTGCATCGCCTGCTCTAGAGTACGGGTAGCGGGGGTATGAGTACCACCCCGACCTGAGAAGTGGCTGGTGCGGCCTGAGCCGATACCACCCGAGCAAGGCCTGTACAAACCTTCAATATCTGAGCCAAGACCTCTTAAAGGCTTGGAATCACAATGGGCACATCTGTTTCCTGAGTTGGCCCCACTGGCTCAACTACATCTGGAACCTGCTCCTGAGCTGGAGCAACTGGTGGATCTGCAGGTGCTACTCTAGCTGCTGTACGAGCTGTACCTCTACCCCTACTATGACCTTGACCTCTCGTGGCCCTCGCTGGTGATACTGGTGGTTGTCCATCCTGCGCGGTAGCACATGTCCTCACCATCTGTGAGAGAATATAATACAAAAGTTTAGTTACCGGAACAACAAATCCGCACGACAAGAATACAAGAATGTGAAATTTTCTAAGGGTTTGGCAGCCTCCCGAAGATAAGTACAGATGTCTCTGTACCCATCCGCAAGACTCTATTAAACCTTCTCATTACTCGTGAGACCTATGTAACCTAAACTCTAATACCAACTTGTCACAACCCAAAATCTTGACCTATCATGATGGCGCCTATCATGGTACTAGGCAAGCCGACATTTATGAAATAACTCCAACACTTAAACAGAAAACAGATTTAAAACAGTTTAAATGATAACAACTTCTCATAAACAGGATAGAAAATCTAAAATACAACGAGGAAATTCCCAACATCGGGGTGTCACTGAGTACATGAACATCTATACATCACAAGTCTGGAAAACAATGTCTAATATAGTTTGAAACTAAATACAATAAGCGAAAATGTAGGGAAGGAGAGACAAGGTCTGCGAAACGCCGGTAGCTACCTCGAAATCTCTAGAAGATGAACTGTGCGTGAAAATCAACACCCATTATGTCCGGAAATACCTCGATCTGCACACGAAGTGCATGGTATAGTATGAGTACAACCAACTCAGCAAGTAACAATACTAAATAAAGAACTGGAGGTAGTGACGAGCTTTACAGTTATAGTTCAATTACAATGATTTTTTTAACATGGAAGGTAGGCATGCTTTCAAGTTCGACAATTAAGGCCAAAACAGTAATTTCATGTCAAGTTCAACTGAAACAGAGTGTAATATCTTTCAGAAATTTCAAGACAGTTATACATGGTAGCTAAGTGCAACAAAATATGAAATCAAATGCATCCTCTCAGGGCCACAGTTACTCAGCCCTCCCATTCACTCAACACTCGGCACTCGCACTCAGTAGGGACCTGCGCTTAGTGGGGTGTGTGCAGACTTCGGAGGGGCTCCTTCAACCCTAGCACTATAATCTGCACGGACAACACACGTGCTATAATATAATATCTGGATCTGCACGAACAACTCATGTGCTGCACGTACAACTCACGTACAATAGTATAATATCTGGATCCGCATGGACAACTCATGTGCTATATTATAATACCTCACAATCAGGCCCTCGGCCTCACTCAGTCGCCAACCTATCCAGTCTTTCGGGCTCTCAGAACTCATAATAAGCAGCCCAAATAGCAATGATATGATGCATAAAAAATGAACAATAGAGACCGAGATGTAATATACAAATAAATCGTGACTGAGTACAAACAAATATTTAGCAGATTATTCAACATGTACACGATCTCTGTGGGTCCCTACAATGCCAACATGTAGTCTAAACATGATTTGTGGTTACATTTCTCTAATACATGGAGAATGTATAGATAACAACATATTATACAACTACACGGTTCCACGTAATTTGACCAAGTCACAATTCCTATGGTGCATGCCCACACGCCCGTCACCTAGTATGTGTGTCATCTCAAAACTAAATACATGACACATAATATGGGGTTTCGTACCCTCAGAACAAAATTTAGAACTGTTACTTACCTCAATACGAGAAACTCTCTACTCCAACACACCCTTACCTCGTGAAATGACCTCTGAATGCCTCGAATCTAGCCAAAAATAATGCGATAAAAATCAATATGGGCTAAAGGAATCAACTCCATAAGAAAACGCTAAGTTATTAATCAAAATAAAAAATTGGCTCAAAAGCCGACCCCCGGGCCCATGTCTCGAAATTCGATAAAAGTCAAAAAAACCCAAAAGGCCACTCAACCATGAGTCTACCCATATCAAATTATTAAAAACCGACACCAAATCGTCCTCCAAATCCCCAAATCAAACTCTCCAAATCCATAGCCTTAAACTCCCAATTTACACCTTAAATACACACCAACTAGGTGAAAAAATCAAAGGGGAAGCAATATTGTTGATAAAAAATAAGCACAAGGGACTTACCTCAAGAATCCCCTGGAAAACCCTCTCAAAAATCGCCTAAACCGTGCTTGAAATGTTTGAGATGAAGCAAAAATTGCGAGCCCTTGTTTTAATAATCTGCCCAGGCTTTTGGTACCTGCGGCCATATATCTGCACCTGCAGAACCGCTTCTGCAGTCAATTCCCCGCTTTTACAGAAGCGACTTAAATTCCTCAGGTCCGCATCTCCGCTCCATGTTCCGCACTTGCAGAACCGTTTATGTAGCCTTCCATCTACTGTTGCGGAAACAGACCCCTCTCTCAATTCCGCATCTGCGGAGCCTCGCTCGTACCTGCGGGCTCGCAGATGCGGTAAATTCCTTGCACCTGCACCCTGCCCAGGCCAGCCTTACTTCGCTTCTATGTAAACCCAACTGCATTTGCAGCATCGCAGGTGTGGAAATGACTCATCGCAGGTCGTTTACTCAAAATGTTGACTCAAGTCAAACTTGGCCATTATGGGCCACTAATGAGGAACTAAGTGTTTCGATTTCAACCCGAGCCCTTCCAAACCCGAATCAACCATCATCGCAAGTCATAAAACAGTAAAGGCACGTACGGGGAGTCTTAATTAGGGGAACAAGGATCTAAAAAGCAAAAGGTCCGATCGGGTCATTATATTCTACCTCTTAAACAAACGTTTGTACTTGAACGGGTCTAGAATCATACCTGGAGCCTGAATAGGTGTGGATATCTGCTTCGCATGTCCTCCTCGGTCTCCCAAGTCACATCCCCGATTGGTTGACCCCTCCACTGGACCTTCACCGCATAAATCTTCTTAGACCTATCTGTTATTTGCAAATAGGTGCCCTAACACACCTTAAATAGTGTTAGGTGGTGACTCTTCTCTTTTAACACCCACTTAAAAAGAGTTATCACACGTCGAAACCCACTTTCATGAGAAAACGGGGTGCAACAGTATGGCGACTCTGCTGGGGATACTAAGGCTCTTACCATAACGAAATTGTCTTATGTGGATTATTTCCCTTATTTGTTTAAATTGCTATGACATGCACATTCCTTCCCTCATTTTCATTTATTTGTTTATATTGTTATGACATGCACATCCCTTCCCCTATTTTCCTTATTGTCACGGCTCGTTTTCTCGTGAAAGCGGGCTTCGACGTGTGGCAACTCTTTTAAATGGGTATTAAAAACAAGAGTCATTACCTAATGATTTTAAGATGCGTTAGGGAACCTATTTGCAAATAACTCTGTTTGACTAGTCAATGTCACCACAGACCGGTTAAGGGCTCAAATTACGTCAAAGAGAAGGAGTTAGGCTCTTCGAGGTCCATAATTATGGTTCCCGGCCGAATTTACACTATGTAATAATAATTAAGCTAGGTGATTATAAAAGTGAAGAAGGATGTAAAAGTTGAAATTTCTATTATAACATAGACTAATGTAAGGAAAAATAACATAAGAATTAAATATATGAATAATTGATACATGTTTTAAAGATCAGAAGGAGTACAATTGTATTGATATGTGACTAATGACTAAAGGTGAACAACAAGCATATAAAGAAGGGGGAGGGGGGGTCCTAAGTTTTTCAGCCTAAAAGATCACCCCGTGCAACATAAATAATACTTCGCAACTTCTTTGAGGTAGGAGGTTGCTCATATTATTCAGCGGGCACAGACTATCATTTCATGCTACCCAATTACTATGTTGAAGTTATTACTTAAAGGCGCTCTATTTCAATTCAAAGCCGTATCCTATGCGTGCATTACCCGTCCCATGCCTATGACCCATGAGGCTTTGGACCTACTATTTTGGTGGTTCTAGACTTTACTTAAGGTGCTCAAAATGATAAATACTAGGCGACATTCAAAATAGGTAGGACTGCACATAATAACAATGAAGAGCTCAAGTTAGCCTCCACACATAAGCACGAAAGCACGCGATCAGATTTATGCAGTAGATGGTTTCAGAATTAAGACGTATTTGGGTTGTTAAATCCTATAGGCATGGTTCCTATGTGATTCTGATTAATATTATTTAGGGAGTACTGCAGCGTATAGGCAGGTTAAAGAATCGCAAGTCCTATAGGCATGATTTCTAATTGTTTACACGACGAGGCAATGAAGCGATATGAGTTATCATATTACTAGTGCTGATTTTATAAGCATGCTTTTTAGGCAGATGACAATGTTCTATAGGCATGGTTTCTAACAGTTGAAATATATTTATATAATTATCCCTATAGGCATGTCGTCTAAATATGATAATGCTATGAAGTAACAAAGTGACTGATTAATTGATTAGAATCCTATAGTCATGATATCTAAAGGAGTAGTGCTAAAAGCAATAGAAACAATTGATTGATCGATTAATTGAAAACCTATAGGCATGGTATCTAGATGGGCAACAACAAACATATGTTATTTATCCTATAGGTATGTTGTCTAAATGGGCACAATAGTAAACCTAGAAACAAGTACAGCAATGTTACGACCTAAACCGAAGGGCCGCGACGGGCACCCGGTACCTTACTCAACCGAGTACCAATGTAACGTATTGTTTTTATTACATCATCATGGGTAAGTGGGCCATAAGGGGCGTCATGAAATAATCAGAGTAAACATGGGGGAATACCCGACAAAGAACAACCCAACCGGATATAGAAACTCATTCCTGTGACATACGAGCCTATAAGGCCAATGTGATCCATTATATACTTAAAATATAGTCCGACAAGGCCATACAAGTATCCGTATACATGGCATCTGTCTACAAGCTTCTAAGAGTACATACTTATCATAAAGGTCGGGATAGGGCCCCACCATACCAAACAATATACGTCTAAATCATACTGACCAAACAAGCAACTCCAAAGCAAATGGAGTGCACCAACATCTTCTGCTGAGCTGATAGCCTACTTGGAGGACTCTCAACCTATCTATCGGGACCTGCGGTCATAAAACGCAGCATCCCCAAGCAAAATGGACGTCAGTACAAATAATATACCGAGTATGTAAGGAATAAAAATTAGTAAGTAATAGACATTAGAGAAATATGGAGTAAAAGACTCGACATGTAATTCTGAATAACTCTGTAAATCATGTAATACTCATAATGTCATGCATATGCGTATGAATATCATGTCGTACATAGGTACATGTGTTCATAACATCATCAAGTCGCTGAGGGCATCCCATCATATCATCTCATCTATTGTGGGCAAATCATCAACGTATACCAGCTGATCAGGTGGTGGTGTGCATATAACGCCATAACCTTTTCCTATATCCCATATATATATACGCGCATATAACACCATCTAGTCATGGGTCAATGTACATATATAAATGAATGCAATGCGTGAGAAGTACGTCAATAAAATCTTTCGGGATGTCATAAGACCATTATGCCTTTGAGTAATATCATGAAGTAAACTTATTCAACTTACGTATTTTTCTGAGACCCATGAACAGAAGATGTAATAATAAGACACATGCGAATTCAAGAACATAGGCACCTCTAATACTTCTATGAATAGACGTTGTGCATTTTCTCCTTTCGTTTGTGTCGTATAGATCATGCCAAAAGAAAAGAAGGGACAGCCTTAACATACCTGGACCGATTGTCTTGACAATTCCTCCAACACACGTCTTTTGCGAAGAACACATAACGGCGGATCGAAGTAGGGAAAAATCCATATGATATTCTTGAGAAAGATTATACCGGGCTCCCTTAGAATTGCAAAATCTCACGTTGCTAAGATGCTAAGAAATTTCGTTTGAATTTTGCTTCAAGAGAATCACGTAACAACCATATGAATCCTTGAATGAAATAGGCTGAACCTTAATCCCTCATATTGTAGAGACAATCGATCTCCTTAAGTGATTTAGAAGGATGTTTTTAAACTTTGGTGGATGTGGGCCCCACTAGGTGATGACTTAGCCACCAAACCCTCTTAAATGTGCCACCTTGCAACATTATTTATGAGTCACTAATAAGAATAGTGGGCTTCCACGTTAGCATCCCTAAGACTTATCCAAATATTCACCCCCTTTCTTTAATAAACTCATTAACCCCCCACTAATCTAATAATTATCCACTTAATTCCTTAATTACATGGTAATCTCCCACTAAAATTAATAATTACCCAATTATCCACACAATTAAGAATTATCTCAAATTACTTATAATACTACTTATTTTTAACACACTTTATACACCTTACTATCATGGCCATGTGGTACCTTGTATGCTACTAGTCCATAAATACCGGGTATTATGGCTCGGATAATATTTTATCCCAAATCAACAACCTTCAACGAAACTTATTTTCTTTGATTTTCTTACCCTCTCACCTTCACGAATTTACTCATCACTTGTTTGAAATAGCATAATGCTTATAATCTCAAAATAATCTCATTCCCGAACTTTCATCAATTTACTTATGGCGTACTTTTACGTACGAAAACATGGGGTGTAATATCATTCCCCCCTTTGGAATATTCGTCCTCGAATGTTGACTGATGCACTTATCTTTCTCGCTTGCGAATACTTTAATACTCTTCTTGCCAATTTAGGCAACTATTCTTTGAATAAATCCAAAGGCCAGGGCATTCCCCTCTTTAGACCTCTTTCTCACACCATGGTATGTGGTCGGAATTCTTCCAATCTCGTAACTCTTGCTACCTTCTGTCATGCACCCTGTACGACTTTTTTCTTGTATGTGCGCCTATGCAACTCTTCTCTCCTTTTTCCTCCAGTTTTAGCCAATCTCTAGGCCTCACTTTGTAAGCATATACAGAGCTTGATAAGATGACTCTCTGGGCATCTATAGGTATACTGAAATTCTTTGCTCGATACTTTGTTGAACTTACTAATATTGTTATATCTTATTTCATAGACCCGGTTATCTATCTGCATGACTTTACTTCCATAACTCTTACTTGGATTTATCGTTACTAGAGTTTGCTACCAAACTCCAGGTTACCCTCTCGCTTCTTATCATAGATGTATAAATCCAAGTCCTTCAATGCTTCCTTATTACTGTTCATCTAAAGGATGGCATCCTTATCTCCTCCCATACGTTGAAACTTTATCCATCTATTGTTGATTCACCTCAATATTGATCTACAATCTACCACTGATAACTTGAAACTTCTTAAGTAATATATTGCCACTAGGGCTTACGTCTCATCGGGGAACATCTGGAATGATTAGACTGATCCACCTAGGGGCGATACTATACTTTCATAACTATATTTTATAGCATTCAAATGTGATTCATCTTATGGGGGCCATTCTAATCCCATGCCGTCCATGGAATCCTTTTTTTCCCTTCAAATCATTACTCATTCGAAGGCCCAAACGTCATCCTTTATCTATCACAATTACATCCTTATTCTACTATCAGGGCAACATTCCATCTCTTCTAAATTTTACTAGCCTTAGACTCCTTAGAGTTCATTCAGGCTATATTGGGCTTTCTATAAATTAGACAAACCTTCAGCTCTTTTGTTTTCAAGGGCTTAATCCCGAGGACTTATCCCTTCTCGCTGCCTTCTCACTCGCATTTCCTTATAATGTCTTCTTAAAACCTTGTCGCTTTACCATACTTTAGCTTGCGACCTACACATATCTATTTATACTACTCGCAACCTTCCTTCAACTTGCTTGCATCATAGATTTTCTTATGTCATTCTGGAACATCAAGAGAGACATCACATCATCTCTAACTGTTCTTTACTCTCTTAATTAGACTTCTCGATACCTAGAAACCATAGGCTGGAAGACATGCCATTGACGACGCCGCTATCATTCTTGGATACTGAATCCCCACTCTTCTAGCCTCCTATCCGAAGTATGGACTATTCACAACCTTCTGCATTTAAGTATCTCGTACGTTATTCACCTTTACCTTACTTACCTTAAACTCTCGTATCATATCTTCTATCTCTTGCATGACCTCGCTTTAACACAAGTATAGTTCACATCCACATCTTGAAGCTCTATTATAATACTTGCACCTCTGGTGCATACACAATCCGGTGGGAGCTTCATACTGAATTCTTATGAGACTGGTACTCTTCTAACTGGCTTTCTCGTAGAGTCGTTATAGAATATGGTTGTTGTACTATCTCTCTTGTACCTCTGACATTAAGAGTGATTCTGCAATGTTCTCAATCACGATTTCAATAATTTTCTAGGTCCAATAATCAGACTCCTGATTTACTTAGTTGATGTAACTTTTTAGTTTCCTCTTCCTTGTGGTCAGCCTTTATGTAGGCTTATGCTATCTTCCGATCTGCGGCTCCTGGTATTAGTTATTACCTTAGACTTTCATGGGCGTTATAAAATGTCCATGATACAATCTTCTAACAATTCAATCCTTTGTCTATGACATAGCCTCAATTCTTTCTTTTAACTTATACCGGAGTCTTCTACGGCTGTATGATTGTCAACATATATGCTGCATGGATAATACTCCAAAACCTTAAGTTAGTTCATAACGTAACTAACTCTGAATCATTAACCGAATAATTCCTTGCGTTCCTTCTTAATTTTCTTTAAATATAAGCAATTACTTTTCCTGGTCGTTCTGCCACGTGTTGCACGAATACTTGGCTTATCTTAGTGTCCATACATATTGGAATTCCATACAACCCATATGATCTTGAATATCACCTTTTGATTTTTTTTTTCTTCCCGTTCATTAGCCACGATAGGTGCCACTTTCTTATGAAGTGAATACAATATTGTTGTGAGACTGTTGTTACAAGACCATTTCCTCTTTAGGTAATTGTGCTTAAGTTGAAGCCCTCTTCCTTATTTCCTCAGCTAGTCTTTCGTTGTAGTACTTGGGGAAGACCCTCTGACTTTTGTAAAGCTACGAGCTTATTACGTCGTATACCCGATAGAATTTTTGATGTCCTTCCTCGCATATAATTATCCGTAGTTACTTACTTCCACACCCTTGTGCTTGTAGGGTTGCTCATGAGCTGATATATTAACTGTCTTCCCAGTGGTACTCTCATTTATTTTCGTAATACTCATACGGTACCTTTAACTACCACAACTCCTACCTGAATATTTCTCAAGGGTCACGATGTCATATCTGCGAGACTGAATTCCCCATGTTGGGGTTTACTATATTTATCTTGCACGATCTATTGATTTGTCTGTATCCTCTTGTCTAGCCATAACTAGGCTCTTCCTGGATCAACTACTCATTGGCCCATTCTCATATCACTATTCTGCATAATCTTTCTTGGATTATTTCCTTTATATTAACTTACGTCTCGCACTGGCTCCTTATTTATCAATAACATCTTGGGCAGGAACCCCTTAGTTCCTCTCCTTGACGTCGTGTTTGCATAATATTCTGGAATCGTAGCATATCTGTAGGATTCGAATAATTACAATCTCATCCCTTTCTCATTTTTTATTGCATTCGTCCTTTACCATTCCATAGTTACTAGAACCACTTAATTCTGACTTAATGCCACATCACTCCATATCCCCCCCCCCTTTAGGGGAGTACTAAGGCTTAGAGCTACGACGATCTACCAATAGATGTTTTACCTCTTCCCTTTTGGCGTCCTTTCACATCATTGATGATCCTTACCCACCTTGTAGTAATCCTTCTGTACCAAGGGTAACAAAATTCCTTACTCGCGAGGGTGACACTTAGTATAACTGGCACATACGGTCCCTTAAGCTTAACTTTGCTCACATTACTTGCTTTAGGGAAGTGTCTTCCTAAATGACCATTCTCTGAATTTCTCACGAATTTTCTTCGGTTGTCCATTCTATTATCACCGGAACGGATTCTAAAATTCTCACGATACCGACTATTATCAAGTCACTCAGTCCCTAATTCATGTTTAGTTTATCTTGTTCAGCAATCCATACTGATTTCTATTACTTCGGGGTCTAATCTTTCCTTCTGGTAGTCGCGTTGGAGTCACAAACTTATTTCTCGAAATGAGGATATGACTTTATGGCCTATACTCTTTTGTTGTCTCAAGGCCTATCACCTCTCGTCCTTTCCTTCACTTTACTATAGACTCTGTAATACTGTCATCTTTTTGATCTACCGTTGTCATCCATGTATCACATCTTACTCATAATATTTCATTAACTCTCTTCTTATTTCCCGCTAACATTAAGTCTAATCACTTTATTCTGAAAACTCGAACAAGACATTATTTTGCTTTTATTTCCCCTTGCTCCATCTACTAGCTCTTTGGGTTGCCTAACATTCTTTCTCTACTAGGGACGGGAGCTACACTAAGGTAATATTTATCCCTTCAAGGCTTCCAGTGCCTATCTTTGTAGTATTCATATCTAGCTGTACTATTTTAGAGTGCATCATCTAAGTGTCTCACAAGGAGATCTATTAGCACATTTGCAATATCCTTCGGAAATGTCAGCTAATACTAACAATCCATCCACCATTTTGGGTTACCCTAACCCCAGCTAGATCCTGACTTCCTGTCTTCTCTCATACTAATTCTGTTAGCCATCATAGGGCATAACTAAGATGGGTGTGGCCATTTGCACATACCTCTGTTAAAGTTGAAGGTAACTCAAAATGCTTATATTTCTTTGGTTGAATCATAAATACTGACAATCTTCATTAACCGGGCGCCTCATACCCTTCTTCATCTTGCTCCTTCTACTTATTAAAACTTGTATCTATCTTCTGAATCTCTCATTGCCCTCCACCATAGGGGTGGGTAGATATTCTTGCCTTAAGGCTCCTTATCAAGAATTTTTACACAACTTAGTACACACATGATCTGCTGAAGACCTCATATTTACTCATCATAAGCATCAGGAAAAATCGAGTTCCTCTGACTCAACTCTTCCACAACTATATCTCTTACCAACCGTCTTTTTGCATGTAGGCATCATCGTATTATGAATAAGATAGAGTTTAGGAAATTGAGTTCTTACAACTGAGCTCTACCTCACGATCTAGAGTAAGAAGGAAGAGTGACAGTCCTAAATGCCCTGTAGCCTCCTACTTATAAGTGTGGTGCAAGACACACCCATAAACAAGACTCTACTAGACACAACTTGTAGACTCCTTAAGACAGAACTGCTCTGATACCACTTTTGTCACGACCTAAACCGAAGGCCGCGACGGGCACCCGGTACCTTACTCAACCGAGTACCAACGTAACGTATTTTTCTTATTACATCTTCATGGGTAAGTGGGCCAGATAGGGCGTAATGAAATAATCAGAGTAAACATGAGGGAATACCCGACATAGAACAACCCAATCGGATATAGAAACTCATGCCTGTGACATACGCGCCTATAAGGCCAATGTGATCCATTATATACTTAAAATATAGGCCGACAAGGCCATACAAGTATCCGTATAAATGACATCTATCTACAAGCCTCTAAGAGTACATACTTATCATAATGGTTGGGACAGGGCCTCGCCATACCAAACAATATACGTCTAAATCATACTGACCAAACAAGTAACTCCGGAGCAAATGAAGCGCACCAACATCTTCCGTTGCGCTGATAGCCTACTTGGAGGACTCTCGACCTGTCTATCGGGACCTGCGGGCATGAAACGCAGTGTCCCCAAGCAAAAGGGACGTCAGTAAAAATAATATACCGAGCATGTAAGGAATGAAAATCAGTAAGTAATAGACATGAGAGAAACATGGAGTAAAAGACTTGACATGTAAGTCTGAATAACTCTGAAAATCACGAAATACTCATAGTGTCATGCATATGCGTATGAATTTCATGTCGTGCATAGGTACAAGTGTTCATAACATCATCAAGACTCTAAGGGCATCCCATCATATCATCTCGGCCACTGTGGGCAAATCATCAACGTATACCAGTTGATCAGGTGGTGGTGCGTATATAATGCCATAACTTTTTCCCATATCCCATATATATATAATATACAAATATATGCATATATAACACCATCTGGTCATGGGTCAATATACATGTATAAATGAATGTAATGCGTGAGAAGTACGTCAATAAAATCTTTCGGGATGCCATAAAACCATTATGCCTTTGAGTAATATCATGAAGTAAACTTATTCAACTTACGTATTTTTCTGAGACCCATGAACAAAAGATGTAATAATAAGACACATGCGAATTCAAGAACATAGGCACCTCTAATACTTCTATGAATAGAGTCATTTATGGAAGTTGTGCATTTGCTCGTTTCGTTTGTGTCGTATAGATCATGCCAAAAGAAAAGAAGGGAAAGCCTTAACATATGTGGACCGATTTTCTCTTGACAATTCCTCTAACACACGTCTTTTGCGAAGAACACATAATGGCGGATCGAAGTAGGGGAAAATTCGTATGATGTTCTTGAGAAAGATTATACCGGGCTCCCTTAGAATTGCAAAATCTCACGTTGCTAAGACGCTAAGAAATTTCGTTTGAATTTTGCTTCAAGAGAATCACGTAACAACCATATGAATCCATCTCCTTGAGTGATTTAGAAGGATTTTATTAAACTTTGGTGGATGTGGGGCCCACTAGGTGATGACCTAGTGACCAAACTCTCTTAAATGTGCCACCTTGCAACATTATTTATGAGTCACTAATAAAAATAGTGGGCTGCCACGTTAGCATCCCTAAGACTTATCCAAATATTGACCCCCTTTCTTTAATCAACTCATTAATCCCCCACTAGTCTAATAATTATCCACTTAATTCCTTAATTATATGGTAATCTCTCACTAAAATCAATAATTACCCAATTATCCACATAATTAAGAATTATCTCAAATTATTTATAATACTACTTACTTTTAACACACTTTATACACCTTACTATCATGGCCATGTGGTACCTTGTATGGTACTAGTCCATAAATACCAGGTATTATGGCTCGGACCGTATTTTATCCCAAATCAACAACCTTCAACGAAACTCATTTTCTTTGATTTGCTTACCCTCTCACCTTCACGAATTTACTCATCACTTGTTTGAAATAGCATAATGCTTATAATCTCAAAATAATCTCATTCCCGAACTTTCATCAATTTACTTATGGCGTACTTTTACGTACGAAAATATAGATTATAACAAGCAAATACTTAAATATGTTTCAGACAATTGAGTGAGGTGTGTGCGCAATTCCTATAGGCATGATTTCTATTAGCATGCAACACACTAAACGAAATGACATATAAGGCCTGTTGAATGCAATAGCAAATAGAGCACATGTACCCTGTAGGCGTATTTTTTACCCTTTCATGCAAGTATTAGAATACCCAAGTCCCCCTTTTATTAGTTTCCCCAATCATTTGTTATTACAAGTTATTACAGACCGACTAGAATAATACAAACCGAATATGAACAATTACATAAGGAGACAACTATAAGCCCAACGATAGGACCAATACAAAATAACCCAGCATGTTTCTGGGCCTTCGACAACTCCCTTTCATATGACCATTAGACTCAAATTGCCAGCTCATAAGACCAGTATAGTAAGTCTGAATTCAACAGCCAAACCCAACATCACATAGAACCAAACACCAAGCCCAAACGAATGACTCACACTCGAACATGATCACACAAGCAACAAACTCTATGTTGAATTAATTAAACATGACAAGAAGTCCATCTACTTAGTTCTTAAGACTCTAAAACTAATTGTCACTAAGACACATAGAAAAATTCATGTGACAAGCTGGCAGGACACACATAAGTCAAATTTATGTCTGCATTTTAAAGGTTTAGGGGGACATGATTGATCATCATAAGCTAGAAAACCACTCCAAATAGAGTTGCAGAGTAATGCATGATCCAAAATTAGCCTAAAGGACTTTAGATATAAGAGTTTTAACATGAAGATCTAGCATAATCAAAGACAGGAACAAGTGAAATAACAGTCTTCTCATGGAAGTTCTAGCATGAGAGCCTAGTGATGGTGGCATAACAAATAGGCTAGTGGGCATAGTCTACAATGGTTGACAAGCAATCACTTAATTGAACTTAACATGCTGAGCATAAGTCAAAAGTTCAGAAACATCAGCAGAACTCATAGTAGGTAAAATATGTCAATTCTAGATTAACATGATAGGTAGGCATGTGGACTTATACCAGTTAACCACATATAGAAGAAGAGGCTATATATTGGAGTCTTAGGCAATATTTGAAGAACACAGAATTAAACAAGTCAAAATAGCACACATTAAATAGCAAGAAAATGTGTCATGCTTGTTTAGAAGTTCAGGCAATACTGGAATTGAGAAATTACATGAGCATGGATCAAACCCAAGAAAGTTAACAAGTTATATATAATGACTCGATAAGAAGTAATACATTAGAACAAATTCTGGGCATGAATTAATCTGAAACAAGCAGAGAGATGAACTCATGACAAGCAACAAATATAAGCATACACAAATGCACTAGACTAAGCCGGCTTAAGACAGTCATAAGTCATGGACATACATCGAAACTTAGCTTTAGGCAGGTTCTGATGCTAGGAAACACAAGGCTAAAAGATAACTTCAAAACAAAGAAGACCAGAAATAGAGACAACATAATAGCATATTGGTTCATCAAAGCTTAAGTGACACGGATATACATAGCATGAACACAAGCACAAGAGAATGAAATTGCGAGAGTCAAAGGTACTTACCAGCTACTGATTAACAAGCAAGTAGACAAAAGAACAATTCAACAATATTTCAAATACCAGTAGCAAGACGAACAGTAGAACCCAAAATCTCAGTGCGTCAGAGTTTCCAAGGGATTCGGATGAACCCCGGACAGTGCTCGTACTGAGTGAGGTCGAATGATTGAATTCCGGTTGCCTTGGCTTTCAGTCGGCCAAGAGCTCAAGTTTCAGAATAGTATAGGATGAGTGAGAGCAAGGATACAATGATTAAGTCCTGTCTTAGGGAGTTACGGGAGGGGATTTTTATAGTAGCAAAATAAAACACACAAACAAGGAAACACAGTCGATTAAACACAAATAAGGAAATAAGAGCATGCAAATCAATTTTTAGGAGAAAAATCGGGCAAACCCTAGTTCACGACGGAGAACAAAAATAGTCAAAGATCTCAATAAATCGAACCCATTTAACCTGGTGGTGAATGTATCAAGTCAAGAACATGGAAATAATACAGAATCAGAGTCAAACGAACGCCTGTTGATGAGCTTCCATAAATAACTCAGTACCAAACTCATTATAATGTTTAAGAGATTGTAAGAATCTCTGTGTGTGCGAGAAAAGAGAGTAAACATGGAAGATTTCCATGTGATATCGGATTGGGACTGGAGTTTGAGTGAAGGCGGCTAGGGTTTTCTTAGAGAAAGGGGAGAGAATGAGAGGATTCAAGGGCGGTTTGTCTCAGAAGAATGTTGTTAGGGTTTGGGAAAGTGTAATTAAAAATCAGAGAATGGTTGTGGGCCATTGATCATTTGAGATCAACGGTCAGGATTAGAGGAGGAACGGGCCGGGTCGCTTAAACGGGTACCGATCGGGTTTGCTAAAGGGTCGTTTGGTATGGGCCTTGGGGAATTGGTCCAAGGGTTTTAGGGTATCTGGGCTGCCTATTTGGTCCGAAAATTAACTTATGAATTAGGTTGGATTTTTAAATATAGAAATTAAGGGAAATTAATTTAATAAAATAGTTAAATAAATATAAAAATATTATTTATAAAACTTAACATTTTAAAATAATAGATGAAGGTTATAAAAAAATAAAAAAAATATTTCGTCCCTGAATAAAATGAAAAATTGCAATTAATTGTAAAGTATAGGTTATTATTGCGAAGAATGCATAAATAGTTTTACAAATGCATATGTAATTATATAAAATGAAGTAAAATATTATAAGGCATAAACGTAGGTGTAAACAATAAATTTGGATGATTAAGTTATCACAAAATAATTTGAAGGAGTAATTAATAAATATTTTAAATGCAAGAAAATCAGTTTTAAAGCTTTGAAAATTATGAAAAATTATAGAAAATACTTATATGACCCTTGTAAATTAGGTAATGATGCAAAATGGTATTTTGAAAGTATATAAAATACATTATAAAATATGAGGGCAAAATTGGGTATCAACACTTACTTGTTTATTTTACTATAACTTGAACATCCCCTCCCTGTTTCCCTTTATTGGTATGACATGTATGATCTCTCTTCGTTTTCTTCATCTTGCCTAAGAGTGCTATATTATGACTCTCTCATCCCCATTTCCCTATTTTCACCTTCTTGCACATTTTCACGAGTTAAGCTGCCTTCTCATTTTATCTTTCTTTTCTTTTCTCTTTTGTTCCTACTCCTGTTCATCTTTATCATATTGTCTGTTGTTTTTATGAATTTTGATCACACAAATACTTGGCAATGTGTTACTATTTTTGCATAAAGCATACTCCACTCGTACTTATTATTAACATAGCGGCGCTTGATGAGTGTCCGCGCTTTCCTGAAACCACCATTTCAAATCGAAAAGGCTTATTTGCGGTAGACTAGTCGATCAGCGGTGCAGTCGACGGTCCCGTGCCTTTTCCTCTCGAGTTATCCACTTGAGAGTACCAGTCTAGACCTTTTTAGAAATTACACTTCGATTTTTAATGTACATGCATCATGCTAAACCTAGTACGGATTGAGACGTCATTGACGTATCAACCCACTTAAGATGAACCTTGTCAAAAGTCCAACGGGATTTCCATAATCCCAAAGGACACCTTCATATTATGTGCATTGCTTGGAGAAAACTTGCCAACATATCGATCATTATTGTGTAAATAGTCGAATCTGGAGGGGGAAAGGGCTAAACTTTATTTGTTTGCAGAGAATGAAGCACGAAATCCCCAGGTTTGGTATGGTCCAAAATATCCCGCCTTTGCTAATTGACTGGTGGAAAGACCTTGTACCCTGTGGCAGAAATCATATGAGAAGAGTATTGGGTGACCTGCCATCTTTGCTGAACATTCGACCAAACAAGGAACTAATCGAGGCTGCTACCATGTTTTGGGACGAGAAGAGAGCTATTTTTTGATTTGGAAATATAGAAATGACTCTTTTCCTGGAAGAAATAGGGGGTTTTGCCAAGTTACCATGGGATAGTCTAGGATTATTGGTGGCAGAGAATCGCGCTCCACACGGTTTTCTGAAAATATTGGGTTTTAAGAAGAATGATGAACTGGTCTGTCTGAAGAAATCATACATCCCTTTTGTATTTCTCTATGAGCGTTATGGGCATAGCAAATCATATATCTTTCATCATGAAGAGCTAGCCATTACCTCTTTGGGATAGGTGCATAGTCGGGTTTATGTTTTCATAGTCTTCTTCTTAGGTTTGTTGATCTTTCCGATGCAAGGGGCAAGAATTCGTACTCACTTAGCCATGGTCGCCAGGATATTAATGGAAGGTATCGAGGGACAGACGTATACTATCATCCCGATGATCTTAGCTGAGATGTACCATGCTCTGGATCGGTGCAAGCATGAGTCTGGACACTTTGAGGGTTGTAATCTCTTACTACAAGTATGGCTGCTGGAACACTATCGGATAAGTGAGTATCGCTAGGAGCTCCTGTGAAGGCCGCTGAATGACTACATAGACAATCATCACCCAAAGAAAATGACGTTCATTCTAGACAGGTTTGTAAAGCCCCGAAATGTTATAGGATGGGTTAGTTTCTTCAGCAATCTGACAGGTGAGCAAGTGCATTATATATTTGAATGGTTTCCTAGTAGTGAGTTCATTATCAAATCTAAAGGAAGTACTCACCTAGTACTGATACGAGGCATCTACCTTTATGCTCCTATAAGGGTAATGAGGCAAGCTGGAAGGAAACATGTCATACCTCTGGTTTCCAACATGGGAAGTATAAGGCAGACTTCAAATGGGATGTCATCCCATTCAAGTTCGAAGCACAACACATGTGGAACCAAAATATCATCGTGGAAGGAGAAACTATTGAACCAGACAGGTATCACGCCGGTCATATGTACTATTATCTGTCATGGTTAGAGGACGACATAGCTGGGGACATTAATCCAGGAGTCAATCTGAAGGATATGATCATAGATGAGGTGGCTGAAGCACAAGTGAAGTACAAGAGGCTACGCAAAAGGGTGTTCGACTCTGAAGCTAAGCATCTAGAACAACATAAAGTGAACATGGAGGCGATAAGAGAATAGAAGGAGATTGACAATAAGTCGACAAAGAGGTTAGAATACTTGGATGAAGGATTGATGGATCTAGAAGGGAAGATAAGAAAGAGACTTTTGGATTGTCAATTCATGCACGATGATGAAGGAGGGAAGCTGGCAAAGGCTTACTTACTACTGGACATGCATGATATGGGAAACATGATTGATGGAGTCAAAAGAGCCAAGCATGGAGAAGGTCCTTTAGGGACCACAAAGATAGGAGATAATATTCTTTACTTCTTTCTAGATTAGATTAGATTTCAATGTAATAAGGCTTAATGCAATTAGTGACTTTATAATTATTATTTCGATTTAGTGAAAGATTGTTTTGGCTTATTTTCGCACTAAGGAAATGAAGCAAATGCTGGCATGAATTTTCTCCAAGTTTATGTGTCGCTTAGGGTTACCTTAGGCGCAATGAGGTCCCCAAAATTAGGACGCGAATTATTGCATGACCTTATGTGATATATGTTTAAATACTGCAAACTCTCTTTCACTTCGTTTTACTGACTTGGTCACCTTTTGTTTTTCTTTTGATTATTCCCATTCCCAAAGGTTGGTTTGTGCATACTGGCATCATCAGTATACCACACTAGATCCAGAGGTCCTCCACCTCCTACTCTACCTAGCGATCCAAAAAAAAGGCAAAACAATTGGTATTCAAAAAGACAATGCTACTGTGGCCGAGAATGTTTAAACATTAGACGGGAGAAGTACGCCAGGACATAATGAGTTGGTCCTATGTTTGGAGTAGAAAATCCTGGAGTTGCAAGGTGAGCTTGAGCAGGTCCGAAATCTCGCAAACATTTCCCTTACTCTAAATGTTCCCAACATCAACCAACAAAACACAACCACAAAAAATACAAAACTAGAATCCACCACCCATAGCTCTGAATCCTCTCGCACCGCACCAATATCACAATCCCACACCTTAACCCACCACCAGTGCAAACCCCTCAACAACAACACCATCATCTAACTCAATATCCGCAAACCATCACTTATCACACTCCTCAAAATGCACCACAACCTACCCTTGATCCCCCTCAAACCTCAATCAATGATCACCTATATACCCAAGTTCTAGGAACCCATCAAGGCAACCCAATATACGTGGAAACCTTACCCTATACCCCACAACAAACCCTATACATACCTGTGCCGACCGAGAAGGACCTCCTCATTCAGAACATGGCAGAAGAACTCAAGACACTGACAGGGAGTGTCCAGAGTGTTGAAGGTAGGAAGGGTGTTGAAGGTTTAAACTACGAAGATTTGTGTATCCAGCTAGATCTAGAATCGTCGGAGGGTTACAAACCTCCAAAGTTTGAGATGTTTAATGGCATTGGTGATCCAAAGGTGCATCAGAGAACCTACTACGACAAGCTTGTAGGAGTGGGTAAGAATGAACAAATCCGCATGAAACTGTTCATGCGAAGTCTTACATGAGACGCATTATCTTGGTATATCAGTCAGAATCCGAAGAAGTGGGAAAATTGGGTGAGCATGGCATCGGATTTCATGGATAGATTAAGGTTCAATACAGAGAACGCACCAGCCATATTCTACATCCAAAACCTCAAGAAGATGGCGACAGAAACCTTCCACGAGTATGCTACTCATTGGAGATCAGAGGCAGCAAAAGTGAGGCCGTCACTTGAAGAGGAACAAATGAACAAGTTCTTTGTTAGAGCACGAGATCCGCAATATTATGAAGGTTGATGGTTATCGAGAATCACAAGTTCTCATACATCATCAAGTTAGGAGAAATGATAGAAGAAGGAATCAAGAGTGGGATGGTGACCAATTTTGAGGCACTGCAAGCCACAAACAAAGCCTTGCAATAAGGAGGTATCTCAAAGAAGAAAGAAGTGGGTGTCGTGATTAGTAGCTCAGGGCCCTAAGTCTCTCCCCTTACATACGAAACACCTCCACCCACATATCAACCCTCACCTCCAAATTACTAATACCCTGCCGCCACCTACCATGCCTATAAAACTCAACCTGCATATTACCATTCACCTCCACCTGCCCGCCAAAACTACCCAAAGCCACGCCCAAACTTTGACCGTAGAGCTCCCAGACAGTACATCCCAATCGATGAGCCCATAGCCCAACTGTATGAGATACTGAAGGCCACTGGTTACGTCACCCCTATTCCTACTATTGTTGTTGAGAACCCTTTCCAGTGGATTAACCCTAACAAAACTTGTGCCTATCACTCAGGCATGAAGGGTCATATCATTGAGGAGTGCCGCATGTTAAAGGACAAGATTCAGACACTGATCGATGCCAAGGTTATACAAGCAAAGGAAGCTGCACCAAATGTACGTAATAACCCTCTCCCGAATCTAGGGGCAAGGGAGTGGACGTGATAGAAACTGATGAGGAATGGGATCAGGAGGGATCCATTGGACTTATTCGAGAGGGGGATACTCCCAAGACATCTCTTGTCACCCTCTCACCGATTGTGGTACAAACCCAGGCACTGTTTGAGGTCAAGGTAGCTACACCCTTCACCGTGATGGTAGCTCCCACACCATGTTATAAGTCTGATGACGTCCCATGGGATTATGTTGCGGAGGCAAGAAGAAAGGGAAAGGCCAAGATGGAAGAGACAGGTGTTGCGCAAGGTATGACTAGAACTGGCAGAGTTTACACACCTGAGAATTTTGGAGGAAAAGTGATAACGACAAGGTCGGTAATCCAAACTAGAGTAAGAATTTGAAAAGTAAATGCGGAAGCAATAACAATAAGGAATTGAGCAACTAGAACTAAAGGGCAGAAAATAAAGGATATGGGAAAATTCAAGGAAAGAATTCCAAGAACTTCCAAGAACGCAAGTTCTATAGCCTTGACAAGATCAAAGCAGCAATGTCTTGATTTATTGAAGAAATCAAACGCCTTTACTTAAAAGCAAATCAAAACAATAGATTCGGATCTTGACCGCTTTACGAGTAACTTGAGACTACAATTAATAACTAGTATTAATCGCCTTCTAAGAATACCACAAAGGAATCAAAGATATCACAATAGAGAAGTAATCTTACTACCTTGAACTATGAACTAGTAAAGGTTGAAAGATAAATCTCAAAGCACAAGTAACAAAGGTTCAAAAGAACTCTCAAAGTATGATATACTTAATCAATAATGAAGTGTCTCAATGAGTGAGAAGAATTCCTTATTTATAGGAGTACTAAGGCATAAAAAGTCATTACAATTAGGTAGGGGGCTGCTAAGGGGTAACAAAGTCATTAAAATTAGGTAGGGTGGTTGCTAAGAAATAAGAAAAGTCAAAAAATTAGGTAGGGGGCGGCCAAATCCCTTTGGGGCAGATTTGGGCCTTAAAACTACTAGTTTGGGTCATTGGTTTGGACTCCAATTGGGCTCCATTTCAAACACCCCCATTTGGACCTCTTTTAAGCTCATTTTGGGCTCTTCTGGGTGCCCTTTTGCTAGATTTCAAGGGTCGAATTCGGGACTCAATCTTCCTCCTATTGGACTTCAATTTGGGCCACCAAATAATTGTAAAACTTGTATAATTTATCTCCTTTGGTCTTGAGCTCGTCCTCCACAATTAAAAGCTTCTTTATTTGCACTTGAAGTTTAATAGCCTTATTTTGCAACTCTTTAGCTTGACATATTGTTAAAGGCCATCTTTGAGATTCCAAAGCTTCATCCTTGTCCTTGAATAGAGTTGAGCTTCCTAGGATGTTATCATTCCCCTCTTTTTGAAAAAAATTCGTCCTCGAATTTCGACCTTGCAAGAAAAAAAAACACGCCCTTGTAAATGGCATCCACTAATCTGAAAAACTAGTAGGAATAAAATAAGATAGTGACCATGTGCCCATTTAACCCAATTATTCCTAATAGGTGTAAATAAAGCATATGGATATCATCATCCCAACAAAATTTATGCCTACCTAGATCAATACAATAAAAACCTCTTGTAGATGCGCCATGCAATGGAACTTGCAATTCGATCTTGTCGGTAAGGTAGTCCATAGGTATACATGACAAAAGAAATTATAAAAGATTAACCACACATCCATTTAATATAAGTATCTCTACCACATGTATCAAAGAAGATACTTTCATGATATAGCCAACTATCTATAATTACAAATCTCATGGATTCCTCTACATGAGAGAGTATTTGATCACAAGTGTTACAACAATCATGCATATCATCTTTACTAGTAACAAATAATTTTACAAGCTCATAATGAACATGACTTGAAGAATGACTCCCCATCACACAAAAAAAATCACATTCTAGCAATTTATCACATGAAAACACTCATTAGCCACTTGAATAAGAGAAGAAGAAATATTTAACTTATTCACAAGCCTCTTCTCATAAATTTCATGCCTCTTTCTACCATGTTGGAATACATAATCATCTATGTCATACACAATTTCAAAAGGAAGCAAATTAATCCTGCACTTTAACTTAGATATTACAGTTAATGACTTGATGTGCATCAAAATATCATCATCCACAAAAATTATAAAGTCACCAACATAAGAAATAAGAGTATAATTCATTAGCTCCAAAAATACCTTAGGTGTTCTAGAAAGACCAAGAATGCAAATAAACCAATTATACATACCATAATTGGACTTATTTACCAATGGAACATCATCACCTTGTATTCTTTTATGCAATGGCTCCAACTTAGCAATGCTTTTAGGAAACTCCATGTCATAACACTGTAAATAAGAATGAAAATAGTCAAAAGGTTCAATAACAAAGAATTTAACCAAGCTTTTATCTTCCACCATCCAACAAGAATAGATATCGCCAAATTCATGTTGGAATCCAATTGGATCTTTTTCCACCATCTCCTGCGCCTCACCACCCCTTTCAAAAGGTATTTCAACACGTGATTGCACAAAATCACAAGAACTAAAACAAGAAAGAGTTAATGGATTAGGAAGTAAAGAAACTTTTTTCTTGCTTACACTCTCTTTGGCTTTTATCACAAGACTAACGTTTTCCTCACCCTTAGCCTCTTTTCTCTCACTAAAGAGTTTTTCTTTGCTTTCACTCAATCCCTCTTGCTTTTCTCTCTCTACCTCACAGACTTTGTTCATCTCATTACCTTCTCTCTTTTCTTTTCTTTCAATATCACTCTTTACCTCACTTGACATCCCACTCTTTTCACTCAAGACAACCTCCCCTTTTTCCTCTCTTCGAATGTCAGCATGCACTCCCTTACTCCTCTCATTCTTTTCTCTCTCATATTTTTTCATATTCTCTTTAACAATCTTTTCATCTTCACAAATTTGTGAGGGAGTCAAAGGCCCAAGAATGAGTTTCTTCCCATTAATCTCAAAAGAGTATATATTTTTTTCAATACTATATGAAGCACTTCTATAGACATACCATGGCCATCCCAACAAGATATGAAAACTATTCATCGGAATGACATCACACCAAATCACATCCTCATACCTTCCAATAGAGAATGGCAAGAACACTCTTTTATCTACTTTTACCCCTTTTCAACATGTAGGGTTCAATATGTTCAACACAAGGCAAGTTCAATTTCTCAACCATATAAGTGCTAATTAAGTTATAGCCAAATGTTTTGTCAATTCTAAGGGCATAAATTGCAGACATCACTTTAGCTCTTGTTTGAAAAATAACTTTACCATTGTCTTCCTTCCATTCGGTATACTGTAAGTTCGACTTTTCAAGTTGTTGAGTCATAGCTTTCCTCCTTCCACTGTAACTACCTGTTTGAGACATCTTGACATAGATTAAGGAAAATATGTATCTCTTAAATTTGGCTTTTTCCCTATAATGCTCTCACCGCTCTTGCCTTTTTTCCCTCTCGAAATAACCTTTGAACAAAATACTTTGTAGATTTATAGTTAAACCCAACTCGTATGAAGTACTTAGTAGTAAAATTCAGATGTTTTGGGGAACAAATGAAAGAAGAACCAAATCCTAGAACTATTAGGCTCGGTTGAAACAAGACACGAACCAAAAGGAAATAATTATATATTTAGATTAGAAAGAGTAAAAAAAAATGAATTTTTGTCTTATCTTTAAAATCTGGGATCCCCTCTTCTTGTTTCCTTTGATAGTTTTTGGAAACAAATTAGATACAAAAGAAAGTTCCTAGAGAGCAAGCAATTTGTTTTTAAAAAAAATTGATTTTCGTTTTTTTTTTGTTTTTTTTTAACTTGTTTTTTTCCCGCTCTCAGTATTCAAGAAATCCCCAGAATTATCAAGAACGAAATCTTGATAGAACCGCTCTGATACCACTTGATAACGACAAGGTTGGAATCCAAACTAGAGTAAGAATTTGAAAAGTAAATGCGGAAGCAATAACAATAAGGAATTGAGCAATTAGAACTAAAGGGCAGAAAATAAAGGATATGGGAAAATTCAAGGAAAGAATTCCAAGAACTTCCAAGAACGCAAGTTCTATAGCCTTGCTAAGATCAAAGCAACAACGTCTTGATTTATTGAAGAAATCAAACGCCTTTACTTAAAAGCAAATCAAAATAATAGATTCGGATCTTGACCGCTTTACGAGTAACTTGAGATAACAATTAATAACTAGAATTAATCGCCTTCTAAGAATACCACCAAGGAATCAGAGATATCATAATAGAGAAGTAATCTTACTACCTTGAACTATGAACTAGTAAAGGTTGAAAGATTAATCTCAAAGCACAAGTAACAAAGGTTCAAAAGAACTCTCAAAGTATGATATACTTAATCAATAATGAAGTGTCTCAATGAATGAGAAGAACTCCTTATTTATAGGAGTACTAAGGCATAAAAAGTCATTACAATTAGGTAGGGGGATGCTAAGGGTTAACAAAGTCATCAAAATTAGGTAGGGTGGTTGCTAAGAAATAACAAAAGTCAAAAAATTAGGTAGGGGCGGCCAAATCCTTTTGGGGCAGATTTGGGCCTTAAAACTACTAGTTTGGGTCATTGGTTTGGACTCCAATTGGGCTCCATTTCAAACACCCCAATTTGGACCTCTTTTAAGCTCATTTTGGGCTCTTCTGGGTGCCCTTTTACTAGATTTCAAAGGCTGAGTTCGGGACTCAATCTTTCTCCTCTTGGACTTCAATTTGGGCCACCAAATAATTGTAAAACTTGTATAATTTATCTCCTTTGGTCTTGAGCTCGTCCTCTACAATTAAAAGCTTCTTTATTTGCACTTGAAGTCTAATGGCCTTATTTTGCAACTCTTTAGCTTGACATATTGTTAAAGGCCATCTTTGAGATTCCAAAGCTTCATCCTTGTCCTTGAATAGAGTTGAGCTTCCTAGGATGCTATCAAAAAGGCAAAGAATCTACATCTAAGCCACCTGTCATTGAAACAAGCACTGATGATATCTGGCGGAAGGTACAGGCGAGAAAATACTCTGTTGTAGATCACCTGAACAAGACTCCCCCCCAGATATCCATTTTGTCGCTATTGCAAAATTTAGATGCACACAAGAATGCCTTGATGAAAGTATTGAGCGAACCTTATGTACCCACCAATATCACTAGCATAGAGATGGCTAACATGGTCGGGCAGGTACTGGAGAGTGATAAAATTACTCTCCACGAAGATGAGTTACTACCAGAGGGATTGGGCCACAATAAGGCATTGCACATCACTGTTCAATTTAAAGACAAGTTCATTTCCAGGGTCTTGATAGATGGAGGTTCGAGCCTGAACATATGCTCGCTGACCACTCTGAAAAGATTAGGTAAAGGCCTGTATGATATACGGATGAGAAGCATGAATGTGAAAGCATTCGATGGATCTCAAAGAGCCACTATCGAAGAAATCAAACTTGATCTACAGATAGGCCCGACCTGGTTTTGATGTAGAATTCCAAGTGTTAGATATATCTACCACTTACAACCTATTTTTGGGATGACAATGGATACATGCAGCTGGGGTAGTGGCTCCTACTCTTCACTAGGTTGTGAAGTTCGAGTGGAATCATCAGAAGGTGATCATTCAAGGAGACGAAAGCAACCCTATCTACACCAACCAGACCGTTCCAGTCATCGAAAATAGGAGGAAATTAGGAGGAGAAACATACCACCACATTGAGTGGGTAAACGTAATTGAGAAGGATCGATGGTAGATCAATAAGATAGAAAGCATATTGTTATGGACGGGATATGAACCGGGCAAGGGTCTTGGCCGAAAGCTTCAGGGGATCACAGAACCCATACAACCACAGTATCATGGAACGACCTTTGGGCTCGGGTATGAATATACCGTGCAAGAATATCAGGATTGGACACCACCGCGCCGATTACTATCTGTTGGAACAACCCATACCACTGCTGCACCAGATATTCTGCCAGACTGACATGATGTGAGGATCCGGGGAAGACGAGATTTTGGCCGGTATGAGGAAGCTGTTTCTGGACGAGGAAGATATGGACTGCAGTGCAATTTTAGAGGAGGAGGAGGAGGAAGACCTTACTATTCAGACATTGGGAGAAGGAGTTGTTCTCAAGAACTGGACCGCTACACCATCCTGGGCTCGCCGAGTACCTGGTTAGCCTTGCAGAATTAGCATGACTTATTTTTACATTGTTTTTTTTAGCATTTAAGACATTTTCAGTATTTTATTTTGAAATAATTACTCGATCCATCGAGTCGTACCTGTTGACAGTTTTAAGCTTTATTAATGCATTATTGCTTTTCATATTTATTATTATCTTTCTACATTCTTTTCAGCATAATTATTACATATCATGATAAACCTATGACTGTGGCATGTAATGAGACAACGCAACATAAGGACAGTGATCAGAAGATTTGGAAGATGATATAATATCTGAGGAAATTATAAAAGAAGTAGAGAATTTTGAGAACAAACCAAAATCCAACATGGAGGAAACTGACGTAGTTAACTTGGGAGATTCTGAAACAGTCAAGGAAACTCGTATCTGCATTCATCTGTCATTATCACAAAAGGAAAAGTATATCAGGTTTCTAAAGGAATATGAGAATATTTTCGCATGGTCCTACGACGACATGACTGGGTTAAGCACATCTATAGTAGCTCACAAGCTACCCACCAACCCAATGTGTCCGCTGGTAAAGCAGAAGCTCAGAAAATTCAAGCCAGATACGAGTTTGAAGATAAAAGAGGAGGTTACCAAGAGAATCAAAGCCAGGTTCTTCGAGTTGTCGAATACCCGACCTGGTTAGACAACATTGTGCCAGTTCGAAAGAAAGATGGGAAAGTCAAAGTGTGTGTTGACTATCGAGACCTGAACAGAGCAAGTCCTAAGGATGATTTTCCGTTTCCCAACATACACATACTGATCGACAACTGCGCTAAGCATGAACTCCAATCCTTTGTTGATTGCTTCGCAGGATATCACCAGATTTGGATTGTTACACCCCATATATTTCGTACGTGAAAGTACGCCATAAATAAATTAATGAAATCTCGGAAATGAGATGTTACATCCCGCATTTTCGTACGTTGAAGTTTCATCGTAAGTTAATCAACGTAAGTTCGGGAATGAAATTTATTTTGGGATTATAAATACTACGCTATTTCAAACAAGTGATAAGTTAATTCGTGAAGGTGAGAGGGTAAGCAAATCGAAGAAAATGAATTTCGTCGAAGTTTATCATTTTGAGGTAAAATACAGTCCGAGCTAAAATACCCGATATTTATGGACTAGTACCATACAAGGTACCACATGGCCGTGATAGTAAGGTGTATAAAGTGTGTTAAAAGTGAGTAAAATTTTAATTAATTTGAGATAATTGATTAATTATTAATTTAAGTGGGTAAGTGTAAGAATTGTCTTGTCCACATGGGACCATGACAACTAAAGTAATCTATGACTAATATATATGCTACGTTGGTGTCACAATTTGGGGACAAGAAGTCTTGCTAAACATTAAAATATAAATGGACCTACCAACCAAGACTTTTAAAGAATGCATTTGAAACTCAAAGAATCATTTTTTTTAAAGACTTCTTTATCTTGGAATCTCTTTATCCTTACTTCATTAAGGAATTCACATGAGATTATCAAATATCTCATTATCTACAAAGTAACGTATGGATTTATCAAAGAAAGAATTCATGTGAATTCTTGAATTCATGTGAATTATTTACAAGGAGTAGATGGAAACGTGATTTCTTCAGCAAACATATACAAAAGTATGTCCAAGTCAAGCAACAAGTAGCCACGAAATTCATACAAGAGTAGATGATAGCAACGTGATTTGCTACAATAAAATTTCATACGACTTTTTCCCTACTCCGATCTTGTCGTCACGTGTTTTGTCACATTTAACATGTGTTAGAGGGATTGCTAAGAGAATCGACTCAGATATGTTATGGTTATCCTTTCTCTCTTTTTGGCATGATCAATGCGATACAAACGAAACAAGCAAATGCACAATTTCCATAACTAACTCTATTCATAGAAGTACTAGGGGTGTCTATATTCTTGATTCCCCATGTGAATTGTTATTATATCTTCTGTTCATGGGTCTCAAAAAAATACGTATTTGATAAAGTTTACCCAAAAGGCATATTGATTTTATGACATTCCAAGAAATCTTATTAACGTATTTCTTATGCATTTCATGCATTTATACATGTACATTGACCCATGATCAGATGGCGTTATATACGCGTATATTATATGTATATGGTATATGGGAAAAGGTTACGGCGTTATATATGCACCACCACCTGATTAGCCGGTATACGTTGATGATTTGCCCATAGTGGCCGAAATGGTATGATGGGATGCCCTCAGAGGCTTGATGATGTTCTGAACGCATATACCTATGCATGGTATGATATTTATACGCATATGCATGACATTATAAAAAATGAAATGATTTACATAGCACAGACATACATGTCGAGTCTTTTACTCCATGTTTCTCTCATGTCTATTATTTACTGATTTTCATTCCTTACATACTCGGTACATTATTTGTACTGACGTCCCTTTGCCGGGGGACGCTGCATTTCATGCCCGCAGGTCTCAATATACAGGTCGAGAGTCCTCCAAGTAGGCGATCAGCTCAACGGAAGATGTCAGTGCACTCTATTTGCTCCGGAGTTGCTTGTTTGTTCACTATGATTTAGATGTGTATTGTTTGGTATGGTGGGGCTTTGTCCCGACCTTTATAACAAATATGTACTCTTAGAGGCTTGTAGACATATGTCGTGTACGTGAAAGATTGTACGGCCTTGTCGACCTATGTTCAGTGTAATTTTGGTCTTATAGGCCATTATATCATATGTATAAGTTTGCATTCCCTCATGCTTTACTTCGGTTCATTTACCTATGATAGAATGATACGAAAGATACGTTATGTTGGTACTCGGTTGAGTAAGGTACCGGGTGCCCATCGCGGCCCATCAGTTTGGGTCATGACAAAAGTCGTATCAGAGTTTTTATGTCCTATGGAGTTTACAAGTCGTGTCTAGTAGAGTCTTATTTATGGGTGTGCTGTACACCACACCTATAAGCAGGAGGCTACAGGGCATTTAGGACTGTCACTTTTTCTTCTTACTCTAGATCGTGTGGTAGAGCTCAGTTGTAATAACTCAATTTTCTAAACTCTACCTTATTTATAATACGACGATGCCTACATCCAGAAAGATGATTGGTAAGAGATATAGCTATAGAAGTGTTGAGTTAGAGGAACTCGAGTTTGCATCATTCCTATGACGGGTAAATGTAAGGTCTTCAGCGGATCATGTGTGTACTAAGACGTGTAAGCTTCTTGATAAGGAGACATAAGGCAAGAATATCCACCCCTAGGGTGAAAGGCAACGAGAGATTCAGAAGATAGATACAAGTTTCAATAAGTAAAAAAAGCAAGGCGAAGAAGGGTATGAGGCGCCCAGTTAATGAAGGTTATTGGTATTTATAATTCAAGCAGAGAAATATAAGCCTTTTGAGTTACCTTCAACAATAACAGATGTATGTACAATTGGCCACACCAATCTCAGCTATGCCTTACGGAGGCTAACAAGTGTAGTTTAAGAAAAAGACGGGATATAAGGATCCGACTGGGGTTAGAGTAACCCAAAATGGTGGATGGATTATTTGCGTTAGTTGACATTTCCGAAGGGCATTGCAAATGTGCTAATAGATCTCCTTGTGAGACACCTAGATGCTGCATTCTAAAATAGTACGGTTATGAGTACTACAAAGATAAGCACTAGAATCCTGGAAAGGATAAATATTACCTTAGTGTGGCTCCCATCCCTAGTTGGGAAAGGATGTTAGGAAACCCAAAGAGCCAGTAGATGGAGCAAGGGGAGCTAAAAGCAAAAGAATGTCTTGTTCGAGTTTTCAGAATAAAGTGATAGACATAAATGTTAGCGGAAAATAAGAAGAGAGTTAATGAAGCATTATGAGTAAGATGTGATACATGGATGACAACGGTAGATCAAAACGATGACTGTATTACATAGTCTATAGTCAAGTGAAGGAAAGGACGAGAGGTGACAGGCTTTGAGACAACAAAAGAGTATAGGCCATAAAGTCATATCCTCATTTCGAGAAATAAGTCAGTGACTCTAACGCGACTGCCAGAGGGAAAGGTTAGACCCAGAGTAACAGAAATCAGTATGGACTAGTGAACAAGATAAACTAAATATGAATTATGGACTGATTCAGGGATTGCGTTCCGGCGATAATAGAATGGAAAACAAAAGAAGATTCATGAGAAATTCAGAGAATTGTCATTTAGGAAGACTCTTTCCTAAAACAAGCAATATGAGCAAAGTTAAGCTTAAGGGACTGTATGTGCCAGTTATGCTAAGTGTCACCCTCGAGAATAAGGAATTTTATTATCCTTGATACAGAAGGATTGCCGCAAGGCGAGTAAGGGTCATCGATGATATGCAAAGACACTAAAGATGAAGGGGTAAAATATCTATAGGCAGATCCTCGTGGCTCCAACTCCTAGTACTCCCCTAAAGGGGGGATATGGAGTGATGTGGCAATAAGTCAGAATTAAGTGGTTCTAGTAACTATGGATTAATAAAGGAAAAATGTGATAAGAATGAGAAAGGGATAAGATTGCACTTATTCAAATCCTACATATATGCTACGATTCTAGAACATTATGAAAACATGACGTCAAGGAGAGGAGGTAAGGGTTCCTGCCTGAGATGTTATTGATAGATAAGGAGCCAGTGCGGGACGTAAGTTAAGATAAAGGAAATGACCCACGAAAGATTACGCAGAATATTGATATGAGAATGAGCCAATGAGTAGTTAGTAGTTGATTCAGGAAGAGCCTAGTTATGGCTAGACAAGAGGATGTAGACAAATCAATAGATCATGCAGGATAAACATTGTGAACCCCAACACGGGAATTCAGTCTCGCAGACATGACATCGTGATCCTTGAGATATATTCATATAGGAGTTGGGGTAGTTAAAGGTAAATAAAAGAGAATGTCACTAGGAAGACAGTCAAAACTTCAGTTCATGAGTAACTCTACAAGTACAAGGGCCTGGAAATAAGTAACTACAGATAATTATAGGCAAGGAAGAACATCAAAAATTCCGTCAAATATACGATGTAATAAGCTCGCAACTTTACAAGAGTCAGAAGGTCTTCCCTAAGTACTACAACGAAAGACTAGCTGAGGAAATAAGGGAGAAGGCTTCAACCTAAGCAAAGTGACCAAAAGAGGAAATGGTCTTGTAACAACAGTATCACAACAACATTATATGCACTCCATAAGGAAGTGGCACCTAGCATGGCTAATGAGCGGGAAACGAAATCAAAAGTAGGATTCGAGATAATATGAGTTGCACGAAAACTCTGACATGTGTGGGAACTAAGATAAGTTAAGTATGCACGCAACAAGGGGGCAGGAAGACCAGGAAAAGTAATTGCTTGCATTTAAAGAAAGTTGAGAAGGAACGAAAGGAATTATTCGATCAATGATCTAGAGATAATTACATTATGAATGCACTTAAGATTTCGGAGTATTATCCATGCAGCATATATGTTTACAATCATACAGCCGTAGAAGACTCCGGTATAAGTTAAATAAAGGAATTGAGACCAGGTCAAAGATAAAGGATTGAATTGTTAAGAGATTGTATCATGGGTATTCCATAGCATCCATGAAAGGCCAAGGTAATACCATTAGCCGCAGATCAAAAAATAGCTTAAGCCATAAAGATTGATCAGAGGTACAAGAGAGATAGTACAATAGCCATATTCTATAACAACTCTACGATAAAGCTAGTTAGAAAAGTACCAGCCTTATAAGAAGTCAATATGAAGCTCTCACCAGATTGTGTATGCACCAGAGGTGCAAGTATTACAATAGAGCTTCAACTAGTGAATGTAAATCATACCTATGTGGAAGGAAAGTTATGAAAGAGATAGAAGATGTGATGTGAGATTTTAAGGTAAGGCAAAGGTGAACAACGTACGAGATACTCAAGTGCCGAAGGTTGTGAATAGTCCATACTGTAGATCAAATGCTAGAATTGCTGGGATTTAGTATCCAGGAATGGTAGTAGCGTCGCCAATGGCATATCTTCCAACATATGGTTTCTAGGTATCAAGAGGCCTAGTCAAGAGAGTAAAAAAAAGAGTTAGAGACGATGTGATGTCTCGCTTGATGTTCCAGAATAACATAAGGAAATCTATGAGCATACAAGTTGAGGAAAGGTTGCGAGCAATATAAATAGATATGTGTAAGTCGCAAGCTATAGTATGGTAAAGCGACAAGGTTTTAGGAAGACATGAGTAAGGATAAGGAAGGGCGAGTGAGAAGGTGACGAGAATGAATAAGTTCTCAAGATTAAGACCAGGAAAACAAGAGAGATGATGGTTTCTCTAAGTTATAGAAAGCTCAGTATAGCCTGAATGAACTCAAAGAAATCTAAGACTAGTAGCATTTAGAAGAGAGATGGAATGCTGCCCTGGTAGTAGAATGAGGGTGTGATTGTGATAGATAAAGGATGATGTTTGGGCCTTCGATTGAGTAATGATTTGAAGAGGATTTCATGAATTGTACGGGATTAAAATACCCATGTAGGTGAATCACATTGGGATGCTATAAAATACGGTTATTGAAGTACAATATCGCCGCTAAGTGGATTAGGAAAATCACTTCAAATACCCCTTGATGCAACATAAGCCCTAATGGAAAGGTATTACGTAAGAAGTTTCAAGTTATCAGTGGTATATTGTAGATCAATATTGAGGTGAATCAACAATGGATGGACAAAAGTCACAAAGTATGAGATGAGATTAGGCCGTCATTCTTAAGATGGATAGTAATGAGGAAGCATTAAAGGACTTAGATTTATATATATGGGAAAAGCAACGAGAGTAACTTGGAGTTTGGTAGCAGACCTCAGTAACGATAAATCGAAGTAAGAGTTATGGTATAGTATGACTTACCTAGATGCAGTAAAGTCATACGAATGGATATACGGGTCTATGAAATAAGATATAGTAATATTCGTAAGTTCAACAAAGTATCGAGCAAAGAACTTCAGTATACCTATAGATGCCCAGAGAGACATCTTATCAAGCTCTGTATATTCTTACAAAGTGAGGCCTAGAGATTGGCTAAAAACTGGAGGAAAAAGGAGAGAAGAGTTGCATAGGCGCACATACTAGGAAAAAGTCGTACAAGCTGCATGATAAAAGGTAGCAACAGTTACAAAGATTCTGACCACAAGTCATGGTGTGAGAAAGAGGCTTAAAGGAGGAATGCCCTGGCCTTAAGGATTCATTCACAGAACAGTCGCCTAGATGGCAAGAGGAGTACTAAAGTATTCGCAAGAGCTATGCGTTATGAGAATGATAAGTGCATCAGTCAACATTTGAGGATGAATGTTTCAAAGGGGGGAATGATGTTACACCCCATATTTTCGTACGTGAAAGTACGCCACAAATAAATTAATGAAATCTTGGAAATGAGATGTCACATCACGCATTTTTGCACGTTGAAGTTTCATCGTAAGTTAATCGACGTAAGTTCGGGAATGAGATTTATTTTGGGATTATAAGTACTATGCTATTTAAAACAAGTGATAAGTTAATTCGTGAAGGTGAGAGGGTAAGCGAATCGAAGAAAATGAATTTCGTCGAAGTTTGTCATTTTGAGGTAAAATACGGCCCGAGCTAAAATACCCAATATTTATGGACTAGTACCATACAAGGTACCACATGGCCGTGATAGTAAAGTGTATAAAGTGTGGTAAAAGTGAGTAGTATTTTAAGTAATTTGAGATAATTGGTTAATTATTAATTTAAGTGGGTAAGTGTAAGAATTGTCTTGTCCACGTGGGACCATGACAACTAAAGTAATATATGACTAATATGTATGCTACGTTGGTGTCACAATTTGGGGACAAGAAGTCTTGCTAAGAATTAAAATATAAATGGACCTACCAACCAAGACTTTTAAAGAATGCATTTGAAACTCAAAGAATCATTTTGGAAACTTAAGTCTTTGGACGTAAGCTTGCTAAGATAAGAACGGATGGAGCTCACCATTTTTTTTTTAAAGACTTCTTTTTCTTGGAATATCTTTACCCTTACTTCATTAAGGAATTCACATGAGATTATCAAAGATCTCATTATCTACAAAGTAACGTATGGATTTATCAAAGAAATAATTCATGTGAATTCTTGAATTCATGTGAATTCTTTACGAGTAGATGGAAACGTGATTTCTTCAGCAAACATATACAAAAGTATGTCCAACTAAAGCAACAAGAAGCCACGAAATTCATACAAGAGTAGACGATAGCAACGTGATTTGCTACAACAAAATTTCATACGAATTTTTCCCTACTTCGATCTTGCCGTCACGTATTTTGTCGCATTTAACGTGTGTTAGAGGGATTATCTAAGAGAATCGGCTCAGGTATGTTAAGGTTATCCTTTCTCTCTTTTTGGCATGATCAATACGATACAAACAAAATGAGCAAATGCACAATTTCCATAACTGACTCTATTCATAGAAGTACTAGGGGTGTCTATATTCTTGATTCCCCATGTGAATTATTATTATATCTTCGATTCATGGGTCTCAGAAAAATACGTATTTGATACAGTTTACCCGAAAGGCTTATTGATTTTATGACATTCCGAGAAATCTTATTAACTTATTTCTTGTGCATTTCATGCATTTATACATGTACATTGACCCATGACCAGATGGCATTATATACGCATATATTATATGTATATGGGATATGGGAAAAGGTTACGGCGTTATATACGCACCACCACCTGATCAGCTGGTATACATTGATGATTTGCCCACAGTGACCGAAATGATATGATGGGATGCCCTCAGAGGCTTGATGATGTTATGAACGCATATATCTATGCATGGTATGACATTTATACGCATATGCATGGCATTATAAAAAACGAAATGATTCACATAGCATAAATGTACATGTCGAGTCTTTTACTCCATGTTTCTCTCATGTCTATTATTTACTGATTTTTATTCCTTACATACTCGGTACATTATTTGTACTAACGTCCCTTTCCCGGGGGACGCTGTGTTTTATGCCCGCAAGTCTCGATAGACAGGTCGAGAGTCCTCCAAGTAGGCGATCAGCTCAGCAGAAGATGTCGGTGCACTCCATTTGCTCCGGAGTTGCTTGTTTGGTTAGTATGATTTAGATGTGTATTGTTTGGTATAGCGGGGCTTTGTCCCAACCTTTATGACAAATATATACTCTTAGAGGCTTTTAGACATATGTCGTGTACGTGAAAGATGGTACGGCCTTGTCAGCCTATATTCAGTGTAATTTTGGTCTTATAGGCCAGTATATCATATGTATAAGTTTGCATTCCCTCATGGTTTACTCCGGTTCATTTACCTATGATAGAATGATACGAAAGATACGTTACGTTGGTACTCGGTTGAGTAAGGTACCGAGTGCCCGTCGCGACCCATCAGTTTTGGTCGTGACATAGATGTATGAAGAGGACGTCAAAAAGACAATCTTTATCACACCTTGGGGGATATACTGTTATAAAATGATGACATTTGGTTTGAAGAATGATGGGGCCACCTACAGGAGGGCCATGATGACTCTTTTCCATAACATGATACACAAGGAAATAGAGGTGTACGTGGATGATGTTATCATCAAATCCAAAAGGAGTTCAAACCACAAAGCAGACCTGAAGAAGTTTTTCGACCGACTTCGAAAATACAATTTGAAGTTGAACCCCGCAAAATGTGCCTTCAGAGTCCCTGCTGGGAAGATGTCAGGTTTCATCGTCAGCCACCATGGTATTGAGCTAGACCCATAAAAAATCAAAGCTATTTAGAACTTGCCACCACCAAAGAACAAGAAGGACGTGATGAGTTTTCTAGGACACCTCGATTATATCAGCCATTTTATAGCGCAATCAACAGTGATATGTGAGCCAATCTTCAAGATGCTGAGGAAAGATGCTGCGACAAATTGGACCGAAGAATGCCAGAAAGCCTTCAACAAAATCAAGGAATATTTATCTAAACCGCCCTTGTTGGTCTCTCCCGAACCAAGAAGACCTCTATTGCTGTATCTGTACGTGATTGGACAGAGCCTTTGGCTGCATTCTGGGGCAACATGATGAAGCCGGGAGGAGAGAGCAGGCGATATACTATCCGAGTAAGAAGTTCACACCTTATGAGGCCAGGTATTCTTTGCTGGAGCACACCTACTGTGCTTTGACATGATAGCCCAGAAGTTGAGACATTATTTCTGTGCGTACACTACCTACCTCATATCAAGGATGGACCCACTGAAGTACATCTTTCATAAACCCATGCCTACAGGCAAGTTAGCAAAGTGAAAGATATTGCTAAGTGAGTTCGACATCATTTATGTGACTCAAAAGGCAGTCTAGGGGCAAGCATTGGTCGATCACTTGGCAGAGAACCCCGTAGACGGAGAATACGAACCATTGAAGATGTATTTTCCCGATGAGGAAGTGTCATTTGTAGGAGAATATATTGTCGAAACATATGATGGTTGGAGAATATTTTTTGATGGGGCAGCAAACTTCAAGGGAGTGGGCATCGGAGCTATTTTAGTATCAGAAATCGGTCAACATTATCCGGTATCCGCAAAACTCAGGTTCCCGTGCACCAATAATATGGCAGAATATGAGGCCTGTATCTTGGGACTCAGGTTGGCCATCGACATAAACGTTCAGGAGTTACTGGTAATCAGAGATTCTAGTCTATTGGTGCACCAGGTACTAGGAGAATGGGCTACCAAGAACACTAAAATATTGCCATACTTGCATTGTGTACAACAGTTGATCAAGAGGTTCACAAAGATAGAATTCAAACATGTTCCAAGGATTCAGAATGAGTTCGTAGATGCATTAGCCACCTTGTCTTCCGTGATACAACATCCAGACAAGAATTTTATCTATCCTATCCTAATAAACATTTGTAAGCAGCTAGCTTATTATGCTCATGTTGAAGAAGAATCTGATGGAAATCCATGGTTCCACGATATCAAAAAATACTTGGAGAAAGGAGAATACCCAGAGAATGCTACACACACTTAGAAGCGCACGCTTCGAAGATTGGCCAACCATTTCTTTCAGAGTGGAGGAATTTTGTATAAAAGGACTCCTGATTTGGGATTGTTGCGATGTGTCGATGCCAAGGAGGCATCTAGATTACTCGAAGAAATACATGCCGGAACTTGCGGACTTCACATGAACGGTTTCGTTTTGGCCAGGAAGATATTAAGAGCAGGGTATTTCTGGATGACCATGGAGACAGACCGCATCAAATATGTTCAAAAGTGTCACCAATGATAGATACATGTTGATATGATACGAGTGCTACCCAACGAACTTAATTTAACGATTTCACCCTGACCTTTCTCTGCTTGGGGCATGGATGTCATCGGACCAATTGAACCCGCTGCTTCAAACGAACACATGTTCATTTTGGTGTCTATAGACTACTTCACAAAATGTGTTGCAGCCGCTTCCTATAAGGCTGTGACTAAGAAGGTCGTAGTGGATTTTGTCCAGAAGCCGCAAACAAAAACATCAGGAAGATACTGAGGAAAATGGCGGACAACTACAAGCAATGGCACGAGAAGCTACCATTTTCTTTGCTCGGGAACCGCACTACAATTCGTACATCAACTGGGGAAACACCCTATCTATTGGTATACGGTACCAAAGCTGTTATTCCCATCAAAGTCGAGATACCCTCATTAAGAATCATACAAGGACGAGCTGAGCGACGCGGAATGGATACGGAGCCGGTATGAACAACTGGCTCTCATTGATGGTAAGAGAATGAACGCAGTGTTTCATGATTAACTCTACCAGAATAGAATGGCGAGGGCTTTCAACAAAAAGGTTATATTGAGGCAATTCACACTGGGGAAATTGGTGCTGAAACGGATCTTCCTGCATCAGGATGACCAAAGGGGAAATTCTCACCCAACTAGCAAGGCCCTTACATGGTTCACCGAGTACTGACAGGAGGAGCACTTATACTTGCAGAGATGGATAGAGAGATATGGCCAAAACCTATCAACTCAGACGTAGTCAAGAGATATTATGTTTAAGATTATGTTTGCACTTTCTATTTGATGTAACCTGAACTACGCTTCACCCGATTCCCGTTTAAGAGGGGATACCTAGGCAGCCCTGTGGGTTCGGTCACATCATAATTAAATCTTCCTTCCCTTTTATGGTCAGAAATTGGGGCAAGATTTCGAGTTTGTCAAATCTCATTATGTGAAATATCGCCAAGAAGAGTATTACCAGAAGTAGGCATATAGACTGGGACAGAATTTTGAGGATGGTCCTGAAAAATTTGAGTTGAGGAGGTTGCAATGTCTCAAAGCGCGTCACAATCTCCGATTCGGCATTTATTTGTTTTATGCATTATCACATATTTCGAACAACTGCATTTTTAAATAAATGATCTATCACAAATGTATGTTTTCGAAAACTTCATTTTCTATAATTGCCAGATGATACCCAGGGTGACTCGAACAAGGCAGCAAGACAAGGAGCAAAGGCGAGATTAAAAATCAAAGGCACGAAGCAACCTTTCCCCGACAACTCACGATTTTTCTTTGGATGCAGGCACAATGGATGTAACAAGCACGTTCGCAAATATATACATACAATAAGATCACTATCTTCACACGAACAGAAGTCGCCAAGCAAAAATGCATCAAGCTAAGAATCATTTTTCCTCTCACATTTAATCATTGCTCTTCCCGCATAGGGCTAAACACAACCCTCATCATTGCACAAGGCTAAGCATTGCCTTTCCTTGCATGAGACTAGGCATTGTCTCCAAGCGCGTCACAATCTCCGATTTGGAATTTATTTGTATTATGCATTATCACATATTTCGAAAACATGCATTTTAAATAAATGATCTGTCACAAATGCATGTTTTCGAAAACTTAATTTTCTATAATTGCCAGATGATACCCAGGGTGACTCGAACAAGGCAGCAAGACAAGGAGCAAAGGCGAGATGAAGAATTAAAGGCACGAAGAAACCTTTCCCTGACAACTCACGATTTTTCTTTGGATGCAGGCCCAACAACGAACGAACTAGACTGTATAGTCTTCATAAAAGTCGTAGACATGTGTCGTAGGGACTGAGAAAATCTTGAATCACCCCAATATCAGTTTCGTGCAAAAGGTTATGCTAAGAATACTAAAAGCAGTACAGGGAGAGTTTGTAAAACAGAAAATCGGGGCAGCACCTGCCATGTACTTTATGATCCCTTTTCCAGTAAATACAAGCAAAATTAGATTTTGGTGCCTGAATAAGAGTTACAGAGCTATAAAATATTTTTCCAGCAAAGCTTGAATCACTTAAAATAGAGCTCCATATAAGAAGATATGAAGAAAAAACTAATAGATATCTAGTATAAAAGCGGGTTTAGTAACTTACCACAAAAGAGAGGAGCAACTTGAGTTTCATCAAGAACTAGTTTGGCTGGTTGATTTAGTAAAAATTTCTGATGGTTATCATGTAGTATTTTATGTGATAAGAAGGAGAGAGGGTAAGGGTTTTCTTTGGCATGAAAGAATGAAATATGAGAGGAGGTCCTTAAGGATATCTCACATTGGATAAGGATGAACAAAAGGTGGCTGCCCAAACTTTTCTTCTTTGGATAAATACAAAAATGGTGGCAGTCCAAAACCTTAAATATCTAATGTATTTCATAACAATTCATCAAAATGATATTAAGTGTTATACATAGCAACACCATGGAACTTCTTTGTCAATATTAACACAACCTAAAGTATGCAATTTTCATATATTGTCAAATTCACGTTTAGGAAGTGCGAAGTAAAATCTATCCTCATTATAAAGATTCTCAATTGAGAATGCAAATATTAGTTAAAACTTTGGGGTGTTACACTCTTAATGCAAACCACCCACTATGATATTTCCTACCACAAGAGCCTATTTTCCTTAGCAGAATAACACAGAAATAGACACATAGAAACAGTCTCTATACTTCAGCATTAAATAAGTGAAGCACACATATGAATAGGTTTTGAAAATTAGACTTCTGGGTATATATGGCAAGACGAATACTTATGTTGTTATTGCTAAAAATGAGGCAACAGAAATCATACATCTCATAGACAAATAAGGCACATAGTTTGAAATTATAACAACTTTTGGGTACAGAGACTAATGTCTTAACATTGATCATAGATGAGTATGCACTTAGGTTAATGACATTACTTAAATCCCTTGACATCAATAATACAGATTCAGACAATGACACTGGCAGCTTATTGCATTCAACCAATAATAGTAGAAGGTTTCCCTTACACCAGATTCAACCTAGAATAACAAAGGAAAGAAAAGACCGAGTGTAAGTTTAAAGCAATGTTCAAAATGTGAAGTCATGAAGGATAAGCAAATGTTCATAACAAACTACCACACATACAGAGATTTCTATCAAGATTATGACTTCACATGACAAGATGAGTCTCAAACATTGAAGAATCAGGTTGTCAGTATCATTAAAGATTAAGGATAGGGGAGGCATCACACTTAACGGATTCAAATCAGCTACACAGGATTAGTTGAATAGTTAAACATGATGGTGTCATATTCATATTACATAAATAATCAACAGGGCACAACTATAGTCAGACTCGCAGGAGATAGACTGATCATGACAAATACTACTGATATTCAAAGGAGAATCCGTCCCAGTAGGACTGTTCACAAACTAACAGTTAGATATGGATGTAAAGCACTCATGAGTAGGATTCAGAGAATATTTAAGGACTAATAAATATTTATGAAAGCATTTTTGAACACTCAAGTTTCATAAGTCTTAACCTAGTAAGGCAGGGTTATTCTAGGTATTTCATATATACACTAGCTAAGGTTATCTGACAACATCCCAAATTTAGTATGAAAGAACCTAAAGGAACATGGCATGCTAAACATGAAGACTGCAATAACAGCCCCAAATATAGCATGATAGAACTCAAGAATATGGCATGATGAACAGAAAGGCCTAGGTTAGCAGAACTTAGAAGGATGATGCATGTTAAACATGATGACTATAGCAGAACCTAAATGCAGAACTCAAGAGAATGTAACATGATGAATCATGAGAACTTATAATAGAACATAAGGTGGAACAAAATTCAGAATATAGCATATGAGCATGAAGGTTACAATAGAGCAGTAAGTGGAATAAAACTCAAAATGAAACATGAAGATTATAAAAGTTGCAACATGGCATTAACAGAACTCAAAATGCAACATGATGAGCATGAAAGTATTAACAGGACATTAACAGAACTCAAAATGCAGCATAAAAATCATAACAGAACATTAGAGTAAGGTCTGAGGTCGTAGGCAGATGTGAGAAATCATCAGGTTAAACAACTTAAACACATAGGCTAATACAATACAGAAAATGAGGTCATTAAAGTCACACAACTACCTAATTAACATTAAATAAATATAATAGTTTATCATAGATCATTAATAAGTCATAGTGCACCAAAATAAGCAATTAAAGGCTGAATAAATATTATAGACTAAGCAGTTAACCAAGAAAAATAATACCGCGTTCATGATTTTAAATGAAGCAATTAAGAGAGAGAGAGAGAGAGAGAGAGAGAGAGAGAGAGGATGGAGGCATACTGACCTCCTCTTGGGCAGCAAACCAAACAAAAGGTTCTTATTTAGCCGTATAGGATCAAGAACTCACCCGACCAATGCAATACTCAGAATCAGAGAGAAACCAGAAACTAATTAGAACCCTAGCTCAATTTACTACCCAGAACTAAAAGCAAGATTTTTTCTAAGTAATTTCGTGATAGCTTCTTATGCCTATTAGCTATGTAGTTTGAAGGTATTAGGTTTTATTGTTGTGTTAGGTCTTATTGGTGAGAGAATTGAAAACCCCCATTTTATAGTGCCATTAATGGCTTAGGATTTCAGCAGATTTTGAATTCAGTAGTGGAAGATGATGACTACTAGATGATGCAAGCATAGGCGGGTGAAAAATCAAAGAGACGGAGGGGGAAATTGTTAGGGATTTACCTGAGAGAAGTGAAGCTAACCGTTGAGGTACGAGAGACCACTGGTTAGAATCCTAATACCCATAGGTCATTGCATTTGACCTCTGGGTGTCGAATATCAACATTGAAACCAGCTAGCATCTCAGTCCCTCTTTGATTTGAAAAGACGGAGGAGGAGATCTGGCGAGTTGAAATTTCACCTTTTTGGTCTGACTTCTTCAAATAGGACTATTGAGATTAAATGATGAAAATGAAAAGGGAGTGATGAGTTTCATAGTACATAGACATAACTGATGGCCATGTTGGCCATGGATTTGAAAACCACATATGATTTGAGTTTCATCTTTATGTTAGGGCTTTCGAATTTGGGGTTTTGAGTCCCAAAGGCGAAATGCACAAAGATTCAGCAAGAAACAGGGGTAATGAAGGCAGAAGGAATATTTTCTAGTCATGATTCATGACATTTGGGTGATTGACGGGTCTGAGAGTATGAGAGAGATGAGAGAAGAAAGGGAAATGGGGCGGCTGAGTGTTTGGAGTGAATGATTAGGGTGAGGGGTATTGGAGGGTTGTCTCTAGGTTTAAGAAAGAAATATGGGATCTGGGGCGTTGGATCTATTGATCAACAGCCCTGATAATTTGGGCATTAAAGAATTAAAATGTGAAAAAGTCATGGTCGTTTGATTGTTGGATTTGGACAACTAAGATCAAGTCTAGTGGAGTACTAAAAATATTAAAGAAAAAATGAGGATAAAATGCTAGCCGTTGATCTGATAGACCAATGGTCCAGATTCAGTGTGCTTTATTTGTGAGTGAGAGAGACGAGTGACGTGGCAGATTACGATTGGCTTAGGGAGAGAGACCCGGATTGCCAAGATGGAAAGAGATGGGGTGTTTGGACTGGGTACTTTCTGGATTGGGCTTGTCTTTTGGGTTGGAATTGATTTAGGAAATAGTCACTTGTATTATAATTAGGAATTGCAATTGTAGCCTTTTAGTCTTCTAACCTTTTTAAAATTAATTTAAATAATTGTTATAATTAAATAATAATTGTTATTATTTAATTATTTTAAATAAAATATAGTAAAATTATAATTACCAAACATACTACTAATTATTATAATTAATTATTTACAAAATATTTTGTCTTCTAAATTATAACACCAATTTCGAACATAATAATCTAATTAATCAGAATTTGAGAAATAATTCATGAAATTAATTATAAACCCTAGATGATGTATTTTAGAAATTTCCTCAATGATAAAAAGTAGTAATTATATTTATATTACATAATGTTAGTACTAGGTTATTAATTTCAAAGCTAATATTTAATCAATTTTGTAAAATGGGTATTTATTGATAGAAAACACTTTCAAATATTCATTGTAAATTATTAAATATAAATAAATTAATTTTAAAAGGGAGGGTCAAAATTAGCCGTCAACACTTGGACAAATTTTTAATATTTTGACTTTTTGTCTGGCTTCATACTGACAACAGATGTCGAAAATTCTCATGTGCGGAAATTTTTGCCAACCGCATGCCTGCCCCAGTCGAAACTGGTAGTTGAATAATATTTAAAAATAATACAAAAAAGAAAATCTAGATCTTCCGACTATAATAGTCGTATATGCGGACTTGCAACGATTTTCTTGTAGTGATAGACCAGACAATCTTGATTAAAAAGATAAAACTATTGCAATTACGAACATAAACAAAATAGAGACTTTAGTTATCATTTGAATTTCGAGGGGAGCCAAATCACATTTTTTTTAAAAATTTATTTCAAAGTAGTATCCTAACCAAAAAGAAAATTACTAATTAATAATGGGAAAGAGAAGAAATCATTTTATGGAGAGAGCTTTATTCTCAACCACCATCTCACCAACCTTAATGATTTGAACTGTATCCGCTAAATTACAAAGGCAAAACTATGTGACTTTTTATCTATATATCACAAACAACTTAGAAAACAAAATGAAATAGAAGTAGGAATCAAAATTGTGGTCCTTGGCTTCCTTTAGGGCTTGTCTACATTTCATTGTTTGTCAATCAAAGACAGAACTATCCAAAGCTAAAGACAAAAGGATGCTCTCAACTGATTCCATCAACCTACTAATATAGCTATTGTATTAGACCTCTCTATAATAACATTCCTATATAATAGTTATTTACTATAAAAGTCAATTTTTTCTCAGAATCGATAACAACAACAATCATATTTATAGCAGAACGCTCTTTGTAAAATTACTCTATAACAGCCATATAGAATCTTTAAGATTACTACTAATAATTCTAAAAATATACACATAATCTTTTCCATTAAACAAAGTTTTTGTCTTGCATAATATATAAGATTTGAAGATTTGCACATGTTATCTTTTTCACTGGACAAATTTCAAAAAATATTTAGATAGAAAATTTAACTGTTAAGTTTTGAGATTGTCTTCGAGGGAAAGCTATTGGATATATTTTTGTTGAAAATTTTGACACGAACCTTCGCCAATTCAAGCATTATATTAGTAAGAGAATGAAATCAATGAAACAAACTACAATTACAAAGTTCTTCCATCAATCTTGAAAGAATTTATTTTTCTAGGTAACTTTGAAATGTCTGCCTTAGAATTTAAATATGTATAGGTTTAGTTATGAATTTATTAATAATGTATTAGCTTTATTCAATATTTAACTAGTGAAATATGCATATTTTTTTTAGATTTTAAATTTGAATAGTTTTCTTATCTTTTATATGTAACATTAGAAAAGAAAAAATAATTGATTTTTAGATAATTTTATCTATAACGGTCAAAAAATATTTAAATGTCAAAGACACATACTATAGTTATTTATGTCATTCAAAGAGAAGAAGAATCGAGGATACTTAATTTAGAATTTTCCAAACTTTAATTTCAGTAATCGTAGTTCCCTTCAAGAAATCCATCCCTTCCATTCACCTCTTAAAAAATACTCCCTCCGTTTCAATTTATGTGAACCTATTTCCTTTTTAGTTCGGACCAAAAAGAATGACCTCTTTCCTTATTTGGAAACAATTTATTTTTATGCAATGATTTATAGCCACACAAAATATATATGCATCATTCTACACCACAAGTTCAAAAGTCTTCTCTCTTTTCTTAAAATTCGTGCTCAGTTAAATGGGTTCACATAAATTGAAACGGGGGGAGTAGAAAAGAAATAGAGACAGAGGGAGAATGAGGAGAAAGTAAATTGTGTTATGAAAATAATTATATTGTGAATGTTCATTTATTACTCCGCTATAGATAATTTTCCTGAAGAAGATTATCCATTTAGTACTCTGTTGAAGTTTATCTACAAGCAGCTGATGCAGGCAGGTTGCAAGTAGCTCATGCAGACAGCTTACAAGTAGCTAAAGAAAAGCCTTGCAGCTGCTTCCTGAAAAGCTTCGCAGCTGCTTCCTGAAAATCCTCGCAGCTGCTTCCTTTCTTCTATAAATAGAGGAGTTTTCAGTTCATTATGTACATGAATTTGAAGTTGAATAATATATCAGTTTCTCTCTATACTTGTCTTCAGTTTATCTACTTTATAGTATTTATTTTATAACACGTTATCAGCACGAGACTCTACCATTTTGAGCACTTTCTTCGAATTTAATTTCTATTTCAGTGTTCGTCTCCGATGTAAGGCGACACTCTTATGTCCGTGGTTAGATCTTGTTCATAACGAGCATCATAAGACAGATTATATCCTTGAGGTGGTGAGTTTTTCTTCTTGGCAGTAGTGATATAGATATCACTTACATCTGCTAAACCTCGCCCTCGAAAGGTAAACTTAATTTGAGAGTCAATCTGAAAATTGAGAATTTGAAAGTTCTACAACTTTGATGTTATTCAAAAATTTAGTTCAGGAACTCCCCATCTTTAAAATAAAAAAAAAAGTTTATGCAACACGATTTTAAAACAATACCTCGATGCACAAAGCCCCTATACTTTAGGCAGGAATGCAGTTAGGCACTAATTGCAATATGTTTATATAATTATTTTACATATAAGTAATTCTAGATCAATTTCTCAAAAAGTATTAATTAGTAACCTAATAAAAATTTAACTTGTTATAATTTGTAAGCTAAACCTCAATGATAGTGTAAATCCTTTATACTATTCGAGTATATAATTGTTAGAAGTCCCACTTCAGTTATGGATGTAGTAATTGGTCTTTTTATATAATTTTCGCTAATTCTCACCTTTTAAATTAATTTTTTGGATTGAGTTAGCTAGGTTCGATGTTCATTTCTTTATCATAGTATACAGTCAAACCCATCTAAATTCTTATTATACCCAATATTAAACCCACATGTGATATTGTCCACGCTCCAGATGCTCAGTCTCTAAACTGTGCGAAGAGGTAGCAGAAGTCCCATAAACTATGAATAGAATAATTAGTTTCTTTATATGGTCTTGAACAATCCTATCTTTTGGGATTAAGTCAAGTCTGACGTCCACTCCTTTATAATTAACTTTTTTTCCTTTTCTAAAATTTAACTCGTTATCGAAAACAACAACTACTCCCTCTGTTCATTTTTACTTTTTCAGTATACTAAAAATACACGTTCATCTTTACTTGTTCATTTTAGCAAATCAAGAGAAAGACAAAAAAAAATTCTTGTTTTGCCCTTATCATTAATTACTCATTTCCAAAATTAATTCCCAAGACTCTTTGAAATGCTGTCATTATGAGGGGTTATAAGGTAAAATATATACTACAATTATCATTTTTTAAGAGGTGTAAAAGTTCAAAGTGGACAAATAAAAATGAACAGAGAGAGTACATAGGAGGAAAAGTAGGGGTGTATAAAGAAAATCGATAAACCGCATCAAACCAATAATCCGAGTCAAACTGAAAAACAAAATCCAATGTGGTTTGGTTTGATTTTGGTTTGGTATTGGAAAATAAAACCCGACCATAATTGGTTTGGTTTGGTTTTAACTAAAAAAAGTCAAACCGAAATCAAACCAACCCCGATAGTACATTTATATAATTTTTAAAAATATTTTATACATATAAATATTTATTGTAATGTAATTTATAAATATTTTTTAATCTTTTTCACAGTTTTTTCTTTTAATGTATTATTTCAAGTTTAGACTTAACATTCTTGAATGATAAATAAATTTTAAAACTCATAAATGTAGTAACTCAAACAAAGTTCAAATCAATACTAATGCTAACAAAAGAAATCCAATTCAATACTAGGAATGACGATAGTGTTGGATAATTATTTTAGTTTTACATTGGTTTATAATAAAAATGCATAACTTAGTTTATCTTTTTCTTTAGTACTTAGTTATGTAATTAATATTAGTACTTATTACCTATGCTTATTTTAGAATGACCTATATAGTATTTTTAGATTATGTTAATTTTCATTATCGCTTATTAATTAGCAATATTTGTTTTAGATAACGACTAGATCGGGAATCCAAACTAGAGTAAGAATTTGAAAAGTAAATACGGAAGCAATAACAATAAGGAATTGAACAACTAGAACTAAAGGGCAGAAAATAAAGGATATGAGAAACTTCAAGGAAAGAATTCCAAGAACTTCCAAGAACGCAAGTTATATAGCCTTGACAAGATCAAAGCAACAACGTCTTGATTTATTGAAGAAATCAAACGCCTTTAATTAAAATCAAATCAAAATAATAGATTCGGATCTTGACCGCTTTACGAGTAACTTGAGACAACAATTAATAACTAGTATTAATCGCCTTCTAAGAATACCACAAAGGAATCAAAGATATCACAATAGATAAGTAATCTTACTACCTTGAACTATGAACTAGTACAGGTTGAAAGATAAATCTTAAAGCACAAGTAACAAAGGTTCAAAAGAACTCTCAAAGTATGATATACTTAATCAATAATGAAGTCCTCAATGAATGAGAAGAACTCCTTATTTATAGGAGTACTAAGGCATAAAATGTCATTACAATTAGGTAGGGTGGTTGCTAAGGAGTAACAAAAGTCATCAAATTAGGTAGGGGCTGCTAAGGGGTAACAAAGTCATCAAAATTAGGTAGGGTGGTTGCTAAGAAATAAGAAAAGTCACAAAATTAGGTAGGGGCGGCCAAATTCCTTTGGGGTAGATTTGGACCTTAAAACTACTAGTTTGGGCCATTCGTTTGGACTGGCTATTTGTTTGGACTCCAATTGGGCTCCATTTCAAACACCCTCATTTGGACCTCTTTTAAGCTCATCTTGGGCTCTTCTGGGTGCCCTTTTGCTAGATTTCAAGGGCCGAGTTCGGGATCCAATCTTCCTCCTCTTGGACTTCAATTTGGGCCACTAAATAATTGTAAAACTTGTATAATTTATCTCCTTTGGTCTTGAGCTCGTCCTCCACAATTAAAAGTTTCTTTATTTGCACTTGAAGTCTAATGACCTTGTTTTGCAACTCTTTAGCTTGACATCTTGTTAAAGGCCATCTTTGAGATTCCAAAGCTTCATCCTTGTCCTTGAATAGAGTTGAGCTTCCTAGGATGCTATCATTCCCCTCTTCTTGAAGAAAATTCGTCCTCGAATTTCGACCTTGCAAGAAAAAGAAAACACACGTACTAGTAAATGGCATCCACTAATCTGAAAAAATAGTAGGAATAAAACAAGATAGTGACCATGTGTCCATTTAACCCAATTAATCCTAATAGGTATAAATACTCCCTTATAAAGCATATGGACATCATCATCCCAACAAAATTTATGCATACCTAGATCAATACAATAAAAACCTCTTTTAGATGCGCCATGCAATGGAACTTGCAATTCGATCTTGTCGGTAAGGTAGTCCATAGGTATACATGATAAAGAAATTATAAAAGATTGACCACACATCCATTTAATATAAGTTTCTCTACCACATGTATCAAAGAAGATACTTTCATGATATAGCCAATTATCTACAATTACAAATCTCATGGATTCCTCTACATGAAAGAATATTTGATCACAAGTGTTACAATAATCATGCATATCATCTTTATTAGTAACAAATACTTTTACAAGCTCACAATGAACATGACTTGAAGAATGACTCCCCATCACACAACAAAAATCACATTCTAACAATTTATCACATGAAAACTCATTAGCCACTTGAATAAGAGAAGAAAAAATATTTAACTCATTCACAAGCCTCTTCTCATAAATTTCATGCCTCTTTCCACCAAGTTGGAATACATAGTCATCTATGTCATACACAATTTCAAAAGGAAGCAAATTACTCTTGCACATTAACTTAGATATTACAGTTAATGACTTGATGTGCATCAAAATATCATCATCCATAAAAATTATAAAGTCACCAACATAAGAAATAAGAGTATAATTCATTACCTCCAAAAATACCTTAGGTGTTCTAGAAAGGCCAAGAATGCAAATAAACCAACAAGAATGCAAATAAACCAATTATACATACCATACTTGGGCTTATTTACCAATAAAACATCATCACCTTGTATTCTTTTATGCAATGGCTCCAACTTAGCAATGCTTTTAGGCAACTCCATGTCATAACCTTTTAAATAAGAATCAAAATAGTCAAAAGGTTCAATAACAAATAATTTAACCAAGCTTTTATCTTCCACCATCCAACAAGAATAGATATCGCCAAATTTATATTGGAATCCAATTGGATCTTTTACCACCATTTCCTGCGCCTCACCACCCCTTTCAAAAGGTATTTCAACATGTGGTTGCACAAAATCACAAGAACTAAAACAAGAAAGAGTTAATGGGTTAGGAAGTAAAGAAACTTTTTTCTTGCTTACACTCTCTTTGGCTTTTATCACAAAACTAACATTTTCCTCACCCTTAGCCTCTTTTCTCTCACTAAAGAGTTTTTCTTTGCTTTCACTCAATCCCTCTTATTTTTTTCTCTACCTCACAAACTTTGTTTATCTCATTACCTTTTTTTTTTTTTTTAATATCACTCTTTACCTCACTTGACATCCCACTCTTTTCACTCAAGACAACCTCTCCTTTTTCCTCTCTTGGAATGTCAACATGTACCCCCTTACTCCTCTCATTTTTTTCTTTCTCATATTTTTCCATATTCTCTTTAACAATCTTTTCATCTTCACAAATTTGTGAGGGAGTCAAAGGCCCAAGAATGAGTTTCTTCCCATTAATCTCAAAAGAGTATCTATTTTTTTTTAATACTGTATGAAGCACTTCTATAGACATACCATGGCCTGCCCAACAAGATATGAAAACTATTCATCGGAATGACATCACACCAAATCACATCCTCATACCTTCCAATAGAGAATGACAAGAACACTCTTTTATCTACCTTTACTCCTTTCAATATGTTCAACACAAGGCAAGTTCAATTTCTCAACCATATAAGTGCTAATTATATTATAACCAAATGTTTTATCAATTCTAAGGGCATAAATTGCAGACATCACATTAGCTCTTATTTGAAAAATAACTTTACCATTGTCTTCCTTCCATTCGGTATACTGTAAGTTCGACTTTTTAAGTTGTTGAGTGAAGCTTTCCTCCTTCCACTGTAACTACTTGTTTGAGACATCTTGACATAGATTAAAGGAAATATGTATCTCTCAAATTTGGCTTTTCCCCTATAATTGTTCTCACACACACTTTGCCTTTTTTTCTCTCTCGAAATAACCTTTGAACAAAATACTTTGTAGATTTATAGTTAAACCCAACTCATATAAAGTTCTTAGTAGTAAAATATAGATTTTTGGGGAACAAATGAAAGAAGAACCAAATCTTAGAACTATTAGGCTCGGTTGAAACAAGACATGAACAAAAAGGAAATGATTATATATTTAGATTAGAAAGACTAAGAAGAATTGAATTTTTGTCTTATCTTTGAAATCTGGGATTCCCTCTTCTTGCTTCCTTTGATAGTTTTCGGAAACAAATTAAATACAAAAGAAAGTTCCTGGAGAGCAAGAAATTAATTTTTTAAACTGATTTTCATTTTTTTTTAACTTGTTTCTTTTTTTGCTATTAGTATTCAAGAAATCTCTAGAATTATTAAAAGCGAAACCTTGATAGAACCGCTCTGATACCACTTGATAACGACTAGATCGGGAATCCAAACTAGAGTAAGAATTTAAAAAGTAAATGCGGAAGCAATAACAATAAGGAATTGAACAACTAAAACTAAAGGGCAGAAAATAAAGGATATGGAAAAATTCAAGGAAAGAATTCCAAGAACGCAAGTTATATAGCCTTGACAAGATCAAAGCAACAACGTCTTGATTTATTGAAGAAATCAAACGCCTTTACTTAAAAGCAAATCAAAATAATAGATTCGGATCTTGACCGCTTTACGAGTAACTTGAGACAACAATTAATAACTAGTATTAATCGCCTTCTAAGAATACCACAAAGGAATCAAAGATATCACAATAGAGAAGTAATCTTACTACCTTAAACTATGAACTAGTAAAGGTTGAAAGATAAATCTCAAAGCACAAGTAACAAAGGTTCAAAAGAACTCTCACAGTATGATATACTTAATCAATAATGAAATCCTCAATGAATGAAAAGAACTCCTTATTTATAGGAGTACTAAGGCATAAAAAGTCATTACAATTAGGTAGGGTGGTTGCTAAGGAGTAACTAAAGTCATCAAATTAGGTAGGGGCTGCTAAGGGGTAACAAAGTCATCAAAATTAGGTAGGGTGGTTGCTAAGAAATAAGAAAAGTCACAAAATTAGGTAGGGGCGGCCAAATCCCTTTGGGGTACATTTGGGCCTTAAAACTACTAGTTTAGGCCATTAGTTTAGTCCAAGAGGAGGAAGATTGGGTCCCGAACTCGGCCCTTGAAATCTAGCAAAAGGGCACCTAGAAGAGCCCAAAATGAGCTTAAAAGATGTTCAAATGGGGTGTTTGAAATGGAGCCCAATTGGAGTCCAAACCAATGGCGTGGCCTTAAAACTACTAGTTTGGGCCATTAGTTTGGACTCCAATTGGGCTCCATTTCAAACACCCCCATTTGGACCTCTTTTAAACTCATTTTGGGCTCTTCTAGGTGCCCTTTTGCTAGATTTTAAGGGCCGAGTTCGGGACCCAATCTTCCTCCTCTTGGACTTCAATTTGGGCCACCAAATAATTGTAAAACTTGTATAATTTATCTCCTTTGGTCTTAAGCTCATCCTCCACAATTAAAAGTTTTTTTATTTGCACTTGAAGTCTAATGACCTTATTTTGCAACTCTTTAGCTTGACATCTTGTTAAAGGCCATCTTTGAGATTCCAAAACTTCATCCTTGTCCTTGAATAGAGTTGAGCTTCCTAGGATGCTATCAGTTTTATGTAATTTTATTATTTTATCTTTGTTATTGAATATTTTAGTATAATTCTATGACTTATCTCATATTATTGTGTTAGTTTCTTGAAAAATACATTATATAGTTGTATTTTACTAGGACTTAAGAAATATTTGGAGCACAAGTTACATATTTTATGCTATGAAGTTTTACCGAAAAAAAATCTGAAAACCCGAAAAACCCGAGAAAATCCGAGATTGAAAAACCCGACTTTGTTGGTTTGGTTTGGTTTATAAATTTAAAAATCCGACACCATTGATTTGGTTTGATAATTGAAAATTCCGAACCAACCCGCCCTATGTACACTCCAAAGGGAAAGTATGATCTTGAAGCTTTGAGTTTCTCTAGGAAAGGGATATGACCTGGTAAAAACTTACTCGGTAATTATACTAAATCTTACTAATACGCAATAATTAAGTAATAAATTGAGGTGAAAGTGTGTTTTAATTAATTATTATTTAATGATAATTATACATACGTGTTATATATTTATTGAATCAGTGTAAACACTAAGTACGAATAAGTATTTCCCGACATGACCATGTGCCATTGCCAAGCATGCGCCATTTATATTCTGTCTTTCTTACCACCCCTACTTAATATTTAATTAATTAAAACTACCCCTCCCCTCAGAGGCGGATGTAGCGTACTAGCTACGGGTTCAATTGAACCTATAATTTTCGACGCTGAATAAAAATTTATATGTAAAAATTCATTAAAATTATAAAAATAGTAGATATGAACCTATAACTTTAAAAATATAATGAATTCAATAATAAAAATCTTAAAATTGAACCGATAGAATTTAAATCTTGGATCCGGCTCTGCTCACCTCTTAATTAATTGATTAAATGTGGATACATTATTTCTGTTTTGACTAAAGGATCTCTTTTATTTGCTATGTTTATCCTAAGGGTTTAAATGTTTCTTAGCTAGTTCCATAAAAATAATTCATTGGTACTGACTAGTTACTTAATATCATGCAACAAATAGTATCGACAACCAAGCCACCATTAGGAAATAGACTTTTTGCATCCATCGCCGAAAGATAATTTTATTGGGACCAATCTTCAGTATATCAATTCATCCTCTTTTTGGTAAACTTTTAAGAGGTTGGAAGCATTCCTTATTAGCTATATATATTTAGTATAGTGCTAGAGAATATACTTCTTCTTGTTTTGACACTACCATTTTCCAGCTTGTTTGCTCTTAAAATTGGATAACAATTAAACTTATAATGTGATTCTAAGGACACATAATTTCACGTAATACCAATTAATAAATATAAAGATTAATAACAGAAATAAACTATAAAGTAAAGCAAACCAGTGTTAGAATGGAACTCAGCCCTCAAGTTTGGATACCCTCGAACTGGTTGATGTAAGAACAATCAAAATATAACAAGCTGATGAACAATACTATAAACGAGAAAGAGAATTATATTTCTTTGATATCTCTCGACAATGTGTCCTACAAATGATTAGAACCCCCCTTTAAATAGTAGAGGAATTCTACTTATGGTATAATTCTAATTACAGAAGGAAATCCCATGATTAGCTAATTAACCGTTCCTGATTTGATCTGTTCCGAGATTTATGCCATGATCCTCGACCAGTCACGGATATCTCGCCTTTCTGTTATTGTGCTATCTTCGATCTTGCTCGATGTCTGTCTCATTTGGCTTCGATCGCTACTAGCCTCGATCTCGACAGGTACCTCGATTCTGAACTCGGCACCTTATCCTCATTATTTAGTTTGTTCCGTTACGGGGCCATCCTTCGATACAACCTCCCGGTCTCGGTCAAGTAGTAAAATCGGGTGGGCCCGATTTTAACCGTATACAGATAGTCCCCTCATTTTTTAGAGTGAAATGACAAGAAACGAATTGAGCCTTTGATTTTCTACCTCGACCTGTCGTGACGTCATTCTCGTGACATAAGCGACGGGAGTGACCGAAATGTCCCGTCGGTATAGTTTTCCAAGTCATTAATGAGTGTCAGTTGGTGGTCGGTCACTAGTACCTTTAAATCGTCGATGTGAATCCAATAAATAGACCCTTCCTCATTGATTCAAACTTTACTTTCACTTCCTTCTAATCTCCAAAGCTTTTACATCTCTTTAGTTCTTCCCTTTCACAAATCTTCAAGTGTTGCTGTTAATCCTTTCTCAGACGACAAGTCCTATTATCTTCCTCTCCTTTAAACTTACACAAAAATGGCAAAAACATCGAAAACGGTCCACAAAAAGAAGTTGCTTCATCTTCTCAACCGGCCGGCGGAACCCCGTCTTGAGGAATGCATTCCTAGGGGGTACGCGTTAAACTCCGATTTCAAGATCGATAAAGCCTCGTCGATTCATGGTCGATGCGAGCCAATGTCGAGGTATATATGCTCGATAATTGAGGGATTCCTTAAGCAGGTAAAGAAAGAATGCAATTGGGAGGGCAAAGAGATGGTGATCCCGACCCCCGAAGAAGACACCACCACCCATGTGGAAGGTTTTCTGAGTATTTACACTTACCCTTTCACACTGGGCCCCCTCGACCCCGTCATTGTTGATTTTTGCCGTCAATATCAAATAACCCTAGGCCAAATCCATCCTTCCTTTTGGCGAATTGTTATTCTGTTCCGATTCTTCGTGAGCAAAATCAAGGGGCTCCTTTTCACCCTCAATCACCTTATCAGATTGTATAGCCCCTGCCTCTATCGAGGCGAGTTAATAAAACTCCAACGTCGGGCTACCAAAGTGTTGTTCTGGAGCATAGATGAGGACAATGATTGAGGCTGGATGGGCCGGTTCATTCGAGTGAGGACTTCCGACCTAATCCCAGTCGAGAAGATGCCATTTCCTGAAAAATGGAACATGAATCGTAAGTACCGTCTCACTGTTAGCTTCCATGTATTATTTGTTCCTTTGTCTTTTCTCATCGATGTCTTTTTCCATGATGTAGCGGTCACTTGGATTCCCCATGCGATTCCCGACCTCAAGAGTTGGGTTCGGAACCTGGCCTCGACCTCTACATACGCCGAGCGCTCATGACGCGATTTATCAAAGGGCCGATGGGAGGCCAAGAATCATGGTAAGCCCACTTTTTGTGTATTTGATGATTTGATTAAGATGCTCTTCTTCTACTTATTCAATTTTCTTTTGTACAGGCCTGGGCAAGGATGCAGTCATGAGGCCTCCGTCTGGTGAGGAGGGGACTTCGACCCCGGTTCTAAAGCCGGCGAAGGATAAGAAGAGGAAAAGGACCTCAACCTCCGAGGATCCAAAGCCTAAGAAGAATCCGATTCGTAAGCCAAAGAAAGACATTGTTGCCCTGCCTGCGGAAGTGATTCAATGGCTAAGGGAGGAAGAAGAAAAAGATGAAGACGATTGGTCGGAACTGGGGGCCCGAGTGAAGAAAACCATCGAGTCCCCAAAGGCCGTTGAGTCGGTGGTTGTTAAGGAGATTCCGCCTCGAGCCGAGGGGGTCTTGGAAAAGGACTCGGGCAAAGTCCCCGAGTCGTCGAAGATCAAAGATGCCTCCCGCTGAGTTGAGCGAAAGGCGGGTATGTCTGAAGGGGGGGTGGCTCCGAGGCCCTTCGCAGCGAGGAGAACACCCCAAGTGGCTCACTTGGGGCAATAGATATTGGAGACTCGCCGATTCTCCATGCGTTTTCCGATGAGGCAATTCGGGAGGCCCAAGTTACGAGGACTCCCGAAGTAGACGGGGCCCATGGAGGGGAGGACCCCTTCCGTGGTTACTTTATTGGGGTCGAGGATGCTACCGACCTGAGTGAAGCATCGAGTCTCTTCGATGAGGCTCACCAAGCCTTGAATGGGGTGAGTCTCAACTCCCTTTGTCGATATCATACTTAGTTTATTTCTTCTCTTCCTGTCTAATTTCCTTTCTTTTTTCCATATAGGCTTTGGCGCTCCATCAGCAGGCATTTTCAAAGTCCCGAGCAGAGTTGAGCCGATGTGAGGCCGACCTCCGAGGGCTCACGGAGGAGAGAAATGCCCTTAAACTTCTCAATGGGCAAAAAGAAGAGGAGATCAAGGACCTCCGAGCCGAGTTGGCCAAGGCTCACCAAGATCAAACTGACCTGATCGAGCAGGTAATGAAAATCTTAAAAGTTCATGGGCTCGATTCGGGTAGGGTGGATAACATTTCAATCTCACAGTTGCATCAGAAGGTTGAGAGGATCGAGCAGTTCCGCGAGGAGGTCAACATGATGAAGGCGAAGACCTTGAGGTGGAAAGAAAGTATGGACCGCTTTGCTGTTGAAAAAAAAGGCTACTAGAGCCCAATTGTCATCGGTCGAAAGTCAGCTTTGAGGCATGAAGGAGAAGAGCTCAGCTCAGGTAAAGAAAATAGAGGAGCTCGAGGCTCGGTTGGCTTCCGAACTTGCAAAGGCCAAATTTCTTTTGATTTTTTGTGCGGAACCCTTATCGGCCCTTGTAAATATTTTCGTATAGATAAAAGATCTTTTTTTTATCTCTTTGACTTGTCTTTATTCTATTTCCTGCCTCGTGAAAATTTTATTTCATTCATGCCTTCATGCCTTATGGAGATTTTGCTCACAAGTTTGGGACTTTAGGCAACTAGACCGAAGTCGGACCAGTGTAGTCTTTAAAATCGAGTGAGTACTTGCTTGAACTCGAAGTAGAGTTACCATTAGGTTTTAGTTGAGTAAGGACAATTTCTCAAACTCGAAAAATAAAATTGCCCTTAGGCTCTTGAATTAGGCTGATATGGTCTCAAAAGAATGGCTTTTCCCCTTTTTCGGCTTAAAAATTAATCATAAAAATTTGTCATGCATTAGCACGAGATAAATTTGTACCCATTAGGTTTTTCCAGGATTGGTGTTATCGAAATCCTTTGCTTTGTTATGCCTTAGCACAAAATTGTTCGGGAGTTCGAACAATTCGCTACCCCTTAGGGTTTTTCGAGGGTCGATATTATCAAGACCCTTAGTAATTCAGCCGAGGATTGCCTTTTTTAACCGGCTTATGAGAATATTTGAAGGCCTATTTTATAACGGAATTCAGACGTCTTCGAACCGTGTTATTTTGGCTGTAGCCTTAGTTTGGGATTTGCCCCTTAAGCTTGTTTCCCAGCTATACTTCGAACTCGTTCAAAGTGTCAGTCCCCGAGTGGGGTGGCTGTGGCCTATAAAATCGAGGATTGCCTTTTTAGGGTCTTACAATTTCGAGGTTTAGTAATTCGATCATGTCAATTTTTTGGACGGCAGTCCCCGAGTATAGGGTAAATTGTTTGAACTTCAGTTGTGATCGGCCCTTAAGCCAGTTTTCACAATAGATCATTAGTATAAAATTGTAAAGTATAAATTTCTCTAAGGCATGGAACATCTGGTAAGGAAAAATACTTCTTTTAATAGATTATACATGCATATATGTTTTGCCATTAGGGCTCAAGTAATCTACATGGACACGATACATTTGACCGTTTGGTCCTTTTCCTATCGAGACCCTATCGACACAAAGTATTTTTCTTGTAACTATCCGAGGGTGATGCCCCCCAGTATTCGAGGTTGATTGTAAAGGAGCCTCGGATACTGTTGAATTTAGCACGAACAATGGTTGCTTCGTTAAAAACCTCGCCGGAAAAACCCATATGGGACAAAAACCGGTCTAAGGGAAAATGAGTGCAACGCTTGCTTTCAGACCTAAGGACTTTGTGTTTGAAGAATCCTTTGGTGTCTTCGATTAAACACATGCAAATGGTTAGTATAAAATATAAACGAAAATGGAGAAGGTCGTACCTTAGTAGTGATATCGTTTGAGGAATGATATGTTCCAATTGTTTGATAATTGTTCGTCGTTCATCGTGCCAAGTTTGTAGGATCCCTTTACGATGATATCAAGGACCTGATACGGTCCCTCTTAGTTCGGGCCAAGTTTTCCTTCATTTGGGTCTTGAGTATTGAGGGTGACCTTCCTCAGAATCAAGTTCCCGATTTGAAAGTGTCGAAGATTGGCTCTTCGATTGTAGTACCTTTCGATCCGCTGTTTATGCGCTGCCATTCGAATGAGGGCGGCTTCCCATTTTTCATCTAGCAATTCGAGGCTTGTATTCATAGCCTCGTGATTTGACTCTTCCGTTTTTCATCTATCGAAACCTGATGCTAGTTGCTAGATTCCCCGACTTCAACCGGAATCAGAGCTTCGATGCCATATACTAAAGATAACGGTGTTACCCCCGTACTGGATTTTGACGTTGCTTGATACGCCCAAAGGACTTCAGGCAATATTTCTCTCCATTTTCCCTTAGCGTCATTCAATATTTTCTTTAGATTTTGAATGATGGTCTTGTTTGTCGATTCGGCCTATCCGTTCCCACTAGGATGATATGTCGTCGACATGATCCTTTTTATTTTGTGATCTTCGAGAAACGTTGTCACTTTGGTATCGACGAATTGCTTTCCATTGTCGCATACGATCTCAGCAAGCATCCCAAATCGGCATATAATGTGGTCCCAAATGAAGTCTATGACATCTTTCTCTCTAATTTTCTCGAAAGCCTGTGCTTCAACCCACTTAGAGAAATAGTCAGTCATAAACAAAATAAATTTAGCTTTACCTGGGGCTGATGGTAGAGGGCCAACGATATCCATTCCCCATTTCATGAATGGTCATGGGAATAAGACTGAGTGGAGTTGCTCTCTGGGTTGGTGAATCATCGGCGCATACCTTTGACATTTGTCGCACTTTCGAACAAACTCTTTTGTATCCTTTTCTATATCGGCCCAATAGTATCCTGCTCTGATGACTTTGTGAACCAATGATTCGGCACCGGAATGATTTTCTGCATGTGCCCTCGTGGATTTTTTGTAGGACGTAGTCGATATCTCCTGGTCCCAAACATATTGCTAGTGATCCATCGAACATCCTTCTATATAGTGTTCCATCTTCGGCCATTGTGAATCGTGCGGCTTTTGTACGTAGAGTCCTTGATTCCTTAGAGTCCGATGAAATCTTCACATTCTTTAGGTACTCGATATATTTGTTCCTCCAATCCCAGGTTAGACTTGTGGAGTTGATTTCAGCGTGGCCTTCTTCGATTACTGACCTTGAAAGTTGCACGACAGTCCCCGACCTAATCTCGTTGTCTTCAACTGATGACCCCAAATTTGCAAGGGCATCGCCCTCGCTGTTTTGTTCTCGAGGCACATGCTGTAGGATCCATTCTTTAAACCGATGTAGACTCACCTATATTTTATCCAAGTACCTATGAATTTGATCTTCTCGAACCTTGAAGGTTCTGTTGACTTGGTTTACCACAAATAGGGAGTCACATTTGGCCTCGATGACCTCTGATCCCAAACCTTTAGTTAGCTCGAGACCTGCAATCATGGCCTCAGACTTAGCCTCATTGTTAGTTAACTTGGAAGTTTTGATAGCTTTTCTAATTGTATTACCCGTGGGCGGCTTCAAAACGATGCCTAGCTCGGACCCTTTCACGTTCGAAGCATCATCTGTGAAGAGGGTCCACACCCCCGATGATGTACCCGACTTTAATAATAGTTCCTTTTCGACCTCGGGTACGAGGGCTGACGTAAAGTCGGCCTCAAAGTCTGCTAAAATTTTAGACTTGATAGTCGTTCGGGGTCGATACTCGATATCGTACCCACTGATCTCGACGGTCCATTTGGCCAATTGGCCCGAAAGTTCGGGCTTATGCAAAATATTGCGAAGGGGATAAGTAGTCACCACACAGATCGGGTGACATTGAAAATATGGTTTTAATTTCCTAGAGGCGCTTATTAGGGTAAGCGCTTATTTTTCTAAGTGTGGGTACTGGGTCTCGTCCTCACCTAAAGTTTGACTAACATAGTAAACAAGAAATTGCGTACCTTGCTCTTCTCGAACTAGGACCCCACTTACCGCGATTTCCGAGACTGCTAAGTACAAGTAGAGTTGCTCGTCCATTTTCAGAGTATGAAGCAGTGGCGGGCTCGAGAGGTACCGCTTTAATTCTTCCAATGCTTGTTGGCATTCCGGGGTCCATGCAAAATGGTTCTTCTTTTTGAGCAGTGAGAAGAACCTGTGACTTCTATCTAAAGACCTCGAGATGAATCGGGCTAAGGCGGTTATACGCCCTGTTAATCTTTGTACGACCTTAACATTGTCCACGAATGTGATGTCTTCGATTGCCTTGATCTTATCGGGGTTGATTTCGATCCCCCAATTTGATACCATAAAGCCGAGGAACTTGCCCGAGCCGACCCCGAATGCACATTTCTCCGGGTTGAGTTTCATGTAGTATTTCCTTAGTATATCGAAGGTCTCCTACAAATGTGTCAAATGGTCCTCTGGTCGTAGGGACTTAACTAACATATCGTCAATATAAATCTCCATTGATTTACCTATTTGTTCTTCGAACATTCGATTTACTAAGCATTGATAAGTGGCACCGGCATTTTTTAGTCCAAATGGCATTATATTATAACAATAGGTGCCGCACTTAGTGATGAACGATATCTTTTCCTGATCCTACGGGTTCATTTGTATTTGATTGTACCCGGAGTAGGCATCGAGAAAACTAAGGATCTCGTGGCCGGCCGTGGTATCGATCATGCGATCAATATTTGGCATAGGAAAAGAGTCTTTAGGACATGCTTTGTTTAAATCTTTATAGTCTACGCACATTCTAAGTTTATTTTCCTTTTTAGGGACTACGATGTCACGACCCAAAACTAACCCCTGTCGTGATGGCGCCTATCGTGGAACTAGGCAAGCCGACTCATTTCCAAAACAAACCAATATTTTCATTTTAAAGATAATTTCAAGGTTATTTAACATAAAACCTCCATTTAAAGAGTTCAAATCAAAGAAAAACAGAAGTGCGGAAAAGAAAAGCCCGACATCGAAGTGTCAATAGTCATGAGCATATACTACAATTTGTCTAACAATATCAAGGCTAACTCAACCCGGAGAATAGATAAATACAACTAGAGGAAGATCAGAGGGAAAAGAGCAGGGGCTGCGATCGCCAAATAGCTACCTTGCTATCTCCAAGAAAATCTGCAACCATAACACTCAATAACCGCTACTATGTCCAGCTACATCTGAATCTGCACACAAGGTGCAGGGAGTAACGTGAGTACGCCAACTCAGTAAGTAACAATAATAAATAAAGACTGAGCAGTAGTGACGAGCAATAAAGCATATAACGTTCGTATCAGGAAATCTCAGTAAAATACCACATGCTTTTTAAAAATCAAGATTTGAATCAAATTAGATAGTTTAAACCCAGTTCCAGTAAAAATCATTTAAAGACATTTTTCCAACAGTTTTTCAAACAAAGGCTCAATGCAAAGGTGAGCAAAAATGATGAAATCATAAACAGCCCCTCAGGCAAAACATCACTCATATATTGCCCCTCGGGCAAACCTCACAATCACTCTTACCACTCGGGCATACCTCACAATCACTCATGCCTCCCAGTCACTCAGCACTCGGCACTCGCACTCAGTAGGTACCTGCGCTCACTGGGGATGTGTACAGACTCCGGAGGGGCTCCTTCAGCCCAAGCGCTATAATTTGCACGGACAACTCACGTGCGATAATAATAAAGTATGTTGCAGGCGGGCAGCCCCGATCCATACTCATCCTCACCAATCAGGCCCTCAGCCTCACTTAGTCATAAATATGCTGCAGGCGGGCAGCCCCGATCCACACTCATCCTCACAAATCAAGCCCTTGGCCTCACTCAGTCATAAGTATCTCAAGCCTCTCGGGCATTTCAGTAAAGCAGGGCATTCGGCCCAAAATATTTATATGCATCAAAATAGAGTCATAAAACTGAGTTATGCGGTAAACAAGTATAAACATGACTGAGTATAGATTTTCAATCGAAAACAATGAGAGGATGGTAAGAAACAGTCCCTAAGGGTCCAAACAGCATTGGCGCAAGGCCCAAACATGGCATCCAGCCCAATTTACAAAAATGCTTTCTAAAACATATAAGTATCATATGGTTTCAACAAAGTATGCAACTTTACAGTTGCTATGAGACGGACCAAGTCACAAATCTCCAACAGTGCACGCCCACACGCCCGTCACCTAGCATGTGCGTCATTAAAAATAGTAAAATGATACAAAATTCGGAGTTTCATACCCTCAGGACTAGATTTACAATCGTTACTTTCCTCAAACCGGTCAAATCTCTACCCCGCAATGATCTTGCCTCTGGACTCGGCCTCCAAATGCTCCGAATCTATTCACAATCAGTACAATACCATCAATACGCGCTAATGGAATAAATTCCACAAGCAAAACTACAAAATTAGACCAAAACCCAAAATTGGCTCAAACCCGCCCCCCGGGCCCACGTCTCGAAATCCAAAATTTTTTACAAAACTAGAAAGCTCATTCACTCATGAGTCTAACCATACCAAATTCATCAAAATCCGACATCGTTTGGTCCTTCAAATCCTTAAATTACTCTCCAAAACTTCTAAGCCCTAACCCCTCATTTTCACAAATTGCCATGATTAAAACAACGGGAAATCACCATATATACAAGTATTAGGGCTCAAGTAACTTACCTCAACGAAATCCCCTTGATTACCTCTTCAAACCTCTCCCAAAACCTCCAAAAACCGAGTTGAAATTTTGAAGAATGACCAAAATTTGCGAAGGGTTCTATTTATGGTTTCTGCCTAGGTTTTTTCGCACCTTTAACCATTTTCTCGCACTCGCGCGACCGCACCTACGGTCCAAGAAGCCGCATCTGCGCAACTCACTTAATCACCCAGATTCCGCACCTGCGGACCCCTTCCTCGCACCTGTGGACTCGCATCTGCGGTCCCAGGTGCGCATCTACGAAACCAGTCCAAACTTCTCATCTCCATATCTGCGCTCAAAGCCTCGCACCTGCGGGCTCGCAGATGCGGTCAATTCTTCACACCTGCGTTCCCAGCCTTGACCCAGCGTCTCCCGCACCTGCACACTCCCCACGCACACCAGCGGCCTCGCACCTGCGACCCTTTCTTCCGCATGTGCGGAAATAGCTGAAGCAGCAGCTCCAGCTGCAATTTCCAACTTCAACAAATCCGTTAACCACCCGGAATCACCCCGAGGCCCTCGGGACCTCAACCAAAAGTACCAACAAGTCATATATCAACATACAAACTTAGTCGAACCTTCGAATCACTCAAAACAACATCAAATCATCAAATTACCGTCAGATTCAAGCCTAAGAACTTCAAAATTTCCAAATTCGGCAACCGATGCCAAAACCAACCAAACCACGTTTGAATGACCTCAAATTTTGCACACCTCCAACTTCCGAAATTCCATTCTGACCCCGATATCAAATTTTCCACTGCCGACTGAAATCGTCAAATTTCCAATTTCGCCAATTCAAGCCTAATTCTACCACGGACCTCCAAATCACATTCTGGACGCACTCCTAAGTCCAAAATAACCTAACAGAGCTAACAGAACCATCAAAATTCAAATCCGAGATCGTTTACATATAAGTCAACATCTAGTTGACTTTTCCAACTTAAGTTTCTACTTTAGAGACTAAGTGTCTCAATTCACTTTGAGTTCCTTTCAGACCCGAACCAACTAACCCGATATAACATAATATAGCTGAATAACACCAAAAAAAAGTAGAAATGGGGAAAACGGGGCGATAACTCTGGAAACGACCGGTCGGGTCGTTACATCCTCCCCCTCTTAAACATTCGTTCATCCTCGAACGGGTCTAGAAACATACTTGGAGTATCGAATAGGCGTGGATATCTGCTCCGCATCTCCTGCATGGTCTCCCAAGTGGCCTCCTCCACAGGCTGACCTCTCCATTGCACCTTCACTGAAGTTATATCCTTTGACTTCAACCTTCGAACCTGCCGATCCAAAGTAGCCACCGGCTTCACATCATAAGTCATATCACCCTCCAACTGAACCGTGCTGAAATCCAAAACATGGGACGGATCTCCATTATACTTCCAGAGCATGGAAACATGAAACACTGGATGCACACTAGACAAGCTGGTTGGCAAGGCAAGCTTATAAGCCATATCCCCTATTCTCTGAAGCACCTCAAAAGGCTCAATGAACCGGGGGCTCAACTTGCCCCTCTTCCCAAACCTCATAACACCCTTCATGGGTGATACCTTCAGCAAGACCTTCTCCCCAAGCATAAAAGACACATCACGAACCTTCCTATCCGTGTGGCTCTTCTGCCTAGACTGTGCCGTGCGAAGCCGCTCCTGAATCAATTTCACCTTATCTAATGCGTCTTAAACCAAGTCTGTACCTAAGACCTAGCCTCACCCGGCTCAAACCATCCAATCAAAGATCTACATCTCCTCCCATACAAAGCCTTGTACGGAGCCATCTGAATGCTCGACTGATAACTATTGTTATATGCAAACTCCGCGAGTGGCAGAAACTGGTCCTATGAACCCCCAAAGTCAATGACACAAGCACACAACATATCCTCCAATATCTGAATAGTACGCTCGGACTGCCCGTCCGTCTGAGGGTGAAAAGTTGTGCTTAACTCAACCTGAGTACCCAACTCTCGCTGCACGGCCCTCCAAAACTGCGATGTGAACTGAGTACCCCTATCTGAAATGATGGAAACTGGGACGCCATGCAGGCGAACGATCTCTCGAATGTAAATTTTAGCCAACCGCTCTGAAGAGTAAGTAGTACCAACTGGAATGAAGTGCGCGAACTTGGTTAGCCGATCCACAATAACCCAAATAGCGTCAAACTTCCTCGAAGTCCGTGGAAGCCCAACTAAAAAGTCCATAGTTATCCGCTCCCACTTCCACTCTGGGATCTCTAATCTCTGAAGCAAGCCGCCCGGTCTCTGATGCTCATACTTAACTTGCTGACAGTTGAGACACCGAGCCACAAACCCAACTATATCCTTCTTCATCTGCCTCCACCAATAGTGCTGCCTCAAATCCTGGTACATTTTTGCGGCACCCGGATGGATGGAATACCGCGAGCTGTGGGCCTCCTCAAGAATCAACTCTCGAAGCCCATCTACATTAGGCACCTATATTTGGCCCTGCATTCTCAGCACGCCGTCATCACCAATAGTCACATCCCTAGCATCACCTCTCTGAACCATGTCCTGAAGAACGAGCAAGTGGGGGTCATCATACTAACGCTCCCTGATACGGTCATAAAGAGAAGACCTGGAGACCACACAAGCCAATACCCGGCTACGCTCCGAAATATCTAATCTGACAAGCTGGCCTGCTACGGTCTGAACATCCAATGCCAAAGGTCTCTCTGTTGCTGGAAGATATGCTAAACTTCCCAAACTCTCTGCCCGGCGACTCAAAGCATCGGCCACCACATTGGCCTTCCCCGGATGGTACAAAATAGTGATATCATAGTCCTTAAGAAGCTCCAACCATCTCCGTTGACACAAATTAAGATCCTTCTGCTTTAACAGATACTACAGACTCCGGTGATCAGTATAGATCTCACAATGAACCCCATACAAATAATGACGCCAAATCTTCAAGGCGTGAACAATGGTTGCTAACTCAAGATCATGGACAAGATAGTTCTTCTCATGGGTCTTCAACTGGCGCGAGGCATAGGCAATCGCCCTACCCTCCTGCATCAAAACACAACCAATGCCTATCTTCGAGGCATCACAATACACAGTGTAAGAACCTGAAGCTGATGGCAGAACTAAAACTGGAGATGTGGTCAAAGCAGTCTTGAGCTTCTGAAAGCTCTCCTTACATTCATCCGACCACCTGAATGGAGCACCCTTTTGGGTCAATTTGGTCAAGGGCGATGCAATAGATGAAAATCCCTCTACAAAGCGACGATAATAACCCGCCAAACCAAGAAAGATCCTAATCTCTGTGGTTGAGGACGGTCTAGGCCAACTCTGCACCGCCTTTATCTTCTTCAGATCCACCTGAATACCCTCGCTGGACACCACGTGCCCCAAGAATGCTACTGAACTGAGCCAAAACTCACATTTGAAGAACTTTGCATAAAGCTTCTCCTCCCTCAATCTCTGTAATGCAATCTTCAAATGCTGAGCGTGCTCCTCCTGGCTACGAGAGTACACCAGGATGTCATCAATGAATACCACAACGAATTAGTCCAAATAGGGCTGAAATACACTGTTCATCAAATGCATGAATGCTGTTGCAGCATTGGTCAGCCCAAAGGACATCACCAAGAACTCATAATGGCCATATCGGGTTCTGAAAGCTGTTTTGAGAATATTTGAATCCCGAATCTTCAGCTGGTGATAACCGGACCTCAAATCAATCTTGGAGAACACCCTCGCTCCCTGAAGATGGTCGAATAAATCATCAATGCGAGGCAAAGGATACTTATTCTTGACTGTGACCTTGTTCAACTGCCTGTAATCAATACACATTCTCATGGAACCATCCTTCTTCTTCACAAATAGAACCGGTGCACCCCAAGGTGACACACTAGGCCGAATGAACCCCTTATCAAGGAGTTCCTGAAGTTGTTCTTTCAATTCCTTCAACTCCGTCGGTTCCATACGATACGGTGGAATAAAAATGGGCTGAGTGTCTGGTACCAAATTAATACCAAAGTCAATATCCCTATCGGCAGAGGCGGATCCAGAAATTTAATTTTATGGGTTCAAGATTTAGACTCTAGGATATACCTCAAGGTACTATACAATAATAACCGAATGAAATACGAACAATGATATTTAATATATATGTAACAAGTACCGAACCATCTAACGTAATATATGTTCAATAAATATCACCATTACAATTGTACCCGACGGGTTGTCATGTTTTGAAAACGACCAATAATCGCATCATTAGGTACACTTTCAAATACTTCATCTTCTATATAACAAACTAAATAGTCATTCAAAAATTCATCACCAATTCTGCTACGCAAGTCATTTTTGATGTACTTCATTGAAGAAAAAGCTCTTTCTACTATTGCAGTAGCGACAGACAATATCATACTTAACTTCACAAGCAAAAACACAAGTCTCCAAGTCTTGTACAAATCTGTTTCAACTAATGTTTCTGAAAGATCTCCAAGTCCTTTCAAGTTAGACAAATCATTGTCTTCTTTCACAAAGAGAATATAGTTGTCAAGCTCGTAACTGAGATCTTCAAGCTTTGAACCACTAAACTCATGAGGATAAAGTGTAGCAAGTTTCATAATTCTGTCTTTATCATAATTTGCAAAAGAATTATCCGGACTCAAACTAGCCATACCAAGAAGTAGATTACTATTCACCGCATCAAAACGACTGTTAAGCTCCGAAAGTTGCAAATCAATAACAGTATTAAAAACTTCGACACGCAAATGATGAGAATATGTAACACTTGAACTCCTACGCTTTGACTTTCCAAGATGATAGTTCTTATCCATTTTAGGGATCACAATATCATGCTTGGAACAAAATGAAGAGGCGTCATCTATCAATGATTCCCATTTAGATTCTCTCATCACTTGCAATTGCCTCTTGGCGAAACCAACAAGCTTCATAGCATTTACAATATCCTGATCTTTTCTTTGCAAAGCTATATTCAAATCATTTGTGATTGCTAATAATTTTAACATCAAATGTATCATATGCACAAACTCAAAAGATCTTATGTCATTCACTAGACTTTTTGCCACTGATCTCTCAAGATAATTTACATCCTCACTTGCAAGAAACTCAAGCACATTAATGATTGATGAGAATAATGCAATAAAGTTACTCACTGTCTTAAAATTAGAACCCCAACGGGTATCACCTGGCCTTTGGAGTCCAAGTTCTTGATTTAGTCCACTTCCTGTATGAACTTCACCAAGCACTTGTAGCTCCTCTAGTTTTTTTTCCTGATCCTCTCGTAGCATATTCCTACGCTTAAAAGAACTTCCAACAATATTCAAGACATTAGCAACAATATCAAAAAATTGATCTACATCATAATGTTTTTTTTGCAACTACAAGAGTCAATTGCAATTGATGGGCAAAGCAATGTATACAATATGCCGAAGGATTATCTTTCAGAATTAAAATTTTAAGACCATTGATTTCTCCTTGCATGTTACTAGCTCCATCATAACCTTGTCCCCGTATTTGAGATGGACTCAATGAGTGCTCTAAAAGCAAATCATAGATTGCTTTTTGTAATGACGATGAAGTTGTTTTTTTAACATGAACAATACTAAGAAATCACTCAATAGGTTTTCCCTCTTTGTTGACATACCACAGAACAAGAGCCATTTGTTCCTTATGAGAGACGTCCTTAGATTCATCAACCAAAATTCCAAAATAATCTCCATTTAAATCTTCAACTATTGCTTTAATTATTTCTTTCGCACAAGCATTAACGATCTCTTTTTGGATATTTGGAGCAATCATCATGTTATTTTGTGGAGCACTTTGTAGCGCAACTTTTTTCACTTCATCATCCCTATATGCATACCATTGTAAGAGTTCTACAAAGTTTCCTCGTTTAATAGAAGTTTCACCTTCATCGTGGCCCCGGAAAGACATTCCTTGTTTTAAAAGAAATTTTGCCACATCAATCGAAGCATTCAACCGAACTCGATAATCACTTTTAATTTTTTCAGATTGCTTGTCAAAAGAGGTTAGAATTGATTGCTCTTGATTAATTAAATCTCTAATCATCATAAAACATCTATTGTGAAGACTATTCACCTCTCCAATATGTGTGTTAAGCCTTTCTGTAGCTTTATTCCAAGCTCTAAAACCATTCTTTGTGAAAGAATCCCCAACTTTTCCATGTCCTCCATGCTCATTTTTAAACAAGTAACAACATAAGCAAAATATTGCATCAACTTTAACACTATATTCTAACCATCCAGAGTATGAAGTGTTAAACCATTCAAGATTAAATTGACGCATAAATCCACCAAAATCTCTTTTTGGAAAACTACAATTACGAGGTTGACAAGGTCCTTGTTGAATATAATATCTTCTCACTCAGTCACGTAAATTCGGAGGATACTCTGAAATTTGCTTTCTTTCTGCGGGATCAGGTTCAAGATTCAAATTCAACATTTTCTCTTTGTTTGATACCGCCGAAGGATTGATATTGTCATGAATAATTGGACATGGAGAAGAACTCGGCGTAGGAGGACTAGAACCAGAACCAGAACTTTGAGGAGTTGGAATAGCCTTGAAAATTTTCGTGATCATATCCACACTCACTAAAAAGATCCTAAAAATCACAACAACAACAAAATTACACTTCAAGGTGTAATTGAAACTTAATCCAACCAAATTAATATTTCAACAACTTAAGTACTTATGAAGTTGGAGTTAATATGATACAATATCCCTAGGCCTAAAAGTAAGATTAGTTTAGGAAAGGATTGACTAGTAATTAAGTTGATATAAAAAGTTAAATTTAAATTCATTAATTTACTTAAAGTTTAATTATTATTTGAATTATTATATATTAAACTTCCCAATGTAAGGTTCACACTTCACACCCTTTCTGTAGTACATAGAGCAGTATTTTCTTAGGAGACAAGTCGAATCAAGACAAAACCCATCAATACAAAGCAATCTTATCATCTCTCTATTCCTTATTTCTCTAACTATTTTCTATAAAAATAAGCTGAAGCCTGAACTGCTTTGTGAAAAGAAAAAAAACAAAATCAAAAGTCAAAACACATCCTTTTGGGTGAAGTTTTGTTCTGATAGTGCGTTTCTTATATGGAACCAAAATGCAAGAACCAAGAACAGCAGTGGCAAATCTTGTAACTTATAATTAATAAATATTATTGCATTATTATTGACAAAGAGCAATAGAGGCATACCAGCAAAACTAAAGAAGAGGATTGATTGCAGACTTGCAGTTTATGTCCAAGAAGAACTGAAGAAGAGCCTTTGGTTTGATTCTTTTGAAACCCTAGCTTTAAAAATTTGGGAATCGTTAACCTTCTGAAAAATGACAGGTTTTGATCTCTTAAAGTTTTGTGAAGACCAACTTTTTTATAATTATTAAAAAGCCCCACAAGTTAATGAAGTACACATTAAAGAATAAAATTAATTAGGTGGTCCTCATCTTTTAAAGATAAGAAACGGACCTCTTTAAATGGGAAGGGGCAAAAAAAACCCATAAGTAACAAAGAAGTCAAACAGTAACTTAAATAAAATTGCAATAAAAGTTGTGTACACAGAGATTCGAACTCAAGTCTTCTCGCAATAAGTGGAACTTCGCCCATCAGTTTTACCACTGAACCCATAGCCTCATTTAGTCTATGGGTTCAAACACTAATATATGATCATATTTTAGTAATTTTGCACAGTATATTCTCGGATTTTGTCGAAAGTTATGGGTTCAATTGAACCCGTATCCATAACACTAGATCCGCCCATGCCTGTCAGGCGGCATGTCCGGTAGGTCTACAGGAAACACATCCAGAAAATCACGTACCACCGGAACAAAATCAATGACAGGAGTATCTGTACTAACATCCCTCACAAAAGCCAAATAAGATAGGCAACCCTTCTCAACCATGCGTTGGGGCTTCAAATATGAAATCACCCTACTTGGTACATGACAGAACCGCTCCCCTCAACCCTCGGAATTCCCGGCATAGCCAACATCACCGTCTTAGCGTGATAATCTAGAATAGCATGACATGGAGATAATCAATACATACCCAATATCACGTCAAAGTCAACCATACTGAGCAACAATAGATCTACTCGGGTCTCCAGACCCCCAATAGTCACCACACATGACCGATATATGCGGTCCACAATAATAGTATTGCCCACAGGAGTAGATACATGTATAGATGAAACTAAGGACTCACGGGCCATATCCAGAAAATGGGCGAAATACGAGGAAACATATGAATACGTGGAACCAGGGTCAAATAATACTAAGTCATCTCTGTGGCAAACTAAGACAATACCTGTAATCACAACATCTGAAGCAATAACATCTGGTCTGGCAGGGAGAGCATAGAAATAGGCCTGACCACCCCCTGATCTGCCTCCCCCTCTAGGGCGACCCCTAGCTGACTAACCTCCACTCCGAGCTGACTGGGCGGGTGGTGAGGTAACTGGTGTTGTAGTCGGAGGCTGACTCCTCTGCTGAGATAGACCTCTGTGATGACGAGGACACTGCCTCCACATATGCCCCAGCTCCCCACGCTCAAAACAACTCCCTGGGGTTGGCGACGGAAATTGAAGGGAACCCCTAGCACCAGGATGACTAGTAGAAGAACCTAGCATGGAAGAGCCCTGAATAGGTGGAGCACGGGTCGAACTCTGAACTGGAAGGGCACTAAGTGATAAATGGCCCTGATGAGAACTGTGAGAACCATGGCCAGATGATGCACCCCGATGAAATGGCCGAACTGACTGAACCTGTCTGAAATGACGACCTTTACCGTGTTGGAACTGACCCCCAAAAGGAGCACCACTGAATCCACCCTGACCACGAGGCCTCTTGGCTGCCCTCTCAACCCTCTCCTAACCGCGAACCATCTTAATCTGCCGAGCAATGTCGACAACCTCATCAAAGTTAGCACCTGAAACCCGCTCCCTGGTCATGAGAAACGGTAGCTGATAAGTGAGGCCATCAATAAACCTCATGATCCTCTTTCTGTCCGTGGGAACCAACCAGATAGATGACGGGCCAACTCGGTGTACCGCATCTCATACTGCGTCACAGACATATCACCCTGGCGGAGCTGCTCAAACTGTCTACGCAGCTCCTCTCTGCGGGATCGAGGCACGAACTTCTCCAAAAAGACCACGGAGAACAGCTGCCAAGTAAGGGGTGCTGCGCTAACAGGCCTGCACCTCTCGTAAGTCTCCCGCCATCTGAGTACAGTCCCAGAAAACTGAAAGGTAGTGAATGAGACCCCACAAGTCTCCAAAATACCAGCAGTACGGAGTATTCTCTGACATCTGTCCAAAAAGTCTTGAGCATTCTCTCTCTCTATGCCACTGAAAGGTGGTGGCTGAAGTCTCCCAAACCTTTCCAACCTACATTGATCATCCTCAGGCATGGCAGGAACCACATAATCTTGAGCAACAACAACTGGCTGGGCTGGTGGTGCCTCCGGTGTCTGAAGTCCCTGAATAACCTGCTAGGGTGTTCGAGCGACGTGAGTCTGAGTGCCTCCCCTGGCCTGAGAAGTGGTTGCGGCCGTCGAAATAGAGACCGCCTGAGCAAGGCCAGTACACGCTGTCAGAAACTCAGAATCTAAGCTAGGGCCTCCTGAAGGCCTGGAATCACAATAGGCACATGTGGTGCCTGCGCTAGTGCATCAACAACTGGAACTTGGTCCTGATTTGTGACAACCGATGGATCTGTAGGTACTACCCCAACTGTTGTACGGGCTGCACCTCTGCCCCTACCACGGCCTCTACCGCGGCCTCAGCCTCTCGCGGCCCTGGCTGGTGGTACTGGTGGCTGGCCCTCCTGACCGGTAGTACGAGTCATCACCATCTGTGAGAGAATGAAACAACATATGTTTAGTTACTAGAATCAACATATTCGCATGACAAGAATTCAAGAATGTGGAGTTTCCTAAAGGTTTTGCAGCCTCTCGAAGATAAGTACAGACGTCTCTGTACCGATTCGCAAGACTCTACTAAACCCGCTCATGACTCATGAGACCTATGTAACCTAGGCTTTGATACCAATCTATCACAACTCAAAACTAACCCCTGTCGTGATGGCGCCTATCGTGGAACTAGGCAAACCGACTCATTTCCAAAACAAATCGATATTTTCATTTTAAAGATAATTTCAAGGTTATTTAACATAAAACCTCCATTTAAAGAGTTCAAATCAATGAAAAATAGAAGTGCGGAAAAGAAAAGCCCGACATCGGGGTGTCACTAGTCATGAGCATATACTACAATCTGTCTAACAATATCAAGGCTAACTCAGCCCGAAGAATAGCTAAATACAACTAGAGGAAGATCAGAGAGAGAAGAGCAGGGATTGCGATCACCAAACAGCTACCTTGCTATCTCCAATAAAATTTGCAACCAGAACACTCAATAACCGCTACCGTGTCCAGCTACACCTGAATCTGCACACAAGGTGCATGGAGTAACGTGACTACGCCAACTCAGTAAGTAACAACAATAAATAAAGACTGAGCAGTAGTGACGAGCAATAAAGCATATAACGTTCATATAAGGAAATCTTAGTAAAATACCACATGCTTTTTAAAAATCAGGATTTGAATCAAATTATCCAGTTTAAACCCAGTTCCAGTAAAAATCATTTAAAGACATTTTTCCAACAGTTTTTCAAACAAAGGCTCAATGCAAAGGTGAGCAAAAATGATGAAATCATAAACAGCTCCTCGGGAAAAACATCACTCATATATAGCCCCTCGGGCAAACCTCATAATCACTCTTGCTACTCGGGCATACCTCATAATCACTCATGCATCCCAGTCACTCGGCACTCACACTCAGTAGGTACCTGCGCTCACTGGGGGTGTGTACAGACTCCGGAGGGGCTCCTTCAACCCAAGTACTATAATCTGCACGGACAACTCACGTGCGATAATAATAAAGTATGATGCAGGCGGGCAGCCCCGATCCACACTCATCCTCACCAATCAGGCCCTCGGCCACACTTAGTAATAAGTATGCTGCAGGCGGGCAGCCCTGATCCACACTCATCCTCACAAATCAGGCCCTCGGCCTTACTTAGTCATAAGTATCTCAAGCCTCTCGGGCATTTCAGTAAAACAGGGCATTCGTCACAAAACATTTATATGCATCAAAATAGAGTCATAAACAAGTATAAACATGATTGAGTATAGATTTTCAATCGAAAACAATGAGAGGATGGTAAACAAGTATAAACATGATTGAGTATAGATTTTCAATCGAAAACAATGAGAGGATGGTAAGAAACAGTCCCTAAGGGTCCAAACAGCATTGGCGCAAGGCCCAAACATGGCATTCAGCCCAATTTACAGAAATTCTTTCGAAAACATATAAGTATCATATGGTTTCAACAAAGTATGCAACTTTACAGTTGCTACGGGACGGACCAAGTCACAAATCCCCAACAGTGCACGCCCACACACCCATCACCTAGCATGTGCGTCACTAAAAATAGTAGAATGATACAAAATCCGGAGTTTCATACCCTCAGGACTAGATTTACAATCGTTACTTACCTCAAACCGGTCAAATCTCTACCCCGCAATGATCTTGCCTCTGGACTCGGCCTCCAAATGCTCCGAATATATTCACAATCAGTACAATACCATCAATACGCGCTAATGGAATGAATTCCACAAGCAAAACTACAAAATTAGACCAAAACCCGAAATTGGCTCAAACTCGCCCCCCGGGCTCACGTCTCGAAATCCAAATTTTTTTACAAAACTAGAAAGCTCATTCACTCAGGAGTCTAACCATGCCAAATTCATCAAAATCTGACATAGTTTGGTCCTTGAAATCCTTAAATTACTCTCCAAAAATTCCAAGCCCTAACCCCTCATTTTCACAAATTACCATGATTAAAACAACGAAAAATCACCATATATACAAGTATTAGGGCTCAAGTAACTTACCTCAACGAAATCCCTTTGATTCCCTATTCAAACCTCTCCCAAAAGCTCCAAACACAGAGTTGAAATTGTGAAGAATGATCAAAATTCGCGAAAGGTTCTATTTATGGTTTCTACCTAGGTTTTTTCGCACCTGCGGCCATTTTCTCATACCCGCGCAACCGCACCTGCGGTCCAAGAAGACGCACCTATGCAACTCACTTAATCACCCAGATTCCGCACCTGCGGACTCGCATCTGCGGTCCCAGGTGCGTATCTGCGAAACCAGTCCAAACTTCTCATCTCCACATCTGCGCTCAAAGCCTCGCACCTGCGGGCTCGTAGATGCGGCCAATTCTTTGCACCTGTGTTCCCAGCCTTGGCCCAGCGTCTTCCTCACCTGCGCACTCCCTACGCGCACCAGCGGCCTCGCACCTGCGACCCTTTCTTCCGCAGGTGCGGAAATAGCAGAAGCAGTAGCTCCAGCTGCAATTTCCAACTTCAACAAATCCGTTAACCACCCGGAATCACCCTGAGGCCCTCGGGACCTCAACCAAAAATACCAACAAGTCATATATCAATATACCAACTTAGTCGAACCTTCGAATCACTCGAAACAACATCAAATCATCAAATTACCGTCGGATTCAAGCCTAAGAACTTCTAAATTTCCAAATTCGGCAACCGATGCCGAAACCAACTAAACCACGTATGAATGACCTCAAATTTTGCGCACACGTCAAAAATGACACTACGAACCTACCCCGATATCAAATTTTCCACTGCCGACTGAAATCGTCAAATTTCCAATTTCGCCAATTCAAGCCTAATTCTACCACGGACCTCCAAATCACATTCCAGACACACTCTTAAGTCCAAAATCACCTAACGTAGCTAACAGAACCATCTGAATTCAAATCCGAGATCGTTTATACATAGGTCAACATCCACTTGACTTTTTCAACTTAAGTTTCTACTTAAGAGACTAAGTGTCTCAATTCACTCCGAGTTCCTTCCGGACCCGAACCAACTAACCCGATATAATATAATATAGCTGAATAATACCAAAAAAAGTAGAAATGGGGAAAACGGGGCTATAACTCTCGAAACAACCGGTCGGGTCGTTACATACGACTACGTTTGCTAACCATTCGGGATATTTTACTTCCCAGATGGATCCTATTTTGAGAATTTTGGCTACCTCGTCGTTGATGAATGCATGTTTTACCTCGGATGGGGCCTTCTCTTTTGTTTTACCGGGCAAAACTTTGGGTCCAAGCTCAGTCGATGTGTAGTGATCTCCGGCGGGATTCCTGTCATATCTAGGTGGGACCAAGCAAAACAATCCATATTATTGATAAGAAATTTAATGAGTTTTTCCCCGAGCTCGGGGGTTAACCCCGTACCCAGGTATACCTTTCGATCGGGTAGATGCTCGATCAGTATGACTTGCTCCAGCTCTTCGACTGTCGATTTGGTGGCGTCGAAATCCTCGGGGATTATGAAAGATCGAGGGGTCCAGTAGTCATCATCCTCATCCGTTCCCTGCTTCTTTGACTGGGTCGAGGCTGGTGGTTGTTGTTGCTATTTAGCTTCCTATTTTCCTTTGGACTCCGATTCCTTTGTTGACGAAAGCGATGATACCGGTATTACTTCGTCGACCGCGAACATATCTTTGGCAGCATAAGGTTCCCCATACACCATTTTTACTCTATCTGGTGTTGGGAACTTCAGCGTTTGGTGAAGGGTTGAGGGGACCGCCCTCATGTTGTAAATCCAGGGTCTTCCGAGTAGTGCGTTGTATCTCATATCGCCCTTGATCACATGGAACTTTGTTTCTTGAATAGTTTCGGCTACATTTATTGGTAGGATGATTTCACCTTTAGTTGTTTCACTCGCCATGTTGAAGCCATTAAGAATCTGAGCTGCGGGTACAATCTGATCTTGTAGGCCGAGCTGCTCCATGACCCTCGATCGAATAATATTGGCCGAGCTTTCTGGATCAATTAAAACATGTTTAACCTGAATTTTATTCATAAGGATAGAGATTAACAAAGCATCATTGTGGGGTTGTGAGATCCCTTCTACTTCCTCATTATTGAATGATAAAGTGCCTTCTGGTACATAGTCTCGAGTTCGTTTCTCCCTGGTGATCGATACTTTAGTGCGTTTGAACACGGGCCCTTGTGGAATATCGACCCCACCAACGATCATGTGAATCATGTGTTGTGGTTCTTCCTGCTCGTTTTCTTGTTTGTATCCCTGTCTCTGAAGTGGTTCTTAGCTTGGTCGCTCAAGAATTCTCGAAGGTGGCCCTCGTTGAATAGACGGGCCACCTCCTCCCTTAGTTGTCTGCAATCTTCGATTTTATGACCATGTGTACCATGGTATTTGCATATTTGATTGGTGTTTCTTTGGGATGGATCAGTTTGTAGGGGTCTGGGCCATCTAGTATCATTGATTATCCCAATGGCTGACACAATACCTGATGAGTCGATGCTGAAGTTGTATTCTGATAATCGTGGTGCTTCTATGGGATCGACGTGTTTATCGAAGCCACTTTCGCTCATGAGCCGTCGAGAGCTCTGTCCTCGATCGTTCCTTCGATCATTTCGGATGGGATTGCATCCTGGGTCGTTGTTCCTACGATCTGCATTGTATGGTTGGTATCGATCTCTGTTCGACCGGGGTTCTCTGTCGATATCCCTTTGAGTTCTGCCGATGGGCCTGTTTGGATAAACGGAACCGGAAGGTGTCCCTAATTGATCATCCTCGACCCTGATCTTTGACTGGTACTGATTATGTACATCGGCCCAGGTTACCGTTGGATATTCAATTAAATTCTGCTTTTGCTGTCGTGATGCCACCGAACTTTGTTCGTTCAAACCTTGAGTAAATGCTTGAATAGCCCAATCGTCTGTGACCATTGGTAGTTCCATGCGTTTCATCTCGAACCGAGATATGAATTCCCTCAATATTTCGTTGTCCTTTTGCTTTGCTTCACCTTGAAGAGGTCTGACTTCCTAGTCGCAACCTTTATTGCTTCGGCATGTGCCTTTATGAAGGAGTCTGCAAGTATGGCGAAGGAATCGATGGAATTAGGCGGCAAATTGTGGTACCATATCATTGCTCCTTTCGACAAGGTTTCTCCAAATTTCTTCAGTAGAACAGATTTAATCTCATCGTCTTCCAAGTCATTCCCTTTTATTGCGCATGTATAAGAAGTGACATGCTCATTAGGGTCGGTGGTCCCATTGTACTTAGGAATTTCTGGCATTCGGAATTTCTTCAGAATGGGTTTCAGAGCCGCACTTGGAAGGAAAGGCTTTTGTACGAATTTCTTTGAATCCATACCCTTTAGAATCGGTAGTTCCCCCAGTATTTGGTAAACCCGGGAGTTGTATGTCTCTACTTTCTTGCCATTTGCCTCGATTTTATTTTCTCCCGATTTAATCCGTTTAGCGAGCTCCTCGAGAATTTTCATAATGGTGGGGTCAGTCCTCGATTCGTTAGCGTTCGACCTTTCCGGTACAAGCTCGGCCCTGTGGACGACTTCTGGTTTGATCCTATGCGGTGTTCGATGTTGATTTTGTAGTTATGCTAGAGCGGTTTGTTGAGCCTGTAACATTTCGAGTGTAGTATCTTACCTCTAGGATAAAGACCTAGTAAGCTTCCCTTCTTAATCTTCCAAAACCTGAGCAAGAATTGAAGAAAACTTTTGGAAGAACACCTTCTCACTCTAGTGCACTCTCTCTCACTCTAAAATATCATATTATGCCTCACAAATGGCACAAAGAGTGTATTTAACGAAATAGGATCGGGTTTTAAAAACCCAATAATGTAGCTCCAGAACAAGGTATGCGATCGCATAACCGATATGCGGACCGCATATCGGTCGCATATTTGGTTACAAAATAGCCAAAAGAAATGCGTGTGTATGCGGTCACTATTCGGTCCGCATAACTGTTATGCGGTTGCATAATTCACCGCATAATAGTTATGCGGCCGCATAGTCGACCGCATAGTTGCTTCCAACTGACTCAATCAACTGCCTTACTCTGCGGCCATTATGCGATCCGCAGAGTGGTTCTGCGGTCGCATAATGGACCGTAGAAATGCACTTTTCTGCCGAAAAGTTTCCTTTACTTTCCGGTGTATTGTTCAACCCAAAAAGTTCGAGTCGCGGCGAGCTACAATCCTCAAACACGTAAGCCTATTCCGGCACCATGAAACATTATTTCCTTTGCAAACTTTACCGGGCTTTACACTTAAGTTTTCCAGGGTGTTACAGATGCTATGAAATATGATTATGGATATATGGTATCGCCCCCAGGTGGATCAGGAAAATCACTTCAAATGTTCCTCGATGGCTATGAGCCCTAGTGATTACGTAAGAGGTTTCAAGTTATCAGTGGTAGATTATAGATCAATATTGAGGTGAATCAACAATGGATGGATAAAAGTTATAAAGTATTTGATGATATTTGGCCATCATTCCTAAGATGAACAGTAATGAGGAAGCGCTAAAGGACTTAGACTAATACATATATAACAAGCAACGAAAGAGTAACCTGGAGTTTGGTAACAGACCTCAGTAACGATAGATTCAAGTAAGAGTTATGGTACAGTATGACCTACTTAGATGCAGTAAAGTTATACAGATGGATAACCGGCTCTATGAAATAAGATATAGCAATATCTGTAAATTCAACAAAGTACCGAGCAAAGAACTTCAGTGTACTTATAGATGCCCAGAAGGACGTCTTGTCAAGCTCTATATGTGTTCACAAAGTAAGGCCTAGAGATTGGCTAAAAGCTGGAGGAAAAATGAGAGAAGAGTCGCATAGGCACATTTATATGGTCAGAATCATACAGGCTGCATGATAAAAGGTAACAATAGTTACAAGATTGAAAGGATTCCGACCACAAGTTGTGGTGTGAGAAAGAGGCCTAAAGGGGGGAATGCCCTGGCCCTTGGATTTTTTCACCGAACAGTTGCCTAAATGGCAAGAAGAGTACTAAAGCATTCACAAGAACTATAGGTTATGATAATGATAAGTGCATCAGTCAACATTCGAGGACGAATGTTCCAAAGGGGGGGATAATGTTACATCCCGTATTTTTGTACGTTAAAGTTTCATCGTAAGTTAATCAACTTAAGTTCGGAAATGAGATGTTTCTCACATTTTCATACGTTAAAATTTCGTCGTAAGTTAATCGATGTAAGTTCGGGAATGAGATCATTTTGAGATAAAATACGGCCAAGCTACAATACCCCATATTTATGGACTAGTGCCATACAAGGTACCACATGACCATAATAGTAAGGTGTACAAAGTTTGTTAAAAGTGAGTAGTATTTTAAGTAATTTGAGATAATTCTAATTATGTTAGTAATTGGTCAATTATTGGGTAACTGGATATTACCTAGTTAACTAAGAAATTATGGGATAAGATTAACCCCTCCCCCCTAAAACATGGCAGCACCCCAAACCTTATGACTCTTAAGTCATTATAGATTAGGTGGCAAGATTAAGTCATTATGGATTATGTGGTTAAACCACCACATAAAGTGGGGCCCACAACCATATATAAGACATATCAATACTTAAGAGACATTCTAAGTAACGTGAAGATCTTCCAATTTCAACTTACTTATAAAGCCTCTCTAACTTAGTAACATGAGAATTTTAGCATCTTCAACAAATTCATTTGGTAAGGGAGTTATACAGAAAGGAAAAGCCAAGAACGAAGGTGAGGGAATTTGGAAATTCATACGAGACTCCATATTATAATAGCAACGGAATTTTGCGATTCTAAGGGAGTACGGTGCAATCTTTCTCAAGAATATCATACGGATTTTTCCCTACTCCAGGTATGTTAAGGCTATCCCTTCTTTCTTTTTGGCATGATCAATATGATACAAATAAAATGAGCAAAATGCACAACTTCCATAAATGACTCTATTCATAGAAATACTAGAGGTTCCTATGTTATTGATTCCCCATATGTCTTATTATTCTATCGTCTGTTCATGGGTCTAATAAAATACGTAAGTTGATAAGGTTTATTTCATGATATTAATCAAAGGCATAGTGATATTATGACATTTTGAGAAATCTTATTAACATAATTCTTATGCATTTCATACATAAACATGCAGATTGACTCATGACCAAATGGCGTTATATACGTATATATATATATATATATATATATATATATATATATGTATATGGGATATGGGAAAGGTTACGGCGTTATATACACACCACCACCTGATCAGCTGGTATACGTTAATGATTTACCCACAGTGGCAGAGATGATATGATGGGATGCCCTCAGAGGCTGGATGATATTATGAACGCATATACCTATGCATGATATGACATTTATACGCATATGCATGACATTATAAGTATTAATAATTCACAGAGTTGTTCAGACTTACATGTTTCTCTCATGTCTATTATTTACTGATTTTCGTTCCTTACATACTCGGTACATTATTTGTACTGACATCCCTTTTTCCTGGGGGCGCTGCGTTTCATGCCCGCAGGTCCCGATAAACAGGTCGAGAGTCCTCCAAGTAGGCTATCAGCTCAGCGAAAGGTGTTGGTGCGCTCCATTTGCTCCGGAGTTGCTATTTGGTCAGTATGATTAGGACATGTGTTGATTGGTATGGTGGGACTTTGTCCTGACCTTTATGATATTTATGTACTCTTAGAGGCTTGTAGACAGATGTCATGTATACGGATACGTGTATGGCCTTGTCGGCCTATGTTTTAAGTATATAATGGATCATATTGGCCTTATAGGCCCATATGTCTTATGTATAAGTTGGTATTTCATGTTGTATTATACTTATGTAATGACAGCCTCTCCGGCTCAGTTATCTATGATAGTATGATACGAAAAGATATGTTATTTTGGTACTCGATTGAGTAAGGTATCGGGTGCCCGTCGCGGCCCATCGGTTTGGGTCGTGACAACCCGGTATTTATGGACTAGTGCCATACAAGGTACCACATACCATGGTAGTAAGGTATATAAAGTATGTTAAAAGTGAGTAGTATTTTAAGTAATTTGAGATAATTCTTAATTATGTTCGGAATTGGTTAATTATGGATTTGTAAGTTGGAGATTAACATTAATTAGAAATTTATGGATAAGTTTGGTGGTGACATTAGAAGTGATAGGGGTGCCTATGTTCTTTATTCCTCATGTAAATTATTATTATATCTTCTTTTCATAGGTCTTAGAAAAATATGTAGTTGATAACGTTATCCGAAAGGCATATTGATCTTATGACATTTCGAGAAATCTTATTAATGTATTTCTTATGCATTTCATTCATTTATAGATGTAAATTGACCCATGACCAGATGGTATTATATACGCATATATTATACGTATATGGGATATGGGTAAAGGTTACAGCGTTATATACGCACCACCACCTGATCAGTTGGCATACGTTGATTATTTTTCCCACAGTGTCCAAGATGATATTATGGGATGCCCTTAGAGGTTTGATGATGTTATGTACACCTATACCTATGCACGTTACGACATTTATACACACGTGCATGACATTATAAATATTTCAGGATTCACAAAGTTATTTAGACTCACAGGTGGAATTCTTTACTCCATGTTTCATCTATGTCTTTATGTACTGATTTTCATGCTTAGATACTCAGTACATTATTCGTACTGAAGTCTCTTTTGCCTGGGAACGCTGCGTTTCATGCCCGTAGGTGCAGGTAGACAGGCTGATGGTCCCCCTTTTTAGGATCTTTGATTAGCGAGATTTGGTGTGCTCCACTTGATCCGGAGTTGTTACTAGTTTTGGTATGCTGTTTTGATATGTAGATATGAGTACGATGGAGCCCAGTCCCGTCCTTTATAAAGTTGTACACTCTATTAGAGGTTTGTAGACAGTCATGTATAGTTGGATAGTATGTGGTCGTGTCAGCTTCCAGTTTTGGATATATAGTTGTCTATAGCAGCCTTGTCGGCTCGCCCTACCGTATTCCGCATGTATATGTATATATGTCTTTTGGGCATGTTTTCCTCACGTATGTTATTCACGTGATTCAGCAGTTAATTATAGATATTATTCATGACCTACACTTAATTCATGTTCATATCTTAGATGCATGCTTAAGGGTGTTTGACAGGTAGGACTCGGGCACTCGTCATGGCCCATCAGTTTGGGTCGTGACAAAAGTGGTATCAGAGCAGTTTTGTCCTAGGGTTGTCTACAGACCGTGTCTAGGAGAGTCTTTTTTATGAGTGTGTTGTGCACCATATTTATAAACATGAGGCTACCGGACATGTAGGATGTTATCCTTCTTTCTTATATTAGATCGTATGATATAAGAATTCATTTCCCTAACAATATATTATGTTTTCAGCGATGCCTAAGAAGGCTACAACCGCCCAGAAGGGCAAGTCCATGACTGATGAGACTACTAGTCGAGCGCCACGAGTTACCAGGGCTCGGGGAGAGTCTCATAGTGAGATTCTATCTCATACTTCACATACCCCACCCTCTCCAGAGGAGTTCCGAGGGGCACCATCTCCAGCGCCTGCCCTTGTACGTCCAACTCCTCAGCCAGATGCACTGGGTCAGGAGATGAGAGATGTTATTCAGCTATTAACTCGATTAGTATCTGCACAGGCTCGGCGTCAGGAAGTAGCTATTTGTCATGCAGATAGGGCTATCAGTGCGAGGGTTCGTGATTTCATTAATTTCGACCCTCCGGTATTTGCTGGAGCAGATCCAAACGAGGACCCTCAGGTATTTATCGATAGGATGCAGAGGACTTTGAGGGTAATGAAGGCCATTGCGACTGAGTCAATTGAGCTAGCTTCATATAGAGTTCAGGATGTTGTAGTTAATTCGTACAAGTCTTGGGAGTTGTCCAGAGGTGAGGATGCCCCTCCATCGACATGTCATGAGTTTACAAAGGCTTTTCTTCATCATTATTTGCCACCAGAGCTTAGACGGGCGAGAGTTGATAGGTTCTTGACCCTTCGGCAGGGTAACATGAGTGTTCGGGAGTACAGTCTTCAGTTTGATTCATTAGCCAGGTATGCTCCCGCTATTGTATCTAAGATGGAGGATCGGGTTCACCGGTTCATGATGGGATTGGATCCGCACCTGCTAAATGATTGTATGTCGGTCTAACTTCAGCCAGGCATGGATAACTCTTGTATTTAGGCCTATGCTCAGGGTGTAGAGGAGCATAAACAGAAGCAGAGGGCCGATCGTGAGTATGATAGGGGCCAGAGTAAAAGAACGAGATCTTTGGGTCCTTCTGGTGAGTTTCGAGGTGGTTAGAGACAACAATACTCGAGGTATCCAGCCCAGCCATCGGCTAGCGCACCCCCTCAGTTTGCCGATAGGAGATTTGATCATTTCACATATTCAGGGCCTAGTTAGAATTCAAGGGCCTCAAGTTCTCAGTATAGGGGTGAGTCAAGTCAGATGAGGCCGCCCTTGCCACGATGTGCTCAGTATGGTAAGCAGCATGTCGGGCAGTGCCGTATGTGGTTGGGTGTTTGTTATACTTGTGGTTATCCAAGCCACATTATGAGAGATTGCCCAACAAGCGGTGGTACAAGCATAGTTCAGCCAACGGGATCTGTAGTTGGTTCATCATCATCTATAAGCCCCCTATGTAAGGTTCACAAGCACCAATAGGTCGTGGTAGAGGCAGAGGTGGAGCATCTAGCTCGAGCGGTCCTCAGAACCGCATTTATGCATTAGCAGGTCGACATGATCAGGAGTTGTCACCTGATGTTGTTACAGGTATATTATCAGTCTCCTCGTATGATGTATATGCATTGATTGATCCTAGTTCCACCTTATCATATGTTACTCTGTTGGTTGCTAGTAAGTTTGGAATAAAACCTGAGTTGGTTAAACCTTTTGAGGTGTCCACACCTGTTGGGAATCCAGTGATAGCTAAGCGGGTATATAGAGACTGTATATTAGTAGTTCATAGTCGATCTACAGTAGCAGACCTAATTGAGTTAGATATGGTAGAATTTGATGTTATAATGGGTATGGATTGGTTGGCTTCTTGTTATGCCAACGTTGATTGTAGATCAAAGATGGTCCGATTTCAATTTCCAGGGGAGCCTGTTTTGGAATGGAAATGTAATACGGCATCACCGAGAGGTTGATTTATTTCCTATCTCAAGGCAAGGAAGATGATTAGAAAGGGCTATATTTATCACTTAGTTCGGGTTCAGGATGTGAAAGTAGAGTCACCAACCATTCAATCTATCCCTGTGGTTAATGCGTTTCACGATGAGATTTCGGGTCTTCCGCCAGAGAGAAATTGAGTTTCATATTGACCTATTACCAGATACTTAGCCAATATCTATTCCTCCCTATAGAATGGCACCTGCATAGGTGAGAGAGTTGAAGGAACAACTAAAGGACTTGCTTGAAAAAGGCTTTATCAGACCTAGTACATCACTGTGGGGAGCACCTGTGTTATTTGTGAGGAAGAAAGATGGTTCCTTGCAGATGTGTATTGATTATAGACAGTTGAATAAGGTGACGATCAAGAATAAGTACCCACTCCCGAGGATTGATGATTTATTTGATCAGTTGCAAGGTGCCAAGTGTTTCTCGAAGATAGATCTGAGGTCCGGGTACCATCAGGTAAGGGTTAAGGGGAAAGATATTCCAAAGACAGCATTCAGGACTAGATACGGGCACTTTGAGTTTCGTGTTATGTCATTCGGTTTGACTAATGCCCCAGCAATATTCATGGACTTGATGAACCGAGTGTTCCGACCCTTTCTAGATCTGTTCGTAATTGTATTTATCGATGATATATTGGTGTACTCTCGTTCAGAGACTGAGCATGCAGATGATTTGCGTATTGTGCTCAAAGTTTTACAAAAGGGAAGTTGTACGCCAAACTCTCTAAATGTGAATTCTAGTTGAATTCTGTAGCTTTCCTTGGGCATATTATTTCAGGTGAAGGTATCCGGTTTGATACACAAAAGATTGAGGCAGTGAAGACTTGGCCTAGACCCACAACACCGACAGAGGTTCGTAGCTTCCTTAGTTTGGCTGGTTATTACAGGAGATTTGTAGAGGGATTTTCTTCTCTTTCAGCACCATTGACAAAGTTGACTAAGAAGGGAGCTAAGTTCCAATGGACTGATGCTTGCGAGCGAAGTTTTCAAGCATTGAAGGACAGATTAACTTCAGCACCGATTCTAACACTCCCAGAGGGAACCGATGATTATACTATCTATTGTGATGCCTCAGGCATTGGATTGGGTTGTGTGCTGATGCAGCATGGTAAGGTTGTAGCTTATGCTTCTAGACAACTAAGAAAGCACGAGAAGAATTACCCGACCCATGCTTTAGAGTTAGCCGTGGTTATTCATGCACTAAAGATGTGGAGTCACTACTTGTATGGCGTTCATGTTGATATCTATACGGATTATAAGAGCCTTCATTATATCTTCAAGCAAAAGGAATTGAATTTATGTCAAAGGATATGGTTGGAGCTACTGAAAGACTATGACGTTGATATTTTATACCATCCAGGAAAGGCGAATGTAGTAGCCGACGCTCTCAGCCATAGATCTATGGGTAGCCTATCATATTTACAGCCAGAGAAGAGGGGGATAGCCCATGACATTTATCAGCTAGCTAGTCTTGGAGTTCGATTACTGGACTCAGGTGATACCGACGTAACTATTCAGGATACGACAACATCCTCTTTAGTAACTGAAGTGAAGGAACGCCAGTACGAGGATCCTGTGTTAGCTCATTATAGGGATATAACCCCTCAGAAGGAGAAGACACCATTTGAGATTACAGAAGATGGGGTCCTCGAGTATCGAGGACGATTATGTGTCCCTAATATTGCAGGGCTGCGTCAGCAGGTTATGGGAGAAACTCATTATTCTCGTTATTCTATCCATCCAGGAGCAACAAAGATGTATCATGATATCAGGGAGATATATTGGTGGGACGGAATGAAAAAGGATATAGCGGAGTTTGTTGCTCAGTTCCCTAACTATCAGCAGGTTAAGATTGAGCATCAAAAACCCGGTGAATTATTGCAGGCTATAAAGATTCTGACTTGGAAATGGGAAGTAATTAATATGGATTTCATCGTTGGCTTACCTCGTACCCAGCATAAGTTCGATAGACTTATAAAATCAGCCCATTTTCTGCTCGTTAGGACTACATATTTCGCAGAAGATTATGCAAGGCTTTATATTAAGGAGATAGTACGACTTCATGGTGTCCTTATATCTATTATCTATAGAGGTGCTTAGTTTATAGCTAATTTCTGGAGGTCCTTTCAAAAAGGATTGGGGACTCAGGTAAGTCATAGTCCAATATTTCATCCCCAGACAGATGGACAGGCTGAGCGTACTATTAAGACACTTGAGGATATATTACGGGCTTGTGTGATGGACTTCAAGGGTAGCTGGGATGATCATTTGTCGGTTATTGAGTTCGCGTATAATAATAACTATCATTCTAGTATTCAGATGGCGCCATACGAAGCTCTTTATGGACAAAAATGTAGGTCGCCTATAGGATGGTGCGATGTTGGGGAAACTAAGTTAGTAGGACCAGAGTTGGTACAACATGCAATCGAGAAGATTAAGCTTATACAGGAAAGGCTATTTGCAGCTCAAAGCCGTCAGAAGTCTTATGCGGATAATCGACAACGAGACTTGGAGTTTCAAGTTGATGGCTGGGTATTCCTAAAAGTATCACCGATGAAAGGCATTATGAGGTTCGGTAAGAAAGGAAAACTTAGCCCTCGGTACATTGGACCATATAAGATCATACGCAAGGTAGGCCAGGTAGCATATGAGTTAGACTTGCCTTCTGACTTGGAGTCTGTACATCCAGTCTTTCATGTGTCTGTGCTTCATAAATGTGTCGGAGATCCTTCCATAATCGTGTTAGTTGATGATGTTCAGGATAGAGCAGCTATCATATGAGGAAATTCCCATTGCTATACTAGGAAGAGAGGTTCGGAGATTGAAGACTAAAGACGTAGCCTCGGTGAAAGTACTTTGGAGAAACAAAAATGTGGAAGAAATGACTTGGAAAGCTGAAGAGGACATGAAGTCTAGGTATCCTCACTTGTTTCCTCTTCCAGAGGAGGATCCGACTGAGACATCACAGCCTTAAGGTACGAGTATGGATTCTTGTGTTAATTATTTTCATTGGTCGTGGGAGGCCATTGTCGTGATTGATGATTGTGGCAATATGTGGAATTGAATTATTGAGTTTTCTACAGGAAGGGTTGATAGTAGTACTATTACAAAGGCGACTCTGCCAAAATATATATAGATCTTGGGGAGTTAAACATTCGAGGACGAATGTTTCTAAGGGGGGAAGGATGTTGCATTTCACGTTTTTGTACGTTAAAGTTTCTTTGTAAGTTAATCGACGTAGACTCGGGAATGAGATTATTTTTGAGGTTATAAGCATTTATGTTATTTATAACAGGCGATAAGTAAGTGCCGTGAAGGTTAGAGGGTAAACAAATAAATAAAAAATGAGTTTAGTTGAAGATTGTCAATTTGGGATAAAATACGGTCTGAGCTATAATACCCGGTATTTATGGACTAGTGCCATACAAGGTACCACATGACCATGATAATAAGGTGTATAAAGTATGTTAAAAGAGAGGAGTATTTTCAGTATTTTAAGATAATTCTTAATTATGTGTATAATTGATTAATTATAAATTTTTAAGTGGGAGATTAACATTAATAGGAATTTTGTGGATAAGTTTGGTGGTGACATTAGATCTCCCAACGTGGCAGCAAGTTGTATTGATAATCAAATCTTACAGTGACTAAGTAAATTAGGTATCTAGGTGGCATATTTAGGGATATTGTTGGCTAAGTCATCACATGAAGTGGGGCCCACTCCTATAATAAGAAACCTCCCTAATTCATTAAGGGGAGATTGATAAAGGCTTCAACAAAGTAAAGGATGAGATCTTCAACAATAGTAACGAGTGTAGCTTCAAAAATTCATATGAACCCTTTTAGTGCTAGAGTAGCGTGAGTAGCGTGAGATAAAATTTTAAGGGAGCACAGTACAATCTTTCTCAAGAATATCATACGAATTTTCCCTATTTCGATCTCGCCATGACATGTTTCGTCGCAATTGACGTGTGTTAGAGAGATTGTCAAGAGAATCGGTCCAAGTATGTTAAGGCTATCCCTTCTTTCTTTTTGGTATGATTCATACGATACAAACGAAACGAGTAAACACACGACTTTCATAAATAACTCTATTCATAGAAGTACTAGGGATGCCTATGTTCTTGATTCCCCATGTGAATTATTATTATATCTTCTGTTCATGGGTCTCAGAAAAATACGTAGTTGATAAAGTTATCCGAAAGGCATATTGATCTTATGCCATTTCGAGAAATCTTATTAACGTATTTCTTATGCATTTCATTTATTTATACATGTACATTAAACCATGACCAGATGGCAATATATACACGTATATTATACGTATATGGGATATGAAAAAAGTTTACGGCGTTATATACGCACTACCACCTGATCAGCTGGTATATGTTGATTATTTTGCCCACAGTGGCCGAGATGATATGATGGGATGCCCTCAGAGGCTTGATGATGTTATGTACACCTATACCTATGCATGATACGATATTTATACGCACGTACATGGCATTATAAATGTTTCAGGATTCACAAAGTTTATTTAGACTCACAGGTGGAATTCTTTACTCCATGTTTTATCTATGTCTTTATGTACTGATTTTCATACCTTACATACTCGGTACATTATTCGTACCGACGTCCCTTTTGCCTGAGCACGCTGCGTTTCATGCCCACAGGTTTAGGTAGACAGGCTGATGGTCTCCCTTTTTAGGATGTTTGATCAGCGAGAGTTGGTGTGCTCCACTTGATCCGGAGCTGTTACTAGTTTTGGTACGCTGTTTTGATAGGTAGATATGGGTACGACGGGGCCCAGTCCCATCCTTTATACAGTTGTTCACTCTATTAGAGGTCTGTAGACAGTCATGTATAGTTGGATAGTATGTGGCCTTGTCAGCTTCCGGTTTTGGATATATAGTTGTCTATAGCAGCCTTATCAGCTTGCCCTACCGTATTCCGCATGTATATGTATATATGTCTTTTGGGCTTATTTTCCTCACATATGTTATTCACATGATTCAGCAGTTTATTGACATGTGTTATTCATGACCTACCCTTAATTCATATTTATATATTAGACGCATGCTTAGGGGTATTCGACAGGTAGGACTCGGGCACTCGTCATGGCCCCCCGGTTTGGGTCGTGACAGGAAGGCGATGCTTAGCCTTATGCAATAATGGAGGCAGTGTTCAGCCTTATGCAAAGAATGGATACAATGCTTAGTCTCATGCAAGGAAAGGCAATGCTTAGCCTTGATAATGGAGGCAATGCTTAGCCTCATGCAATGTAATGGAGACAGTGCTTAGTCTCATGCAAGAAAAAGCAATGCTTAGCCTTATGCAATAGTGAGGGCAGTGTTTAGCCCTATGCAAGGATTGTAGACAATGCCTAGTCTCATGTAAGGAAAGGCAATGCTTAACCTTGTGCAATGATGAGGGTTGTGTTTAGCCCTATGCGGGAAGAGCAATGATTAAATGTGAGAGGAAAAATGATTCTTAGCTTGATGCATTTGTGCTTGGCGACTTCTGTTGGTGTGAAGATAGTGATCTTATTGTATGTATATATTTGTGGTCGTGCTTGTTACATCCATTGTGCCTGCATCCAAAGAAAAATCGTGAGTTATCGGGGAAAGGTTGCTTTGTGCCTTTGATTCTTTATCTCGCCTTTGCTCCTTGTCTTGCTCCCTTGTTTGAGTCACCCTGGGTATCATCTGGCAATTAAAGAAAATGAAGTTTTCGAAAACATGCATTTGTGACAGATCATTTATTTAAAAATGCAGTTGTTCGAAATATGTGATAATGCATAAAACAAATAAATTCCGAATCGCAGATTGTGACGCGCTTGGAGACAATGCCTAGTCTCATGCAAGGAAAGGCAATGCTTAGCCTTGTGTAATGATGAGGGCTGTGTTTAGCCCTATGCAGGAAGAGCAATGATTAAATGTGAGAGGAAAAATGATTCTTAGCTTGATGCATTTGTGCTTGGCGACTTCTGTTGGTGTGAAGATAGTGATCTTATTGTATGTATATATTTGCGGACAATTCAAGGTGAAAGATCATTGACATCTAATATTATCTCTGCGGTTTGTGTCAAGAAAGATGATTAGTCAGGGTTGTGAATCTTATCTTGCTCATATAGTTGATACACACCTAGAAAGTTCAAGCCTTAAAGATATACCAGTCGTATATGAATTTCCTAGATATTTTCCCTGAAAAGTTTCGTGGGTTGCCCCTGGAAAGGGAAGTTGAATTTCCTATAGAGGTTATTCATAGAACAACTCCTATTTCTATAAATCCTTACCGAATGGCTCCGGCATAATTGAAGGAGTTGAAAATTCAATTGCAAGAACTTCTTGAGAAGGCTGTTATTCGCACAAGTGTTTCTCCTTGGGGAGCTCCTGTTTTATTTGTGAAAAAGAAAGATGGATCTCTTCGGCTTTGTATTGATTACCGACAATTAAATAAGGTAACAATTAAGAATAGATATCCATGGCCTAGGATCGATGATTTTTGACCAGCTAAAGGGTGCTCGGTGTTTCTCAAAAATTGACTTGAGGTCTGGGTATTATCAGCTGCGAGTATGTGAGCAAGATGTTCCTAAAACTGCTTTTAGGACTCGGTATGGACATTATGAATTTTTGATGATGCCATTTGGGTTGACAAATGCTCTTGCAGTGTTCATGGATCTAATGAATCGTGAATCGTGTTTTATATTGATCAATTTGTGGTGGTATTTATTGATGATATTTTAATATATTCCAAGAATAGCGAAAATCATGATAAACATCTTCGGATTGTTTTGCTAATTTTGAAGGAGAAAAAGCTATATGCCAAGCTTTCCAAATGTGAATTTTGGCTTAGTGAAGTGGCTTTTCTGGGGCATGTTGTGATAGCTGAAGGTGTGAAAGTTGATCCTAGTAAGATTCAAGCTTTTGTTGAATGGAAAATGACCAAAAGTCCAACTAAAATAAGAAGTTTCTTGGGCTTAGCGAGATACTATAAAAGGTTTGTCAAAGGCTTCTCCATTATAGCCTCTCATTTGACTAAACTTTTGTGGAAGAACGTCAAGTTCGTATGGGATGACAAATGCCAAGAGAGCTTTGAAAAGCTCAAATATTTATTGACTAAAGCTCATATACTTACTCTACCAACTGAAGGGAAGGAGTATGTGATATATAATGATGCTTCTCATAATGGTTTGTGTTGTGTTTTGATGCAAGAAGGGAAAGTGGTTGCGTATGTCTCTCGAAAATTGAAACCATATGAGTTGAATTATCCTACTCACGACCTTAAGCTTGCTGCTATAGTGTTTGCTTTGAAAATTTGGAGACATTACTTGTATGGAGAAAAGTGTCATATATTCACGGATCATAAGAGTTTGAAGTACTTAGGTACACAGAAAGAGTTGAATTTGAGACAACATAGATGGCTTGATCTTATCAAAGATTATGACTGCACAATTGATTATCATCCGGGTAAAGCCAATGTTGTTGCCGATGCTCTAACTCGCAAATCCTTTGCCGGTTTATCTCTAAGTCCTTTGCCTTTGTTTCTTGAATTGAGAGCCATGAATACTTGTCTTGCATTTAAAGCTTATGGTTCTATTATTGCTAGTTTGTAAGTCAAGCCAGTTCTATTTAAACATATAAAATAAGCACAAAAATTGGATGAGAAGCTTGTGAAACTGATCAAAGAAGTTCACAATGGAGAAAAGCTTGATTTTAAATTGAGGGATGATGGTGTCCTATCTTTTCAAAATAGGTTATGTGTAAAGACAATAAATTGAGGAAAGAAATACTAAATGAAGTACATACTTCACCATATGCAATGCATCCTGGAGGCCCTGAAATGTACCAAACCATCAAGAACACTACTGGTGGAATGGTATGAAGAAAGACATATGCAGAATTTATCTCCGAATGCTTGATTTGTCAACAAATAAAGGTCGAGCATCAAGTTCCGGTTGGTTTGCTACAACCCTTGTCCATACCAAAGTGGAAATAGGAGAGAATAACGATGAACTTTATTTCTGGACTTCCACGCCCTCAAAGAAATCATGATGCAATTTGGGTTATAGTCGATAGACGTACCAAGAGTGCTCATTTCTTGGCAATCAGAATGGACTACACACTTGAACGTTTAGCAGAATTGTATGTTAATGAGATTGTGAGGCTGCATGGGGTTTCTTTTTCTATTATATCTCACTCAGACTCGAGGTTTACCTCGAGATTTTAGACTAGTTTGCAAGAAGCTTTGGGGACGAGATTGAACTTTAGTACTTCTTTCCATTTTCAAATATACGGCTAGTCTGAGAGGGTAATACAAATCTTGGAGGATATGTTTCGAGCCTGAATTATTGAGTTTGAGGGTAGCTGGGACAAACACTTAGCCTTGATAGAATTTGCTTACAATAATAGCTACCTATCAAGTATAGGCATGCCTCCTTATGAATATTTATATGGGAGAAAATGTAGAAAGCCTCTTAGTTGGAATGAGGTTGGTAAAATGAAATTGGTGGGTCCTGAGATTGTGCAACAAACTGAAGATAAGGTAAACATCATCAAGGATCGCTTAAAAATTACTTCTGATAGACAAAAGTCTTATACTGATATTAAAAGGCGTGAGATTAAGTATCAACCGGGGGATAAGGTATTCTTATAGGTTTCTCCATGGAAGAAGTATATGAGATTTGGCTAAAAAGGTAAACTTAGCCCTCAATTTATTGGAACTTATGAAGTGCTTGAGAGAGTTGGCCCAGTTGCTTATAAACTAGCTCTTCCATCTGAGTTAGACAAGATCCATAACGTCTTCCATGTTTCTATGGTTATAAGATACCTCTCATATCCATCTCATGTCCTTCATGTTGAATCTATTGAGGTCAATCATGATTTGACCTATGAAGAAAAACCTATCCAAATCTTAGCGTGTGAGTTAAAGGTGCTTAGAAATAAGATAATCCCCTTAGTGAAAGTCCTTTGGAGAAATTATTCTGGCGAAAAAGCTACCTCAGAGCGAGAAGAGGATATGCGAGTTCGATATCCACATTTGTTTCGGGACTAGTATAAGGTAAATTTCGGGACGAAATTTATTTAAGGAGGAGAGAATTGTAATACCCCAAAGTTTTAACTAGTATTTGCATTCTCGATTGAGAATCTTTATAATGAGGATAGGTTTTACTTCGCACTTCCTAAACGTGAATTTGATAATATATTAAAATTGCTTGCTTTAGGTTGTGTTAATATTGACAAAAATATTCCATGGTGTTGCTATGTGTAACACTTAATATCATTTTGATGAATTGTTATGAAATACATTAGATATTTAAGGTTTTGGACTGCCACCCTTTTTGTATTTATCCAAAGAAGAAAAGTTTGGGCAGCCACCTTTTGTTCATCCTTATCTTATGTGAGATATCCTTAAGGACCTCCTCTCATATTTCATTCCTTCATGCCAAAGAAAACCCCTACCCTCTCTCCTTCTTATAACATGAAACACTACATGATAACCATCAAAAATTTTTACTAAACCAACTAGCCAAACTAGTTCTTGATGAAGCTCAAGTTGCTCCTCTCTTTTGTGGTAAGTTACTAAACTCGCTTTTACACTAGATATCTATTAGTGTTTTCTTCATATCTTCTTATATGTAGCTCTATTTTAAGTGATTCAAGCTTTGCTGGAAAGATATTTTATACCTCTGTAACTCTTATTCAGGCACCAAAATCTAATTTTGTTTGTATTTACCCGAAAAGGGATCATAAAGTACATGGCAGGTGTTGCCCCGATTTTCTGTTTTACAAACTCTTCCTGTACTGCTTTTAGTATTCTTAGCATAACCGTTTGCACGAAACTGATATTAGGGTGATTCAAGATTTCCTCAGTCCCTAAGACACATGTCTACTACTTTTATGAAGACTATACAGTCTAGTTCGTCCGTTTAGATCTTCAAAATGGAGCCACAACACAAGACAATGATACTGTCCAAAATTTCTATTTCAAAAATTTAGGGTGATTTTCACTATTATCATGTTTAGTTTGCCATGTTAAATCACTAAACTTATATAGATATTTGATTATGTATACCCTTGTAATATCTAAGGGGAAGTGTTTGAGGAAGTGGACAGATTTGGTTGGTCTATGGCGTAGACGATTCGAACTTCCTCAAGTTATAATTGAACTGTTTTGTCGTAAAACACCAAGGTTTGTGTATATACTTGAAGTTGTACTATTTTTACTTGCTGGAATGTTTTGAAATAACTTGAGCTTTTCTTTCCCTTGTCTTCAATTAATATCGATGTATTCGTGTTAATCATGTATTGCAAGATATTCGTTAACTCGCCCACTCGTCCAGATTTCTTGATTATTTTGCATTCTTGTTGGGACTTTGTCCTTCTTGTGGCAGTGACTTTGTCACTCATCTCGGCATGTCTCTTGATTCGGATCTTTCTCCATCTTGACTTTGGATTTGTAGTTCGTCTTAAATTATAGAACTTGTCCGTGTTAAGTACGAACTAGGAAGCCATTTTTAATATGGTTATTGATTCTCTTGACTTGACAAGAGTGGGTTGCTCTAGTGGTGAGCCCCCTCCACTATCAACCAAGAGGTTGTAAGTTCGAGTCACCCCAAGAGCACTTGGAGGGAGGGAGCCGAGGGTCTATCGGAAACAACCTCTCTACCCCAGGGTAGGGGTAAGGTCTGCGTACACACTACCCTCCCCAGACTCCACTAGTGGGATTATATTGGGTTATTGTTGTTCTTGATTCTCTTGACTATTGGGGTTTGACCCTACTTGATTTGGGTCTTCGTTCCATCTTGATATCTTCTATTGCTTAGTGTGATGGCATGACGTACATATTGGAAAAAAATGGATATTTGGCAAACTCTCTTGGATTGATAGTATACTCTTTCTTGACACTTGAATCTTGAACATTGTTATTGATATTTGGAAACATTTCAAGGTTTGATATTCGATACTTTTAATATATATTTGTTCACTTGTTTTAAATTTATATTTCATTTGAGCTACCTATGACTGAAAAGGGGAATCAGAGAATTTAATGGCTCAAAAAGCCCAAACTTTATACGCCACTAATCTTTATGCTTAGCGATAGTTATTTTCTATTGTAGGTAATGTATGGGATGAGATTTGAAGACGGCCTTATGAAGTAGTCTTTTTTGGGAGCATTTATGGAGATCACATTTGCATATGCACCTAGGTTTTGTAAAGTTTTGGGACTTGTACATGATATATATGTCATACTTATGTATGTTATTTTTGAGACTTGTTGGATCTCAAGACCAAAATCTTGTAACATGTAATTTGGTGACTTGTTTTGCTGTTTTAGGGTGTGTTAATAGCTCAAGTCTTGTAATATGCTGAATTTACACTTTGTCTTGTAAAAATGTACAAAGGAGAAGACTAGTTTTCCTTTTATACTCGCTAGTTTGAAATTCATGTACAATATCAACATGCAGTGATGTTGAACGAAAAGTATAATTTTGTTAGGAAGTTGCTTTAACGTGTTGATTATTTGAGAAGGGTTGTACCATTTTATCTTGATATTTTGACATTGTATTTCATTTAAGAAATTTTACGAAGTGTATTTTCAAAAACAAAAATATTGCACCTTGAAACCTTTGTTGCATGGATCTATTTCCGCTACTAAATTATTATGAATATCTTTTTATATTAATATCTTCCGAATGTTGCAAGTAGTAAGTTAGATTTGTTTCGTAAGTAGCACCCTACCAAAGGCGTTGCTACAGAGAGGGCCTCATTGGCATTTAAACTTATAGGGATGAGTTAGTTGTTAGTGGGTAAGGGTATTTGGGAGTAGAGTTTAACTCTAGGTTGGGTTGCCCTCCCCGACACAAGCATTGCCTTGGGCCTTGAGACCCTTGGGAACTTTGAAGTATCGGGGGATTCAAAGGAGGCATCGACCTTGAGTAGAACTCTCTCTTTAGACTTTAATTCATTGACACTTATTACTCTCTTTGGGTTTGGTGTTTAACGGCAACGAAAGGTATTCAATCTGGTTCATTCACTATACACGACCTTCACATTAGCATGATTCCCTTATCATTTAGGTACTGTTAGTAATTTCTTCTTTTAATCTTTGCTTAGTATGATTCCCTTAGCATCTAAACACTGTGAGTTATTTCTTTTAATCTTTGTTTGAGAATTTTATATATGGATATGTAGACAATACTGTTCTCCTAATGACCTCTCTTTTATTTTTGGGCATGTACAAATGATTTGGGCATGTTGAGTTCTTTAAGAACTCAAGCCCAAGTCCAGCTCTACTGTGGTCCAAGGGTCTGCCGTCGCTCGTCATTTGTTACTGCTGGGCCTGCATTTTGAGGCCCAAATCTCCTAGAGTCACTTCTTTCCCTTCACCTCTTTACTTACTGTTTCGTCATTCCTCAGTTGTACTACGTCTTTGTTCGTTGCTGTTTTCTGTTATTATATCTCATTATGTATGTGACGAGTATATATATTGGATTGAATGTTTGTCTTTATCTTTTAATTAATAGGATGACTTTAGGCAAGCCTAAAGAACTCAAGATTAAAAATAAGCCTTAGTTAGCAATTAATTTCATATCCATTAATTGTAAGTTGTTATTAAGTTGTCATGCTTAATTAACTCTTTTCTTAAACATTTTTGAAGCCCAAAGGCTTAACAAAGGCAGCTGTCCCTATTTCAAAAAATCAGAATTGTCGCTAATTTGATCTTTCTAAAAGGAATTAGCTACTTCGAAAGATTAAGTTGTTGCTGACCTAAAACAAAGACTTTCAAATAGTTTTCTACTTCAAGACCAAGGTATATCTTAGAATCATTTGCATAACACTTTTTGCCATGTTAGAATGACCCGAACCTCCATAATTTTGGAAACAAAAGGCTTTAACTTGGTTTCCTTTTCACATTCGTACAAACGTTTCCATATTTCAAAGTTCTTTTTAAGCTTATATATACTAACACTAATTTTCCTAAAGACTTTTCTTTTTAAATCCATCCTCTTTAAACCACACTCTCTCCTTATAGATATTATGTCCTAATAGTATATCCTTAGAGCACTAGTTAAGACATAGTATAAATAATTAATTTCAAATCTAGTCTAAGTCCTATGGAGCTACCTCATGTAGATTTTAAGGGGTTCCTAACACCTTCCCCTTAGAAGAACAAGAACCCTTACCCATGATCTCACCGGTTAGTAGACCAATAAAGAATACAACCTTTAATAATTAAATAGGTACCCTAGTATACCTTTCAATATTAGGTGGCGACTCTCTTTCATCAACAACAGAGAAATCACAAGTTGAATCTTGTTTTGACTAGTGCAAAATAGGGTGCAACACCAAGTACCTGACTACAGTAGTTGAATAAGGGTAAAAAGAATTACAAAATTTATTTAAAATTTTGACTACTGTAGTCGGGCATTTCAGGAAATCCCAAGCTAGTTTTTTAAGGAGGAATTTACACATAATACAAGATTCTAAAAGTAACTTAAAAAAATTGCAACTACTCTAAGAAATTTACACAAGTACAATGTATTATCACTTTTTAACTTTTTAATTATATTAGTATTAGTACCCGTATGATGTGCAGACATAAACTATGTCAAATTATGATTTGGGTTATTTGAATTATGTGCAAATAACTTTAAAATTAAACCCTCTATATAGAAATTTAAAATAATTATTTGATATTAATTATGTGGATAACCTGTTTTCTTTTTCTATATCCGTAATAACCCAACCCCTTGATTTTGGTACTTGTATTATATTTTACGATCAATAATAATATTAAAGAATATTAACATATAACTTTGTGATCTGTCTTGTTTGAGAATATTAAATTATATTATTTTAACAAAATTCTTACTACCACTTTATTTTTCATCTCAAATTCAAATAAATCTTATCCTTCTACATTTTTAGACATAATTTTTTTCTCTTTTTTGTTCCTTGCTTATAGTTTTTCCATTATTTATTAATTAATATTGTTATACTGTAATGTGATCTTTTATTAGCTTATAAATTGACTTAATGTCTTGCTTGTTATCTTTTTAATAATCATAAATAAATGTAAAAAAATTTATTCTTGAAATTTAAAGTATTTGTACACTATTATCCTCTTACTCGGATCTCTTTCATCATTTAAATCTATTAATAATATTTTTGAGTATTATTTAATAATTTTATTTATTTATTTTTAAATAAATTTAAAAATATAAGTATCATCACACTATTTCTATTTCTAACTTTATACATTCTCTTCCCTATTAAGAAATTTTAATTAGCTTTGTACATAAATATTTTACCTATACTCAAAATAATATCACAGTTTATTTTAAAATATAATTTTAATTAGTCTAAAAATTAATACATAAGTTTTTTGTCACGACCCAAAATCCCAATCCGTTGTGACCGCGCCTAATACATTACTAGGCAAGCCAACAATCACATCACGACTACACATTTGAATTAAAACATACTTTAATAAGCTATACAGTGGAAAGTCTCATAAATATCTGATAAAAATAATTGTAACTCTACTACAACCATCCCAAAATTCTGGTGTCACCGAGTACATGAGCTACTAAGTGTCAACATAGTTTGAAACTGTCACGACCCAAAAATTTCACTAGTCGTGATGGCACCTAACCCAACCCGTTAGGTAAGCCAATTTCCAACTATCCAATTCCAATGAAATTAATTAAAAGGAAATATCTAAAACCGATACATCTCCCCAAGAACTGGTAGTACAAATCATGAGCTTCTAAGCATAGAGTATACAAAGCGGAAATGAAATAAATACATAGTTTGTTTGAATAATACATAAACAGAGCTTTTATAAATCTAAGGCTACCCTGAACAAGAGGCAGCTACAACAGGAACGCAGGTACATCTTCAAATCCCGCAACCATCGAGCACAGCAACAACAATAGCCAACATCTGCACGTAATGTGCAGAAGTGTAGTATCAGTACAACTGACCCCATGTACTAAGTAAGTAACAAACCTAGTCGTAGGTTGAAAGTAATGACGAGCTTCTACCAAGGTCGGGTCCACAACCAATAGTACACAACAATCCATAACAACATAAAGCAAATAATACAAGAAGTAACTCAGGGATAAAATACTCAGCCAGATAATGATTTCAAAAATAGTAGTTCTTTCTTTCAAATACATAAGTAAAAACCCAAATTGTTTGCCGAAGTTGCCAATAATATGAATAGTTTGAAAACAATAAATTTCTCCAAAAATATTCTCAATAATAAATAATATGTTTCATTTTTCCTTCCGGATAACCCGTGTAAAATAAATGCATGCCCATCTGTCAAAAAATGTGTGAAAAATCATGAATGATGTGATGTTGTACAGCATGAGGAAAAATACATCTATATGCTTGTATGTCTTGTGTGCATGCCAATGCGATGCAACTCAATGATAAAATCATAAACAGCCCCTCGGGCAAACCTCATAGTCACTCATGCCACTCGGGCATACCTCAAAATCACTCTTGCCACTCGGGCATACCTCATAATCACTCATGCCTCCCAGTCACTCAACACTCGGCACTCGGCACTCGCACTCAGTAGGTACATGCGCTCACTGGGGGTGTGTACAGACTCCGGAGGGGATCCTTCATCCCAAGCGCTATAATCTGCACGGACAACTTATGTGTGATAATAATAAAGTATGATGCAGGCGGGCAGTCCCGATCCAGACTCATCCTCACAATCAGGCCCTTGGCCGATATCAAACATGTTGCGGCGTGCAGCCCGATCCCATGAATATGAAACATAAATCAGGCCCTCGGCCTCACTCAATCATAAAACTCTCAAGGCACTCGGGCATCTCAGTAAAACAGGGCATTCGGCCCAAAATATTTTTATGCATCAAAATAGAGTCATAAAACTGAGTTATGATATGCAATAAAATGAATATGACTGAGTATGACTTTTCAATTTAACACAATAATTTACAGCAATATGACCTCTGTGGGTCCCAATAATACTGGCACATAGCCTCAACATGATTTGTAATATGCTTTTCAGCTCAATTTCTTTAACACATAAACCCGCATGTAAAATACCAAGGTTATTTAACTATAAAATTCCACATAAACAATTATGTTACAATTTTTATAGTGCACGCCCACACGCCCGTCACCTAGCATATGTGGTCACCTCCCAACAATTTACAAAATACATATATTCAGGGTTCATACCCTCAACTCCAAGATTAGAAGAGTTACTTACCTCAATCCAAGCAAATTCTTTATTCCAATAAAACTTTTCCTCTTGATTCGGCCTCCGAACGCCTCGAATCTTAGTCAAAATAATTCTATACAATCAACACAAGGTATAGGAATCAATTCCATATGAAAATGCTAATTTTCCATAAAAAAACTGAAATTTAGCTCAAAAATTGCCTGTGAGGCCCACGTATCGAAACCCGACAAAAGTTATAAAATCCGAACACTCGTTCCGATATGAGTCCAACCATACAAAAATTATCAGATTCCGACATCGGATTGACCTTCAAATCTTGATTTTACATTTTTGAAAGATTTTATAAAAATCTGATTTTTCTTCCATAAATTCACGGATTCATGATGTAAATGAATATGGAATCATGAAATATAATCAATATAGGATAAGGAACACTTACCCCAATATTTTTCCGTGAAAATCGCCCAAGAATTGCCTAAACTGAGCCCCATAAACTCAAAAATGAGTAAAAATGGCAAGAACCCCGTTTTTTAGACCCTCAGCTGTTTCGGGCATCACAGGTAGCGTGGGGCGCTGCCTTTGGCGCAGTTTCCAACATCCCAAAATTCCTAGCGCCAGGGCTAGCGCCCCACGCTAACCTGGGCGCTCGCGGCGACGGAAAAATCATTCCAGACACGGAAATAGGCATAACTCTCTCATACGATGTCTGAATTCAACGATTCTTTTTGCTATGGCTCTGTAATTTAAATACGGATCTAATACTTCAATAAAAACTGAATTTGGAGTTCATTTGCTTAATGTGATACCACATATTCTTGAAGAATCGACATCGAACATTCTAGGTTCAATGCCGAAACATAGCAATCAATCCGGAATGAACTTAAATTTTGCGTACAAGTCATAAATAGAATATCAAAGCTGTTCCAATTTCAAAAATATGATTCCGACCTCGATATCAAAAAGTGAAACCCTGGTCAACCTTCCCAAAAATTCAACTTTCGGCATTTCAAGCCTAATTCCATTACGGACCTCCAAATAATTTTTCGGACATGCTCCTAAGTCCAAAATCACCATACAAAACTGTTGGAATCATCAGAATTAAATTCCGAGGTTGTTTACACATAAGTCGATATCCGGTCACTATTTTAACTTAAGCTTTAAACCTTGGAACTAGATGTTCCAATTCATTCCAAAATCTCACTGAACCCTAACCAATTGCCCCGGCAAGTCACACAACAAATGTAAAGCCCAATTTGAGAAGTAAATGGGGAAACTGGATTGTAATACTCGAAACGACCAGCCAGGTCGTTACATTCTCCCCCACTTAAACATACGTTCGTCCTCGAACGTGCCAAGAGTTGTTTCCAAGCCATCAAATCACTGTTCCATCTTACCACACACATACCCGGGGCCGCGTCACCCTATTCCATATAGGCTTGACAACACAATCCAACTGAATTCATAAACCTTGGAATTAAATTTCCAACCTTTAGAATTTCTTTCAAGACAAAAGTCTTACATTTACACACCGTATAAATCCGAACAAGTTGCATCGAGCTATAACTATCACCACGGATATAATCAACCAACATATTACACAACTCGCTTGCTCGTAGCACCATTCCCGATCGCAGTGACTACTCCAAAACTAACCGCATACTAGTATTAAACCCATATCAAACCAAACCTCATCCCAAACCCTTTGTACACTGTTGATAATAAAAGAAACGCGCGAAATAAACAAGTCACAGAGCTCTCTCGCCCCAACCAAAACCATAATCGCTTTTTGAGCCGACTTTCAATATTATACTCCCGAATATACCGAAATCAAACCTGATAGTACCCATTCTAGGTCCAATGACCTTATATTACTAAACACAATTGTTCCATAGACATGCCTCACCAATATAACTCAAAGCCACAACTCGTGCCATCCGTGCACCAATACGCAATAATTCAAATGTACCTAGTCATGGAAAAATGACTCTAATGAGAGAACTGCCCCGCTAGATTAACAAGTACCTCCACAACGAAACGCTGAAAATTTATCATACACCGTAGAACCATCACCCGATTCTAACACAAGGTTCATACCTTAATATAACTCTACTGCAATGTGTGTCCCCATTCAAACGTTGGTCCATATAATATACCCCGAGCCACCCTGCTCAAAATCAATAACCACAGAGAGGCAAATGACAAAAATGCCACATAAAACCTGAAAGAACATAACCATTACGCAATCGATCATGCAATACCCAATTACTCATCACGCTCAAATTCCACTATAAAACTCAAATAGGACCGCACCATCTGTGCACATAACCAATGAATCACAACTCCTCATAGCATAAAGGAGAAACTCGCAGATCATCTCAGAACACGGATAAGCTCAACATTAACCGAATGACACATCCCTCAACAATAGCAGTATGGAGCCAACCATTCCGGCTCGGTGTAGAATACACATCTTAATTGGGCCTACCAATGGATCGCCAAATCAACTCGGGTTACCCACAAATAAATAAAAGTTCTTTTGAAACTCTATAATGACTGAATCATAACACATTCTATCATCTGGCTAGCTCCGGCCACCACTTCACAATCCATAACCATGAAACAATCCGCTCTTGAGAACTCCCAATCTCCAAATCCATAGAACACGCGAATCACCATATTTGATTCCATCTCCACCGCCCGAATTCCTAACACTTCTCTCATACATGATCATCCCATGAGAAATACTTTAAAAGTTCTTCCGTGCCAATTGACAAAATTTGAATATCAGTAGTCTATCAACCATGTGAGTACCGTAATACTAATTTATACATCAGTAAGTAAAAATACAATGCGCCTTCTGAAGTCCGCCCCTTCTCATACAACACCAAGTAGTAATAGTATTCATTTAGTTATTTGAAATCGTCCATGTTGTCCAACATTCGTTAACTTCTCTTCAAGACTGTACTGCCTCCTTGTACATGAAAATCTAGCTTTCGTACAACACATAACATCTATATTGCCATCATGTGAAAAGCACAAGAATCTTATTATCAACTTTGAGTCACCAATAATTTACATACCCTTTTAGTTATAAACCTTTCTCTTGCTTCTTTCCAGGAGGAAATCACAATACATAACACGTTCTCCACACCGGTAGAAACCATCAAGAATTCTTTGGAATCCATTTGCACAACCAAGCCACCAGGACCGAATCTCTCCAACTCATCCAAGCCACGCAGGTCGCCAAGTCCAGGTGTATTGCCACAAAGCACCTGTAGAAAACTCCCACATCATAAGCACCCAAAGAACTGATCATATCCATTACCATACTGATCCAACCTACTACCCAGTTGTCCTATTTTCTCCGAGTCCTTTCCGAATTTGTCTTCAGATTGATACTTCTTCTTGCTAAAATACCATGATCTTGCCACTCGAGCATACCTCACAATCACTCTTGCCACTCGGGCATACCTCACAATCACTCATGCCTCCCAGTCACTCAACACTCGGCACTCGACACTCGCACTCAGTAGGTACCTGCGCTCACTGGGGTGTGTACAGACTTCAGAGGGGATCCTTCATCCCAAGCGCTATAATCTGCACGGACAACTCACGTGCGATAATAATAAAGTATGCTGCAAGCGGGCAGCCCCGATCCACACTCGTCCTCACAATCAGGCCCTCAGTCGATATCAAACATGTTGCGGCGTGCAGCCCGATCCCATAAATATGCAACATGCTGCGACGTGCAGCCCGATCCCATAAATATGCAACATGGTGCGGCATGCATGCCAATCCCATGAATATGAAACATAAATCAGGCCCTCGGCCTCACTCAATCATAAACCTCTCAAGCCACTCGGTCATCTCAGTAAAACAGGGCATTCGGCCCAAAACATTTTTATGCATCAAAATAGAGTTATAAAACTGAGTTATAATATGCAATGAAATGAATATTACTGAGTATGACTTTTCAATTTAACACAATAATTCACAGCAATATGACCTCTGTGGGTCCCAATAATACTGGCACATAGCCTCAACATGATTTGTAATATGCTTTTCAGCTCAATTTCTTTAACACATAAAACCGCATGGAAAATACCAAGGTTATTTAACTATAAAATTCCACATAAACAATTATGTCACAATTTTTATAATGCACGCCAACACGCCTGTCACCTAGCATGTGCGTCACCTCCCAACAATTTACAAAATACATATATTCAGGGTTCATACCCTCAACTCCAAGATTAGAAGAGTTACTTACCTCAATCCAAGCAAATTCTTTATTCCAATAAAACTTTTCCTCTTGATTCGGCCTCCGAACACCTCGAATCTTAGTCAAAATAATTCTATACAATCAACAAAAGGTATAGGAATCAATTCCATATAAAAATGCTAATTTTCCATAAAAATCTGAAATTTAGCTCAAAAATTGCCTGTGGGGCCCACGTATCGAAACCCGACAAAAGTTACAAAATCCGAACACCCGTTCCGATACGAGTCCAACCATACCAAAATTATCAAATTCCGACATCGGATTGACCTTCAAATCTTGATTTTACATTTTTGAAAGATTTTATATAAATCTGATTTTTCTTCCATAAATTCATGGATTCATGATGTAAATGAATATGGAATCATGAAATATAACCAATATAGGATAAGGAACACTTACCCCAATATGTTTCCGTGAAAATCGCCCAAGAATTGCCTAAACTGAGCCCCATAAACTCAAAAATGAGTAAAAATGGCAAGAACCCCATTTTATAGACCCTCAGCTATTTCGGGACACAGGAAGCATGGGGCGCTGCCTTTGGCGCAGTTTCCAACATCCCAAAATTCCCAGCGCCAGGGCTAGCGCCCCACACTACCCTGGGCGCTCGCGGCGATGGAAAAATCGTTCCAGACACGAAAATAGGCATAACTCTCTCATACGATGTCTGAATTCAACGATTCTTTTTGCTATGGATCTTTAATTTCAATACGGATCTAATACTTCAATAAAAACGGAATTTGGAGCTCATTTGCTTAATGTGATACCTCATATTCTTGAAGAATCGACATCGAACATTCTAGGTTCAATGCCGAAACATAGCAAATCAATCCGGAATGAACTCAAATTTTGCGTACAAGTCATAAATGGAATATCAAAGCTGTTCCAATTTCAAAAATATGATTCCGACCTCGATATCAAAAAGTGAAACCCCGGTCAACCTTCCCAAAAATTTAACTTTCGGCATTTCAAGCTTAATTCCATTACGGACCTCCAAATAATTTTTCAGATACGCTCCTAAATCCAAAATCACCATATAGATCTGTTGGAATCATCAGAATTAAATTCTGAGGTCGTTTACACATAAGTCGATATCTGGTCACTATTTTAACTTAAGCTTTAACCTTGGAACTAGATGTTCCAATTCATTCCAAAATCTCACTGGACCCGAACCAATTGCCGTGGAAAGTCACACAACAACTGTAAAGCCCAATTTGAGAAGTAAATGGGGAAACTGGGTTGTAATACTCGAAACGACCAGCCGGGTCATTACAGAAACTCTAGTACAACTATCTGTGAAAATAGAACAATACTGAATAAAATGAAAGGAAGGAGAGTCAAGTTCTCTGGGCGTCATAGCAGCTACCTCAAAGTCTCCGAGTAGGTACTAGCACCAGATCTAGCAATAACCGCGTCCAGATGTACCTGGATCTGCACACGAAATGCATAGTGTAGTATGAGTACAACCAACCAAATATACTCAATAAGTAACAAGACTAACCTTGGGATAAAAGCAATGACGAGATTAGAAGGATACAATCAGAACCAAAATAATGACAACACAGATATAACAAAGAGAATGACAGTAATAACTTAGAGAAACTTCCATATTCATCTCGTTCACACTACGAAAATTTAGGCATGCTTTTAAGTTCAACAATTTAAGCCCAACACTGATAAAATATGCCAAGTACACCTTGCATGAGGAATGTTACATCTCTATGCCTACATGTATGCATGTCAAATGTTATGTATCACAGTGATAATCCCAGGTACTCACACTCTCAGAGTACTCAATCTGTCTATCTCAAATTCCCACTCATCACACAATCATTCAGCACTGTACGGGTGCCTGACATCAATACCCCTCACCAAAGAACGTGTACATAAATCAGTGTGCATGCGCTCACTGCTGGTATGTTAGACTCCGTAGGGGCGGATCCTGTCCAAGAGCTAATATAAAGCCTATAAGGCTTGCTGCGGCATGCAGCCCGATCCGCAATAATAAATAAGCCAATAAGACCTGTTGCAGCGTGCAACCTGATCCATAATAATAATAATAGTAATAAAGTCTATATGGCCTATTGCGGCGTGCTTCCCGATCCACAATAACACTCACAACACGGCTCTCAGGCCCACCTCAGTCACCAGTCTCTCAAGGCTCACAACCTCACACTACTCAGCCCAAACAATAATAATATGTGATGTAACAGTGAATGATAATAACGACTGATGTATGATATGCAAATGACGAATCATGACTGAGCACATAATTGCAATTTAATCAGATAACTCAAAACAACAGAAACAACCTCTCTAGGCTAAAAACAAAAACCTCTCTAGGCCTCAACAAAATAAGCACATAGCCTAAACATGTTTTTCTACATGAATTACTATTCAATTACTCTAACAAGTAAGGATTTCACGGATAGAACAAGACTTGATAACAACACAGTCCAAAAGATTCAACCTAATCATGAATACCACCGTGCACAAGAAAACGCCCGTCACCTAGCATGTGCGTCACCCCAATCCAAACCATATAACATGTTTTCCAGGGATTTATACCCTCAGTTCCTTGTTTAGAAGTATTACTTACCTCAAAACGCGCAAATCACAACTCCAACAAGCCCTTCCCACGCGTATCGGCCTCCAAATGACTCGAATCTAGTCACAAACAACTTAATATCAACAACTAATATCGTAGGAAACAATGTCAAACAATAAAGTTTTGATCTTTATCAAAATAATTAAGTCAACTCGAAAAGTTAACACCGGGCCCACGTCTCGAAACCCGACAGAATTTACAACTTAAAACATGATTTGGGGTTTTAAAATCTACCCAGGTGCTTCTCCTTTGCGAATGCGGAAACTGCCCCGCGTTCGCGAAGCACAAAAATCCTCAGCTGCCAAATCCTCCATTGCGAACGCGATGCCTCTGTGGCGAATGTGATGACCTTTGATCTAATGCCTACGCGAATGCAACCCCTTTCCCGCGAATACGAAGGCTAAAATACATGGCACCCAAACCAGCCTCATCTTTCTACACGAATGCGAGTCCCCTCTCGCGATCGCGATGCACAGACCCACTATACCTTTGCAAATGCATGGCCTTCTTTGCGAACGCGATGAAAAAAACCTCCTGCCACTGAACAACTCTACGCGAACGCAATCTCCATGTCACAAACGCGATGAAGATTGCTCCAGATATCACATCAACAATTCTACATGGCCAAAATGAAGTCGAACTTTGTCCGAATCACACCCGAGGCCTCGGGACCCCGTCCGAACATACCAATAGGTCCTAAAACACGATACAAACTTATTCAAAGCCTCAAATCACATCAAACAACATCAAAATCATAAATCACACCCCAATTCAAGCCTAATTGTTACACCCCATGTTTTCGTATGTAAAAGTGCGTCGTAAGTCAATTGATGTAAGCTCAGAAATGAGATCATCTTTGAAATTACATAAAGTAAGTTAATAATGTTACCTTGGAGGTTACAAATCTTTAAGATCATGGATAACAAGTACCAAGAGGGTTTAAAGGCTTAGAAGCTAAACAAATTAAAGAAAACAAGTTTCGTCAAATGTTGAGAAGATGGGAATGTTATAACATGTACTTTTGGGGTGAGACTAGGGTGCTTAACATGATAAGTAGGTTATGTTATTAGTTATTGTATTCGTATGATATTCATGTATTACATTTTAAAGTCAAGCGAGTTGTGGAATAAAAGTTGGCAAAGGTCATCACAAGTGTTACACCCTGTGCATCCCAAGGTGACGTATAATGAATATGAGACTTGTTAATCATGATTTAAGTGAGTTTAAAGTCATAATATGACTATATATGATGTTTGGATATAAAATATAAAGTTTGGGAAAAATCAGATTTTAGTTGCGGAAAAACCGACTAAGGATTTGCCTTCTAATGAAGCTTTTTGAGCAATACATTTAGCGTGTTATATGAGGTATTTTTGGTAAATATTATATACAAAATTGAAGGTCTTGAAATTTATTTTCCAGCGCTCTTAACTGTTCTTTTATACGATATCCAGATAAAAATATATAAGCGTCGGAATAAGGGCCGATGCTAGGGTGCCAAACTAGCACCTCTTTGACTTTTCAAAGGTGGGGATATATATATATATATACCTTACGTCGTATCTTTCTTTATTTTTCCACAGACCACGACCAAAATAAGACCATAAACTTACCCTTAAGCTCTCTACAAGAGTTTCAAAGAAGATTAACATCCCGGGTACGAAATCAAGAAGTGATAACATTAGAACGATCCCTACAACGTAAGTATCATTATACCGCCTCTCTTTTTCTTTGTAGTTTGAGTTTTGGAAGGTACTTCATAGTTAATAAAAAAACCTAATTTCTGTATTTAAGTTTTTAAATATCAAGAAAGGTTGATAAATTTATTTCCTAATAGTTAGAACTCACAGGACGGTGATCGGAAGCCGTGAGTTCGATTTATTTCACTTTTAGTGGACTGTTTTGTAGTCCAATCATGTTGGCCTATTGTGCTGCTGATTTATGGAGTTTGGAAGGTTAAATGGTGTGGAGAAACGCCACATGTGGTAGGGTAGTGAGCTGGTCGCTCGTCGTTGCAATTTCAGGCTAATTGATAACTTGTTGATTGGATGTGTTATGGTATATTTGGGTTTTTTATTGTATTAAAGGTCCCGAATTGTAGTTATGTTATTTTTGAGTTGCTGGTTGTATTGTGTTGTTGTCTCAGCTATAGTAGGCTTGAGGGAGCATTAAAATCAGGGGAAATGCTGTCCGTTTTATTTTAGAATCGAGTTATCGTTTGAGATACGTGGTATACTAGCACCATCTAAGTTGTACATGTATTTCTTTGTTATTGGGTTGGTGCGCTAGTTGTCATGAGCTTATTGTTGAGTTGAATTGATGACTTGAGATATGTTAAGGCTATCCCTTCTTTCCTTTATGATGCAAACGAAACGAGCAAGCACACAACTTTCACAAATAATTCTATTCTTAGATATGCTAGGGTTGCCTATGTTCTTGATTCCCCATATGTCCTACTATCATATCGTTTGTTCATGGGTCTAAGAAAAAACATAAGTTGATAAAGTTTATTTCATGATATTAACCGAAGGCATATTGATCTTATGACATTCCAAAAGGTCTTATTGACTTACTTCATTATGCATTGCATTCATTTATACATGTACATTGACCCATGACAAGATGGCATTATATACGCATATATTATATGTATATGGGGTATGGGAAAAGGTTACGACGTTATATACGCACCACATTAGTATACGTTGATGATTTTGCCCATGGAGGCCAAGATGATATGATGGGATGCCCTTAGAGGTTTGATGATGTTATGTGCGCATATACCTATGCATGATATGACATCTATACGCACATGCATGACATTATAAATGTTTCATGATTCACAGAGTTATTCAGACTTACAGGTTGAGTTCTTTACTCCATGTTTCTTTAATGTCTATTATATACTACTTTTCATGCCTTACATACTCAGTAATTTATTTGTACTGATGTCCCTTTTGCCTGGGAACACTGCGCTTCATGCCCGCAGGTCCCGATAGACAGGTTGACAGTCCTCCTAGTAGGCTATCAGCTCAGCGGAAGGTGTTGGTACACTCTACTTGCTTCAGAATTGCCTATTTGGTCAGTATGCTTTGGACATGTATAGATTGGTATGGCCTTTATGACTTTATGTACTATTAGAGGCTTGTAGACATATGTAATATATATATGGATGATTGTATGACCTTGTCAGCCTATGTTTTGAGTGTACAAATGATCATGTCGGTCTTATAGGCCCATATATCACATGTACAAGTTTGTATTCCATGTTGGGTCATCCTATATCAAGTATTCTCTTATGTTTAATTTTGGTTATCTCATGATGGCCTTTCCAGCTTATTTACTCTAGCTAATGTCATGACCCAAAATCCTGACCTGTCGTGATGGCGCCTATCGTAGTACTAGGCAAGCCGACATTTATGAAATAACTCCAACACTTAACAGAAAACGGATTTAAAACAGTTTAAATGATAACAACTTCTCATAAACATGATAGAAAATCTAAAATACAACGCGAAAATTCCCAACATCGAGGTGTCACTGAGTACATGAGCATATATCACAAGTCTGGAAAACACTGTCTAATATAGTCTGAAACTAAATACAATATGCGAAAATGTAGGGAAGGAGAGACAAGGTCTGCGAAACACTGACAACTACCTCGAAATCTCCAGAAGATCAATTGTGCACGAAAATCAACACCCACTGTCTAGGAACACCTGGATCTGCACACGAAGTGCAGGGTGTAGTATGAGTACAACCAATTCAGCAAGTAACAATACTAAATAAAGAATTGAAGGTAGTGACAAGCTTTATAGTTATAGTTCAATTACAGTGATTTTTTTTAACATGGAATGTAGGCATGCTTTCAATTTCCACAATTAAGGCCAAAACAATAATTTCATGTCAAGTTCAACTGAAACAGAGTGTAATATCTTTCAGAAATTATCAAGACAGTGATACATGGCAGCTAAGTGCAACAAATATGAAATCAAATGCATCCTCTCAAGGCCACGGTCACTCATCCTTCCCATTCACTCAATACTCGGCACTTGACACTCGCACCCAGTAGGTACCTGCGCTTACTGGGGGTGTGTGCAGACTCCGGAGGGGCTCCTTCAACCCAAGCGCTATAATTTGCACGGACAACTCAGGTGCTGCACTGATAACTCAGGTGCTATAATATAATATCTGGATCCGCATGGACAACTTACGTGCTGCACGGACAACTCACGTGTTGCACGGACAACTCACGTGCTATAGTATAATATTTGGATCCGCACGGACAACTCACATGATGCACGAACAACTCACGTGCTATAGTACAATATCTCATAATCAGGCCCCCGTCCTCACTCAGTCGTCAACCTCTCCAGTCTCTCGGGCTCTCAGAACTCATAATAAGCAGCCCAGACAACAATGGTATGATGCATAAAAAATGAACAATAGAGACCAAGATGTAACATACAAATAAACTATGACTGAGTACAAACAACAATTTAGCAGATTATTCAACATGTACACGATCTCTGTGGGTCCCTACAATGCCAACACGTAGTCTAAACATGATTTGTGGTTACATTTCTCTAATACATGGAGAATGTATAGATAACAACATATTATACAACTACACGATTCCACGTAATTTGACCAAGTCACAATTCCTATGGTGCACGCCCACACGCCCGTCACCTAGCATGTGCGTCACCTCAAAACCAAATACATGACATGTAATACGGGGTTTCGTACCCTCAGAACCAAATTTAGAACTGTTACTTACCTCAATACCAGCAAATCTCTACTCCAACACACCCTTGCCTCGCGAAACGGCCTCTGAATGCCTCGAATCTAGCCATAAACAATGCGATAAAAATCAATACGGGCTAAAGGAATCAACTCCATAAGAAAATGCTAAAAGTCACAAAACCCGAAAGCCCTCTCAACCACGAGTCTACCCATACCAAATTTATCAAAAACCGACACCAAATCGTCCTCCAAATCCCCAAATCCAACTTTCTAAATCCTTAGCCTTAAACTCCCAATTTACACCTTAAATACACACCAACTAGGTGGGAAAATCAAAGGGGAAGCAATATTGTTGATCAAAAATAAGCACACGGGACTTACCTCAAGAATCCCCTCTAAAACTCTCTCAAAATTCGCCTAAACCGTGCTTGAAATGTTTGAAATGAAGCTAAAATCGCGAACCCTTGTTTTAATCATCTGCCCAGGCTTTTCGCACCTGTGGCCATATATCCGCACCTGCGGAACCTCTTCTGCGGTCAATTACCTGCTTCTGCGGAAGCCAATTAAATTCCTCAGGCCCACATCTGCTCTCCATGTTCCGCACCTACGGAACCGCTTCTCCGGTCTTCCATCCGCTTCTACGGAAACATGCCCCTCTCTCAATTCCGCATCTGCGGAGCCTCGCTCGCACCAACGAGCTCGCAGATGCGATAATTTCGTCGCACTTGTGCCCTGCCCAGGCCAGCCCAACTCCGCTTCTACGTAAACCCAACCGCATTTGCGACATCGTAGATTCGAAAATGACCTCACACCTGTGACATCTGCTCACCTCCTCCCTGGCCGATTCTGCAGTTCACCTCTTGCTTCTACGAGATTGCACCTACGATCCCCACTCCGCAGGTGCGATTACACCAGAAGCTCGTGAGCTTCAACACTTCCTTAACTTCAAATCAATTCGTTAACCATCCGAAATCAACCCGAGGCTCCCGGGACCTCAACCAAACATACCAACGGGTCCTACAATACAATACGAACCTAGTCGAGCCCTCAAACCATCTCCAACCACATCAAAAACACGAATCACACATAGATTCAAGAATAATAAACTTTAAACTTCCAATTTCTACAAACGATGCCGAAACCTATCAAATCACATCAGATTGACCCCAAATTTTTGCCGAAACCTATTAAATCACATCAGATTGACCCCAAATTTTGCACACAAGTCACAAATGACATTATGGACCTACTCCAAATTCCGGAATCGAAATCCAACCCCAATATCAAAAAGTCCACTCCCGGTCAAACTTTCCAAAAATTCCAACTTTCGCCATTTCAAACCTAATTCCACCACGGACTTCTAAATTACCATCCAGACACGCTCCTAAGCCCAAAATCACCTAACGGAGCTAACAGAACCATCAAAACTCCATTCTAGAGTCATTTACTCAAAGATCAACATCCGGTCAATCATTTCAACTTAAGCTTTCAACCTTGAGACTAAGTGTCTCATTTCATTCTGAAATCACACTGGACCCGAACCGACTACCCCGGCAAGTCACATAACAGGTATAAATTACAAAATGAGTAGTAAATGGGGGGACGTGGTTACAACACTCAAAACAACCAGCCGGGTCGTTACAACCTCCCCTCTTAAACAAACATTCATCCTCAAACGGGTCTAGAAACATACCTGGAGTCTCAAATAGGTGTGGATATCTGCTCTGGATCTCCCACTTGGTCTATCAAGTAACCTCCTCAACTGGCTGACCTCTCCACTGAACCTTTACTGAAGCTATGTCCTTTGACCTCAACTTTCGAACCTGCCGATCCAAAATGGCCACTGGCTCCACATCAGAAGACAGATCACCATCCAACTGAACTGTTTTGAAATCCAAAACATGAGACGGGTCACCGACATACTTCCAGAGCATAGAAACATGAAATAATGGATGCACACTCGACAAACTAGGTGGCAAGACAAGCTTGTATGCCACCTCCCCAATCCTCTGAAGTACCTCAAATGGTCCAATATACCGAAGGCTCAACTTGCCCTTCTTCCCGAACCTCATAACACCCTTCATGGGTCAAACCTTGAGTAGTACCTTCTCCCCAACCATCTAAGCAACATCACGGACCTTCCTGTCGGCATAACTCTTCTGTCTAGACTGCGCCATATGAAGCCGCTCCTGAATCATCTTCACCTTGTCCAAAGTATTCTGGACCAAGTTAGTACCCAATAGCCTAGCCTCCCCAGGATTAAACCAACCCACCAGAGATCTACACCGTCTCCCATACAAAGCCTCATACGAAGCCATCTGAATGTTTGACTGGTAACTGTTGTTGTAGGCAAACTCCGCGAGTGGCAGAAAATGATCCCAAGAACCCCCAAAATTAATGATACAAGCGCGTAGCATATCCTCCAATTTTTGAATAGTACGCACGGACTGTCCGTCCGTCTGAGGGTGAAATGTTTTGCTCAACTCAACCTGGGTACCAAACTCTTGCGACATGGCTCTCCAAAACTGCGATGTGAACTGCGTGCCCCGATCTGAAATAATGAACACTGGCACGCCGTGGAGGCGAACAATCTCTCGGATGTAAAATTTAGCCTACCGCTCCGAAGTATAAGTTGTCCCAACTGGAATGAAGTGCGCGGACTTGGTCAGCCGATCCACAATCACCCAAATAGCATCGAACTTCCTCGAAGTTCATGGGAGCCCAACTACAAAATCCATGGTGATCCGGTCCCATTTCCACTCTGGAATCTCTAACCTCTGAAGCAATCCGCCCGGTCTCTGATGCTCATACTTTACCTTCTGATAGTTGAGGCACCGAGATACAAACGCCACCTTATCCTTCTTCATTCTTCTCCACCAATAATGCTACCTCAGGTCCTGGTACATATTTGCAGCACCTGGATGAATAGAATACCTTGAACTGTGGGTCTCCTCAAGAATCAACTCACGTAGCCCATCCACCTTAGGTACACAAATCCGACCATGCATCCTCAATACTCCATCATCCCCAATAGTAACATCTCTAGAATCACCGTGCTGAATCGTGTCCTTAAGGACAAGCAAATGAGGGTCATCATACTGGCACTCTCTGATGCGATCATATAAAGAAGACGGTGAAACAACACAAGCCAAAACTCTGCTCGGCTCGGAAACATCCAATCTGACAAACTGGTTGGCCAAGTCCTGAACATCCATGGCTAAGGTCCTCTCTGGTACTGGTAGATATACTAAACTCCCCAAACTCTCTGCCTTGCGACTCAAGGTATCGGCCACCACATTGGCCTTTCCGAGATGATAGAGGATGGTGATGTCATAATACTTAAGCAGCTCCAACCATCTCTGCTGCCGCAAGTTAAGATCCTTCTGTTTAAACAGATGTTGTAGACTCCGGTGATCGGTGATCGGTGAAAACCTCACAAGGAACACCATACAAATAGTGCCTCCAGATCTTCAAGGCATGAACAATAGCTGCTAACTCGAGGTCGTGGACTTGATAGTTCTTCTCATGCACCTTCAGTTGTCTAGATGCGTAGGCAATCACCCTACCATCATGCATCAACACTACGCCGAGACGAATGCGCGATGCATCACAATATACCGTATAGGACCCCAAACTAGTAGGCAACACCAACACTTGGGCTGTAGTCAAAGCAGTTTTGAGCTTTTGAAAGCTCTTCTCACAATCCACACCGGAATGGAGCACCATTCTGGGTCAACCTGGTCATAGGTGCTGCAACAAACGAGAAACCCTCTACAAATCGACGGTAATACCCCGCCAAGCCAAGAAAATTCTGGATCTCCATAGCTGAGGATGGTCTGGGCCAACTATGCACTGCTTCAATCTTCTTCCTTGATCCCCTCACTCGATACCACATGGCCCAAAAATGCCACTGAATCTAGCCAGAAATCACACTTCAAAAATTTTGCATACAACTTCTCCTCCCTCAAGGTCTGGAGCACAATCCTCAGGTGTTGCTCATGATCCTCCCGGCTCTGGGAGTACACTAGAATGTCGTCAATAAACACAATGACGAAGGAGTCAAGATAGGGCTAAAATACATTGTTCATCAAGTGCATGAATGCTGCTGGGGCGTTGGTCAGCTCAAAAGACTTGACAAGGAACTCGTAATGACCATACCGAGTCCTGAAAGCAGTCTTCATGATATCTGGCTCCCGAATCTTCAAATAATGATAGCCTGAACGCAAGTCGATTGGAGAACACCCTGGCACCTTGAAGCTGATCAAATAGGTCATCAATACGTGGCAATGGATACATGTTCTTCATTGTAACCTTGTTCAACTGGCGATAATCAATACACATTTGCATAGAACCATCCTTCTTCTTTACAAACAAGATAGGAGCATCCCAAGGCGACATACTAGGCCTGATAAACCCCTTATCAAGGAGTTCCTAAAGCTTCTCCTTTAGTTCCTTAAATTCAGTCGGTGCCATACGATACGGTGGAATAGAAATGGGCTGAGTGGCCGGCGCCAAGTCAATACCAAAATCAATATCTCTGTCGGGTGGCATGCCCGGCAGGTCTACAAGAAAAACATCTAGAAATATCTCGCACCACCGGGAAAGAATCAATAGCAGGAGTATCAGCTCCAACATCCCTCACGAAAGACAAATAAGATAAACAACCCTTCCCAACCATCCACTAGGGCTTCAAATATGAAATCACTCTGCTGGGACCATAGTCTAGAGAACCTCTCCACTCGATCATCAGCAACTCCGGCATCACCAATGCTACGAGCTTAGCGTGACAATCCAGAACAGCATGACAAGGAGACAACCAATCCATACCTAAGATCACATCGAAGTCCACTATACTAAGCAATAAGAGATCAGCTCTAGTCTCCAATCCCCCAATAGTCACTACACACGACCGATACACACGGTCCACAATAATAGTATTGTCCACTGGCGCAGATACATGAACAAATGAAACTAAGGACTCACGGGGCATATCTAGATAATGAGAAAAATACGATGATACATATGAAAAAGTGGAACCAGGGTCAAATAATGCAGAGGCATCCCTATGGCATACTGAGACAATACCTGTGATCACTGCATTAGAGGCAACAACATCTGGTCTGGAAGGGATAGGATAGAATCGGGCCTGACCGCCCCCTGCTTGGCCTCGCCCTCTAGGGAGACCTCTAGCTATCTGGGGCCCACCCCAAGCTGGTTGAGTAGGTGGCGTAACTACTGGTGTTGGTGCCATCGGCCAAGAATTCTGTTGTGGAGTCCCACTCAACAAACTAGGGCAATCTCTCTTGATATGGCCAAAGTCTCTGCACTCGAAACAAACCCTCCTGTGACGGAACTGTTGCTCCGGATAACCCGAGGAACTACCTGTAGAAGCCTGAGCGAACGAGGCATGGTGAGAACTTTGCGCTGGTAGTGCACTAAATAAAGACTGGCCTGAATGAGCAATGTAAGATCCTTGGCTAGATGATGCGCCATGATGAGCTGGACGAGTCGTCTGGGCGGGCCTATAAGGATGACCCCTACTGTAGTAGGACTGCCCCCAGAAGGTACACCAGCAAAACATCCCGAATCTCGAGGCCTCTTAGCCTCTCTCTCACCCCGCTCTTGGCTACAAACCATCTCTATTTGCCGAGCAATGTCAACCACCTAGTCAAAAATGGCACCGGATACCCTCTCTCTAGTCATAAGCAACCGCAACTGATACGTGAGGCCATCAATGAACCTCATGATCCTTTCCCTATCAGTGGCAACCAACCAAACTGCGTGACGAGCTAACTCAGAAAACCTCATCTCGTACTGGGTCACAGACATGCCATCCTGTCGAAGCTGCTCAAACTGTCTGCACAGCTCCTCCCTACGAGTATGCGACACAAACTTCTCCAAGAAGAGAATAGAGAACTCCTGCCATATAAGTGGTGCTGCACCGACCGTCCTGCACCTCTCATAAGCCTTCTACTATCTGAAGCCAGCCCCAGAAAATTGAAAAGTAGTGAACGAGACCCCACTGGTCTCCAGAATACCTGTTGTACGAAGCATCCACTGGAACTTGTCCAAGAAGCCCTGGACATCCTCCGACTCAGCACCGCTAAATGATTGAGGTCGAAGCCTCTCAAATCTCTCATGCCTCCTCTGCTCATGATGAGTCATAACTGGGACCACAGGGGCCTGAGCAGCCACAACCAGCTGGGCTGGTAGCACCTAGGGTGTCTGAAGTCCCTGCATCGCATGCTCTAGAGTACGGGCAGCGGGGGTATAAGTACCACCCCGACCTGAGAAGTGGCTGGTGCGGCCTGAGCCGATACCACCCGAGCAAGGCCTGTACAAACCTTCAATATGTGGGCCAAGACCTCTTAAAGGCTTGGAATCACAATGGGCACATCTGTTTCCTGAGCTGGCCCCACTGGCTCAACTACATCTGGAACCTGCTCCTGAGCTGGAGCAACTGGTGGATCTGCAGGTGCTACTCTAGCTGTTGTACGAGCTGTACCTCTACCCCTACTGTGACCTTGACCTCTCGTGGCCCTCGCTGGTGATACTGGTGGTTGTCCATCCTGCGCGGTAGCACATGTCCTCACCATCTGTGAGAGAATATAATACAAAAGTTTAGTTACCGGAACAACAAATTCGCACGACAAGAATACAAGAATGTGAAATTTTCTAAGGGTTTGGCAGCCTCCCGAAGATAAGTACAGATGTCTCTATACCCATTCGCAAGACTCTATTAAACCTGCTCATGACTCGTGAGACCTATGTAACCTAAACTCTAATACCAACTTGTCACAACCCAAAATCTTGACCTATCATGATGGCGCCTATCATGGTACTAGGCAAGCCGACATTTATGAAATAACTCCAACACTTAAACAGAAAACAGATTTAAAACAGTTTAAATGATAACAACTTCTCATAAACAGGATAGAAAATCTAAAATACAACGAGGAAATTCCCAACATCGGGGTGTCACTGAGTACATGAACATCTATACATCACAAGTCTGGAAAACAATGTCTAATATAGTTTGAAACTAAATACAATAAGCGAAAATATAGGGAAGGAGAGACAAGTTCTGCGAAACGCCGGTAGCTACCTCGAAATCTCTAGAAGATGAACTGTGCGTGAAAATCAACACCCATTATGTCCGGAAATACCTCGATCTGCACACGAAGTGCATGGTATAGTATGAGTACAACCAACTCAGCAAGTAACAATACTAAATAAAGAACTGGAGGTAGTGACGAGCTTTACAGTTATAGTTCAATTACAATGATTTTTTTAACATGGAAGGTAGGCATGCTTTCAAGTTCGACAATTAAGGCCAAAATAGTAATTTCATGTCAAGTTCAACTGAAACAGAGTGTAATATCTTTCAGAAATTTCAAGACAGTTATACATGGTAGCTAAGTGCAACAAAATATGAAATCAAATGCATCCTCTCAGGGCCACAGTCACTCAGCCCTCCCATTCACTCAACACTCGGCACTCGCACTCAGTAGGGACCTGCGCTTAGTGGGGTGTGTGCAGACTCCGGAGGGGCTCCTTCAACCCTAGCACTATAATCTGCACGGACAACACACGTGCTATAATATAATATCTGGATCTACACGAACAACTCACGTGCTGCACGTACAACTCACGTACAATAGTATAATATCTGGATCCGCACGGACAATTCATGTGCTATATTATAATACCTCACAATCAGGCCCTCGGCCTCACTCAGTCGCCAACCTCTCCAGTCTTTCGGGCTCTCAGAACTCATAATAAGCAGCCCAGATAGAAATGATATGATGCATAAAAATGAACAATAGAGACCGAGATGTAATATACAAATAAACCGTGACTGAGTACAAACAAATATTTAGCAGATTATTCAACATGTACACGATCTCTGTGGGTCCCTACAATGCCAACACGTAGTCTAAACATGATTTGTGGTTACATTTCTCTAATACATGGAGAATGTATAGATAACAACATATTATACAACTACACGGTTCCACGTAATTTTACCAAGTCACAATTCCTATGGTGCACGCCCACACGCCCGTCACCTAGCATGTGTGTCATCTCAAAACTAAATACATGACACATAATACGGGGTTTCGTACCCTCAGAACAAAATTTAGAACTGTTACTTACCTCAATACGAGAAACTCTCTACTCCAACACACCCTTACCTCGTGAAATGACCTCTGAATGCCTCGAATCTAGCCAAAAATAATGCGATAAAAATCAATATGGGCTAAAGGAATCAACTCCATAAGAAAACGCTAAGTTATTAATCAAAATAAAAAATTGGCTCAAAAGCCGATCCCCGGGCCCATGTCTCGAAATTCGATAAAAGTCAAAAAACCCAAAAGGCCACTCAACCATGAGTCTACCCATATCAAATTATCAAAAACCGACACCAAATCGTCCTCCAAATCCCCAAATCAAACTCTCCAAATCCCTAGCCTTAAACTCCCAATTTACACCTTAAATACACACCAACTAGGTGAAAAAATCAAAGGGGAAGCAATATTGTTGATCAAAAATAAGCACAAGGGACTTACCTCAAGAATCCCCTGGAAAACCCTCTCAAAAATCGCCTAAACCGTGCTTGAAATGTTTGAGATGAAGCAAAAATTGCGAGCCCTTGTTTTAATAATCTGCCCAGGCTTTTGGCACATGCGGCCATATATCTGCACCTGCAGAACCGCTTCTGCAGTCAATTCCCCGCTTTTACAGAAGCGACTTAAATTCCTCAGGTCCGCATCTGCGCTCCATGTTCCGCACTTGCAGAACCGTTTATGTAGCCTTCCATCTATTGTTGCAGAAACAGACCCCTCTCTCAATTCCGCATCTGCGGAGCCTCGCTCGTACCTGCGGGCTCGCAGATGCGGTAAATTCCTCGCACCTGCACCCTGCCCAGGCCAGCCTTACTTCGCTTCTATGTAAACCCAACTGCATTTGCAGCATCGCAGGTGTGGAAATGACTCATCGCAGGTCGTTTACTCAAAATGTTGACTCAAGTCAAACTTGGCCATTATGGGCCACTAATGAGGAACTAAGTGTTTCGATTTCAACCCGAGCCCTTCCAAACCCGAATCAACCATCATCGCAAGTCATAAAACAGTAAAGGCACGTACGGGGAGTCTTAATTAGGGGAACAAGGATCTAAAAAGCAAAAGGTCCGATCGGGTCATTACATTCTACCTCTTAAACAAACGTTTGTACTTGAACGGGTCTAGAATCATACCTGGAGCCTGAATAGGTGTGGATATCTGCTTCGCATGTCCTCCTCGGTCTCCCAAGTCACCTCCCCGATTGGTTGACCCCTCCACTGGACCTTCACCGCATAAATCTTCTTAGACCTATCTGTTATTTGCAAATAGGTGCCCTAACAAACCTTAAATAGTGTTAGGTGGTGACTCTTATCTTTTAACACCCACTTAAAAAGAGTTATCACACGTCGAAACCCACTTTCATGAGAAAACGGGGTACAACAGTATGGCGACTCTGCTGGGGATACTAAGGCTCTTACCATAATGAAATTGTCTTATGTGGATTATTTCCCTTATTTGTTTAAATTGCTATGACATGCACATTCCTTCCCTTATTTTCATTTATTTGTTTATATTGTTATGACATGCACATCCCTTCCCCTATTTTCCTTATTGTCACGGCTCGTTTTCTCGTGAAAGCGGGCTTCGACGTGTGGCAACTCTTTTAAATGGGTATTAAAAGACAAGAGTCGTTACCTAATGATTTTAAGATGCGTTAGGGAACATATTTGCAAATAACTCTGTTTGACTAGTCAATGTCACCACAGATCGGTTAAGGGCTCAAATTACGTCAAAGAGAAGGAGTTAGGCTCTTCGAGGTCCATAATTATGGTTCCCGGCCGAATTTACACTATGTAATGATAATTAAGCTAGGTGATTATAAAAGTGAAGAAGGATGTAGAAGTTGAAAATTCTATTATAACATAGACTAATGTAAGGAAAAATAACATAAGAATTAACTATATGAATAATTGATACATGTTTTAAAGATCAGAAGGAGTACAGTTGTGTTGATATGTGACTAATGACTAAAGGTGAACAACAAGCATATAAAGAAGGGGGAGGGGGGGTCCTAAGTTTTTCAGCCTAAAAGATCACCCCGTGCAACATAAATAATACTTCGCAACTTCTTTGAGGTAGGAGGTTGCTCATATTATTCAGCGGGCACAGACTATCATTTCATGCTACCCAATTACTATGTTGAAGTTATTACTTAAAGGCGCTCTATTTCAATTCAAAGCCGTATCCTATGCGTGCATTACCCGTCCCATGCCTATGACCCATGAGGCTTTGGACCTACTATTTTGGTGGTTCTAGACTTTACTTAAGGTGCTCAAAATGATAAATACTAGGCGACATTCAAAAGAGGTAGGACTGCACATAATAACAATGAAGAGCTCAAGTTAGCCTCCACACATAAGCACGAAAGCACGCTATCAGATTTATGCAGTAGATGGTTTCAGAATTAAGACGTATTTGGGTTGTTAAATCCTATAGGCATGGTTCCTATGTGATTCTGATTAATATTTTGTAGGGAGTACTGCAGCGTATAGGCAGGTTAAAGAATCGCAAGTCCTATAGGCATGATTTCTAATTGTTTACACGACGAGGCAATGAAGCGATATGAGTTATCATATTACTAGTGCTGATTTTATAAGCATGCTTTTTAGGCAGATGACAATGTTCTATAGGCATGGTTTCTAACAGTTGAAATATATTTATATAATTATCCCTATAGGCATGTCGTCTAAATATGATAATGCTATGAAGTAACAAAGTGACTGATTAATTGATTAGAATCCTATAGTCATGATATCTAAAGGAGTAGTGCTAAAAGCAATAGAAACAATTGATTGATCGATTAATTGAAAACCTATAGGCATGGTATCTAGATGGGCAACAACAAACATATGTTATTTATCCTATAGGTATGTTGTCTGAATGGGCACAATAGTAAACCTAGAAACAAGTACAGCAATGTTACGACCTAAACCGAAGGGCCGCGACGGGCACCCGGTACCTTACTCAACCGAGTACCAATGTAACGTATTGTTTTTATTACATTATCATGGGTAAGTGGGCCATAAGGGGCGTCATGAAATAATCAGAGTAAACATGGGGGAATACCCGACAAAGAACAACCCAACCGGATATAGAAACTCATTCCTGTGACATACGAGCCTATAAGGCCAATGTGATCCATTATATACTTAAAATATAGGCCGACAAGGCCATACAAGTATCCGTATACATGGCATCTGTCTACAAGCTTCTAAGAGTACATACTTATCATAAAGGTCAGGATAGGGCCCCACCATACCAAACAATATACGTCTAAATCATACTGACCAAACAAGCAACTCCAGAGTAAATGGAGTGCACCAACATCTTCCGCTGAGCTGATAGCCTACTTGGAGGACTCTCAACCTGTCTATCGGGACTTGCGGTCATGAAACGCAGCGTCCCCAAGCAAAATGGACGTCAGTACAAATAATATACCGAGTATGTAAGGAATGAAAATTAGTAAGTAATAGACATTAGAGAAATATGGAGTAAAAGACTCGACATGTAATTCTGAATAACTCTGTAAATCATGTAATACTCATAATGTCATGCATATGCGTATGAATATCATTTCGTGCATAGGTACATGTGTTCATAACATCATCAAGTCGATGAGGGCATCCCATCATATCATCTCATCTATTGTGGGCAAATCATCAACGTATACCAGCTGATCAGGTGGTGGTGTGCATATAACGCCATAACTTTTTCCCATATCCCATATATATATACGCGCATATAACACCATCTAGTCATGGGTCAATGTACATGTATAAATGAATGCAATGCGTGAGAAGTACGTCAATAAAATCTTTCGGGATGTCATAAGACCATTATGCCTTTGAGTAATATCATGAAGTAAACTTATTCAACTTACGTATTTTTCTGAGACCCATGAACAGAAGATGTAATAATAAGACACATGCGAATTCAAGAACATAGGCACCTCTAATACTTCTATGAATAGACGTTGTGCATTTGCTCCTTTCGTTTGTGTCGTATAGATCATGCCAAAAGAAAAGAAGGGATAGCCTTAACATACCTGGACCGATTCTCTTGACAATTCCTCCAACACACGTCTTTTGCGAAGAACACATAACGGCGGATCGAAGTAGGGAAAAATCCATATGATATTCTTGAGAAAGATTATACCGGGCTCCCTTAGAATTGCAAAATCTCACGTTGCTAAGATGCTAAGAAATTTCGTTTGAATTTTGCTTCAAGAGAATCACGTAACAACCATATGAATCCTTGAATGAAATAGGTTGAACCTTAATCCCTCATATTGTAGAGACAATCGATCTCCTTAAGTGATTTAGAAGGATGTTTTTAAACTTTGGTGGATGTGGGCCCCACTAGGTGATGACTTAGCCACCAAACCCTCTTAAATGTGCCACCTTGCAACATTATTTATGAGTCACTAATAAGAATAGTGGGCTGCCACGTTAGCATCCCTAAGACTTATCCAAATATTCACCCCCTTTCTTTAATAAACTCATTAACCCCCCACTAATCTAATAATTATCCACTTAATTTCTTAATTACATGGTAATCTCTCACTAAAATCAATAATTACCCAATTATCCACATAATTAAGAATTATCTCAAATTACTTATAATACTACTTACTTTTAACACACTTTATACACCTTACTATCATGGCCATGTGGTACCTTGTATGGTACTAGTCCATAAATACCGGGTATTATGGGTCGGATAATATTTTATCCCAAATCAACAACCTTCAACGAAACTTATTTTCTTTGATTTTCTTACCCTCTCACCTTCACGAATTTACTCATCACTTGTTTGAAATAGCATAATGCTTATAATCTCAAAATAATCTCATTCCCGAACTTTCATCAATTTACTTATGGCGTACTTTTACGTACGAAAACATGGGGTGTAATATCATTCCCCCCTTTGGAATATTCGTCCTCGAATGTTGACTGATGCACTTATCTTTCTCGCTTGCGAATACTTTAATACTCTTCTTGCCAATTTAGGCAACTATTCTTTGAATAAATCCAAAGGCCAGGGCATTCCCCTCTTTAGACCTCTTTCTCACACCATGGTATGTGGTCGGAATTCTTCCAATCTCGTAACTCTTGCTACCTTCTGTCATGCACCCTGTACGATTTTTTTCTTGTATGTGCGCCTATGCAACTCTTCTCTCTTTTTTCCTCCAGTTTTTAGCCAATCTCTAGGCCTCACTTTGTAAGCATATACAGAGCTTGATAAGATGACTCTCTGGGCATCTATAGGTATACTGAAGTTCTTTGCTCGATATTTTGTTGAACTTACTAATATTGTTATATCTTATTTCATAGACCCGGTTATCTATCTGCATGACTTTACTTCCATAACTCTTACTTGGATTTATCGTTACTAGAGTTTGCTACCAAACTCCAGGTTACCCTCTCGCTTCTTATCATAGATGTATAAATCCAAGTCCTTCAATGCTTCCTTATTACTGTTCATCTAAAGGATGGCATCCTTATCTCCTCCCATACGTTGAAACTTTATCCATCTATTGTTGATTCACCTCAATATTGATCTACAATCTACCACTGATAACTTGAAACTTCTTAAGTAATATATTGCCACTAGGGCTTACGTCTCATCGGGGAACATCTGGAATGATTAGACTGATCCACCTAGGGGCGATACTATACTTTCATAACTATATTTTATAGCATTCAAATGTGATTCATCTTATGGGGGGCATTCATACACAATCCGGTGGGAGCTTCATACTGAATCCATGGAATCCTTTTTTTTCCTTCAAATCATTACTCAATCGAAAGCCCAAACGTCATCCTTTATCTATCACAATTACATCCTTATTCTACTATCAGGGCAACATTCCATCTCTTCTAAATTTTACTAGCCTTAGACTCCTTAGAGTTCATTCAGGCTATATTGAGCTTTCTATAAATTAGACAAACCTTCAGCTCTTTTGTTTTCAAGGGCTTAATCCCGAGGACTTATCCCTTCTCGCCGCCTTCTCACTCGCATTTCCTTATAATGTCTTCTTAAAACCTTGTCGCCTTACCATACTTTAGCTTGCGACCTACACATATCTATTTATACTACTCGCAACCTTCCTTCAACTTGCTTGCATCATAGATTTTCTTATGTCATTCTGGAACATTAAGAGAGACATCACATCATCTCTAACTGTTCTTTACTCTCTTAATTAGACTTCTCGATACCTAGAAACCATAGGCTGGAAGACATGCCATTGACGACGCCGCTATCATTCCTGGATACTGAATCCCCACTCTTCTAGCCTCCTATCCGAAGTATGGACTATTCACAACCTTCTGCATTTAAGTATCTCGTACGTTATTCACCTTTACCTTACTTACCTTAAACTCTTGTATCATATCTTTTATCTCTTGCATGACCTCGCTTTAACACAAGTATAGTTCACATCCACATCTTGAAGCTCTATTATAATACTTGCACCTCTGGTGTATACACAATCCGGTGGGAGCTTCATACTGAATTCTTATGAGACTGGTACTCTTCTAACTGGCTTTCTCGTAGAGCCGTTATAGAATATGGTTGTTGTACTATCTCTCTTGTACCTCTGACATTAAGAGTGATTCTGCAATGTTCTCAATCACGATTTCAATAATTTTCTAGGTCCAATAATCAGACTCCTGATTTACTTAGTTGATGTAACTTTTTAGTTTCCTCTTCCTTCTGGTCAGCCTTTATGTAGGCTTATGCTATCTTCCGATCTGCGGCTCCTGGTATTAGTTATTACCTTAGACTTTCATGGGCGTTATAAAATGTCCATGATACAATCTTCTAACAATTCAATCCTTTGTCTATGACATAGCCTCAATTCTTTCTTTTAACTTATACCGGAGTCTTCTACGGCTGTATGATTGTCAACATATATGCTGCATGGATAATAATCCAAAACCTTAAGTGAGTTCATAACGTAACTAACTCTGAATCATTAACCGAATAATTCCTTGCGTTCCTTCTTAATTTTCTTTAAATGTAAGCAATTACTTTTCCTGGTCGTTCTGCCACGTGTTGCACGAATACTTGGCTTATCTTAGTGTCCATACATATTAGAATTCCATACAACCCATATGATCTTGAATATCACCTTTTGATTTTTTTTCTTCTTCCCGTTCATTAGCCACGATAGGTGCCACTTTCTTATGAAGTGAATACAATATTGTTGTGAGACTGTTGTTACAAGACCATTTCCTCTTTAGGTAATTGTGCTTAAGTTGAAGCCCTCTTCCTTATTTCCTCAGCTAGTCTTTCGTTGTAGTACTTGGGGAAGACCCTCTGACTTTTGTAAAGCTACGAGCTTATTATGTCGTATACCCGATAGAATTTTTGATGTCCTTCCTCGCCTATAATTATCCGTAGTTACTTACTTCCACACCCTTGTGCTTGTAGGGTTGCTCATGAGCTGATATATTAACTGTCTTCCCAGTGGTACTCTCATTTATTTCGTAATACTCATACGGTACCTTTAACTACAACAACTCCTACCTGAATATTTCTCAAGGGTCACGATGTCATATCTCCGAGACTGAATTCCCCATGTTGGGGTTTACTATATTTATCTTGCACGATCTATTGATTTGTCTGTATCCTCTTGTCTAGCCATAACTAGGCTCTTCCTGGATCAACTACTCATTGGCCCATTCTCATATCACTATTCTGCATAATCTTTCTTGGATTATTTCCTTTATCTTAACTTACGTCTCGCACTGGCTCCTTATTTATCAATAACATCTTGGGCAGGAACCCCTTACTTCCTCTCCTTGACGTCGTGTTTGCATAATATTCTGGAATCGTAGCATATCTGTAGGATTCGAATAATTACAATCTCATCCCTTTCTCATTTTTTATTGCATTCGTCCTTTACCATTCCATAGTTACTAGAACCACTTAATTCTGACTTAATGCCACATCACTCCATATCCCCCCCCCCTTTAGGGGAGTACTAAGGCTTAGAGCTACGACGATCTACCAATAGATGTTTTACCTCTTCCCTTTTGGCGTCCTTTCACATCATTGATGATCCTTACTCACCTTGTAGTAATCCTTCTGTACCAAGGGTAACAAAATTCCTTACTCGCGAGGGTGACACTTAGTATAACTGGCACATACGGTCCCTTAAGCTTAACTTTGCTCACATTACTTGCTTTAGGGAAGCGTCTTCCTGAATGACCATTCTCTGAATTTCTCACGAATTTTCTTCGGTTGTCCATTCTATTATCGCCGGAACGAAATCTAAAATTCTCACGATACCGACTATTATCAAGTCACTCAGTCCCTAATTCATGTTTAGTTTATCTTGTTCAGCAATCCATACAGATTTCTATTACTTCGGGGTCTAACCTTTCCTTCTGGTAGTCGCGTTGGAGTCACAAACTTATTTCTCGAAATGAGGATATGACTTTATGGCCTATACTCTTTTGTTGTCTCAAGGCCTATCACCTCTCATCCTTTCCTTCACTTGACTATAGACTCTGTAATACTGTCATCTTTTTGATCTACCGTTGTCATCCATGTATTACATCTTACTCATAATACTTAATTAACTCTCTTCTTATTTCCTGCTAACATTAAGTCTAATCACTTTATTCTGAAAACTTGAACAAGACATTATTTTGCTTTTATTTCCCCTTGCTCCATCTACTAGCTCTTTGGGTTGCCTAACATTCTTTCTCCACTAGGGACGGGAGCTACACTAAGGTAATATTTATCCCTTCAAGGCTTCCAGTGCCTATCTTTGTAGTATTCATATCTAGCTGTACTATTTTAGAGTGCATCATCTAAGTGTCTCACAAGGAGATCTATTAGCACATTTGCAATATCCTTCGGAAATGTCAGCTAATACTAACAATCCATCCACCATTTTGGGTTACCCTAGCCCCAGCTAGATCCTGACTTCCTGTTTTCTCTCATACTAATTCTGTTAGCCATCATAGGGCATAACTAAGATGGGTGTGGCCATTTGCACATACCTCTGTTAAAGTTGAAGGTAACTCAAAATGCTTATATTTCTTTGGTTGAATCATAAATACTGACAATCTTCATTAACCGGACGCCTCGTACCCTTCTTCATCTTGCTCCTTCTACTTATTGAAACTTGTATCTATCTTCTGAATCTCTCATTGCCCTCCACCATAGGGGTGGGTAGATATTCTTGCCTTAAGGCTCCTTATCAAGAATATTTACACAACTTAGTACACACATGATCTGCTGAAGACCTCATATTTACTCATCATAAGCATCAGGAAAAATCGAGTTCCTTTGACTCAACTCTTCCACAACTATATCTCTTACCAACCGTCTTTTTGCATGTAGGCATCATCGTATTATGAATAAGATAGAGTTTAGGAAATTGAGTTCTTACAACTGAGCTCTACCTCACGATCTAGAGTAAGAAGGAAGAGTGACAGTCCTAAATGCCCTGTAGCCTCCTACTTATAAGTGTGGTGCAAGACACACCCATAAACAAGACTCTACTAGACACAACTTGTAGACTCCTTAAGACAGAACTGCTCTGATACCACTTTTGTCACGACCTAAACCGAAGGCCGCGACGGGCACCCGGTACCTTACTCAACCGAGTACCAACGTAACGTATTTTTCTTATTACATCATCATGGGTAAGTGGGCCAGATAGGGCGTAATGAAATAATCAGAGTAAACATAAGGGAATACCCGACATAGAACAACCCAATCGGATATAGAAACTCATGCCTGTGACATACGCGCCTATAAGGCCAATGTGATCCATTATATACTTAAAATATAGGCCGACAAGGCCATACAAGTATCCGTATAAATGACATCTATCTACAAGCCTCTAAGAGTACATACTTATCATAATGGTTGGGACAAGGCCTCGCCATACCAAACAATATACGTCTAAATCATACTGACCAAACAAGCAACTCCGGAGCAAATGAAGCGCACCAACATCTTCCGTTGCGCTGATAGCCTACTTGGAGGACTCTCGACCTGTCTATCGGGACCTGCGGGCATGAAACGCAGTGTCCCCAAGCAAAAGGGACGTCAGTAAAAATAATATACCGAGCATGTAAGGAATGAAAATCAGTAAGTAATAGACATGAGAGAAACATGGAGTAAAAGACTTGACATGTAAGTCTGAATAACTCTGAAAATCACGAAATACTCATAGTGTCATGCATATGCGTATGAATTTCATGTCGTGCATAGGTACAAGTGTTCATAACATCATCAAGACTCTGAGGGCATCCCATCATATCATCTCGGCCACTGTGGGCAAATCATCAACGTATACCAGTTGATCAGGTGGTGGTGCGTATATAATGCCATAACCTTTTTCCATATCCCATATATATATAATATACAAATATATGCATATATAACACCATCTGGTCATGGGTCAATATACATGTATAAATGAATGTAATGCGTGAGAAGTACGTCAATAAAATCTTTCGGGATGCCATAAGACCATTATGCCTTTGAGTAATATCATGAAGTAAACTTATTCAACTTACGTATTTTTCTGAGACCCATGAACAAAAGATGTAATAATAAGACACATGCGAATTCAAGAACATAGGCACCTCTAATACTTCTATGAATAGAGTCATTTATGGAAGTTGTGCATTTTCTCGTTTCGTTTGTGTCGTATAGATTATGCCAAAAGAAAAGAAGGGATAGCCTTAACATATGTGGACCGATTTTCTCTTGACAATTCCTCTAACACACGTCTTTTGCGAAGAACACATAATGGCGGATCGAAGTAGGGGAAAATTCGTATGATGTTCTTGAGAAAGATTATACCGGGCTCCCTTAGAATTGTAAAATCTCACGTTGCTAAGACGCTAAGAAATTTCGTTTGAATTTTGCTTCAAGAGAATCACGTAACAACCATATGAATCCATCTCCTTGAGTGATTTAGAAGGATTTTATTAAACTTTGGTGGATGTGGGGCCCACTAGGTGATGACCTAGCCACCAAACCCTCTTAAATGTGCCACCTTGCAACATTATTTATGAGTCACTAATAAGAATAGTGGGCTGCCACGTTAGCATCCCTAAGACTTATCCAAATATTCACCCCCTTTCTTTAATAAACTCATTAACCCCCCACTAATCTAATAATTATCCACTTAATTTCTTAATTACATGGTAATCTCTCACTAAAATCAATAATTACCCAATTATCCACATAATTAAGAATTATCTCAAATTACTTATAATACTACTTACTTTTAACACACTTTATACACCTTACTATCATGGCCATGTGGTACCTTGTATGGTACTAGTCCATAAATACCGGGTATTATGGGTCGGATAATATTTTATCCCAAATCAACAACCTTCAACGAAACTTATTTTCTTTGATTTTCTTACCCTCTCACCTTCACGAATTTACTCATCACTTGTTTGAAATAGCATAATGCTTATAATCTCAAAATAATCTCATTCCCGAACTTTCATCAATTTACTTATGGCGTACTTTTACGTACGAAAATATGGATTATAACAAGCAAATACTTAAATATGTTTCAGACAAGTTGAGTGAGGTGTGTGCGCAATTCCTATAGGCATGATTTCTATTAGCGTGCAATACAGTAAACGAAATGACATATAAGGCCTGTTGAATGCAATAGCAAATAGAGCACATATACCCTGTAGGCGTGTTTTTTACCCTTTCATGCAAGTATTAGAATACCCAAGTCCCCATTTTATTAGTTTCCCCAATCATTTGTTATTACAAGTTATTACAAACCGACTAGAATAATACAAACCGAATATGAACAATTACATAAGGAGACAACTATAAGCCCAACGATAGGACCCATACAAAATAACCCAGCATGTTTCTGGGCCTTCGACAACTCCCTTTCATATGACCAGTAGACTCAAATTGCCAGCTCATAAGACCAGTATAGTAAGTCTGAATCCAACAGCCAAACCCAACATCACATAGAGCCAAACACCAAGCCCAAACGAATGACTCACACTCGAACATGATCACACAAGCAACAAACTATATGTTGAATTAATTAAACAGGACAAGAAGTCCATCTACTTAGTTCTTAAGACTCTAAAACTAATTGTCACTAAGACACATAGAAAAATTCATGTGGCATGCTGGCAGGACACACATAAGTCAAATTTATGTCTGCATTTTAAAGGTTTAGGGGGACATGATTGATCATCATAAGCTAGAAAACCACTCCAAATAGAGTTGCAGAGTAATGCATGATCCAAAATTAGCCTAAAGGACTTTAGATATAAGAGTTTTAACATGAAGATCTAGCATAATCAAAGACAGGAACAAGTGAAATAATAGTCTTCTCATGGAAGTTCTAGCATGGGAGCCTAGTGATGGTGGCATAACAAACAGGCTAGTGGGCATAGTCTACAATGGTTGACAAGAAATCACTTAATTGAACTTAACATGCTGAGCATCAGTCAAAAGATCAGAAACATCACCAGAACTCATAATAGGTAAAATATGTCAATTCTAGATTAACATGATAGGTAGGCATGTGGACTTATACCAGTTAACCACATATAGAAGAAGAGGCTATATATTGGAGTCTTAGGCAATATTTGAAGAACACAGAATTAAACAAGTCAAAATAGCACACATTAAATAGCAAGAAAATGTGTCATGCTTGTTTAGAAGTTCAGGCAATACTGGAATTGAGAAATTACATGAGCATGGATCAAACCCAAGAAAGTTAACAAGTTATATATAATGACTCGATAAGAAGTAATACATTAGAACAAATTCTGGGCATGAATTAATCTGAAACAAGCAGAGAGATGAACTCATGACAAGCAACAAATATAAGCATACACAAATGCACTAGACTAAGCCGGCTTAAGACAGTCATAAGTCATGGACATACATCGAAACTTAGCTTTAGGCAGGTTCTGATGCTAGGAAACACAAGGCTAAAAGATAACTTCAAAACAAAGAATACCACAAATAGAGACAACATAATAGCATATTGGTTCATCAAAGCTTAAGTGACACGGATATACATAGCATGAACACAAGCACAAGAGAATGAAATTGCGAGAGTCAAAGGTACTTACCAGCTACTGATTAACAAGCAAGTAGATAAAAGAACAATTCAACAATATTTCAAATACCAGTAGCAAGACGAACAGTAGAACCCAAAATCTCAGTGCGTTAGAGTTTCCAAGGGATTCGGATGAACCCCGGACAGTGCTCGTACTGAGTGAGGTCGAATGATCGAATTTCGGTTGCCTTGGCTTTCAGTCGGCCAAGAGCTCAAGTTTCAGAATAGTATAGGATGAGTGAGAGTAAGAATACAATGATTAAGTCTTGTCTTAGGGAGTTAGGGGAGGGGATTTTTATAGTAGCAAAATAAAACACACAAACAAGGAAACACAGTCGATTAAACACAAATAAGGAAATAAGAGCATGCAAATCAATTTTTAGGAGAAAAATCGGGCAAACCCTAGTTCACGACGGAGAACAAAAATAGTCAAAGATCTCAATAAATCGAACCCATTTAACCTGGTGGTGAATGTATCAAGTCAAGAACATGGAAATAATACAGAATCAGAGTCAAACGAACGCCTGTTGATGAGCTTCCATAAATAACTCAGTACCAAACTCATTATAATGTTTAAGAGATTGTAAGAATCTCTGTGTGTGCGAGAAAAGAGAGTAAACATGGAAGATTTCCATGTGATATCGGATTGGGACTGGAGTTTGAGTGAAGGCGGCTAGGGTTTTCTTAGAGAAAGGGGAGAGAATGAGAGGATTCAAGGGCGGTTTGTCTCAGAAGAATGTTGTTAGGGTTTGGGAAAGTGTAATTAAAAATCGGAGAATGGTTGTGGGCCATTGATCATTTGAGATCAACGGTCAGGATTAGAGGAGGAACGGGCCGGGTCGCTTAAACGGGTACCGATCGGGTTTGCTAAAGGGTCATTTGGTATGGGCCTTGGGGAATTGGTCCAAGGGTTTTAGGGCATCTGGGCTGCCTATTTGGTCCGAAAATCAACTTATGAATTAGGTTGGATTTTTAAATACAGAAATTAAGGGAAATTAATTTAATAAAATAGTTAAATAAATATAAAAATATTATTTATAAAACTTAACATTTTAAAATAATAGATGAAGGTTATAAAAAAATAAAAAAAATATTTCGTCCCTGAATAAAATGAAAAATTGCAATTAATTGTAAAGTATAGGTTATTATTGCGAAGAATGCATAAATAGTTTTACAAATGCATATGTAATTATATAAAATGAAGTAAAATATTATAAGGCATAAACGTAGGTGTAAACAATAAATTTGGATGATTAAGTTATCACAAAATAATTTGAAGGAGTAATTAATAAATATTTTAAATGCAAGAAAATCAGTTTTAAAGCTTTGAAAATTATGAAAAATTATAGAAAATACTTATATGACCCTTGTAAATTAGGTAATGATGCAAAATGGTATTTTGAAAGTATATAAAATACATTATAAAATATGAGGGCAAAATTGGGTATCAACACTTACTTGTTTATTTTACTATAACTTGAACATCCCCTCCCTGTTTCCCTTTATTGGTATGACATGTATGATCTCTCTTCGTTTTCTTCATCTTGCCTAAGAGTGCTATATTATGACTCTCCCATCCCCATTTCCCTATTTTCACCTTCTTGCACATTTTCATGAGTTAAGCTGCCTTCTCATTTTATCTTTCTTTTCTTTTCTCTTTTGTTCCTACTCCTGTTCATCTTTATCATATTGTCTGCTGTTTTTATGAATTTTGATCATACAAATACTTGGCAACGTGTTACTATTTTTGCATAAAGCATGCTCCACATCATACTCCACTCGTACTTATTATTAACATAGCGGTGCTTGATGAGTGTCCGCGCTTTCCTGAAACCATAATTTCAAATCGAAAAGGCTTATTTGCGGTAGACTAGTCGATCAGCGGTGCAGTCGACGGTCCCGTGCCTTTTCCTCTCGAGTTATCCACTTGAGAGTACCAGTCTAGACCTTTCTAGAAATTACACTTCGATTTGAAATGTACATGCATCATGTTAAACCTAGTACAGATTGAGACGTCATTGACGTATCAACCCACTTAAGATGAACCTTGTCAAAAGTCCAACGGGATTTCCATAATCCCAAAGGACACCTTCATATTATGTGCATTGCTTGGAGAAAACTTGCCAACATATCGATCATTATTGTGTAAATAGTCGAATCTGGAGGGGGAAAGGGCTAAACTTTATTTGTTTGCAGAGAATGAAGCACGAAATCCCCAGGTTTGGTATGGTCCAAAATATCCCGCCTTTGCTAATTGACTGGTGGAAAGACCTTGTACCCTGTGGCAGAAAACATATGAGAAGAGTATTGGGTGACCTGCCATCTTTGCTGAACATTCGACCAAACAAGGAACTAATCGAGGCTGCTACCATGTTTTGGGACGAGAAGAGAGCTATTTTTTGATTTGGAAATATAGAAATGACTCTTTTCCTGGAAGAAATATGGGGTTTTGCCAAGTTACCATGGGATAGTCTAGGATTATTGGTGGTAGAGAATCGCGCTCCACACGGTTTTCTGAAAATATTGGGTTTTAATAAGAATGATGAACTGGTCTGTCTGAAGAAATCATACATCCCTTTTGTATTTCTCTATGAGCGTTATGGGCATAGCAAATCATATATCTTTCATCATGAGGAGCTAGCCATTACCTCTTTGGGATAGGTGCATAGTCGGGTTTATGTTTTCATAGTCTTCTTCTTAGGTTTGTTGATCTTTCCGATGCAAGGGGCAAGAATTCGTACTCACTTAGCCATGGTCGCCAGGATATTAATGGAAGGTATCGAGGGACAGACGTATACTATCATCCCGATGATCTTAGCTGAGATGTACCATGCTCTGGATCGGTGCAAGCATGAGTCCGGACACTTTGAGGGTTGTAATCTCTTACTACAAGTATGGCTGCTGGAACACTATCAGATAAGTGAGTATCGCTAGGAGCTCCTATGAAGGCTGCTGAATGACTACATAGACAATCATCACCCAAAGAAAATGACGTTCATTCTAGACAGGTTTGTAAAGCCCCGAAATGTTATAGGATGGGTTAGTTTCTTCAGCAATCTGACAGGTGAGCAAGTGCATTATATATTTGAATGGTTTCCTAGTAGTGAGTTCATTATCAAATCTAAAGGAAGTACTCACCTAGTACTGATACGAGGCATCTACCCTTATGCTCCTATAAGGGTAATGAGGCAAGCTGGAAGGAAACATGTCATACCTCTGGTTTTCAACATGGGAAGTATAAGGCAGACTTCAAATGGGATGTCATCCCATTCAAGTTCGAAGCACAACACATGTGGAACCAAAATATCATCATGGAAGGAGAAACTATTGAACCAGATAGGTATCACGCCGGTCATATGTACTATTATCTGTCATGGTTAGAGGACGACATAGCTGGGGACATTAATCCAGGAGTCAATCTGAAGGATAGGATCATAGATGAGGTGGTTGAAGCACAAGTGAAGTACAAGAGGCTACGCAAAAGGGTGTTCGACTCTGAAGCTAAGCATCTAGAACAACATAAAGTGAACATGGAGGCGATAAGAGAATAGAAGGAGATTGACAATAAGTCGACAAAGAGGTTAGAATACTTGGATGAAGGATTGATGGATCTAGAAGGGAAGATAAGAAAGAGACTTTTGGATTGTCAATTCATGGACGATGATGAAGGAGGGAAGCTGGAAAAGGCTTACTTACTACTGGACATGCATGATATGGGAAACATGATTGATGGAGTCAAAAGAGCCAAACATGGAGAAGGTCCTTTAGGGACCACGAAGATAGGAGATAATATTCTTTACTTCTTTCTAGATTAGATTAGATTTCAATGTAATAAGGCTTAATGCCATTAGTGACTTTATAATTATTATTTCGATTTAGTGAAAGATTGTTTAGGCTTATTTTCGCACTAAGGAAATGAAGCAAATGTTGGCATGAATTTTCTCCAAGTTTATGTGTCGCTTAGGGTTACCTTAGGCGCAATGAGGTCCCCAAAATTAGGACACGAATTATTGCATGACCTTATGTGATATATGTTTAAATACTGCAAACTCTCTTTCACTTCGTTTTACTGACTTGGTCACCTTTTGTTTTTCTTTTGATTATTCCCATTCCCAAAGGTTGGTTTGTGCATACTGGCATCATCAGTATACCACACTAGATCCAGAGGTCCTCCACCTCCTACTCTACCTAGCGATCCAAAAAAAAAGGCAAAACAATTGGTATTCAAAAAGACAATGCTACTGTGGCCGAGAATGTTTAAACATTAGACGGGAGAAGTACGCCAGGACAGAATGAGTTGGTCCTATGTTTGGAGTAAAAAATCCTGGAGTTGCAAGGTGAGCTTGAGCAGGTCCAAAATCTCGCAAACATTTCCCGTACTCTAAATGTTCCCAACATCAACCAACAAAACACAACCACAAAAAATACAAAACTAGAATCCACCACCCATAGCTCTGAATCCTCTCGCACCGCACCAATATCACAATCCCACACCTTAACCCACCACTAGTGCAAACCCCTCAACAACAACACCATCACCTAACTCAATATCCGCAAACCACCACTTATCACAATCCTCAAAATGCACCACAACCTACCCTTGATCCCCCTCAAACCTCAATCAATGATCACCTATATACCCAAGTTCTAGGAACCCATCAACACAATCCAATATATGTGGAAACCTTACCCTATACCCCACAACAAACCCTATACATACCTGTGCCGACCGAGAAGGACCTCATCATTCAGAACATGGCAGAAGAACTCAAGACACTGACAGGGAGTGTCCAGAGTGTTGAAGGTAGGAAGAGTGTTGAAGGTTTAAACTACGAAGATTTGTGTATCCAGCTAGATCTAGAACCGTCGGAGGGTTACAAACCTCCAAAGTTTGAGATGTTTGATGGCATTGGTGATCCAAAGGTGCATCAGAGAACCTACTACGACAAGCTTGTAGGAGTGGGTAAGAATGAACAAATCCGCATGAAACTGTTCATGCGAAGTCTTACATGAGACGCATTATCTTGGTATATCAGTCAAAATTCGAAGAAGTGGGAAAATTGGGTGAGCATGGCATCGGATTTCATGGATAGATTAAGGTTCAATACAGAGAACGCACCAGCCGTATTCTACATCCAAAACCTCAAGAAGATGGCGACAGAAACCTTCCACGAGTATGCTACTCGTTGGAGATCAGAGGCAGCAAAAGTGAGGCCATCACTTGAAGAGGAAGAAATGAAAAAGTTCTTTGTTAGAGCACGAGATCCATCTCCATATAATAATATCAACCGCACTACTGGGGGTGTGTGCAGACTCCGGAGGGGCTCCTTCAGCCCAAGCGCTATCATAAATCAGTATAACCACTGTGGCGTGTAGCTTGATCCCATTAATGTCACTCATAATCAGGCACTCGGCCTCACTCAGTCATCAATCTCTCCAGTCTCTCTCTCGCGGGCTCATAATGTCATGATACTAGCCCGAAAATAATGATATGGTGCATCAATAAATAAAAACAGAGACTGAGATGAGATATGAAATGAATGAATATGACTGAGTATGATATATCAATGAAATCAGTAAGACAACAACAAGAAACGACCATTATGGGTCCAAACAGTACCGGCATAAAGCCTAAACATGATATCTAATAGGAGTGACAGCTCAATTACTTTATCACATGAAGAATACACGGGTATCAACAAGATAAAACCATTATACGATGCCATGGAGTCAACCAGGTCGCAATTCACACGGTGCACGCCTGCACGTCCGCCACTTGGCATGTGCGTCACCTCAGTACCAATCACATAACACATAAATCAAGATTTCAAAAACCTCAAAACCAAGTTTGAAAGTGTTACTTACCTCAATCCGGACTAAATTCTACTCCAAAAATTGCCTCTCAAATATGTCTCTAAATGTCCCGAATCTAGCCACAAGCAGTTCAATATAATCAATATAGGCTAAATGAATTAATTCCACAAGAAAAATATGAAATTATAGCCAAAATCCGAAATCGGCCCAAACTCGTCCCCCGGACCCACGTCTCGAAATCCGACAAAAGTCAAAAATCCGAAAGTTCATTCACTCACGAGCCCAACCATACCAAATTCATCAAAATCCGACACCAATTGGTCATTCAAATCCTCAAAGCCAACTCTCCAAATCCCTAGCCTCAAATCCCTAATTTACACCTCAAAAACACACCATCTAGGTGGGAAATCAGTGGGGAAACATAATTATTGAAGAAAAATGAAGACAAGGAACTTACCTCAAGAATTTCACTTGAAAAGCCCTCTCAAAATCTCTAAAATTCGAGCTCAAAATGATGAAATGAAGCCAAAAATCTCGGACCCCGCTGATATAGGTTCTGCCCAGTCACTTCTGCACCTGCGGAGCCTGGGCGCGCTGGTGCGAAAAATCTGGGCGCACCTGCGATAATGACTAACTCCGGCTGCCTCCGCTCCTACGACCCATGGCCCGCATATGCGCTATCGCAGGTGCGGAGAAACCATCACACCTGCGATCCCTGCTGGTCTCCACCCCTTTACGCACCTGCGCTCAACATGCCGTGCCTGCGGCATTGCATATGCGGTCCCCTCTCCGCAGGTGCGGTCACACCAGCGGCTCTCAGACTTCAGCAACTTTTCAAATCACATTCCAAGTCCGTTAACCTCCCGAAATCAACCCAGGCCCCCCGGGACCTCAACCAAACATACTAACAAGTTTTATAACATCATATGAACTTAATCGAATCTTCAAATCACCTCCAACAATATCGAAAATACGAATTACACACGGATTCAAGCCTAAGAAACTTTAAAATTTTCAAATTCTACAAACAATGCCGAAACCTATCAAATCACGTCCGATTGACCTCAAATTTTGTACACAAGTCATAAATGACCCCACAAACCTACTGCAATTTCCAGAATCGGAATCTGACTCCGATATCAAAAAGTCAACCCCCGGTCAAACTTCCCAAAAATTTGACTTTCGCCATTTCAAGACTAATCTCACTACGAACCTCCAAATAATTTTTTTGACATGTTCCTAATTCCAAAATTACCATACGGAGCTACTGGAATCATCAGAATTTAAATTCGTGGTTATTTACACATAGATCAATATCCGATCGACTTTTCCAACTTAAGCTTTCCATTTAAGAGATTAAGTGTCTTATTTCACACTGAATTCACTCCGGACCCGAACCAACTAACCCGATATGTCATATAACAACTATAAAGCATAAATGGAGCAGTAAATAGGGGAACAGAGCTACAACTCTCGAAATAACTATCCGGGTCGTTACAAGAGAAAAGTTGTGTGTACTTTGGAGGGGTCAAACAGAATGATAGGGAACAGATACTACAACAACTGGGATACACAGAAGGTGAAATCCCATTCAAGTATTTGGGCATTCCACTATCAACGAAAAAACTCTCATTAATACAGTGGCAACCTCTCATTGATAAGATTATTGCAAAGATTTCTTCTTGGACTACAAAAAGACTTACCTATGCAGGAAGAGTACAATTAGTCCAATCTGTCCTATTTGGTATTCAAGCTTACTGGTCGCAATTATTCATTTTACCTACCAAGGTGGTGAAGACCATAGATTCTTATTGTAGAAGCTATATCTACTATGGAACTAACACAATTACTAGATGAGCATTGGTGGGATGGGACAAAGTTTGCACTCCTAAATCTACAAGAGGACTCAACCTTGTTAACTTGCATTTGTGGAATAAAGCTGCTATTGCAAAAACTTGTTGAGATCTAGCCCATAAGCAAGACAAGCTTTGGATCAAGTGGATACATACCTATTATATAAAAAGACATTAGCTATAAGATATACATGTACCACAACAAGCTAGTTGGATGGTTGGATAGACAAATCTCTTTCCAGCTGTTAGGAGATGCTCCTAGAGTCTACTGGAAAAGTCTAATGTTCAAGAATGAGGCAAGGCCCAAGGCAAAATTCATGATGTAGTTAATGTTGCATGGGAAATTACTTATTGCAGATATGCTTAATAATTGGGGTGTCCAGGTAGATCTCTTGTGTTCTCTCTATCAAACTCAACATGAATCTAGAGATCACCCATATGGAAGTTGTAGATTTACTAAAGCTTTGTGGAATAGATTACTGGTATTGATGAAGAGACATCCCTTCTCATCAACTATATGGGAGCAGCAAATCCAATGGGCTTTAAAGAGTGCTAAGGGCAGATCACAATCAGCTCAAGCCTTTAAAATGATTTTATGCAGAAGTCAGTTATGTTATGTGGATAGAAAGAAACCAAAGAGTATTTGAAGGAGTCAGTAAAGAAGTAGAAAATATTGCTAGAAACATTGCTTATCTTTGTAATGTTAGAGCCTCCCTAGGGATTAGAAGTTTGGTGCAATCTTGGAGTTTTAATTACAATGTAGATTGATAAATGAGTTTTCTTTACTGTATAGATAGAGTGCTTTAGTTATACTAGTTCTTGCCTTTAGATAACTGATTGTGTTAGTTCAGCTTTGCTTTGTAAATTCCATCCTTGGTGATTAATAAATAATTTAATTATCAAAAAAAAAGTTTCAAATCACATAGTTCTTATGCCATACATTAGTTGTACCACTCTTCATCTCCCACAGTATCTCATGCTCTACATCTTCCCTTGCATTCAGCATCTGCCTCCACACGTGAGACCCTGCCCTAAACTGCACTACTGTAGGAATCTTTTTCTTGCGGTACTTGTTCCACATAAAGCTAGACAATAATGATATGGTTGTTCTGAATCTCCACCAAAGCTTAGAAAACAAAGCTCTAGAAACATCATGAAGAGATCTGAACCCTAATCCACCCTCTTCCTTATGCATACATATTTTTTGCCAGGATGCCCAATGCCTAATCCTGCCTTCCTCCTTCGTACTCCAAAATATTCTTGCAAACATCTTATGCAAATGCTCACTAACATTATTTGAGGGACCCAGCACTGATAGCATATGTACTGTCATGCTTTGCAACAAACTAGTGATGATATTTGCTTTACCTCCAAATGATAGCAACTTCCCTTTCAAAGAGTGCAGTTTAGCTTTCACCTTCTTTATGAGATCATTATAGTAATCTTTCCTTCTTCTAGTGTAGAATATAGGGCACCCTAAGTAGGTAAATGGAAACTCCCCTCTAGCAAAACCTGTGGCATCTCCTACTGCTTGAAACAATACACTGGAAACATTATCATGCATATAGATTGAACTCTTAGCTTTGTTGATCAACTATCCAGAAATCCTCTCATAACTCCCTGGTACCGTCATCACCTTCTTCAAAGTTTTGTTTGAGTTGAGGCAAAGGTGAGAGTGTCATCAACATAAGCCAAGTGATTCAACGGTTCAGACCACTTAGGCATACCAAATCCTACAAAGGCTTTGTCCTCAAATAGCTTGTTCAAGGATATAGATAGCACTTATGCTGATAATATAAACAATGTAGGAGACAATGGATCACCTTACTTCACCCCTCTTGCAGACTTGAAGAATCCTGAAGCTTGACCATTCACCAACACTGAATACAAATTGTTCAATATCAAGTTCAACACCATGTTGATGAAATGTTCTGCAAACCCAATCTTCCTTTAAACATGTAGAAAATACTTCCAAGACACCCTATCATAGGCCTTAGCCATGTCCAGCTTAATCACCACATTAGCTGGCTTAGCTCTAAGTCTTATATCTGTGATTGTCTCCTGTGTGAGAAGTATGTTTTCAAATATACTACTATCCTTCACAAATCCTTATTGATTAGGAGATATCAAGGAAGGCAAGAACTTCTCCGGTCTATCATGTAGCACCCTGGATATCACCATGTTGATGAAGTTGCTCAAACTTATAGGTCTAAAGTCAGAAAATATTTGCACCATAGGTTTCTTAGGCAACAACACCAAATTAGTATGTGTGATGGACTTAGGCAGTGTAGCACCTCCATAAAAATGTAGTACAATGTTGTGTATATCAATGCCAATAATCGCCCAGCAGTCTTGATAAAAGTTTCCAGTAAATCCATCCGGATCACTGGAACTATCTCCACTCAGCTTAAAACTGGCACCCTTGACCTTTTCTAGTGTTGGATATCTACACAACTCCATATTTTTCTCTACAGTCACCATGGAAGGCACATTGCCAAGAAAAGAAAAGTCTGTAGGATCACCTTCTTTGGTAAAGTGATTCTGATAGAAGTCCACAGCAGCAACAGCCAATTAACGTGATCATCAATCAAATTCCCATCTCTATTTTGAATCCTCTTCAGTTGCAGCTTCTTCCTTTTGATATTCACATGATTGTAAAAGAAGCTAGTATTTCTATCACCCTCAGCAAACCAAGTTATCCTAACTTTTTGCTTCCAATACTACTCCTCAATAGTCAAGTACTTCTTCAATTCTGCCTGGGCATGTTGAAGCACTATTCTATTAGCTATTGTTGGTTCCTCCTCAAACAACATCTCCTTCACCTTTACAATGTCCTCCAAGATTGCCAACTACTTGAAGATGTCACCAAAAGTGACTTTACTCCATTTGGATAATGCAACCTTCAAATTCTTCAACTTGTGGTTGAACATAAGTAAAGGATCACCAATGAAGTTTGCTTGTTCTCCACAACTCATGAACAAATGGGCATGATCAGATCCAATTCTTATCAAATGCTTAATCTCAATAGTAGGAAAAATATTCTAGAAAGGAAGATTTACCAATATCGTGTCCAGTGTCTTAAATATATATTCAGCATTAGTGTGAATGGACTCCCTCTGTAACCTAGATCAAACAATCCACTTGAATTGATATAAAAGGCAAAGTCTTCATATTCAGGAGGGTACACTGGAAGACCACCAATAATTTCATCTTCATGAAGTACCACATTAAAGTCTCCACCTACCATCTAAGGCATCTCCCTATCACGTGCAATATAGTACAAATTATCACACAATTGCAACATCGCAAGGGCCGAGCATTTTGCATACACAAAAGTCATCATAACATACTGGCCAATGTCATGATGAAACACCTTAATAGTAACCTGTTGTGCAGTATCCATGATTAATTCCCATTCCACATTAGCATAAAAAAATAGCCAAATCTTCCCATTAATATTTGACAAAGCAGTTTCCATATTCAACCTTCTACTGTACCTTTGTATGTATCTTTGATTTTGAAATGGTTCCATCAATGCAATGACAAAGAAACTATGCTCTCTTTGCATTTTGATCACCCTAGGGAAGGCCTTCTGTGTATTTACAGACCTTATATTCCAAATTAGTGTTTTGATCATCATTTAGTTTGTGACAGTGCTCTTTTGGGCATTACTCTTGTAGGTTGTGGTGCTTCCTTATTTTGTGCTTGCTTCTTGCTTTTCTTACCTACCTTAGCACTAGCTCTAGGAGATAGGTCATCCTCCATTGCCACTTGTTTGAAATTTCCAGTTGTGGACTCATCATCTCCTTCATCCTTAAATTGTTGCTGTTCCATTAAGGCTTTATCAATTTCCACAAGAACCACATTGTGTGTCACTAGGTCATATAAGGTCTAAATAGGAGCGTTCAAAGGAACATTGATCTGAAGCTGCATAGTCTGCTCAGTTCCTGATGAACAAGTCAATGGAATTAGTTCCACGACTCTCGTTGCCTTTGGTTCTATAACTTGATCATTATGTCCTTTAGACATCACGTTTGCCTCCTCTATCACACTAGCATTATGTTTCATAGATCCAAAAGCCTCCTGCATCACTTAAATTGAAGCTCATACACATTACCCTGGCTAGGGTTTACTGTAGCTACACCTTCAGGAGTTACTGTTCCATTGAAATATGAGGGCATGCCACAAACTGTTTGATCACCTGACCTCACTGTATCTTCCAAGGCACCATTGTGAACATCACTAACCTATCCAACACCTAAAACCTCCACCGGATCACCTGAATCTAGGCTGGAAACCTCAGCAGTTTTTCTAGTGTTTAGTGTTCCATTGCCTTTCTCCTTCCCTATATCTTCCCTACCTGGATTCTCCATGTTTCTAACTTCTTCAAGTGACCCTGCACCTACTCCAATTGGTGTCCTAGAATGCTTCATTGTAGTACTTTGAAAATTGCCAACCCTAGGGTTTACTGTAGCAAAATGTTCAAATATGCCTGTGTGTTTGCCTTGTGTGTTGCTTGTTTGCTCTTGTATTCTGGTACTCATGTTTGCCTCTACATTGTCCTCCAAAGCTTTTACCTCATCACTCCATAAAGTACTAGTTTCCTTGGTAGCTCCAGTTGAATCTATTGCCCTTGGTGACTTCTCTACCGTTTGAGACGATATCCCCTGGCATGAATGGTTAAGTGTAACATTGGGTGCTTCCTTTGTCATGCCAAATCTTCTTTGTCCCAGTAAACGGTTCTCTATTTATTAGCTAATTCTCCAGTCCTAGTACAACGAGGATTAGGGCTTTGCTCTCTTGCTCCAGGTTCTTTCCTCCCCTCAACCCTAATCCCTATAGAACTAGGATTAGCATTGACATCATTAGCCGCTAAAGTAGTCCCAGCTTTCCTTGGATTTGAGCTGGAATTTTCAACATTCCTTAGCTGCTCCTTCTCATGTACCTTCTTGGATTCATCCTCACGCAGCCTATTGATTTTCTCATTGTTATTTCCCTCTCCCTTGCCATCAGTGATCATCAAAGTAGGTTGGTCAGCTTCTTCAACTCCCAATGCATAAAACTTGTTGCTTGTGGTCACCACCTCACCATTGTTCTTTCCCTTCAATTTTCCATTCTCCCGCTCCTTTTAATTCTCAATAATATGACCTCTCTTATCTCTTTGGTATTTGCTTGCCTTCTTTGCATCCATTCCTGCCCAAATTGATTAGGAATAGGCTTCCCAAGGACCTTTCCAATAGACAATACCTTAGTCTTATTAGCATTTATTCCCACAACTTCCTTTCCCTTTGCATTATCATCAACAATCTCCTCTAACTTCTTGTGAAGCTCAAGATGAATGATCTAGCACTCCTGCTTATTATGCCCTTGTTTTTGTATAAGTTTTGCAATACTTAGGCATGTAATAATATTTAATCTTAATCCACTTCGATTCTTCTGGGCCAGTTTCATCATCTTCTTCTTCTATAATCTTAATTCTTTGTGGTAGATTAGCTAATAAGTTCATCCCAATTTTTACCTTAGCATAGCTTGGTATTGTGCCATTTATTTGTAGCCATATCAACATGTAAGGGCTTACCCACAGCTCTAGCTAACGAGAAAACGCACCTCAGTATACGATCGCGCACAGTAACTGGGAGTCCTATTACACCTAAGGCCAACTTCAATTCACCAAACCAAGGTTCATCTCGTGTAGTCATTGTGGACTCGTACAAGGATATTGAGTAGACGGTTGATGTATCAGACTCGACCCTATCTTTCGTAGCATGCATTCCCATCCGTGTCGCAACTGATTCGGTAAGCTACGTGTCCGCTCCTTACCAAAAAAGTTAGGAGGCAGATCATAAAATGAGATCCAGGCGATGGCTATGGGTGTTTCCTCTTCTGGCTTCCACCAAAGACTCCACTTAGTACATCTCATCTACCACATATCTCATTGAGCCTTCAAGTAGAATGTAGATTTGAATAACAAGTGAATGTAGTCCTTCATCAAAGACAACTTAATATGGACATGTGAATCATCAATTAAACCAATCGAGAATTAACCTTTTAATTCATATTGAATTGGGATCACCTTGTGCAGTTCTTGAAAAACAGGCTTCCCACACGAAAATTTTCCTAGAACTGCTAATTGTAGTCCTTGTTATACTATAGATTGCTTAACTTCAGTCTTCTTCCACATGATAATTTGTTCCCCATGAAGATATTCTACGGGTTTGATAAGAACATGGGCTAGGGTTTGCATGGGAGCATTTAATGCTTTGGGTTTTAGAAGTTGCGCATAATTTTGAAATGAATTAGGGCTTGTAGTGGTTCGGGGTGACTGTGAGGGGGTGTTTGACGACTGACCAACCTCAGGAGGAGGCTGGCTAGTTGCCGGAGCAGCCATGAAAGGCTTCGAGGTGGCTTCGTGATCTGTCGTCTCCAATCGCCTGTCGCCAAAGCCCTTGGGTCTTCAATTTTGACATTTCTTATTTCTGGTTGTTCCTATCTCTTAGTGATTTGAATGGTTTGCTTAATCTTTCTCTAGTTTTTTTACTTGTCTTTTAAAAAGCTATTATGTTATAATTAAAATAAGGAAAAGATTTAATACATAAAATTGAGTTGATTTAAAATTCCTAAATATTAGGAGATAACTTAAATGACTATTTTGTTTAGTGTAAAACCTATTTTTAAAGGGTAAAAAAGGCGAATGATATTTTATTAAGGGCCATCGTACTTTTAACATAGTATAGATATAAACTGTTTAAATTTAAATCTAAGCGCATGATAGTGTTATATTATGTTAATTGTTTATATTATGTTATAAAGCTCATGATAATGTTACGACCCAAAACCTATAATAGGTCGCAATGGCGCCTAACGCCGCTGTTAGGCAAGCCCACATGTGAATCTCCAATTTAATTATTCCTTTTTAACTTTTAAAAATAGAAGTTTCCTTAAATACACCGAATAAAAGTAAAATCTCATGCAGTCGTACATACTTCTTTCTCAAAAATATCAAGTATGAATAATACGTAAACCACGGTGATGGTAATAATAGGTACAATAGTGCATAAATGCCAGAAGCCCCCAAAATCCGGTACCACAAGTGCATGGACAATCTAGAGAATATACAAAACTACTACAATTGTTGTCTGAAGTAAAATAGACAGAAACAGTAAAAAAAAAGTAGATGGAGACTCCGATGCTGCAGATCGAAGCAAGGCAAGCATCTCACCACTAAGTCTCCGTGAAAGTGCGTCTATGTGCCCGTGTGACCACCGAAAGTACCTATTTCAGTACCTACACATTTAGTGCAGAAGTGTAGTTTGACTACGTAAAATAATGCGTACCCAATAAGTATCTAGTCTAACCTCGAACAAGTAGTGATGAGGGGTCGACTTGACACTTACTAGTAGTCAAACAGTAATAAAATACATAAAGTAGACATGGAGGATGTACAACAAGTAGCAACATAATAGATAAAACATTAATAGTAAATGTCCTACATGCATCTATATCAAAATCACTAAAATATCATAACTGGTCTCCAAGGCACGAACTCAGCTGTTACCAAAAACCAAATCCAATCTCAAATATCAAGCAAGAGTCTGCCGAGGCGAACGACCTAATCCCTTGGAAAAATGATACTCATACTACCTAGGCGAACAAACCAATCCCATAAGAATAGTATTATCATACTGCCGAGGCAAACGACCTGATCCCATAAGATTAATTTACAGCACTGCCGAGGTGAACGGTCCGATCCCATCAGAGTAGAGAAACTACCTCACTCGCGGAAGTACATGTGAGCCGAGAAGACACGGATCTATAGCTCAACAAGTATTTCACAATTTTCCAAAGTAAGAGGCTCAATAAATATTTTTATTCTAACCTCCATAAATTAAGGAAGTCAAGTACGCAGGGTAAATACAAATTGCACAACTAAGGCATGTTGTAAATCTAAGTCTACCGTACATAGCAAAAATATAGCTACGTACGGACTCTCATCAACTCGTGCGTATGCAGCTCCCCAAAACAAATAGCATACAACAATTAATACACCTAAGGGGATAAATTCCCTCTTACAAGGTTAGTCAAGAAAATTACCTCGCTTCCAAGTTCACCATAAAAGTCACCCCCGAGCCCACGTGCCTGAATTCCGAAAATTTTCGAAGATAATTATTACCCATGACCTCACAAACTAAAATAATAATTTATTTCCAATTCCATAATAAATTTCGTAGTCAAATCCTATTTTTACCAAACCCTAGGTTTCCAACCAAATCCCAATTTGTTTACTAATTTCCATGTTAAAATCTACTCATAATCCATGTATTTAACACAAAAATGGGTAGAATTCACTTTACTTGTGATGATTGATGAAAAGCTTCTCAAAAGAGCTCTCAAAACCGGCCAACCCAAGGGAAAATGAAAGAAAATGAGCCAAACCCCGTGTTAAAATCAAATCTTCCCAGGTCGGCTCTTCTTCGCGATCGCGAAGGCTAACTTCTCTCAGCTGCCCATGTACCCTTCGCGTTCACGACCTTGTAAATGCGTTCGCAATGCCCATTTGACCCTGCCCTTCATGTTCCCACTCCATCTATCACGTTTGCGAAGGCCTTCTGCCTCTCAGCCCCTCCCACTCCCAGACTTCTTTGCGTTCGTGATCAGGCCTACGCGCTCGCGAAGGTGGACCAGGTCCTTTTCCGCGTTTGCGTTAGCCTCCTCACGTTCGCGAAGAGTAAAATCAAGGCCCTTCATCAGCCTTCTTCGCGATTGCGGGACAACCTTCGCGATCACGAAGCACACCAGCACACCAGCATTTTCAGCCAAGTTCAAACATGCTCTAGGTTGTCCGAGACACACCCGAGCCCCTCGGGACCCCCTCCAAATGCACCAACAAGTCCATAAATATATTGAGAACTTACTCAAAGACTCGAAACACATAAAACAAAACCGGAATCATGAATCGAACCTCAAAACCTCATTAATGAACTCTTAACTTCAAACTCATTTCAACCAACTCCAAACTCGTCGAAACATACTTAGACAACTCGGAATGATGCCAAATTTTACGCACAACTCATAAATTACAATACGAACCAAGGCTCGGAATCCCAAACGGACAGTGATAACCCCAAAATCCACTTCAAGTCAAACTTAGGAAATTCTAAAAACTTCAAAATGCCAACTTTCAACAATAATCGTCGAAACCCTCCCGGCCTGCCTGAAACTCAACACGAACATACGCCTAAGTCCAAAATCATCATACGAACCTATTGAAACCTTCAAATCCTGATTACGAGGTTGTTTACTCTAAGCGTTAACTCAAGTCAAACTTGGCGACCTTAGGCCACTATTATGAAAATAAGTGTTCCGAATTCAGCTCGAACCCTTCCAAAACAAAACTAACCATCCCCGCAAGTCACAAAAGAGTAAAAGCACATACGGAAAGTCTTAAATAGGGGAATGAGGATCTATAAAGCAAAACGATGAGAGAGAGAGAGAGAGAGAATTAGTTATACTTTATGGATATTCTTTCGCATAGTAATCCATTTGCCATTTATCCGAGTGGTTAAAATATGTTCTTATTAAGTTTAAATTTTTTAATTATATAAAAAATATTTATGTATAAAATATTCGTTTGCCTGATTTGTCAATATTAATATGACTTTATTATTATTGTTATTAAAATATTTTAATAATTATTTAAGCTTTCTTCTTGCTTTATAAATAATTTGTATATTTTATGTAAGATCTTATTTTGGTGCTTGACATTTTTTAATTTTTAAAGTCATCAAATTTTTAATATCTGTCACGACCCAAACTAACCCATGTCGTGATGGTGCCTATCGTGGAACTAGGAGTACTAAGGCATAAAAAGTCATTACAATTAGGTAGGGGGCTGCTAAGGGGTAACAAAGTCATCAAAATTAGGTAGGGTGGTTGCTAAGAAATAAGAAAAGTCACAAAATTAGGTAGGGGCGGCCAAATCCTTTTGGGGCAGATTTGGGTCTTAAAACTACTAGTTTGGGCCATTGGTTTGGACTCCAATTGGGCTCCATTTCAAACACCCCCATTTGGACCTCTTTTAAGCTCATTTTGGGCTCTTCTGGGGTGCCCTTTTGCTAGATTTCAAGGGCCGAGTTCGGGACTCAATCTTCCTCCTCTTGGACTTCAATTTGGGCCACCAAATAATTGTAAAACTTGTATAATTTATCTCCTTTGGTCTTGAACTCGTCCTCCACAATTAAAAGCTTCTTTATTTGCACTTGAAGTCTAATGGCCTTATTTTGCAACTCTTTAGCTTGACATATTGTTAAAGGCCATCTTTGAGATTCCAAAGCTTCATCCTTGTCCTTGAATAGAGTTGAGCTTCCTAGGATGCTATCAAAGAGGGAGAAGAGCAGGGTTGTGATCGTCAGGCGGCTACCTTGCTATCCCCGAGAAAAAAATCTGCAATTAGAGCAATCAACAACCGCTACCATGTCCAGCTACACCTGGATCTGCACACAAGGTGTAGGGAGTAACGTGAGTACGCCAACTCAGTAAGTAACAACAATAAATAAAGACTGATCAGTAGTGTCGAGCAATAAAACATATAACGTTCATATCAGGAATTCTCAGTAAAATACCACATGCTTTAAAAATCAGGATTTGATTCAAAACATCTCGTTTAAACCCAGTTCCAATAAAAAAATCATTTAAATATATTTTTCAATAGTTTTCAAATAAAGGAAGAAAATGCAAAGGTGAGCAAAAATGATGAAATCATAAACAGCCCCTCGGGCAAAGCATCACTCATATACAGCCCCTCAGGCAAACCTCACAATCACTCTTACCACTCGGGCAAACCTCACAATCACTCTTGCCACTCCGGCATACCTCACAATCATGAATGCCTCCCAGTCACTCAGCACTCGGCACTCGGCACTCAGCACTCGCACTCAGTAGGGTGAACTCCCTGGGGGTGTGTACAGAATTCGGAGGGGCTCCTTCAGCCGTAGCGCTATATCAAGCCAAATCATGGCTTAAATCACTCAGGCCCTCGGCCTATATCAAACATGCTGTGGTGTGTAGCTCGATCCCATAAATATGCAATATGCTGCGGCGTGCAGCCCAATCCCATAAATATCCTCACAAATTAGGCCCTCGGCCTTACTTAGTCATAAGCCTCTCATGCCACTCAGGCGTTTCAGTAAAACAAGGTGCTCATCCCAGAACAACATTTATATGCATCAAAATCGAGTAATAAAACTGAGTTATGCAGTAAACAGGTATAACCGTGACTGAGTATAGATTTTCAATCGAAAAAAGAGAGAGGATAATAAAAATAAAATAAAACTTCTAAGGGTCAAAACAGCACTAGCACAAGGCCCAAACATGGCATTCATCCCAATTAACAGAAACTCTTTAATAAAACACATAAGTATCATATAATTTCCACAAAATATGCAACTTTACACTTGCTACGGGACGGACCAAGTAACAATCCCCAACAGTGCACGCCTACACGCCCGTCACCTAGCATGTGCGTCACTTCAAAATAGTAGAATGATAAGAAATTCGGGGTTTCATACCCTCAGGACTAGATTTACAATCATTACTTACCTCAAACCGGTCAAATCTCTACCCCGCAATGCTCTTGCCTCTAGTCTCGGCCTCTAAATGCTCCAAATCTATTCACAATTAGTACAATACTATCAATACGCGCTAATGGAATGAATTCCACAAGAAAAGCTACATAACTAGACCACGTCTCCAAATTCGACTAAATTCACAAAACTAAAAAGCTCATTCACTCACGAGTCTAACCATACCAAATTCATCAAAATCCGACATCGTTTGGCCTTCAAATCCTTAAATTACTTCTCCAAAAATCCCAAGCCCTAACCCCTCATTTTCACTAATTGCAATGATTAAACAACGGAAAATCATCATATATACAAGTATTAGGGCTCAAGTAACTTACCTCAATGAAAACCCCCTTGATTCTCTCTTCAAATCTCTCCCAAAAGCTCCAAAAATCGAATAGAAATGGTGAAGAATGCACCAAAATTCGCGAAGTGTGCAATATGTACCCTCTGCCCCTGAAACTCGCACCTGCGGCCATTTGCTCGCACCCCCGCGAATGCACCTGCGGTCCAAGGAGTCGAATCTTCTCAACTCACTTATCCGCCCACTCTCCGAATCTGCAGCAATTACGTCGCATCTGCGCGTGGCGCGCTGCATCTGCGAAGCCATCCTTCTTCCTTCCTTCCGCATCTGCGCCCAAGGTCTCGCACCTGCGGGCTCGCAGATGCGATAGCCTTCTCCCACATGCGCGTCCTGCCTAGCCCAGCATTGCCCGCACCTGCAAACCCCCTTTGTGCACCAGCGACCTCGCACCTGCGACTCCTCCTTCCGCAGGAGCAGAGATAGCAGAAGCAGCAGCTCCAGCTGCAAATTCCAACTTCGACAAATCCGTTAACCACCTGAAATCACCCCGAGGCCCTCGAGACCTCAACCAAAAATACGAACAAGTCATATATCAACATACAAACTTAGTCGAAGCTTCGAATCACTCAAAACGACATCCAAACACCAAATTACCCTCGGATTCAAGCCTAAAAACTTCTAAATTTCTAAATTCGACAACCGATGCCGAAACCAACCAAATCACATCCGAATGACCTCAAATTTTGCACACACATCACAAATGACACTACGAACCTACTCCAACTTCCAAAATTCCATTCCGACCCCAATATTAAATTTTCCACTGCCGATCGAAATCGCCAAATTTCCAATTTCGCCAATTCAAGCCTAATTCTACCACAGACCACCAAATAACATTCCGGACGCACTCCTAAGTCCAAAATCACCTAACAAAGTTAACAGAATCATCAGAATTCAAATCCGAGATCGTTTACACATAGGCCAACATCCGGTTGACTTTCCAACTTAAGTTTCTACTTAAGAAACTAAGTGTGTCAATTGACTTTGAAACCACTCCGGTCCCAAACTAACTAACCCGATATAACATAATATAGTTGAATAACACAAAAAGAAGTAGAAATGGGGAAAACGGGGCTATAACTCTCGAAACGACCGGCCGGGTCGTTACATCCTCCCCCTCTTAAATATCTGTTCGTCCTCGAACGGGTCTTGAAATATACCTAGAGTCTCGAATAGGCGTGGATATTTGCTCCGCATCTCCCGCTCAGTCTCCCAGGTGGCCTCCTCCACAGGCTGACCTCTCCACTGCACCTTCACTGAAGCTATATCCTTTTACCTCAACCTTCGAACCTGCCGATCCAAAATAGCCACCGGCTCCACATCAAATGTCATATCACCCTCGAACTGAACCGTGCTGAAATCCAAAACATGGGACGGATCTCTAATATACTTCCGGAGCATGGAAACATGAAATACTGAATGAACACTTGACAAGCCGGGTGGCAAGGCAAGCTTATAAGCCACCTCCCCTATCCTCTGAAGCACCTCAAAAGGCCCAATGAACTGGGGGCTCAACTTTCCCCTCTTCCCAAACCTTATAACACCCTTCATGGGTGATACTTTCAGCAAAACCTTCTCCCCAACCATAAAAGACACATCACGGACCTTCCTATCTGCGTAGCTCATTTGCCTAGACTGCGGTGTGTGAAGCCGCTCCTGAATCAATTTTACCTTATCTAATGCATCCTGGACCAAGTCTGTACCTAAGAGCCTAGCCTCACCCAGCTCAAACCATCCAACCGGAGATCTACACCTCCTCCCATATAAAGCCTCATACGGAGCCATCTAAATACTCGACAGATAATTGTTGTTATATGCAAACTCCGTGAGTGGCAGAAACTAGTCCCATGAACCCCCAAAGTCAATGACACAAGCACACAACATGTCCTCCAGTATCTGAATAGTGCGCTCGGACTGCCCGTCTGTTTGAGGGTGAAAAGTTGTGCTCAACTTAACCTGAGTACCCAACTCTCGATGCACGGCCGTCCAAAACTGCGATGTGAACTGAGTACCCCTATCTGAAATGATGGAAACTAGGACACCATGCAGGCGAACGATCTCTCAGATGTAAATCTCAGCCAACCGCTCTAAAGAGTAAGTAGTACCAACTGGAATGAAGTGCGCGGACTTAGTCAGCCGATCCACAATAACCCAAATAACATCAAACTTCCTCGATGTTTGTGGGAGCCCAACTACAAAGTCCATGGTGATCCGCTCCCACTTTCACTCTGGGATCTCTAATCTCTGAAGCAAGCCACCCGACCTCTGATGCTCATACATAACCTGCTGATAGTTGAAACACCGAGCCACAAACCCAACTATATCCTTCTTCATCCGCCTCCACCAATAGTGTTGCCTCAAATCCTGGTAAATCTTCGCGCCACCCGGATGGAGCTGTGGGCCTCCTCAAGAATCAACTCTCGAAGCCCATCTACATTAGGCACACATATCCGGCCCTGCATTCTCAGCACGCCGTCATCACCAATAGTAACATCCCTAGCATCACCTCTCTGAACCCTATCCTGAAGAACGAGTAAATGGGGGTCATCATACTGACGCTCCCTGATACGGTCATAAAGAGAAGACCTGGAGACCACACAAGCCAATACCCGACTAGTCTCCGAAATATCCAATCTCACAAGCTGTCCCGCTAAGGCCTGAACATCTAATGCCAAAGGTCTCTCTATTGTTGTAAGATATGCTAAACTCCCCAAATTCTCTGCCCGGTGACTCAAAGCATCGGCCACCACATTGGCCTTCCCCGGATGGTACAGGATAGTGATATCATAGTCCTTAAGAAGCTACAACCATCGCCGCTGACGCAAATTAAGATCCTTCTGCTTTAATAGATTCTGCAGACTCCTGTGATCAGTATAGATCTCACAATGAACCCCATACAAATAATGGCGCCAAATCTTCAAGACGTGAATAATGGATACCAAGTCAAGATCATGGACAGGATAGTTCTTCTCATGGGTCTTCAACTGGCGCAAGGCATAGGCGATCACCCTACCCTCCTACATCAAAACACAACCAATGCCTATCCTCGAGGCATCACAATACACGGTGTAAGAACCTGAAGCTAATGGCAGAACTAACACGGGAGTTGTGGTCAAAGCAGTCTTGAGCTTCTGAAAGCACTCCTCACACTCATCCGACTACCTGAATGGAGTACCCTTTTGGGTCAATTTGGTCAAGGGCGATGCAATAAATGAAAATCCCTCCACAAAGCGACGGTAAGAACCCGCCAAACCAAGAAAGTTCCTAATCTCCGTGGCTGAGGACGGTCTGGGCCAGCTCTGCACTGCCTCTATCTTCTTCGGATCCACCTGAATACCCTCACTGGACACCACGTGCCCCAAGAATGCTACTGAACTGAGCCAAAACTCACATTTGGAGAACTTTGCATAAAGCTTCTCCTCCCTCAATCTCTGTAATACAATCTTCAAATGCTGAGCGTGCTCCTCCTGGCTACGAGAGTACACCAAGATGTCATCAATGAATGAGTCCAAATAGGGCTGCAATACACTGTTCATCAAATGCATGAATGATACTGGGGCATTGGTTAGCCCAAAAGACATCACTAAGAACTCATAATGGACATATCGGGTCCTGAAAGCTGTCTTAAGAATATCTGAATCCCGAATATTTAGCTGGTGATAACCGGACCTCAAATCAATCTTGGAGAACACCCTCGCTCTATGAAGCTGGTCAAATAAATCATCAATACGAGACAAAGGATACTTGTTCTTGACTGTGACCTTGTTCAATTGCCTGTAATCAATACACATTCTCATGGAACCATCCTTCTTCACAAATAGAACCGGTGTACCCCAAGGTGACACACTAGGCCGAATAAACCCCTTATCAAGGAGTTCCTAAAGTTGTTCTTTCAATTCCTTCAACTCCGCTGGTGCCATACAATATGGTGGAATAGAAATGGACTGAGTGCCCAGTACCAAATCAATACCAAAGTCAATATCCCTGTCAGGCAGCATGCCCGGCAGGTCTGTAGGAAACACATTCAGAAAATCACGTACCACCGGAACAAAATCAATGATAGGAGTCTCTACACTAACATCCCTCACAAAAGCCAAATAAGATAGGCAACCCTTCTCAACCATGCGCTGAGCCTTCAAATATGAAATCACCCTACTTGGTACATAATCTACAGAACTGCTCCACTCAACCCTCGAAATTCTCGGCATAGCTAACATCACCGTCTTAGCATGACAATCTAGAACAACATGACATGGAAATAACCAATCCATACCCAATATCATATCAAAGTCGACCATACTGAGCAGCAAAAGGTCCACTTGGGTCTCCAGACCCCCAATAGTCACCACACATGACCAATATACGTGGTCCACAATAATAGTATCGCCCACAGGATTAGATACATGTACAGATGAAACTAAAGACTCATGGGGCATATCCAGAAAATGGGCAAAATATGAGAAAACATATGAATACGTGGAACCAGGGTCAAATAATACTGAGGCATCTCTGTGGCAAACTGAGACAATACATGTAATCACAGCATCTGAAGCAATAGCATCTGGTCTGGCAGGGAGGGCATAGAAACGGGCCTGGCCACCCCCTGATCTGCCTCTTCCCTCTAGGGCGACCCATAGCTAACTGATCTCCACCCCGAGCTGACTGGGCGGGTGGTGAGGTAACTAGTGCTGAAGTCGGAGGCTGACTCCTCTGCTGAGATAGACCTCCATGACGATGAGGACAATGGCTCCACATATGCCCAAGCTCCCCACACTCAAAACAACTCCCTAGTGCTGGTGCCGGAAACTGAAGGGAACCCCTAGCACCGAGATGACGGGTAGAAGAAACTGGCATGGAAGAGCCCTGAACAGGTGGAGCACAGGACTAACTCTGAGCTGGAAGGGCACTAAGTGATTTGTGGCCCTGATGAGAAGTGTGAGAACCATGGCCAAATGATGCATCATGATGAAATGGCCGAGATGACTGATCCTGTCTGAAATGATGACCTCTACCGTGCAGGAACTGACCCCCAAAAGGAGCACTGCTGAATCCACCCTGACCACAAGGCCTCTTGGCCTCCCTCTCAACCCTCTCCTGACCGCGAACCATCCTAATCTGCCGAGCAATGTCGACAACCTCATCAAAAGTAGCACCCAAAACCCTCTCTCTGGTCATGAGCAACTGCAGCTGATAAGTGAGACCATCAATAAACCTCATGATCCTCTCCCTGTCCGTGGGAATCAACCAGATCGCATGACGGGCCAACTCAGAGAATCGCATCTCACGCTGTGTCACAGACATATCACCCTGGCGAAGCCGCTCAAACTGTCTACGCAGCTCCTCTCTGCGGGATCGAGGCACGAACTTCTCCAAAAAGACCACGGAGAACTGCTGCCAAGTAAGGGGTGTTGCGCCAATAGGCCTACGCCTCTCGTAAGTCTCCCACCATCTGAGTGCAGCCCCAGAAAACTGAAAGGTAGTGAATAAGACCCCACAAGTCTCAAGAATACTAGCAGTACGGAGTATCCTCTGACACCTGTCCAAAATGTCCTGAGCATCCTCTCTCTCTATGCCACTGAAAGGTGGTGGCCGGAGTCTCCCAAACCTCTCCAACCAATGCTGATCATCCTCAAGCATAGCAGGAACCATATAATCCTAAGCAACTGCAACCGACTGGGCTGGTGGTGCCTCCGGTGTCTGAAGTCCCTGAATAACCTACTCGGGTGTGCGGGCGACGAGAGTCTGAGTGCCTCCCCTGGCCTGAGAAGTGGTTGCGGCCGTCGAAATAGAGAGCGCCTGAGCAAGGCCGGTACACGTTGTCAGAATCTGAGCTAGGGCCTCCTGAAGGCCTGGAATCACAATAGGTACAGGTGGTGCCTGAGTTGGTGCATCAACAACTGGAACCTGGTCCTGATTTGGGACAACCGGTGGATCTGCAGGTACTACCCCAACTGTTGTACGGGCTACATCTCTGCCCCTACCACGGCCTCAGCCTCTCGCGGCCCTGGCTGGTGATACTGGTGGCTGGCCCTCATGACCGGTAGCACGAGTCCTCACCATCTGTGAGAGAATGAAACAAGAGATATTTAGTTACTAGAATCAACAGATTCGCACGACAAGAATTTAGGAATATGGAGTTTCCTAAAGGTTCTGCAGCCTCTCGAAGATAAGTACAGACATCTCCGTACCGATCCGCAAGACTCTACTAAACCCGCTCATGACTCGTGAGACCTATTTAACCTAGGCTCTGATACCAATCTGTCACGACCCAAACTAACCCCTGTCATGATGGCGCCTATCGTGGAACTAGGCAAGCCGACTCATTTCCAAAACAAAGCGATATTTTTATTTCAAAGAAAATTTCAATGTTATTTAACATAAAAACCTTTGTAAAGGAGTTCAAATCAAAATAAAAGTGCGGAAAAGAAAGCCTGACATTGGGGTGTCACTAGTCATGAGCATCTACTATAATCTGTCTAACAATATCAAGACTAACTCAGTCTGGAAAATAGCTAAATACAACTAAAGAAAGATAAGAGGGAGAAGAGCAGGGCTGCGATTGCCAGACAGCTACCTTGCTATTCCCGGGAAAATCTGCAATTAGAACAATCAACAACCGCTACCGTATCCAACTACACCTGGATCTGCACACAAGGTGCAGGGAGTAACGTGAGTACGCCAACTCAGTAAGTAACAACAATAAATAAAGACTGAGCAGTAGTAACGAGCAATAAAGCATATAACGTTCATATCAGGAATTATCAGTAAAATACCACATGCTTTAAAAATCAGGATTTGATTCAAAACATCTCATTTAAACCCAGTTCCAGTAATAAAAAAATTATTTAAAGATATTTTTCAACAGTTTTCAAACAAAGGAAGACAATGCAAAGGTGAGCAAAAATGATGAAATCATAAACAGCCCCTCGGGTAAAGCATCACTTATATACAGCCCCTCAGGCAAACCTCACAATCACTCTTGCCACTCGGGCATACCTCACAATCACTCATGCCTCCCAGTCACTCAGCACTCGGCACTCGCACTCAGTAGGTACCTGCGCTCACTGGGGGTGTGTACAGACTTCGGAGGGGCTCCTTCAGCCCAAGCGCTATATCAAGCCAAATCATGGCATAAATCACTCAAGCCCTCGACCTATATCAAACATGTTGCGACATGCAACCCGATCCCATAAATATGCAACATGCTGCGGCGTGCAGCCCGATCCCATAAATATCCTCACAAATCAGGCCCTCGGCCTCACTCAGTCATAAGCCTCTCAAGCCAGTCGGGCATTTCAGTAAAACAGGGTGCTCAGCCCAAAATAACACTAATATGCATCAAAATCGAGTAATAAAACTGAGTTATGCAGCAAGCAGGTATAACCATGACTGAGTATAGATTTTCAATCGAAAATAGTGAGAGGATAATAAAAATAAAATAAAACCCCTAAGGGTCCAAAAAGCACTGGAACAAGGACCAAACATGGCATTCAGCCCAATTAACAGAAACTCTTTATACACATAAGTATCATATAATTTCCACAAAATATGCAACTTTACAGTTGCTACGGGACGGACCAAGTCACAATCCCCAACAATGCACGTCCACACACCCGTCACCTAGCATGTGCGTCACTTCAAAATAGTAGAATGATAATAAATCCGGGGTTTCATACCCTCAGGACTAGATTTACAATCGTTACTTACCTCAACCAGGTTAAATCTCTACCCCGCAATGCTCTTGCCTCTGGAATCGGCCTCCAAATGCTCCAAATCTATTCGCAATCGATACAATACCATCAATACGCGCTAATGGAATGAATTCCACAAGAAAAGCTACAAAATTAGACCAAAACCCGAAATTTGGCTCAAACCCGGCCCCTGGACCCACATCTCGAAATCCGACAAAATTCACAAAACTAGAAAGCTCATTCACTAACGAGTCTAAGCATACCAAATTCATCAAAATCCGACATTGTTTGGTCCTTCAAATCCTTAAATTACTTCTCCAAAAATCCCAAGCCCTAACCCCTCATTTTCACTAATTAAAATGATTAAACAACAGAAAATCACCATATATACAAGTATTAGGGCTCAAGTAACTTACCTAAATGAAAACCCCCTTGATTCCCTCTTCAAATCTCTCCCAAAAGCTCCAAAATCGAATAGAAATGGTGAAGAATGCACCAAAATTCGCGAAGTGTGCAATATATACCCTCTGCCCAGGCTTCTCGCACCTGCGGCCATTTGCTCGCACCCGCGCAACTGCACATGCGGTCCAAGGAGCCACATCTGCGCAACTCACTTATCCGCCCAGACTCCGCATCTGCGGCAATTAGGTCGCACCTGTGTTTGCGCACCTGCACGTGGCGCGCCGCATCTGCGAAGCCAGCCTTCTTCCTTCTTTCTGCATCTGCGCCCAAGGTCTCGCACCTGTGGGCTCACAGATGCGATAGCCTTATCGCACCTGCACGTCCTGCCTAGCCTAGGATTGTCCGCACCTGCGAACCCCCTTTGCGCACCAGCGACGTCGCACCTACGACTCCTCCTTCCGCAGGTGCGGAAATAGCAGAAGCAACAGCTCCAGCTGCAAATTCCAACTTCGACAAATCCATTAACCACCGGGAATCACCCCGAGGCCCTCGGGACCTCAACCAAAAATATCAACAAGTCATATATCAACATACAAACTTAGTCAAACCTTCGAATCATTCGAAATGACATCCAAACACCAAATCACCCTCGGATTCAAGCCTAAGAACTTCTAAATTTCTAAATTCGGCAACCGATACCGAAACCAACCAAACCACGTCCGAATGACCTCAAATTTTGCACACACGTCACAAATGACACTACGAACCTACTCCAACTTCCGGAATTCCATTCCGACCCCGATATCATATTTTCCACTTCCGACCGAAATTGCCAAATTTCCAATTTTGCCAATTCAATCCTAATTCTACCACGGACCACTAAATTTACATTGCGGACGCACTCCTAAGTTCAAAATCACCTAACGGAGCTAACGAGACCATCAGAATTCAAATTCGAGATCGTTTACACATAGGTCAATATTCGGTTGACTTTCCAACTTAAGTTTCTACTTAAGAGACTAAGTGTCTCAATTCACTTTGAAGCCACTTCGGTCCCGAACCAACTAACCCGATATAACATAATATAGCTGAATAACACAAAAAGAAGTAGAAATGGGGAAAACGGGGCTATAACTCTCGAAACGACCGGCCGGATCGTTACAATATCTTAAGTAAATTTTGGTTTTATTTTATATTTTAACTTACTCCAAAGTATAAATTGCCCTAGTTTATCTCAATTTACGTCATTCTATATTTTTTTATTTTTTTCTATTATAGTTTTTTAATTCATTCTTTAACTCCATATTTTTCACGACCCAAAATCCACTAGGCGTGATAACACCTAACCCAACCCGCTAGGTAAACCAACTAACAGTCAACACTATCCAAATGAGATTTATAAGAAAACGGTGAAGACTTATCTGAATATTTATACAATAACCCAAGGATTGGTAGTACAAATCATGAGCTTCTAAGACTTAGAATTTATAAAAGCTAGTACAAAATAAATACATCATTGGTTCGAAGTTTACATAAACAAATTAGAAAAATCTAAAGCTACCAAGGGCAAGTGGCAGCTATAACCGGAATGCAGGTACATCTTTGATGTCAGCTCCCGCCATATGCAGCAACTCCAGCTCCAAAATCTGCACGCGAGATGCAGAAGTGTAGTATGAGTACAATCGACACCATGTACCCAGTAAGTATCTTGTCTAACCTCGGTGAAGTAGTGATGAGTCTTTTTAGTTAAAAGATACTCACTGATATAACCTATGCAGTAGACTAACAATAGAAACTGTAACGACCTGACCTGTCATTTTGAGTACTACAACCCATTTCCCCATTTACTGCTCAAATTGGGCTTTACAGTTATTGTGTGACTTGCCGGGCAATTGGTTTGGGTCCGATAAGGTTTTGAAATGATGTGTGACTTGCCGGGCAATTGGTTTGGGTCCGATAAGGTTTTGAAATGAATTGGAACACTTAGTTCCAAAGTTTAAAGCTTAAGTTAAAATAGTGACCGGATGTCGACTTATGTGTAAACGACCTTGGAATTTAATTCTGATGATTCCAATAGCTCCGTATGGTGATTATGGACTTATGAGCGTGTCCGTAAAATTATTTGGAGGTCCGTAGTGGAATTAGGCTTGAAACGCCGAAAGTTGAATTTTTGGGAAGTTTGACGGGGGGTTGACTTTTTGATATCGGGGTCGGAATCCAATTTTGAAAATTTGAATACCTCCATTATGTCATTTATGACTTGTGTGCAAAATTTGAGTTCAATCGTACGTGAATTGATAGGTTCCGGAGTCATTTGTAGAAATTTCAAAGTTCACTAGGCTTGAATTGGGGTGTAATTCATGGTTTTAGCATTGTTTGAGGTGATTTGAGGGTTTGACTAAGTCCGTATGATGTTTTAGGACTTGTCGGTCTATTTAGTTGAGGTTCCGAGGGGCTCGTATGAGTTCCGAAGGGTTAACGGATCATTTTTTGCCTTGGTGAGATTGCTGATATCTGTTGCTGTATTTTTCTGATTTTTCTCTTTCCCGTTCGCGAGTGGGCCCTCGCGTTTGTGAACAGTGTTTTCTGAGTGAGAGGTTTTGTTCTTCGTGTTCGCGAAGGGGAGGAAACAAACGCGAAGGTATGGTCTGTGTGTGCATCGCGAACGTGTGAGAGGTGTCGCGTTGGCGAAGAGGAGTGAGGCGATTGGGGACCCTGAGTTCTTGTTCTACGCGTTCGCGAGGTGGCGGTCGCTTTTGCGAAGATCTGAGCTGGTAAAGCTTCGCGTTCGCGAAGGGTAAGATTTGCAAAGCTTTGCGTTCGCAAAGCCACGGTCGCGTTCGCGAAGAGTTAAAGTTTTGGGCAGTCGAGTTGTGCTTCGCGAACGCGAGGGACCTGTCGCGTTCGCGAAGAAGAAAAGCCTGGGCAGTGAGTTTAAGTTCTGAAAATGGGACTTCGTCCCATTTTCCTTTTTTGAAGGATTTGAGCTCGGGAAGAGGCGATTTTTGGGAGTTTTTCAAGGGAAACAACGTGGTAAGTGATTCTAACTCGGTTTTGGTTAAATTACACGAATCTATTATTGTTTTTATCAACAAATTAGTGTTTTGGATTGAAAATAGTAGAAAAATTCATAGACTTTAATTGAGGATTTGAAGGCCGAGTTGTTGTCGGATTTGAGTAATTTTGGTATGGTTGGACTTGTGGTTGAATAGGGGGTTCAGATTTTGTGAGTTTTATCGGATTCTGAGACGTGGGCCCCACAGGTTTTTTTGGGGCATAATTTCGGATATTTGGAAAATATTAGTATTTTGATATGGAATTAATTCCTATAATTTTTGTGGGCTGAGTCAAAATATGTTTACTAGATTCGAGCCATTTGGAAGTTGATACGCGCATAATGGGATTTCTGGAGCATTGTTTAGCTTGCTCGGCATTGGATTTGGCTTGTTCGAGGTAAGTAACTCTTCTAATCTTGGAGTTGAGGGTATGGACCCTGAATATATGTATTTCATGAATTGTTGGGAGGTGACGGACATGCTAGGTGACGGGCGGGTGGGCGTGCACTATAGAAATTGTGACATAATTGTTTCTGTGGAAGTTTGTAGTTAAATGATCTTGGCATTTTCCATGCGATTTTATGAGTTAAAGAAATTGAGCTGAAAAGCATATTAAAAATCATGTTGAGGCTATGTGCCAGTATTATTGGGACCCACAGAGGTCATATTATTGTGAAATATTTATATTAAAATGAAAATTTATATACTCAGTCATTCATTTCTTTGCATATCATATCTCAGTCTCTGTTGTTATTTATTGATACATCATATCAGCATTTTTGGGCTATTCTCATGACATTGTGAGCCCATGAAAGAGAGACTGGAGAGATTGATGACTGAGGTAGGCCGAGGGCCTGATTGTGAGGATATCTTTGGGATCGGGCTGCACGCCGTAGCAGGCCATGTTGGCTTTATATATGTTATGCTATTGCATGTGAGTTGGCCGTGCGGATCTATATATTATACTATTGCACGTGAGTTGGCCGTGCGGATCTATATATTATATTATTACACGTGAGTTGGCCGTGCGGATCTAGATATTATTATAGCACGTGAGTTAGCCGTGCAGATCCAGATATTATTATAGCACGTGAGTTGTCCGTGCAGCACGTGAGTTGTCCGTGCGGATCTAGATATGATATTATAGCACGTGAGTTGTCCGTGCAGCACGTGAGTTGTCCGTGCGGATCTAGATATGATATTATAGCACGTGAGTTGTCCGTGCAGCACGTGAGTTGTCCGTGCGTATAGCGCTTGGGCTGTAGGAGCCCCTCATGAGTCTGTACACCCCCAGTGAGCGCAGTCGACTATAAACAGGGATCGGGCTATACGCCGCAGCAGGTATTGTATAGCGCTTAGTGATTGAGTGTGCTGAGCACAGTGAGAGAGAATGCGAGACAATGAGATTGAGTACTCTGAGACTGTGAGTACATGAGTGCAATCTTTGAGATACATTGCATTTACATGCACACATGACATATATGCATAAAGATGTATTTTCCTCATGTTGTACGGTATCACATTATTCATAATTTTTCACACATTTTGACAGATGGGCATAGTGATGCATTTGTTTTACACTGGTTATCTGGGAAAGAAAATGAGATATTTTATTTACTATTGAAATGATTTTTGAAAGAATTACTGTTCTCAAATTATTCATATTTTTGGCAACTTCGGCAAACGATTTGGGTTTTCACTGATGTATTTGAAAGGAAGAACTATTATTTTTGAAATCATGTTTCGGCTGAGCATTTTTATCTATGTGTTTCTTCTGGTACTATTTGCTTTATGTTGTTATGGACTGTTGTGGACTAGTGGTTTTGGACCAGACCTTGGTAGAAGCTCGTCACTGCTTTCAACCTACGGCTAGGTTTGTTACTTACTCAGTACATGGGGATGGTTGTACTGATACTATACTTCTGCACATTGCGTGCAGATATTGGTAGATCGAAATTCGAGGACGAATTTTCTTCAAGAAGAGGGGAATGATAGCATCCTAGGAAGCTCAACTCTATTCAAGGACAAGGATGAAGCTTTAGAATCTTAAAAGATGGCCTTTAACAATATGTCAAGCTAAAGAGTTGCAAAATAAGGCCATTAGACTTCAAGTGCAATTAAAGAAGCTTTTAATTGTGGAGGACGAGCTCAAGACCAAAGGAGATAAATTATACAAGTTTTACAATTATTTGGTGGCCCAAATTGAAGTCCAAGAGGAGGAAGATTGAGTCCCGAACTCGGCCCTTGAAATCTAGCGAAAGGGCACCTAGAAGAGCCCAAAATGAGCTTAAAAGAGGTCCAAATGGGGGTGTTTGAAATGGAGCCCAATTGGAGTCCAAACCAATGACCCAAACTAGTAGTTTTAAGGCCCAAATCTGCCCCAAAGGGATTTGGCCGACCCCTACCTAATTTTGTGACTTTTCTTATTTCTTAGCAACCACCTTACCTAATTTTGATGACTTTGTTACCCCTTAGCAGCCCCTACCTAATTGTAATGACTTTTTATGCCTTAGTACTCCTATAAATAAGGAGTTCTTCTCATTCATTGAGACACTTCATTGTTGATTAAGTATATCATACTTTGAGAGTTCTTTTGAACCTTTGTTACTTGTGCTTTGAGATTTATCTTTCAACCTTTACTAGTTCATTGTTCAAAGTAGTAAGATTACTTCTCTATTGTGATATCTTTGATTCCTTTGTGGTATTCTTAGAAGGCGATTAATACTAGTTATTAATTGTTGTCTCAAGTTACTCGTAAAGCGGTCAAGATCCGAATCTATTGTTTTGATTTGCTTTTAAGTAAAGGCGTTTGATTTCTTCAATAAATCAAGACGTTGTTGCTTTGATCTTGTCAAGGCTATAGAACTTGCGTTCTTGGAAGTTCTTGGAATTCTTTCCTTGAATTTTCCCATATCCTTTATTTTCTGCCCTTTAGTTCTAGTTGTTCAATTCCTTATTGTTATTGCTTCCGCATTTACTTTTCAAATTCTTACTCTAGTTTGGATTCCAGACCTTGTCGTTATCAAGTGGTATCAGAGCGGTTCTATCAAGGTTTCGTTCTTGATAATTCTGGGGATTTCTTGAATACTAAGAGCAAAAAAAAACAAGTTAAAAAGAAAAACAAAAAAAAACGAAAATCAATTTTTTAAAAAAATTGCTTGCTCTCCAGGAACTTTCTTTTGTATCTAATTTGTTTCCAGACACATGGGCTCAATGAGAATATGTATTATAATAGGACAGACCCCTTGCTTGAGTAAAAAGGTTTAACCTTCCATACAGTCATTAAGCTATATATAAAATTCAAGTATATTTCAATTCTTATATCCTTACTGATTGTGCGGATTACCGCCAGTCTTTAAATATAAGGGTACTGAATTAGCTAGGTTGAGAATTCTCAAATGTGTTAAAATAGAAATCTTTAACTGGTGGAAACCTCGGTGGACATATAAAAGTCAGTAGAGGTGCGAAACAATTCCAGTTCCCGGTCAAACGGTGATTTCTGTTTTAGCTTAGTTGAGAAGGCCGCGCGGATTATAGCCCGCCACTTGATCCTGTTAAAATGAGAGGCATAAGAAGAAGAAACATAAGTATCATAGATATACATCTTACTATATTAAGATGTATATATAGTATATCGTAAGATGTATACTATCGAATATGGCTTATATACTATGTATATAGTAAGATGTATACTAAATTATACTATACTATATAGCTTAAGATATATAAAAAGATAAAAATATTGTAAAGAGATATTCAAAGCAATGCGTTATATTTTTATTATAGCATTAAAAAATTATGGCAATATCTTTCTTAGTCTTCCTCCCCCCTATGGAATGAGCACAACAAGGCATATCACCATTGAGATGAAAAAGAAACTAATCAAGATGTGCCAAAATACAAGTTACATATTAATTTACATGGTATCTCTTACAAATTTCATAAATCCTTCAAGGTCCGGAGGAATTTCCGTTGGTGGTGGCGGAAAGCCGGAAATGAAGCTTGGTCATCACCGCTTCCAGACGAAGCATCATCCTCCGCAAGTTCAGCTAGCATTTCTTCATAAGCTTCGTCTACCTCTGGTTGTGATTTAGCAAGTCCAAAATTTCTTCTTTCTGAACGGATCCAATCTCTGAAAAGTACTAATTTTTCCAAACTCTCCCTCATAGACGCTCTATAATCACCGAGTTGAAGTCTTGCTTGACTGAAAGCGCTCTCTGATGCCACTGTTGAAGCTTGAATAGTTAAAATGTCTTGGGCCATCATTGAAAGAATCGGAAAGTGTTTTTCTTTGTCCTTCCACCATTCCAAAATATTAAAGGAGCCGCCGGGATTCACTTCCTCAATTCCCTGTGATAAATAAACTTCAAGCTCATTTAGTTGTGAAAAAATTACTAGTACTAGAACCTTGAGAACTCCTGAACCCTGCCCAAGAACTAAGTGCTCTTACTCCCGCAGTTCTTTTAGATGATTGAGAACTAGAAGAAGAAGGAGTTGGGACATTTGGTCTAGCATGATCTAATGCAACTTGATAAGCATTATAAATAGTTTGAACATTTATTTTAATTGAGGCTATTGCGTCCGCAAGTTTAGACAACTCCTCATCTTCAAGTGCTAAACCATTATAATCAGTTTCATATCAAAATTGAGGACCTCCTAATTTCATAGTAGGATTTAACAATGCAGCAACACCATAAATAGGGGCGAATAGGGAAAAAATATTTTTTAAATTTTTTTCTCATGGAATCAATAGCAAGTTGATAAATTTCCCCACCCTCTGAAAAATGATCAAACAAATTTGCAAGTTCTGCAATATAAACTAAACAGTTAGAAATAGTATGATAATATTGCCCAAAAAATTCATTTGTAGCAATATGAAATTTTTCTAAAAAATCTACAAGCATTTTAACATTAGCCCAATCCACATTTGTAAGGTGCTCATCATCATCACTTACATGAGCATTAAACGTTAGGGGTGGCAAGTGGGCCGGGCCCGGTCCTAAGTGGGCTTCGCGGGCCCGGTTCTAAGTGGGCCGGTCCTAAACGGTCCTGGGCCTCGCGGGCTTATTGCTGGAACCGGCTCGGGACCGGGACCACGAACTAACGGGCCCGGGTTTAGTGGGCCGGTCCCGGTCCGGAACGGGCCCAACAGAAACTTTTTATTTTTAATTTTTTTTTGTATAGAAGTTAGAGAAAAAAATAGTAATAAAGATATATAAGCTATATTCGATTTATATACTATATATACATCTTAAAAAATATATATACAATATTATATATACATAGTATACATCTTAAAATATACTATATATACATCTTAAGATATACTATATATATATAGTATATAAGTCATATTCTATACTATACTATATATACATCTTATATATACACACACTATACTATATATACATAGTATATAAGTCATATTCGATAATATACATCTTAAGATATATATAATATATATAGTAAGATGTATATATATTATAGTATAGTATAGTATATACTATATATACAACTTAAGATATATATATTATACTATATGTATAGCTTAAGATATATTATATATACATGTATACTACTATATATATCTAGTATATCTAGTATACTATGTATATATAGTATATCTTAAGATGTATATATAGTATAGTATATATAGTATATCTTAAGATGTATATATAGTATATCGAATATAGTTTATATATCTTATGAGATGTATATATAGTATAGACTATAGTATAGTATAAATATAAGCTTATATGTATACTATACTATACTATAATATATATACATCTTACTATATATAAGCTATATTCGATTTATATACTATATATACATCTTAAGATATACTATATATACATGTATATCTACTATATATATCTAGTATATCTAGTATACTTAGTATATCTTAAGATGTATATGTAGTATAGTATATATAGTATATCTTAAGATGTATATATAGTATAGTATATATAGTATATCTTAAGATGTATATATAGTATATCGAATATAGTTTATATATCTTATGAGATGTATATATAGTATAGACTATAGTATAGTATAAATATAAGCTTATATGTATACTATACTATACTATAATATATATACATCTTACTATATATAAGCTATATTCGATTTATATACTATATATACATCTTAAGATATACTATATATACATGTATATCTACTATATATATCTAGTATATCTAGTATACTTAGTATATCTTAAGATGTATATGTAGTATAGTATATATAGTATATCTTAAGATGTATATATAGTATAGTATATATAGTATATCTTAAGATGTATATATAGTATATCGAATATAGTTTATATATCTTATGAGATGTATATATAGTATAGACTATAGTATAGTATAAATATAAGCTTATATGTATACTATACTATACTATAATATATATATAGTATATCTAGTATCTTTTAGGCCAAATGTATATATAGTATAGTATATATAGTATATTTTAAGATGTATATATAGTATAGTATATATACTATATCTTAAGATGTATATGTAGTATAGTATATATAGTATATCTTAAGATGTATATATAGTATAGTATATATAGTATATCTTAAGATGTATATGTAGTATAGTATATATAGTATATCTTAAGATGTATATGTAGTATAGTATATATAGTATATCTTAAGATGTATATATAGTATAGTATATATAGTATATCTTAAGATGTATATATAGTATATCGAAAGATGTATATATAGTATAGTATATATAGTATATCTTAAGATGTATATATAGTATAGTATATATCTTTAAATAAAAGGTACAATACATGACCCCGGAATGAAATGGGGCTCACCGAGTCCGCTCAAAGGAAGATGCAGCACTATCTGTGATCAACAATGTCTGCTATGGAACCACCTGCATCCATTTAAAGATGCAGCCCCCGGCAAAAAGGGACGTTAGTACTGTCGAATAGTACTAGTATGGAAAAACTAAAATACCGTCTCAATAGAATGAACAATAATACAGGGGGAAACAGTTAAGAATGCAATATGAGCTTTAAATAACACTAAAACATCAAGTGAAGGATCACATAGATTTTTTAGTCAATTCCCGCATTATTAGATTGGATGGTTTTTAGTGCCAATATGCCACAATCCACTATACCACCGTGTTCTTACACGGAGTCCGATCTCGGCCCGATCGGCTGGTCCATCTAATCTGAGACATCAACCATGTTCACAATTTCATCCACAATACCACTGTGTTCTTACACGGAGTCCGATCTCGGCCCGATCGGCTAAGCCATCTCATTCGAGATATCACCCCTTTTCAATCAGTCATCTCACTTCATATTTCTTTCCCATCTTTTCAATGCAATGGCATGAGTGGCCCCAATTATAAAGTTATTCTTGGCGCTTGGCCGTATTTCATGATTCAGGTTCTTTTCCACATTCCAACATTTTTATTATCATTAACAACAACACGGTATTTCATTCAAGACTTTTTGATTTCACATGTGAGCAATTTAGAATCTAAGGCACATTTTCTAAGTTTGAACATTTCCTCAGACGACGAGATAATATGATGGAAGCATGGGCATACATAGTACACATATATTTTCAAAACAAGCACACTCGGGATAGCAATTTCTAGGACATTCATCTTGGGACTTCCATCGATTTCATGAATACCATGGGATTCAATTCTAAGAAGAAGGGGTTTAGCCAACATACCTCAATTGAACTTCTTAAAACTCTAAGATGGTCCGAAATATTAGCAACTTCAATCTATTTTAGCAATATAGCAAAACTTGAACCAAAAATTAGGAAAACGATCATGATTCTAGCTCACTTGAGCATTTTATCAAACACTATGTGTGTATTAAGGTTCCATGGCCCTTTTATGAAAGACTTCACCAACTCACACCCCATTCTTTTCTATCTTTAGCTCACAACCTCCCCACGTACCTTAAGAATACATGCATGCAAGGTAAGCACTCCCATCCCCATGAACTACCTTACTAATTGCCCATTCTAGTTATATTTCGAATTTAAGAGCTTGGTGATAGAATCTTACTCTTAGGATGAAGACCTAGGGTGCTTCTCTTGATAATCTTCAAAGGTTTAAGCAAGAGTTGAAGAGAAATTTTTGATGAGGATCACTTTCTCCCTCTAGGACTCTCTCTCTCACTCCAAAGATATCAGAAATAAGCTCAAAATGGTCTATAGGATGTGTTTTAACGGAATACAGTCGGGTTTAAACACCCCAAAAATGAAGCTCCGGAACAGGTTCTGCGGTTGCATATGCGACCGCATAATGATTATGCGATCCGCAAATGACCGCGAAAGGTGGCTCTAGGAACTGGGCTGGCCTGCTTCACTCTGCGGCCGTTATGCGGCCCGCTAACCTGTTCTGCAGTCGCATAACGTGCCACATAACCTCCCTCCGCAAAAGTCTAAGGATGACTATGCGACCAAAGTGCGGCCCACGAAATAGTTATGCGGTTGCATAATTGGCCACAAAATTGACATAAAAAATGACCCAGAAAACTGCCTCACTCTAGGACCATTCTGCGTTCCGCAGAGTGGTTCTGCGATGGCAGAACGGGCCGTAGAAATGCCTACTTCTGCCCAACATTTTCCTTCAACTCCCCAGGCACTGTTCAATCCAAGGGCCGCAGAAATGCCTACTTCCTTCAACATTTTCTTCAACTCCCCAGGGCCGCAGAAGAATTTCTACTACTATTAACCTCTACGCCTACTTCGGCATCACGGAATCTGGATTTTTAGGAAAACTTTTACGGGGCCTTACATCCTCCCCAACTTAAGATCATTCGTCCTCGAATGAGGATCAGGGTCCACTATTAGCACCTTATGCAACTTAGTTTTTCATACCCCACACCAGTAGCCCTAAATTTAACTAACTCACAAAATTTCCAAATTTTTTGTCATAGTTTCCTTTGTAACTGGGCCAATCTACCTGTTAGAGAGCCCCCGAATCATATCCTAAAAACATGTAGTACACAAACTAACGATGTAACATAACTCATAACAATACCAACGGTGGCCTCATGTAAACAACATATAATCAAAAGGAACAACTTTACATTAACTGAACAAGTGATACAAAATTCATAGGCGACAAGTTCATAAAAAGCATTACACAGCTATTCAAACAAGTAAGGATACTTCTTCTTCATCTCTTCCTCGGCCTCCCAAGTGGCCTCTTCAACCTGCTGGTTTCTCCATAACACTTTCACGGAGGCAATTTCTTTATTTCTCAACTTTTGAACTTGTCTTTCAATAATGGCAACTGGAATTTCTTCATGTGACAATTCTTCATTAACCTCAATGGTCTCAATCGGCACAATAGCGGACGGATCTCCAACTACCTTCTTCAACATGGACACATGGAATATCGGGTGCACTAATGACATCTCGGGTGGTAGCTCAAACCTTTACGCCACCTCACCGATCCTCTAAATGATTATGTACGGTCCGACATATCTCGGACTCAATTTCCCTTTCTTACCAAATTGCATTACACCTTTCATGGGGGAAATTTTCAAGAATACCCAATCTTCTTCTTTGAACTCCAAATCCCTACGACGAACATCCAAATAGGACTTCTGACGACTCTGAGCAGTCTTCAACCGCTCCTTAATGGTCTTAACTTTTTCCATAGCCTGATACACGAGGTCTAGCCCTATCAACTCTGCTTCCCCAATTTCGAACCACCCAATGGGAGATCTACATCTCTCCTATCATACAATGCCCCAAATAGTGCCATCTGAATACTAGCATGAAAGTTGTTGTTATAAGCAAACTCTATGAGTGGCAATTGATCATCCCAGCTACCCTTGAAATCATGAAAACAAGCATGCAACATGTCCTCAAGCGTCTGAATAGTCCGTTCTGCTTGCCCGTCAGTCTGTGGATGGAAGGTTGTACTAGGATTCACATGAGTACCCAAACCTTGCTGAAATTTCTTCCAAAAATTTGCCGTGAACTGAGCCCCTCGATCAGAGATGATAGAAACTGGAGTGCCATGCAGCCTGACTATTTCCTTGATATACAACTGAGCATATTGTTCCGCTGTGTCGGTAGATTTAACTGGCAAGAAATGTGCTGATTTCGTGAGCCGATCCACAATCACCCAAATTGAGTCAAACTTACGCGGAGTGCGTGGTAATCTTACCACTAAATCCATATTAATCATTTCCCACTCCCACATTGGAATTTCAATATTTTGTGCCAACACACCTTGCCAAAAAGTTCGCCACATTCCTTTTCATGTCATTCCATCAATAGACTTCCTTGAGATCGTGATACATCTTTGTAGAACCTGGATGCACGGAATACCTAGAAGCGTGAGCCTCGGTCATGATTCTTTCCCGGAGACCATCTACATTCAAAACACATAGTTGCCCTTGGTACCTATACATGACAACTACATTCAAAACACATACGGAATATGGTAGGGCGAGCCGACAAGGCTGCTATAGACAACTATATATCCAAAACTAGAAGCCAACAAGGCCACATACTATCCAACTATATATGACTGTCTACAAACCTCTAATAGAGTGTACAACTATACAAAGGATGGGACTGGGCCCCGTCGTACCAATATCTACATAAAAAAATAGCGTACCAAAACTAATAACAGCTCTGGATCAAGTGGAGCACACCAACTCTTGCTGATCAAGGATCCTAAAAAGGGGGACCATCAGCCTATCTACCTGCACATGCAGGCATGAAACGCAGGCCCCGGGAAATAGGGGCGTCAGTACGAATAATGTACCGAGTATGTAAGGCATAAGAATCAGTACATAAAAGACATAAATGAAACATGGAGTAAAGGAATCCGCCTGTAAATCTAAATAACTTTGTGAATCCTAAAATATTTATAAAGTCATGCTTGTATGTATAAATGTCGTATCATGCGTAGGTATATGTGTACATAACATCATCAAGCCTCTGAGGGAATCCCATCATATCATCTTGGTCTCTGTGGGCGAAATCATCAATGTATACCAACTGATCAGGTGGTGGTACGTATATAACGCCATAATCTTTTTCCATATCCCATATACATAATACACGTATATAATGCCATCTGGTTATGGGTCAATGTACATGTATAAATGAATGAAATGCATAAGAAGTAAGTTAATAAGATTTCTCAGAATGTCATAAGATCAATATGCCTTCGGATAAACTTTATCAACTTACGTATTTTTTGAGACCCATGAACAGATGATATAATAATAGGACACATGGGGAATCAATAACATATGCACCCCTAGTACTTTTATGAATAGAGTCATTTATGAAAGTTGCGCGTTTTCTTGTTTCGTTGTATCATATGGATCATGCCAAAATGAAAGAAGAGATAGCCTAAACATACCTGAGCCGATTCTCTTGACAATCCCTCTAACACACATCAATTGCGACAAAACTAGTAACGGCGGATCGAAGTAGGGAAAGATCCGTATGATATTCTTGAGAAATATTGTATCGTACTCCCTTAGAATCGCAATTTCACGCTGCTATAGTATTATGCAGTTTCATATGAATTGTTTTGAGGCTCCATCCATTACTTAGCAAGCATAACACCACACTTTAATGAGGTAGGAAGATATCTTATCATTGTGGGTTTATAAGAACTTTTGGTGAAGCTACATCCGTTACCTTACAACATATACCTTTCCCTTTAATGACATATGTAGGTGTCTTTATCATAGGTGTGGGACCCACTTTCTGTGATGACTTAGCCAACAAATTCCCTAACTATGCCACCTAGCCCCTAGCCAAAGAGTCATTGTTACCTAAATCCCTTGCTGCCACGTTGGGTCTCCATTAAGCTTATCCACAAATTCTAATTACTTTGTTAATCTCCCACTAAAAAATCAATAATTAACCAATTATCCACATAATTAAGAATTATCTCAAATTAGTTATGTATGCGGTCAAAACCTATTAAGTTAGTCGTACGGACTGGTCGAGATAACAATACTTCGATCGAAAGGTATCTACGTAAAGTCAGGTCGAGATCCGAAGAAAGGGCTTCGGGATTCGAGCTCCAAGTCCGATCAAGGATCAGATCAGTATCATTATCGGGCACATGACCAAATCAAACCACGAGGCAAAAGGTTGTCGGAGATGCACAGACTGACCAACACCCACCCCGAATATCAAGACTCCGAGTCAGGATCGAGCTCAAGTCAAGGTCGATGGCTCGACCTGATGGCTCGACCCGATATCGAGTTCGAGTCAGTATCGAAGCTCCCAGAGAAGGCCGTTACAACTGCACTAAGGGAGAAAATCCTGGCGGAAATTAGGGAAAAGACAATACATCATAGGCTCTCCACTATGTACTTTTTATTGTATAGAAAGTAAGATCCCTCTACTATAAGGATGGGATGGATTGTAAGCAGAACGACACATTGTAACAAAAGATTTCTCCTCATATTGAAAGATATCCTCTTGTGTTTATTTCACTTCATCTTATTCGTTCTTGTTGCTCACTATTCTCATTCTTATAGTCAAGAATACACGTATTTCTATTTCTCTATGCGATTTGTATCAAATTATATCACATATCCTTAGAACCATACACAAATTTAACTCTATCCAATTTTTCGGGAAAACAATTTGGTGCCCACCGTAGGGCTAAGGATAACAGTGGTTATTTGATACGAATCTGAAAAATTACGACATTGTGTTTTGTGCTTGTTTCCAAATATATCTTGGATTTCGGATTAACAACGACTACCAATCAAATGGCTTCACCAATCGACAACGAAGTCGGTCTTCAAGATGAGAACAATAACTTGACACCCAGTACCGAAAGACCACTTGTAAATGCCGTTGGAGCTCGAATCGTAGCGCCAATAGATATCAATTCGCATGTAGTATTGAGGCAAACCTACATGCTGAACCCGAAAATAGCATTCATGGTGGCACTCGGTTTGCAGTTCAAGATACCCATAACGTCGAGGAAAATGGCGTTAGCTTGCGCATGATTTTCGAAATGTTACAAGCCCAGCAAATCGCGATAGCTCAATTGCAGAGCCAAACTCAGGTACAAAGCAAGCCGAAGCCCAATCCGCTTTGAGAAATCACCCACAGAACGGAGCTAGCCATAGTTAAGTCAAACGAGCAAGAATCGGGGACTACTCCCGAAATTACTAAATTGCTCGAGGAACTCACAAAACGAGTCGAAGCCAACAATAAAAAAGTAGAAACATATAATTCCAAGGTCGATCAGATCCCGGGAGCTCCACCAATGATAAAAGGGCTGGATTCAAAAATATTCGTACAAAAGCCTTTTCCCTCGAGTACAACCCCAAAACCAATCCCCAAAAAATTTTGTATGCCCGAAATTCCCAAATATAATGGTACGACCGATCCTAACGAACACATCACCTCTTACATGTGTGCCATCAAGGGTAACGATTTGGAAGACGATGAGATCAAATCCGTGTTATTGAAAATATTCGGAGAGTCCCTCTTGAAGGGAGCGATGATTTGGTATCATAATCTGCCACCAAATTCCATTGACTCTTTTGCCATATTAGCGGATTCGTTTGTAAAGGCACATGTTGGTGCCATAAAGGTCACAACAAGGAAATTAGACCTCTTCAAAGTAAAACAAAGGGGTAGTGAAATGCTGAGGGAGTTCATATCCCGATTTCAAATGGAACGCATGAAATTGCCACCGGTCACAGATGACTGGGTCGTCCAAGCTTTCACCTAAGGGTTGAACGAGCAAAGTTCAATAGCATCACATCGGCTGAAACAAAATTTGATCGAGTATCCAGCAATAACTTGGGCGGATGTCCACAACTGATATCAGTCAAAAATTAGGGTCGAAGACGACCAGTTGGGAGCTCCTTCCGGATCCAAGAATCAGAACATGACAACTATTAAAAACTAGAGGGACATCGACAGAGAGCAAAGGTCGAACAGAGACCGATATCAACCGTATGTCACAGATCAAATGAACAACGGTTCAGCGCGCAATGCCGCTTGGAACAATCGAAGGAGTGATCGAGGACAAAATTCTTTGGGGCTTATGAGCAAGAGGCTTCGATAAATATGTCGATCCTATAGAGGCATCTCGGCTATCGGAGTACAATTTCAGCGTCGATGCATCAGGCATTGTATCGGCGATCGGAAGAATCAAAGATACTAGGTGGCCCAGACCCATGCAAACTGACCCTTCCCAAAGGAACCCGAATTCAATGTGCAAGTATCATGGTACGCATGGCCACATGACCGAGGATTGCAGAAAATTAAGAGAAGAGGTAGCCCGCCTATTCGATGAGAGCCACCTTCGAGAGTTCCTCAGTGACCGAGCCAAGAATCACTTCAGAGAAAGGGATGCCAGCAAAAAAGATAAACAAGAGGAACCTCTACATATCATTCATATGATCATCGGTGGGGTCGATACTCCACAGGGACTCGTGCTCAAATACGGTAAGATACCGGCCACAGGGGAGAAATGAACTCGAGGTTATGTACCCGAGGGCACTTTATCATTCAGAATTGAAGAAGCCGAGGGCATCTCTCAACCTCACAACGACGCTCTAGTAATTTCTATCCTATTAAATAAAGCTCAAGTTAAGCGTGTTTTAGTGGATCCAGGTAGCTCTGCGAATATCATCCGATCTTGGGTAGTAGAGCAGCTCGGTTTGCAGAATCAAGTCGTGCCCGCAACTCAGGTCTTGAACGGCTTCAATATGGCCAGTGAAATGACTAAAGGGGAGATTACTCTACCAGTGAATGTAGTTGGAACCATCCAAAATACCAAATTCCACGTAATCGAAGGAGATATGAGGTACAATGCCCTACCTGGAAGGCCTTGGATCCACAATATGAAGGCAGTGCCTTCGACCCTCCACCAAGTAATTAAATTCCCTACGTCGGACGGCATGAAAACAGTATACGGGGAGCAACATGCTGCGAAGGAAATGTTTGTGGTCAATGAGGTAACACCGATACCAACGCTATCGGCCTCTGAAAGATCGAGCACTAAAGATAGACGAGAAACCAAATAGCAATCACAGCCACCAGTCTCGACTGAACCGGTGGAACAAGGAAATAGAGGATGACGAGGAAGCGTTTCTGACACCTCGATCTTTCATCGTCCCTGACGACTCCGACGCCACCAAATCTACGATCGAAGAACTGGAGCAGGTTATATTAATCGAATATCTGCCTGAGAGAAAGGTATACCTGAGAACGGGATTGACCCCCAAACTTAGGGAAAAACTTATTCAATTTCTTATCGGTAACATAGATTATTTTTCTTGGTCCCATTTAGATATGGCAGGGATCCCACCGTCGATAACAACGCACCAGCTGAGCTTGGACCATAGGTTCAAACCGGTGAAGCAAAAAAGAAGACCTCAGTCCGAGGTAAAACAAGCATTTGTAAAGGATGAGGTAACTAAAGTTCTCAAAATAGGGTCAATTCGGGAAGTAAAATATCCCGAGTGGTTAGCCAACGTAGTTGTAGTCCCTAAAAAGGGGAACAAACTTAGAATGTGCGTATATTATAAAGATCTAAATAAAGCATGCCCCAAAGATTATTTTCCACTGCCTAGCATCGATCACATGATCGATGCCATAGCAGGCCACGAGATCCTTACTTTTCCCGACGCCTACTCCGGGTACAATCAAATTCGAATGAACTCGGAGGACCAGGAAAAGACTTCATTTATCACCAAGTACGGAACCTATTGCTATAATGTAATGCCATTCGAGCTAAAAAAATGCAGAAGCTACTTACTAACGCCTAGTAACTAAAATGTTTGAAGAACAAATAGGTAAGTCGATGGAAGTTTACATTGATGACATGCTAGTTAAGTCCCTGCGCGCGGAAGACCATTTGACTCATTTGCAGGAAACGTTCAAGATCTTAAGAAAATACAACATGAAGCTCAACCCCGAGAAATATGCTTTCGGGGTTGGATCGTGCAAGTTCCTTGGTTTCATGGTATCGAATCGGGGAATCGAGATCAACCCCGACAAAATTAAGGCCACCGAAGACATCACCGTCGTGGATAGCGTAAAAGTAGTGCAAAGGCTAACCGGATGGATAGCTGCCTTAGGCCGATTCATTTCGAGGTCATTAGATCGAAACCACAAATTCTTCTCTCTACTCAAAAGGAAGAACGATTTCGCCTGGACCCCGGAATGCCAACAGGCACTAGAACAATTAAAGCGGTACCTATCGAGCCCACCACTACTTCACACTCCGAGGACAGATGAGAAGCTTTACTTATACTTGGCGGTATCGGAAATCGCGCTAAGTGGCGTCCGAATTCGAGAAGAACAAGGTACACAGTTTCCTGTTTTTTATGTAAGTCGGACCTTAGGAGAAGCAGAGACTAGATACCCTCACTTAGAGAAATTAGCACTTGCATTAATAAGCGCCTCTAGAAAGTTAAGACCATACTTTCAATGTCACCCCATATGCGTTTTAACCACTTACCCATTTCGTAATATTTTGCACAAACCCGAATTATCGGGTCGATTGGCCAAATGGGCCGTCAAACTCAGTAGGTACGATATCGAATATCAACCCCGTACGACCATCAAATCCCAAATTTTAGCGGACATCATGGCCGATTTCACGCCAACCCTCGTACCCGAAGTTGAAAAGGAATCTTGTTAAAATCGGGTACGTCATTGGGGGTTTGGACCCTCTACACAGATGGTGCTTCAAATGTGAAAGGGTCCGAGCTTGGCATCGTACTGAAACCTCCCACATGTGGCATTTTTAGGCAATCCATCAAAACCACTAGATTAACTAACAATGAGGCCGAGTACGAGGCCATGATTGCAGGTCTCGAGCTAGCTAAAAGCCTGGGAGCAGAAGTCATTGAAGCCAAATGTGACTCTTTACTAGTGGTGAACCAAGTAAACAAAACTTTCGAGGTTCGAAAAGATAGGATTCGAAGGTATTTGGACAAATTACAGGCAACTCTACACCATTTCAAAGAATGGACCCTACAACATGTGCCTCGAGAACAAAACTGTGAGGCTGACGCACTCGCAAATTTGGGGTCGTCGGTCGAGGAAGATAAGATCAACTCGGAGATTGTCGTTCAACTCTCGAGATATGTAATCGAGAAGGGGCATGCCGAAATAAATTCCACGAGCTTAACCTGGGATTGGAGGAATAAGTATATTGAATATTTAAAGAACGGAAAACTCCCATCGAACCCTAAAGAATCGAGGGTTCTACGAACCAAGGCTGCTCGATTCATGCTGGTTGAAGATGGAACATTATACAGAAGGACGTTCGACGGACCACTGGCGATATGTTTGGGACCAGGAGACACCGATTATGTTTTACGAGAGGTCCATGAAGGCACTTGTGGAAACCACTCCGACACCGAACCATTAATTCGCAAAATCATCAAAGCAGGGTACTACTGGGGTAGCATGGAGAAGGACACTAAGGAGTTCGTTCGAAAATGTGATAAATGTCACAGGTTTGCACCAATGATCCATCAACCCGGAGAGCAGCTTCATTCGGTCATTTCTCCATGGCCATTCATGAAATGGGGAATGGATATCGTCGGCCCTCTACCATCGGCCCCAGGTAAAGCTAAATTCATTTTGTTTATGACTGACTATTTCTCTAAATGGGTTGAAGCACATGCGTTCGAAAAAGTGAAAGAAAAAGAGATTATAGATTTCATCTGGGACCACATCGTGTGTCGATTTGATATACAAGCAGAATTAACATGCAACAATGGTAAACAATTTATCGGCGGTAAAGTGACAAAATTCTTCGAAGACCATAAAATAAAAAAAATACTGTCAACACCATATCATCCTAGCAGGAACGGACAGGTCGAATGAACGAACAAGACTATCATCCAAAACCTGAAGAAAAGGTTGAGCGAAGCCAAAGGGAAGTGGAGAGAAATTCTGCCCGAAGTCCTATGGGCATACCAAACAACATCGAAGTCCAGTACTGGAGCAACTCCGTTTTCCTTAGTATATGGCTCCGAAGCCTTAATTCCAGTCGAAGTCGGAGAACCCAGCGCAAGGTTCCGACATACTTCAGAAGAGTCGAACCATGAGGCTATGAATACTAGCCTCGAATTATTAGATGAAAAATGAGAAACGGCACTGGTCCGAATGGTTGCACAAAAACAACGAATCGAAAGGTACTACAATAGAAGAACTAAACTCTGCCATTTTGAGGCCGGGGACTTGGTCCTAAGGAAGGTCACCATCAACACTCGAGATCCTAATGAAGGGAAACTTGGCCCGAATTGGGAAGGACCTTATCACGTCCTTGATATAGTCGGAAAAGGGTCTTATAAACTCGGAACAATGGATGGCAAACCGTTACCAAACAATTGGAACATATCACTTCTCAAACGATATTATTGTTAAGGTATGATTTTCTCCTTTCTATCATCTATATATATATATATTCGGCACTAACTCATTGTAGGAATTCGACAAAAGATATCAAGACCTCTGGTTTTAAAGCACGCGTTGTACTCTTTTTTTCCTTAGTTCAGCTTTTATCCCAAATGGGTTTTTCCGGCAAGGTTTTTAACGAGGCAACAATTATGTGCTACCTGAAGGCAATTCAACAGTATCTGAGGCTTCTTCATAATAAACCCCGAATATTGGGGGGCTACCATCAAATAAATCAAGTTCGACACAAGAAAGTTATTTCATATCAAATTCATGTCGGGCAGGGTCTCGATAGAGAAAAGTGAAAGGGCCAAATGATCAAAACGAACCATGCCCATATAGTTTTGCTCAAACTCTAGCACAAGATACAAACATATGTATAATGACTTATAAAGGAAACCTTCTTCTTCTCAGATATCTCTTACTTTGAAAAGATCTTCCTACTTCATGATTCAAACATGCTTAAGGGCCAACCACCATTAAAAGGCCTACGGGCTACGATATTTTGAGTTCGAGTTCGAAGCAATCACTCACTCAATCATTAAGCCTAAGGGCTATCTTACATCGAGTTCGAGCGAATCCTTCACCCGATCATAAAAAGCCTACGGGCTAAGATGCTTTGAGTTCGAGTTCGAAGCAAACACTCACTCAATCATTAAGCCTAAGGGCTATCTTACATCGAGTTCGAGCGAACCACTCACTCGATCATAAAAATCCTACGGGCTAAGATACTTTGAGTTCGAGTTCGAAGCAAACACTCACTCAATCATTAAGCCTAAGGGCTATCTTACATCGAGTTCGAGTTCGAGTTCGAAACAATCACTCACTCAATCATTAAGCCTAAAGGCTATCTTACATCGAGATCGAGCGAACCGCTCACTCAATCATAAAAAGCCTATGGGCTAAGATACTTTGAGTTCGAGTTCGAAGCAAAAACTCACTCAATCATTAAGCCTAAAGGCTATCTTACATCGAGTTCGAGCGAACCGCTCACCCGATCATAAAAAGCCCACGGGCTAAGATACTTTGAGTTCAAGTTCGAAGCAAACACTCACTCAATCATTAAGCCTAAGGGCTATCTTACATCGAGTTCGAGCGAACCACTCACTCGATCATAAAAGGCCTACGGGCTAAGATAAATCGAGTTCGAGTTCGAAGAAATCACTCACTCAATTATTAAACCTAAGAGATATCTTACTTCAAGCTCAAAATAATCACTCACAAATTATTAAGCTTAGGGACCAACACAGCGAGAGTTTGAGGCTCTATTCTCGCTTAGAATAGACTAAAAGGGTTCCATTACTCCAAAATTCAAGATAACTCGTTCGAGCAATAACAAAATCTTCACAAAAGCAAAAACACATTCGAGCATGAAAATGAGAAGACATTCAAAAGAAGCTCTATTATTAATAAAAGGGGGTATGTACAAAGAGAACAGTCAAAAGTTTGCAAAAGAGAAACTAACTCCTAACTACGGCCGGTGTCAATGTCTCCTTCAGGAGCTGATTCTTCTTCAGGCTTTTCATCGGACCCACCCCGACTACCTTCTTCATCATCATTGTCATCGTCAAAAGAGACAAGCTGCCTTGCTTCAGCTTGGAACGCCTTAGCGATCTCCTCGAAAAGTTCAAAATCTCGAGTGTGGATTTCCTCGAGGGTTTCCCTCCGAGATTGGCACTTTTCCAAGTCAGTAACTCGTTGCTCCCGATCAGAAGCCTCCCTTAGCTGCATTCGAGCAGCCTCGACATCGGCCCGATACACAGCAATGGACTTGTCCGCCATGATTTTTGATGACTCGATCTCCGCTTTGGCCTCAGCAAGCCCTGTCTCAGCTCCTAGATCCTCCTGGCCTGGGCCAAACCTTTATGCTTGATACCCCGAAGTTGAACATCAGCCGATAATAGTCTGGCCAAGATGGTTTCTTTTTCTGCAGCTAGGCTGTCCATAGTCGCCTTCCACCGATCACACTCGGCCTTGATCTGATTGACTTCTCCCCGAAGTAACCTGATCTTCTCAACCTTTTATTGCAACTGAGATAACGAAGGGTTAGCTTCCATAGTTGGGTCGAATCCTTACTCTAAAAGAACGATGCTCACATGTTTATCCAGTTCGGCCTCTTCTTCACGAGCCTTGGCCAAATCTGCTTGGAGGTCCTTTATGGTTTCTTTCTTTTGGCCACAAAAAAGCTTTAGAGCATCTCTCTCCCCCGAGACCTTTTGAAGCTCGGCCTCACACTGGCTGAGATCGACTCGAAACTTGCTAAGGGCCTACACAAAAGGAAAAAAATGCAAGTCATGCTTAGAAAAGAACGAAGAAACCAAGCGAAGTAAAATCATTACCCAAGAAATGAAACGTTGGGCCTCTTCTAGATGAATAGAAGCGTCATTAATATCGGAGGCATCATCAACTCCAGCAAAGCAATCCACTAAAGGGTACTACACTAGAGCCTCCGCCCATATCGGGGGTCTTCAATTCTCGAGCTTCCCTTAACGCCTCCTCGGAAAAGGTCGGAAGAGAAGGCAAGTGGCCCACTGTCATGGTCCCGAGCAAATCGCTCGGGACTCACTGATCGACCCTTGGGCTATCAGAACTGGCCCCGTCCGGTGTAGCTGTCATCAGCTCGAAAGGTCTGACGACGTCGTGTACCAAAGCTTCTTCCTCTTCTTCTTCTTCTTCTTCTTCTTCTCTCAGTCGTTGGACCGAGTCCATCATAAGAGCGATTACCTTTTTTCTTCACCCTTCGAGTTTTGGATTTAGGGTCCTCGGACTGAGAGGCAGTTTTTCGTTTTCTATCTTTCCCTGGTTTCGAAACCAGGGACTTGGTTCCTTCCTCACCACTCGAAGGCCTCAAAATGGCATCCTTGGTCACACCTGCATGAAAGGAAGTCAGTAACTAATGGAGCATAAAAACGTTTCAAAAAACATGAGAAGTGACCCTTACCATGATTCGGCATAAGAGGAAGTCGAGGCTAACTTTCGAACACAATCCTCGAGATCGGGTACCGCTTGTGGCATCCAAGGGGCAGTTGTATATCGGAGGGAGATATCAGATAGAATCATATAAAGGTACGAAAAGCAACGCCTTATGAAAATCACTTACGGTCGAAATTCCATTCCTCAGGGACCGACATCTTCTCTTCCGGGATAAGGTCACGGGTCCTCACCCAAATATAACGGCCCATCCAATCCCGATCCTTATCTTCATCGATGCTCGATATTAAAGCTTTCGATGCTCGACGATGGAGCATGATTAGTCCTTGAAAGTTTTGAGGCTGATACAATCGTATGAGGTGATTTAGGGTGAAATCCAACTCCCCGACCTTGTTGGAGAAGAAGCGAAGTAAGATTACTATGCGCCATAGAGAAAGATAAATTTAACAGAGGGTGACCTGATATCTTCTGCAAAAATCGATGATCATAGAATCGACGGGACCCAACGTGAAGGGATAAGTATAAACACTTAAAAAACCCTCCACGTGAGTGATGATGCTCTCTTCGGGAGAAGGAATTTGCAGCACAACCTCGGGACCCCAGTTGCAGTCCTTCCTCACGGCCTCGAGATGGCCCTCTGTTATCGAGCACATATACATCGACACATGCTCACATCGGCCCGGAACCGACGAAGGATTCTCAATCTTAAAATCGGCCTTTAGAATACATGGGCCAGGAACATACTCATGGGGAAGCAGTTCCGCCGGCACCTTGTTGCCGGACGGCCGAGAAGAGGAAGCTTTCTCCTTCTGCGGTATGGTTTTTGAAGTTTTTGCCATAAGGTATAAGTAAAAGAAAAGCAAAGGAAGATAAAAGGATTATGGTGTCAAACGCTGATGGAGGTGGCTCTACTAACGGCGAAATGGAGGCGGAAAGAGTAAGAAAATTTGGGGTTTTTTGATTACATATTAAGTTTGATTTAGGACGAGCTATTTATGGGCTAAACAGAGGCGGTTCATTCTCACATAATGGCCGACATCGACTGGCACGCATTAAATGCCTCGGTAAGTTGAACCGACGGGACAGCTACCTTGTACTTCATGATCAGACTTGATACTGATGTCAATATATGTCTAATCATACCATGGGAAATCATGTCGTTTCTCGTCACATCCTCTCTAAGAAACGATGGGACTATTTCTATGCGGTCGAAACCTATTAAGTCAGTCGTACGGACTGGTCGAGATAACAATACTTAGATCAAAAGGTATCTATGTAAGGTCAGGTTGAGGTCCGAAGAAAGGGCTTCGGGATTCGAGCTCTAAGTCCGATCAAGGATCAGTTCGGTGTCATTATCGGGCCCATGACCAAATCGAACCACGAGGCAAAAGGTTGTCGGAGATGCACAGACTGACCAACACCCACCCTGAATATCAAGACTCCGAGTGAGGATCGAGCTCGAGTCAAGGCCGATGGTTCGACCCGATATCGAGTTCGATTCAGTATCGAAGATCACAGACAAGGCCGTTACAGCCACACTAAGGGAGAGAATCCTGGTGGAAATTAGGGAAAAGACAATACATCATGGGCTCTCCACTACGTATTTTTTATTGTATATAAAGTAGGATCCCTCTACTATAAGGATGGGATGGATTGTAAGCAGAGCGACACATTGTAACAAAAGATTTCTCCTCATATTGAAAGATATCCCCTTGTGTTTATTTCACTTCATCTTATTCGTTCTTCTTGCTCACTATTCTCATTCTCATAGTCAAGAATACACGTATTTCTATTTCTCTATGCAATTTGTATCAAATTATATCACATATCCTTAGAACCATACATAAATTTAACTCTATCCAATTTTTCGGGTAAACAACTTAAAATACTAATCACTTTTAATACATTTTATATACCTTGCTATCATGGTCATGTGGTACCTTGTATGACACTAGTCCATAAATACCGGATATTATAGCTTAGACCGTATTTTATCCCAAATTGACAACCTTTAACGAAACTCATTTTCTTTGACTTGTTTACCCTCTAACCTTCACGGCACTTACTTATCACCTGTTATAAATAGCATAAATACTTATAACCTCAAAAATAATCTCATTCCCGAGCCTACGTCGATTAACTTACGACGAAATTTTTAACGTACGAAAACGCAAAATGTAACAGCCATATTATGACACAATGTGGGAGACTGGAGCATAAGGCGTCTCCATAGATGGGGTACATTTCCAGGATACTGTTAAACAATACTCTGTATTTGATTTTGGGCAAGAATCTGGCTGCATATTTAGTGCGGTGTTTGGTGATGAATAGTTGTGTTGAAGTGAGAGGGAAGAAAAAGAGTAGCCAACTTGCAGAGTCTAATGAATTTGAAGACAAGATAAAGGAGTTGAAAAACATCTGCAATCCAGTCATTGCTAAGATGTATCAAGACAGTGCTGGTGGAGCTACTATGGATGAAGATGTTCCTTCCATTGGTGGTACTACTGGAAGTAGAAGCGATGCTGAACCGAAAATTGAAAAAGTTGATTAAGAGCTTTTGTGGGGATTGTTTAACTGTGGTGCTGGTCTCCGGTAACTTGCTAACTTTTACCATGCAGCGGCCATCGCCTTATTGTTTTCGTGAGCGCTGGAATAGTTAGCCTTCTTTAATTTCTAATCCAGTTTTTGCTTTTTATCGTCAATAAGTGCATTCTCAAATAGAAAATATTGTTGTTTTTCCATAAATATGCTTTAGTAATTTAATACTAGCATTTTCTTTTTTTGACTACAGTGATCGTCTGGTTGTTGCCATTCTGCAATTAAATTAGATTGAGTTTCTAAGTTTTTACTTTTGAAGTTGCTAAAATTTTATGTCGGCAAAGAAAAACAAGTGTGCCAAATTCTATGTAGCAAAATGCGAGTCGTATGATAATTCAGTTGACATCATAGGCCTATATCTGGACCGTTTAGTAGCATTCCTAATTGTAAGTTATTGTTGTTCTACATTAATGAATATGTAAGCTATTCAACATATGATTCATTTTACATTTATATAAGCGTGCATCGATAATTAACATGTGTGCTATATAATAGGTGATTCAGAAGTGTAACCGAGTAGTGAAGTGCGTGATCATCAAACTACTATAGTAATCATTTTTTAACTTTTAGAATTTGAATCAAATAAATTTGAGAATTGGTGACACATATAGTGGGGGAGTTAGATAGAGTAAATATACTTATTTTTACGCATGTGCATAAATTTTTTATCTCTTATATATGGATCAGATTTACTATAAGTTGATATTTAAAATTTACTATCTTCTCTTATAACCGCGTGAAGCACAGACAAATTGACTAGTCTCTTCATATTTCAGAAAATCCTACATATTTTCAATCTTTCTCTTTGATATTCTTACTCATCTTCTTTCTCAAAGATTTCATTAGTTCAAGTGTTCGATAATACTTTTAAGTTTTCAATAGTTCTATACTTCTATTGCTCTGTAAAATCTTATCTAAGATCAACAATATCTCAAGAAAGATTAAATGGGTTGGTTATATTATCAATTGAACATGAACTATTAGAGAAAATCTATTATACAAAAATTATTAACAACTTTATATATCAAAATGTTAGTAGAATAGACTTCAAATAAAAACATATCTTATAACTTTCTTTTAAAAATTTAGGTCTCATATTAAGCTATGGCTTTAGGCACCTGTTGGTATATTCATTTGAATATGTTTTCTTGAATTGGTTGTTATATATGTAATTCAATAACATGTTTACAAATTTGATTAAAAAATGTTGCTATGATTACATCCATCGATATAGTCTTTGCAATATCTAAGTTCTACAGTACAAAAAGTTAATTTTAGAAAATAAAATTTTCATTTGTAGCGAGTATTAAGTTATGTTTGAATATTAGACAAGATTAAACTACAGACAAGATTGTCAAAATATAAAATATCATATATCAGAAAGAGTCGAAAAGTAAAAAAAAATAATTAATATATGTTATGATAATTCAGATTTTTCGACGAGACAAAAGAGAAACCTCATGGCGAATTTTTTAGCAATCGGTCAAAGTGAATATCTTCAATTGTTTTTTAACCATCTGGTATTCAAGACATATTCTACTATGGATGGTGTTAGCGCTCCCTCCCAAAGGAATTTTCATTGATTATGGGTGAGGAAACCTTCACCACCACGCAAAGCTTGATGGTTCTTCAATTGGCGATTGCATATTCTGGTTGTCTCTTTTAGTGGAAACACATCAAAACAGCTTAAGCGTCATCCACATACAACGACAAATAGGACGTGAGGATCCACCAAATAATGTGCAGCAAATAATGGTATTCACCAAATGAATAAAAAAATTATTGATGGGAAAGAGAGAGAAACAACTCATTGTCAAAAATCATTTTCCTTTTGTATTTTTTGGGTGTTTTCTGGATCTATCGATCGGCATTCTTTCCATAATTGAGTTTCAATCCCCAATTTCTTGAGCTCTATATGGCCACGCTCGACTGCAAAGTGAAAGAAAAACTTTATTAAGTTATTTGCGTTAGAAGTGCATATATTTTGTTGTCGGGCTACAACAACAACCCGGGGTAATTCTACATGTGGGGTCTGGGGTAGAGTGTACCAAACAGACTATTAATATGTTTAACTGCAACTGCGCCTCCAAAGTAGTCAATCAGTTATTACTCTTTTTTCCCCCTATATTCATTATTCTCCTTGTAGATTGAGAGGAGAGGGAGAATCTCTTACCATGAACAGCATCATGTGAAGTGAGAGGTTGACCACCTTGGTTAATCCAAAACTGTAATCTCTCCTCTGCAATATCTGGTTCCACTCCATGATTTTTGGTTCTTCTCCACAAGTATGTGAGCCACGCCTGAAAGAATAATACCAAAAGAGAATCTTTGACTACGTAATGGGAATCGGAAAGAAATTCAAAACAAGTGTATAACATCTATTTTTAAATTAATTTTCCAATAACGAGCACAACAAACTCATAGTATCTCTGAACCTATTTTTGGTCCGTTCTAAAAAGAATGACCCCTTTCTAAATTTGAAAACAATTTAGCTTAAACTTACAATTCTACCTTTAATGAGAAACTTTTATAACCACACAAATACTCTGAGCCCCTTTTTTACTTGTTTAGGACCACAAATTCCAAAAGTCTTTATTTTTTCTTAAATTTCGTGCCCAATCAAACAGGTTCACATAAATTGAAATGGATGGAGTAAATGATTAACAAGAAAAAAGAGAGGGGGACAATTGAGACCTCTTATTCAATTGCAACTTGTAAGCTTAGAGAGCCCCCACTATAATTCTTATAGAATAGTTTTTGTTTTTATGAAGAATAGTAGTATCTATTTTGAAATGGATCGTTTAGCTATATAGTCATTGGTTTTCTTACAGAGACAAAATTGTCACCCGGATTCTATCACAGATAAAGAAAACAAAAACAATCTTTAATTATATACTCCCTCCGTTTCAATTTAGGTGAGATAATTTGATTCGGCACGGAGTTTAAGAAATAAAAGAAAACTTTTAAACTTGTAGTTTTAAAAGCTTAAGGGGTAAAAGCTTTGTGGGACCATAATATTTTTGTGGTTATAAAAGTTTCTCATTAAGGGTAAAATGGTCAAAATGAAGAGTTTAAAGTTGAATTATTTCTAAATTTAAAAATGTGTCATTTGTTTTTGAACAAACTAAAAAGGAAGTACATCATCTAATTTGAAACGGAAGGAGTACTAGTTATTTTTATTTTTTGAATATTTCGTTAGAGAAGTTGTGCACAATTCAAAATCAATGAGCAATAATTACGCGTTTTAGTTATTCAAAGGTTTGCTAACCAGCAAGTGAGTAATAGCCTCAAGGGAAGACGAAAGGTGGAAAAAAGAGGGAAAGTCAATGTGAAGAATTAATTAAAGAGTCAAAATGTCAAATACCTGCTTAAATTGCACATCTTCTGTCTCCTCCGGACTCAATTCTGTGATACAGACATAATATTAGTAATACGAGGTAGCAAAGAAAGTTCTAATGCTAATATCTACTAACCACTCCTTTTGAAAATATAGGCAAAATTGGAGATACAATGAATGGAATGGCTAAACCTGAACTAAAAACTCAATATTAGATTATTGCGTAGTGGTGTATCAGAAGTACTCGAATCACATGGTTTGTTAAACTAGAATTAATTCACTTCCCGAGCGAAAGTCTCTCAATTTGGCATTGAATATAGGATATCTCAATAACAGCAAGGAAATAGGTTAAGCCACCTCAAATTAAGTCAACAGTAGTGAAAATTAGATCCTTGACAAAAACTCCGATGGTGATTTTTGAGAAAGCTTAATCTTATACCATGGTGAAGAAAACCCATTCAAACCTTTCTGGGTTGAGCCATGCACTTATTGTTACACAATGTAACTTGAATAGTTAAGATTTTCCAATGTTATATGTATAGAAGGAAGAATGTCATGCAATTAAAAATGACTTATCAAAAGCAAGTAATGTTTATTCTGTTGAAACAAGAAAAAGAAGAAAGAGAAATGATTCAATTGTGCAAAGGGTTCAAAGTAAGCTAATTGAATGACCAAATGACAGTAACTTGAATAAACTCACCAAATGCTTCTGAAAAGCTTTGGCCTTCCATTGGTAGCCTCATGTCATCTGCAGCCATAACATATGGAACGGCAGGTCATTATATCTATCAGTCAAGATTTGAGATGGTTTACTATGATCAGCATGGAGACTGAAAAAGTTCAGTAGCTCCAAGTCTTAACCCTACAACAAATGCATATATCTCTCAAAAAGTTAACCCAATCCGAGATGCAGCATTGTACACATTGAGACAAATTCCTATAACCAAAAGAGAAGGAGATATGATAGAAGTCCGTACAACTCCACAAACTAACGCTCAACTTTTGGATCATCCACAATTGTGAAAACTACAACAAAGGCAGAATCCCAAACCAGTTAGGATAAACAATAAAAAATTCAACATATTTGGTGAATGAATCCCAAGAATATAGTTAACATGTGATAAAGGTAGATACGCCATAAAGTTAAATATGAATATCTACTCTGTTACCTGTAGCTCTGAGTGCAGTTAGGCGCCTTTGTTGGGCCATTGCTAGGGCTACTGCTCCTTCTACCTTTAAAAGGGGAAAAAAAGGATAAAACATAAAACTAAATCAATTACACAAGAGATTTCATCAAATTCACAGAAAATTAAATCAATTACACAAGAGATTTCATCAAATTCTAACACATAATACAACTTTTATTTCCATTTTTAAGCATGTGAATAGTAGTTCCAAACCATTGATATTATAACTGATTTCTCATCAACCTTTCTGCTCAGCGTTGACTGTTCAGTAACAAGATATGAAGCTTTAGCATCTTACGTTCAAGGTTATACGACAAGAAAAATGAGGTTATAATTTATTATGAAACAAGTTTGAAATTATTACTCCCTCCGTTCCGTTTTATTTGGCACTGTATCCTTATTAGTCCGTTCCAAAAAGAATGACTATAATATAATATTTCATTAATGATAATCTTTATAGCACACAAATGCTATAAAATGTTTAAAACCTCAAGTTTCAATTTTATAGCCACACAAATGTTATGTCATATTTAAGACCACAAGTTTCAAAGTTCTTCCTTCATTTATAAAACTTTGTGCCAAGTCAAACTATGACAAACAAAGTAAAACGGAGGGAGTACTTTGGTATTAATCTACTATCTTTGGTCCTACAGAATTATTGTCGGATGACCTTTCTCCAAATATTTCATGGATTTCTTGCCCCGCAACAAATAAGAAAAAAGAAGAAGACAGAAAGCAAAAACAAAAGAAAAGCTACCTACACTAGTCTTGATTTATGTTGGCAACTGTTACAGAAAATCAGTCTAATATGGCAAAAGAAGAACAACGGTTGTGCTATCATTTTCTTCGCATTTTAGAGAAAGGAAGAGCATTTATCAGAGACGCTGAAGATAAATATTCTTAAAACAAAGTTCAGTTGAATATAATGGTGATAAATGTTTTAGGGATCTTTTATGAATAGTGTATCAGGTTCTATATCAACAAAGAACACTTATCTGGCTTGCTTGACTTCAAGTAAAACAACAATATTTGATGATTTCAGAGGTTAACGTTGAAGAAAAGTTTGCATTTTGCAAAGGCAATATACTATCACTCAAGTGGTCTAAAAGGTCTAGTAAAACTAAGCGACGTGACTCTCAGGATAAGCTGAGTGTGAAGTTTGGGCTCAAAGACCCACATACAATTCTGGCCATATTTATTCCCTGCTCACACTTTGATAACTCTTCATATTTTTCTCCCCCCAGGGTAAAGGATCAACACAGATATACAACAAAGGGAAATGGATGGAGTTAGCAAGCAAATTAATATGGTATTCTCTTCAATTGTCGTATTGTAATTGAAAGGGATTAGTCTAGTTTGGTAGCACCTTTTGATAAAAGACTACATGGGTTGTAATCCTATTATCCTTGCCTACTCTTCTATTGTCTACTTCCTTGATCCTCACTGTAATTGCTTCGGTATGAGAAAATATCAAAGCTTTGCTGGAATTGTTCCACTCCTCTCATTGGAACAATTCCATAGGAGATGATTTCAATGGCCACATTGGAGCGAATTCGGGGGGTTATGATGATGTGCATGACGGCTTTAGTTTTGGAGTTAGAAACGGAGGAAGAACATCGCTACTGAATTTTGCTAGAGTTTTTGATTTGGTGATAGCCAACTCAAGTTTTCTAAAGAAGGTGGAACACTTGATCACTTTCCAAAGTTCGGTGGTCATGACCAAGATCGATTATCTGCTCGTCCGGAAGTCCGATATAAGCCTTTGCACGGATTGTAAAATCATCCCGAGTAAGAATTTCACGACCCAACATAGGCTTTTGGTCATGGACCATAAAATCACAAGGAGAAGGAGAAAGAGGGTTGTGTCTGGTCAATCGAAGATCAAGTGGGGAGCCTTGACTAGGGGCAAAACTCAAGAGTTAAAGGACAAGTTGTTGGCAATGGAGGCTTGGAGGAGTACTGGGGACGCAAGTGGTATGTGGACCGCGACTGCGAATAGGATTAGGGAAGCTGCTAGCAGGGTATTAGGGGTTTCGAGGGGATATTCGGGTGGTCACAAATGGGACTGGTAGTGAAATGACGAGGTCCAAGGAAAAGTAGAAAACAATAAAGTGGCATATTTTAAGTTACTGGAGAGCATTGGCGAGGAGGTGAGGAGGAAGAATAGGAAGTTGTATAAGGTGGCTAAGACGAAGGCGAAGTTAGCGATTACGGCAGCTAAGACTGCAGCGTTTGGACGATTGTATGCTGAACTTGGGGGGCAAAGGCAGGGATAAGAAGTTGTACAAACTAGCTAAGGTAAGAGAAAGGGAGGCTCGTGACCTGGCCCACGAGAAGTTTATTAAAGACGAGGATGGTAGAGTATTGTTGGATGAGGCACTTATTCGCCGTAGATGGCACACCTACTTTCATAAACTCTTGAATGATGAGGGGGGCAAGAGCATTGTCCTGGGTGAATTGGAACACTCCGAGAGTCGTAAAGACTTCGGGTATTGTAGGCGTATAAGAGTTAAGGAGGTCAGAGGGGTTATGTGTAAGATGCGCAGGGGAAGAGCGACCGGGCCAGACGAAATCCCGGTGGAGTTCTGGAAGAGCGCGGACAGGGCGAGCTTGGAATGGCTTACTAGGTTATTTAATGACATTTTCAGGACGAAGAATATGCCCGATGAATGGAGTATGATGATCCCTTTATACAAAAATAAAGGTGATATCCAGAATTGCAACAACTATCGAGGTATCAAGCTGCTAAGCTACATTATGAAAGTCTAGGAAAAGATGGTGGAGTTGAGGGTGAGGAGGAGTGTATCTATCTCCGAGAACTAGTTCGGATTTATGATGGGACGTTTGACTACAGAAGCCATTCACATTGTTAGGAGATTGATGGAGCAATATAGGGATAGGAAGAGGGATTTACATATAGTGTTCATCGACCTTGAGAAGGGCTACGATAAAGTACCTAGAAATGTGATATGGAGATGTTTGGAGTCTAGAGGCGTTCCTGATGCATACATTAGAGTGACTAAGGATATGTATGATGGAGCTAAGACCCTAGTGAGGTCCATGGGAGGAGAGTCAGACCATTTTCCAATTGAGATGGGGTTACATCAGGGGTCAGCTCTCCATTTTTATTTGCACTGGTTATGGACGTGTTGACGTGCCACATTCAAGAGGAGGTGTCGTGGTGCATGTTATTCGCAGATGATATTGTTATGATTGATGAGACGCGAGGCGGTGTTAACGCAGGACTGGAGGTTTGGAGGCGTCACCCTAGAGTCTAAAAGTTTCAAGTTGAGCAGAACCAAAATAGAATACTTAGAGTGCAAGTTCAGTCGTGCGGATCAGAAAGTGGACGGGTATGTGAGGTTGGATTCACAAGTCATTCCTAGGAGAGATAGTCTCAAATACCTTGGATCAGTTATACAAGGGAATAGGGAGATCAACGAGAATGTCACACATCGTATCGGGGGTACATATGATTTGTATGCACTGGCTTGAGAGAGTGTTAGATAGTTATGTAAATAATCCTAGTACCACATAGAATAGGAGTAGAATATGTATTGTGTATAGTTATAAATAGGGTTATTGTAAAAGGCTTAATAGAATATCAATAATAGATTTTTCTCTCGTGCATTCTGACAATTATGTTGTAAAATGTTATAAAAAAGTTTAATATACATTGTTAATGCTTGTCCCATGTCAAAGGTCCTAGATCACTTTGAATATCTTAAGAGTCTAAAAACTACTCCACAAAAATGATATGATGTGCAATATGAAAAAGTTCTGAAATTGCATAAACCAAAATCCAAAGAAAAAGTTCACGGAAGAGAAGAATTTGTAAAAGACCTTTAGTGATGTCAGTTCCCGAAGACCTTTATCCACTAATAGCATACTTTCAACATTCCCGTCTCCTGAAAGTTCACTCAGATCATGCGGAAGTGCTTCCCTTTCCTCTGGATCATTGTAAACTACAAAAAAAATTATTTTAAATAATAAGTTAAACAAAACAGGCTTTAAATGGTTTAGGTTGTAATAAATAAACATTAACTTTTCGAAAATCTCACGTAATGAGTTCTCATCTTTAGCTTTTTGCCCTGCCTCCAACACAACTTCCAACGGTAAAGGGGCAAGGGATGACCAATATTCTTGTTTTGCTCCAGCTATGTCTGTGTGAATACCTGCATAATGTTTAACTTTACATGAATAATCCAAATGGGAACAAAGACAAAAACTAATTTTTCTACACCTAAGTCCAGGAAAAAAGAAATGTAGAATTTCACTTGGAAGATTAAATTGGTACCAGAGCGTGAATAGATGTGAATTATTTAACAACTCTTCTGACTGATCTCACTTAAACTATATCAGCATTAGGGCACAATAACCCTTGAATTAGTTTTAGAGTACTTCGTACAATCCATTAAAGGAAAACAAATGAAATGATAATTTTACTTTTAAATGTCGGAAAAAGCCTTCACATAAATCACAACTTTTTGATGTTCCCTCTTTCCTAAATTACTTAGAGCCCGTTTGGACATAAGAAATTTTTCTCTTTTTCCTAAAAAAGTTTTACTTTTTTCCGAAATCAGCATTTGTTCATAAAATTTTTACACTTTTAATACATTTTAAAAAATTTCAAAAATTTGAAAAACTTCAAAAAGCTGTTTTTCAAAATTTTCACTCAAATTACTCACAAAACTTCAAAAATAACTCAAAATTATATTCATGTCCAAACACAACTCTAAAATTTCAAATACCATTTTCACTTGAAAAAAAAATCCCCTATTTTGGAATTTTACAATTCTTATATCCAAACGCCCACTTAGGCACTGATACTGAGCAAATTATAATTTCACTGTATCCCCTCCATCCTCCCCCATACAAATTGTGCACTTACAAATTTCTGCTTAGGATTCAACTGTCCATATGCTACTTCTTTTTGAAGACATGTAGTAACATTTTTGTCATATCTTGTACGTTTCAAAGAAAAATAAAAGATGTTTCATGTGATGGACCTCCTAAAGGGTATGACAGATTTTACACAGTAGAAGAACATAAATTAGAGTGGATTTGAGATTTTCTCTTTTATTTTCAGATAAGTTTATATTTGTGTTCATATTGATCTTCTTACATATTGACTAATGCTTATGTTGGAAATCTAACTTATTAAGGGTTCCCTACTTCATTGATTGTTACTTTGTCTAAAATGTTTGAAGAATACTAGATAAATAACATTATTGACCAAGACATGTCACTTTTAGAAAGCCAACATTTTGAGAACATTACTGGACATTACTCAACATCAAACTTTTCTCACAAAGACTTAGAGCCTTCCTACTGGAATACTCCTCCTTTATCTGCGTTGTTTCATTATCGTGAAGATTTGGTTGGAACTACATCTCCCAGATTAGTTCCTGATTATAATGATACTTCTTAACTTTCTTTACTACTCCCAATAAAATGCACTTAAAAAAAAATATCTCACAAAAAGGAAAAAGATTAAATATATCTTGTTTGACAATTTTGCCAATAAGCTAAAAGGGAAAAGACAATTAGAGATTCATTGTAACTCTCGCAATTATTTGAAAAATACTTATTTGGGATAGTTTACAGAAATAGGATGAAACAATTGGGTCATCACGATTGTTATCCAGAGCAGAAAGTGTTTTAATAGGTTCTAGAAAAAGTGTACAGAAGGTAAAGGAGAAATCAAGGATGAATAAAGGCCAAATACCTATGCGGCCCATTAAACTTGGCTCCAATTTTTATTTTAACACTTTAACTAAAGCCAGTACCTATTGAACACTAAAACTCTGTCTTACTTGTGCCTATTAAACACAATAGCTGACATGGCAAAAAAATGTGTATTTTACCACTCTTAAGCGCGTGAATGGATCTGAAATTATATTTTTTCTTCTTTTTTATTTAAATAAAACCCCCTTTTTCTAAAGAAACCATATCACCACCTTATTAACTCCATTACTGCCGCTTCTCCGCCATTGGTGCGACCATTTTCCTTCGTTCTTCTTTCTCCGCACACCAACCTCCACCCTTCCCCTTCTTCCTCCTCCCTACCCACCACTGCCACCACCAGCCTCGATCATTTCCCTTCCCTCCTTACATGAAACGGAGATTTAAAAATTCAGAGACGAAGAACAAGTTGACTGAGAAAGTTGAATTGATGAGATAACTAAAATTGATCAGAAATTGGATCAAAGAAAATTGGTGAAGTATGAGATTGACGAAGAAGACGACGATGAAGAATTTTTCGACCATGAAGCTCTGCAAATTTTCCCTGAACTTCAAATTATTTTTTGTCTTCAGATATTTATTTTTTAGTTAATGGACTAATCTCATACATCGTCAATCTGCTGCAGAGCTTGAAAGAAATCAGATTCCTTAGGAGACTCTCCCCAATACTCAGCGTTTAAGCAGATTGAATGAAACTCATTTCTCTTTCTCTTTTTTCCTTTCTAGATTTTTTACTTTTCTTTTTCTCTACTGACTTGTCTTTTTCTTATTGGTGTCATTTGTTAGGTCAATGGCAAGTAGCTTCACGCTTTGAAGTTTGTTGAGAGTTATAAAAAATGTGTTTAATAGGTATAAGTAAGATAAAGTTTAAGTGTTCAATAGGTACTGGTCTTAGTTAAAGTGTTAAAATGAAAACTAGAGCCAAGTTTAAGGAGTCGCATAGGTATTTGGCCATGAATAAATCTAAGAGACAAGGGCGTACAAAGATATTTTTGTATATAATGTGGGTCGTTTGGTAGCCGGTTAGAGATGTGTTATCCATGTATTAAAATTAGGATAACTTTATACATTGTTTGGTTAAAAGAAGGAAAAAAAATAATCTCCACATAAAAGCTAGCATAAGTTATACAATGTTTGGTTATTTTTTCCTCTTTTCCACATAAAATGTAGCATTACTAATACAATGTTTGGTTCATGTTTTTCTTTTCCGCATAACTAATACATGTATAAGTTATGAGGGAATCTATGTATTATTTATGCAGGGTAGAAGGTGGAATAACTTATACATGTATTAGTAATACTTGTATTAAAACACAAAATGACAAGAATACCCTTTATTCAAACTTGTATTTTTTTGTTTAAAATATATATATTTAAACTATACTAACAATTTTAATAAAATAAAGTAAGCTAATAATAAATAACACTCACATTACATTTATATTACTAATCCTTATATAACTACCGCATAATTAATCCCCGCATAACTAATCCCGACATAATTCAACCTTGCATAACTAAACCTTGCATAACTAATACATGCATAACTAAACCTTGCATAATTAATACCTGCATAACTAAACTTTGAATAATTAATACCTGCATAACTAATACATATATAACTAATACATGCATAACTCTAACAAGCAACCAAACGACCCATATATAATAGAGCTACATCGGGTAAGTGAGGTTTAGAACGTGGCAAGGCAGAACTGGAGCTGAGCTAGTGGTGGATGACAGCTGTGTGGATATTAGTTGTAGCTTAATTAGTGATTACCTAGAGTTTGTTGTAGTTAGTTAGTTAACTAATCCTTGTACATAAATATCCGATTGAGCTAATAAAGAAGAAGCAGTTTCATTTGCTCCCAAAATATTTGACCTTCATGTCTCTCTTCTCTCTCTCCCATTCTTCCCCTAGGCTAGAATTGTCATAATTCTCCGAATTCTTCAGATTTTAGCAAAAGAGATGAGAGAATATCAGATTCTATTTCTCAGAAGAAAGTCATTCGCACTCGATAAGCACCAGGTTTAGTTAGTCTAACTCTAGGTGCTAATATCAAATAATTTAGCGAATGTAATTTTTATAAAAGTTACATTTATTTATTGTGGTTTAATAATCATTTTTTATAGTTTACAGTTTTATGTAATTTCCAGTGTCCATTTTCAAGTGACATCCGAAAACAAACTCAACTACAATGACTTCTCAATTTTATGCGTAGAAGGCGGAGCAGAGAAGAAGGCATAGTTGAAGAAACTGGGGTCCTAAATGCCAAAAAAAAAAAAAAATGATGATTGTGAAAAGTAATAGAAGAAATTTATTTTTACGCCAATAAATGTGGTCAAGGTGTCCCAAAAGAAGTACAATATTAAAGGAACATTGAGGTCTTAATCTCAATGCTTCAATGCTTAAAGGAAAGTAACTCCATGGTTTATCTAGAAAATCATTTATAAAATAAAGTAATTTAGTGATCACAGTTTTACTTTAAGAACACAAATATAATTCTAATTGTCTAGATATATTAAGCACCACAAGTCAGAAAAAATTCTTGGCACAAGAAATTTAATATACCATAACGGACGCATAAACTCCAATAGCGTGCAAGCCAACACCTCTTGAGAACAACCTCTTCCTAAGGTGTGAAACTGTGAATTACGTAAGTATGCAAAAGGAAAGGGGGAAAAGTTACAAAGAAAGGCCACAAAATAATTACATACATACCATCTCTTCTTGACTCAGTATCATTCTTCGAGTCATAGTTCGCAGGGACTACGCAAAAGAAAGAAAAGAAACGCGTATGCTATTAAAGATGCGAGATAGTTTATTATTCATGCTCATAAGAGTATTATGATTATAGATGAGTATAATATCTTTGACATGGTGGACAACATACAGGAATAAATCATGATTACAATAACCGAAAATCTTTGTCTACTCTATGACCTTGTTAAACTAACTGTATTTCAGTAACCAAAAATATTTACTAAATGTTATTTGCTAACAAGTTTCCAACAGTAAATTACATGCATTTCAATTATGTCCCAGCACTACTGTTTACCCGAAAAACGGATAGAGTTGAATTTGTACGTAGTTCTAAGAATATGTGGTATAACTTAATACAAATTGTAAGGATAAATAAAAATATCAAATACGGATTACAAAAAATGCAAAATAAACAAGGTTGGAAAGAAGATGATTTTTAGGACTAAGCAAGATGAATCAATCTATGAAACTTAAAAGAATAACTCTTCAATATAGGAGTGTATGGTGTTTTAGTTACAATGTAAGCAAAGAACTGTCTTTTACAGAAATGTAGCCATCCTCTTTATAGTGGAGGATCATATTTTAGATATAATTAAAAATACATAGTGGGAAATCCATGATAAATCAGTTTTTCCCTAATTCCCGCCGAGATTCTCTCCCTTAGTGCGTTTGCAACGGCTCTTTGTTTGTGAGCTCGAGCTCAATCGCCCTCGCTGCTGGTCGGTATTGTTTTTAGAGCTCGATGCGGACTTGCTCGATGCCGACTCGGGATCAGGTGATGATTCGGGTTCGGTATCGGTTGGCCTCTGCCCCTTAAGCTCGATTCCACAACATCTCATCATAGTTTGATTCAGACTTGAGCTCGATAATGACTTCAAACTCGGTGTTTGACCTATACCTGAAATCTGAAGCTCGTCCGTACCATCTTCAGAACCCATCTCGATATTACGAAGTCTTCCTTTGGTCCATTATGATCCCATCTCGATCAATCGTACGAATGCTGAAATCAATTTCGACCGTATACAGATAGTCCCCTCGTTTCTCGGAAAAGATATGGTGGAAAACGATATGATTTCTCAATGGCTCGATTGGACATGCACTGACGTTTGCATCGAGCCCGACTATGACGTACGTGATAGTTGTCCCGTCGGTTTAGCTTACCAAGGCATTTAATGTGTGTCAGACGGTGGTCGGCCACCGCTGATATTGAACCGCCATTGCTTCAATATATAAATAACCCTTCCTTTTACCATTTATCACTTTTCAATCTTCCAAATTTTTCAAGTTCCTTTTCGTATCTTCTGAGTTCATTCGCAAATCTGTGATTCTTTTTTACAAAATCCTTCTTCAAAACCACAAAATCTTTGTCACTTTTTTTAAATCCAAAAATGCTGAAAACATCAAAAACCATCCCCCAAAAAGAAAAAGCTTCTTCTTCCCAATCTGCCGCCGACAAAACACCGGTGGATCCACAGCCTGAGGAGTGCATCCCGACGGCTTGTGTTCTTACCTCCGATTTTAAGGCCGACCAAGGTTCTTCGGTTCCGGGCCGATGTGACCCGGTATCGAGGTATATATTATGTTCGATAACCGAGAGATACCTCAAACAGCTAAAGAAAGATTGCAATTGGGAGAACAAAGAAATAGTAGTCCCGTCTTCTGAAGAAGATATCACCACTTATGTGAAAGGGTTTTTAAGTGTGTATACTTACCCTTTCACGTTAGGCCCCCTCAATCCCGTTATTATCGATTTCTGCCGCCAATACCAAATAACCTTAGGTCAGATCCATCCTTCTTTTTGGCAGATCGTTATTTTGATCTGATACTTCGTGAACAAAATCGAGGGGATGCCTTTCACCCTCGACCATCTCATCCGATTATACTGTCCTCGCCTCTTTCAAGGCGGATTAATAAAATTTCAGCGTCGGGCTACCAAGGTTCTGTTCTCGAGCATAGATGAGAACATGGATCGAGGCTAGATGGGCAGGTTCGTTCGAGTAAGGACTTCGAACCTGATTCTGACTGAAAAGATGCCTTTTCTCGAGGAGTGAAACATGAAGCGTAAGTGTAATTCTGTTGTTATCCCCTACTATTTTGCCCTTTCATTTCTTTCTCACCGGTATCCCCTTTTTGTGATGCAGCGGTTCCCTAGATGCCCGACGCAGTTCCCGATCTCAAGAATTGGGTACGAGATCTGGCTTTGACCTCCACATATGCCGAGCGCTCATGGCGTGATTTGTCGAAGGGTCGATGGGAAGCCAAAAATCATGGTAAGCTCCTTTCTCGCATCATTGATAATTCGAACTGTTTTCCGTATACTTAAATCAATTTTCTTGTGTGTAAGTTTGGGCAAGGATGCGGTTTTGAGACCCCTGTCCGGCGAGGAGGAAACTTCGGCCCCGGTTTCTAAACCGGCGAAGGACAATAAGAGAAAGAGGGCCTCTACTTCCAAAAACCCAAAATCAAAGGCTCGTAAGTCGAAGAAGAATACCATACCTTTAACCTCAGAATCAGTTCGGCGTTTTAGGGATGAAGACGAGGAAGAAGAAAAAGATGATGGACCCGTACTGATGGCCCGAATGAAGAAAACCATCGACGCCCCACAGGCAACTGGATCGATGGTGGTTTACCAGGCTCCGCCTCGAACTGAGGATATATCGGAGAAAGATTCGGGCAAAGTCCTTGAGCCATTGAGAATCGAGGATATCTCCCATCGAAGTCAACAGATAGTGGATATGACTGAGGGGGTCATTCCTGACTCTCTTCGAACCGAAGAAAACACCCCAAGTGACTCACTTGGGGCAGTAGTAATCGAAGACTCGCCCACTTTCCCTGCTTTTTCCGAAGGGGCGATTCGGGAAGCCCAAGCTTTGGGGGCCCTTGAGGTAGATGGATCTCATGAGGGAGATGATCCTTTTCGTGATTTGTTTATCGGTGTCGAGGACGTTGTCGGCACTAGTGATGCATCAGATCTTCTCCTCGGAGTGCAGCAGGCTTTGAATCGGGTAAGACTTAACTCACTTCGTTGGTAATGCTTTTATGCATGTTTTCTTTTTCTAACTTCGTTTCTTCTTTCTTTGCAGGCCACAGTAGTTCATCGAGAAGCATGTTCTCGGTCTCGAACCGAGCTGCGTCAATATGAGGCCGACCTTCGACGGGTCACGGAGGAGAAGAACTCCCTTAAACTCCTCTTAGGGCAAAGGGGAGAGGAAATCAAAGACTTCTGAGCTGAGTTGGCCAAGGCTCACCAAGATCAGACCGATCTGTCCGAGCAGGTAATGATACTTTTAAAGCCTATGGGCTTGATACCAGAATGATGGCTAATTTTTCGATCTTACAGCTGCAGCAGAAAATTGAGATGATCGAAAAACTCCGTGAAGAGGTCTATGTGATAAAAGCGGAGTCTTTGAAGTGGAAAGAAGGTATGGACTGTTTCGCTATAGAGAAAGAGGCTGCTCGAGCCCAATTATCATCAGTCGAAAACCAACTTCAAAGTATGAAGGAGAAAAGCTCGATTCAAGCAAGAAGAATAGAGGAGCTCGAGGCTCGGTTAGCCTCTGAACTTGCCAAGGCCGAATCTGACACCGAAAAGGCAAAGGCCGATGCAGATGCACCCGTGGCCGTCTATCGGTCCGATGCTGAAGCTACCCAGGTATAAGCAATAGAGGCAGCCGAGACCGTCGATACTCAAATACATTGGGTTGCTGAACTTGCTAAGTGCCGATCTCGGAGGGAGACCCTCGAGGAGATCCATGCTCGAGGTTTCGACCTCACTGAAGAGATAAAAAGGGCTCAAGAGCTCGAAGTCGATGTTGAAGCCTTGGCTTCCGATGATAACGATGATGATGAGAGCAAGAGCGGGTCCGAAAATGTGGAGGAGCCCGGTGGAGAAGAGACCGCTCCCGGAGATAACCAAGAAACTTAGCCCTTAATTTCTGTGTTGCAAACAATCATGTAAACAATCTTGTATATATATATAAATATCTTTTCTTTTACCGACTTGCCTCTGTTTAATTTCCTACCTTGTGAAGATTTTATTTTATTCATGCCTTATGAATGTTTACATAAGGCTTTAGGTAATTTGATCGAATTTGGACTTCATAGCCTTTATATCCGAGTGAGCAATTACTCAAACTTGAAATAAGGTAGCCGATAGGCTTAGTAGTCGAGTTGAGTGATTGTTTGAACTTGAAGTAATACAGCCCGTAGGTTTATTAGTCAAGTGAGTGATTTCTCAAACTCGAGATGATGTAGCCCGTAGGTTTTATTAATCGAGTGAGTGATTCAAACTCGAAGTAATGTAGCCCGTAGGCGTAAAGGGTCGAGTGAGTATTGCTCGAACTCGGAATAAAAGTAGCATGTAGGCTTAGTAGTCGAGTGAATGATTTTGAACTCGAAGTAATGTAGCCCGTAGGCGTAAGGGTCGAGTGAGTGCTTGTTCGAACTCGAAATAAAAGTAACCCGTAGGCTTAGTAGTCGAGTGAATGATTCGAACTTGAAGTAATGTAGCCTGTAGGCATAATGGTCGAGTGAGCGCTTGCTCGAACTTAGAATAAAAGTAGCCCATAGGTTTAGTAGTCGAGTGAATGATTCGAACTCGAAGTAATGTAGCCCGTAGGCGTAATGGTCGAGTGAGTGCTTATTCAAACTCGAAATAAAAGTAGCCCGTAGGCTTAGTAGTCGAGTGAATGATTCGAACTCGAAGTAATGTAGCCCGTAGGCATAATAGTCGAGTGAGTGCTTGCTCGAACTCGGAATAAAAGTAGCACGTAGGCTTAGTAGTCGAGTGAATGATTCGAACTCGAAGTAATGTAGCCCGTAGGCGTAATAGTCGAGTGAGTGTTTCTCGAACTCGTTGATTTACCTTAATCCTGTTTGCATAATAAATCTCGAAATAGAGGAATATTTCTTGGATATAAGATATCGGTAAAGAAGAAAACTTTCTTTGCAAGTCATCATACATGTGTTCATGTTTTGCGTCAGGGCTCGGGACAATTACATGAGCATGGTTCGTTTTGACCATTTGGCTCTTACAATTTTTCCTATCGGTACCCTGTTGTTATGAAGCAACTTTCTTGCATCGAACTTGATATAGGGCTAATGCACAATTTTTCCTATCGGTACTCTGTTGTTATGAAGCAACTTTCTTGCATCGAACTTGATATAGGGCTAATGCCCCCCAGTATTCGAGGTCGATTGTAAAGAGGCCTCGGATACTATCGAATTGTTTCTAGGTTAGCACGATCAATGGTTGCCTCATTCAAAACCTTGCCGAAAAACCCATTTGGGATAAAACCGATCTAAGGAAAAAAGAGTGCAACACGTGCTTTTAGACCTAGGGCTTCGTATTGAAGGATTCATCATTGCTCCTGATTGGACTCCTGCAAGGGTTAGTTTTGAAATATAAATGAATATGGGAGGGTCGTACCTTAGTAGTAGTATCGCTTTAGGTGCGACACATTCCAATTGCTTGATAGTTGTTTGTCGTTTATAATACCGAGCTTGTAGGATCCTTTTCCGACGATTTCAAGAACCTGATACGGTCCTTCCCAGTTTGGACACAGTTTTCCTTCGTTTGGATTTCGGGTACTGAGGGTGACTTTCCTTAGCACTAAGTCCTCGAGTTAAAAATGGCGAAACTTGGTCCTTCGATTATAGTATCTTTCGATTCGCTGCTTCTGGGCGGCTAATTAGACGAGAGCAGCTTCTCGTTTTTCATCGGATAATTCGAGACTAGTATTCATAGCCTCGTTATTTGACACTTATGTTGTATATCGAAACCTGGCACTGGGTTCCCCGATTTCGACTGGAATCAAGGCTTCGGAGCCATATACTAAGGAAAATGGGGTTGCCCCCATACTAGATTTTGGTGTTGTTCGATATGCCCAAAGAACTTCGGGTAGGATTTCTCTCCATTTTTCCTTTAGCGTCGTTCAACCTTTTCTTTAGGTTTTGGATGATAGTTTTGTTCGTTGATTCGGCCTTTCCGTTCCCACTAGAGTGATACGGTGTTGATAATATCCTTTTTATTTTGTGGTCTTCAAGAAATTTCATCACTTTGCCGCCGATAAACTGTTTCCCATTGTCACACACTATTTCGGTGGGTATCCCGAATCGACACACGATATGATCCCAGATAAAGTCTATAACCTCTTTCTCTCTTACTTTTAAACGCCTGTGCTTCAACCCATTTAGAGAAATAGTCAGTCATAAATAAAATGAACTTAGCTTTACCTGGGGTCGATGGTAGAGGGCCGACGATATCCATTCCCCATTTCATGAAGGTCATGGGGATAGGACTGAGTGAAGTTGCTCTCCGGGATGATGGATCATTGGTGCAAACCTTTGACATTTGTCATATTTTCGGACAAACTCCTTTGCATCTTTGTCCATATCGATCCAATAATACCCTGCCCTGATTATTTTTCGGACTAATGAATCGGCACCGGAGTAATTTCCACAAGTACCCTCGTGAATCTCACGTAGGATGTAGTCGGTGTCTCCTGGACCTAAGCATACTTCCAATGGTCCATCGAATGTCCTTCGGTATAATGTTCCATCTGTAGTCAATGTAAATCGAGCAGCTTTGGTTTGTAGGGCCCTCGAATTTTTAGGGTCCGATGGGAACTTTCCGTTCTTCAAGTATTCAATATACTTATTCCTCCAATCCCAGGTTAAGCTTGTAGAATTTATCTCGGCATGACCTTCTTCGATTACGGATCTCGAGAGTTGAACGACAGTCCCCGAGTCGATCTCATCTCCCTCGACCAATGACCCTAAACTTGCGAGTGCGTCGGCCTTACTGTTTTGTTCTCGAGGCACATGTTGTAAAGTCCATTCCTTGAAACGGTGCAAAGTTACCTGTAATTTGTCCAAATACCTTTGCATCCTATCTTCTCGAACTTCAAAGGTTTTGTTTACTTGGTTCACCACTAGTAAAGAGTCACATTTGGCTTCAATGATTTCTGCTCCCAAGTTTTTAGCTAGTTCGAGACCTGCAATCATGGCCTCGTACTCAGCCTCATTTTTAGTCAACCTAGAAGTTTTGATAGATTACCTAATAATGCCACCCGTGGGGGGTTTCAAAACGATGCCAAGCCTGGACCCCTTCACATTCGAAGCACCATCTGTAAAGAGGGTCCAAACCCCCGATGACGTACCCGATTTTATCAAGAGTTCTTTTTCAACTTCGGGTATGAGGGTTGGCGTGAAATCGCCCACGAAATCCACCAAAATTTGGGACTTGATGGCTGTACGGGGTTGATATTTGATATCGTACCCACTGAGTTCGATAGCCCATTTGGCCAATCGGCCCGATAGTTTGGGCTTGTGCAAAATATTACGAAGTGAGTAAGTGGTTAACATGCATATGGGGTGATATTGAAAGTATGGTCTTAACTTTCTAGATGCGCTTATCAGTGCAAGTGCCAATTTCTCTTAAGTGTGGATATCTAGTTTCTTCTTCTTCTAAGGTTTGACTTACATAATAAATAGAAAATTGCGTACCTTGCTCTTCTCCAATTAGTACGCCGTTCACCGCGATTTCCGATACCGCCAAGTATAAGTAAAATTTCTCATCTGCCTTCGGTATGTGAAGTAGTGGAGGGCTCGACAAGTATCGCTTCAATTCTTCTAATGCTTGTTGGCATTCCGGGGTCCAGGCGAAATCGTTCTTCTTTTTTAGTAGAGAGAAGAATCTATGGCTCCGATCCGATGACCTGGAAATGAATCGGCCTAATGCGGCTATCCGTCCGGTAAGCTTTTGCACAACTTTTACACTATCTACGATGGCGATGTCTTCGATGGCTTTGATTTTATCAGGGTTGCTCTCGATCCCCCGATTTGATACCATGAAGCCGAGGAACTAGCCCGAACCGACCCCGAAAGCACATTTCTCGGGGTTGAGCTTCATGTTATATTTCCTTAAAATCTCGAATGTTTCCTGCAAATGAGTCAAATGGTCCTCTGCGCACAGGGACTTAACTAGCATGTCATCAATATAAACTTCCATTGATTTACCTATTTGTTCCTCGAATATTTTATTTACTAGGCGTTGGTAAGTAGCTCCTGCATTTTTTAGCCCGAAGGGCATCACATTATAACAATATGTTCCATACTTGGTGACAAATGAAGTCTTTTCCTGGTCTTCCGGGTTCATTTGGATTTGATTATACCCGGAATAGGCATCGAGAAAAGTAAGGACCTCGTGGCCGGCCGTGGCATCGATCATGCGATCGATGTTGGGCAGCGGAAAAGAATCTTTGGGGCATGCCTTGTTTAGATCCTTATAATCTATACACATTCTAAGTTTGTTCCCTTTTTTAGGGACTACAACTACATTGGCTAACCATCCGGGATATTTTACCTCCCGAACGGACCCTATTTTGAGAAGTTTAGTTACCTCGTCCTTTATGAATGTATGCTTTACCTTGGACTGGGGTCTTCTCTTTGGCTTCACCGGTTTGAACCTAGGGTCCAGGCTCAGTCGGTGCGTTGTTATCGACGGTGGGATCCCTGTCATATCTGAATGGGACCAAGCAAAACAATCTATATTATCTATAAAAAATTGAATAAGTTTTTTCCTGGGTTCGGGGGTCAATCCTGTTCCCAAGTATACCTTTCTCTCGGTCAGATGCCCGATCAATATAACCTGTTCCAGTTCTTCGACCGTCGAAAATCCTCCTCATCTTCTTCTATTTCCTGCTTCCCTGATTCGGTCGAGGCTGGCGGCTGTGATTGCTATTTAACTTCTCACTTACCTTTGATGCTTGACATTTCCGAGGTTGATGGTGTTGACATCGACGTTACCTCATCGACCGCAAACATTTCCCTCGCAGCATGCTGCTCCCCGTACACTTTTTTTACACTATCCGACGTCGGGAATTTTATTACTTGGTGAAGAGTCGAAGGTACTGCCCTCATATTGTGGATCCAAGGCCTTCTGAGTAAGGCGTTGTACCTCATGTCACCCTCGATTACGTGGAACTTAGTATTTTGGATGGTCCCGGCCACGTTTACCAGTAGAATAATCTCCTCTTTAGTTGTTTCACTAGCCATTTTGAAGTCGTTTAAGACCCGAGCTGCGGGCACGACTTTATTTTGCAGACTGAGTTACTCCACGACCTTCAATCGGATGATATTTGCAGAGCTACCTAGATCCACTAAAACACGCTTAACTTGAACTTTATCTAATAAGATAGAAATTACCAGAATGTTGTTGTGGGGCTGAGAGATGCCTTCAGCTTTTTTGTTGTTGAATGATAAAGTGTCTTCGGTCACGTAATCTCGGGTTCATTTTTCTCTAGTGATCGGTATCTTTGAGCGTTTGAGTATGGGCTCCTGTGGAGTGTCGACTCCACCGATGATTGATATGTTGAGGTTCCTCCTGTTCATTTTTTCTGTTGGCGTCTCTCTCTCTGAAATGGTTCTTGTCTCGATCGCTGAGGAACTCTCGAAGGTGGCCCTTATTGAATAGACGAGCTACCTTCTCCCTTAATTATCTGCAATCCTCAGTCTTGTGGCCATGTGTGCCATGATATTTGCACATCGAATTTGGGTTTCTTTAGGAGGGATCGATTTGCATGGGTCTGGGCCACATAGTATCCTTGATCCTTCCGATTGCCGATACAATGCCTGATGCATCAATGCTATAGTTATATTCCGATAATCGAGGTGCCTCTATAGGATCGGTATATATCCCGAGAATTCTGTCCTTGATCACTCCTTCAATTGTTCCGGGCGGAATTGCATCCCGAATCATTATTCCTTCGATTTTTGGTGTATGGTTGATATCGGTCTCTGTTCGACCTTGGCTCTCTATCGATGCTCCTCTGGTTTTTAATAACCGACCTGTTTGGATGTACTGATCCGGAAGGAGCTCCTAATTGGTCATCTTCGACCCTAATTTTTGACTGATATCGATTGTGCACATCCGCCCAAGTTACAGCTGGATACTCGAGGGAAAAAGCTTTTGCAAGAATTTCTTGGAATCCAACCCTTTTATCATTGGTGGTGCCTCCGGGATCTGATCGACCCTAGAGTTGTATGTTTCTACTTTTTTATCGTTTGCTTCGATCCACTTTGTGAGCTCCTCGAGTATCTTAGCAATTTTGGGAGTAGTCCCCGATTCTTGCTCATTTGACCTACTACGGTTGGCTCCGTTCTGTGGGCAATTTCTCGAGGTGGATTGGGCTCTGGCCTGCTTGGTGTCTAGGTTTGGCTCTGCAACTGAGCTATCACTACCTGTTGGGCTTGCAGCATTTTAAAAATGATACGCAAGCTGACTCCGTTTTCCTCAACGTTATGGGTGTCTCGAGCCGCAGATCGAGTACCGCCATGAATGCTATTTTCAGGTTCAGAACATTGGTTCGCCTCAAGGGCCACCTGTGAATTAACGTCTAGTGGTACTTCGACCCAAGCTTCAGGTGCTCCGACTCGAGCTTCCATGGCCTCGACAAGCGGCCTTCCGGCCCTAGGCGTCAAGTTGTTGGTTTCGTCTTGAAGGCCGACTTCGTTTTCGATAGGTAAAGCCATTAATTGAGGGTTTGCCATTGCTAATCCGAAGCCAGAGACACTTTCAAAAGACAGGCGTAAAATGGTGTGTGTTTGCAGATTCGTATCAAATAATCATTGTTATCCTTAGCCCTACGGTGGGTGCCAAACTGTTTACCCGAAAAACGGATAGAGTTGAATTTGTACGTAGTTCTAAGAATATGTGGTATAACTTAATACAGATCGTAAGAATATATAAAAATATCAAATACGGATTGTAAAGAATGCAAAATAAACAAGGTTGGAAAGAAGATGATTTTTAGGACTAAGCAAGATGAATCAATCTACGAAGCTTAAAAGAATAACTCTTCAATATAGGAGTGTATGGTGTTTTAGTTACAATGTAAGCAAAGAACTGTCTTTTACAGAAATGTAGCCATCTTCTTTATAGTGGAGGATCCTATTTTAGATATAATTAAAAATACATAGTGGGAAACCCACGGTAAATCAGTTTTTCCCTAATTCCAGCCGAGATTCTCTCCCTTAGTGCGTTTGCAACGGCTCTTTATCTGTGAGCTCGAGCTCGATCGCCCTCGGTGCTGGTCGGTATTGTTTTTAGAGCTCGATGCGGACTTGCTCGATGCCGACTCGGGATCAGGTGATGATTCGGGCTCGGTATCGGTTGGCCTCTGCCCCTTAAGCTCGATTCCACAACATCTCATCATAGTTCGATTCGGACCCGAGCTCGATAATGACTTCGAACTCGGTGTTTGACCTATACTTGAAATCTGAAGCTCGTTCGTACCATCTTCGGAACCCATCTCGATATTACAAAATCTTCCTTTGGTCTATTATGATCCCATCTCGATCAGTCGTACGAATGCCGAAATCAATTTCGACCGTATACAACTAATAAGTAAGAAAATACAATGACATTTCACGACTATAAACTGCCAAAGAAAAATGCAAATGTCTTTTTTGAATTCTTTGGAAAAATGAAATATTGAAATAATATCCATGATATACTCCCTCTGTTTCAATTTATGTGAATCTATTTGACTGGCCACAGAGTTTAAGAAAAAAGAGAAGACTTTTGAACTTGTGGTGTAAAATGAGGCACATATATTTTGTGTGACTATAAATCATTGCATAAAGGTAAATTATTTCTGGATATGGAATTAGGCCATTCTTTTTGGCACGGACTTAAAAAGAAATAAGTTCATATAAATTGAAACGGAGGAAGTAAGCTTTAAACATTTTCTACTTTTTTTTTATCTCCAAACTTTTGAATTTTCAGTAATTATGTTCTATACTATTCTCTAAGACTTGTTATAAGCTATCAGAATACTTCAATTCTAAAGGCCTCACATCCAACGACTCATCGTGAAATCAAGATTGCAAAGCTAAAGAGGTAGATTCACAAAACTTTTAAGTTCTTTTTCTTTCTGAAAGGATAATATTGAAGTTTTAATTTGTAGTACTTATATCTCAGAAGACTAAAATAGGAATTCTTAGTCCTTAATCATAGATATAAAGAATGAACTATTCCTGAAATATGAAATCAAATATAAAGGATGAAGGTTACAAATACCTCAGCTTCTGTTCGAAGAGCTGCAAGCTCGTCACTTTTTCCACCGTAAGTTTGTGCTGCAACTTTTAGAGCAGCCTGTGAAGTACACATCTTTAATTTCATCCAAGCGGAATAAGTGAAATAAATATGATAATATCATACTGTCGCTTTCCTATTTTATGTGAAAAGTTTCTACTAAAAGATCATACATTTCTTTACACCTAACAAGTTTAAGATTCAAACTGTACTTCGATTGTTATGTGATGTTCCCTATCGGATTAACTCTACAATTTTTTTTTCTTCTACTATATTAATGTACGGTAAATTATACTATCTCTTTGAAGTTATACATTCAACTGACGTGTGTCACAAAATATAAAATAAGGAAGAATGTATTGAACTCTTTATCATACATACCTCCCTTTGTTGTAGAGCTGCTTGTTTCCTGTACAAAGTAAAAATAAAAACATATTGAATTTAGCCTAGATGATTTTAGAATGAAGGTCAATGTTCTTTGATTATGAAGCTTACCTGCTTAAAAGACGAGCCTCCATTGACACACCTTCCCCAAGACTGGCAACCTAAAAGCAAGACATATGTAATTATGGCCAATATTTTGGCTAGCGGAATCCATCTCACATAAGCATAAGCCTATTTGCAAAGTAGACTTTGTTGGTAATATTTTTTGGGACCCAAATGGATATTATTTGCACAAGTTGTATCTTTTCTTTTACAACTAAGAGGCCAAGACTTTTTTGCCTATAAAAAGAAAGGCAATTAGTTCATTTTAAACACACCAACAAGACGTGAGTCTTCATTTCTTGTTTCTTCTTCTCCTTTAGTAATTGAGAGTATTTTGTAAGAGAGTGAGTGTTGAAAAATACTTGTGTGATCCCCTTTCTTTGGAGCGATCTTGTGAGGTTATTCTCTCAGGGGTATGTGTCATTGTTATCAACTTGCATTATCTTTGTTATTGTCATTATAACATTGTTTGGCTAAATTTCGCACTACCCGAGTTCCCGATCCTTGTTAAGCAACTCAAATATTGTGAAGGCTCACGACTTTTTTGCGAACCTCTTACTTTCAGTAGTGGAATTACTCGAACCACTGCTCGAACCCATGATGCAAAGCTTTCATCAGTTTGCAACATCCAATAGTGGTATTGCAATGTTGGCAGCATCAACATACAGTCTGAAAGCAAAGGAGAAAAACTAACTAATGCGAGAAAAGTAACAAATACGTTCTTGAAGATTTACCTGCTGCTCAAGCTGCCTAGCCCTTGCCTCAGCTTCTTCACAACGCTCTTCTGCAAGTCGAAGCTGAAAGGATATATAACGATCCACTGCCCGTGAGCACGATGGATTGAAATGATAAACTAATTCTGTTAGCAAAAATTAGCGTTACCCAGCGCCTAAGTACCCAACTGATTGCTTTTGAGAAGGAAGTTGTTCTTACCTTTTCGAGTAAACTTTCATTCTCTTCTTGAAGCATGTCAACCTGTATTTTGGATCAAATCTCATTCACATCAATATTGTAATTAGAGATCATGGGAACTCAATAGAGATTCTAAAAAAAATAGCAACTTATCCAAGAGAACTTCTCTGTTCAGGAAGTTCAACTCTATAAACTTTCTGGTTTTTAGAAGGTTTGACATGTAGTTGAATGATTGATACAGTTGGTAAATGAACTAACCTCATCTTGTAAAGCAGATGAAGATGGCTGAGTGGGAGGTTCTTTATACTTGAAAGTACCAAAATCTACTGATAACCTGCTCAGTGACCCAATAAATGAAAGATTAGAACATATTCAGCAATGCACAAGACTGTTTAGTGTACTTCCAGGTGATATTTGCGTTTACCCTTGGTCCTGTTCAAAGACTAACATCTAGAATGTGGGATGGACGGACAAGTGTTTTACATTTCGGAACAAACTTCAATTCTAGTTCTAGAGCTGAAGAGTGCGTAGTAATTATATGACTAAATTGTCAACATTTGTAATAAAACTGGTAAAGCTACTTTGTCAAAATAGTGAGCATCAAAACCTTATACGACATGCTCGTGTAGTTATTTGTGCATTCAAACTAGTAAAAGCATTTTTGAACAAGGAAAAACACTTGAGACTTCACCATGCTTACTAGCTTAACTCTATATTCATAGTAACTTATTAGTTTCGAGGGTGCACACATGTTGAGATGGGTCCAATCAAAGAAATACAAAATTCAAAGAATTATGATTACCGATTCAAAGAATCAAAGATTACCTTTTATCTTTACGAGCTTCAGGATGAGGCTCAATTGCAGCTGCATTAGAACCAACTGGTCTGAGCGAGACAGGCACATTAGAAGGTACAACAGGAACTGGCTTGCCACCGAAGTGACCCGAGCCGTTAGCTGCTAGAGCACGAGCAGATAGAGGCTGTTCCGGGATGCTGGATTGAGACGATAATTGATTGCTAGCCAAAGGTGTAGTTGGTGCGCGAGCAGATGGTGGTTGTTCCAAAGTATTTTTAGATTGAAAAGTTAGCTTACTCGGTACAGCTGCAGAAGTAGAAGAAGTGGTTTGGATAGATGAATGAGAATGTTGATGAACATGTACATACTGTTGCTGTTGCTGTTGTTGATGTTCCAAGGAGGAGCCTGATCGGAGAGAAGTTCGAATAGGCGTCGTTGAACGAGCTGACAAAGGCTGCTGATCTAAAGACTCTGAAGACAAAGATGGTCTGATTCCTAATATTGATGTTGGACGTGTAGTTAGTGCATGTTGTTCTATGGATGTACGGATTGATGTTGGACGTGTAGATGATGCATTTTCTTCTATGGATGCACGAACTGGCTGAGAGAGAACAAAGAAATCAAAACTTCAATCTTGATTCTTGCATAAAAAGATTACAGGCAATCTCAATTTATTTGGCTTTGATTGGACACTGAGTTTATCTAAGCAAGACACGTAATAGTCCCAAAACTACTATCCAATTGTGATCTATAACAAATACTCATTTATGACAAAATGTAAATGTGTCAATTTTTTAGAAGAGGAAAAAGTAACAGAAAGGGAAAAATTGAGAGTGAGGAAGTATTTTAATGGTGTTATGTAAGAGTACCTTTTGACCCAAAGAGTCAGTAGATGCAGATGGTCGGATTCCTAGTGATGCCGGACGGGTAGTCGATGCCTGTGGTTCGATGGATGTCCGAACTGACTAACACACAACAAAAGAAACCAAAACTCAAGCTACTTACTTATTTCTCAAAGAGAAAGATACTTTCTCCGAGCTAAAATAGATTATTTGAAATATAATGCTACTGTGGTCCATAACTTTCTTTTCAGTAATTTTATTAAAAACACCAAAGGAGCATGTGCAAGTTTTTTAAAGTATATATTTACCAGAGGAGTACGAGTTCGATTGGGCCTTCCACCAAGGCCAATAGCAGCTGTAGAGGGAGCCACAACCACAGGGTTGTATTCATACAGCTCGTCTTTCTCTTCGTCGTCATCGGCTTGTTGATACGCCATTACCTGAGCCAGCCTCTGCGCCGCCGCCTTTGCATTCTGCGGCCGCCGTCCCGCATTTGACCCTGACCGCGCGTTCCCCTGACCCTGCATCTCCGCCCACCCAATGCCTCCACTCTGCATTATTTTCCTCTTCCCTTCAATTTATTTCTGCGATTTCACCCCAATTAAATGAAATTATTATACATATCAAAAGATAATAATTTGAATGAAACAATAATAATTGTTCTAATAGTCATGTAGTAGTAGGAGTAATTTTCTTTTGCCTCAGACGTCATAGAATTTGGAACGAAATGAAAGTAATACCTTTTAAGTACAGTCTACGCCAGATCCTTCTCAAACGCTTTGATGTTAGAAGATGAATCCATGCATCAAGATATTTCCATCAATCTTTGATGTTAATTCAATACATTCTTCTTATTAGCCCACCAATTCAATGTCATGTAGATTTATTTATATCAGGGTAACAACATATAAATGAGCTCAATCACTGAATTTCTTTTTAGAATATAGAATTTTGGTTCTTGTTGTTTTGCGAGTAAAATATTGTGGACAAGATTGGAGTCGCCACCTTGCATTGCATGCGGGGAAGTTGAAATATGAGATGCGAATAATAATAATGCCTATGGTTACAAGCACTAGCAGTGCTAGAATCGCGTATAACAAGTCAAATCAAATGATGGGTTTATATAATTAAACTAGTTAATTTGTGCGCATTAAAACTTGTCTAAACATCTATGTTGTTACTTCAGGTTGTATTGTTCTTGCTTAGAATTATTTATTTATTAATATTGGGTCAGCTACCTTTTATCCTTTTATCGATCATTATTCGAATAATTCCTTTTGTTCCTTCTGATAACAACATGATAGGGTCCAAGAATTACTAAAGAAAATCAAGAAACGTGCGGAAGCTAAAAGAAAATAAAGAAACAAAAAAATAACGGAAAATTAAAGATAGATTGAATTCAAGAAAGAGTTTCTTGAATTCAAGAAGTCTATTCTTGAAGTTGAATCCTAACAACAACAATTAGCTAACAAAGAACTAATCGCCTTTGGTAGAGAATTAAAAACAAGAGATAGATTGTGAAACCCGACCCTTTAGAATAACAAGAACAACAATAAGCCTAAACTTATCACCTTTCTTGAATACCTAGAAGTGATCTAAGATTTCAAAAGAGTTTAATCTTACCACCTTAAGTTGAGTCTTGAAAGTTGAAGAATAAATCCAAGAGTAGTCACACACAAGAGTGCAAGAAAAATCTCATAATTTTTATTGATAATAGTCTATGTCTAAAAGCAAAGAAGACACCCCTTTATATAGTAAGGGGGTCACGAAATTCTACCTAAAAATTAAGAAAATAAAGTCCTAAACTACTTTGTACAACAAGTCCAACTATCATAGGAAAAGGTAAAACTCTAGGAAATAAAAACTAAGTCAATCTTGGAAAGTAATTCCAATAATCTTAGAAAAATAAAAACAAGCCTTAACTACCTAGGAAAGCATCAAATATGTCCTAACAAACTAGAAAACAAAATAAGGAACTTTGACTCCTTCTCCTATGTCTTGGCCGCCCCTCCTTGAGCTGACTTGGGCGCCAAGTTAGCTCCTTTGTAGGTTGATTTAGGTACCTAATTTAGACCCTCCTTGTCTGGTGCTTGGACCCCAATCTACCTTCTCTTGGACTTGGACTTGGACCATGAAATGAGTGTAGCACTTAGCTAAGTTCTCTCCATAATTCTTGAGCTCTTCTTCCACCACTAACGCCTTCTTGATCTCCCATTGAAGCCCAACAACCTTGTCTTGCTTCTCCTTAGCTTGAGACCTTGTAAATGGCTTTTTTGGTGCTTCTAAAGTTTTATCCTTGTCCGTAGAGCTATCATTCCCCTCCTCTTGAAAAGAATTCGTCCTCCAATTTGAACCTACATCAAATAAGGATAAGTCAGCAACATTGAAAGTAGCACTTACTTGAAACTCACCTGGAAGGTCCAATTTCTAAGCATTATCTCCAATCCTTTCAAGTACTTTAAATGGCCCATCTCCTCTAGGGTGCATTTTGTCTTCCTTTTTGAAGGAAATCTCTCCTTCCTCATATGAACCCAAACCAAATCACCAGGCTCAAAGATAACTGGTTTTCGACCTTTATTTCTTCATAAAGTTGTTTACTCATTCTTCCTCTCAATTGCAAGTCTCGTATGCTCATGAATAGTCTTCATCAAATCAGCTTTCTTTTTTCCATCAAGACTAACCATCTCATTAGTAGGCAAAGGCAATAAATCAAGGGGTGTAAGGGGGTTAAAGCCATAAACAACTTCAAAAGGAGAATAACCAGTAGATGAATGAACAGTTCGATTGTAAGCAAATTCTACCATAGGCAAGTGATCCTCCCAAGAAGGTAATTTTTCTTTTAGAACAACCCTTAACATATTTCCTAAGGTTCTATTTACTACCTTAGTTTGCCCATCAGTTTGTGGATGACAAGAAGTAGAAAATAACAATTTTGTTCCTAATTTTCCCCAAAGCACACGCCAAAAGTGGCTTAGAAATTTTGCATCTCTATCACTAACAATAGTTCGAGGTACACCATGCAATTTAACAACTTCTCTAACAAATAAATCAGCAACATGAGAAGCATTATTAGTCTTTAAATAAGGAATAAAGCGAGTCATTTTTGAGAACCTATCTACCACAACAAAGATGCTATCCTTACCATACCTTGTTCTAGGCAATCCTAACACAAAGTTCATAGAAATATCAATCCAAGGTGAAATAGGCACAGGTAATGGCGTGTATAAACAATGTGGCAACACTTTAGATTTAGCTTGTTTGCATTCAAGACATTGAGCACAAAATCTTTCTACATCTTTTCTCATATTAGGCCAAAAGAAATTTTCAGCAAGGATGTCAAGTGTTTTAGGCACACCAAAGTGTCCCATAAGCCCCCCACAATGTGCTTCCCTCACAAAAACTTCTCGCAAGAACAATTAGGGACACAAAGCTTATTCTCTTTAAAAAGAAACCTATCTTTCAGATTATACTTCTCAAAAGGCCCATTTAAACATGCCGAAAATGCTACATCAAAATCAGAATCATCAACATATAAATCCTTAATATGATCAAATCCCATCAATTTAGAAATAAGAGTAGAAACAAGAGCGTACCTTCTTGAAAGCGCATCAACAACTATATTGTCTTTACCTTGCTTGTAGCTAATCACATAAGGAAATGTCTCAATGAATTCAACCCATTTGGCATGTCTTCTACTCAATTTACCTTGGCTTTTCAAGTATCTTAAAGACTCATGGTCAGTTTTTATCACAAACTCCTTTGGCCACAAATAATGCTGCCATGTAGCTAGAGCCCTTACCAAGGCATATAATTCTTTATCATAAGTAGAACAATTCAATGCAGCCCCATTCAACTTCTCACTAAAATAAGCGATTGGTTTAGAATCTTGCATTAAAACAGCCCCAATACCTCTACCAGATGCATCACATTCAATTTCAAAGGACTTATTAAAATCAGGTAATTGTAAAAAAGGAGCAGAACATAATTTATCCTTCAAAAAATTAAATGCATGCTCTTGTTCTTTTCCCCAATTAAAGACCTTATCCTTCTTAATGACTTCAGTTAAAGGTGCAGCAATTGAACTAAAATCTCTAACAAATCTCCTATAGAAGCTAGCAAGTCCATGAAAACTTCTAACTTCAGTAATGCTCTTAGGTGTAGGCCAATATTTAATCGCCTTGATTTTATCTTCATCTACCTCTACACCTCTAGAACTCACAACAAAACCCAAGAAAACTACCTTATCTACACAAAAAGTGCACTTGGATAAATTTGCATATAATTGTTGCTCCCTAAGCACATTACAAACTTGTTTCAAATGTTCGACATGCTCTTCTAAAGATTTAGAAAAGATCAGAATATCATCAAAATAAACGACTATCAATTTTCCATGAAAATCCTTAAAGATATGGTTCATTAACCTCATGAATGTACTAGGTGCATTAGTTAACCCAAACGGCATCACTAACCATTCATACAATTCATATTTAGTTTTAAAGGCAGTTTTCCACTCATCTTCAGGATTCATTCTAATTTGGTGATATCCACTCTTCAAATCAATTTTAGAGAATATTTGAGAACCATGCAATTGGTCAAGCATATCATCTAAACGGGGAATAGGATGGCGATACTTTACCGTTAATTTATTAATGGCGTGGCAGTCCACGCACATCCTCCAAGTGCCATCCTTCTTTCGCACCAAAAGCACGGGCACAGAACAGGGACTCATGCTTTCTCTTACAAATCCCTTATCAAGCAGCTCCTCTACTTGTCTTTGTAATTCTTTTGTTTCTTCGGGATTGCTCCTATAAGCAGGCCTATTAGGAATTTGTGATCCCGGCATAAAATTAATTTGATGCTCTATTCCTCTAAAAGGCGGTAAACCTTTAGGAAGGTCCTCAGGAAAAACATCTTCAAAATCCTGCAAAAGATTAGAAATAACACTAGGCAAAGAGGATGTTAATGAATCATTATTAAGCAGAACTTCCTTATAAGTGAGCAAGATAATAGGCAACCCTTTTTTTTTTTTTGTAATTAAACACTCTTTGGCTTTTGCAAGGCTCACTTTTTTTTTAATCTTAGCCTCTTTCCTCTCACCAATGCTTTTTTTTTTTTTTTACTCTTACCCACCTTTTCCTTTCTCTCTTTGCTGCCCTCTCTCTCCTCACACCTCACTTCATATTTTCCCTCTTTGTCTTTCCTTTCAGTCTCTCCTTTTGATCCCTTCCCATGTTTCCCCATTGATTCTTTCATCTTTTTTTGATCTTCGTATACTTGGGAAGGAGTTAAAGGTGCAAGAATGTACTTCTTGCCATTATGCTCAAGAGAGTATCTATTTTTCCTCTCATCGTGAAAAGCACTCCTATCATACTGCCACGGGCGCCCCAACAAGATATGACAAGCTTGCATGGGTACTATATCACATAGAACTTCGTCAGCGTACCTTCCAATCTTGAAGGAGACCATGCATTGCTTATTCACCTTGACCTCTCCACTATCATTGAACCATTGCAACCTATAAGGTCTAGGGTGCTTCGTCCATTCCAACCCTAACTTTTCCACCAAATATGCACTCACAACATTAGCACAACTCCCATTATCAATTATCATAGAACAAATTTTATTTTTAATCTCACACCGAGTATGGAATATGTTTTCCCTTTGTTCTTCATTAGAGTGACCCAAATTAATGTGCATGAGCTTCCTAACCACAAAATTCACCCCACTATTAATGTACTCCATCTCTTCTCCTTCTTCACTCTCTACAAAGTTTTCTTCTTGGGGGAAATGCGAGGTTGCTGGTGCACGTGGGGAGTGCGCAGGTGCGGGAAATGCTAGGCTAGGCAGGTTGCGCAGGTACGAGTTGGAGGTCGCATTTGCGAGCCCGCAGGTGCGTAACCTGGGGCGCAGATGCGGAAAGGGGGACGCTGGGCAGGCTTCGCAGAAGCGGAGGAAACGCGCAGGCGCGGGGTTTTGGGCCGCAGATGCGAAAGCTAGGCTCCTAAGTGAGTTCTGCACCTACGATGGATTTTTCCGCAGGTGCTGTGGCGCAGAAGCATGAAAGTTTCCGTAGGTGCGAAAAACCTAGGCAGAAACCATAAATAGAACCCTTCGCGAATTTGGTTCATTTCCATCATTTTCAAGTCGGTTTTTGGAGCTTTTGGAGGGATGTTTGAAGGGTGATTCAAGGGATATAAATGAGGTTAGTTGCTTGAGCCCTAATACTCGTATATATGGTGATTTTCCATTGTTTAATCATTGTAATTAGTAAAAATGAGGGGTTAGGGCTTGGAATTTTTGGAGAGTAATTTAAGGATTTGAAGGACCAAACGATGTCGGATTTTGATGAATTTGATATGGTTAGGTTCGTGAGTGAATGGGCTTTCTAGTTTTGTAAATTTTGTCGGATTTTGAGACGTGGGCCCGGGGGCCGGGTTTGAGCCAATTTCGGGTTTTGGTCTAATTTTGTAGCTTTTCTTGTGGAATTTATTCCATTAGCGCGCATTGATTGTACTGATTGTGAATAGATTCAGAGCATTTGGAGGCCGAGTCTAGAGGCAAGAGCATTGCGGGATAGAGATTTGACCGGTTTGAGGTAAGTAACGATTGTAAATCTAGTCCTAAGGGTACGAAACCCTGGATATTGTATCATTCTACTATTTTTAGTGATGCACATGCTAGGTGACGGGTGTGTGGGCGTGCACTGTTGGGAATTGTGACTTGGTCCGTCCCGTAGCAACTGTAAAGTTGCATCCTTTGTTGAAACTATATGATACTTATATGTTTTAGAAAGAATTTCTGTAAATTGGGCTGAATGCCATTTTTGGGCCTTGCGCCAGTACTGTTTGGACCCTTAGGGGCTGTTTCTTCCTATCCTCTCATTGTTTTCGATTGAAAATCTATAACTCAGTCATGTTATACTTATTTACCATATAACTCAGTTTTATGACTCTGTTTTGATGCATATAAATGTTTTGGGACGAATGCCCTATTTTACTGAAATGCCCGAGTGGCTTGAGAGGTTTATGACTGAGTGAGGCCGAGGGCCTGATTGTGAGGATGAGTGTGGATCGGGGCTGCCCGCCTACAACATACTTTATTATTATAGCACGTGAGTTGTCCGTACAACATGTGAGTTGTCTGTGCAGATTATAGCGCTTGGGTTGAAGGAGCCCCTCCGGAGTCTGTACACACCCCTAGTGAGCGCAGGTACCTACTGAGTGCGAGTGCCGAGTGCTGAGTAACTGGGAGGCATGAGTGATTGTGACGCCAGAGTGGCAAGAGTGATTGTGAGGTTTGCCCGAGGGGCTGTATATGAGTGATGTTTTTGCCCGAGGGGCTGTTTATGATTTCATCATTTTGCTCACCTTTGCATTTTTCCTCTGTCTGAAAACTGTTGAAAAATATCTTTAAATGATTTTTACTGGAACTGGGTTAAAACGAGATGTTTTGATTCAAATCCTGATTTTAAAAGCATGTGGTATGTTACTGAGATTTCCCGATATGAATGTTATATGCTTTATTGCTCGTCACTACTACTCAGTCTTTATTTATTGTTGTTACTTACTGAGTTGGCGTACTCATGTTACTCCCTGCACCTTGTGTGCAGATTCAGGTGTAGCTAGACATGGTAGTGGTTATTGATTGTTTTGGTTACAGATTTTCTTATAGATAGCAAGGTAGCTATTTAGTGATCGCATCCCCTGCTCTTGTCCCTCTTATCTTCCTCTAGTTATATTTAGCTATTTGTTTTCCAGGTTGAGTTAGCCTTGATATTGTTAGACAGATTGTAGTAGATGCTTATGACTAGTGACACCCCGATGTCGGGCTTTTCCTTCCGCACTTTTATTTTGAATGGAACTCCTTTACGAAGGTTTTTATGTTAAATAACATTGGAATTATCTTTGAAATAAAAATATCGGTTTGTTTTGGAAATGATTTGGCTAGCCTAGTTCCACGATAGGCGCCATCACGACAGGGGTTAGTTTGGGTCGTGACAGATTTGTATCAGAGCCTAGGTTACATAGGTCTCACGAGTCATGAGCGGGTTTAGTAGAGTCTTGCGGATCGGTACGGAGACGTCTATACTTATCTTCGAGAGACTGCATAACCTTTAGGAAACTCCACATTCATGAATTCTTGTCATGTGAATCTGTTGATTCTAGTAAATAAACATATGTTGTTTCATTCTCTCACAGATGGTGAGGACTCGTGCTACCGGTCAGGAGGGCCAGCCACCACCACCAGCCAGGGCTGCGAGAGGCCGAGGTCGCGGTAGAGGCCGTGGTAGGGGCAAAGGTACAACCCGTAAAGCAGCTGGGGCAGTACCTATAGATCCACCAGTTGTCCCAGATCAGGACCAGGTTCCAGTTATTGATGGATGCGGTTCTCCGAGTTGGCCCATCATGCTATCTAGTTGGTTTCCACGGACAGAGAGAGGATCATGAGGTTTATTGATGGCCTCACTTATAAGCTACAGTTGCTCATGACCAGGGAGTGGGTTTAGGGTGCTACCTTTGATGAGGTTGTCGACATTGCTCGGCATATTGAGATGGTTCGCAGTCAGGAGAGGGAGGCCAAGAGGCCTCATGGTCAGGGTGGATTCAGCGGTGCTCTTTTTGGGGGTCAATTCCAGCACGGTAGAGGTCATCATTTCAGACAGGCTCGGTCAGCTCGGCCATTTACCATGGTGCATTATCTGGACATGGTTTTCACAGTTCTCATCAGGGTCACTCATCACTTAGTGCCCTTCCAGCTCAGAGTTCGTCCCGTGCTCCACCTGTTCAGGGCTCTTACATGCCAGGTTCTTCTACCAGTTATCCCAGTGCTAGGGGTTCCCTTCAGTTTCCGCCGCCAGCACCAGTGAGTTGTTTTGAGTGTGGGGAGCTTGGGCATATATGGAGGCAGTGTCCTCGTTGTCATGGAGGTCTATCTCAGCAGAGGAGTCAGCCTCCAACTACAGCACCAGTTACCTCACCACCCGCCCAGTCAGCTCGGGGTGGAGGTCAGTCAGCTAGGGGTCACCCTAGAGGGGGAGGCAGATCACGGGTGGTCAGGCCCATTTTTATTCTCTCCCTGCCAGACTAGATGCTATTGCTTCAGATGCTGTGATTACAGGTATTATCTCAGTTTGTCACAGAGATGCCTCAGTATTATTTGACCCTGGTTCCACGTATTCATATATTTCCTCGTATTTCGCCCATTTTCTGGATATGCCCCGTGAGTCTCTAGTTTCTTCTGTTTATGTATCTACTCCTGTGGGTGATACTATTATTTTGGATCGCGTATATCGATCATGTGTGGTGACTATTGTGGGTCTGGAGACACAAGTGGACCTTTTGCTGCTCAGTATGGTCAATTTTGATGTGATATTGGGTATGGATTGGTTATCTCCATGTCATGCTGTTCTATATTGTCACGCTAAGACGGTGATGTTGACTATGCCGGGAATTCCGAGGGTTGAGTGGAGCAATTCTCTAGATTATGTACCAAGTAGGGTGCTTTCATATTTGAAGGCTCAACGCATGGTTGAGAAGGGTTGCCTATCTTCTTTGGCTTTTGTGAGGGATGTTAGTGCAGAGACTCCTGTCATTGATTTTGTTCCGGTGGTACATGATTTTTCGGATGTGTTTCCTGCAGACCTGCCGGGCATGCCGCCTGACAGGGATATTGACTTTGGTATTGATTTGGTGCCGGGCACTCAGCCCATTTCTATTCCACCATATCGTATGGCACCGTCGGAGTTGAAGGAATTGAAGGAACAACTTCAGGAACTCCTTGATATGGGGTTTATTAGGCCTAGTGTGTCACCTTGGGGTGCACCGGTTCTATTTATGAAGAAGAAGGATGGTTCCATGAGAATGTGTATTGATTACAGGCAGTTGAACAAGGTCACAGTCAAGAACAAGTATCCTTTGCCTCGTATTGATGATTTATTCGACCAACTTCAGGGAGCGAGGGTGTTCTCCAAGATTGATTTAAGGTCCGGTTATCACCAGCTGAAGATTCAGGATTCAGATATTCTTAAGACAGCTTTCAGGACCCAATATGGCCATTATGAGTTCTTGGTGATGTCTTTTGGGCTGACGAATGCCCCAGCAGCATTCATGCATTTGATGAATAGTGTATTTCAGCCCTATTTGGACTCATTCGTCATTGTATTCATTGATGACATCCTGGTGTACTCTCGTAGCCAGGAGGAGCACACTCAGCATTTGAGGATTGTATTACAGATATTAAGGGAGGAGAAGCTTTATGCAATGTTCTCTCAATGTGAGTTCTGGCTCAGCTCAGTAGCATTCTTGGGGCACGTGGTGTCTAGTGAGGGTATTCAGGTGGATCCGAAGAAGATAGAGGTGGTGCAGAGTTGGCCCAGACCATCCTCAGCCACGGAGATTAGGAGCTTTCTTGGTTTAGCGGGTTTTTACCGTCGCTTTGTGGAGGGATTTTCATCTATTGCATCGCCTTGACCAAATTGACCCAAAAGGGTGCTCCATTCAGGTGGTCGGATGAGTACGAGGAGAGCTTTCAGAAGCTCAAGACTGCTTTGACCACAACTTCAGTATTAGTTCTGCCATCAGCTTTAGGTTTTTACACCTTGTATTGTAATGCCTCGAGGATAGGCATTGGTTGTGTTTTGATGCAGGAGGGTAGGGTGATTGCCTATGCCTCGCGCCAGTTGAAGACCCATGAGAAGAACTATCATGTCCATGATCTTGAGTTAGCAGCCATTGTTCGTGCCTTGAAAATTTGGCATCATTATTTGTATGGGGTTCATTGTGAGATCTATACTGATCACCAGAGTCTGCAGTATCTGTTAAAGCAGAAGCATCTTAATTTGCATCAGCGGAGATGGTTGGAGCTTCTTAAGGACTATGATATCACTATTTTGTACCATCCGGGGAAGGCCAATGTGGTGGTCGATGCTTTGAGTCGCCGGGCAGAAAGTTTGGGAAGTTTAGCATATCTTTCAGCAGCAGAGAGACCTTTGGCATTTGATGTTCAGACCTTAGGGGCCAGCTTGTCAGATTGGATATTTCGGAGCCTAGTCGGGTATTGGCTTGTGTGGTCTCCAGGTCTTCTCTTTATGACCGTATCAGGGAGCGTCAATATGATGACCCCCACTTGCTCGTTCTTCAGGATAGGGTTCGGAGAGGTGATGCTAGGGATGTGACTATTGGTGATGACGACGTGTTGAGAATGCAAGGCCGGATATGTGTTCCTAATGTAGATGGGCTTCGAGAGTTGATTCTTGAGGAGGCCCACAACTCGCGGTATTCCATCCATCCGGGTGCCGCGAAGATGTACCAGGATTTGAGGTAGCACTATTGGTGGAGGCAGATGAAGAAGGATATAGTTGGGTTTGTGGCTTGGTGTCTCAACTGTCAACAGGTTAAGTATGAGCATCAGAGACCGGGTGGCTTGCTTCAGAGATTAGAGATCCCAAAGTGGAAGTGGGAGCGGATCACCATGGACGTTGTAGTTGGGCTCCCACAGACTTCGAGGAAGTTTGACGCTATTTGGGTTATTGTGGATCGGCTGACCAAGTCCGTGCAATTCATTCCAGTTGGCACTATTTACTCTTCAGAGCGGTTGGATGAGATTTACATCCGAGAGATCGCTCGCCTGCATGGTGTCCAGTTTCCATCATTTCAGATAGGGGTACTCAGTTCACATCGCAGTTTTGGAGGGCCGTGCGGCGAGAGTTGGGTACTCAGATTGAGTTGAGCATAACTTTTCACCCTCAGACGGACGGGCAGTCCGACCGCACTATTTAGATATTGGAGGACATGTTGCGTGCTTGTGTCATTGACTTTGGGGGTTCATGGGACCAGTTTTTGCCATTCGCGGAGTTTGCATATAACAACAGTTATCAGTCGAGTATTCAGATGGCTCCATACAAGGATTTATATGGGAGGAGGTGTAGATCTCTGGTTGGATGGTTTGAGTCGGGTGAGGCTAGGCTCTTAGGTACAGACTTAGTCCAGGACGCATTAGATAAGGTGAAATTGATTCAGGAGCGGCTTCGCACGGTGCAGTCTAGGCAGAAGAGCTACGCGGATAGGAAGGCCCGTGATGTGTCTTTTATGGTTGGGGAGAAGGTTTTGCTGAAGGTATCATCCATTAAGGGTGTTATGAGGTTTGGGAAGAGAGGCAAGTTGAGCCCCCGGTTTATTGGGCCTTTTGAGGTGCTTCAGAGGATAGGAGAGGTGGCTTATAAGCTTGCCTTGCCACCCAGCTTGTCGAG